>NC_084474.1:2084631-3400881 GCF_027409185.1 Cynocephalus volans | reverse complement strand
ATGATACCCACCACCTTCCTGCCTTCCAGGGGTACTATGAAGGTTCAGGGAGGTAAAAGGCATGGAGAACTTTAAAAATCAGCGAGGGCCACAAGTGGCATGATTACCCCCAGCTTAAGGTTCTGCTCTTCTTAATCCATTTGAGGAAAAAATTCCAGATTTTCTCTGATGCCATCTGCTTAGGAGGCGTTCACTTGTAATAGGATTATAGAGGTTTTATTTTATAAATGATGTTTATTTTGTTCTGTTTGTAAAATAATTTATCCTCAACATAGGGAATTCAGAAAATACTGAAAATATAAAAAAAGAAACAAATTTCCCATCACATAGAGGGATTACTTTTATTATTTTTTGTGTTTGCTCCTTTAGCTAGCTAGATACCTAGGTAAGTTTAACATGCACAGCTCTGTGGTGGGCCATTTCCTTTTCTGTCCTATGGGCTGTGCCCCTGGCTGTCCTTTGGGGAACTGGTAAGGACAGGTTTCTTCAGTCGGGTTGGTTGTCTTTCAGAAAACTGTTCTTGGCACCCAGTGTCCAAAATGAAGAACACTGTTATCTGCTGATGCTACAAACCAGCCGTATTCCCAAACCTGAATACACATGAGACCCAGTTAAAGTGTAGGCAACTACATACCGAAGAGTTTAGGTGGTTGGCCGGTGTTGCCCTGGTCCACCTTCTTCACTCTCTTTGGCCCAGCCAGGGTTGCCCGAGCCTTTTTTTGCGGTGGTGGCATGTCCCGCGTGACGCTCTTGACTTGTTCCCCACGCTCGCGAACCGCATATTCATTTCCTCAGTCCCTCCAGTGCCTTTTCTCCAGCATGTGGCTCCCTTCCCTGTAAAACTGTTCACTGTCTTTCCCTCAGGTCGTTTCTCGTGTCCTTACAAATTTAAGCCATCTGCTAAACAACGCGTTTCTGCACGACTCACTGCTGCGAGAGCTTGGGGAGCACGAACGCAGGCCCTGCCCCAGGCGTGCGGGCCTGGACGGGCTGTGTGTGCGGAGCAGGCTGCGCGGGCTTTCTTCTATAAAGCTAAGATAAAGATCATCTCACCGAGAAAATGATTTTCCTCATAGAGAGCTCTTTCATTCTTCATTTGAAGTGTCTTTGACCCATTTTCTTTCCATTTCCTGACTTGGGCCTTTATTGGACTGAACATTGTCTTGATTAGAAACCACCCTTCCTCGCTTTAACTGGCAGCGAGGACACCTTCGTGAGTGTCTCACGCACGAGCTCCTGTGGCCCGGGGTGGAGGCGGCCAGCTTCTGGAGCTGGAAGGTGTGGAACAGCGAAGCCCCTCTGCCCTGAGCGCCGGGCAGTCGCCGTCCCCACCCTCCTCCTGTTCCTTCCTCCTGCCCTGCCAGACTATCCTGCCTTTAGGTTTGGGGTGCAGGACGAGTATGTGGGTGGGGAGGCAGACCAGGAAGGACTAGAGGCAAGAGGGCAGGTGGAGGAGGGATTGTGCAGGAATCCTTGAAATGTGTGGGAGCAGCTGCTGTGACAAGAAGAGTGGACGGAAGAGAAAAGTAGAATCTAAAAAATAATTCTGTGGTCTGTAAATCCCCTTCAAACTGTGTAAGTAAAACACTTGAGTTATCTCACAATTACTTTTTGGTTGCTAGACTCAGCAGGCAAAAAAAAAAAAAAAAAAAAGAAGTAAGGTTTACTCAGTTTTATATACTATCCCCAGTCCTTAAGCATTACTTTAAAGACGTGCATTTTAATAACTATATCATGTGCCATAATTTATTGAACCAATTCCCTACCTTTGGACAGTTAATGCTAATTATTTTATTGTTCACAAATATTTCTATGAGGAATATTTTTGTTGGTAACTCTGATTATGCCATTTTGTCAGTTATAGGTAATTGGTGGTAGCTGCTTTGACAAACAACCTAAACTCTCAGTGGCTTAGCAATTAAAGGTTTGTTTTTGTACCTTCACTGCCTGGGGCTGAGAGGGGACAACAGGAGCCCAGGCTTTTCTCATATTGTGGCTCCACCTCCCTGAGGTCCTCAGAGCCTTCACTGGGTCCTCTGATCTGGAGGTCAAGGGAAGAAGGCGTGGCTGCTCTGACCTCTGTAGCCTGGGGAGGGCGCCTCTGCTCATTGTGGAGAGCTGGTCAGCTGGCTCCCACCAGGTGCAAGTGCTGCGGGAGGGGTCTAGCTGCATGCAGAGGAGGAAGGGACAACGGGTATGGGTTAACAGCCAGCCAAGGCCAACCAGTTTACTCTCAGATCTTCAGAATACAAAAGGTTGCATTCCTGACATCCCCTGTCAGCACCAGATCATTATGATTTTATATTCATTTTCACTAACAGAGACATGGCACTTGGGTCTTCCCATGTCCTCTTCCCAGGCTCTTTTCTCCCCTCCCTGTGCCTGTCTTCTCTGTGGTGGGATGTACGCTTACAAAGAGGAGGTCGTCTGGGTGGAGGGTCCCACTTGCTACAGGTCCCCACCCCCTCCTGCATCTTGGATGCTGGCTTGTTTCTCCAGGTACTGAGTAAAGTGGGAGTTGACTCTGTGGGCATTTCAAGGTCCCTGATTCCAAGACTGAAGGATGACTCCTCGCCCTTGCGAAATGTTACTAAATATCAGGACCTTAACTGAGGGACTTTGGGAGGGGCAGGTGGTGTCAGGAGAGATGCACTGACATTTCAAACACAACTGGCTACTCTAGCTCCCTGGTAATGGCTTTAGCAACTTTACAGCTGATGACTGAGACTGAACATCAGGAGCATTAAATGCTAATTGAGTTGAAAAGCTTCCCTCAGCTCCCTCTGTCCACCCTTGCTCCTGTGCATCCTCCCCCTGTTGACAGGGTGTGATGGCCGTACACAAACAGACCTTTCCTGTTCAAGCAGAGTGCCCGTCGCTGTGGCAGCTGAGCCGATGCTCTGGAGTGAGCTGTGTGCCCTCAGAGGTGCAGTGCTGGTGCCACAGCCATGCAGCTCCTGACTCTGATGTGTGCCCGAGATATGCTGATCTGGCAACACTGCAGTTTGAGGTTTTCCTGGAGGGACTTCAGAGGAATTTCCCAGGATCGATGTGATTCTTTTCCTGCAGCCCAGAAGAAAGATCCTCTATAAATCTCTCATGTCCATATAGCAATCCCCATTCTCTGTTTTCTTTATTCACTCCCAACTCCCCTTTCCACCAACCTCATTCCTGAGAAAATCTGGGAATCAGGTCCAAAAGTGAGATTTTTGGAGATTCGTCATATTTTATACTTGTCTTGAAAACAGATAAGCCCTCACTAAGCAGGTGAGCAAGCAGAGGGCCAGGAGCAGGTCTAGTGTTGGGGCTGTGCCCGGTGCACTCGTCAGCTGCCACATGCCACCTATTCTTCACTGGGGAAGGCCGAGCCATCTTTTGAAAGTGGAAAGTCAGGCATGGAGACCATCTCAGCTGAGAGAGCAGGAAGAGCTGATACTCTCCCTGAACCCAGCCTCTCGGACACAGTGCATGGGGCCGTACCTGGAGCCCCCCAAATTCCACCAAACATCTGCATCTGTGCTTCCGGACGGTCACTGGAGAAATGAGCACCGCAACCCCATCCCTCATCTAGGGCTGATGTCGGTTGTGAACGGAGCCTTGCCACGTGGTGACACTAGACAACATCTGTCACTTTCTGCCAGAAATGTGTGAGTGTTTCCTGAGCGTGCACTCGTGTAACTTATCCAATGGCACTGTGAGGCAGGGCTCACTGAGTGCCGTTTTATGACATGGAAGCTGAGGTTCAGAATGCTTAAGCACCAAGTGAAAGCCCGTGCTTTTCTCTGTACCATTACACATCATGTCATATATAACTTTTGATACATATTATATACGGTACATATTACACATGATATATATTTTATGTATTATGTATTTTTTATAATTTTTATGAAAACCTGCAATGTAGCTGTCATTTCTCTTATTTTATGGATAAGAAAGTAGAGGGATATAACTGCCTGAAAAACTTATGCAATGTCACTTCTAACAGGTCACTGAACAGGGGTTTGAACACAAGCAACCCTTTTTTGCCAAAAAGTCTGTGCTCTTTTCATGTTCCAAAACATATTTTGGTCAAGTGACTTTAGTCACTCTCCCCCAAGCTGGTCACTAAAGCAGATGATAAGACATTGATGCTCTACTAGAAATTACCAAAGGACAGCAGCAAGCAGGAACAATAAAACAGGACTGAGGAGCTGGGTAACACATCCACCAACCGAGTCACCACTTTCAGAGATGCCTCTGGTGAGGGGGGTCTGGGTCCAGAAGAAGGGTGTGTCTTGAGCCCCGGGCACTTTCAGGAAAGTGGAGCAGAGGACCCTTCTGCAAGTCATTTAAGTGAACAGGAGTAGTACATCTTTCCTGAGCACTGCCTTGTCTTTTAAAAAGTCCTATAAGAGAAAACTACTTTATACCTCCAGCTTAGACATAAAGTTTACCATGTTTTAAATTCCGGTTAGGCATAGTTTGAATCATAAAGAATACTGACTTTTAGAAAACAGAAAATGGTATAAATTGGGATGTGTGTAACATCAAGCTTTGTTAACTAAAAAAGAGATACATAAATAGAGTGTTCATTTCATAAAGTGGGCTTTAAGAGAAAGGTTGATAAGGGAACCATTTCATTTAAATGAAGAGAAAGCTTCAAGCAATAGTTAGCAGCTGGTAATCCCTAATTTGTAAGCTAATGCTGAAGCAAGTTAATAAAGTAACCTTAGGGAAAGATCAAAGGGATGTTTTATAGAATTCTGCAGCCAGAAGGACCTTGGAGAGCATCTAGTCCAATGATCTCATTATAAAAGTGCAGGAACTGAGGCTAGGAGACAAGGGGCAACCTCCCTGTGGTCACAGAAATATAGTTGTTTTGCACAAAACCTGCTCGAATATTATTTTTTGAATAATTATGTGGACAAGAAGCAGAAACGGTGAAGAATATTTATTTTTCTGGTCTTTTCCCATTTCTCCCTAATACTCTGCCTTCTAAAACCTGTTTTCTCCCTATATTGAAAACTTTTTTGTTTTTGTTTTCTTTTGGTTAGTTGTAAACAGTAAGATTTCATTAAAAAAAAGAATAAAGTCAAAAACTTTACACATTATTTTTTAAAATAACACATGCACATAATACGAAATCAAAAAGTTATAAAAGAGATTTAGAAAACTGTCCGGCTCTCCCTCCTTGAGGGGCCCAGTCACTAATAGTGCCCTAGACGTGTGCAAGCACATATGGAAACATGCACTTCTCTTTTTCTTTCTGTTTTTGCACAGCTTTAACACACTACTCATGGTGCTCTTCAGCTTGCTTTTATTATTTAGCAGCATACCTTGGGGACTGCTGATATACTGAGTTGCTTCTTTATTTTCAAATGGCTGCACAGTCTTGCATTGTCTGGAAGTACTGTAATTTATTTAACTCATTTGGGTCATGTCCTTTTCTTATGATATTTCAAACAACGTGATGGTAAATATCTTTGTACATACATCATTTCACACATGTGGAAATATAGCTCTCGTATAAATTCCTAGAGATGAAATTATGGGGATCAAGGAGTTGTGTCTCACATTTTGTTGCTGTTGCCAACCTTCTATTCCACCAGCCAAGAGTTGGAGGGCTTATTACCCCATGCAATGGCAACACACAGCATTATCAAGCTTTATTTTTTACTTTCAGGCTAGGTAAAATTGTGGTAGATGAAAAATATCTGATGGTATTTTTCATGTGCATTTGGAGTCTAGTTGAGTATCCTTTTATATCTTTAAGAGTTTTCATAGAGGGCCGGCCCCGTGGCGCACTCAGGAGAGTGCAGGGCTTGGGAGCGCAGCAACGCTCCCGCCGCGAGTTCGGATCCCATATAGGACTGGCCGGTGCACTCACTGGCTGAGTGCTGGTCACGAAAAAGACAAAAAAAAAGAGTTTTCATAGAAATATTCTGCTTCTTTTTTTTGCTCATTTTTATGCTGGTTACTGGTCTTTTCTCCTATTGATTTATGAGTAATCTTTATATATCATGGGAATTAGCGGTTTGTGTATACTATTAGTTGCAAATATTATCCCCATTTTGTGACTCTCTTCTACTCTTGTTTATTTGTTTTTTTCCTCCTTTGACAATGCAAAAGTTTTCTTCAAATGTATGGATCGTTCTCCGTATTTGTGTTCGGATTATGTGTCATACTTAGTAAGACTTTTCCCATTAAAAGCTGTATTACAAAATCTCCTTATAAAAAAAAAAATCTCCTTATAGCATACTTTGAGTTCTTTTAATATTTCCATTATTGCACTTAAATTTTTGATACATATGCACTTTATTTTATGTAAATATTCACTGTAGCTTTATTTTTTAGATGGTTACCCAGCTGTCCCAATATTCTTTATAAAATAATCTATGTTTACTCCACTGATTTGAAGTTCTACCTTTATTACATGCATTTAAGTCTACTTCTGCCCTTTTGGTTTGAAGCCATTAATTGTGCTGTCTAATCAAGAAATAGCACAACATTCTTTTAATTCTTATAGCTCACAATATAGTTTAATAGTTTGGTGGGGCTCTACTTTTAAAAAATATTTCCCACTCTTTTTGCTTATTTATGTATTTATTATGAAGGGTGGAATCAGTTTGTTTGCTTCTTTCCCTCCAAAAATACTGTGGTTTGCATAATTTTATAGATTAACTAAGGGAGAATTGATGTCTTTACAGTGCTGCATATTTCTGTTCAAGAACATGGAGTCCATTTTATTCATTAAATTGCCCTTTTATATCCCTCAATTGCATTTTAAACTTTTAATCACATAGATGTTACACACTTTTAAATATATCTTCCTAGGTATTTCACTTTATTGTTACTGTTGGGAAAATAGAATAGTTTGGTCAGGGCTCTCGCCTCGGGTCCAGTTGG
Source organism: Cynocephalus volans (assembly GCF_027409185.1). Lineage (NCBI taxonomy): Eukaryota > Metazoa > Chordata > Mammalia > Dermoptera > Cynocephalidae > Cynocephalus > Cynocephalus volans. The sequence goes on along the minus strand of NC_084474.1, from coordinate 3,393,993 downwards.
GTGTGGTTCGGCATCTTTTGTAGGCAAATTGTGTGTGTGTGTGTGTGTGTGTGTGTGTGTGTGTGTGTGTGTGTGTGTGTGTGTGTGTGTGTGTGTGTGTGGAGTTGGTGTGCATGCGTGCCAATGTAACTTTTTAGTTTTGTTGCTATTCATGTGTTCTTTAGAGACACACACAGAGAGAGAGAGAGAGAGAGAGAGAGAGAGAGAGAGAGATATGGAGGGAGGGAGAGAGAAGTTTTAGTGAAGCAGGCGGGTGGGCGTCTGCCTCAGGCATCATCAGCCATGCTTTCCAACCTACAGCTTCCAAGGACCTTTTGGCCAGTTGCTTGTAGACCTGTGTGAAGGGGTCTGGTGACCAGCCTGGCGTGTGAAGGGTTTGTGACCCAGTCTGTGAATGGGCTTGAGGGGTCCGGGAGCTCCAGACCCAGCCCTAGCTCAGCAATCAGCCCAGCGGGCAGGATTACAGGCAGGTAGAAGAGCCATGACAACTGGCGTGGTCGCCTAGCCGGAGCACCGCAGCTAGCGTGGACGAGTAGCCAGACAGTTACTATTATTTCATTATTTCTTCTAACCAATTTTTATTTTTATTTATATAAAAATTATTTAGTTTGATACATTATAGAGCAGTCATCTTTATAAATTTTCTCATTTGTACTTTTTGTAACTTTTATTCTCTTATGTTTTCCAAATATACAATAATATTGTGTGCAGATAATAGTAGTTGTACTTTCTTTCCCCCCAAATCCATACCTCTTTTTTAAAAAAATATAATTATAAGTTAGTGTTTCCAGAACAATGTTAACCAGAAATGATGATAGTAGATATACTTATTGTTTCTTACTTGAATGGGAATATTTGCTGTACATTAAGCCTCATGCTAGCCTTTGTGGTAATACCTATGTGTGGATACACAGAAATACATGCATAAGAGTTTTATACTTTTTATTTAGAACCTGCTTATTCCTATTTTATTAAAAATTGTTTTTTATCAAGAATTGATGGTTGGAGGTTGGGGAGATGTTGGTTAAAGGATACAAAGTTTCAGTTAGCTAGGAGGAAAAGATCAAGAGATCTATTGTACAACACGGTGACTATAGTTAATAACACCGTGTTATATGCGTGAAACTCACTAAGAGAGTAGATTGCAAGTGTTCTTACCACAGAAAACGGTCTAAGTGTGTGAGGTCAGGCATAGGTTAATTAGCTCAATTTAGCTGCTCCACAGTGTATACACATTTCACAACATCATGTATTTGAGGTTATTTCCTTCTTATTATTTCTTATTTTAAATAATTGTGCTTCTTTTACTTGATTTTATTTGTGAATTAGTCCTTCCATTTTTGGTTTTCCAATTTATTAATTTCTGGTTTCATTTTAATTAAACATTGTTTTGGTTTGCTTTGAGTATATTTTGTTGTTTATTTCTGAATTGTTTGTAGTGTGTTTGATTAATTTATTTTCATTCTTTTTGATTGAAATATATTAATATATAAGTATTTAAGGCATCTTTGCTTATTAATGCATTCTTAAGGAATTTTCTTCAAAGCACTGAAAACTTTAAACCTGATAGTTGTATCTAATAGTTTCCATTATGTAGCTTTTTCATAGTTAAGGGCTGTTGATGCCAAACCAATATGTCTTTACAATGCTAGAGTCAGTGTCATGACCCTGAAGACTTGATTAAGACATACAAACTTATTTGAAAGAATTTTCCACTCTATTTCGGAGAATAAAATCAGGTCAGATTACCATAAATTTGATGTGTTAAAAGTACTAAGTTTTATTTATTGTCTGACTTCTTAATACATTATTTCTGAACACTTTCTTTTGACTTAATGTTCATGTATAGAAGAACTGACATACTTTTCTCACTAAGTTATTCTTTAAAAAATGAAAAAAAAATCTATCATCTTTGGACTCCAAAAGTCCTTTCAAGTCCATTTTAAGAGGAGCTATTTTAAAATTCATAAGGAAGAAACCATAATTTACTTTGTAGCAGTGTACTTCAATCAAGGACAATTTATCTGAAAGGTAGCAAGTGGTTTGGCAAACTTTGATATATAAATTAGCGAGGAGTAATGCATTGTTCTCATGTAACATAATTCAGGCTCCAAATACTTTTATTGAGAACTGTTACCTATGCAACACTGTGCTGATGAATTTAGCTAAGGTAATCATCCTCCTAAAATATTTTAATATAGGCACTGATACACCTTTTAAAGTTGTAAGAGTTGAATTTCAGAGAAGTTCGGCACTTGCCTGGGCAGGAAAGAACATAGCTGTGAATCCACCAATCTACTGACTCCTGATCCAGCTCTTCCTAGATTAAAAAGAATGCATCAAATCCTCTACTCGATCTTTTTTCCATCCTGCTGTGAAAATGGCAGTTATGTCAGGATGACAGAACTGTCGCTTTTTCCATAAGCATTTGAATAGTGCTCACTGTCTGTAACACCCTTGTCTCACAGAGATCTCCCAGCAGCAAGGGTGCTCTGTGCGCCCTCCACCCCGTGTGTCTGCTGCCTTGGCAAGGAGGCAGGTTGGAGGGCTTGGAATGACAGATCACGCCAGGAATCGTGTGTGTGTGTGTGTGTGTGTGTGCGTGTATGTGTGTGTGTGTGCGGGGGGGTGGGGGATGGGGGTGTCGCTTGAGGAGAAGTACACAGATCTGGGATTCTAGAGGATACTCCAAAGATCGAAGATTCAGCTGGAGGCTATGAAAGGCAAAAATACAGCAGGCAGGAGGGGAGTTCGCAAATCGTGTAGAGTATCATTTATTGTAATGTCCAGATAGTGCGGGTTTTGTTCTATAATGCTTTATTTTAACGCTGTAATATTTTAAGTGAACGTAATGGCAACAACAGTGAGAAGAAAAAGGAGAGGCAAAGTAAAAGGAAAGGAAAGAAAGGTAGTTTCAGAAGCCACAAACAGTTGCAGTTTGGGAAGTATAAGATGTGGGATGTCATTCCCTTCCATTCCTTCATCTGCAGGCAGAATTATACTCAAACGATTCCAATAAGATAAAAGAACACTGCTGCAGACAAAATTGAGTCCTCTCCCCCGTCCCCCCAAATCTGCATGTCGAAGCCCTAACCCCCAATGTGACCGTATTTGGAGATAGGGCCTTTATAGAAGTCATTAAGGTTAGAGGGGGTTGTAAGAGTAGGGCCCACCCTGATTCTATAGGATTAATGTCCTTAAAAGAAGACGCAGCAGAGAGCTTGCTCTCCCTTCACCGTGTGAAGACACAGTGAGAAGACAGTTGTCTGTAGACTGGGAGGGGAGTTCCCACCAGAGCCTGACCCAGACAGACCTTGATCTGGGACCTGCAGCCTCCAGAACTGTGAGAAAATAAGTTGCCTTTGTCTAAGCCACCCCCTCTGCAGTATTTTGTTATAGAAGCTCAAGCTAACTAATGTACTCACGTTATATTTTAGAATAGTTCCCTAAAACTAGAACTCCGCACCCATCCCTCATAAGCACCAATGGCCTTGGCACTGATCAGATATAAACAGAGGAAAGGGATTGCAATCAGGCAAGGGGGTCTTCCAGAGCAATTCCCATCAAATCATTAAGAAAGTCACATTCATCACATTCGCCCCACCATTCAGAGTTGGTCTCAGGTGGTGTTAGGGATTCCTCAAGATTTAGTGAAGATGCTTGAGTAGATAAATTGGAAAAATGGAGAGGAACTTTGTGTGAAGTTGCTTGTGTGTATGGAGACTTACAACGATGTGATGTTTAAGAGGCACTCCTATCTTTAAATGTGAAGGCAAGAAAGGAAATGCTTTATACAAACACACCATTTGTTACTCCTGGAAACGAACAGTCATACTGAATGGGCCAAAGGTTTAAGCCAGTGATGTCATTCATTTATTCATTCATCAACAAATAATTATGAAGCCCTTGTGTGTCCCAGGCCCTGTGCTCTGGTCAAGTCAGGAAGCTCCTTGCTTAGATTCACCAACGTATATCATTGTTCCTTCTTGAACAACAGACCTTTTTGTTTATCTTCTGGGGATGTTCTACGGGTCAGGACTCATTGATAAACTTTTGTTTACGACCCTCCACCTCTCAAGACCTTCAGCATCAGGGTGATGAGTCCAGCAGTATTTTCTGAGCCTAGTCTCCAAGAAGCTCCACATTCACCTCATAACCTCAGGAAACATTTTCCTAGCCAGTTGAGGTGAAGAATTCCAGCTTCATGTTTCTGTGCAATTGATTATGTTCGTGCTCTTGTGCTCAAAGCCCAGGTCATTACACTGTGCCCGTTTGTAACAAGGGTGGGAGGACCATGTTTTCTCCCACAGATGCTGCTCTCAGTGGAGCCACGAGGGAAGAATCCTGTAAGGAACACCACTTCATAGAAGCTGTAAGTCACGGCAGCCCAGCAGTACCTTGAAACGTGGAGAAAAGATTAAAGGCTACCCCTAACGAAGGCAGAGGTGTTGCTATAAATATGCTGGCAGATCAGTCCTTTTCCAGCCCTTCAGTGTCTTGGGCTATGGAGACTGTCCTAAGGAGCTTGTGTTGATTTCAAGCTTTCCTCCGGAAGCTTAAGCCCTTCTTAGCAGTTCTTTAACAGCTAGAAAGCAGAGCTGGATTCTGAGACTCCAGCACTCAGACATTTTGTAGAAGTGACGTTAAGAAGATTTACGCTGAAATGCTGGCCCCCTCATTCCCGTCTTCCTCGTCTGCCACGCTGCTTGATCCTGCAGCCCCTCACATGTCCACACTGCATGGTTAGATATGGGACAGATTTTAATGATCTTCAGCACCGAGGACTAGATTGCTGAGGTTCCCTGAGAATAATCCTCAACCCAGTTCCTGAGGAAGATCCGTGAAATGCTCAGTAGAGCCATTGTGCGGTGCCTTTATGTCACTCTACCCTCATAAACACATTTCAGCCTAAAGTCTTTAAAAAAACAAAACATTTGCTGTTCTGATTTTTTTTCTAGGCAATCTAGGCAAAGAGATGACATTTTATTTCCTCCATTTAGTTAGATTTTCACATCCCATTTCCTCTAATTGGCTCCATAATCAGCATAGGTTGATGTATAAGGGAAAGAAGATGCTTTTAGGAATATCGATCATGAAGGTCTAATATTGAAAATTGAGAAGGAAAGTAGGAATCATAAGGAAGGGAAGGGAAGGGAGGAGAGAAAGAGGCATGAGGACATGAAAGGAGGGTCAGAAGAATTAGAAAGATGGGGTTCAGAAACAAGAAAGACACTTGAGGGACATGGAAGCCTTGCCTTCAGGAGGGCTCCCTTGTGTACCATTAAATAAGAGGAGAGGCTCTTCCTGCCCCCAAGATCCCTGGAGGAGCAGCATTGCTCTCCATAGCCAACCCACTGTCATCTGCGACCACATGAGACCACGCCCCTGAATGGTTGGTCATCCCCCACGTGTGAAGAGACCCTGATTTTTGTTGTGATCATAAAGTGGAGTCAAAAGGAGAAGTGTCTGGTCCTCAGTAAACCAGGTGTCACAAAAGACACATCTCTCCCTAAGGCGGAAGGGGAAAGGGAGGTTAAGGGGGCCTGCTGCGCTCTTATCAACTCGCCCGTGAGAAGCGCAGTTCAGCAGCTTTGTAAAGACACGGGATGAAAGGCTCAGAGCTCTCTCAGCAAACCAAGAAGGTCTCTGGTGGGGAGAAACCCAGGGAGGCTGGAATTCTGGAAGCTGCTGTGGAGAAAACCTCACCTGTGCTCTGGGACACAGCCCAGAGAGGTGGTCCAGGGGCTGAGGAATGTCCTGAGCACGGGCAGGAAGGGCCTTTCCCTAAGCCTAAACCCAGTCAAACATTTAGATAGGAAAGCCCACGATTGCTATGTGCAGTTAATGTATATTTAGTGGAAGTCTTGTGTTTTCTGACTTTTGAAATACACAGAGTATTGAGTAGCTTCCAGGACGAAAAGGGACACAACTATTATACAGCAAATCCCTGGAGTGTGAGTTATTCCTGAGAGCTGCCTTTCCCAGACACTTGATGCTGTCTTAAAGAGAGTGCCCTTAGGCATAATGTCATCTTTCCGTGATAATTTTGGAGTCTCACTGTTGTGTTATAATGTGACCTGTTGTTATGCCACAGAGATGGGCGGGTGTGCAGTCCATGACCAGTCAGAAAACACTCGCTGTTAGCCAGCCTTGAGCGTGCATAGAGCACACAGCATCATGCACAGACATTGGTTTGTGTCTTCCATCGACCGTGGCCACTTCAGACGAGTCCAGGAGTCTCTTCTCCCCTTCTCTCCCTTGTCTTCCTGTTTAATTCATCTCTCACCTCCCTTCAGTTTTTCTAGACCACCTGCCCCCTCCCCCAAGCCTCTTTCATTTCAAAGGGGGCAGATACCCTTGCTCTGGAACACTGGGACAGGAAGCGCTTCCTTCAAAGACCAGCGTTTCCTCGCTGTGTTCACCACTTTTCCTAGGTAACTTAGATGCAATCTTATGCTAAACCACAGTCTCTCCAAGGCTCCTTCCCTGCTGGAGAAGGACAAGAAGTAGAGAGGAGGGAACCCAGGTACTGTTGCCACTGCAATGCTTTCAGCTCTTTCCCTTGCTCTAGGGCATTCACCTCCTGGCTGAGGCTCCCCCAGATCTGTTATTGAACCTAGGTCCAGCTGCCTGCCCCCAAAGTAAAACAAACAGCCTAGTCAAATGTTGGTGAAAATGAGAGTCAGCTTTTATTCAGGAATACTGGGGACCTGAGGAGAGATGTTAGGCTAGCCCATCTCTCTGGTCAACCTGAAGAATGGCCAGGCTAAACCTGTCTCTGAAACTCAGATTTGCTGAGGGGGTTTTATTTTTTATTTTTATTTTATTTTTTTATTTATTTATTTTTTTTCTTTTTCGTGACCGGCACTCAGCCAGTGAGTGTACCGGCCATACCTATATAGGATCCGAACCCGCGGCCGCTGGGAGCGTCGCCGCGCTCCCAGCGCAGCACCCTCCCGAGTGCGCCACAGGCTCGGCCCTGAGGGGGTTTTAAAGAGGAGGTTGAGGGAATGGAACATGGGAAATGAAAAGCAGGCGGTAGGGGCATGTGAGCTATGGGGGGCTCCATGCAAGGCACCACATGCACGTTCTCGCCAAGGCTCCACCTGGTTTCTGTTCTTGTCCTTGCTGTTATCTTAGGGTCCTGCTGCAGGGTTGGAATCAGCATAGGTTTACTGATGTCTCCCTCAGTTTCTCAGAGTCTGGATAGTAGGTGTCTCATTGCAAGTTCGCAGCTTCAGACTGGAAAACAACTTTATATTTATGTAAATAATGTTATTTTGCCCCATAACCAAGGTTCAAATTATCAAATAATCATGGAAAAAGAGGGAACTCAGAGAAACGCATGCTAAGAAAAAAACTGTGTCCTTTTAAAATTTGTCTACAGCCCATGTGGTTTTTAGATCCCAGCATGGCTTCAGTCCTGCTCACTCCAACATTTGGGAAAAATCGTTCTTTAACTCATGTATTAAAATGGAAATATTTTGGAGAAGAACTCAAAATTCACCTGACTTGTATAATATAATATGCATATTTGGAGAAATTTTGTCTTGTGGCAGATTACCTTCACCCCCGCTCCCCCCCACCCCCTGCAGTCGTCTCATCTCGTATGGCATATGTCAATGGGACAATTTGGGAATTTCCTCAGGCTACAGGAAGTGAAACCTCATTGCCTGAAGCTGTGCTCCTATGCCTGGAGCATTTTTTCTGCCCCTCTGAACATCTTTGGGTCCTACTCCAGGAGCTGATCTGATCATATCTGTTCTAGTTGAAGCAGTGGGTGTATATTACATTAATACTGGCTCATGTCAAGACATTGCTGTTATCACTAAGTTTAATATTCAGTGTAGAACATCTGTGTAGTCCTTTTGGGTTGATTTGCATCATTCTCTCAACAGCCCTGTTCTCTAACTGAGAAAGTGATGTGTGACAGGTATTGTAAACATGTTCTGTGGGTCCTGTTGAGAAGGCATCTGTGTTAGGATGTGGGTCATGTTCATATGTGCAGACCTTTATTCTGGAACAGTGCTCCATGCCACACGTGGGGCCAGCCTCGCAGAAGGCTTGTGACCTTCTTAATTCAGTTCTGTAACTCCTGTCACTTGGTGCATTGCTGGACAATATTTCATGACAGCTTTCAGCTCCATATTTCTTATGAAGACTTTAACTGTAGCAAACTAGAATTTAGGTGGGCGATTTAGCCTTGCAAATCTCTCTGCATTTCTGTCTCTCAGGTTATTTACAGCTCTGGCTCACTAATAAATACAATCATGATTTGTATGAACAGAATCACCTGCTTTTATTAAGCAGCATATTTTAAATAATAAAATATTGTTTGCTGTCTTCAAACCTCATGAAGACCTGTCTATTCTAATACCAGCCTTCTGAAGACTCATTAGTAATTAATGAAGTCATTAAGAATGGCTCATGGCAACTGACACTTTCCTGGCAACCACAATCTCCTCTTGTACTTTGTTGAAATGTCACTGGCTCCACAGGTTTGATTTGGGAGGTGGAGGGAGAGGGAGTTTGATTACATAAAGTTTCTCAGCAGCCATCAATAGAACAGAAAGCTGTGAGAATGTTCCTCCAAGTTTCCCTACCTAGGAAGCTGTGCTGGGAGAAGTTTTCTGGAAAACCTTTCATTCCTCCAGTGCTAGTTTTAAGAAATCCTGCTAATATCACGTTTTCAGTAGAATGGTATTGAGTGGATCAAGTCAATTAGCAAAGATGTAGTTTGAAAGTCACCCTTCTTTTTTTTCCTTCCTGTTTTCACACATTTCCTTCTTTCTTGGCATTGACTAGATTTATTCTCCTCTTCTCCCTTTTAGGAACAGAATTTGGCATAAATAAATGATAACTGAGAAAATGGTATAAACAGAAGAGTAAATGCAGGATTTCTGCAGCCTCCTACTGCAGGTCATGGTGATTTGCTGTAGCAAGGGGTTACCCACAAGAAAGACAGTGGTTCTGGAGACTGCTGTTTAATTTGTCTTTTAATAAAGAAACCCATATTTTTTCCTTAATTACTCAAAATGGAGCAGGAACCCCCAAAAGCCTTTCAGACTGCTAATGCACTGAAACCGTTAAATCAAAATGGACTGCTTTGCCAGAGTACTGCCCACAAAATGGAATTGGGAACATTTCATACCCCAGTGAATTTAAATTGTACGAAGCTGATATTTAATACACATGCAAGTACCAGTGGATACTGGTACTTAATATGCACTCTCTAACTCTCAGAATTAAGCAGTTGATCTGTGGACACAAAGGGATCATTCTCTCAAAGAGAATATTTTATGACCAGGCAGTTTAAAAGGCACTGACATAAACAACTGCTTGCCACACACTTTCTCTTTCTCTCTCTCATCTTCAAAAGGGAAAAAGTACATGGAAGGACATGCTGTTTCAGAAAAAGCGTTTTAGAAAATCACTTGAAATGTTTTCCTTTTCCTTTGGGGACAACTGAATCTTTGATAGGTGCTCAAGAGAGTTCTTATAATTTAGTTTATTTCTCTAATTTTTTAGGGGGTGAGCAAAGGGATAGTATAAAGGCACAAAACTGAAGCCTGCTTTCTCAAAATTACAGAAGTGTTATATATGATTTTCACAGCGTAACTGTACATACCAGATATTCTGGGACAGGGTCAATTTGAAATGTATGGCTAAGTTTAGTTTCATCACTGTACTTTTGTAAGAATTTCACCAAGACAAATAAAGGAAATAGACACAAATATTTTGCTACACCCCTTGCCCTAGTCTTTGATTTCTAATATATGGTCACTCTCCTTTTAGCCATGCTGATATGAAAAGCCATTATGGAAATGACTTAAGTTTTTGAGGTTACACCTCACAAGTAAAACCTGCATCCCACATCCTTTCATTTCCTTCAAGTGCTTGAGGAAGGAGGAAGGCATTGTGAGGAGCTGCCTCCTTGACCGGAGAGAGAACAGGCACTGAGAGTGCCAGCCGCTTCCCTGGCTGCAGCGCTCCACACTGGAGGCCATGAAGGTGCAGCTCCTGGACTCCAGGCTGGGCCCCTCTGCACTCTGCCCAGCTGGGTGGGCCGGCACAGTGGAGCGATGATTCCAGGAGGCTGCAGCTGCGCCGACTTTATGCTTGAACTAGGTCTTATTCGTCAGCCCACTTACTGAGTGTGCGGTGCTGTCTGTGCAGTTATAAAGATGCATATGATACCATCTCTGCCCTTACAGAGTTCGAAATGTATTTAGGGAAGCCAGGCATGTACGCTTGGAATGGAAACTCCGCACACACTGCGGTGGGGACCATGCCATTTGCTTCTGAGATGCAGACGGTGACAAGGACGGCTGTTGTTCCGGGCCTGGGGCAGCCAGGGTAGGACTGGGACTGTAGCCTGGTGCAGGGCAGAGGGTCAGTTTCTGACTAATCTGGAACGTGATATTCCAAGAGTTTTCTTTAAAAGACCCTTTTTACATTTTTTTTCTCTTAAAAAGTTCAGTTCTAACATAATGTCCTTTCCATAGAGGGAACAAATATGAGATGGAGGAAAGGTGGAAACGCGTGCTTTCTGATTCCTTGGTGAGCAGGAACACGTGTCTCAGCCGATCCCGCCTAAGCAAGTCATCGGAGCCGGGTCAGAAGAAGTCACAGTGAGGGTCCCGCGGTTATTAGATCTAGAATGCCTGTCTGTGGACCTTCCCGTGAGAGCCCCGGGAAATTCCAGCTTTTATGCACTTTACGAATAGCTCTTTGGAGACTCTGCATAGGGTGCAAAGGGCAACTGTCTTCGCAGGTGGGGGATTAGGTGCACGCGAGGGACAGAACTGGCGGATAAACTCCAGTTATATGCGCCCGCAGCAATATAAAATGACCTTCACGTGCCCTCCAGGGTGGCCCTGAGAAAAACATCACCACATTCCTTCAGCCCTCAGCCTTGCCAGAGCCCGACTCGCGCAGAAACCCCACGGTTATAATCCTCCCGCCCTCGGGGGCATTTTCCAGTTAGGGGACAAACAAGGCCAGGAGATTGCTGCCATGGGCTCCGTTTCGTGCAAGTTGAAACGCCCGAGCAGAACCGGATCGCTCGGTCCTCCCCTCCCCGCCCCGCCCTCGGCTGCTGCACGGGCCGTCGGGCCGTCGGGCCGCAGGGCAGCCTCCGGGTCGGGGCTGGGCCCGGGATGGTCTCCTCCGGCGGCTGAGCTAGCAGCAGGAGCGGGCGAGGCGGCGCCGGCCAATCGCAGGCGGAGGCGCAGGCGGGGGCGGAGCGCCGCGCGGCGGAGGGGCGCTGGGTGCAGCCGGCGCCGCGGCCGAGCCGCTGCCGCTCTGCTCGCGGGGACGGCGACGCGTGATCCTCGGCGGCTCGGCGGGCGGGCTCGGCGGGCGGACGGCCGCCCCGGCGCCGGCGCTCGGCTCCGCGGAGAAGGCGCCGCTGCTGCGAGCCGCGGCCGCGCGGCGGCTTCCGCGTCCTCGGGGGGCCTCGCGGTCCGGCGCAGGCGGAGGGATTGCAGGAGGAAGAGAAAAGTTTAGGCGACGAGACGCGACAAAGGTGGGCAATCGCCGTCTTCCGTGGGGAGGGGAGCCCGCCGGCGGTCTGCAAAACTTCTGCGCCGGCAGCACCCGGGCTTGTTTACCGCTGCTGGTGAGCAGCGCCCAGCGCTGCTGGAGTCACGGTGGTCCCGGGCGACGGGCGCCCGCCGGGCTGGGGCGAAGATTCGGGGGCGGGGGGCGGGGGGGGAGAAGCTGGACCCCAGGATGCGCTGTGTTCCGATGGCCCCTTCACTGGGAGGCTGGCTCTAGAGGCGTGATGGGTGCTGGGCTTCTGCCGGAGGGTCTGTCCCCTTTGCATTACCTTGACCTGCCTCTCCCAAATTATGGTGACCTTCAACTCGAGTCCTTCCTCCAACTTCTGGCTCCCTCCACCTCCTACCTCTTGCCCACATTGTCTCTGTTCACTTTTTTTGGTGGAAGGAGAAATTTCTTGGGTGAAGGGGCCGGTTTCGTTTGACCTGCTGGGTGTCTGCGTGTCACACACCTTGGTGAGAAACCAGCAAAACGTTTGTCAGAGGAAAAGAAATCACTTAGTTGATGAGCTCCCGAAAACTCTGGAAGACTGTCCAGGCTTGGTGTGTACCGAAAAAAATGGGGATGGAACTACATTTTACCTAGTACAAAGCTTACAGGCCTATCAGAAAAGGGGTGTCCAGCCCAGAGCACCTCAGCAGCTCTGGGAGGTGGAGGCTGGCGGGAGGGGCCGGCTGCTGGGGCTGGCGTGGTTTAGGTGCGCAGGTGCATTGGTGGCAGAGAGATGGTGCTGAAGTCACCATCCACACTGCTTCTGGTAACCGCTCTTCAAGTCAAAAGCTCACCATGGCAGGCAGCTGGCTTAGCTCAGCAACACCTTGAGCATTGTGCACTGGGACCACGAGAGCCTCACTTGCTCTGAGACCCACTTTTGGTGGTGGTGGGAGACTCCTTCACCCAGTATCTGCCAAAGGGAAGTGTTAGGTAGGTGAGTGTCTAGGCAGCAGGGAGCCCTAAGGGGAGAAGATGCCATGGGTGGTCTCGACCTCCCTGCCTGCTTCCATGCAGGCGGCTCCTCTGTGCATGGCCCACGGCACATCACCAGGCGTGCCTTGGGACCTGCTGGGTGCTCTGAAGCTGCCAGTCCGGGGCTGATACTACAAGTCTTGGAGGCTTTCGGAAGTTCAGGTGAATTTCCTTTTTCTGATTTCTGTCCTAGACCTGAAGCTGGCGAGTTCGATTCCCAGTCCTGGCAAGAGAGAATGTTCTGGGAGGGATTCTCCAGCGACACCTCTTCCCCATGGCACCCTTCCTACTGAGGTGCAGAAGGCAGTCTTGATTCTCTGACTCCACAGATCACTTGCACTTTTGAATTCTTATTTTCTTTAACCACCACAAGACTCTCCTCCTCCTCCTTGAAGCAGCTATTTTGGGTGGGAACTGTTATTATTGAAGCTCTACTCAGGATGGTTAAAAAAATAGCTGCCTGGCTTATTTTTTGGTCAGGACACAGTCAGCTCTCTCTTTGGCACGTGCTGTCTGACAGTAAGCAAGGCAAACTCGTGGCCCCGTGAGTGATCATTCTTTTGTGTTTGGGGGCCAGGAGTGGAAGCTGAACTTTTTTAGGCTGTTGGGCGTGCTTGTTCAAGCACCTCCTCCTCTGTGGCCTCCCTAGGGCCTATGAGTCCCAGAGATTTCAGGAGACAAGCACCTTGGGTTTTATGAAGGCAGTAATAAAAACAGAAAATGCTTTTGAGTTTGAGGAGTATCTAGGACGAGGAACGAGAAGCAAAGCTGGGAACCCTTCCCTGGTGCTGATCTGCTAGATCTCTATCGTGACAGAGAATGTTAAAAGTGAGGCTTGTACATCAGCTCCCAAGTAGTGACTCAGGCACAGAGGACGGGCAGTGTGGGGGAGGGCAGAGGGCGCGCGGGAAGGTGCACTGGGACACGCTGGCTGGAGCCCTTGCCTTTCATCCTCTGCCTCCTCCTCAGTCCTCTTCTTTGTATTTCCCCATTTGGAGCAGAGATCATTAAAATAACAGCTTTAGACTAAAAAAAGGATCACAGGAGCTGAAGAGTAACTAACAAAATGCAAAGCACCATCACCACAGCTTCACCCTGGACAGGTGGGGTGTGCAGCCCAGGACCCAGCGCCTGCCCCCACTGTGATGCAGTTTGGAGAATTTAGTTGCTCTGTTAGGCTGATCAACTCCTTGTGAAACCCATGCCTGTTTGTGTAGGAAGGGCTTGATTGATGCCCAGGAAATTAAATCTGTTGTCATTTTATCAAACATCATGGCTTTAGCCAGGAATGTGGATTAGCACCACCCATAGATCCAGCATTTTCTCCTCTCACCAGTTGGCCAGCTAGGACTTCTCTCATTTAGCCACTGTGGTCGGAGGAGTTGCATCCTTCTGCTCTTCCAAGCCCGGTGTGATTCACCTGGAGGAAAGTCCCATCCTTGCTTTCTTGTCCCTCCGTCCCCAGCATCCTTCCTGGTACCACGTCTCATCACAAACACATCAGAAAGTCATTTCTTTGCCAACATGCTTTGATCTTGTCATTTTGTGCCGATTTTGCTGTTAAAGAAAACTGTCCCCTGAAGTAGGATTGAAAACATATTAAAATTTTTATCAGAGGAGAGCCTTTTTGCCTTCTGTTTTAAAATTTAATTTTGTGGTTTTGGGAAATTTAAGTAAGCATGTTTATTGTGCTAGGTGTTTTGGCAAATGCTGTGCCCAAACGTGTCTCCTTTCTCTACTGTGGGTGTGTGACTTCCCAGTTATCCTCGGGGAGGGTGTGTCTGCAGGTCTGCAACAGTCTGCAGCATCTGGAAGTTGAAGAGGTTGGAGCACTCTGCTCCTGTCTGTTCAAGATGGGGCGAAGGCTGTTTTGAAATCTAGGCTCTGAAATGTATTCACCACATTCTGTTATTTTCCCTCTTTGCTCTTCATTTAGGAAGATTTCATAGCCAAAATTATGAGTAAATAGTTCATCTGACTCAGTCTTTTTCACACTCCCATGCCCCTTCCTCCCTCCTCGCTTGGGAGCGATTTCACATGGAAGCAGGTGCCTGAAAATCTTCCTTAAGCTGATATGTAGGTAAACCTCTCTCTCCTCCTTCCCTTTCGGCTCTTCCCATCCTTTAAGGGCACCCTAGGGTTGAGATTTAATTTTAGACACCTCACTCACCTCCTTTCTGAAAGAGTTAACCAGGGGAGGTTGGGGATTCTGGGATGTGCATGGGCGCCTGACCTGTGGGAACAGGGAGGTAATCCTTTCACCAAGTTCAGTTCTGCACAGACCTCGCAAGAGCACCTGAGGCGGTGAGCGGACTGGTGTGAGGCGGACAGGGCAGATGCTCCTGAGCACATCTGGTGCCCAGGGATTCCCAACGGGCACGAGCTCTGCTGCTCCATGGCCCTGAGGCCACCCCACCTGCAGCCCCACACGCAGGACTGATCTTGGACACATTAACAAACAATGGAATTTGTCTGCCATTCTCCTGGTTTCTTTGTTCTCTGTTTCCTTCTCACTCCTGCACCTGTCAGTAGTTGGAAAGAATTAAATCTGCTTATTCCTACTAAGGTGTTAATAGAGTTGCCACTTACAGAGGTATTGGTGCTCTGGATGGAAATCACACAAGTGCATAGTGGAATTTCAGGCATTTGCTGGTGGAACTGGGAACACAGAGTTTGGACAGGAAGCATACTGGGGAATTTTGGCCCTTTGCTTTTTGGTTAAGACTGATCCTGCTCTTAGCCACATTGAGGACGTGCTGCAGCCACTTGGGGCACTGTGGTGGTAATATTTGGGGTCTAGCATTGGACTTGATCCCTCAGATGTGACCTTGGGCACTGTGCTTACTTGCCCTTCCTGCCTCAGTTCTTGTGCTGTGTTCACATACGTCCCTTTCTGCCCCAACCTTCTCTCTTGACTTTGCCACCAAATCCTGCGTCCTGCTGTGGATGCACCAGCTCTGGAAGGACCTGGAGCTTGCAGAGCTTGCTCCACGGTGGGCCACGGTGAACAGTGACGCCTTCGGAGCTGGAATCCAGGAAGGAAGTCAGAAGGAACGGTGGACGTTGTGCCGGGAGAAGGACAGGCTGAGGGGTGACGTCATGACTGATTTCGGTTTAGAGGGGATGTTGTAGGGAGGATGGCGACCAGCTGTTCTCCATCTCCAGCAAGGAGTGAACGGGAGAAAATAGACAGAAATTGCAGCAGATGGACTTAGATTAGGTACGAGGAAGAATTTTCCATCAGCAAGAGTTGTTAGCGAGGGAAGGTTGTGGAGCCTCCGTGGCGACCTTTAGGAAGTGGATAAGCAGGAGGTTGTGGCTAGAGGAAGAGCTGAGGGCCGCGAGGAGGGAAGGCGGTGGTGGTGGACTCCGGGCGTCCACGTGCTCTCCCGGCGAGGGTCCTTTTTATTTCTCCAAAACCTCACCGTTGCTCGGGACCATTGAGGTGGCTGAAAATCAAAGTCCCTGGGCCTGTGAGGAAGGAGGGTGGCCAGCCCGTGCTGCCCCAGCGTGTGGGAGCCCTGCACCGGCTGCCACCTCTGGAGGCAGGTCCCTTCTGTTGCCTGGGGGTCTCTCATTTCTCTCATCAAGTCTGATCTTTTGTTTCCAGGTATGGAAAATGAAGCCCAGAGACGTAGTGGGCCTTGGCATCGTCACACAGTGAGCTGATGGTGGAACTGGGACCAGAGTCAAGGTCCTCCACGTCCCAACCCAGTGCAATTTCCTTTGTAGCTCGTTTTCTTCTGCTTCCCAATTGAATAGACCACTTGCCTTTTCTGGGCTCTTAATTTCTCTCTAACCAAGTGTCAGAGACAGGGACACCTGCAGTTAAGCAGTGTTTATTGAGTACCCATTACTATCACTATGTTCTCAACCCCGGCTTCCCTGATTTATACAGCAGACTCTTTAGTCCTCAGTGAGTGGTTGGGAGGGGGCTGCCGTGAGACCAGGGGTAGGAATGTGTGCCAGAAGCTAGAGCAGAGAGGAGGGGGTGGGTAGACCCGGGGAGGACCAGGGAGAGATGAGAAAAGTGAAAGATATTTCATCTCAGTCTTACAAAAGCAAGAGACTTTAGGTACCTATTCAAACTCCTCATTGGGTAAATGAAATAAGAGGCCCATAGCATGGGATATACCCCAGGTAAGACGCTTCACCCGTTTCCAGTACAAGACAGAACAGGGTGCCCACGTGAGGAGCATTAGGGGAGGGAAGGGGCAGCTGGGAAGTGTGTACAATGCTGCACGCTGGCAGGCTGGCTCAGGGTCCCCAGGGGGAGCCGCATGCTCTTGAGAATGGGGCAGCGGCTGTGGAGGGCTTTGCCTTGTGGTGGTGCTTTGAGCCATGGAGGAAGCAGGATGAATTGGGGACACCTGTGTAGCCAATGAGACAAAGGAGGACAACACCCACGTCTGTGCTGAGCTGGGTGCCAGCAGGGCAGCACGGGGTGGGCAGGGGGTGCCCACAGGGAAGGCCTGGCCCTGCTGCACCACAGCCTACTGGCAGGTCCCCGTGCTGACAAAGGCAGCCTGGGCCTCTGTGCCCAGCACTGATGTAGGCGTGGCGGGCCTTCCAGACACAAGATTTGGTTTTCCTCCTGCAGGAGCTTGCGTGGCAAGACCGTCAGCCCCGAGGCAGTGGAGCAGGGTGATGGTCCAGGGAATGGCTGAGACAGAGGTGTGGAGGAGCGGAAGTGGTGGAGGGCCCGGCGGGGCCAGGGGCTGGGTTGCCCTGGGGGTGAGACAGGGAACAGAGAGAGCTTGGAAAGATGAAGAGGGAGAAGGGTTGCACAGAAGGGGCAGGAGATCAGGGACTGGGGAGCCTGCGAGCAGAAGGTGCCTGGGACAAGGAGGGAACCTGGAGGAGCGAGTCAGACGGGTGGCTGAGCTGTCCACCGTGCATCTCTTTTTCCTTCAGAATGACATCAGCTGAGTTCTCACTTCTGTCTCCAATTTTCATACCACAAACTGTACTTGAATGTGATAAGGTGTACCGATGTGGGGTGCATGTTGTCATCCTTACTTGGGTGGTCAGAGGAGGCCTCCTGGAGAATGCGATGCCTGCATGGGGCTGGAGAAATCAGCAGGAGAGCATCAGGAGGATGGGGACGGGCCCGGTGGGAGGGGATCTCCGTTTGTAAGACTCAGGCACGAAACAGCATGACGTGTGGCGTTGTGATACTTGAGTGTTACCAGATCTGAACATATGAGGTCAGATTTGGGGAGCAAAGGGGCTATGCATTGTGGGTGCTCACCAGGGGGGAGGGACCCATGGGCCAGACTGAGGAACAGAAGGGTGTTAGGCAGGAAATGACATGGTCGCATTTGGGGAAAATGATCCCAGGGGTTGTGAAATGGGTGAGGTTGGAGGGGTGGGGGCAGGCCTGGGACTGAGAGGCTGATGGAGCAGTGAGGAGGCCTGAAGGAAGGCAGCCCCAGGAAGAGAAATGATTGATCCAGGGAGGACAGGCTGACAGGTGGCCAAGAGAGGTCACCCTGCTAGATGAAGAGAGAGCAGCGTGCTCACTGAAGGCAGGATGGGAGGAAATGGGTTCAAACGGCAGGAAAAGGATGTAAGTTAAACATTAGAATTAATGCTTTAGTAGAGGGGCTTGTGAAAAATGGGGACAGGGTTATCAAAGGAGGGTGTAGACTAATTCTCTTTTTTGCAGAGAATTAAAGTCAGCCTTTCCCCTTATGAAACAGTGGGCAAAGAATGTGGCTAGTCAGTTCAAACACTCACAAAAGAAATAAGTGGCCAGAAAAAGGAGTAAAAGTGTTTGACCTCACTGATAATTAAAATGTGAAATCAAAACCAAGATATTATTATCCATGTAACAAATTTGCAAAAGTAGAAAATGGTAATTTCACAGCCAGTGCTGTAAGAGTGTTGTTGGGAAATGGACATTTTCAGACTTAGCTGGTGGGAAGATAATTTGCAAACATGGGAGACAAAAAATATACCCCTTGAACCAGTAAGCAGTTCCTCTTTTAGGAATTTATCCTCAGGAAATAATCAAAGATGTACAAAGTAGTTCTAATCAAGGATATTCCCTTCAGCAATATTCATTACAACAAAACATTGTAAGGGGACATTAATTAAATAGAAGATGGTTCATCCATAAACTGGAAATCAAGGAAGCTATTAGAATTAAATTGAATAATATGTAAGAATATGGGAAAATGCTAATGATATATGTTAAGTAAAGATTTAAAAGTAAATAGAGTATAACTGCAATTAAAAAATATATGTAGTGCTGTAAAATTGAGTGGAATGCATATATCAAAATCTTAACAGTAGTTATCACTGGGTTTTAGGAAACACGATTTTTGATTTCTTTAAAGATTTTTATATTTTCCAAATTTCCCACCATAAACATTTTATTTTGCAAATCAGAAAACACGTTTTTAAAATCAGTCATTCCAGCCACGCGTGTCTGAGCAGTGACTGTACCCATGGCAGTGTGTTAGGCATGGTGTTCACTGACAAGTGTGATGCTGGCCCTGTGTCCTCACCCATGAGGTGAGATGAGATGGCTGCACACGAGAAGTCCAATGAGTCCTGCCCTGCGTCATTCGCTTCTCAGTGTTGAGTGCACAGTGAATGGTCACTGTGGGTTGGGGCGTCCTGTGTCCTTCATCCCCCTGGTTCCCAGGCTCATCCCCTACAGCATCAGGCCCATCAGCGTTTTTGTGTCAATGCATCACACACATATGCTCATTTCACAAGCAGGGAGGTTGAGTCTCAGAGAGCCTGTGATGTGGCCACGGTCACCAAGCTGGTAACATTGCTAAGTACAAAAATGAGGACCTTTGGTGCCAGGTGCCCTGCTCCTTCCAGAGCAGGTTCTCGTGCAGGGCTCCGCGTTCCCGAGGGGCTGGCAGGTCTCCACGGGAGGTGCACAGCCTCCCTCCCTCCTTCCCAGAAACCAGGCCTTTTGCTAATTCACTTCTCACTTAAGACCCGATGGATGTGCTAACAGCTATCACATTTAGCACAGGGACTCTGGGTGCTGAAGGCTGCTGTCCGGAGGCGACCCTCTTGTCCTGCCCCTGCCTGCGTGTGTCATTTGTTACTGCTTTCCGGGAATGCCTTTGCTTCCCGCTGTGCCGCTGTGGTTTCCTTTGTTGCGTCAACTCAGGCAGGCAGCTCAGACAGCCCGCTCAGGAGGGACATCGCAGCTGGCCGGCTCCAGGACGGGGCTCTGGCGCTGGCCCTCAGAGGGTGGGTGGTGGCTCTGGGGGGAACGCCCAGGGGCTTTCTCAGTTTTAATTGGGAAAAGTGGACTGGATGCCGGAAGGTAGGCAGGATAAGGAGCACAGTGGGCTGCCTGGATGACTTGTCGCTCTACTTATTTTAATAATTCCCGTTTGTACGGTGCTTTGTATTGGCAAGTCTCAGAGGTGGGTGGGGAGCTGTTGTCATCCCTGTTTTGCAGAGGAGGAAATGGATATCTGGGAAGACAAAGCACTGTCCTAAGTCTGTAAGGGGAGCAGGCACAAGAGCAGGTGTGGAAGGAGCCGACTTCTGCCCGCAATGCTGCCCCACCTCGCGACCCGCTGGCCTGCGTGTTGGGGAGCAGGAGGGCTGGGGAACGGCGTCCTGCATGGCCCTGGCAGGTTCTCGAGGAGTTGCTGGAAGCACACGTGTGTGATGTGCTACTGGGGGTTTTCAGCTGAGCCCTGCGATGCGAGGTGAGCGTAGGGGCCACATGGCCTTGGAAGGCTCGTGGAGGCAGGCGTCCTGAGCCCTGAGCAGTGAAGGGTGAGGCGATGTGGGTGGCAGAGGGACACTCTTGGTGTGGTGGGATCTGGAGCCTAGGGCCAGCATGGAGCATCTGTGGTCTCTGGGGCCATGTGGCTCAGTCGGGGTGAGACCAGAGGTGCCAGGGCGCCCCATTCCAGGAGGCACTCCACTCAGAAATCCCTTCTGTTCCAGAAGCTGAGGACAGTGTGGCTGTGGGCGGAGGGGGCACGGGAGATAGCAGCGGCAGGTGGTGGCCCTCACGAGGGTTCTCCCCCATCTGCCGCAAAGCTTGGTTTTGCTCCTGGAGAAAATAAAATTGCCTTGCAGGGTTCCAGGAAGAGAGGGGGGACTGCAACGGCAACCATCCTGCCCGGGACTCAGGGTTTTCAGAAAGTGGGGAAGGCAGGGAAAGTCTGAGACAACAAGAAAGAGAAAAAGGAGATGCATGGGAGCAGAGTGGGGAGTTGGGAGAGCCCAGAGGGCCGTTCAGATACGAGGAGCAACGTGCACATGGGAGAAACCCAGCGTGACCTCTTTTAAAGTTACAAGTAAGACTCTTGGGGGTGACAAGACACTAATAAGGAAGTAACAAGAAGAGCTGGGACTGCCCTGTGCTTTCAGATTTTTAAACAGGTAGTCATCATCTCGTTTTACAGATGAGGAAACTGAGGCATGGCGTGGTTAAGACTCCCCAAGGGAACGTGGCTAGTGAGTGACCGATCCCAGGCCGCAGCCAGCTGTGCCGCCCCACCCGGCTCGTCCCTCCCGCCCCTACTGCCCATGAGCCACTCACAAGCCGGTGACCGGGCGAGAAGCAAGAGGGTGTGTCACTGGGCACTGCTCTGTGTGCCTCCAGAGCTCCCAGGAGGCTCTGCGGAAGGGTACCCATGTGGCAGCTCCTCTGTCCTGGGGACTGGGGAGGGACACCCCTGGCTCTGGGGCCGTGTGAGCTTTGAGATGGGGCTCTGCTTCTTGATTTTTCTGTGGTGCAAGCGATAGATTTCCCTTCCCCACTCTTCTGTTTCCTTAATAGGAGACACGAGCTTCTGATATTTTATGTGTTCATTTATTCATGGCTGAAAATATGAGCATCAAACAGACCCACTTCTAAGTTTTGAGAATTCAGCTGTGGACAAAACTGACGTAGTTCCTGTCCTCTCAGAGCTTACATTCAAGTAAGTAGACATGTTGGAGGACCCGTGAATGCCTTGGAGATAAATGAAGCTGACCAAGGGGCACAGGGGTGTGTGGGGAGGGTGTGTCCAGGAGGGCTGCGCTAATAAATGACACTTAGGCAGGGACCTGGAGGCTCTGGAGGGCAGTCCATGTGGCCATCTGGGGAAGAGTAGTCCAGGCCAGGAAAGGCCCTGAAGGTGGAGACACTTGGCTGTCAGGAATAGCAACGGGCTAGGGGGTGCTTCCTCGAACCACTGGAGGTTTTGAGCCCAGAAGTAACGTGACCCTGGTGGGAGAGGGTGGTGGCTGGGATTGGGCGTGGCAGTGTGGGGGAGGGGAGTGGTCAGATGCTGGGTATATTTTGCAGTTGGAGCAGGAAGGATTTGCTGGTGGATTGATTGTGCGGTTCGAGGATGATCCTAAGGCTTTTGGCATGAGATGGAAAGGACTGGGGGGATGTGTAGAGGAACAGGAAGTGAGGAGTTTGTTTTGGGAGGTGTTTGGCATCTAAGTAGAATGTCCACTGGACAGTTGAGTTTTGAGAAGACCTCCAGGCTAGAGAAAACCTTTGGGAATTCTCAGTGCATCAGTGGTTTTTAAAGTTATTGGAGAGATGAGATCAACTAGGGAGCGAGCGGTAGACAGACAGGAGCTGTAAAGATGAGCCCTGAGAACGGCAGTATGTGTAGATCTAGGTTCGGGGTTGGCAAACTTTTTCTGAAAGAGCAAGATAGTAAATATTTTAGGCTTTCCAGGCCATATGGTTTTGCTGCAGCTACTCAAGTTCACTGTCGCAGCACAAAAGCAGCCACAGACAACATGTGAATAAATGAGCATGGCCGTGTTCCAGTAAAACTTCGTCTACAAAACGAGGCAACCACCTACGGGCCATAGTTTGCTGACCTTGGATCTAGGACATGGAGGATGAAGCAGGGAAGGCGACTGAGAAGGAGCAGCCCACGAGGTAGGATGAGCAGAGGCAGAAAGCAGGTGGAGCGTGGGGCGGGAAGCAGGTGGCCGTCAGCTGGCCCAGCGCCGCAGGGCCTGGGCGTGAGCGCGGGCCTGGGGAAGCTCAGGGGACGGTTTTGTGGAGGAGTGTCTGTGTGGATGGGATGACACTGTTGGGAGGGTGCTGGGCCAGGCCTCAGCAGCTGGAGCGCTGGGGTGGGGTGGCTCCAGGTGCTGTTCATGTCCTCAGGAGCTGCCAGCCTGAGGCAAAGGACGCAGCCTGCAGGCTGCACAGCGGGCCACCCCCGACACCCAGGGAGAGGGATGCAGATGGTGACAGAGAGCATTCTGGGTCCCTAAATCAGAATGAAAAGGTTTCTGACAATGCTGACATTGAGCTTTTCCCTGCAGAGGGGCCCTGTCCATTCTCAGGAGTTCTGAGCAAATTAGTAAGGCCAAGGTGAGGGCCTGGAGGAGAGGCCTCAAGAAATACCTCAGGGCCTCCTGCAGGCTGGGCGCCCGCCCAGGTGGCTGTCTGCCCAGGCTGCTGCGGCCCTCCCGGGAATCGCACAGGAGGGCCAGCGACAGAGAGCCTTGGCCCGGCTCACAGGGACCCACTGCCCTATTTCCCTTTTCTCCTAAAGCTTTTCTTTGAGATTTCTTAACTTTTTTGTTTTGTTTTTTAACATCTTCCTGTGAGGCAGGGAGAGAGAGGAACATGACCTTGTCGAAGTCTGCCACAGAAATTGTACTGGGTAGGGGAGGGGCTTGCTGTACTTCTCTGGGAGCCCTAGGAGGAAGGGGGCGAGGGGAAGGAGAGGAGGAGACCCCTGGGCGAGGCGGAGGGGCTTCGCTGTCCAGGCGGCCTGCGAAGAGTGATAGAACACCTGTCCTGTTAAAGTCCGTAAGCAAAGAAGAAGGGAAACAGACCAGGGAACGGCGGCATCGCAGGGAAGGAAAATGACTTGGGGCTTTGGGAAAGAGAACGCTCTAAGACCACACACCCCGCAGAAGAGCTGGTCTGCAGAGACTGCTGTGCAGGTGCCGGAGGGCGGTAAGTGCTCCTGAAGGAACTGGAGAGTTTGCTCAGGGAACCTTGGAGGCAGTGCCGAGGGGCTTGGCCTAGGTCAGGGCCTGATCACTATAGCTCAGGAGGGGGCTCAGCCCCTGAAAAACTGGGGGTATGTGAGCGTGACTGGCCCTGGGTCTGTCAGCGTTTCTGAGGGAACTCTGCTTGGACTGCAAAGGGTCCAGCATGCTGGGCTCACTCAGCAATGGAGGTCGTTTGTGGGAGGGACAAGGCAACGAGGGGTTTGTGGTCCAGGACTGATCAGGGAAGAGGACTCACCCACTTCTTCCTCCAAGTCTCATTCTTGATGGTCTTTTTGAGATACGATAGAGAATATGGAAGTGCAGAGGTGTAGAGACCCAGCGTTGATGTAACCCAAGGTAGCTGCACAGACCTGGCTCAGATAGTCCATGTGGCTGCTCCAAACACAGTTCCCCCAGATCTGCCACACCTCATGCCTCTTATAGGTTTGTGGTAGGGATTAAGGAGAGTGCCACGTGTAGAGCATTCAGCTGGTGTCTGTGCTCCAGGAAGCGGTCAGGGATCTACGGTAAGCAACGCCAGGTGCTGATATTGGGAAGTCATTTCTCTCTAAGGATGGGCCAGGCAAGTGGGCCGGGGTGAGGAGGAGCCGGGTTGTGGATTCTGAGTGGTTCTGCTATGGAGATACTGCAGCAGTGCGTCAAAAAGCTGGAATTCCTGTTTCTGGGCTTCAGAGTTCCAGCACTTCCTCCCAAATATTGCTGGTCAAGGTTTTTGCATTCTTTGGAATAAAGACACCAGAGAGGAACAAAATAGCATTGCCAAATAGTGTAGCACCTTCAAAAATATATATCTTGGAGAGAAAACTCTGAAAGCTGCAAGAATCATAATATTGAGAGAGATTTAAAGAAAACCAAAAATCTCTGCAATGCCTAGACCAGCAGGAACATAGATTTCTCATACTCATCAAGTGATTTGTAGGAAAATCCTATCCATCTCCCTAACCTGAGCTGAATTGAGCAAATGATCTGCTGTGAGGTGCAGAGTGAGCTCTGAGGCTGGTTTATGGTCCTGCAGAACTTTTCTGCGGCATGAATTCCTGGGCAAGCATGTGACTTCAAAGGGAAAGAAATGCCCTCACCCCTGGCCACCCCTTCAGGTGCCAGTGCAGGGCTCGCCCACTGGGGCCTGGGTGGCACATCGCCTCAGGCCTCTGAGGAGTGGCTGTGAAGGACAATTGCTGGCTTGACTATACACTTAAATCTTACTTAGGCATGGGAGCCATCTGATCAGGAGATATTCCCACCTCTGTATGTAGAGGGCACACCAACTTCTCACTCTACCTCCTACAGGAAGGTACTGGATGTTTTGATGGAACAGGCCCTGGGGAGAGCTACGTTTGCAAGCAGGTCTGTGTTACTAGGCCTTACACACTTGCTCCTAAGTCTTGCTACTTTGACTGTGAACTGATACTTCCCAGCCATGGGTTATATAAATTCCAGGACATTCTGAGTAATCTCAGGAGGGGTGAAGCTAGCTCAAGTTCTCTTCAATGTCTAGGGAGAACACTGTGTCATGCTAAATGGCTGTGGGGAGATGGTGGCTTTTTGGTGTGGGCCAAGCCGAGGAGGAGTCAGGTGATGTGTGAGTATTGGTTCAGGCACAGAGCATCAACTTGCTGATGACGGTTGTTTTTCTACACAGAAAACAGATGACTGTAGTTCAGAGAAAGAGAAATACAGTGGCCAAAAATACATAGAAAAGTACTGGACTCCACGAATAGTCAGCATGGTGTTGGAATTGGTATTGGTGGGTGGGGCTCTGGAGTCAGTTGTTTGACCTTGAACGAGTCACCTCTTCCCAGGTGGCCTGAGGAGGGGGCCTGCCTCACAGGATGCGATGCTGCCTAGCGCTGAGGCGAAGTGATGCAGGGCAAGCTCTCTTCACCAGTAACAGTTCCAACAACAACAATAGTCAAAATGCTAATGAAGATGGAAATGAGAGGCCCTTTTTCCAGCTGAAAAATTGTTTGAAAGTTGGAAGTGACATTGCTCGGTGACATAGAGCTAAGGTATAAATCCTATTCATGGAGCTGGAGTTGATGCAGCCTGTCTGGAAAGCATGGTTTTTGAGGATTTCTGTACTTTTTGACTTACTTTTAGAATTCTATCCTAACGAAATATTCAGAAATGTGCAGAAATGTGTGTGCCCAGAATCGTTCACTGAGGTGCCATTTATCTTTCTGGAAAACTGGAGTCAGCCTTCCCCAGCTGTAGGGGCTGGTGCAGTGAGGTCCGGTGAGTGCACGCAGTGGGGTAGTGAGCCACCGCACTTGATTATCCGAAGCACGTTAATGACGTGAGGCAGTGCTCATGAAGCTAAACGTGAAATATCTTCTAAACCGGCAAATGGAAGGTGGACATGTGCATAAACATGGATAGGATACCCCAAAATGCTAGGAGAGTTTCTCTCTGGATAGTGAGATTTTGGACAATTTTTGTTTTCTTTATATTTTTTGCTGCAATTTCCAAATATTTTGCCGTGAGCCTTCATTAATTTTTATAATGCAAACAATAAAAATGGTGGAAAGAACATGTGATCCAGTAGCCTCTGAGTGGGTCCGGCCCTTGCTGTGTTTAGGATGTGGTTTCCCGTGGATTGGGCCTGGCATGGATTCTCTGGAAGCCTGTTGGAAAGCTTTATGTAAACTCAACTCTTACTCCTCCCTGACCCAGATGGAAGAAACAAATCTTTTGGGGACAGAAACACACATTTTGGAATGGAGAGGTAGAAGCGGGTGTGTCGTGGGACATCACCGAGCACAGTAGACAGCCTGCCCTGTTTGCTCTCTGTCCTGAAGCCCAGTGGCTTCCAGAAGTCACAGATGTCACAGACTCCCCACAGGTTAGTCACCAGCAGAGCCTCAGCCACACCAGAAACCCGCTGCTCTTTCTGCTTCAGGGTTGTCCCTGGGAAGCCAGGGAGAAGTTTCTTAAAACAGAAGAGCAGCCTGCCAGGACAGCACTGATAGAACATGGGGCTGGAGATGGTGGGGCGTGTAGGAAGGACCCAGCAGTGGTGATGGACCGAGGTGGAAACGGTCCTCCCAGCCAGGGCCGCGCCCAGTCCCTGTTGCACCTGTCGCACCCTGTGCGACGGGAGCGCAGTGTTTGCAAACTCTACAGTGTGTTCAGTGTACTAATGGAGTGGCCATCTAACAGAGGTGTCTTTGAGGATGTGCAGTAGGCTGTGTGGTGGGCAGCCCCTGGTGAATAAGACAGAGGCCTTGGCCTTTGTGGAGTTTACTCTTTTTTTCTACATCAGACAACTTAGTTCTGACGTATCTGTTTTCAACATCTGGATTTTTTATACATAGGTTTTGCTGAAAGTAGGACACGCTTTAGATCTGCAAAATATTGTTGAAATAGTGATTTTTTTCTTTTAGTGCAGATGTCCCAAGTGTTCTGTGTTTCATTTTTTTTTTTTTTTTTTTTTTTTTTTGTCGTTTTTTCGTGACCGGCACTCAGCCAGTGAGTGCACCGGTCATTCCTATATGGGATCCGAACCCGCGGTGGGAGCGTCGCCGCGCTCCCAGCGCAGCACTCTACCGAGTGCGCCACGGGCTCAGCCCCCAAGTGTTCTGTGTTTCAATATTTCTCTTTCATTCATTCTTACAACACCTATGTGAGATGGGCAAGGAGGGTCAACCACCTGCCTTCAAATCGGAGCTGGGGGACAGATTTCAGCCCTGCTAAAAACAGTCCGGGCAGCCCTGACCTCTGTCATTAAGACAGCCTCGTGACAATGTGGACAGGCCCCTGGTCTCATGGAGCCCCTCGGTCTGCCTCCTTCAAACCATTCACTCATTCATTTCAGAATTTCTTTAAGTTTGAAAATGCAGTAGCTTTTATATTATTCTTTCACTGCACTGGGTCCCGAATGAGGTCCCCAGGATCCTCTGAGGCACAAGATTATGTTCAGCAAATGTAAACTGTAACTTTTGGGAGGACGCAGCTTTCCACTGTGGCTCAGGCTCTTCTGCTGCACTTTGGAATGCATCTGCACGTGTGGTTTCTTTTAAAGACCTGACACGATGTGGCCAGCTCTGTAAATAGTAACAAACATCAGCTCAATGCTGGCACGATGCTGGGTTTATTTTTCCTGCCACCGCCTGAAAGTCTTGGGAGAAAATTCTCTCTCCCTTCCCTTCCTCTCTCCTACACACACACACACACACACACACACACACACACACACACACACACACACACACACACACACACACACACACACACACACACACACACACACACACACACACACACACACACACACACACACACACACACACACACACACACACACACACACACACACACACACACACACACACACACACACACACACACACACACACACACACACACACACACACACACACACACACACCAAAAAAAATGACTTTCCTAAGTATCTACTATGTCCAGGCATAGGGCTAAATGAAAATAGTTCCTGGCATCAAGACTCACTGTCCAGCAAGAGGGCAGCTTTATCAGCAACTAATCAGACCAGGCTTCCTGCAGATAAAGTGTGGAAAGATACGTTTCATGCATTCCTGGAGACTTTGCAGTTGTAGAGAGGATCTTTAGCTACTGCGTGAATTGCTGGGGCAGTTGCTGGGGCACCACAGACTGGGTGTGGGGAACAGCAGGAACTTAAGGCTGCACAGTGTGCAGCAGGCAGCCCAGGACTGAGGTGTCTGCAGGCTGGTCCCTCCAGGGCTGTGAGGGTCTGCTCCAGGCCTCCCTCCCGGGCTTGCAGGGTCCCTGGGTCTCCACACCATCTTTCCTCTATTCATGGCGGTCACTGTGTTCACATGTCCACTTTCTTTCTGTCTTTTTTTTCTTCCAAATTTTATTTTATTTTGTCAATATACAATGTGGCTGATTACTGTGGCCCATTACCGAAACCTCCCTAGCTCCTCCCACGCCCCCCTCCCAGCCAGCAACCTCCTTTCTGTTCAGTTGTCATATCAACTTCAAGGAATTGTAACGGTTGTGTCTCCCCCCCCCCCCGGTTTTTTGTGTATTTATTTATTTATTTATTTTTAGCTCCCACAAATAAGTGAGAACATGTGATATTTCTCTTTCTGTGCCTGACTCATTTCACTTAATATAATTTTCTCAAGGTCCATCCATGTCGTTGCAAATGGCAGTATTTCATTCGTTTTTATAGCTGAGTAGTATTCCATTGTGTAGATGTACCACATTTTCCGTATCCACTCATCTGATGATGGACATTTGGGCTGGTTCCAACTCTTGGCTATTGTAAAGAGTGCTGCGATGAACATTGGGGAACAGGTATACCTTCGACTTGATGATTTCCATTCCTCTGGATATATTCCCAGCAGTGGGATAGCTGGGTCATATGGTAGATCTATCTGCAATTGTTTGAGGAACCTCCATACCATTTTCCATAGAAGCTGCACCATTTTTCAGTCCTACTAACAATGTATGAGGGTTCCTTTTTCTCCGCAACCTCGCCAGCGTTTATCATTCAGTCTTTTGGATATTAGCCATCCTAACTGGGGTGAGATGGTATCTCAGTGTGGTTTTGATTTGCATTTCCCTAATGCTGAGTGATGTTGAGCATTTTTTCATGTGTCCTTTGAGAAATGCCTGTTTAGCTCTTTTGCCCATTTTTTAATTGGGTTGCTTGTTTTTTTCTTGTAAAGTTGTTTGAGTTCCTTGTATATTCTGGATATTAATCCTTTGTCAGATGTATATTTTGCAAATATTTTCTCCCACTCTGTTGGTTGTCTTTTAACTCTGTTAATTGTTTCTTTTGCTGTGCAGAAGCTTTTTAGTTTGATATAATCCCATTTGTTTATTTTTCCTTTGGTTGCCTGTGCTTTTGGGGTCGTATTAATGAAGTCTGTGTCCAGTCCTGTTTCCTGAAATGTTTCTCCTATGTTTTCTTTAAGAAGTTTTATTGTTTCAGGGTGTATATTTAATTCTTTAATCCATTTTGAGTTGACTTTAGTGTATGGTGAAAGGTATGGGTCTCGTTTCATTCTCCTGCATACGGATATCCAGTTATCCCAGCACCATTTGCTAAAGAGGCAGTCCCTTCCCCAGTGAATAGGCTTGGTGCCTTTGTCAAAGATCATATGGCTGTAGGTGTGTGGGTTGATTTCTGGATTCTCTATTGTTTTCCATTGATCAGTGTGTCTGTTTTTATGCCAGTACCATACTGTTTTGGTTATTATAGCTTTGTAGTATAGTTTAAAGTCAGGTAGTGTTATGCCTCCAGCTTTATTTTTTTTTTGCTCAGCATTGCTTTGGCTATGTGTGGTGTGGTCTTTTGTTATTCCATATAAATGTCTGGATAGTTTTTTCCATTTCTGAGAAAAATGTCATTGGAATTTTGATGGGGTTGCATTGAATTTGTATATCACTTTGGGTAGTATGGACATTTTCACTATGTTGATTCTTCCGATCCAAGAGCATGGGATATCTTTCCATCTTATTGTATCCTCTCTAATTTCTTTCAGCAGTGGTTTGTAGTTCTCACTATAGAGATTTTTCACATCCTTGGTTAACTCAATTCCTAAGTATTTTATTTTTTTGGTGGCTATTGTAAATGGGCAGGCTTTCTTGATTTCTCTTTCTGCATGTTCACTATTGGAGAATAGCAATGCTACTGATTTTTGTGTGTTGATTTTGGATCCTGCTACTTTGCTGAAATCATTTATCAACTCCAAGAGATGTTTTGTAGAGGCTTTAGGCTGTTTGATATATAGGATCATGTCATCTGCAAACAGGGACAGTTTGACTTCATCTTTTCCAATCTGGATGCCCTTTATTTCCTTCTCTTCTCTGATTGCTCTGGCTAGTACTTCCAACACTATGTTGAATAGGAGTGGTGAGAGTGGGCATCCTTGTCTAGTTCCTGTTCTTAAAGGAAAAGCTTTCAGCTTTTCCCCATTCAGGATGATATTGGCAGTGGGTTTATCATATATAGCTTTAATTATGTTGAGATACTTTCCGTCTATACCTAACTTATAGAGGGTCTTTGTCGTGAATGAATGTTGAATTTTATCAAATGCTTTTTCAGCATCTATAGAGATGATCATATGGTCCTTATGTTTGATTTTATTAATATGGTGTATCACATTTATTGATTTTTGAATGTTGAACCAACCTTGCATCCCTGGGATGAATCCCACTTGATCAGGGTGTATAATTTTACTTATGTGCTTCTGTATTCTGTTAGACAGTATTTTACTGAGGATTTTTGCATCTATATTCATCAAGGATATCGGCCTGTAGTTTTCTTTTTGTTTTGTATCTTTACCTGGTTTTGGTATCGGTATGATGTTTGCTTTATAGAATGAGTTTGGGAGATTTGCCTCTGTTTTAATCTTTTGGAATAGTTTGTAAAGAATTTGTGTCAATTCCTCTTTGAATGTTTGGTAAAATTCTGCTGTGAATCCATCTGGTCCTGGGCTTTTCTTTGTTGGGAGCCTTCTGATAACAGCTTCAGTCTCCTTTATTGTTATTGGTCTGTTCAAATTTTCTGGGTCTTCATGGTTCAGTTTTGGGAGCTTGTGTGTGTCCAGAAATTTATCCATTTCCTCCAGATTATCAAATTTGTTGGCATATAGTTGTTTATAGTAGTCTCGAATGATTCCATGTATTTCAGATGTATCAGTTGTATATCACCTTTTTCATTTTTCATTTTTGTTATTTGGATCTTCTCCTTTTTTTAATTAGCTGTGCTAATGGTTTGTCAATTTTATTTATCTTTTCAAAAAACCAACTTTTTGATTCATTGATCTTTTGTATTGTTTTTGGTGTTTCAGTTTCATTAAGTTCTGCTCTGATCTTAATGATTTCTTTCCATCTGCTAACTTTAGGTTTGAATTGTTCTTGTTTTTCTAGTTTTTTAAGGTGAAGTGTTAGGTTGTTCACTTGCCATCTTTCCATTCTTCTGGAGTAAGTATTTAATGCAATAAATTTCCCCCTTAGTACTGCTTTTGCAGTATCCCACAGGTTTTGGTATAATGTATCATTATTTTCATTAGTTTCAATAATTTTTTTGATTTCCTGCTTGATTTCTTCTCGGACCCATATGTCATTAAGTAGAATGCTGTTTAATTTCCATGTGTTTGTATAGTTTCCAGAATTTCATTTGTTATTGATTTCTAATTTTAATCCATTGTGGTCTGAGAAAATACATGGGCTAATTCCAATTTTTTTGAATTTGTTGAGACTTGATTTGTGACCTAATATGTGATCTATCCTGGAGAATGATCCATGTGCTGATGAGAAAAATGAATATTCTGAGGTTGTTGGGTGGAATGTTCTGTAGATATCTGCCAAGTCCAATTGTCTAGTATATTGTTGAGATCTTGTGTTTCTCTACTGATTCTTTGCCTAGATGATCTGTCCAATATTGACAGTGGGGTGTTCAGGTTCCCTGCTATTATGGTATTAGTGTCTATTTCCTTCTTTAGGTCAAATAGAGTTTGTTTTATAAATCTGGCTGCTCCAAAATTGGGTGCGTATATATTTATGATTGTTATGTCTTCTTGATGGATCAATCCTTTTGTCATTATGTAGTGGCTCTCATTGTCTCTTTTTATGGTTTTTAGTTTAATGTCTATTTTATCAAGTATAAGAATAGCTACTCCAGCTTGTTTTTCTTTTCTGTTTGCATGGTAAATCTTTTACATCCTTTCACTCTTAGTCTATTTGAGTCTTTATAGGTGAGGTGGGTCTCTTGAAGGCAGCATATAGTTGGGTCCTCCTTTTTAATCCAGTCAGCCAGTCTGTGTCTTTTGGGTGGGGAATTTAAGCCTTTTACATTAAGAGTTGTTATTGAAAAGTGTTGATTTATCCTGGCATTTTATTGTTTTTGTTTGGATGTCTTAGATCTCTTTTGTTCCTTGCTTTCTGATTTAATGTTTGTTTTCTGTATTTTTTGGTTCCTTGGGTTGTAGATAGCCTTTTTTGTTTGTTTGTTTTCTCTTCATGGATGCCAGTTTTATTATACTAGTGGGTTGTGATTTTTCTCGGGTTTTTCTGGCAGTGGTAGTTGTTTTTCAGGTACCAAATCCAGTACTCCCTTGAGAATTTCTTGTAAGGATGGTTGTGTGGTAGCGAACTCTCACAGTTTTTGTTTGTCTGAGAAATACACTATTTGCCCTTCATTTCGGAAGGATAGCCTTGCGGGGTAGAGTATTCTTGGCTGGCAATCTCTGTCTTTTAGTATTTTGACTATATCATCCCATTCCTTTCTGGCTTTTAGGGTTTGTGATGAAAAGTCTGAT
This sequence comes from Cynocephalus volans, assembly GCF_027409185.1. Taxonomy (NCBI): domain Eukaryota; kingdom Metazoa; phylum Chordata; class Mammalia; order Dermoptera; family Cynocephalidae; genus Cynocephalus; species Cynocephalus volans. The sequence continues at coordinate 3,361,213 of NC_084474.1, read as the reverse complement.
GTTAGTCTGATTGGGGCTCCCTTATAGGTGATTTGACAGTTCTCTCTTGCAGCTTTCAAGATTCTCTCTTTGTCTTTCAGTTTTGCCAATTTGACTATAACATGTCTTGGAGAAGACCTTTTTTGGGTTGAATAGGTTTGGGGATCTTTGAGCTTCCTGAATCTGAAGATTTGTGACTTTTCCAATAACTGGGAAGTTTTCTGCCACTATGTTGTTGAATATGTTTTCAATGCAATCTCCTTTTTCCTCCCCTTCTGGAATACCCATGAGTCAGATATTTGAGCGCTTAAGGTTGCCTGATATCTCTCTTAGATTTTCTTCAATGTTTTTAATTCTTTTTTTTTTTTAAAAATCTACTTTTGTTATTTCAAACAGCCCATCTTCAAGGTCAGAAGTTTTCTCTTCTACTTCTGCAAGGCTGCTGGTTAAACTCTCTGTTGTGTTTTTTATTTCGTTGAATGAATTCATCAGCTCAGCAAGCTCTGCTACATTCTTTTTCAGGGCACTGATTTCATTGTACATTTCTTCTTTCAGGTCCTGTATACTTTTCCTCTTTTCATCATGTTGTCTAGCTTGGTTTTCTTGCATCTCATTCAGTTTCCTTAGAATTATCACTCGAAATTCCTTGTCAGACATTTTAAGGGCTTCTTGTTCTATAGTATCTAGAGCTTGGGAGTTATTACCCTTTGGTGGTGTACTTTCTTGATTTTTCATATTTCTGGTATCTTTCCTTTGATGTTTAGTCATTGTGGCACGGGGATTCACAGTCCACTGGTTTGACACTACTCTCTGGCTAGGATGCTGCTGGGGCTGCCAATTTGGTATGGCCACCTCAGTGTCTGCTCAGTTGGCACCTAGTGCCTTGTGTGTGTGGTTGCCTCAGGTCTTGGGCCTCACTGGGGAGCCACCTCTCTGGTCAGCAAGCACTCGGCCCTGCTGGGGATGGAGTTGGGTGGCCGCGGTGAGGCCTACCTGCTGGGTCACATGCCAGCACCACAGGGCATATGGTCTCTGCAGAGCTTCTGCCTCCCCTGCTGGATGTCGCCCTGCTGTGCACGCACTGGGCCGGGCTGCTGGGTCACTTGCTGACAGCGCAGGGCGTGTGGTGTCTGTGGAGTTTCTGCCTCCCCTGCTGGATGTCTCCCTGCTCTGTGTGCACTGGCCACATGTCCCCTTTCTACAAGGACCGCAGTCTTATTGGATTAGAACCCACTCTAATGATCTCATTTGAATTTTGATACCCGTTAAGACCCTGCCTCCAAATAAAGTCACATTCTGAGGTAATGGGGGTTAGCATTCCACACGTGCCTTCTGAGAGGAACACAATTCAACTTACATCAACAGTCTTCTAGGTAATACTCCAGCCTGTGAAAATCACTTTCCTTAAACTATACTAAATTGCTGGATTCATCATATTTCTCTCCCTCCCCTCACTGTGTGTTTCCACAATTGCATTACTTTCAAATTTAGTTCTGCTAACCCGTCCCTTTCCTGTAGCTGAAACCATGTCCTCTGCTGTGAAGCTGGTGGGAATGGCCAGCAGCCACCTTGTTTAGTGGTTTAGCTGTATCTTTGAGGATATGGCACGTCTGTCTTCTCTCCCACTCACATCTTGGTCTCCATGAGACCAATAACTCTCTTAACTCAGCCTTCCCAGTGGCACCCGCTTGGAAAGTCCTGGGGAGAGACTGGCCTTGGCTGGACATGTGCACAGGCAGGCCAATCAATGGCCTGACCAGCCCCGAGCACTGCTGGAGGAGCACCGCTGGAGCACTAGCAGTAGCACCGCTGGAGCACTAGCAGTAGCACCGCTGGTGGAGAATTGCTGGAGAAGCATCACTGGAGGAGCATCACTGGAAGAGCATCGCTGGAGCACCAAGAGTAGCAACGCTGGAGGAGCATTGCTGGAGGAGCATCACTGGAGCACTAGGAGGAGCATTGCTGGAGGAGCATCACTGGAGCACTAGGAGGAGCGTTGCTGGAGGAGCATCACTGGAGCCCTAGGAGGAGCATTGCTGGAGGAGCATCACTGGAGCACTAGGAGGAGTGTTGCTGGAGGAGCATCACTGGAGCACTAGGAGGAGTGTTGCTGGAGGAGCATCACTGGAGCACTAGGAGGAGTGTTGCTGGAGGAGCATCACTGGAGCACTAGGAGGAGTGTTGCTGTAGGAGCATCAGTGGAGGAGCTTCGCTGGAAGAGCATCAGTGGAGCACTAGTAGGAGCGTTGCTGGAGGAGCATCACTGGAGCACTAGGAGGAGCGTCGTTGGAGGAGCATCAGTGGAGCACTAGGAGGAGCGTTGCTGGAGGAGCATCAGTGGAGCACTAGGAGGAACGTTGCTGGAGGAGCATCACTGGAGCACTAGGAGGAGCGTTGTTGGAGGAGCATCAGTGGAGCACTAGGAGGAGCGTTGCTGGAGGAGCATCACTGGAGCACTAGGAGGAGCGTCGTTGGAGGAGCATCAGTGGAGCACTAGGAGGAGCGTTGCTGGAGGAGCATCAGTGGAGCACTAGGAGGAGCGTTGCTGGAGGAGCATCACTGGAGCACTAGGAGGAGCGTTGTTGGCGGAGCATCACTGGAGCACTAGGAGGAGCGTTGCTGGAGGAGCATCACTGGAGCACTAGGAGGAGCGTCGTTGGAGGAGCATCACTGGAGCACTAGGAGGAGCGTTGTTGGCGGAGCGTCACTGGAGCACTAGGAGGAGCGTTGCTGGAGGAGCGTCACTGGAGCACTAGGAGGAGCGTCGTTGGAGGAGCATCAGTGGAGCACTAGGAGGAGCGTTGTTGGAGGAGCATCAGTGGAGCACTAGTAGGAGCGTTGCTGGAGGAGCATCACTGGAGCACTAGGAGGAGCGTTGCTGGAGGAGCATCAGTGGAGCACTAGGAGGAGCGTTGCTGGAGGAGCATCAGTGGAGCACTAGGAGGAGCGTCGTTGGAGGAGCATCACTGGAGCACTAGGAGGAGCGTTGTTGGCGGAGCATCACTGGAGCACTAGGAGGAGCGTTGCTGGAGGAGCATCACTGGAGCACTAGGAGGAGCGTCGTTGGAGGAGCATCACTGGAGCACTAGGAGGAGCGTTGTTGGCGGAGCATCACTGGAGCACTAGGAGGAGCGTTGCTGGAGGAGCATCACTGGAGCACTAGGAGGAGCGTCGTTGGAGGAGCATCAGTGGAGCACTAGGAGGAGCGTTGTTGGAGGAGCATCAGTGGAGCACTAGTAGGAGTGTTGCTGGAGGAGCATCACTGGAGCACTAGGAGGAGCGTTGTTGGAGGAGCATCAGTGGAGCACTAGGAGGAGCGTTGCTGGAGGAGCATCAGTGGAGCACTAGGAGGAGCGTTGCTGGAGGAGCATCAGTGGAGCACTAGGAGGAGCATCGCTGGAGGAGCATCGCTGGAGCACTAGGAGGAGCCTTGTAGCAACACGAGGACGAGCTCAGCTGCCCATCAGCTCCCAACCTGGCCTTGTGGTGCCCTGGGGCTGAAACACTGGCCCTGACAGTTCTCTCAACCTCCACCATGGCCCATAAAGACCCCACACAACACACTCACACACTAGCCTGATTGCCCATTGCTCTCCCTGACTTGGAAATCCTGTAGGTAATAAGTGTGTAACTAGTATTTTCATGGCCAGTGGGGGGCTGCAGGCACCAATACGCTGTATTGACATCCAGTTCTTTTCAGACACATTGTATTAGTTCATTTCTGTGTCACATGGTGAATGGCTGAGCAAGAGAGAGCTAACCTGCTCACTCACCGTCCTTATAAAGCCATCAGAACCATGCCCATGACCACCATTAAACCATCCATGGGTCAGTCCATTCATGAGGGCACAGTCCTCACAATCTAATCACCTTTAAATTACCATAAAAGTATTTCCCACCCTTAGTGCTGTTGCAGTGGGGAACAAATTTCTAACAATGGACTTTGGGGGACACATTCAACCCATAACACACATACTGATCCATTTCTTTTTATCTAATGGGCTGTAAGCACAAATGTGCTGTATTGTGGCTAGTTCTTTACAGACACAGGCTCATGAACTGTTTCTTTTTAACCTGTTTTCTTGTTGAAACAAGTAAGCTTGTGTGCTCCTTCATGTGCCTCTGAGAGAGTCGCATCTTTATATCCACAGCCATCCCCCCTGAGGGGGTAGCGCTGGGCAGGGGTGAGGGGTCCAGGGATATGTTTGCATGGGGCATACATGCCTGGACAGAGGTTTCATGTGTACCACAGACGGTGACACTTGGACAGGGACCCACAGGGCCAGTTGTGTTTGCCCAGGAGGAAACTCCAGTTCCTGTAGGGAGAACTAGAACTACACGGGCTGGGAGCAGAGTCTGGCCTGACTGAGGAGTAAGGATTTAGCTTTGTCCCTGGTATCCTGGTGCCCTCCTTCAGTGCTGCGGGGGTTGTCTGTTCATGGAGGACCGACGGTGCGTGTGCACTTACAGCTTTAGCTGCCCTCTGCCGACATGTCAGGAGCACCATTTGCCACAGATGAGAGATCCAGCAGGAAAGTGGGAAGGGAGCATGTTTTCTTCCACTGAGCTCTGAGCACAGTCACAGCCACCTTGTCTAGATGAGCCATGTCTGGAGCCACCCCTTGGCCCTCCAGTCAGCTCAGAGCAAGAGTGATGATTAGAAAGGGCCATGGTCCACGATCAGATATAACCACTAAACAAAAACTTAAGTAGCCAAAACCTGTTCCTGTGCAGAAGTGTAACCTTCACAGATTGTGTTAAATCTGGCATGCTCCGTGGCCCTGGGGAGGGGGCAGGGCATCACAGCGAACATGCAGCAGCACTTCCGCAGCTGTCACCCCGGGTGAGAAGCAGTGGTATACAGCGAGGGACCACCCATCTCTGGACAGTCAGCCATGGCCGGGACCCCCCACGGTAAGATTGGGGTGGTGATCCTAACATGTGCAAGGTAGGAAGCTGCTAAGGTGACACTCATACCTGCTCTGGGGTCTGTCTGGTAAGCGTCACGACCACTTGTTAGAAAACAAGCAAACGCACACTCTCTTCAGTATGTGCTGACGTGTAGTACCCACCGTCTTCACGTGAGCCCAGAGTATAACTCCTGCCCCTCACAAGTTTCCTTTCTTCACACAACATGCCAGGTGTGGTAATGGGATGCTGCGATGGGCCAGCCCAGGCCTGCCCCTGGAAGACAGGGCACAGGCGCCACGGGACCCTTGCTCAGGCTCACACTGAGCCCAGGCCACAGAAGAGGCCCAGGCACTGATTGGCCCTGCCCGCAGTTGCGGAAAATCCGGATGAGGATGCAGGACACACATCGGGTGACCAGAGGACAGGGGCGCGCAGTGTGGGGTAGCCCATCATCAGAGGGACTGCAAGTGAGGCACATGGAGCCTTGAGCTGGGCTTTCCTGCTCTTCAGGAGATGGGGTGGGGGGGGTGGGCAGGCCAGGCAGGGTGGAATGGCCTCACCCTCTTGGCCATCAGTCTGTGAAGGCTGATGATGGTGTTTTGCAAAATAATCCCCATTCATGTTTTCGTAAAACAGAAGTGGCTGAAGGGAGATCACCACCTCCAGCTCCTCTCAATGCCCCCAGCAGCTTCCATCTGCAGAGCGCTTTCCCTGGCTATTTGGGCCCTGGCTCCACCACCTCCTGCGTGCTTTTTGCCTGCCTGGGGGCCCCGCTCCGCTCTCTCCACAGGATCTCTGCTCTCTCCACCCGGGTGCCTTCCCTCAACTCCACAGGTGCAGATCCTACTCGTCCTTCAAGTTTTGGCTGAACGTCATGTCCTCTGTTCCAGCTGTCCCTATCTTCTCTCCCCTTCTGTCCCTGGCTCCAAGAAGTGCCCACAGTCATTTGTATGCATGCTCTATATTGTTTTCACTGCTTACCAGTAAAAAATATTGACTGGGCACCTGCTGTGTACCAGGCACTATCCCCTGTACTTTGGACAAATCAGTGACCACATTGGATACTTCTGGTCTCATGGAGCATGCATCCAGCCAGGGAAAGCAGATTATATGTAGTAGATGTAACACATACGTAAACTATATAAAATGCCAGAGGGTGGAAACTGTTGTGGGGGAGAAAAGGAGAGCAGGAGAATGGGGTTGGGGATGCTGAGGTGAAGGAGTGGACTTCGGTTGCAATTTTAAACTGGGCTTTCTTTAAATAGGAGAGAAGGGTGACATCTGTGCAAAGACTTGTGCAAAGGCCCTGAGGTTGCAAGCAAGCCTGACCTGTTCAAGGAGTGACGAGGCCAGTGTTGTGGGAGAGTGAGAAAGGGGGAGAGCAGTAGGGCATGAAGGAGGAGAAGTAAGGGGACAGTCACATAGGGCCTTGCTGGTCATTTTAAGTCCCGAGGGAGATGAGAAGCCATCAAAGGATTTTGAGCAGAAGAGTGATCTGATATGATTTGCTTTTTCAAAGAAGCACCGTGGATGCTGTGTTCAGAACAGGCTGAAGGAGGGATGCGGACGCAGGAGCCCCACCACGAAGAGGCTTCTCAGGAATCCAGGTGTCCTGGGCCAGCGTCAGGGGATGGCAGGTGGTCAGATTCTGCCTGCATATTGAATTTTATTTGTGACGTATGGGAGAAAGCGAGGAATTGAGAATGACTGCAGGGATTTTGGCCTGAACGACTGGAAGGGTGGAGTTGCTGGACCAGAGCTGGGGGAGGCCATGAGCGGGCCGCCGGCGGGGGAAGGTTGTGAACTGGTCCTCATGGGGTTGGATGCTACCCAGGGAAGGTTTGCTGCATGGCTGGCTCTGCCTCCTAAGGGACTCAGGCATGGTAATGGACAGATGCATAGCATTTCAGGGGCTGTTATGGCTGCAGAGAATTCCTGTAGTGGGCAGACATCAGCTAATTTCAGGATGGTCATTTAGGTCAGATCTCTGTGTCTGGCTGTGTCTTGGATGGAGATGTTTGCTTCTGTGACACCATCTGGAGGTCCTGTGATGGATGTCCAGGGATTTGATCTGGGGCGACCAACCACAACACTTGATATAGGCACAGACTGTTTTGTTGGGAAAATCTTTCCCTAACCCTTCCTCTTCCCGTCATTATCACACCTAATGAAGATGATGAACTGGTGATAATTGTTGGCATCAGTGTGAGTGCTGTTAAAAATTAAATGTTCCTTTTAGGTTCTGAGGAGATGAGTGCGGGTGGGGAGGAGAGGCCGGGTGTGTCTGGCTTTGCATATGACCCCAGACTTCTTGGTCAGAATTCTGCTTCGTAGAGAGATTTGGCTGAAGCACACCCAGGCTAAGGCCAGGCTACTTGGCTGAAATATTCCCAGTGGGGTTGTACGATTGATGAGAATTTACTGACAGAGAGCCTTCGTATGTCGAAGTCGCTGCAAGAGGCAACTCTTTACTCCACAGGCACCGACAGAACATCTGCTCAGGGCCAGACCCCGTGTCAGGAGGCCCGGCCCCCTGTTCACCTTCAACACATAGTCTCCAGGAAGAGGCAGGTGCGCACACAGGGGCAGGTGCAGTTGGGTCCTGGAAGAGAAAGAGGTCAGCGCCCCTGGACTGGTGGGGCCCCTAGAGGAGATGGAGGTTGAGTGTGGAGCAGGTGTGGACTGGTTCTGGCGGGTGGAATGGGAAGGTGTTCCAGGCAGAGGGGAGCAGGGTGGCGGGAGGGGAACCCGTGCAGGCAGGGCCCAGTTGTGAGGGGCCTGTCGGCCTTGGCAAGGAGTTTGGACTTCAACCAATAAGCACCAGGTAGATGTTAAAGATTTTTGCCAAGATTGACATAAACTAATGACTGGGTCCCTAGAGTGTTGTAAAAGAGGAGTTGGAGAGGTGGGATTCTGGAGTCTTTGAGACTAAAGGTTTTTTCCAGAAGTCCGGGCAAGAAGTGAAGATGACCCAGACTAGGGCATGTGGACTGCTGGTGGAGGGTGTTGGTGGCTTTCCCCACCTGGTGACTTATGTTTACAGCTACGCTGTGATGATCACGAGGATGTTTATGGACAGCTAGGCGCTTTCTTCACTTCCTACCCCCTGTGAGGTAGGAACTGTTATGCTTTCATCCTGTATGGGAGGGAAACTGAGGCACAGCTGCCAAAATCTCACAGAATCAGGTCTAGGTCTGGGCACTTGGCTTCATGATCCGTGCCCTTAACTGCACTGACCTTACTGCCTTCAGGAGAGGTGAGACTGGCCCATTGTGTGCATGAAGGGAGAGAGGGGGAAGGAGGGTCTTTGGCCAGGCTGGCAATGGGAGCGTCTAGGAAGCCTTCTAGGGTGGGATTCCGAGGACTGGGGAAATCTGAGATGCTGCCGAGGTCCGAGTGTCCCAGGAGGGGTAGCATGTGGGGCCGAGGCTGCAGAAAGGCAAGGGTGTGACAGGCGTGTGTGCGGGCACTCCTGGAAGAAAGACCTTGGTGGGGGAAAAGGCAGCTCCCGTGCTGCGGGGCCACGGTCTGCACCTTTTCCTAACCTGAAAGAGGAGCGGTAGGTTTGTGGGGAGAGTTGGACACAGTCGCGGAAGCCTGGCTTGCGCTGTTAATGCTAACCACCTTCTCCTTCTCCCCTGCGTCCCAGGGTGACACTCTCAGGATGCCAAAGTGGAATTTATGTTGTCAACAACAACAAAAGTGGAGGACAGTGAGGAGGACTGATGGTCTCTAAAAGGTCACATTTCTTAACTCCTGATGAAGCCAGACTATTTAAGACGTTCTGGGACTGCTTTGTTAGGGGACTTTTCTTGGCCAGAATTTGTATATGTGGATCTCCTGATGGCAGGGTGGTGGCAGTCTCTGTGTTGGGGTCTTCCTTTACCATTAGAGGCTGGAGACTGAGGAAACAACCTCTGCAGGAGAAAACATTCTGTCTAGAAGGGCCTTGGGGACTTCTCCACAAAGTGAGGGAGTTGGCCCATCCAGGGTCTTGGCACCACACGGGGGTCTGCCACTCCCCTAAGCAAAGGCAGGGATGGACGTCCTGGGCTAAGTCAGGGAGCCCCTGCACTGAGCTGGGCCATCGGGCAGGGCGGGTGTTGATGTCCAGTCATCCACCCAGCGACAGCGAAGGGCCACAGCAACAGCTTTCAGTGGTTCATGTGCATCGTGGATGGTGTTTCAAAATAGCTTTATTTCTGAGAGCCATTAAATCCTGGTAAGTGGGCATTTTTATAGATGGAAAACAAATAAGGAGCGACATTAACATTATCTTTTCTGCGCACATGTGCGGATGCATCCCGGGAAGGCCGATCTGGGGCTGGGTTGCCAGTCAGGGGCGCTGGGTTTCTCAGATAGGCGAGGATGACACATCTCTCTGAGCCTTGGCTGCTCCTTTGTTCTTGGAGGGTTCTTCATCTGCATCCCTTTGTCTCCTTGCATGGAGGTTCTTTTTTAACCTCTTGGGGCTTCAGAGACTGAGGCTTATTGGTACTGACAAGCCCTGATTATTTAAAATCCTGGAGGCCAGGATTTCTGCTGTGCAGGTCCACAGAGAGTTGGCTGGCCAGCCCCTGCTGATTGCTGTAGTGGTTTGTGCTTTGTTAAAAGCGGCAGGAAACAGCAAGCTCCCCTTTAAATTCTAAAACAGCTAACAAACACTGAAAACAAGCAAAATCCCTTTTATTCCTGCTCACCCCCACCCCAGTGGCATCACCCCTCTCCCCAAATTCAATTCTACTTCTCTGACAATTGTCTGATAATTTTATTGATGTCTGCTGCAGACATCCCTTGCAGGGGTGTGGAGAGAGGGACTGCTGGAGGGAGTGCTGCCCTTAGCACTCCTCCCACCCCTCCAGGACCACCCCTCACCCGACTCACCAGGCAGAGGGGACAGATGCTGCCCCCAGAGTGCCGCTTCGAGAGCACACTGGAGGTGTGGAGGTGTTTGCAGCCTGTGTACTCCCCTTCTCCAGGGTGGGGGGCCTGAGCACCAGGAGACATGGAGGGAGGGAGCCGCTGTTACCTAGCAACAGCTGGGTACTGTGACATGACTTGTGTCTGAAGGAAGGATGTTTCCACTGGCACTTGGAGCCTCCCTGTGCTCAAGCTGGCGAGCTCTGGACAGTGCCTGTGGGGCACCCCTGCAGAGTTGCTCGCCATGGGGTGCCTTTCCTGCCCCACGCCGGCTCCCTGCTGAGTGTGTGTGTGCGTGGTGATGTGCACGCAGGAGCACGTGGGGCTGTGGGAGTGCAGAGGCTGCACAGGCAGCTTCTCAACCAGTGCCATTTGGAAGGTCTTGGGAGTTGCCCTCTGCTGCCATGTAGAAGCCTCTCCTAGGGGCTAACAGCTGCTGCAGCCCCAGCAACTCCCAGAACTTGCCAAAGTGGGCCCTGATTTCAAATACCGAAATCATGTCACATGTGTCCCCCGAAAGTCCAAAATTTGAGATGAATATCTTTCACATGAGGCTTTCATTTGAGCTGAAAAACTAGTATATTTAGGAGTGGTAACTCATGAGTCCTTATCATCATTTTAGACTCATCAGGAAGTAGTTTATCAGATTTTTTCCTGAGAGCACATTTTTATGGGGGAGGAAAGAGCATGTGGGATCTGAGCTGCACACTGTAGTGGCAGGCTGCCACTGCAGAGGAAGAAAAGTACCAGAAGAGACCAGGCGGGTGGCAGGGATGGATGCGTCCACAGCTCAGCACTGTCCAGGGCCGTTGGGGGTCTTATTCACTCCTGCAGTGGTTCCATTCATTGCCCTGTGTCCTGCTCAGGAATCTTTTTTTCCTCTTTTCTTCCACCACCCCCTTGCTTCCTTCCTCCCCAGCCTTCTCTGCAGCTCAGTGGTGGTCTTAGGAATTCCCTGTGTATGGCGACTTAGTGCTTTTGATATTACTGGATAAAACGTGGGAGCAATTTGGTGGTCTTTCCTCTGGTGTTCCCAGTTCCCCTTCATCGTGTCCATTTTCTTCCCAGCGCTTTGTGCTCGAGAGTGGGGAGAGACCGGTGGGGGAGAGGGTAGGGTGCGGAAAAGAGGCTGAAAGCGTGTTGGTTCTGCAAAACGGGAAGGGAACGGTGGGGTGAAAGGTGCAAAGGGATCTTCAGAAACTGTTTGTGCCGCGCAGAAGGGGTAGGAGCTTCAAGAGATTCCTTCTTTTTTTTCCCTTTAATTTTTTATTGAATTAATTTCATCACACAAGAAAGCAAACTTCACTTGTCCACAGAGGCTGCTAAAAATGTGCCATCGAAATATTAGCTTGTATATTACATGCTGCCCTCGGTGGAGGGATAGTAATTTTCTGAAATCCGTGTACAGGAACTGGGGCTGCTGTTGATACCGTCTCTGTAACACTCTCGATTAGTGGACTGTATTCCTCCTGTCACGATGTGCCTGGACAAACAACTTCTAAATCCTTTGAAACTTGAGAACATTAGGAAGAGTGTTATATGGAGTGCCAAATCACACCGAAGAATGCTCTTCAAGATATTTGGATCAGGTCCAAAAATTCCTTGTGTATACTTTCAGTTACCAGTAAAATTTCAGAGATATACTTTTTAAAATACAACTTTTAAGAAGACATTTACAGATAGCAGAGAAATGTTATGACTGTTTGTGCACTGACCAACGTAGGCAGCAGAGCAGTTGTAGTTGTGCTGAGCATGTCACTGTGTGACCTTGCCCAGGTCCTGGTTAGTGCAACCTGCATCTGGTGCAGCAGGTCTTCTGACAGCGACTTCAGGAGGCTTTCTCCTAATGCCATGCGCTGGCTTAGACCGTGGAGAATTTACTTAACTACTTCAAGGAGAAATTCTTTTTTGTCCTCTTTACCTGCCCTAATAGCACCCTTAAGCACATGTTGTAGCAACTCTTATGAAACAGAAATTCTTGCCCGGCATCTCTGTGGAGCAGTAAGATACAAGCTCCATCTTCACCTGAATGAACGGACACTGGACACTTGCTCTGAGTAGCCCTTTTCCCTTGGGGATGGAGACTGTTCCAAGTGAACTGTCTCATTTATCAACTGACCTCATCCTAAGGTCAAAGGAGAGGTCACAGAGCTTGCTTTACAAGCAGGGGAGCTGGTGAAGAGAGGGAAGTGTGACTTAACTGCACCCTGACAGCTACACAGATGGCCCAGGAAACGGCAGCCCCTCCTCGGAGAGGTGGCTCCTGAGATGGTGACGGCTCCCAGCATTCTCTTCCTTAGGCTGGAAAGGAAATCTCTGCCTTAGTTGCAAGACCTCAATCCAGATCCATTTCTGCCGTGATTTTTTAAAGTCCACAGTTGTAAAAACAGCTTTATTTAACCAATAGGCCGTTTCATCTAGTTACTCAACAATTACATTTTTCAACCTCTATTGTGCCAGGTGTTTGAGGGACAAATTTGTGCCAGAAATGTTCCGTGGCCCTACAAATCCATTCTTAGCCTTGGAGCAGGACATACGGCATATAAGGAAAGAGCAGTACAGAGGGCTTTAGCAGCATGAGAAAGATGCAAATGAATTAAATAATTAATTTCCAGGGAAGAGTAAACTTCCCTTCCAGAATTAACCAGAATTCTTAATTTTTATGTTGTGTGCATAGGGAAGAGAAAAATGGCTTCCCTCCACCCTCCTCGTTTCCTTGGCTGGACTACAAATTAATTGACATAGGACAGACTGACAGAAGAAAAACTACTTTAATTACATGCATATGCATGGGAGTTCCACAAAACATGAGACTTAGGGAAGGGTCAGAAGATGGAAGCTTGCAGCATCTGGAGCTGTACGAAGGAAGAGGGCCCGGGGCTTCTGGGGTGGTGGCCACACGTTTATGGAGGGCAAGGGAGGAAATGTGGGTGAACAGTGACTGTCCTGCAGTGCAGACACAAAGTCCCCCAGGCAGTGGACCTTGTCTGGAGCAGCCCTCTTCCTGGTACAGATACTTTTATAGATGTAAACTTCTCTTACCAAAGGACCGTGTTTCAGAGCTGCTCCTGTGTCTGCAGATTCTCAGAATAATCAGCTCGAATTATGCCAAAGAAGTGTCTTTGGGGTGGCATATCTGGTCTCCTAAAGTCTTATTTTGGGGTGGTGTGTCCTGAGCACCAACATGTGGAGACTGATGGGGATGAAAGACAGACGAGGGCAGAAGGAGAGAAGCTGGGAGGTGCCCTGCTGGTGGCTGTTGGGTGTGCAGAGACGCTGTCACAGAGTGGTCACAAGTATTCTCCAGTTTGCCGGAGAACAAGCCTGTCAGTCATAGCTGGTTTCTGATGATCGGCCACATGCAGTCCACACTCCACCGGGAGTTTCATGCCCAGTATTTACTTACATTTTCTCATTCCTCAGTGCACCATGTGTCAGCTGCTGTCCTGGGCACCAACGTGAATAAAGTAAAATACCCTCAAAGAGCTTTGGGATGACCTCATTTTGTCCTTATGATAACCCTGTGAGGTATGTAGTTTGTCCTTTTACAGAGAATGAAATTAAGACTGAGAAAAGTTAAGTAGTTCAGCCAAATTCAGACAGGGTAAGTGGCTGGCTGGAGGTTTAAGTACAGGCCATCAGACACTGAAGACCAGTTTTATGCTTTTTTCTCATGGGCCAAAAAAAAAAACCAATCTCTTAGATATCAGTATAAGGGAGATAGGCACCGGTCAGTTGGTAGATTGGGGAGCTTATATATCCTCCACTAGCAGCACATTATATTATACAGTGATGTGACACAGGCCAAATGTGAGTTTCATAAGGGGTAAACTTTCTTGGTGAAGGTGAAGGTTGGGCTGGGTCTTCTGGGGCCGTGACTAGCATCCATACAGCAAAAGGGGGGGCCTTCCAGTGGAGGGAGTGACCCGCACCTGCGCGGCGGGAGGTGAGAGAATGCAGAACGGTGTGAGAACCGGTGAGCCCAGCTGGAGGAGTCCTGGCAGGCCGAGCAGAGCCCATCCCTGCAGTACTGAGGTCAGTGTGGCGTGACGGGTGATACTGCAGGTGTCCAACAGGGAAGTTCCGTGAGCGTGCTGGCCTGGCACAGGTGTGCAGAAGGGATTGGGCAAGCAGCCTGAGTCAGGGAGGCTGCCTGGCGTGCCCGCCTTTGGTGGCAGTCATGGCAATGAGAGGAATGGGCAAGCATTTCCCAAAAGCTTGTTAGCATGAGCCTTTGAGCTCACCCAGTCAGCACCAGAAACTGCAAGATGGGAGTAAGGGGGTGCACGGGTCAGACGATGCTGGACTCTCTTCTGCCTTGATAATTCTAGCCTAGTCACTTTCTTGCCTTCTGCCGCCTTGTCTTGGCTCTCCCTGAGCCCTCGCTGATGGCCAGTGAGGCACCTGTGATGAGTGGGCTCTCTGGAGCCTGGTCTTGGGGCAGGGTGGTGCTGTGTGCCGAGAAACTCCTGGGGTAGACCTCGGGCCGTGCAGGGCAGGAGCGTGCCAGGTTTGGTTCCTTTGCTGTGGTGCTGTGGCAGAGCTCAGTGGCTCCTGCAGGGGCTCCTGGAGCCACTCAGAACTGCAGGCACACAGAGGACAACTTGTCCTTATGTCCTGCAGGTCTCCAGCCTGCCGGGGCCCACAGCCTTTTGCCCACTGGTTACCTGATATCCCATGGCCCTCTTGATTTTGTCCGACTTTATTATTTTGAAAACAGGATATTTATAAATGTAAACCTAAATGGGGTTATTTTTTCATATAAATGCACTTGCAAATTAGAGAAATTATTTGTTCATTCCTTATTCAATAAGTATATTGGTAACATTTGTTAATACATTTGTTCTAGCCTCTTGGGTACAGCTGAGGACAGTAATCCCTGTCCTCGTGGAAATTACAGTCTGCCTGGTGGGGACAAACAGCAAGAAAAATAGGTGGGCAAAGTCTACAGTGTTTCATAAGAGGATAAGTGCAGGGTGGGGGAGCACTGCAGGGTGGGAGGGAGGGGGAATGTTGGGGGTAGTGGCCGGACGGTCTTGGAATCCTACATGCCCCGGTTAGGTGGCATTTGAACAGAGGCTCTAAGGTTGTGGGGGAGTGCCACAACATGTTTGAGATGGGGAAAGGATGGGGGCTGGTGTGGCAGGAGCTGAGGAGCACGGATAGAGCAAGGGGTGACTGGACAAAAAAGTGAGGTAGGTGGAGGGGACAGGTCATGCAGGGGGCTGGGTTTTACTCTCAACGGAAGGAGAAGCTCAGGGGGAGTCCTGAGCAAGGGAGTCATATGATCTGACTCTCTTACTATGCCCTGAAGGTGCTGCCTGAATGCAGACCAGCGGGAAAGGACCATACTGTCCCTCCACGAGTGCGCTGTCTGTACGTGTAGACATGTGTGCGTGCATGCTTCTGAGTGTGCTGCCTTCCTGTTGGATACCCACATCCACAGCACTGGACTGCCCAGTGCTGCCAGCTACTCACACACCCGGAGAAGCAACACTCACCCTGCATTTTGGTTGCACATTTTGCAGGTGTTGCCCTGCTCTTAATTATTCATCAACTTCCTTTCCTAACCCCCTTCTTTTTGCAACTTGTAAAAAAAAGAGATAAAACAGCCAGATGTGAGCCCAGTCTCATCAGTAATCTATAAAACACCAAGCACACCCTGCTCATCTCTCAGGCTTTATGAAAAGTTAAAATTAAATCAGGGCAGCGTTATTAAGCTAAGTGATTTTTGCTGGGTTCGGATGAATTCCTGTGTGTGCCACATTGTTTGCTGGAAATGTGCCTGGGGTGCCTGTGGGCTCAAAATGCACATCCACCAGCTATTAGCGGAAATGGATCTGCTTTCAATGGGGCACTTGAGGTTTCTGAGCCCTGGGAGGCCGGCACTACGTGCACAACCCTCCTGCCCATGGCCCTGGATGCTGCGGTGCCCACTGGCCCTTCAAAGCAGGAGGTGGAACCTAGGGCAGAAGCAAAGGAGCACAGGAGCGGTCACCATCCTCGGTATAGTGACAGGTCCGAAGTCAAGAGGGAGAACTGCAGGGGTCACCTTCTTCCTGAGGGCCCTCGGAGGGCAGGATGGTGAACCTCAATTGTGGGAATGCCGCGTTCTGAGAATGCGGTGGAACAAGTTTGTTGCTCTGCGCTTCCAGCCATGGAACGTCCGGAAATGCCATGCTGGCTTGGAGCCTGGCGTGTCTGCAGTGCTCGTGCAGCCCAGGCTCCATTGTGCCTGTGTACCTGCAGCATGGCTCTCTTTCCTTTTGAGCAGCTGGAAAGGGAGCTGGTTTGGCATTCTAAAATTGAAACATGTATTGGGAAGACCAGACTGATGCTTAGCAAATGGGTGGAGGAGGGATGTGTCCCAGGGCCTGGACTTGCCCCATTCTGCCTGATGTGGGGAAAACGCTGTAACAGAGTCAGCAAGCCAGGGTTCAAGGCCCAGCTCTATCAACGGTGGCCATGTGATTGTGGGTGACTACCTTTCTGAGTCCTTTCCTTCTGAGTCCCAGTAAAATAGGAAAGGTGTCATCCCTGCTAGGTTGTTGCAGGGGAGAGCAGAACCATGTAGTTAAGTCACCCAGCCAGGTGCTCAGCATGGAAACGATGCCTGACCGGTGTCTGCTGTTCAACCTCTGTGGCCCTGAAGCCGAGGTCTGAGGCCACTCCCCCCACACGCCCGCTGGTCACCTGCTGCAGTGACTGTGCTCGTGGGCATGACTATGTGGAGGGGTTTTTTTGAAGGGGACATTTTCTGAGGGCTATCAGTCTTGCTTGTATTTCCACATTTGATTCCTCAGTCACGACTTCCTTTTCATCCTGGATTTTGTACCACAAAGCACTGTGTGAAGCTGGGAAGTGGGAGAAGGTGGCCTTTGTCATGCGTGTTTTTATTTGTGGAGAACGCGTGTATTCAGCAAAAGGTGACTTCTTTCAATCCTTGCTTTTGCTGAGAGAGAGCCACACAAAAAAGACATTTTTAGAGGGAATCTGGCATCAAAATTTGCCAGTATAATTTAATTTCACATTTTTGCCTGACCCTGCTCAAAATTCATTCAGTAAAATTCTGTGCTGTGCCCAGTGTCACTTTTTTATTTAAAGAACCAACTTCCTAAATAGAGGTAGAATTTAATAAGAATTTCAATAAGTGTTCAGGATTTTATATTTTCAGGAACTCAGTACCTTACAAATATCAGAATTTTATATCATCCAAATCAGCTTCAGTGCATATTCAGTTTTGGAGATGTTGTGACATATAGTTCAGTTTCTAAGAAATATAATTTGGTAGACTTTTTACAGCCATCTCCCAACATGCTGGAGGCTGTCTCTATATTGTCACTCAGATTTAACTTATACAATCACAGTGCATAAAAATACCAGTCACTTGGGTAGAAGTGACCCCACTGTAGTCACAGAGACAACGAACTTAAAATTGAGATGCTGCACCACCTCCATGACCGGGGGCTGCAATGTCACCACCAGCTCTCAGCTGCCACGAGCTGGGGTGGGTACCTGGGCCACACAGGGTAAGCATGACACCTGGCCTCTTCTGTCCCTGCCACATGGTGCTGTGGCCATCAGAACCTTTTCTGCCTTATGCATGGGGTGGACCCAAGATGTGCTACATGGACACCTGTTCTAGGGCCACCTCGCCTGACACACTAGCATTAGAGGTCCATTTTTCTCAGTTTCTCTCCAACTTCCTTTGAAATACAAATGCTTCATTTTATGCCTAGTTTTAGTGACGTATTTGTCCTGTGGGCACACGTCCAGTGTAGGAAGAGGAGAAGCAGAATCTCTCAAAGGGAAAGAGCCCCAGCCTTGGCCACTCCCTACTGATTCTCATGGCATTGGCAGATGGGCAAATGCCATTCTTCCTACTCCAAAGTGAAATGGGCTAGAGTCCCTGAGCCTGGGACAACATGGCTCTGGTTTATGTCCATCCAGGCAAAAGTCAGATGCATTCATTAACTGGGAAAGCAACTACAAAAGCTATTTAGTTGAGGAACTCAATTCCAGGCAGTGCCCAAGAGTCGATCAAGTACCTTCTGTAGTTGGGCATTGTGCAAAGCACGAGAGTATTCAGATGAATAAAATATGGACAAAATCCCATTTTCTAGAACTTCATGATCTAGTGCTTAGCGTGTGAGACTGTGTGATGATTACTTTTATTTTATTTTTTTGGTACCACGTCTCCCCCACCCAATTATCCCCAACCTCCCCCCCCCAACATTGTAGTCCAAGGAAAGTTCTCTCCCTCTGCATGACCAACGCACTACTGTGGTCTTTCTTTCCTTCCTTCTTTCTCGCTTAGCTCCCACATATGAGTGAGCACATGTGGTATTTATCCCTCTGGGCTTTGCTTATTTCACTCAACCTAAGTTTCTCCAGACTCATCCATGTGGTTGCAAATGGTAGTATTTCATTCTTTTTATGGCTGAGTAGTATTCCATGGTGTATATATATCACAGTTTCCTTATCTAATCATCCATCGATGGACATTTAGGTTGGTTCCATATCTCAGCTATTGTAAACAGAGCTGCGATGGACATGGGAGTGCAGGTATCCCTTTGACATGATGATTTCCGTTCCTCTGGGTATATACCCAGAAGTGGGATTGCTGGATCATATGGAAGATCTATCTGTAGTTGTTTAAGAAACCTCCATACTGTTTTCCATAGTGGTTGTACTAATTTACAGTCCCACCAACAATGGAGAAGTGTTCCCTTCTCTCCACACCCTCATCAACATTTGTTATTCACTGTCTTTTTGATTATAGCCAGTCTAACTGGGGTGAGGTGATATCTCAATGTAGTTTTAATTTGCATTTCCCTGATGACTAGTGATGTGGAGGATGTTTTCATTAACCTGTTGGCCATTTGTATGTCTTCCTTTGAAAAATGTCTATTCAGCTCCTTTGCCCATTTTTTAATTGGGTTATTTGCTTTTTTACTGTATAATTCCTTGAGTTCTATGTATATTCTGGATATTAATCCCTTGTCAGATGCATAGTTAGCAAAAATTTTCTCCCACTCTGTAGGTTGTCACTTCACTCTGTTGATTGTTTCCTTTGCTGTGCAGAAGCTTTTTAGTTTGATGTAGTCCCATTTGTTTATATTTGCTTTTGCTGCTTGTGCTTTCGGGCTCATGTTCATAAAGCCTGTGCCCAGACCTAGTCGCTGAAGTGTTTCACCTATATTTTCCCTTAGTAATGTTACAATTTCAGGTCTTATACTTAAGTCTTTACATTTTGAGTTGATTTTAGTGTATGGTGAGAGGTGCATATCTGGTTTCATTCTTCTGCACATGAATACCTAGTTTTCACAGCACCACTTGTTGAAGAGGCAGTCTTTTCCCCAATGTAGATTTTTGTTGCCTTTGTACAATATAAGATGGCTGTAAGCCTGAGGGGTGATTTCTGGGTTCTCAATTCTACTCCATTGGTCTAAATGTCTTCTTTTATACCAGTACCATGCTGTTTTGGTTACAATAACTTTGTAGTATAATTCAAAGTCAGGTAGAGTTATGCCTCTGGCTTTATTTTTTTTGCTCAGGATTGCTTTGGCTATTTGGGTTCTTTTGTTGTTCCATATGAAAGGTGAGATGGTTTTTTCCATTTCTGTGAAGAATGTTATTGGTATTTTGATGGGGATTGCATTGAATCTGTAGATCGCTTTGGGTAGTATAGACATTTTCACAATGTTAATTCTTCCACTCCAAGAGCATGGAATATCTTTCCATCTTTTTGTGTTTTCTTTAATTTCTTTTAGAAGTGGTTTGTAGTTCTCATTGTAGAGGTCTTTCACCTCCTTGGTTATATTAATCCCTAGGTATTTTATTTTTTTTGTGACAATTGTAAATGGGCTTACTTTCCTTATTTTTCTTTCTGTTAGTTCATTATTTGAGTATATAAATGCAACTACTTTGGGGGCATTTATTTTGTATCCTGCAACATTACTGAAGTTATTAAACAGCTCTAGGAGTTTTTTGATAGTCTTTAGGTTTTTCTATATATATAGTATCATGTCATCTGCAAATAGAAAAAGTTTGACTTGGTCTTTTCCAATCTGGATTCCCTTTGTTTCTTTCTCTTGCCTGATTGCTCTGGTAGTACTTCCAGTACTATGTTAAATAGAAGTGGTGAGAGTGGGCATCCTTTTCTAGTTCCTGTTCTTAAGGAAAAGGCCCTCAGTTTTTCCCCATTCAGAATGATACTGGCAGTGGGCTTGTCATAAATGGATTTTATTGTGTTGAGATATTTTCCTTCTATACCTAATTTGTTGAGAGTCTTTATCATGAAGGGATGTTGAATTTTGTTAAACACTTTTTCAGCATCTATTGAGATAATCATGGTCTTTGTCCTTAAGTTTGTTGAAGTGATGTATCACATTTATTGACTTTCGTATGTTGAACCATCCTTGCATCCCTGGGATGAATCCCACTTGATCATACTGTATAATTTTTTAAATATGTTGCTGTATTCTGATTACTAATATTTTGTTGAGGATTTTAGCATCTAGGTTCATCAAGGATATTGGCCTGTAATTTTCTTTTTTTGTTGTGTCTTTATCTGGTTTTGGTATCAGTTATGTTAGCCTTAAAGAATGAGTTTGGGAGACTAGCTTCTGTTTCAATTGCTTGGAATAGTTTGAGGAGAATTGGTGTTAACTCCTCTTTAAAAGTTTGATAGAATTCAGCTGTAAAACCATCCGGACCTGGACCTTTCTTTGTTGGAAGATTGCTAATTACCACTTCAATCTCCTTGCTTTTTATTGGTCTGTTCAGGCTTTCTATCTCTTCTTGGTTCAGTCTGGGTAGTTTGTATGTGTCTAGAAACTTATCCATATCTTCCAGATTTTCATATTTGTTGTCATATGGTTGTTTATAATAGTCTCTAATGATTCTTTGTATTTCTGTGGTATTGGTTGTAATGTCTCCCTTTTCATTTCTGATTTTTGTTATGTGGGTCTTCTCTCTTCTTTTTTATGTTAACCTAGCTAATGGTTTGTCTATTTTATTTATCTTCTTAAAAAACCAACTTTTTGTTTTGTTGATCTTTTCTATTGTTTTTTGGGTCTCTATTTGATCTAGTTCTGCTCTGATCTTAATTATTTCTTTCCATCTACTACCTTTAGGTTTGGATTGTTGTTGTTTTTCAAGTTCTTTGATGTATAGTGTTAGGTCATTTATTTGAAATCTTTCCATTCTTTTGATGTAAGCACTTACTGCAATAAATTTGCCTCTTCGTACTGCTTTTGCAGGATCCCACAGGTTTTGGTATGATGTATCTTTATTTTCATTAGTTTCTAGAAATTCTTTGATTTCCTGTTTAATTTCTTCTTGGACCCATAGGTCATTCAGGAGCCTGTTATTTAGTTTCCATGTATTTGTATAGTTTCCAGAGTTTTGCTTATTATTTATTTCCTATTTTAGTCCATTGTGGTCTGAAAAGATAATTGGAATGATTTCAATTTTTTTTTTTAATTTGCTGAGACCTAATATGTGGTCTATCCTGGAGAATGTTCCATGAGCTGATGAGAAGAAAGTACATTCTTTAGTTGTTGGGTGAAATGTTCTGTATATATCTGCCAAGTCCAGTTGGTCTAAGGTGTAGATTAAATCCTGTGTCTCTTTGTTGATGTGTTGCCTGTAAGATCTGTCCCATACTGCGAGAGTGGTGTTCAGATCACCCACTACTATGTATTAGGTCCTATCTCTTTCTTTAGGTCTAAGAGTGTTTGCTTTATATATCTGGGTGCTCCAGTATTGGGTGCATATGTATGTATGATTGTCATGTCTTTTAGCTGGATAGATCCCTTTATCATTATGTAGTGGCTTTCTTTGTCTCTTTTTATGTTTTTGGTTTAAGTCTATTTTTTCTGATATAAGAATAGCTACTCCTGCTTGTGTTTGGTTTCCATTTGCATGGTATATCATTTTCCATTCCTTCACTTTTAGTCTATTTGTATCTCTATGGGTGAGGTGGGTCTCTTGAAGACAGCATATACTTGGGTCTAGCTTTTTCATCCAATCAGTCAGTCTGTGTCTTTTGAATGTGGAGTTTAGTCCATTCACATTTAGGGTGGTTATTGACAAATGTTGCTTAACTCCTGTCATTTAATTGCTTATTGTTTAGATCATTTAAATATCTTTTGATTATTATCTCCCCTTTTATTTCTCTTCTTCAATGTTAGTTGGAAATTTAAGGTGGCATGATTTAGCATCTTTCTCTTTCTTGGCGGCATTTTTGTTTTAATGGTGGGTTTTGCTCTTTCTTGTGTATTTGTGATACTGGTCACCATTATTCAGATCCCAGATGAATGACTCCCTTGAGAATTTCTTGCAGGGCTGGTTGTGTGGTGGTGAACTCCCCCAACTTTTGTTTGTCTGGGAAGTACACTATTTCTTCCTCATTTCTGAAGGAGAGCCTTGCTGGGTAAAGAATTCTTGGCTGACAAATTTTTTCTTTTAGTATTTTGAACATATCATTCCACTTTCTTCTGGCCTGTAGGGTTTCAGTTGAGAAGTCTGCTATTAATTTGATGGGGGTTTCCCTATAAGTGACCTGAAACTTTTCTCTTTCTGCTTTTAGAATTCTGTCTTTGTCTTTGAGCTTTGCAAATTTAACTATAATGTGTCTTGGGGAGGATCTTTTTGCATTGAATCTGGGAACCTTTGAATTTCCTGGATCTGAAGGTCTGTATCTCTCCCTACACCTGGGAAGTTTTCTGTTACTATTTCCTCGAATAGGTTTTCAATACCTTTTCCTTTCTCTTCCCCTTCAGGAATACCCACAATTTGAATGTTAGAGTGCTTGAGGTTCTCTGCTATCTCTCTTAGACTTTCCTCATTATTTTAAATTCTTTTTTCCTTTTTTTTTGTCTGCCTGAGTTATTTCAAAAAGACCATCTTCAAGCTCTGAAACTTTTTCTTCTGCTTGCTCTACGCTGATGCGCAAGCTCTCCGTTGTGTTTTTTATTTCATTGAGTGAATCTTTCATTTGTAGGAGTTCTGCTACACTCTTTTTTAAGGTATTAATCTCTTTGTAGATTTCCTCCTTCATATTCTGGGTATTTTTTCTTGTTTCTTTGTGTTCTCTAATTGAGATTTCCTTTATTTCTTCAAGTTTTCTTAAGATCATTGCTTGGAATTCTTTTTCAGACATTTCAAGGGTTCCCTCTTTCATAGAGTCTGACTTTGGAGCATTACTGTTTTCTTTTTGTGGTGTCATTTCTTCTTATTTATTTGTAGTTCTAGTATTTTTTTGTTGATGTTTGGTCATTTGGTAGAGGGCTTGCTTCTTCTGTTACACTGAAGTTGCCTGTGGAGTGGCCCTGGTTGCTACTGTGGTGGTGAATTGTCTTTGCTTGACAGTAGGTGTGGTGGTGGTTATGGTAAACCACCTTGGGTCCTGTTCCAGACTCTGTAGTCACAGAATGAGCCCCCAGCAGTGCGCAGTTCTGCTGGGCTCACGGACCACACGGGCTGGCACTCCTCTCCAGGTCCAGGGAGGAGGGAGGGGTTGCCTCTGCCATGTGGTTCTGCTAGGCTCACCTCTCTGATGACTTTTATATAGGTAAATGTACAATAAAAGCTATGTGTGTGTGTGTGTGTGTGTGTGAATACCAGATTGTGAATGTTGGTGATACATAGCTTTGGTTTCTGATATAAATTAACGATTTCACAAGGCCTTCCATAGTTGGTATCTCGTGAAGATGTACTATTCTGATTAATTTGGGGGGAAATTTCATGTATTGCCCTGTGTCAATTGCTGTCATTGTGTGGGTTTTTCTCAACTCTGTACCTCCTGTCTGGGTCCTGCTCTGTGCTGCATTGCTCTGGTACAGGCAGCTACCTCCTGGGCACATGTGCGTGGAGGCTGCATGGGAACTTGAAGCATAGCCAGGTGTAAGTTGAACCGTCGTCTCTGCCCCCACTCCCAGCCTCAGCTTTCACCTGCTCCTGGGCTGTCTCTGCCGCAGTAGATGGCACCACCATTCCAGCCAGTGTCAGGGTGAGTTCTCGAGTGTTTTCCTTCAGCTACCTCTTCCAAAGGATGCCTGAGACATGCAGATTCTCCTTTGTGCTGGTTTCTTCTGTTCCTCCACTTTCTCCAAACCCTCATAAATTCTAGAACAGCCCACCATAACCTTTCACATGGTTTAATACATACACTCCTATCCAGTTTTCCCCCTTGCAATCTTGATTTTTTCTAAACGTTTTCCACATTGTAGCAAGAATAATGCAAATCTGATCACCTCGCTTCCCGACGTGAAGGTCTTCAGAGTCCTCGTCATCCTTGGGAGGACGTCCACTCCTTCAGCAGCCCCCTGTGGTGCTGTCTGTCTTGCTCACTGCTTTTTCCCCAGATTCAGCTCTTGACGCTTTCAGTGACCCCAGTGATCTCTGGTTCACCCGAATGGCTTTTTATTTCTATTTCTTTTTACTCCATCGTCCGCTTCCAGCAGGCTTTTCACAGGCTAATCTTTCAGCCTAGCAGTCTTCTCAGTCGTAATTCATGTAGTACGTACATACACAGCACTTACATGTGCCAGGCACTGGACGAAGCGCTGCTAAGCAAAATAGACACGGCTCCTCCTTTCCAAGAGTTTTGAATGACCCAAGGAGGAAGTATTAGCTGTGACTCTGTAAATACAAATGGTAATAAGTAAGGGGAAGAACAGGAACTGTATGGGAGCCAGAAGAGCCTGAGATTGGAAGGGTGGTCAGGGAGGGCTTCCTTGTGGAAGTGACAGTGGACCTGAGACCTGTACCTCTTCTGGCTCTTTCTCCCACGCTTCTTCTCTGAAGTTTCCCTTGGCCTTCCAGTGTGGGCCAAATGGCCTCCCAGGGCTCGCGTGGCAGCAGGTACTTCCCCTGTCAGGTTCTTTGTCCTGTTTGATTGTAGCGGCCCCTCCGTCTCCAGACTAAATTCCAGGAGGGCAGGGCCACACTGGGCTTGCTGCATCTCCAGTTCAAGCACAAGGTAGTTGCTCATGAATATCTGTTGGTGGTTTGGGGTTAAGCTGGAAGCTCTTTCCAGCAAGGTGAGAGACACTGTAGTATGTAGTCTGTGTTCTCTGCCAGAATTCTTCATGGACTGAAAAGATTTGGGAGCCATTATCCTAATGTCCAAGGTGTCAAACCCACAGCTCTCGGGCTGTGTGCGGCTCCCATGTGTGGCCCTGAAAGCAAGTAGGAGGAGATAATGCCATTCATGATGAAAAGGAATGGTGCGTCCTTTGAGGGACCTGTGATAATATGGAATATTGTAACAAAGTGAAAAAAATCTGTGTTTTAATTGATAAATTAATTATGCCTGTACATGGTGGGGGGCGGGCAGAGTGTGGCTAGGACCTGGAGCATGTGGCTGAGGTTTGGGGTGCAGTGCAGCGGCTGCTCCTGTGCTGGATCCCGGCCGCACTGCAGGCTGTACTGAAACCACTGATGGTCATCGCTTTCCTTCAGGCTGGAAGTTCTCTCCAAAAAAGGCTTTTGTAGCAGTTGACTTTACGGAACAGAGACTGTATGTAAGCAAATATTATTATCCATATTTTCAGGCGCAGAAACTGAGGCTGAAAAGAGATGTGACTTGTTACAGGCACAGATCCCGGGGCTGGGGTTAGTCCTTGGCTGGTCAGACCACGTAGAATTCTTTGCTGTGCTACATAGAATTGTGTTACTTCTCAGTAAATAGCGTGGACAATCCCTTCCTTCATGCTAACCTCAGCGTTTTTCTTTCTATTTTAAAGTTGCTTGGGTAGTAAGGCTGGAAAGGAGACCTGGGAGATGTCGTAGAGAGAGCTCCCGTGACATTCCTACCCTGAAACGGAAGCTGCTGCGACCCCTCGCCCTCTCACTCCCCTTCCTCTTTGTGACTTGACTTGGCTGTGCATGTTACAAAGGCTCTTCTAGAAGCTTGTGATCCTGCAGGGGCACTTTGTACCCCCAGCAGTCCAGTTGCAGCTGGTGCCTGTGCATGAGCCCATGCAGCCCTTTCTTCGATGTGGGATGGGACATGTGCAGACTGCAGGTCCCTGCATCTTACCTTGAGCTTCTGCTCTTAGGCTGTTTTGCTTCTGTTAAAAGCCTGCTGATGGCAGTAGCTGGGCCCATAATGCTTCTTGTCTGATAATTAATTGAGAATCCTTAAGGGGTGTGTAGCAGGGAGGATGTGGACAGGCCAAGGAAGGAGCAGCCCCTCTCTTTCTGTGGATGTGTGTCACCTGGCAAGCCTTTCCATCCTTGACGGAGGGGAGGCCGCCCCAGGTAGGACAGCTACCTGGATGGCTCCCGGCAGCTTCTGAGCAGGAGGGAAGTATGGAGGCCTGGAAGGCAAGCATGTGACTACACTGGGTATTCTGCATAAATCTAATTTCCCAGGAAAACACGTTCCTTCTGAAGTTGCTGAGGTCAGAATGGCAAGGCAGGTGCCCGCAGCCCTGGCCCAGCTGGGGAGGAAACAGCATTCACACAGTGTTCACTCTCTCACAGCTGTGCTTCCTAAGCTTGCTCTGAGTCTGAGGTCTTTCTGGTTTTGTTAGGTACAAGCCAAGTGCAACTCGATTTAGAGAGGATGACAGGACGGGCTTTGCCTCTGGTCATAAGCCTGGCTGTCCTGTGGGGCAGGACATAGTGCAGATCCGTGTGCAGTGGGTGAGGACAGATCCCGTGTCTGATCACGTCTTGGGGGGAACCGAGGCAGGGAGACGAGCGTGGTGAAGCGGGAGAGGGGAGGAGCGGTGCGGACACTGTGGTGAGGGGAGCTTGCTGGAGCCTCGAGGACAGAGGAGCCCTTGACTGGTGGAGTGAACAGTGCAAGCCGAGGGCTGTGACACCCCTTCCCCTGCTGTCTCTGTGGCTGGCCTTCCACAAAGCCTAACTCTGCCAGCTGCCACTCCTCTGGGTCAAGGCTGTGAGTCTCTCCAAGACCCGCAGAAACGAAGCCATCTTTCCAGCCAGAGGTGGCACTCTGACCTGTCATTATTCATCAGTGCATTCTTATACTTGCTTATTCAGCCTGTCCATCTGAGGGTCCAGGGGGCAGGGGGGAAATCACCATCTGATCTCAATTCCAGGCAGCGTCCAGTTATTGAGGGTCTGCTCTGCACAGGCCCTGGACTAAGGGACTTCCAATAGGAGGCAAAAGACAAAAACAAACACTGCAGCACGTGAAGAGCGAGTCTCATAACAGGTGGAAAGGAGCACCGCCTCACCTGTAGGTTTTCCTGTTTTATCAGTGGCAAATCTCTTCCTTCTGTTTGCCCAGTGGAACTCTCTGTCACTTTGACTTTCCCACTGTCCAGGCTCCTCACACAGAAAGTCACTGAGGTATGTTTTGGAGCGTACAGTAGGTGCCTAGACCTCAAGTGTAGAGTTTGATGAGTTTTGAAATTTTTGCACTGCATCACACCCTGAGTTTGCTCACGCCCCTTCTGGTCCTAACTCCCCACCTCCCCAGACGCAACCCTTGTCTAATCTCTCTCATACGGAGTGGTCCTGCCTGTTCCTGAACTTTGTATGAATGGATCATATGGTTTGCACTTTTTCGTGTCTGGCTTATTTTGCTTCATGTAATATTTTTTAAGACTGTCCTTTGTATTAGTAGTTCATCCTCTTATTGTTGAGTTCCTTTGTATGACTATACTGAAATGTGATTGTCCATTTTCCTGCTGATGGGCATATGCAATATTTCCAGTTTTTTACGTGGTTGCTGTGTATATTCTTGTGTGAGTCTTTTGAGGGACATACGGTCTTACACCTCTTTGGCAAATATCTAGGAGTGAGATAGTTGAGTCACAGCATAGGTGTGTGTTTAATGTTAACAAGAATTGCTAAACCATTTTCCAGAGTGGAAATACCTTTTTCAGTCCCCTCAGCAGTGAGGGAGAGTTCAAAGGACACTCCCTCTTCTCCAACACTTGGTTTTGTTTGCCATTTTAGCTGTAATCATTCTATTGGATGGGAAGTGAAATCTGCATGTGGTTTCTCATGTGAAAGTGACCAGTTCCTGACATCTCTCTTAGATCCATCTTTCTCTCTCCTCCTTGCAGTCGTAGCCCAGCCTAGGTTGACTCAGCTGAGCCGAGCGGTACACTCTTCACTTGCCAGCCTCCCTCCAGGCAGGCAGGCAGGCTGTCGCTGCTGCCCAGGGAGCTTTCCGATCATCGCAGACTTATGCTGCTGAAAACCTTTAATAACTAGTACCTGGATCAGGACTTTGAGACTCTGAGTTATTGTGATTGCAGTGGCGAGCCTTTCCTCAGCGCAGGGCTCGTCTGGTGGAAGGAGGATGCACCCAGCCTGTCCACTGCTCGTGTTGCCCTGCCTTTCCAGCTGCAGCCTGAGGTTCTTTGTGGAACTCCTGTGCTCTCTGGGGTACATGCTGGGAACCTCCGGCTGATCAGACCCTCCCTGGCCTGGCTCTGTCTCTGTTGAGAGCAGCAGCTCCACACTCCTGTCACATTTCCTTCCAGCCATGTATTAGTGCTTTCAGTCTTGTGAATGCAAAATGCTGTTCCAAGCGTTAAGGCCTCTGCCCATGCCAGTCCCTGTCTTTGGAAAGGGCATCTCCCCTCTTCCCATTGTCTTCCTGTAGGAACATGCCGTCCTTTCTGCCAGGAAGCTCAAGCATGTCTTTCAGGAGGTCTTTGGGGTTGATGTCTCTCTGCTTTGTGCTACCTCCTCCCTTGTGCACACCCTGCTGGGCAG
This sequence comes from Cynocephalus volans, assembly GCF_027409185.1. Taxonomy (NCBI): domain Eukaryota; kingdom Metazoa; phylum Chordata; class Mammalia; order Dermoptera; family Cynocephalidae; genus Cynocephalus; species Cynocephalus volans. The sequence goes on along the minus strand of NC_084474.1, from coordinate 3,332,689 downwards.
CAGCAGCCAGAACCATCTTGGTTTTCCTAGTGCTCAGCAGTCTGACATCCACTTGCCTTTATATTACAGCCTCAACCTACTTTTCTTACATCAGCTCCACAAATGCCCATGCTTTCATGTGCACTCCTGACAGAGTAATACCTGCACCGTGCCATGCAAACCTCTCCCCACACCTCTGCCACGATGTCCTCGCTTACCGGGAAGACCCTCTTCTCTGTGTTCTTTTTCTCCTCCCCGACTTGCATTGGTCCCTGAATTCCGTTTCCTGTAGGGAATCACCTCAGGACACCAAATCTAGCAGGGAACTTTCTCTTCTGAATTAGACTTAGCATCTTTAAGTTCCTTCGGCATTCACGTCCTTCTGAAGGGCCCACCTTGAAGATGCTCAGGAGCAACATAACTGAGACTTCCTTGTACGTCCCTGTCCCTGTCCCACTCAGCCTGTGTGGGCTGAGATGTGTGGGGCTCATGTGCGGCTCAGTGCATGGAGTTGTGGTGAATAGCACGACAACAACACACAGGCGGGGGAGGGATGGAGCTGCCTGCGGGTTGTGGGGAGGCTTGGAAGACACGTTTTACCTCCATCGAGGTTTGTCACTGGTCAGTTCTGTTTGGGAAAACACTCCAGCCTCCATGGGAACTGATTCTCTTCCATCAAGGCCACTGGCCATGCGGTGCAGGCTCTACTTGCTGTCCTTCACTCAAGCTGTGGATTTTGGGGGAGGGAAGCAGTTTTCATCTCTGCTGAAGGTGTCTCGGGCCCTCTGTTTGGAGTTGTCTGGGGCTAGCAGCTGAGAGTCTGAGGGCTTTGAGTCATTTGGCAGCAGCAGAAAAGCCCATAGCCACGTCTGATGGGCTCCAGTCGGCTCCATTAGGACTTGGGACATCGAGGCTTTGCAGCACAAAACACTGCAGCAGCTTGTCAGAAAAATGGTACAGGCTCAAGTGGCTTCTGGTCTGGACAGACCATTTACAAAGAGGCTAAGTTAAGTGGGCAGGTGGCCAATTTTGAAGTCCAGTGTCATTTGAAATGAACACGCAGTGGGTGATGGCAGGAAACCGTGAACGGGACTGCGTTCACATTAGCTGTGGAGTCTGAGATACTGCTAGTGTACAGTATTCCTCTGTGTGAAGTTCATCTCAAAAATCCCTACCTGTCCTTGGATTTCGCCCTCCATTAAACCAGCTTTATGGTTGTGTGCATGCATGTGCGTGTTTAAAACATAATTATCCCTTTAAAAAATATTAGCCCTTTATTCACTGGCCCTCTTAAAAATTTAGCCCTTCTAAAAAATAATTAGCCTTTTAATAATTAGCCCTTTGATATTTAGTCCTCTGGAGACCTCCCACAGTATTTCTCCTCCTTTCTTCTTTCTCTTACTGGTACCCAGCCCGGGGCTTTGCCTTCCTCTTCTGTATTGTTTTCACCTCCAGAAACCATTTTCATGCCTCTTGCTCCCGTCCCTGTTTCCTGTCTGTGCCGGCTGCACCTGCAGTCTTTGGGCTGAGGCCTTGATCTTCAGAATCCTCATTAGGTGAAAGGACCATTGCTGGGAGGAGAAATCCAGAAGCCTGCGCTAACTCTGCCAAGGACTGACCTTCTGGGATCCCTGGATTCACCAGGCACTTCGGGTTCTCACTGCATGCCTCTTTTGTTGTCCCTGATGTTCAGGGTTCTTTTATGCAGCTGTTGTGTACATGACTGTATTTTAAACTCCCAGGGAAGGAACGTTGTCGTTATTTCTTTTGCACTGTCCTTGCTTCACTATCCATAGGAATTTAGAACTGTATCTACACACAGTCAGTCCTCAATATATGTTTGCATTCTGGAGTAGCTATGGGTAAATCATTCAGAACAGTGGTTCAAAGTGTGGTCTTCAGAACACTGGGTTGCCAAACACCCTTTCCGGGGCCTCTGAGGTCAAAACTGTTTTCACAATATTACGACGTTATTGGCTTTTTCCACTGTGCTGAGACAGACTGCAGGCAAAGGCAAGGGTGGGGAGCTGCTGCTGCCTTCATCCAGATCAAGGCAACAGCCCAAACTGCACTGGAAGTAAGTAAATTTAGTGAATAAACAGCCCCAAACCAAGGGACTGTCGGTTTCACTTAAGAAGTTATTAATTGAAGTGTCACACGTCAGCCCTTTAGTATGCTCTTTTTAGCACGCGGAGTGGAGGAACGGAAGCACACGTATAGAGCTTCAGCGCCGTACAGGCGTGCAGAGTTTGTCCTGAGGAAAAATATGCAAGTGTTTGAGGTGAGAAATGACCTAGAGCTTTTCTACAGAATGCCATTTTTATTTGAAAAAAGTGACTGGTAGACAAACTGTGTCTGTTCAGATTTGAATATTTGGGAGACATTTTCTTAAAATTGAATGAAATGAGCTTGGTGTTTCAAGGACATGATTGACTGTACTTTTTGCCAGTGAAAAAATTCAAGCATTCAAGCAAAAATTATAATTTTGGAAAGTTTGTATTCATGATGATGAACTTGACAGCTTCTTAAACCTTAGAGGCTTTTCTGATGAGATGGTTGATATTAACGAATGTTCTTTTTTTGGTAGGGTATAGTGAAATGTGTCAGCATGTGGAAGATCTTCATAACTAGTGAAAAGCTGCAAATGACCAATGCATGATATTACAAAACCGTGAATGGGTAAAAATTCATCCAAAGTGCAACAAAGACCAAAAGAAGTTTAGTATAACAGAGGACACAAGTTCACCAGTATGGTTTCATACTGCTACTAACCTTTAAGAAACTACCCCTTGTCAAATTTTGGTATAGTAGTAAAGAAAGAATATCCATAATTGTCTGATAAGGATATTAAATCTTGCCCTTTCCAACTGTGTATCTGTGTGAAGCTAGATTTTCTGTATAAACTTCAGCTACAGCAGATTGAGTGCAGATGTAGATATGAAAATCCAGATATTGTTTAGTAAGCCAGACACAAGAGATTTGCAAAAATGTAAAAATAATGCCAATCTACTAAATAAACATTTTAAAAATAATTTTACTTTGAAGAAACATTGCAAACATTGTACAAAGAGTTTCTCTATACCTGTCACTCAGTTTCCCTTAATGTTAATGTCTTACATGACCACGGTGTACTCATATTTGCCAAAACTAAGAAACTGACATTTGTACACAACTACAAACTATAGATTTTATTCAGATTTCCTCAGTTTTTCTATTACTGTCATTTTTCTGTTCTAGGATCCAATCTAGAATACCACGTTGCATTTAGAATATAGTTAATGTTATGTAAATATATATGTTAACATGTAATATTTTATTATTTTAGATGAGTTAATAAATATATATTTAAAAATTTTGTTAGTTTTCATTTCAAACACTGTAAATACTGATCGATATGACACACATAAACAAAAACCTTTTTGGAATCTCAAAAATTTGTGTGTTTAAAGGGTCCTGAGAACCAAAAGTTTGAGAAGTGCTGATGTAGAATATTCTGTAGGAAGAGAGTGTTTGTATCTGCAAACTGCTGGACTGTAAGGATAGTTACAAGGTGAGACTTATGTAATGTCTCTGGAGAGTCTTACTCCCTGCCCCCCAATGTCATCTATGAATATGCATGAGTGTGCAAAACTAAATTCAGTAAGAGAGAGCTGGGGTATCACAGACAGCACTAAATTTAGTCACCACACAAATGAGTACCTACTGTATACCTGGCCGCATTCTAGGCACCTAGGATCAGCTATTCATAAGATAGACGGTGTCTCTACCCTTAAAGAGCCTAAATTCTTTGAGGGGAAGTTAGATGATTAGCACATAAAGAAACTACATCACTGTATGTACTAGGTGCTTTTGATTGATGGGGGAGGCCAGTGCTGCTGGAGGGCCGTGAGCGGGGGTGGGGGTGGGGGGAGATGCAGCTGGAGAGGCATGCAGGATATGGCTTAGGTTGGGCTTCTAGGCCAGGTGAAGAGGGGTTTGGAGTTTGTTATCATTGTGTGAGAAGCTCTGCCAGGCCTTAAGCAGGGGAGTGACGTGACCTGACTGGCTGTTAAAATCATCCTGGCTGCATGAAGGATGGCCTGTGGAAAGTTACACAACTACACCAGTTGTCAGACAAGGGAAATCATAAATAAATAATGAAACATTTTGGCTTTAGTTATTATTTTAGTTACACTAAGTTTCCTATATTGTCAGAGCTAGGGCTCAGACCCTTCAAACCCATTGTACACACTGGGTCCTCACACCCGTCACACGCAGGTCCATGCTAGGTAATTGGGAAAGATTCTAGGAGCTGTTGGCAGATGACACGAGCTCAGTGCTCAGCTTCCTCAGCAACAGCAGCTTACAGGTCCGGTAGCTTACAGGTCCAGCGGTGGCTTTGTGGAGGGTCTCGGGGGCATGAGCAGCAGCAGCCTCCAGCAGCAGTAGTGGCCTCCCCATGGGCCCCACCTGGCAGCATCCTGGGAGTGGGAGGCGTCATGGATCAGAGCCACTCATCCTTTATGCTTAAGTCATAACCCTGGACACCTGGGTGCACATGTGCAATTACACTAGATGATAACGAAGAAACACCTGGGTGCATGGGCATATTTACATCAAATGCTTGGCAAGATTCTGAACATCTGAGGGGCCCTGACCATTTTCCTATATTTCCCCAACAGCCTGTAAGGTGGCAGGATGGGGGCAGGAGGGCACCGTGCAGAGCCCAGTGAGAGAGGATAGCAGCCCTGGCTCCAGGTGCGGTGCTGCTGATGATAGCGAGACATCGTCAGACTCAGGGTCTACTTGAGAGGTAGAAGCAAGGTGTCCTGCTAATAGATTGGATGCAGGTAGGTTCTGGCCTGAGCAGCCAAGTGAATGATCGTGCCACTGGCTAGATGGGGAAAGCTTGGGGGCAGTGAACCTACAGATGGTATCAGTAGCTCTCTTTGAGTTCAAGTTAGATTTGAGCCTAGTAGGTCTCCAAGTATATAAACTACAGTTTAAGTGAGCAGATATTGCTGAAGTATTTATTCTGTGCAAGACACTGGTCTAGATGTTGAAGGAGATCCTCATGAATGAGGCACACACACACAAGTAATAGAAAGTTGTGTTTATTCCTCTCTCCCATCACGGTGCTGCAGACGCAGAGAAGACAGTGTGAGTAATGCCATCTGGGGGGACTATCTTCCTACTCTTTTCTCGGATGTGTTGAGGATGACCGAGGCACAGATCATCCAAGAATCAGGGTAGGTGTGTTTCTTCAGGGGACAGGTGGCACGACTGGGTAACAATTTTGCAAGTTTTTGGAGCCCAAGAGATAAAATTGGATGTCTTTTATTTCTTGGGAAGCTTAGAACATTTTATCTCGCTCCTCCTTCCAGTATCTGTGGGAGGGAGGCAGGTGGAGAAATGTCACTACTTATAGATCTATGAGGAGTAAATAATGAAAGTACTCGAGACACAGAGAGGAAGGCTGTTTCTTGTGCAGTGCCTGGCCATGTTTGTTTGGTTCAGAGATGCTGAAAACAGGGCTGTTGTGTGTTGTGAGTGGCCAGCCAGGGCTGGTGCAGAGTGGGGAGGAGGGTCCCGCCCCACCTCGCACTGGATTTGTAGGCTGGGTCCCCAGCTCTCTCCAGGCAGCTGTGCCAGGCTGACTTGACCAGCTGTGATGCCAGTGAGGGGTGGTACCGTCAGCCTGACGGCAGCTTGTCCTCCCTTCACGACTTGCCGTCTGCCAGGAACAGAGGGCCACGGCCTGCAGGGGACCTCTGCACTCTCCCCAGGGCCCAGTCTTGGAGCCTTTCCAGAGCAGGTTCTTCTGGGGCAGCTGGGATGAAGCAGGTGCGACTGTGTTTTTGTGGGAGCAGAAACCATAGGGAAGGAGTTTTTAAACTGAAATGGAGGAAAGAAATCGGTGAAGAATTATCTGCTCTCCCTGCCACCAATAAGTAATAGTATTGGTAGTAATAAAGCTAACAGTGGCCAGCAGTTATGTAATCCCTACTATGCACTCTTTTTCTCCTGAAAAGTGTTAAAATTTGGTTATTATGCCTATTTTACAGATGAGTCAACTGAGGCTCAGAGATTAAATGACTTCCCCAGGTTCTATGCTCGGCAGGGTGTGGTTTCCTGCTCCTCTGTCCACTGCTGCCTGACTTGGGCTGGCTCGCCTCCTGCTTTTCTCCAGAACGTTCAGGTTCTTCCAAACAACAGGAAAGAATCACTGTCTTTTTTTGCTGATGGTGTTGATGGGGGACTTAATTTAAACAGTTTATTGTGAAAATTTGACATGATCGACATTGGTCACAAGGGTAGTCTGGGCCCCACCTAGAGGGCAGGAGACATTTCACCTTCTTACGGACCGTTGTTGCTTTGGGGCAGAATCATTTTCCTTCAAGAGTTATTTTCTACCATTTGAAGCCCTTTCGCCTTATTTGTCTAGTCTGTTGGATTTCATTTACCTCTCTTAGGGTTAACATCTGTCCCCAGGACCACTAATGGCACGAGGAGGTAGGCTGAAGGGAAAGTAAACCTGGAGCTCCAGCAGAAAAACCTCTCCTCATTTTCAAGATCACACACCGCCAGAAGCTGCCTGGTCCCTGTGGGTCTGAGAAAAAGTCCAGGGCTTGAATCAGAGGCCACATCGGAATGACTTCACACACCTGTGGGTAGTTGGCACTCTCTGGAGGTAAGGAAGGCGGACCTCAGGTATTCCTGTCAGCACCCTGCAAGCACCGGCTCGATGTAAGCAGGTTCAGCCACACCCGGCGGATGGACTTCAGCTGCCCGGAGAGGTACAGCCAGGGACATGCCTGGGACGGATCCCCTCTGCAGGCACCTTCATTCCCTCACAACCCAGTCATTTAAGTTATCAGGAAAGGACATTTTTCTTGCAGTCGCCAATGGTAAAAGAGTCTGTGACATTCAAGGTCTGCGGCTGCCTCAGGCCTATGAGATGGAGAGGAAGGTGTGGAAACTTCCCCGGGACACCTGTGCCCTCCCACATGCTCCCCTCTCTGTCCTTCCTCTGTGCCTCTCATTTTAACTGGAGAGGCTAAATGGCTTTGGGAACCAGCCAGGCTCTGATTCTCCACCGAGTCTCAGGGAGGCGGGAAGAATTCAGGCGGCTCCCTGGCGTCATTCGCAGCACGGAGGTTTGAAAAGCACCTTCACGTATAGCGCGGTGCTTAATTCTCATAACACCTCAGTGGCGGGCAGAGCTGCTGTGACTGTGTCCATTTTATAGATGGGGACACTGACGGTCTGTTTCCTCCACAGGAACTGGATCGTCCCCACTTCTTTTTCCCAAGGGCTTGGGAAGGGGAGGTGTATACTTAAAAGCCAGACGGAACAGCCTGAACTTCTGTGGTTTTCCCTATAAGATGAAGACCTGCCCGGCCCCGGTCTGCCCCTGGGTAGCTGAGCGGACGCTCCAGCTCCCCTGAAAGGTCGTCCTCCAGCACTTGCCGGGCAGCCGTGGGTCCTGCCCTGCAGTGCCTGACCCAGCCCAGCCTGGAGAGAAGCAGGATGCTCGTGGAAGCTGGGAGGCCGAGGCCGAGGCAGGCAGGACGCCGCTGCTGCCGCGCCTGGACAGTGTTCACCACTTATCAAAGGCAATGAAAAACAAAACAGTGCAGTGATTTTAATTACTCTGCATCGAGGAGCTGATCAAACACTTGGTGACTTTAATTACGGAATCCAGAGCCAGGCAGCTCGGAGGCAGCCTTGTCCCGGGCACCCTCTGCCGCGGTGGGACAGGCCACCCCCCTCCGGCCCTTTGTTGTCCCCGCCCGTCTGAGGAGGACACGTGGAAACAGGAGAAGCTGACTTCCTGCAGGCAGTGGGCTGGAGGGGGAGACACACGTGAAAGGTCATAAGAACGGAAAAACAGTGAGTGTTGTTGGAGGAGCCCAGTGGGAAGAAAGCTCCCGGTGGTGTTTCCCAGGTCTCAGCCAGGCTGGCTCATTGGCAGCGCATCTAGTGAAACTTTGACAGACCCAGCTGCTCGCTCTCCTGATGCCTCGGGAAGGCTGTCGTGGAGTTGCTCTCTCCGGGCTTTGAAAGAGGCTGAAGTCCAAACCTCCGAATTCCAGGATTCAGACTAGAAGTCTTCCTTCCCCCCTGCTCGGAGCCCATCTGTCGATTGGCTGGGCCCTTCTCTTGACACTGTGCCATCATTTTGGGCTGTCCTAATGGATGCTTGGCTCTTTGTTCAATACATTTTCACCTGTACTGCTTCCTCCAGTCTTGGCTTTTTTTTATAACTAGTAAGCGTATTTAGCTTGTGAGGTTGAAGCATTTCCTACCAAGCCTTTTGCGATTTCCTGGGACAGCAAACGTGGGTTTTCACCGTGCTCTTCCGGCAGTCTCTTGGGGTTCTCACCATGTCAGGACTGTCTTGCCTGAACATAAGCAACTGTCTTGCCTGCAGTCAAATTTCAGGGCACTGCTTTTTTCCAGAAGGCTGCCACAAACCTGCCAGTTGATCAGCCATTTCACCAATGGCAGCAAAGCTTGCATTATCTTTCAGAAACAGAAAAGTCATCAGCTGGCCCGCCCCATCTGGGGGAGACCAGAAACCTGAGGGCAGTGTGTTTTTAATTGCTTGGAGATGCCCATTAATAATGTTTAACTTTTGTCCTCTTCTGTGGGCAGTCAACAGTGTCAAATCTCGAAATGAGAGTGTTTTCTCTGGAGAGGCAAAGCTTTTGAAAATAATTATGAAGATGCGTAACGTTTTCCTTTTGGAGCTATTTGGCCGTATTGATTTGAGTACAGATCCAGGACATCCACATACTTCTTTGAGAAGAATGACCTGAGTCACCTGGAAAGGGGGGAAACTGAGCTAATGACAGGAAAGGTTATTAGGCCGTAGGTGTGATATTTAGCGTTGCTGGTGTTATGCTCAGAGACTCCCTGAGCACCTGCAATTGTGTTAACTGGGACTGAATCTCACAGTGGACAGGGTGTTCTGTATCTGCGTTTGTCACAGTCTGTGGTACTGAGGTAACCAGTGACCTTCCTTCCTGGAAGAACCTTGTTGTTTCTGCTCACACCAATGCCCTCCATGCCTGAGTCCTCCCCCTGGCCCTGCCATGGACCATGTGACATTCGGCAAGTCACTTCATTCTTCTAGGTGTCCGTTTCTTTATCTGTCAGATATAAGATAAATAAATATACTTTTACTACCTGTATTAGTCTGTTTTCTGTCACTTAGAATACCTGAAACTGGGTAACTTACAAAGAAACAAAATTTATTTCTTACAGTTTGGAGGCTGGGAAGTCCACAGTGCAGGGGCACATCTGGTGAGGGACTTCTGGGGGGTATCTCTCTACAGAGTTCTGTGGTGAGAGGGTGTCCCATGCTGAGGATGGCAAGAGCTCTCAAGTGCTCTCTTCATAAAGCCACCAGTCCATGCCCATGACAGCTCTCATGATCACTCCGTTCATGAGGGCACAGTCCTCATGATCCAATCACCTCTCAAAGGCCCCACCTATCAGATACCATAATCAGACTTCCCACCCTCATAACACTTTGCAATGGGAATCACGTTTATAACACCCAAACTTTTGGGAGACATGGTTGATCCATAGCACCACCTCAAGTGAGTTTAAAATGGGATGATGCTATGTGGGATCACTTTGGAAAATTTGAAAGTTTTATTGCTCATGCAAGGTGTATCAGTCAGGGTTTCTCAGAGACAGAACCAACATATAGAGATAAGTACATACGTATATGAGACGGTTAGTTTAGTAGTTGGCTCACATGATTATGGAGGCCAAGAGAAGGTCTGCAGCCTGTCATCTGCAAGTGGGAGGACAGGAACGCTAGTGGTGTAAGTCAGTCTGAGTCTGAAGGCCTGAGAACCGGAGTGCCAGCGTCCCAGGACAACAGAAGACAGATGTCCTAGCTCAGGGAGACAAAGAGTAACTTTGCCCCTTCTCTGCTTTTTGTTCTGTCCAGCCCGCAACAGACTGGATGGTGCCCGCCCTCTCTGGTGAGGGCCATCTGCTTTACTCAGTCCACCAATGCGATTGCTACTCTATTCTGGAAACACCCTCGTAGACACACCCAGAAACAACATTTTACCAGCATTGTTTTACCAGCAATGTTTCATCTGAGCATTCCTTAGCCCAGTCAAGTTGACACGTAAAATTAACCATCAAACATGGTAAACTATTATTTCATTTAATTTTTTTTAAAAACAATTTTCTCTTGTTCTGTCACTTTTTAATTACTTGGTATGCTGATGGAATCCTTGCGCATTTTTCAGAGTCACTCAGGCTGGGCTAAAGAAGATGCTCTGTATCAATTAGTTGGATTTTTGCTGAATTGTTCCATTTTCAGTCATATAAGTCCTGGTTTTCTGGATGCACTGTATGGGCAGCCTGTAAACGTGAGGGGAAAGAAGGCAGGGACAGATCCTAAGAGTCAGGGCACTGCCCTGCTATATTTATTTTCCTGTTAGGCTCCAAATTGCCCAACTAACCCAAAACCAAAGTTGGCATCAAGCCCATTCAACCTGTTTTTATTTCACTGATTTCTCAAGGGGTCTTTATTTGAGCCTCTTCTATTGCCGGGATGTGTGGATAACCTGCAGGTACAAATCCCCCAGAAAGTAGACAAGGAGCAGTCTCAGGTGTGATGCTTGAGCACCTAGAGCTGGCAGCTGTTGCATAAATAATGCACACTGTGGAGTGACCACTGTGGGTGCTGAGGGCTGGAAAAGTGCTAAGCACCCAGGGAGATAGAAGCTTGAAATATTTAGAACTTGCTGCAGCCACTTGGAAAATATCAGAGGAAAGATTTTAGTTCACAGGTGGAGGGAGGGTACACACCCTTGGAAGCTTCTGCTGCCTAGAAAAGGAGTATTTCATTGTCTCTTCCTCACTTCCTTCTGGTTCTCTTACATTTTCTAGCATACAAAAATGCCACCTTGGAGTGAGCTGGACACAGTGGCCCATGAGATCCTGCTGTGGATTGAATTTTTCCCCAAAACTCACTGAAGCTTGATTGCCATTGCAACAGTGTAAAGAGGGTAGGAAATCATGTGATGGTAATTGAAAGGTGGGGCCTTGAAGAGGTGATTAGATTGTGAGGACCATGCCATAGTGAATGGATTGATCCATTCATGGAGTGATAGGTGTGGTTCTGACGGCTTTAAAAGGAGAGCAAGTGAGCAGGTCAGCTCTCTCTAGCTCAGCCCATTCTCACCAGGTGACACCCTTTGAAGAAGATGCTCACCATATGTGTTGCCTAGACTTTGGACTTTCCAGCCTCTGAAGCTGTAAGAAATTTATTTTTTTGTAAATTACCCAGTTTCAGGTACTGTAAGTAACAGAAACAGACGATACAGGGCCTTTGTCACAGGACTGTGCAGCTGAGTGGTGACTGGAGGTGCCACTCACATGAAATGTGATGGAACAAGGGGTGTAGTTCACATCTATAGTCAAGGTCCCAGCCCTGGGAGACTCTGAGACTGTTGGCTTCATGTGCAAGAGAGGGGTGGAAGGAAACCCAAATTGTTTCCTGGCCTTGCCTCTCTATAAGGGGCTCGAGTTTCAGGCATTCTGATGCTTTGGAGGAAGGTTTTTAAAAATGCATTTTATAATATCCCACAGGATTCTGGTTGACGGAGACCAGCCAAAGACCAGACAGATCAGAGTTTGGCAGTTATTATGTTCTTCCTGCAGAGATTTACAGTGGTATTAAGTGATTAGAAGTACCTTGTCACTCTCTGAACTCCCTTACGGCACTGGCAGGTGAAGCCAGCTTGTGAGCAACTGCTTCCTCCTGAACCCTGGTCAAGTGCAGCAAACTGGCTGTGACCTGCGACGGGCTGGGTTGGCTGCAGCTGCAACTGGTGTTGCCTCTTTTGATCATAACATCTGGAATTCTGTCGGAGCCACAGACTATTTCTCCTTTTGACAAGTGGGAAGAAAGGAAGATAACTGGAGAGTTTTAATGAGGATTAGAAGACCCTTAAAGCAGATGCTGAAATGACAGTTTGATTTAAAAGCTCTGGAAGGACCACTGGATTTGGAGTCAGGAGACACGGGTTTGAATCCCTGCCCTGTTATGCTAGTTACATGGATCTTATCCGGACCTTTGCTTGGGTGTGTCGTGTGGGCTTTCCCTGCCTCAAGGACCCTTTCCAGGGGTGTGGTGAGGGTTGTATAAAATCATTATGTGGAACTACAGGCAATGTCATAAAACTGTTGGTCAGTGTATTAGCTTCCTGGAGCTGCGGTAGCAAAGTGTCACACACTGGGTGGCATCACACTCATAAATTTATTTTCTCACAGTTCTGGAGGCTGGAAGTTCAAAATCAAGATGTTGGCAGGACCATGCTCTCTGAAGGCCTAGAGGAGGATCAGTCCTTGTTTTTTCTGGCCGCTGGTGGCCGCTGGTGGCTGCTGGCAGACCTTGATGTCAATGCGGTGCTGCAGTCCCCACCTTTGTCCTTGCACAGCCTTCTCCTCTGCGTGTTGGTGTTCAAATTTCCCTCTTCCAATGAAGACGCCAGTTTCGCCTCAGGGCCCATCCTCACCCAGTGTGATCTCATCTTGACTTTATCACATCTGCAGAGACCCTATTTCCAAACAAGGTCACAGTCACAACTTCTGAGGAGTAGAATTCCACTTCTTTTGAGACACAATTCAACCCAGAACATTCAGTAAATGTCAACTATAGCAATGAGCATCTTCCCCGTAGCACATGTGTGGTCTGAAGAGCGGGTGCAGCGACATGCAGGCCAGGGGATAGTGTGGCTCACAGTGGAGGGGTACGTGGTGTGAGAACGGACAGCTGTGAGCTCACTTGGTCCCCCTGAGATGCTGCTGCCACCAGAAACCTCATTGGCTTCTTGCCCTCAGCATCACCTCCAGTTCCAGTTAAGACCCAGGGTGAAGAAAGACCTTGTGGTAGGAGAGAGAAGACCTATACTAAGCTCTCCTCCCCGACCTGCTCCTCAGAGGTGTCGTCCTCTAGCTGGAGAGTGGAGCCCCAGCCTAGCTGTAGACACTGAGGTGGAGGAGCATGCTGCCTGCTGTCCCCGGAGAAGGCTCTGCTGCAGCAGTCCACGATGTTTGCAGACCTGCTTTTGGACTTGTTCTCTTTAGGGCCACCCTTTGGTCTGTTTTTAACAACTTTCGGGAAAAGACTCACATGATAGAAACAGAAAGTTCTACTGAGACCTGCTTGACCACACCAGTGCATGTTACTTTTATTGTTGCAACATGGGCTCCTATGCTTAGAATGCTGCTGGGTACTGAGTCAGAGAAGAGAGTTCCTGTCTCTAAGGGGCTCACAGTCCAGCAGGGGCAGAGCGGGGTGGGGGAGACAGGCAACCAGACACACCATTACAAGAGTGTGTTATATATGTGAGAGACAGGTGAACGTGGGAGCTAGGGGAACACAGAGAGGGGCCCCGAACACAGCTTGGTGAGAGGAGGGGAATGCCCCGGGGAAGTGGTGCCTGCTGCGCGGAGCAGCTGGGCGGTGGAGAGGAGGAAACAGTCCAGTCTAGCAGGTAGCGAGCATGGGGGTAGAGAGAGCAGGCACGTTGCAGAGACCGTGAGGCAGGCCTCATGAGTGGCAGGAATTGGTGGGCAAGGAGGCCTCACCTGGTCCCCAGGTGCATTTACATTTCAGCAGGGGTTAGCGGTTGTTCAGGGTTCAAACTGCTTCTCTTCAGAAACTGTAAGAGTAGCGAAGGTCCTGGTCAAAAGCCAACCAGCTTTTCTTTTGGTGTATTACCTGCAAAATCACATGATACTGTGCTGAGTTTTACCCTAGGGTCAAGCTGACTGTGGGTCAAATGACATCTCCAAGGGATATCTCTTGTTGTAGCACAAAATGACCAGTGCTGTCTTTCTGCCCCTGACACCAGCATCCAGTGAGGTTCTATTGTATACAGTTTCCATTTTGTGGGACTCCATAGAAAATTAGTCAAGGAACTCCCCCGACTGCCAGGTGGCTTGAAATATATCATTAGGAATAGCTGTGTGGGAAGAAACAATATTTTTAGCAGTGGGTAGGAAGTGTTACTGAAATATGACTTATCTGACATTATGGAACTTAGAATCATCAGTTCAAGCTAGATGGTACATTAGTAACTGTAACCCCATTGGGGACTGAGACCAAGGGTATGGGGGCTGGGATTCAGCAGCAGCATATTTCTCTTTGCATGTTATTAAACCGTACTGCACCTATCTCAGCGTTACCAGAAACTGAGTTTACAGACTCCTGGTGGAGTTCGGGGCATTGGGTTGGTCCATCTCTGACTGAAGGATCCTGGAATGGCCAGGTCTGTGCAGGGGCTACTGTGAGGGCTGCTGAGGTGGCGGCGCGGAGGCATGTGCAGTGGGCCCACCAGGACATAGGCCCTGTGGAGCGCAGGGCCAGCTGCCAGCGCCCAGGCTGTCAGCGCAGGCTCCCAGGGTGCACAACCTGCAGGAGCAGACACAGGCCTGGTGGAAGGAAAGGCTGGGCTCTGTGCAGGTGCATTGCTTTGGCCAAGCCAATGGGGAGCCCTGGAGCTGAAGAGGCCTGGCAGAGTTGTCTTATGTTGAGCTGTGGTGGCTGGGCTTTCCCACCTTTGCGGTCATCCGTCATGACTGTGGGCCACCTGGGGAGGAGTGTGGCCTTGGGTGGGGTGGCTCTCTGCAGCAGAGGCTGTCCCTGACAGGCTGACGGCTGAATGTCAGCTGCACTACCAGCAGTGGGGGCACATCTCTCCCTGTCCCCACCAGATGTTCCAAGCACTTATTTCCATGTGGGTCCTGGACCACTTAGTAGGTGAGCAAGTCACAGCCCATTGACTTGGGAGCATGGCCTCGTATTTCTGGTTGATGAGAAATAGGAATTCCTGCTTACAATGGGAATCACGCCGCTAGTGCTCAGTTTTGGATGGAATCAGCACTTAAATGTACCTCGCACTTCTACGCTAACATCTTCAGATGTCACAGATCTCTGGGCTTCACCGTTCTAGACAAAATACTTACCTGAACTATCCGAGGACATGGCAGCAGAGGCGGGCACACCCCAGTGACACCCCAGCTCCTCCTGCTTCACAGCCTCCCCGGGATGTGACTGGAAGAGGGTCTTCGTTAGCAGCCTCTGCGTCTCGGCTTCCATTTGTCAGAGTCACCGAGGTCTTATTTTCCCGAAGCATAAGAGGGTGGTTTGGGTTCTCCTTGCCCAAGATGATACCTAAAAGGAAGACAGTAAAAATTCTGGACTAGGCCATGAGTTGTAGGGAAGAAATGTTGTAGTGGTTAGGTGTGCCCGTCTTGCCTTTTACTTACAAGGCAAACGTGGGGAAGTCCCTTGATCTTCCCAGGTGTCTTTCCTGTGTTCTTTGGGAAGTGAAAGGATTAGGCTAGACGATCTCTAAGGCCCTTTGTACTGTTGCGGGTTTTTAATTCCCATTTGCATGGTGGGAGGTGGCCTGGCCTCGTTCCCTCCCATCCTCGCGGTTCCAGCTCCTTTGCTCTGCTCTGCCTTCCTGCATCCCCCCTTCACTGCCTGCCTGCCTCCATGTTCCTGTTCCCCTGTGTCCTTCAACCCTGACCCTTCTTCCTCTGAGCAGCCCTGCCTTCCCTCCCAGTGCAGGGCAGGACGAGAGCAGCGCCGACCAGGAAAGTGAGAGCTGGTGCCAGGGGCAGGGCCCGCCCGCCTCGCTGTGTCCACTCTTTCCCCAAAGCTAGAAACTGCTAAGCCAGGTGATGAATCTGCTTTAACAGGTCTCATTTCCTGGAAACTTCCCAACTGCTGCTCACCTCCCCTGAGAAGCTGAGAATGACTGATTTGGGGGCAGGCTTTGAAAATGTGGCTGCAGTAAGAACGGGAGTGGTGAGAGGAGCTTCCTCCCAACACCGGGGCTGTGGCCGGAGAGCCAAGCTGTCACTCCTGGCAAGGTGACAAGACCCTGATGCTCTGATGGGAGGCACCCCAGTGGTCATGGCCATCTGCTCAGTTTGCCCCCTCCCAAGATGGCAAAGCAGGTTTCACAAGACACCAGCACATGCCAGGAGCAAGTGAGACGGGTCTGTTCAAAGCTAGAGAGAGGGAGCAGCCTTCCTAGAAGGTGCCACTGGTACCTGAAAAGGTGCTTCTGGTTGATGTACCAGTACACAGGCCTTGTCCTAAAATGAGGCTGTTTATTTCCATCAGTTGCTTGATTTCAGACCCCAGAGCCCACATTTTGTTCAAATGAGGAATACTGCCCTACATGAGCATTCTTAGCGAGGTCTGGGCTGTTTAGTGCCACTCCCCAGAGCACTGAGCGGAAGAGGCAAGGGCAGGGGTCTAATCTCAAGAGTTTAAAACCCTTGAATGTCTCTGGCTTTTCCCAGCTCTCCCATAAAGCATGTAAAAGGTTTGACCAGGTAAAAAGTGCTCTTCTGTGTAATTTCTTTCCAGCCATGTCAAGCTACTCATGTTCAAGTCGAGTTAGACAAGATAATGCTAATAAACCCTGGTATCATTGTGGTTTAGTACACTAGAAGTTCATTTCTCAGTCACATGGAGTCCACTGGGCACCAGCGGCTCTATTCCATGTAGCCATTGGAAACTGAGGCTTTCAGAGACCCTGCCTTTTTACCATGAGGCTTCCCAGGTTGACCAGGGTGGCATATCCCGCTTGCAGCAGGTCTTCAGGGGCCAGACCTGCAAGCGTGCACATCCCTTTTGCACACACTCCATTGTCCAGAGCTCAGTTACACGGCACTAACTGCAAGGGAGCCTGAGAAACTCAGTCTCATCTTTGCTAGGGGAAAGGAGAAATCCAAAAACCTAAAACTATGTCCCAGAGAGTGTGGAGGATTCATTTCCAGAAAGTCATCTCTCATCGTTGTCATGGTGTCTGTCTGTCCGTCCATCCATCCATCCACCCATTGTCTATCTACCTATCTATCCCATTATCTGTCTATCTATCCATTATCTATTTCTCCATCATCTGTATGTCTGTCTAACTATCCATCTATCAATTATCTGTTTATCTATCCATCTGTCTATTAGCTATCTACCCATTCGTTATCTGTATATCTATCCATTATCTATCCATCCATCTGTTCACTATCTATCTATCTAGCAGTCCATTATCTATTATCCATTATCTATCCATCCACTATCTATCCATTATCTATCCATACGTTATCTATTTGTCTATCTATCCATACATTATCTATCTTTTTTCATTTGAAACTTAGTTGATTGTATATATCTTTTGGGTACAGAGTTGAATATCAATACCTGTGTGCAATATGTGATGCTCAAATCAGGATAATTAGTCTATGCAACATTATACAATGTCATCATTTTTCGTGGCCCTTTACCAATTCGTCCCTTAACCTCTCCTCCCCCTCCCCCTTTCCCATGTCTGGCAACCTCAGTTCTGTTCTCTCCTTTTGAAAATTCAATGTATTATTGTGATTGTTGTATCTTTCTTTCTTTTTAAAAATTTATTTGTTTATTTTTTTAGCTCCCACTTATGTATGAGGACATGCAGCATTTCTCTTTCTTTGCTTGGCTTATTTTACTTAACATAATTTTTTCTAAGTTCATCCATGTTGCTGCAAATGGCAGTATTTCATTCCTTCTTATGGCAGTGAAGTATTCCATTGTGTAAATATACCACATTTTCCTTATACAGTGGTCCAACAGTGGACATTTAGGTTGTTTCCAACTCTTGGCTATTGTAAATAGAGCTGCAGTGAACTTGAGAGTGCAGGTATCCCTTTGACATGACATGATGATTTCCATTCCTATGGGTATACACCCAGCAGTGGAATTGCTGAATCATATAGCAGTTCTAGCTGAAGTTGTTTGAGGAAACTCCATGCTGTTTTCCATAATGGCTGCACCAATTTACAGTCCCACCAACGCTGTAGGAGGAGTCCCCTTTCTCCGCATCCTCACCAGCATTTGTTATTGTCTTTTTGATAATAGCCAGTCTGACTGGGGTGAGATGATGTCTCAATGTGGTTTTGATTTGCATTTCCCTGAGGCTAAGTGATGTTGAGCATTTTTTCATGTGTCTGTTGGCCATTTATTTGTATATCTTCCTTGGAGAAATGCCTATTCAGTTCCTTTGCCTATTTTTAAATTGAGTTATTTGTATTTTAGCTTTACTAAACAACTATTTGTTTTTTAAGTTGTTTGAGTTCCTTGTATATTCTGGATATTAATCCTTTGTCTGATGCATAGTTTGAAAATATTTTTTTCCCACTCAGTAGGTTGTCTTTTTGCTCTGTTGTTTCTTTTGCTATGCAGAAACTTTTAAGTTTGATATAATCCCATTTGTTTATTTTTCCTTTTGTTGCTGGTGCTTTGAGGGTTGTATTCATAAAGTCTTTGCCCAGTCCTACTTCCTGAAGTGTTTCCTCTATGTTTTCTTTTAGGAGTTTTATAGCTTCAGGTCTTATAGTTAAGTCTTTAATCCATTTTGAGTTGATTTTGGTATATGGTGAGAGGTACGGGTCTAGTATCATTCTTCTACATAAAGATGTCCAGTTTTCCCAGTACCATTTATTGAAGAGGCAGTCTTTTCCCCAATGTATGTTCTTGGCGCCTTTGTCAAAGATCAGTTGGCTATAAGTATGTGGGTTGATTTCTGGGTTTTCTGTTCTGTTTTATTGGTCTGAGTGTCTGTTTTTATGCCAGTACCATTCTATTTTGGTTATTATAGCTTTGTAGTATCATTTGAAGTCAGGGAGTGTTATGCCTCTAGCTTTATTTTTTTCCTCAGGATTGCTTTGGCTATTAGGGCTCTTTGTTGTTCCACATTAATGTTAGGATTGTTTTTTCTATTCTGTGAAGAATGTCATTGGAATTTTGGTGGGGATTGCATTGAGTCTGTAGATCACGTTGGGTAGTACGGACCTTTTCACAATGTTAATTCTTCCAATCTAAGAGCATGGACCATCTTTCCATCTTTTTATGTAATTTCTTTCAGCAGTGACTTGTAGTTCTCATTGTAGAGATCTTTCATCTCCTTGGTTAAATTTATTCCAAGGTATTTTATTTTTTAGTGA
Source organism: Cynocephalus volans (assembly GCF_027409185.1). Classification (NCBI taxonomy): domain Eukaryota; kingdom Metazoa; phylum Chordata; class Mammalia; order Dermoptera; family Cynocephalidae; genus Cynocephalus; species Cynocephalus volans. The sequence continues at coordinate 3,313,690 of NC_084474.1, read as the reverse complement.
CTATTGTAAATGGGCTAGCTTTCTTTTTCTGCTAGTTCATTGTTGGAGTATAAAAAAGCTACTGATTTTTGCATGTTGATTTTGTATCCTGCAACTTTACTGAATCATTTATAAACTCTAAAATTTTTCTTTGTAGAGTCTTTAGGCTTTTCTATATATAGGATCATGTCATCTGCAAACAGGGACAGTTTGACTTCATCTTTTCCAATCTGGATGCACTTTATTTCTTCCTCTTGCCTAATTTCTCTGGCAAGTACTTCCAGTACTATGTTAAATAGGAGTGGTGAGGGTGGGCATCCTTGCCTTGTTCCCATTCTTAAGGGAACATCCCATTCAGGATGACATTGGCAGTGGGTTTTTTGTATATGGCTTTTATTTTGTTGAAATACATTCCTTCTATACCTAATTTGCTGAGAATCTTTATCATGAAGGGATGTTGAATTTTGTCAGACACTTTTTTTGCATCTATTGAGATGATCATATGTTTTTGGTCTTTGATTTTGTTGATGTGGTGTCTCACATTATTGACTTCCATGTGTTGAACCACTTTGCTTCCCTGAAATGAATTGCGCTTGATTGTGGTGTATGATTTTTTTGATGTGATGCTGTATTATATTTGTTAATATTTTACTGAGGATTTTTGTGTCTATATTCATTAGAGATATTGGCCTATAATTTTCTTTTTTTGTTGTATCTTTGTATTGTTTTATTATCAGGGTCTCTTTGATGGTCTCATAGAATGAGTTTCAGAGAATGGCCTCTGTTTCAATTTTTTTGAAATAGTTTGAAGAGAATTGATATTAATTCCTCTTTAAAGGATTGGTAGAATTCAGCAGTAATGCCATCCAGTCCTGGGCTTTTCTTTGTTGGGAGACTGCTGATTGGTGCTTCAATCTCATTGCTTGTTATTGGTCTGTTCAGGTTTTCTATTTCTTCTTGATTTAGTTTTGATAATTTGTATGTGTCCAGAATTTTATCAGTTTCCTCTGGGTTTTCAAATTTGTTGGTGTAGAGTTGTTTATAATAGTCTCTAATGATTCTTTGTATTTCTATATTATTGGTTGTAATGTGTCCTTTTTGATTTCTAATTTTTGCTATTTGGGTATTCTCTTCTTTTTTTAGTTAGCCTAGCTAATGGTTTGACTATTTTGTTTATCTTCTTGAGAAATCAACTTCTTGTTTCATTGATCTTTTGTATCATTTTTTAGGTGTCTATTTAATTTAGTTCTGCTTTGATCTTAATTATTTCTTTCCATCTACTAATTTTGGGATTGGATAGTTCTTCTTTTTCTAGTTCTTTGAGGTGTAGCATTAGATTGTTTATTTGAAATCTTTCTATTCTTCTGATGTAAGTGTTTATTGCAATAAGCTTCCTTCTCAGTCCTGCTTTTGTAATATCCCGCAGGTTTTGGTATGCTGTGTCTTTCATTAGTTGCAAGAAATTTTTTGATTTCCTGTTTAATTTGTTCTTGGACCCATATGTCATTCAGGAGCATGTTGTTTAGTTTCTATGTATTTGTGTAGTTCCCAGTGTTTTTCTTGTTACAGATTTCTAGTTTCAATCTGTTTTGATCTGAAAATATAGTTGAAATGATTTCAATTTTTAAAAATTTGTCAAGAGTTTGTGACCTAACATATGTTCTATCCTGGAGAACGTTCCATTTGCTGATGAGAAATATGTATATTCTGTGGTTATTGGATAAAATGTTCTGTAGATATCTGTCAAGTCCAATTGGTCTAAAGTGTGGTTTAAATCCTGTGTTTCTCTGTTGCCTAGATGATCTGTCCAATGTTGAGAGAGGGTTTCAGGTTTCCAACGATTATTGTGTCGGGGTCTATCTCTTTCTTGAGGTCTAATAGTGTTTGCTTTATATCTAGGTGCTCCAATGTTGGGTGCATATATATTTATGTTTGTAATGTCTTCTTGCTTGATAGATCCCTTTATCATTATATAGCGGCCTTCTTTGTCTCTTTTTATAGTTGTTGGTTTAAAGTTTATTTTATCTGATATAAGAATAGCTACCCTCATTATTAGTTCTGTTTGTGTGGTATGTCTTTTTCAATTCCTTCATTCTTAGTCTGTGTGTATCTTCACAGGTAAGGTGAGTCTTTGGTAGAGAGCATATAGTTGGATCTAGTTTTTTAATCCAGTCAGCCAGTCTGCATCTTTTGAGTGGGAAATTTAATTCATTTACATATAGGGTTGTTACTGAAAGGTATTGTCTTACTCCTGGCATTTTCTATTGATTTTCACTTGGTTTCCTGCTCTATGGTGTCTGGTACTTAAGAGTTATTGTATTCCTTTGGTAGACTTGTATTTTGTTTCTTTCTTTCTTTTCTTCTTCATATTTCTGGCATATCTATGTCGGTGTCTGGTCATCTCATAGAACTGTTGCTTCTCCTGTTACTCTCATTCCCTGGACTCTGCTAGTGACCTTCCTTGTGTCAATACACTTGAGTGGTCAGTGGCCCACCTGTACAGTGGCAATATCAGGCCATCCTTGCAGCGGTGGCAGCTGTGGAGGTGGCTTTGGTGGGCTGCCCATGTGGCAGCAGTGGCTCCAGTAGCAGCAGGCTGCTCACACAATGATGGTGGCTCTCTGGTAGTACTGGTGGTGGGGGCAACAGCAGCAGTGACAGCTGAAGCAGCTGCCCATTTGGCTGCTGTGTCCACAGTGGTGGCCCTCACAACTATGGTGTTTGCAGTGACAGCGGGGTTACTTTGTGGTGGCAGCAGTGATGGTGGCAGCTGCCATTTCCTCCCTGGAGTCTGCAGTGTCCGCAGTGGCAGTAAGGTTACCTCATGGGAGTGGCAGCAAAGCCAGTGGCTTCAAGTGGCTCCTTCACAACTACAGTGTCTGCTGTGGCAGTGGGGTTAGCTTCTGGCTGTGGCAGCAGTGCCAGTGGCTGCAAATGCCTCCCTTGAGTCTGCAGTGTCCTTGGTGGCAGTGGGGTTACCTTGTACAGACATCTCGCTCATGTCTGTGGTGTCCTACCTACCTATTTATATACCTACCTATCTATCCATCCATCCCCTATCTATCTGTCTATCTGCCATCTTACTATCACTGTATTGGTTACTATCTCTAACAACAGAGTGAGCACCCATACAGCATCTTCTAAAGCAAAGCTGAGATCTGGCAACAACTTAGCCATGTCACTCTCTCTCCTCCTACCTTTCTGCCTCCCCCACCTTGAGTAATCATTATCCTGACTCCTGTCCTCTTTTTTTTGCCAAACATTTTAAGAGTTGTATCTTATGTATGTGTATCTCCAAGATATACATATTTTTATTTCAGTTGGTTTTTGACTTTATACGTGGGATCTCATACGTGGGACGTTTGAACTTACTTTCTCATGTGAATGTTGTCAGTTGCTGTGGTTCATTCGTGCTGTGACTCTACCTGGATTTATTCACCCACTCTCCTGTGGTGCACGTGGCGGCTGATGACAGGTTTTGCTGTGTGAACAATGCTACTGTCATCATCCACTCCATGCCTTGCGTTGTACATTCGCAACTGTTTTTCTTGCTGTAAACTAGGAGTGCAGTAGCTAGCTTATTCAGCTTGATGAGATAATGTTCAACTTTCAACTTCTTCTCCTGTCAAGAACGTATAAAAGATCCTGTGCGTCTATACCTTCTCCAACATTTGATATAGCCAGATATTTTAATTTTCTTTCATCTCCCAATCGTTTATTAATGAGTGTAATATGCATACAATAATCTTTATGTGCTTAACTTCCAATGGTAGTTGAATTCCCTAAGCTGCATCCCAAAGCAGGAGGTGCCACAGGATCTTGAACCAACTCTCAGATCTGAAATGAAGTTTTAATTGAAATATTTCAGGGAAGGGGAATACTTCTAAGTAGATGTTTGTCAGTTAGGGGAGAGGTAGCCAGTCCCTTCCCCTACCTTTGCAACATTTTAATTCTTGTATCTTCCTGTTTGTCCACTCTGCATGCTTTTACATGGAGTCTACAATTTGGCTTATTGGAAGGCCAGGAGACAAATCGGTACCCAGCAGCTAGTATTCCTTGGAGAAGCCAAGTCTAGTTAGTATGCAGCCGTGGAGAATGGAGCTGGAAAAGGCTGCTGGCTGCCTGACAGTCCATGCAGCAGCCTCAGAGGATGGACCCAAATAAAAGTAACAGCTTCTCCTGCAGCGGCCTTGTCCGTCTGGTCTGTGCCTTCCTCTGCAGTTGGATCCGGGTGCAGAACTATGCTTCCCCAAGCTGTGAATGTGATAGCTGCATTTAAATCTGCCCCCAATCTGTCTGGTTCAGTACGTGCAGTCTTGCAAAGATAAGTCATGTAAACAAGTTACAGTAACGGAGTACTTATTCATGAACTGCATTTTTGAAGGCTTGTATGCACCGTTAAAAAGAAGGGTCTTGTAGTCTTTCAGCTTGCTGAGAAAGTCCACCTGTTTTGAATATGTACCTGTTTTACTCAGGTAGCTAATGCACTGTAAAGGAAGAAACCCACATTGGTGTTCCTCCTTTGAGTGGGGGAAGGTGGGAGCTATTCTTTAGAATGTGAGCGGCTTTTCCGCCTGGGCGCACAGCCCCTTAGTCTGATGGAACGAGCGTGTTTCACTCCCTCCTCCTTTCTCCTTCTCTCTCCTCCTTCTCTTTGCGGGCTAGTGGCCTTTTTTTGTTTTTCTCTGCCTCTGACTTTCCCCTTGTGAGCTCTGTTTTTTCTCTGACTTGGAGTGGTAAACTAATTGAAAATGCAAGTCTCCACCCTCACCTTTGTCCCCCTCTGAAAGTGCGGGAAACGGGCAAGTGCTCTGGACCCCTTCACTGTGATTGGTGAAGGTGCTGGAGCTTGGTGTTCTACAAAAGCAAGCAGTGCTTTCCCTGACAGCAACGCTCCGTCACACTGCCCGGAGCCACCAGCTGGGTGCAGTTGGGCTCGCTGCTTGTTACTGCCAGACACTTCGGGCTCTTCCCAAGGTGGCCGCTGAAAGGGCGCTTTGGAAACCCAGATAGAACGGCTTTCCTCTTTTGGAACCTCTGCCAGCCTGCCTACTGCTGGGACTCATTTCCCTGGTCTCACTGTTAGGTGGAGGTGAAGGTGCAGGACTGAAGTCTTAAGTGTGGAGTTAGGGGACAAGGAGACCTTCTAGAATGACATGCGGGAGAGCCATTGTCTTCTGGCTGGCGTACGTTTTTTATTTATGTGTAGAAGGAGATGGGAAGCCTGTGTGTATTTCTGTAGAAAGGTGGAGGCTGGATCCCAGTGTCTGAACCCTCCATGAGATCAGAACCTTGCGGGTCTGTTTACTCCTGCAGACCGAGTGTTCAGAGCAGCACCAGGCACACAGGAAATGCTCAGTAAGAATCCATTTAAAGGATAAAGGGGGAATCCAAGCGAGGCCATATATAATGTCCTGGACTTAGGCAGAGGCCACAGCTGAATTGCATAGAAAATCTGCAGGATTTACATAGAATCACACTGAGTCTGCAGCTGTGGGCTGGGCTGGTCAGCACCCGCTCCACTTGTGCCCCTGGAGTCTACAAGTCAAAGGACAGGGAACCAGAGAAGAGAGAAGTGGCAAGGAGCCAGGCACCCACACATGCCCACAGAGCCACCTGGGAGTGGACATTGGGGGTTCTGTGGCTCTCTTCCCGATGTCATCAGGCTAGCCCGTGCCTTGTGTGGATGAGATTGACAGCTATGGTTCCGTGGCCTGGGGCCCAGGCTGAGGCGTGTGTGCCCAGCAGAGGCAGAAGCCTCTGAGTCAGGAGAAGAGACTGGTTTTATAAGTGAAGAAAGTGGTGCCATTAAAAGGCAATTATTCAAGTGGCGTGAGTCAGTGGTGCAGCTCCTAGCACTGCCAGCGAGGGAAGGGAGTGGCATGGGGAGGACCCCCCCCACCCTCTCTCTCTCTCTCTCAAACCAAGCTCAGGCTGGACAGCGGGGCTGCACCTGCATCTGGATGGTGTATGGTGAGGGAGCAACGTTAGGAATGGGAAAGGCAGCATTGACCCAGAAGAAAGGTCCCTGTCCTCAGAAATGGAATCAGTATGGTCCCTCAAGCTGGTTGTGTGTCTGACCTTCAGCTGCTCTTGGCCATGGTGTGGGTGATCCGCGTCTGCCCACCTGTGGGCTGTGTGCAGCCTGCGGTCTGGGCGCTAGGATTAGACTCAGACTCCTCATCAGTTCTGACTGTCCCCCTGCCACTTGCCACCCCTGTTCTTTGGCATGAGTCCATGGAAGACCACAGGCTTCTGGTTCTGGAGGGCTTTTCCAAGGCTGCTTGGTCTGCTGCCATGGCAAACGGCCCTGTAACCCACCTTCTCTTGGAGGACGATGCACGGGGCAGTGCAGACCTGGGCGTGGGTGGGGAGGTGGTGGCACTGCGAGGCGCGTGCCACACCACCTGTTCGTCTCCCAAATCTTCCTGCTTTTGTTGCAGGGGAGGCTAGAGAGGAAGGAGATTTTACCTGCCCCAGGAGGACAGTGGCAGGGGTCCGGAGGGGGAAGGGAGCAAAAATCAGGCTGCAGCCATGAAAGTACCTAAAGTGGGTTCAGGGTGCAGGGGATAAAAACTCAAAAGGATTCCTTAGGAGCAGACCAAGTTCTACTCCTTGCACACCACGCCAAGGGCTTCTCTCCCCAGGGACCTGGTGAAGCGGCCCACCCTGGGAGCACGGTTGCTGTGGCTGCAGGTTCAGATCAGGTGTGTGGGCCAGACCTTGAATGGCACGTGCCTCCCTCTGCCATCCTCAGGGAGCAGGTCACAGCAGGGTGAGCACTAGCAGGAGGGAGGGAAAGGGGGGCGGGTTCTAATCACTGCCACCTGCCGGTATCGGCACTTCTGACAACAAAAGTAGAGTTTGAGCATTTATGAAGAGTGGGGTCTTCACAGGCATGAGATCCACGTATCAGCTGGCAGGAGAAGTTGCCAGCTGCATTTCGGTGGAAATGAGCCATTTTTTTGTGGATGATGTTGTTGATACAAAAGAGAAAGACTATAACAGCAATAAAAGCTATGCTTTTAGTACACCGCCTGTGTGACCTTCCCTCTTAGCCTTTAATGTGGTTCTGTTTATTTTTTGTCTTAAATATTTACAGCATCCCTCTGAATGTAAGAATGATGATAATACAAAATTAATACTATTAATAATGGCAGTAATATTCGTTTTTGGTCTACCATATGCCACAATCTGGTGCTTTATCTACACCATTTCTAATCCTCACGGTAACCCTGTGAGAAGTTTCCCCATTTTGTAAACAAGGAAACCAGTTCTCACAGAGGGTGTGCAACCTGCTGAGTGAACTCATTGGTGAGCAACCAAACCTGGGTTTGAACTAATGCCTTTCTCCTGTGAAGAGCCCTGCACGGGCTTTGGGATCTTTGTGTCAGAAGTCATTTTAGCACCATCAGAAGTGGGAAGGAAGGAAGAAATTGCTCTTTTCTGTGAAGCCGCAGGCTTCTCTGGGGTATCGGCCTGTCCCCCTGCAATTTGCTTTCGAGAAGCAGAAGGAAGCCTCCGCCGCATCTGAGGGTCCTAACAAAGGCCACTGCTGGCACCTTGAGGAACATCTTGGGACCTGGCTGTTCCTCCCATCTCTTTCATCTCAACGCCTTTTCTTCCTTCCATTTTTCTGCCTTCCCTCTTAGGTTGCATTATCCCAGATTAGCCCCACCGGTGCCCCTCTTATATGTCTCTTATGCCTACTGGCAGTGAGATTTTTCTTTGTGTCAGGGAAAAGATTTAGCTTCCAAATTAGAGCCTATTTCCTTCCACTCTAATCCTATCCATCCTCAAATTTTCAACCTTATAGAACCTCCGTGAAGAGTTCCTTGACAATCCCTCTGCCTTCTCGAATCCTGTAGCCCTTTTTGCCAGATTACACCTGCTGCCTGTGCCTTAGGTATTGGTGTGTGTGTGTCTTCTCACTCAATAGCGTATCAAGATTTGAGGGACAAGGGTTGTGCCTTCTGCTAGTCCTGTGCCTCACACACAGTAGATTGTCAGTAGCCATTACAGCATAAATAAAAGCTGTCCCCCTCTGTCTTTCCTTTGATTATTCAGCCTCGCTGCACATCTGAGCCTGACGCTCTCCCTGCTGCACATGTAAATAGACCTATTGGAGCACAGAAACCTTGTACAGCAGATAAGCATTTGGTCAGACCCCTGCTCCAACACTGCCTCCGTCTCCACCCTGGGCCTGTTTGCTAAGTTATGCGTAGCACTAGTCTGCGAACACTGAATTGTGATAGAGACGTTGTTCGGATCATCAGTGGTTGCTTTGGAGGGTGCCTTTGGAATGTGTCTGGGTCGGGGAGCGCAGAGGCAGCTTTCAGATCAGTTTCAGACCAGCGAGTCAAATTTCTTCCTTTCCCTTGTCTCCCTCCTACGAATGTCTCAAGGCTTCATGGCATAGCACAGTGAGCCTGTGCCCAGGGTGGAGGCCACCACTTACTAGCTCTGATGGGGCAGTATGAACTGACCAGTAAGTGGTCAGTGGCCGTGTTTCTGCTCCCTGCTGGTAGAGGCGTGAGCTCGTCAGGACGATGGACAGGGCTAAAGAAGGGCTGCCCGTTTTTCCTTCCTTGTCTTGCTAGCTGTCCTGTGTTTCTGAAGGCCAGTGCAGCTGAGAAGCTTATTCTAAACAAGCCAGAGGAGGGGATCAAGTGACAGCCTCCCATCCTGGGAATTCCAGTCTGTGAATCATAAATCGGACCCTCTGCTTGTCTAAAGTGGCCTGCACAGAGAGAGTTCTCTTTTGGAGAAAAGAGCTTCTGCACAAACCAGGCTGACATTTGTCCACTAATTGCCTCCCACTGGAATTTAACGTGTTCGTCATTCCATTTGGGTCTCACAGATTTCAGAGGGGTCTTTATTGCCTTTTTTATTGCATGTGGACTTGCAATAATGTTATATAAAGCAGAAAAAGCCACGATATTTTCTCTTCCTTTGAGTTTTTTTTTAGTATACACGCTTTATATTCTGCCTTTAAAGCTATTTCTGCTGCACAGCTGCTTTACTGAGACTCAGACTCCTATGGGCCCTGCTCGGTCCGACACGTACCTTGAATATCCTTCCACAGTGTTTGATTTCTGCAGTTGGTTGTATAATGAGGAAGGAATGAGCAGCGAGTTTGGAGATTCCTGTTAACCGGGTCACTCATGAATCTATTTTCGTGTGCTTCTTTATTAGAAGTAGCAGGGATCACGGTAATATTTAAACATAACCACTTATACGAGTATGGCTTAAAAAATACATCTTAGTAACTTTTCTCTTCCCATTTACATTTGAGAATGATTTACTGCATTTCCCCATTATCAAACATCTCTTCTCTGTTCACATTCTGGCATGTAAATAGAGAACATTACAAATGACAGTCAGTATTTTGGGTCATCATTTGGATTTTTGATCTGCTGTTCCAGTTAGACCATTCTGTTCTTGGTACTGCTTTTGAAGATGGCCCATAATGAAACGGACACGGACAAGATGGTAAGGCAGGTCAGGGCTTGCAAATAGAGAGAAGAGAGCTGTCTTCAACCTTGAGGGAGGATATCTCATGAAAGAGAGAGAACAGGGTTGTTCTGTGTTGTACCTTAAGATAGAATTAATACATGAAAGCTACAGTAGGGCACATTTTGATTCAAGCTAAGAAAAACCTATCTAGACCTTCCAGCCTCTTTGGAACAGGTTGCCTTGTGAGGGAGGTGGTGAACCTCCAGGCACGGCAGGTGCTGGACGCCAGGCCAGCCAGGCCATCTGCCAGGGATTATCCTTCCAGAGATAACAGGTCCATATCAGCTGTGAGACTCAGTGGTGCCTAGTCTGGCATAATAAGTATTGGTTGCTTGCAGTGCTGAAAAAGTGGAGGTACTATTATCTCTGAGGAGCAGAAACTGTGAATACTTTTAAATTGCTAAATACAAATGCCCTGAATAGGCCACTATAGCCAAGGCCAAGGCCACAATGTGAGTTTGGAGATGTTAAGGCAAGCAGTCTTTTATTTCAGGTAGATACTTTACTTATGTGGCCCAGCTATTTGGGTGGTTCCAAAAAGCACTTAAAATGGACCACAGTCCTTAATTTTGTTGCATTGCTTAAGACTTGGCCAACATCTTACCAACATCAGGATGTCATTAAAAATATGATAACAGTCCTTTTAAATGCAGAGTTTTCTAGTATACACAGCACCTTTCTATATATGTCTCCATTTGATCTTCACTATAATTCTCTAAGGATGCATGGAAAATGTTATTATCTCAGTTTTTATAGGATGGAAACTGAGACATAGAGGGTTGAGTAACTCACCCAACGTCACATGGTGGCATCAGATGTGGGATGGATCTGGCATGTGGGAACTGGAGTCTTGCAAGCTGGGCAGTATTTCTGGCCATGCCAATAACCAGCAATGCAACTTTGTGCGGTCTTGTAGGTGAGGTAAGGATTACCTTCCACATCACTGTTGTCTGGGTTCTCTGCCTCTCCGCAAGGCGTGCTGTCTGGTGCAGTCTTCACTCCTTCCCTGGCAGTAGGAGGTGACATGAAGCGGCTTATGGGGTGGTGAAAGTGCTCTGATGCACTGGGTGTGTTCCTGGGGTGGGAACATGACACCTCAGTGCCGTAAGACACCCTTCTGACAGACCATGTCACGAGCTCGAGACCTGCAGCTGCATTTGGATTCAGGGTTTGGAATTTGAGGGTATGTTTGTTTACCTTTGTGGGCTCGATTGTGGTGTGGAGTGGTGGAGGTGACCTTTGTGAGCCTCGACAACCCTAAATGTAGAAAAGCCAGTGAATGATGGGGTGTCCTCACGTCACATGGATGAGGTTGCAAAGAAAATTACGGTTCAGTCTGACGTTATTTTTAAATTTTTTGAGTGTAGCTACCAAGCTCAGAACTAGATTTTATATTGTTTGTCAGGCTCTTGACAAAGCTAACCTGTTCCTTGACTACAAAAGTAATGTGAGTATACTTCAGAAAGTTCATTAAAGATGTATATTATCTTTTTGTTTTATTTTTCCACAACCTTTTTGAAGTACCCTTGCATATCGTCATAGTAAGAAATTTTAAAAATGAAGAAAATTATGAAAGCAATTGCCTATAATCTCCCAAAGATAACTGCTATTAAAATTCTGTTGTAACTTCCTGGAACGTTTTTCTATGCATCTATCCATATTTAAAACCAATTTAGCATAATATTCTTGTATTATAATAAGTTATATACTTATTTGTAAACCTCTTTTGTTTTTAGTAGTAAACCTTTTCTATTTCAGCAAATAGTCTCTTGAAGAAGGATTTGATTTGAATTTGGATTTGGGAGCCACATAGTATTCTGATGTGTGGATGTATTAAGATTCATTTAATCTATTTCCTATTGTTGGATATTGAGTGCTGACAATATTTCATTAATATATATCACATGTGAAAATATCCTCTCACGTAAACCCATGACAAAGCATTAGATATGTCTGGTTTGTTCAAACAGAAAAACTAGAGTTGGATTCCCATTTCTTAGGGTATGAGTGACCCTATTGGGCATTTATGAGACAATTGTAAACTACGCACCCGTGATGGTTGTTTGATATGGTGATGCCAAAGGTCTCAGGAAACCTACCCTGTACTTACCATCATCAGACCTGTTACTGTGATCCTGGCTTTTCACATGGTTAAAGTCCTATGTGAACATCAAAGCAGTGGACTCATTTTTCTTTTCTGTTGATTCTCTTCTAGCCTGATGAAGTCCTCCGACATCGACCAGGATTTATTCACAGACAGTTACTGCAAGGTGTGCAGTGCTCAGCTGATATCCGAGTCTCAGCGCGTGGCCCATTACGAGGTAAGGGCAGCTGTCCCCGTGCTGTGTTTTCAAGCAGAAGAAAGAGTGGTGTGGGTCACGGTTGTGGGGCGCAGGTTGCTCCCTTCTGAACTTGGGGATTTCAAGAGCCACAGGGCTTGAGCCTGCACAGTCCGAGGCCAGGCCAGGATGATGGATGTGTGCGGTGTTGGGAGTGAGGGCTGGGGACGCCCTCCTCAGGCCCAGCTGCTTCCCAGATTCTTTTTTTTTCTTTTTAAATTTGTACCTCAGCCCCTAGAGACTGGATGGGCTTTCTCTGCTTATTATGTCACTACTCATCCTTGAAGTTCTTTGCAGGGATTCAGGGCAGATGCATTAGTGCAAGCTCCTCTTTACATCCGTGACCCTGAAGGGAAGCTCAGGGGCGTTTGCCAGTCCCTGCAGGGCACGCGGTGTGCATCTCATCCCTTGGACTCCTCCCGCCTGACAGCAAAGCCCTGAGTGTGCGCATCGGAACAGGGACCCCTGCAGAGTCTAACAAAGTTTAAAGCCCAAGTACTCTTGAAAAACATATGCAGTGGCTTCAGCGCTGTAGGATGGGAGAACCGCTGGCTGCTTTGTGATCCTCTACTGAGGACAGAGGATGAGTGAGGGAAGAGAGGTCGGCCTGTGTCTGAGGAGGGAGTGAGGGGACAGGCAGGTCCCGGATGCGGGGGTTGTCGGGTGTGCTCTGTTTGCAGGAGGACACACACCAGGGGAGTGTGGTTCTCAAGTATAATGACTTGTGATTTTAGATTGGAGGGCTTGGCCAGCAATTTCCTTTCTGTCTGACGAGTATGACAAATGCCAGTTGTCACTGTCACTCACCAGACTCCTCTGGGACTCAGATTCCTCTGCGCCCATGAAAATAATAATGACGACACACAAACCCAGAAAGTCAATAAGCTGATCCTGCGTGCTCCTTGGGGTTTCGTGGTGACCAAACGAGATCTATTGAAATAGTATTTGTGAAAATGCTTTGGAAGCCGTGAAGCATGCTGAACATGCAAAATTAACTCCTTTGCAGCCGCGTTTTGAAGAAGGCAAATAAAGCTTGTTCTTCAGAGAAAACCTTTAAAATCAGTGTTTGTGAAAAAGACGTAGCATATTCTTTTGTCGAGAGGCAGCTGAGTGTTAGCAGTAAATATGACCTTAAACGACTTATCTAAAAGGGAACAAATCTGTTTTTGAAATTAAGAACTATCTAATTTCTTTGGCTTTTGCTTTATGAACACATATGGTTTTATTAATATGATTTCCCCAGTGAAGAAAATGGGGGAACTTGTCCCTGCTCTGAAATTTCATAGTCTCCTACTGGTCCTGCGTGTTCTCCCTTTATTGGACTCTCTGTGTTCATTTCTAATCATCTTGCTGGGTTCTTCAGGACAGAACGAGTCGGTTGACTTGGTCTTCCCGGAGCAGTGCTGGCACTAGCGGGTGTTCTGCTAGCGTTTGTGGAGTGCGTGGGTGTGTACGCTTCGTTGTTACCCGAATTAGAAAAGTAATGTCAGAACGTTGAAAACAAACAAACAAATGTTTGAAAGAAAGACAAGTTAGCCGCTCAGTTAAGGGCTTCATTACTGGGTCTTGAGTTTTGCTGTTGACATACTGCACCCTTGCTGTGGCACAGTCTGCTTGTTTAGAGAATGATTTGCTGGTGCACATAGATGAGGTAGAGAAAATAAAGTGATTGCAATAGGTGTCCAATTAACAGTGTTACACGTCATGGAAACACCGTTCAGTGCAGTCCTGTAAGTATGGGTGGAACTCTGAATGAGGTTCCGCTCCCTGCCTCCAGGCCAAGGTGGGCAGTTCCTTCAGGGGACAACAGCCTGTGCACTGCTGAGAAGGACACAGCCGGACTGAGGGTGCGTGTGCCGATCTCCGGTCTCCCAGCCCTGGTTAGGAGACCTCCTGGTACCATTTCTCCGAGAGGATGGCTTTCAGCAGATGGCCCCGAAGGCCTTTGAAGACTGATATTCTGATTCAATCCATCTGTCCCTCCCTCCACACACGCCCTGTCGAAATTACATACAGAGTGGTGTCTATGAGATCAGACTCTCATCCAGTTCATTGATAATGTTGTCACACTTACTCTCAATGCCTTATTACTAATTGATTGTTTTAGTGTGATTTCACTCTTCAGTTCAACCTGATAATATTCTCAGCTTCCCTGTGGGGCAAATCAGTGAGAACCCACTGTGTATTTTCTGTATGGCCAGCAATATTAGTGTTAGTTATTGCAGGGGATTCTGAACCTGTATGAGAAATGGTCTCTGCCTGCAGGAAGCTCATAAACTTCATTGAGGGGAATAGCCACAGATATTTCAGTGTGGCACAAATAAGTGTGTTTTGCCGAGTACGTGATCTGTGGAATTCTGCTGCTTGCTCCTGAAGAACCGCAGATCCAACTTGATACAAACGGTTAGTACTTTTGCCCACGTGGTTTCCTGATGTACACTGCATCATGCTGTTAGCTTTTTAGATCTTTGCATATTCCAAATTCAAAAGAGTGAGTCACCACTAGGAGCTATTATGGCCAAGAAAGTCTTGTTGGGGAATGTCATGTTTATCTAGGCCTCGGTGGGTAGGTTAAATTTAGGGGTTGCTGGACTGAGAACAGTCTTGGTATCTCCACGGAATGTTGAGGCAGCTAGCCTGGCTGGACGGGAGGGTTTGGGTTAGGGAAGGGAATGAGCAGAAACATGGATGGGGTGGATGGGTCAGGGGGTAAAGGGAAGGGAGGTTTGGGCTCTTGTGAGGCTCTTAAGCATTGGTAATATAACATTATTGAGCATTTTCTAAATGACAGTATGTTGGTAGTGGTCAGGGTGTATATTGGGGAAAAGGACAGCTTTTGATATGACTTTTGCCATGAGACTAGTGCGTTAGTCCTCTGAAGCAGGAGAGAAAAATGAAATGGATACCTAATAGCTGTACGTCCCACTTAAAAGGCGAAGACTTCATGCAAGAGGACAGAAAAGCCTACGTCTGATCGACCAAACTCTTCCATGCTGTGCTTTAAAATCTCTTTTTGCATTATTATGTCCTGAGGTAAAAAAAAAAAAAAAAAAAAAAAGGGAACATAAGAGTATTATTATTTTTCTTACTTACTAAGCGTTAGTAACATGTTAATGTTTCAGTGGAAAATGTAATTAGATGTCTCTGCTCACAGGATGAATTGTCTGAATCAACAGAACAAGCAGACACAGACACAGGGAAGAGGATGCTGTCATGAGAATTCCTGAACGTTGCAGAGGTTAGAAATAGTTTCCCGGCAGGCCACTACAGCAGTTGACTGAGTCGCAAGCGGCTAAAGAATAATTTCCTTCAAAGGGACAGAGTTGTGGCATGAGCGAAGGGTGGCTTTCTGGCATGTGGGAAGAAGAGAAGTTGTACGGGCCAGACCTCGGGAAATGACACCAGAAAAGAATGGAAAAGCGATACATTATACCTATACCTATGCCTATGCCTATGCCTATGCCTATGCCTATGCCTATACGCCTATACGCCTATACGCCTATACGCCTATGCCTATGCCTATACACCTATACCTATACCTATACCTATACCTATATACCTATACCTATACCTATACCTATACACCTATACCTATACACCTATACCTATACCTATACCTATACCTATACCTATACCTATACCTAGGATCAGCCTTTTAAATAGGACATACAGCTATCAGGCTTTAACCCATCTGCTTCATTTTTCTCTCCTCCTTCAGAGGACTAACGCACTAGTCTCATGGCAAAAGTCATATCAAAAGTTGTCCTTTTCCCCAATATACACCCTGACCACACCAATGGACTGTCATTTAGAAATGCCCAAATATCCATACATATACATATCTATATACACCTATATACATATGCATATACACATGCATATACATATCTGTATACACATCTATGTACACATATGCATACATATACGCATACATATCTATATACTATGTATATACACATATACAACATATACATATCTGTATACACATCTATGTACACATGCATACATATACGCATACATATCTATGTACATATGTATATACACATACACATACATATCTATATACACATATACATAATATATACACATACACATCTATATGCATGTACATATGTGTACACACAAATGTATACAAATACTTGTACAGATGTATATACACATAAATATACATATGTATATACACATACGTATACACATACATATCTATATACACACACATCTGTAGACATGTATATGTACATGCATATACATATACACATACATTTCTATATGTGCATCTATATACACATGCACCTACACACACATGTACATGCACATACGTTTAGTAAAGCCAAAGGAAGAAGACGAATGACAGACCCAGGAGGAGAGGGTGAGCTCTTGTTGGCAGGCCCTGCAAAGCCAGCCATAACTGTGCCAGCCCCATTGTATGCCCTTCCTGTGATCCCTAGTAACCCCTGTGTTGCTGTGCCACATGCCTAATTAATTGTTCCTTGCAAAATCAGTAGCTCAGGCATCCTGGTACCCCCAAATAAGATTGTAAGCTTCCTGAGGGCAGGCAAGAATCAGGCGTTGTTTGTTTTGTTTATTCCCACAGCGTGTACCACAGAGCTTTGCTCATGGTTGTTGCTCACTGGCACTGACAGGCTGTGGGGTAAGGCTGGCTGGGTGGAACAGGCCTCCAGAAGAGGCAGCAGTGTATACACTGGGAGTCAGCCTGTGCTTGGGAGTCAGCCTTCAGGGATAGGTGATCATTTTGTAATTTTGGCAGAGACCATTCTTCCAACCAATGGGGAATTATTTAAACATCTCTGAGTCGTGATATAGTGTTGATCCTGGTGAATGGACCCCATTTGGACAGCCTGGCATGGCAGAATCTAGTATTGTTTGCTTGTCAGTGTAGCAGCAGGCACACGGCCTACAGAGATGTGCTGAAACACATTTTTTCTCTTTCAGCTGTTCTGATTGCTTTCCGACAGAACTTTGGCCTTCCCTAGCTTCTGTTTAATCCAGCGAAACAGCTGAAAGGGTGCTTTCCAGCTTCAGGGAGTCCAGTTAGAGATGGGCTGTAAGTGCTTTGTGGATAGTGACAAGGTGAAAATTGAGGTCCCCAAAATGTGCCGATTGGAGTTTCCTGACCTGCCACTGCTGCTAATGCCTTTGTTGCCTTCTCTCCCACAGTCTTTCACACCTGCTCAACTTTGTTTTTCCTTTGTTTCTAACTGCCTAAGCATGCATGTGGGCTGGATAACATCTTCCTGATGTCTGAGTGCTGCTGGTTCTGCATCGGGCAGTGTTTCTGTAGCCCACTGGTCCTGTCAGGCGCTGCACTACTAGACTTGAGTCCGTCAAGCTCACCATGTCTACACCTGCCCCAGGTACTGTGGGTGAAGTGCCTGGAGATGTAGGTACTGACTGAGTGAAGACAGCCAAAGGCCTTCTTAGCTGCATTTCTGGGGAGATGCCTCCTTTGCATTGTACATCGAAAATTAATGTTTCGGTTGCTTTAAATCCCTTGAAGTCATGACATGCTTAATTTCTGCCAGATGCTAGTAATACAATTAAAGGAACATTTGCAGAGGCTAAAGCAATTCATGTCAGAAGACCTTAACCCAGCCTGTTAACCTTTAACCTCTGTTTCCCTGACCATGGCATTGAAGACTCTGAGCTTCTGTAAGATTGTAATTATTTTTATATTTTTCTTTTGTTTTATTCCAGCAGGTTTAGCATGATCATCTTGCTTTTTATCAGTCATTATTAGTCAGAATAATACACTGGAACACAAAATGAATTGCTGATAGAGAGGCTATAACAAAGTAGACAGCCATGGGCTGGAGAACTCACTCAGCTCAGGACAGCACGCACACTGGTGAAGAGCGGTGTTAGACGGTGTGCTTGCTGCTCATTGGATAAGAGTGTGTACAGTGTCTCTGCAGCGTGAGCTCTTCTTTGCTGAGGGCATGTGACGTCACTCAGTGGAATATGGAGCCAGGCCATATTCCATTGGCTATAGCTCAATCACACGTTCTGCCTAACTTCAGGGGGGATTTGGGAAATGTAATTTAAATGTGCGGGAAAAGGAAATGGGTTCTGCAAACACATAGCATCATCTGCACCACAGTCTTCCCTTCTGGTCACCAACTACCCACTTCATTCCTCTTCTGACACAGAACACATACATCCCCACTCCTCAGGAACTACCTCAAGTCCTTCCCAGTCACTGTATCCAGCTCGAGTTCCAGGATCTCTTGGAGTGGGCCTTTCCTCTTAGTACAGTGACCAGCGAGCAAAAGAGAAATGTTACCCGCCTCGCGAGGCAGACGTTGTAAATTCTTCCTTTCCAGGCAGTGGGAAAAGTTCCCCAAGTAGAATCTGGCTGCCTTCTCGGGGGCTGTCTTGTCCATTCTTCTCAGTGACCTGGCACTTGCCTCCAGAGCTCTTCCATGTCATGTCCATTCTCTTTCTGGCCACATCTGAAATGGATGTTGGGTTCAGCAACCTCCGTGGGTGCTGCAATTCATAGCCTGTTTTTTTCCGGAAATTGATTTAAGGCTTGCAGAATATTCAAAGCTTTCCTAATTCAGGATCATAATTTATTCCATAATATGATTCTCTCAGTAATATAGAAGACTTAGGATTTATTTTCTTTCAGAGGACTCCATGTGTCAGTAACCATACGTTCTCTTCCAGACACATTTTAAGGCTGTTTGTTTATTTTATCTCTTCCTCACCCCTGTGACTCCTTCTCTTTTGCAGTTGAATGGTGGGTTCCCTGAGGCTATGTAAAAAAAGCATGTGGAAAGGCCACACACTTGATCTGATCTTTACCAAAGGTCTGAGTCACAGTGCTCAACTCAGAGGCTCACTGGGCCTTCCTCAACTCAATGTCTTTAAAATGCTGTCTCACTGTTTGGTATCTAGATGCAATTGGCAAATGACTTTCCTAACTCTCTAGATCCCACATTTCTGGGTTATCTCTATTGCATTTTATTTCTATCTGCTAATGGGTCAGTTACATTCTGTGCTTTTTTTTCTTTTTCCATGAAAAACCT
The DNA here is from genome assembly GCF_027409185.1 of Cynocephalus volans. Lineage (NCBI taxonomy): Eukaryota > Metazoa > Chordata > Mammalia > Dermoptera > Cynocephalidae > Cynocephalus > Cynocephalus volans. The sequence goes on along the minus strand of NC_084474.1, from coordinate 3,294,807 downwards.
GACCAACTCCAACAGCAGATAATCAGTAACAAGCAACATATATCCAAGGGTTCTGTTCTTCATCTTCTCTGGTTGTCTGAGAACTGTACCCATCTCCCAGAACAGAACCATCCAGTTGTACTGAACTGTATGTAACCAATGTGCCTTCTAAGGCAATAATCTTCAATATCTGCACCCTGCCATTTACTATCATTCTGCTAAGCTGATATCATACATTTAGGGTTTTTGTTGTTGTTGTTAGAGAATTTCTAATTTCTGTGTTAGACAAGGCAGGCTCACTGTGGTAACAAGCAATCTCAGCATCTTAGAAACAAAAATTTATTTCTTGCTCACATTACAGCTCACTGTAGGTGAGCCAAGGGGGATATTTGCGCCACAAAATTATGTAGGAATCAGACTGGCAGAGGCTCCACCATCATTGCTTCTGACACTGCCCTGAGCATCAAGATCCAGCTGGCATCTGGGAATGTGGGTGGTCGCCCGGGACATTTTGGGGGACAAGGCCTGGAAGTGCCATCATCATTCCCACGCACATCCCACTAAACAGAATGCGATCCCGTGTTCTCTTCTCACTGCAAGAGAGGCTGGAGATGTGGCCCCTCTGGTGCCCAGGAGGAGAATGACATTGTTTGGTGAAGGCACAGCATTGTCTCTGTGCACTGTGTCTGTAGGGGTTAGGACCCACTTTGGGATGTTGGGGGTGGAGAAGAAAGAGAAAGAGAGGAAAGGCAGTGATTCCCAAAGGGGTGGTCTCAGCAAACAGCCCTGGAACTCAAGTGTCTGGGGTCTGCGTGAATGTAGTTGGTGGCCTTTACGTTACAAAGCCGTGCAGGAAACTGAAGTAAACACCCCACTGCTTGTCTGCAAGACAGAGGAACCACGTGCTATTGACCTGGGATTTTCTCTCTGTTTCCTCTGACTTAGTTGATCAAGCAGAAGAGATTTTCCAGTTGGAACTTGGGGCCTGTGTCCCAAGGGTGTGTCCACCTGTAGGATCCCTCCGTGTGCCCACCTTTGCAGGCCAGCAGTCCTGTCCCTGCCCGTCTGCACTCCATGCTGAAGGCTCACCAGCTGCATGCTGGGGTTAAGGACACGGTCTGTGGCAGGTCAATGTCTTCTTTAGGTGGACGTTTGAGAGAATTTTCTCTTTGCTCTCCTTACAAAAAAAGCTGCCCCTCTCCCAAGTGGCCAGCTCCTTGAGGACACTTGACTCCATGTTTCCTGCTTGGCTTTTGACATCAAATTCATGGCCATGTCCAGTAAATAGACAGGACAAATTTACTGTGCTCAGCTTATCTCTGGACACTATTATTTTCTTTCCACTGTTTTATTTTAAATCTGTATTTCTCAGTGATTAATGTTATCCTTTTTTATTATATGTAGATATATTTTGATACATCTTCTTGAAGTCTTTGAAGAAAATGGTGGAGTATAAATATGTAAATGTTCAATCTTTTTATCTTAACATTTTATTCATTTTTTGAAGAGGCAGTAGGTAAATTCATGTGATTGAAAATTCAAAAGTATGAAGGGATGTGTAATGTGAAAGATCTCTCACCCATTCCTGTTTTTTAGCTACCCAGTTCTTCTCAGATGAAACCAGTGTGAACAATTTTCTTTGAAATATTCTAGGCCTACAGATGCGACTTAATTTCTCCTTTTATATGTTTTTTGCAAATAGCAACATGCTATACTCCTGTTTTGTTTGTTTTAATTGTGGAACAGGTTTACATTATATAATTATATCATAATTTGTGAAGGAATATTTATTGATCAAGTTGACTGATAACTCCTTGGTGGCCCTGGTAAAACTCTGGTAGAAAACAGACTTTCTCGCCGTGAATGCCACGTGTGTTGTGAAGTGCGTGTCCACTGCTTCTCAGATCCTGGCCCGTGCTGAGGGGTACTGACTGGCAGTCTTTCTTCCAGCTCTCCGCTCCCCACGTTCACCGGAGACATATGCATTCCTGACCTCCACGGAGCTAAGCCATCTGGAATTGGTAATTTCTGCAAAAGGATGTTAGCAGACAGGGCATTCCCAAAGGCTAGCGGCCCAAGTGGGTGGGCTTGGGTGTTGATCCAAACCATGTGTCTTTGCCTCAATTTCTTCAGTGCTTGGAGGCGTTGAGAATAGCGTACTGTCGTCGTTCTCTGTGATTTCAGAGTTTGATTAGTTTCCTTGGCTTTTACTAAGATGATTCAACTTTGGGTGGAAATTTTCTAACTTTGCATGGCATTGCTTTCTCTGAGGATCACGGAAGAGCACCTCGTCGGGAAGTCCCATGCCGTCCTCAGAGTCCCTTCTGCTGTACCACCCCTCAGCTCTCCTGCCTCTGGGAGAGGCTTTGCCACCACTGTGCCAACTGCTGGGAAGGCTCTTACATCTTTTTGGAAGATTTCAGGTCCTACTAAGGAAATAGGGAAAACAGAACAAACATCTCTTGTAACTCTGCCACAGATACTCCTCCTCGGAGCCTCTGCAGGACCTCTTCTGGCCTTGGAGTCACAAACTTTGCCCCTGGCTTGGGAAGTTTTCCTGCCTTCTGGTCCAGGAAGCCCTCCCCATCCATGTTTTTCATTAATTCTGTGAGCTCCTGACTTACTGTCGTCAAGTCCAGCTTCTGCAACCTTGGCTTCTCCAGGTTTTCCCGAGCAGTGTTCTCGTCTCACTCCCAGTTCTCTTTGTCCCTTATGCCAGCTCCCGCTTTTAATCCTGACGGGCCCTTCAGGATGCTGTCACTTGCTTTAAACCCCCAGAACAGCATCTTTTTTTTTTTTTTTTTCCACTTCATGCTCCCTTTTGGCTCCCCTGCTGAGTTCCCCATTTTCTGTCCGTGGAGTGAATTCACTCTCGGTTTATCCTCAGAGCAGACAGAGTGGGCCTGAGTGATGAAAAGAGCTTCTGGTGAACTCCAGGTCAGGGGCCTGTATTGTGAGTACGATTGTAGCTAAGTCGCTCAGCCCTTCCTGGTCTAGTGCCTTCTTCTGTAACGTGAGCAGGCCAGGGTCTTCCTTCCTTTCAACCCCTCTCTGCATGCCCATCCCCTCCCTGTATCCTCGTGGGTGATTACTTTATTAGGCTTGATATGTTTTTTATTTGTATATATTCTTTAAAATGTCTACAGTTTTGTTGGCATGAATTTTTTTTTTTTTTTTTTTTTTGTGACTGGTAAGGGGATCGTAACCCTCGGCTTGGTGTTGCCCGCACCGTGCTCAGCCAGTGAGCACACTGGCCATTCCTATATAGGATCCGAACCCGTGGCCTCGGCGCTACTAGTGCTGCTGCACTCCCAGCCCTACACTCTCCCGAGTGAGCCACAGGGTCGGCCCGGCATGAATATTTTTATGTGATTTCTTTATTTATAGAAATATGGAGTATTTCTGTATATCTGACCCAGTGTCCCCTATTGTTAAGATCTCACATGACTATGGTACATTTGTCACAGCTAATGAACCAATATTGGTACATGATCATGACACTTCATGATGTGCATCATATAGTCATGACCCTGTACCAATGCACATTGTAAAGTACCAAGTTTGAATTTTATTCGCATTTCCTTACTTTTTCCCTAATGTACTTTTTCTGTTCCAGGAATCCTTATTATATTTAACCGTCCTGTCTCCTTAGGCTCTTCTAGACTGTGATAGTTTCTCAGACTTGCCTTGTTTTTGATGATCTTGACCATTTTGAGGATTACTGGTCAGACATTTAGTAGAATGACCATCAGTTGAGATTTGTTTGCTGTTTTCTCATGAGGAGACTGGTGTTGCATGTTCTCGGAAGGAAGGCCATGGAGCTGCAGTGCTCCTCTGCTCACATCATGTCAGGAGCACCTGCTGTCAACACGGCTTGTGGTGTTTATCTCGACCACCTGGCTCAGGTCTGTCCACCATAAACTTGCCCTTTTCCCTTATCTTATACACAGTGCAGGTGTGTATCTTTAACGTATTCAAGCGCATTGTGATGTGAACCTCATTCTCATCTTGCTGTTTTACTCAGAAGTATGTTCCTAAGAACCATCCATGTCGCTACGTCTGTCTAATTTCTTGCTTCTATCCGCTACACATCCCATAGTGAGCACCTGTTACATCTTGACTTTCCCATTCCTTCAGGGATGGGTACCTGGATTGCTTCCAGTGCCCGGCTAACACAAGCAATACTGGGACAAGCTGTCTTAGCAGGTTTCCTGAAGAACCTGTGGGGGAATTTATCTGACGTGGATCCATAGTCAAGGGTGGAATTTGTATGTTACAAGGCATTATTACTTAAGCTGACTAAACCTTAATCTATTCTTCTACAGCGATACATGAAGGTTTCATATCTCTGCATCCCTGCCAATAATTTGCTTTATTCAGTTTTCTCATTTTTTTCTCTAATCCAGTTAATATTTGATATCTTGTTATTATTTTACAACACCACACTATAACCAACTGAGCTAACTGGCCAACCATCTTTTTACTGTTTTAAATTGAATTTCTCTCATTGTTTTAGTCCGTTTTCTGTTGCTATAACAGAATTACATGAGACTGGGTAATTTATAAAGAACAGAGGTTTGTTTGGCTTACGATTCTGGGACAGCTGCATCTAGCACGGGCCTCAGGCTGCTTCTACTCATGGTGGAAAGTGGCAGGGAGCCAGTGGGTGCAAGCAGATCACGTGGCGAGAAGAAGCAAGAGAGAGAAAGGGGGTGCCGGGGTCCTATAAACAATAAACTCTCGCGAGAACTAACAGAGCGAGAACTCACTCATTACTCCCCCCCCCCCCCCAGGGAGAGCGTTAATCCATTCATGAGGGATCCACCCCCATGACTCAATCAGTTTCCAACACTGCCACATTGGGAACAGATTTCCACATGAGTTTTGGAGGGGACAACACATCCAAACTCCTATCATTCCGCCCCTGGCCCCCAAAACTCATGTCCCTCTCACATACAAAATACCATCATTCTATCCCAACAGTCACAAAAGTCTTAGCTTGCTCCAGCACCAACCTAAAAGTCCAAAGTCCAAAAAAACAAAACCGAATTTATCTACTGCCAAGATACAATGGTGGAACAGGCATCGGGTATACATTTCCATTCCAAAAGGGAGGAATAGGCCAGAAGAAAGGAGAAACAGGCCCCAAACAAGTCCGAAACCCAGCAGGGCAGACATTATGTCTTAAAGCTCCAAAATAATGTTCTTTAACTCTAAGTCCTGCATCCTGGGCACAATTGGGCATCTAGGCCCCCAAAGCATCAGGCAGCCTCATACCCACAGCTCTGCCAGGCACAGCCCAGTGGGCATGCTGGTGCCTGTGGCTTTTCCAGGCCTGCGTTGCATGTTACCAGTCGCCCTGCAGTTCTGGAGTGCTGGTGGCAGCCCTGCTGCATTGGCTGCACTATACATTTCCCTGGTGGGGGCTCTCTGACCCCACTTTCCTGCTTGGCATTGCTCTAGTAGATGGTCTCTGTGGTGGCTCCGCTCCTGCAGCAGGTCTCTGCCTAGGCCCGCAGGCTTTTCCATACATTCTCTGGAATCTGGTTGGAGGCCGCCACACTTCCACTGCTCTCATGTCCTGCCAGCCTGCAGACTCAACACAAGGTGGACGGCCCTGAGGTTTCAGGCCTCTACTCTCCAGGGCTGCTGCACAAACCACACTTGGGGCTGCTCTAGCCGGAGCAGCTGGGATGCAGGGAGCAGGATCCCGAGGGCAGCTGCGCCCCAGGTGTGTCCTCTGGGACAACTCAGTTCTTCTACGCCTCAGGGCCTGTGATGGGTGGGACACCCTCCCAGACTTCTGAAATGCCTTTAGGGCATTTTTTCCATTGTCCTGGTTCTTAGCATCTGGCTACCTCAACACCAAGATACTGTCTTTAGCAACCAGTTTATCTGCTTCACCCTGGCATAATGTTAGCAGGCTCTCTGCTTCTTTACTGCATGGCCAGACTGCAAATTTTCCAAACCTTTACGCTCTGCTTCCCTTTTAAATTCTGGCTTTACATCATGATTTTGCCGCCATAAGTCAGAGTAGGCTCTTAAAAGCATCCATGCAGCTTCCTTAATGCTTTGCTGCTTAGAAATTTCTTTGGTCAAATGCTCTGGTTCACAGCTCTTAAGTTCCAACTTCCTCAAAGTCCAAGGGCATGGACACATGCAGCCTGGTTCCTTGCTATGGTGTAGCAAGGGTTATCTTTTGGCCAATTCTCTATAAGTTCCTCATTTCTATCTGATACCTAATCATCCGCATGGCCTTTACTGTCCACATTTCTATCAGCATTCTGCTCGCCACCACATAAGTCTCTAAGACATCCCAAACTTTCCCTCGTCTTTTTCTCTTCTTCTAAGTCCTTCAGACTCCTCCAACCTTTGCCCATTACCCAGTTCCAAAGCTGCATCCACATTTTCAGGTATCTGTATAGCAACACCCCACTCCTCGGTACCAATTTTCTGTTTTAGTCCGTTTTGTGTTGCTATAACAGAAATACCTGAGACTGGGTAATTTATAAAGAAGAGAGGTTTATTTGGCTTACGATTCTGGGACAGCAGCATCTGGCCCGGGCCGCAGGCTGCTTGTACTCACAGTGGAAAGTGGCAGGCAGCTGGTGGGTACAAGCAGATCACATGGCGAGAGGAAGCGAGAGAGAGAGAGAGAGAGAGAGAGAGAGAGAGAGAGAGAGGAGGTGCCAGGGCCTTATAAACAACAAACTCTCGCGAGAACTAACAGAGCGAGATCTCACTCATTACTCCCCCCTCCCCCAGGGAGAGCATTAATCCATTCCTGAGGGATCCGCCCCCATGACTCAATCAGTTTCCGACACTGCCACATTGGGAACAGATTTCCACATGAGTTTTGGAGGGGACGACACACCCAAACTCCATCACTCATTATCATAAAGCATGAACAATGTTTGTATACTTTCTAGTTCTTTTGTTTTCCTTTTTTTTTTTGTGATTCCTATTCATACGCTTTGTCAGTTTCTCTACTGGTGGTTTTGCATTTTTCTTCTGATTTTTTCATATATTTCTTACTGGATTTAGACATCATAAATATCTTTTTCCATTCTGTCATCTTTATATGACGGCTGTTCATGATGCTCTTTGTTAATTTTAAGCATGTTCATTTTTAGGTGATAAATAGACTTTTTGCCTTACAGTTTGTTTAAGAAGTCCTTTGCATCAGTGGATCGCAAAATATTAAATATTCTATCTTTGGTTAATTTGACACCTCTATTTTTCACACTCATGTTTTTAACTCTCCGTGGAGCCTACCTCTCTGTATTGTGTAAGGCAGCAGTCCACTTTGATTTTCTTCATTACAGTGAACCAGTTTTCCCACCACCATCTACAGTCCATTCTTGCCCTATAATTTGTGGTCATGCCTTTGCCATATGTTAATTTTCTACATGCACATGAGTCCCAATCAGACCTTTCTATTCTTTGACATGATTCTATTTGTCTTGATCTGAGCCAGTCTGAATGTATTTAATTACTGTGCCTTGGTATCTGAGAGAAACAAATCACATCTCTTTCCTTTTCCATTGCAGAGTTGACTAAGCTATTTGTAAAGCGTATGCTTTTTTTTTTTCCTATAAATACTTGAAGAAGTTCCCAGATCCAGTTGAAATCTCAATTGGAATTTCATTGAATTTAAGAATTAATTTGAAAAGAGTTGATGTTTTTATAGTATCAAGTCATCTTGTCTTGAAGCAGGAATATCTATCCATTTATTCAATTTTAAACCAAGTTATACATTAAAGTTTCAGAGAAGGTAATTTGGTAAACATATAAACCATGAGAACACATCGTTGCAGTTTGGTTCTTACAGTGTCTTTATTCCTTTCTGTTCCTTTGTCAGGTTTAATCATTATTCTTCAACTAAATGGTGATCACGTTGAGGACAAGGCTGTACCTTAATTTCTTTTCTTTCCTCACTGTCTCTACATAGAGGGGCCTTTATAAATGCCAAATTTGTTTGTTTGTTTTTTTGATAAATTGGCATCCAGGATAAGCATTCTATTGGAGGCTACTTTTTCTGGCATCCTTTTCCTTCACATTTCTTCTCTGGTTTGCCTGCTCCTTCCAGCTCTTTCTCGTTGCCTCCCTGGGTGAAGATGCCCACCCATGACCTTGCAACAGTGGCTCCCCCACTGCCATCTCTCAGTGAGGCTGAGCTCTTGTGTTTGCAGTGTGGTGCATTTCCTCTGGGGATGGGCAATGTAACTTAAATTCAGCTGTGTCAATAAGTCAAGGTGAATTTTCTGCTTTATACAACTGCATTCCCAGCCATTAGAAAGATGTTAACATTTATTGCCAAGCTGTCTCTTAAATATCCTGTAATAAAAAGCCAAAATATGCTATTTTTTTTTCCACTCTCACTTAAGCTACATTTTTATTACCACATTTCCTTTGCAAAATGTTTTATTGAAAACTTAATTTTTTCGGGTGTTCCCATAGTAGTCTCCTTTAAAGAAAAAAAGTTTTATTTTCTTAAAAGAATGCAAAGGAAAGTGTTACAGTTTATCCTCTTTATTTTGCTAGTGACATATCTAACCCCTGCCCTATATGGCTGTTATTTCCTTGTGTCTGCTTTTCAATCTATAATTATGATGATCCAGAGACATTATTTGACCTGTACCCTATCCAAATCCATATATAAGCTATATGATAATGAGGTTTTCCTGTTTTAAATAGTATTTCCATCTGATTGTGTGACTGTGAAAGGAAGGACTGAATCAAGTCAATTTTCTTTGACACTGTGTGTAGTGGGAAGGCAAGACCATGTTTGAAAGAAATAATTATAAAAGCCTAATGCTGAATAAGCTGAAGGCTCTAGAAAAAGCATGGCACCCCTTGGCTCTAGTACTTTAAGAGCCCAAATGTCTTTGGAATGCCTTGACATGCCTGACATAAGTGATACTAATGATATTTATGGACTTATCAATATTCTGATCCTGTTGAGGAGGAAACAAAGCTTTGGGTTAATTTGATGTCACTGGGTCTTTATGGCATTTAGAATTTTTTATGAAGTGTTTTCTGAGCAAAGGAATATGAAATAACGTTTACTACATTAGCACCTTAAATACCAAAATGTGTTTGCTCAGGAAATCAATCCTGTAAGCTAAAACGTTAATGTGGTAGAGATGCAATACTTTGTTTAATAAAAATAAAGAGCCATACTGGGTCGTAAGGTTCAAGTTTATTCCTTAAGTCTTTTAGGATCTGGAGCACCTGAGCACAGCTGCTTTACCACCCTTCATTGTTCTCAGCCACTGAAGGATGACTCCACAACTCAAGAGGGTCTTCTGCAGCCCTCAGGAGCATTCACTCTGCAAACTGCAGGTCTCCTCTGCTTGTTCTTCTGACGGTGGTATACACAAGGACACGCTGCTTAGTGTTCTTATATTTAGGCAGCCAAGGTGCATAGAATCCTCAGAGGTGGGAAACTTGGAGCTGTTTCTGAATATTTTTTTCTGAGTCAGGAGCCTGGTGGTGTGTGCCTGTGTTTATTCTCCCGACGCATTTTTTGAACATCCATCCACACCGCGTAAATCCACCATAATAGATTCTATTTTCCTCCTCTACGGGGAGCCCTAGATGAAAGAGACAAAAATCTTGCACTCATTTCAGGTTGGAAGTGAAGAGCAGAAATGACAACCGTACAAATGAGAAGGGTGTACACGGCATTAGAAGGGTGAGGGTCTGTGCTGCCCACCACAAAGATTTGAGATGACTTGGTTAGAAAGAAAACACGATTTAACGTATTCTCTATGTACTAGTCAGGATTCTCCAGAGAGGCAGAATCAATAGGATATGTTATAATTATATGAGAGGGATTTATTAGGGGAATTAGCTCACGTGATTGTGAAGAAAAGTCCCGTGATAGGCCGTCTGCAAACTGGATGCTGGTAGCATGGCTCAGTCCAAGTCCGAAGACCTCAAAACCAGGGAAGCTGATGGTGTCCTTGATGTAAGTCCTGGAATCCAAAGCTGAAGAGTCTTGAGCTCTGATGTCCACGGACAGGAGAGAAGAGTGTGTCCCAGCTCCAGCGGATCGAGAGAGAGAGAGAGAGAGACAGAGAGAGAGAGAGAGAGCTTCACCTCCTTCCTCTGTCTTTTGTTCTCTCTGGACCCCCAGCTGACTGGATGGTTCCCACCCACACTGAGGGTGGGTCTTTGCCACCCAGGCCACTCAGACTCTCACACTAATCTCTTCTGGAAACACCCTTATGGACACACCTGAAAAGATTGCTTTACCAGTTTTCTCAGCATTGCTTCATCTAACCAAGTTAACATCTAGAATTAACCTTCACAAGTCCACCCCTTGTCAACTTGGTGTCCATACTATCTCCTTAAACCACACTTAATTTTCAAATGGTACAGTAGCATAATAGTTTCACCTAACATTGATGCACAATCCTGCATACAACTGGAAACACATTAATCCTTTCCAAGAAGAAAAGATAAAGTCCTTAGATGATATTTACCCCTCCCCCAATATCCCATAACTTAAAATTGCAAATACTATGAGGTAAAGTTAACAATATTTAAATGTTGAAATAAAGTCAGTAAGTCTCATGGTACATGATAGAGAATAAGAGGAACAAAAACAAAGATAATTGCGCTTCATATGTGTGCAGTATATACACATAGAGACATGTTCTTAACACAACAGGGAGAACAGTCACAATCCTCGTTTCTATAACTGGTCACGTGGCCAAAGCTGGTATTTATAACTTCCTTCTTCTGCTAACCATTCCCTTTACCCTCAGCGAGCACCTCAGCGGGTCGTGGTTCTCTACCTGGTGGAGTGACCCAAACCTTCAATTTTCTGTATTAGTCTGTTTTTGTTGCTTATAACAAAATACCTGCAACTGGGTGATTTATAAAGAAAATGAAATTTATTACCTACAGTTTCTGAGGCTGGGAAGTCCAAAGTCCATCTGGTCATGGCAGCAGTGACCCAGGGGGTCTCACATTGCAAGATGGTGGAAGCAGAGAGAGCAGAGAGAACCATGCCCTGACCACCATTTCTAATCCATTCACTACTGCATGGTCCTACAATCCAATCACCTCTTCAAGGCTCCACCCTTTAATTACCATAATAATATTTCCCACCCTCTTAACAGTCACAGCAGGGTTCAAGTTTCTAATACATAAGACTTGGGGAACATAATTCAAGCTTCAATGAGTTTTGGGGGGACATAATTCAATCCACCACACTCTATTTAATGAAATGTGAAAATAATACAAAGAACTGCCTGTGTCTTTTCCATAGACCAGATTTGTGTATATAATATATGCAGTTAAAAAGGGGAGATGTGGTTGCTTCACACACAGAACACAGCCGTGTTTATGGCAGCACATCTCTGGGAATTAAGGACGCTCAAGGTCAGACTTCAAGAAGTCTTGCTTTTCTATATTCAGACATCTGCAAGGAACTGCATACCCATGTCATCAGGAAGTAGAGCCATTTCTAATGTCCTGATTAAAAAGAAACAAACAAACAAAACTCTTATAGTGATGCTGAGTGTTTGTTTCCATAGAGATTTACAGGTTTGCAACTCCAAGTGCTCCAGTGTGTACAAAACTGTCCATGTGCCAGGCGTTTAGAACAGGGCTTCTCAAAATAGGTACATGGACATAATCTTGAGATTCTACAAATTCTTTTAGGTTTTTAAATTTTTGTTTTTTTAATGGCAATTTTTAATGCATGTATTTTACCAGGTATAAAGATGAAGTATTCCCCTTTTCTGTGATAACAATTAAAAGATATTTTTTCTAGAATAAGATGAGATTATTAAATTATTTTTTTCTCAGACAGGGTCCATCAGATTCTTGAGACTTTCTTCTTGTGAACACTTGAGAATTTCCTCTACTTACATTTTAGAAATAATGGTTTAAACTATATTATGGTTATCCCACTACCCAGGCCTTTTGGTTTTAATATTTTAAAATTGCTTTTGCGCCATTAATCTTCAATTGATCAACAATTTAAGATTATTGATATGATCACTAGATTGATTGATATAGTGATCGACTTATCAATTTCCAGATATATTGGTGTTGCTTTTTAAAAAATGAACTTTATTTTTTAGAGCAGTTCTGCTTTACAGCAAAATTGAATGGAAGGTGCAGAGTTTTCTCCTATGTCTCCTGCCCCATGCATGCGTAGCTTCTCCCATTATCAACATACCCCACCCGAATGATATATTTGTTAAAAATTAATGTAACCTGTATTGACATATCATTATCATTGAGTTCATAGTTTACATGAGGGCTCACTCTTGGTGTTGTATATTCTATGTGTTTGGACAAATGTATAATGACATGTATCGAGCATGATAGTGTCATGCAAAGTAATTTCACTTCCCTAAAAATCTTCACACTTTGCCTATTCATCCCTTGCTACCCCCACAACCCCTGACAACAACTGATCTTTTTTACTGTTTCCTTAGTTTTGCCTTTTCCAGAATGTCATCTAGTCGGAATCAAACAGTATGTGGCCTTTTCAGATTGGCTTTTTGCACTTAGTAATGTGCGTTCAAGTTTCCTCCATGGCTTTTCATGGCTTGATAGCTCATTTCTTTTTAGCCCTAAATAATATTCTATTGTCTAGATTTTCTACAGCTTATTTATTCATTCTTCTACTGAAAGACCTCTTGGCTGCTTCCAAGTTTTGGCAGTTGTGAATAAAAGTTTCTATAAATATCTGTGTGCAGGCTTTTGTGTAGATATAAGCTTTCAGCTCCTTTGGCTAAATACCAAGGAAAGTGATGCTGGATCATATGGTAAAAGTATGTTTAGTTTTTAAGGAAACGACCAAACTGTCTTCCAAAGTGGCTGCACCATCTCACATTGCCACCAGCAGTGAATGAGAGGGTTCCTTCCGTTCCGTATCCTCACCAGCTTCTGGTATTGTCAGTGTTCTGGATTCTGGTCATTCTAATAGGTATTTGGTGGTATCTCATTGCTATTTTAGTTTGCATTTCCCTGATGAGACGTGCTGAGAAGCATCTTTTCATGTGCTTATTTGCCACCTGTATATCTTCTTTGGGTTATGTGTCTGTTAAGGTCTTTGGCCCATTTTTTAATGGGGTTGCTTGTGTTCTTATTGTTGAGGTTTAATAGTTCTTTGTATATTTTGAGTAACAGTTCTTTATCTGGTATGTCTGTTGCAAATATTTTCTTCCAGTCTGTGGCTTGTCTTTTCATTCAGAACAAGAATTTTCAGTTTTAGTAAAGTTCAGCTTATCAGTTCTTTCTTTTATAGGTTGTGCCTTTGGTGTTGCAACTAAAAAGTTATTGCCAATCCCACGGTCATCTGGGTTTTCTCCTAGTTATCTGTTAGAAGTTTCATAGTTTTGTATTTAACACATAGGTGTATAATCTATTTTGAGTTAACTTTTGTGAAAAGTTTAAGATCTGTATGTAGATTCTCTTTTTTTTTTTCTTCTGCATGTGGGTGTCCAGTTGTTCCAGCAGAATTTGTTGAACAGGCTGACTTTTCTGCATTGTATGGCCTTTCCCCCTTTGTCAAAGATCAATTGACTCTACTTCTGTGGGTCTATTTCTGGGCTCTCTGTTCTGTTCCGTTGATCAATTTGTCTGTTCTGTCTCCAGTACCACACTGTCTTGGTTACTGTAGCATCATAGTAAGTCTTGAAGTTGTGCAGTGTCAGTTCTTTGACTCTGTTCTTCTTCAATAATACATTGCTATTCTGGGTCTTTTGTCTCTCCATATAAATTTTAGAATTAGTTTGTCTATATCCACATAATAACTTGCTGTGATTTGATTGAGATTGCATTCAATGTACCCATCAAGTTGGGAAGGACTGACACCTTGACAATACTGAGTCTTCCTATCCATGAACATGGAATGTCTCTCCATTCATTTAATTCTTCTTTGATTTCCTTCATCAGAGTTTTGCAGTTCTTCTTGTGTAAGATCTTATACATATTTTGTTAGATTTGTACCTATTTCATTTCTGGGGATGCTAATATAAATTTTATTGTATTTTAATTTCAAATCCTATGTTCATTGCTGGTATTTTGTATTAGCCTCGTTCCCTGCAATCCTGCTATAATCACTTAATGAGCTCCAGAGTTGGGTTTTTTTTTTTGGGGGGGGGGGTCAGTTCCTTCAGATTTTCTACATAGACAGACAATCATGTCATCTGCAGTCAAAAATAGTTTTATTTCTTTCTTCTCAATCTTTATATCTTTCATTTCCTTTTCTTGCCTTATTGTATTTGCTCCAACTTCCAGTCTAATGTTGGAAAGCAGTGGTGAGAAGGGACGTCCCTCCTTGTTCCTGATCTTAGCAGGAAAGCTTTGAATTTCACATGGTTAAGAACAGTACAATGTAGGTTTTCTGCAGATATTCTTTATCAAGTTGGGAAAGTTCCTCTCTATTCCTAGTTTACTGAGAATTTGTATCATGAATGGGGGTTGGATTTTGTCAAATGCTTTTTCTGTAGCTATTGATATAATCATGTGATTTTTATTTTATTTAGCCTGTTGATGTGATGGAAAATGTGAATTGATTTTTAAATGTTGAACCAGCCTTGCATCCCCAGGATAAATCCCCCACTTCATTGTGGTATGTAATTTTTTAAATATGTTGTTGGATTCAATTTGCTAGTATTTTGTTGAGAATTTTTGCATTTGTCTTCCTAATGATAATGTCTGTAGTTTCTGTTTCTTGTGATGTCTTTTTCTGGTTTTGGTATTACAGTAATGCTTAACCTCATACAATGAGTTAGGAAAGAGATCGTCTGAAAGAGATCTTAGCGAATTGTTGTCAGTTCTCCCTGAAATGTTTGGTAAAAGTTGCCAGTGAACACATCTGGGGCACATGCTTTCTGTTTTGGAAGGTAATTAATTATTAATTCAACTTCTTTAATAGATATAAATCTATTTACATTGTCCATTTCTTCTTGTATGACTTTTGTCTGGTTGTGTCTTTCAGGGAATTGGTCCATTTTACTTAGGCTATCAAATTTGTGGGCATAGAGCTGTATTCCTTTATTTTCCCTTTCATGTCTATGGGATCTGCAGTGATGTCCCCTCTTTCATTTCTGATGTTAGTAATTTGTGTCATCTCTCTTTTGTTCTTAGACTGGTTAGAGGCTTATTGATTTTATTGATCTTTTCAAAGAATCAGCTTTTGGTTTTAGTTATTTTCTTTATTAATTTACTATTTCTAATTTCATTGATTTCTGATCTAATTTTTTATGGTTTTCTGTTTCTTTTGGATTTAATTTGCTCTTTTTTTTTCAAGTTTTCTAATGTAGAAGCTTAGGTGATTGACATTAGATCTTCTTTCTTTTCTAACATGTGCATTCAATGCTATAAATTTGCTCTAAACACTGCTTTCACTGCATCCCGCAAATTTTGGTAAGTTGTGTTTTCATTTTCATTTAATTCAAAATATATTTTAATTTCTCTTGATATTTCTTGTTTGACCCATGTGTTATTTACAAGTATGTTGTTTATTCTCCAAGTAATTTTGGATTTTCCAACTATCCTTCTGTTATTGATTTCTAGTTTAATTCCACTGTGATCTGAGAACAAACATTGTGTAATTTCTGTCATTTTAAATTTGTTACAGTGTGTCTTATGGCAAGAATATAGTCTATTTTGGTGAATGTCCTACATGAGTTTGAGAAGAATGTGTATGCTGCTGTTGCTGGATGAAGTATTCTATAGAATCCATTATGTTTCGTTGATTGATGGTGTCTTTGAGTTAAAATATATCCTTACTGATTTTCTGCCTGCTGGATCTGTTCATTGTGGATAAAATCATGTTAAAGTCTCCAACTATAATACTGGAGTCACCTATTTCTCCTTGCATTTCTATCAGTTTTTGCCTCATCTGTTTTGCTGCTTTGCTATTAAATGTATACACATTACGGATTATTATTTCTTTCTGGAGAATTGACACCTTTTTCATTATGTAACGCTTCTCTGTATCCCTGATAAATTTTGTTGGTCTGAATCTGCTCTGTTTGAAATCAGCTACTCCTGCCTTCTTTTGATTAGTATTAGCACAGTATATCTTTCTCTACCTGTTTATTTTTAATCTGTATATGTCTTTCTATTTAAAGTGAGTTTCTTATAAGTGAATATAATGGGGTCTCGTTTCTTGATCCACTCTGACAATCTCTTTTAATTTGTTCATTTAGACCTTCGATGCTCGAAGTGATTCTTCCTATAGTTAGTTAATATCTAACTTATTTGTTACTATTTTCTATGTGTTGTCCTTGCCTTTTGTTTCTTTTTTTATATTGCACTCCTTTTCTGCATTTTGTGGTTTCGATTGAGTATTTTATATGATTCCATTTTCTCTTCTTTATCAGCACAGTAGTTATACTTATTTTTTACTTTTTTCAGTGCTTGCCCTGGAGTTTGCAATATCCATTTACCACTAATCCACTTTCAAATAACACTGTTCCACTTCATGGGGAGTGTGAGGGCCTTATAATATCAAAATAATCCTAATTCCTCCCTTCCTTACTTTGTGTCATTTTTGCCACTCATTGCACCTGTACATAAGCATAATAGGATATATTCTTGCTGCTATTATTTTGAACAAACTATCTGTTAAAGCAATTAGTAAGAAAAATGAAAGTTTTTATTTTACTTTTTTTGATGCTCTTCCTGAATTTATGTAGATCTGAGTTTCAGACCTTTATCATTCTCTTTTAAAAAACTTTTTTGTACCTAAAATTTTTTGAGTAGCTGTCTTTCTTTTGTGTGTACAAATTGAAAATCATTCAGAGAGCTCTCAGGTCCCTGAGGAGAAAGCTCCAATGGGTGAATGTGGACAAATCTGTAAATTTGAAATAAAGAAAAAATTTTACTTCTCTTCTTCTCTGATTCTTGGCTTTTCTCTGTTTCTCTGTCTCTGTATCTTGATTAGAGACAGAGGGAAGTGGAGAAACAGAGAGAGAGAGAAGGAGATATGAACAGAAATATTGTTTTTTGTATCTAAACATAGTTTTTTTTATATCTATCTGTTATCTATTTATCTATTGATCTGTCCATCTGTCTATCATGTATACACGTGTCTATATATCAAGACAGAAGCAGAGTGACACAGGAAGAGATAAGCCAGACAGATGCTAAAGGTAAGGTGATCTGGGAACATGTAGCATTCACCGTCAATTGAGGAGACTGGCCTGAAAAACACCCTCTAAATGGTTAGAAATACAGTTCAAGAATCTGGAGTGGAGAAGGGGGTGGAGGAAGGTCTGTACACTGCTAACGCCACCTATAAGTTTAGCCATCATTTTATTCACTGATAGAATACGCTCCTGTCCAGGCTGTGGCCCTGGGCAACAGCATTGAGAGACAGAGCGGCAGAGGTGAGGGTGAGGGAGAATTAATCCCAGCCAAGTGCTGCTCCGGAAAAGCAAGTGACAGACGTCTCCTTTGTCCATCAAGTTTTCTTCTGTCAGAACCAACAGAAGTTGGAAGCGATTGAGACTATCAGGGGCATCAGCAGGGACCTCTGTGGCTCTAAAATGGGGGGCATTTATGCAACAGTGGAGACTCAAGGCAGCTCTGCAAGGGAGAATCAGTCGGGGAGCAGAGATGTTTATTGGTTTCTAAACGTTCTTTTCTGCTTTTCAGCAATGTCTTTCTCCATAAAGCTTGCAAGCAGGGTTTGAAAAATGAGATGTTCTGTCCACAGTGGGTTGTCATGCATTACCAGCCTGGTGTTAGGACCTTGGAACAGAGCCATGCGGGTCAGCAAGTGCACACTGCCCTGTGGGGCTTGATGAGTGTCTGCCTGGGGAGGAGGAAGAGAACAGCAGAAAGGTCTTCCTGCAATGCGTGGGGGTCATTAACTTGCACATCTAGTCTCTGAGCACATCTGCCCTGGTTCATGTTTGGATTTCAGGTTCTTTGAAAACTTTCACAGACCAAGAAAAGACACAGGAGAAATGAGTAAAGAGCCTGACCCTGTGGCCTCCAGTAGAGGTGCCCCCAGGTTACTTGGGGGTATATTGTGCCCTCTTGCCTCCCTTGCTGTGAAACTTGGCTGTGCCAAGACCCTGTGGAAGAGCAAAAGGCCCAGATCCCTGATGCTGCTCGCCTCAGGGTGACCCGCCTATAGCCTGTGCATCCTGGCCTGTTTCCCAGCTTACTCCGGAGGGCTTTGGCCTACAATTCAGGGCCTTGCCCCACGTCCAAAGGCTGCCTGTGCTAGTGTGTGCCAACGCTCCACCCTCGAGGCAGAGGCTCCTGCAGGTGAGGGCTGTGCATGCATGCCCCAGTGGACCATATTTGTGGCAACAGCTCCGTTTACTGAGTACCAGTCACCGTGCCAGTCTTTATAGACATCACCTCGTTTCATTCTTTCCATGACCTCTTAACCAGTAGAAATAGTGATTTTGTACTTTTCCTTTGAGGACATCACAGTTTAGAGAAGTTATATAATTTGCCCAGCTACAATACCTGGGCCCAGTCATTAAAGATATTTTCCAAATACCACCCCCGTGGGCCTACCACTCACCCCTCTTTCTTCCCCCCTTCTCTGTCTGGGGAGAAGGGATGGGTGACAATGTGGTGAGTTCACTGGTGCTCTCTTCAGGCAATAAGATTGTGCTGCGCTCTTAGAGCATGCCAGGCAGCGAGCCCGGGACGCGGGACACGAGGAGGAATGGAAGTGTCTGGGGACTGTGTTGGGGCTCTTCGAGGGCAGGGATCAGTGCACACACAACTGTTGTAGGAATCAGGTTGCCTAAGTGCTCCGTCTGTCACACTGAAACAGGCACTTGTGCTTTTCTCTGGTGGGACGGTGGCAGGGTGTGGGGGTGCTCACGGGGCTGGACTCACAGAGTGAGTGGAACAGCAGCTGGACAAGGGGAAGGGCGACTCCAGGTGACGGGCAGAAGCTCGGAAGTCAGGGTGCATGGAGATGGCATGGAGGGTGGCTCTGCTGGAGCATGCAGGGTAGGGAGTGTCCAGAGAGCCGCTGGCCGGTGGCAGCGGGCGTGCATGGGGCTGGGAGGCTTAGTGGCTGTTTGTCCTGTTTCCCTGACACCCAAAAGGTAGAGAGAAATCAAGGTGACCTTGACTGAGATGGGAAGGAATTCCAGGCTGGACGTGATGAAGCAGCGAGAGGTAATGCTGTGAAAGGAGCTGCAGGCTGTGGGGCCGGGCCAGGGAGGGACTAACATGGCACCGTCAGCAGCACGTCAAGGTGGAACTGTAGGTCTGCAGTTTAGTAAGCTGTTCTTCTTTTTAAATACGACTTTAGACAGTGATAAAGAGTGGGTGAAATTCAAGGGCTCTGGTGAGCAGACAGTCACTTTGTGAACAGCTGACCTCAGCACTTGCTCGTGCCTTCTAGTGCTTTCCTCCACCTGTGCTGGACAGTATGAAGAGTAACGTCCTGAGGTGGAATTTGAAAGCTTGTTTGTTTTCCAGGACTGAGCTGAGTAGATCAGGCAGGGACTGTTTATCTGATGGCAGAGGTGGTGGCGGGGGAGAAGCGCTGGGCTTGAGGCGGGTGCAGCTGGGGCAGGTGGAGCAGCGGGACGTCTGCTCTCTGGGGCACGCCGTGGAGCCTCTAGCGGGGTGCTCTGGCTGCTGGTACAGTGGGGAGACCCCGAGGGGACTCCAGCCTCCCTTAGGGCCATTTATGACCCTGACAGCCCACCAGGGGGCTAGAGGGTGAGGCTGTTCTGGTGGAGAGGGACCTCACATAGACCTCTCCATCTCCTCACACATCACAACTGCTACTGAAGATGCTGAGTGAAAAGAAGGGGTGAAACAAAGAAATAACACAGAAGACTCAAAATCCATGGCCATATTTTTTAAGCACTTCTTTTGCTTTCCAGGCCTATTTTGTAATAGGAAGAGACCTAAAATCTGTGTAGGAATTTTTGCGGGGATAGTGAGTGGTGTGTGAAACACCACTCTGGATGCTCAAGAATGCCACTGGTTTGCAATTTGCAGAATGGAAGCATTTATTATAAAGATGGGGAAATTTTTATATGCAACATTAATACAGCAGATTGTATAAAATAAATCTGGGGAGAAAGTTTATATCCTGAGTCCCAGAGTCTCAGACCTTTAAATCAATACTCCGCTCCTGATGAGAACAGTTTCCAATTGATGTATCAGTACAGCCAGTCGAAACACGAAAGGAGCCCCCGGGCAGGAAGCAGGTGTGACACTAAATTCTCCTCTCAGCCTAGGGACAGCCTAGGCTCTGAATTGAATTTCTTTAACTGTAAATTTTAGAGTTAACTATGTTGGCCAGAAATTGCACTGAAGAGCCGTCTCACAGTCTGGTGATCATGGTGTTTCACAAGGACACCTTGCAGCTTTCAGTTCTCACCCCTGAATGCCTGCTGGGACAGATCCAGTGGAGTTTTTGGGAGTCAGGCACACAAGGGCTTCTTTGCAGAAGTGTACTGTAGGAATTTTTAAACCACGGGCCATGATTTCTCATGGAGGTCTGTCCCTAGGCCATCTGGAATGACTAGATGCATTACTGTTAAGCATGAGCCCAAGGTTAGGGTTTTCAAGGCTGAGGCTAAGGCCAGGGTAGTTGTGTGATTAGATAAGGGTCTGCGAAGTGGTAGCTATTATAAGACCATAGAATCGAATGGCCGATGAGATGTTACTGAGCAGATGGGGAAACAGAGGCCCAGAGATGACCTCTGAGGCTTTGTCTTGGGTTTCTAAGCTGAGACAAAGTATTTCTGCACCTGTAACCCAACCTATTCTGAGCCTCCCAGCTATCTATTCCTCCTCTGCTGTCAAGAGCATGAGGTTCCCTTTGCCACTATCACCCGGTACCCCCACCCCCTCAATAGGTTCTTGTTCTCACATCAATGTAACATTGTCACACAGTAGCACAAGACCCGGGCAATGACAGCTGGCCACCTCAGTACCCCTCCAAAACAGAAACCAAGCGATAGGGGAGGGACGCATCTGGGCTGGGAGCACCTGTGTCCTTCGGGGAAGGAACGTGGGCAGGGTGGGGACAGCGCGTGTCTTGTACCATGGCACCGTGTGGTCTCTTGGTCCAGACAGCAGTCACAGCTGATGGGTGCTATGTCTTCTTCAGCATCCTTCTCCCATCCCTAATAAGCTCACGGCGATGAGGCAACAGAAGGCCCCGACAAACTGCTCAACAAGAAGGCTGACATAGCAGCAGGACTCCTGACCCTCCCACAGACCGTGCCCGGGGTCCTCCGACTGGAGAAGCACTTCGTGAACTGCCCAGGTCCCAGTTAATACTCATAATGGGACACACAGAGCTGCACAGGCTGTTGAGGAAAGCACATTTCGGAAACACTCCACGGCTGAGTCAGGGCAGACCCGAATGCCCCTTGATGCCAACGGGCCTCTTCAGCTTCTCTGCAGACAAGTGGTTCCTCCCTGCTCATGGGCAGTTCTCGCTCAGCCTGTCCCAACCTGCTGATCAAGCAGCTGAGGCTCATTATCCTAGCACTGTGCCGCGGTACACGCCAACACCGGTGGATCAGTGGATTTTATTAAGTGATTTTTATGCTTTAGTTGAAAAAAAAATTGCTTTTGGTCTCTCCCTAGTCAGCTGGCAGGTAAGTAATTCCAAGAAAAGTTCTCTTTGGTGACAGCGGACATTCTGCTTAAATGAATGAGGGTACAGGGAAACGAAGAGAAGTAGACGTGTTCATTTTCCACAGATGGAAGCTTGCAGATGTCCTGGAGGAGAGTACAGATCTGGGGCCAGAAATGCACAAGTATGTGCTTCTACCAGGGTAGCAGAGGGAGGGGCAAGCCTGTCACACTTTTCCTAAGAAAGGTGGCAAGAGAATCCGGATGGAATCTAATGACAGATGTCATGTCTCAGGGGACCCCTCAACCTTGAGAAACTGCAGGGCTAGAAAAACAACAGAGATAAAATGAGTGGCTTTGGTCCTCACAGACCAGCAAGTTGAAAACATTGGGGACACTGCTTGTCATGGGAAATTCATTTTACTTGGAAATGTTTGCAAGTGTTGGACTTTTAGGCATGACTTTGAGATAAGATTAAACGTCACCAGAGTTTTAGGGCCGAGCCCGTGGCGCACTCGGTAGAGTGCTGCGCTGGGAGCGCGGCGACGCTCCCGCCGCAGGTTCGGATCCTATATAGGAATGACCAGTGCACTCACTGGCTGAGTGCCAGTCACGAAAAAATGACAAAAAAAAAAAAAACGTCACCAGAGTTTTAGAAACACCCCCAAATGGAAACTTTGTAATGCTTGAAAGAAAGCAGCAAATTCATAAAAGGATTTCAAGGCTGTTGTTAAATCATGCTATTAGGAAAGAAAGGTCAGCCTCTGGCAGACTGGAAAATTGATGGAGCATGTCTCTGGGGCTGGTCTGTGCTTCTTGAGGTCCCCTGTGGATGGCAAGAGGCCACCCCTCCAGACGCACACAG
Organism: Cynocephalus volans; assembly: GCF_027409185.1. Classification (NCBI taxonomy): domain Eukaryota; kingdom Metazoa; phylum Chordata; class Mammalia; order Dermoptera; family Cynocephalidae; genus Cynocephalus; species Cynocephalus volans. Next base: position 3,272,396 of record NC_084474.1, on the reverse strand, counting down.
CCTGCCCTGAGCTTTCTCTCCCCCGGACCTCACCTGTCCTTCAGTCCCCCTGTCTGGCAATGAAAGGCAAGGCGGGTGTGGGGTGGTTATTTTTGTATTTTTTAAATGAATATAATAATTTTTTAAAGCAATTTTATCTTTACAAAAGAATTGGGCGGGAGGTACAGAGAGTTCCCATGCACCCCTCACCAGTTCCTCCCTGTTACCGACATCTGGCCGTAGAGTGCACGTTTGCTGCAGTCGAGCCTGCAGTTACACATCACTTTCGCAGCTGGCAGCAGGGCTCACTCTTGGTGGTATATGTCATGAGTTTTGACAAACATGTAACATGTATCCATCACTAAAGTACCGTGCAGAGTAGTTTCACTGCCCTGAGCATCCCGTATGCTCCCTGGCCACCCCTCCTCCTCCTGACCCCCAGCGACCACTGTGCTTTCTGCTACCCCCGTAGCTTTGCCCTTTCCAGACTGTCACAGAGTTGGAGCCATACAGTATGTAGCCTTGCCAGACTGGCTTATTTCACTTAGAAATATGCATTTAAGGTGTCTCTGTGTCTCTTCAGTGCTTCATGGCTCATTTCTTTTTTTTTTTCCTGAATAATTTCATTATATGGATCTTCAACGGTTTATCCATTCACCTATTGAAGACATCTTGGTTGCTAACGGTAAGGTTTTTAATCTTTAGAATATATGAGAATTACTGAAATTAAGAGAGGAAAGTGGCCAATTCAGGAAAAACATAAATGTTTACAGTCTGCGTTTTTATTAAAAAATCAAGATGCATTTTTTCCTGATTATAAAATATACAGTTGAACTATAAGAAACTGCTAATATTTACTGATTTTTCACTTACAAAAAGAGCAGTTTCACGTGGCTCAACACAACGTATGCTCACAGTGCGTAGCTCAGATACAGGAGTGTAGAACATTAAAAGTAAACATGGGATTTTTATTATAGGTAAAGTAATATACAATTAATCTAAGAGTGTTTTATGTCTCAGGCCCCGTCCAGACGAGGTTTGCCCCCTCACCTAGTCACACCCTGGATCTTCTCTTCAATGCCAGAAGAGGTAGGCCCCTGCGTGCCCCGGGCGGGCAGCAGCGTGAGTGCATGGTGAAGACCTGGCTCCTCAGCTTTGCTGTGACCCACCGGTGCCAGTGGTGCTCGCAGCGACCTGATGAACACACTGGGGCACCAGCCCAGGCCAGGCCTTCTGCAGTGGAGCATAGATGTGTCGGGCCAAGACAAAATGTTGGGGATATGCCGCCCAGTGTCATGAAAAGTGCACTGGCCTCATAGTTAGCAGTTGGTCAATAAATAGTAGTAGATGTGACTGTGTGCCGGGCATTGTTGTAAGCTCTGGAGGTTCAGCAGTGAGCAGCTCAGACTGATCCTTGTCCTCAAGAGCTTCTATTGCAGAGGGCTGGAGGTTATGAGGGGAGATATATGAGCAGAAGATGTCCCACCCAGCCATGAGCTACAGTGAGGGACCTGTGTGACCTCAGCAGGTCACTCAGCCTCTCTTAGCCCCAGGGATCCTGGAGGATCAGGTGAGATGGGCTAGTGTGTGTGAAATCACTTTGTAAATTGTACACTACTCTGTGGAGTTTCTGTGCTTATCTGTTTTCAAGCTATACCCTTTTCTTTGGAGAGGCAGTTAGTGCTGGACTTTCCTAGGCTGAAGAACTCTGGAATTCCTAGCAGAGCTTCCACCTTACTTCCTTCCATTCTGCGTGTTCTTGGAGCCTGGTCGGGTCTGGACTTCCTCCCGTGCTCTCTGGATGTCCTCCTGTCCTCCCCACCCTCCGCCTGTGCGTCCATCCACTCGATGAGTTCCAGCAGGGTCCCGGCAGGAAACAGGGGTACATAGAAAATGTGGCTGAAGAGAGTTAGTGAAAGGATCATTTGCAAAGGTGAGATAAAAGTTTAGGAAAAACCAGCAAGGAGTGATAAACTTCTTCAAGGGTTACAACAGCAAGAAGCCCAGGAGACCTGGGGGCTAGGTGGTCCTCAGAGGCTGGAAGAGCCCTCCTGGCAAGACTGTGGCCTTTGGTGGAGAATCAAAGAAAGGCACTGGCAAGCTCTGGGCTGGGGCTGCAGGGAGGGAGTGGGTGGCAGAGAGTGCATACCCTGAGTCCTTCCTCCTCCTGCTCCCCCATGATCGGCAGGCTGCACAATGTTTGGGACCTTGTTCAATAATTATTAAGAATTTCAGACTTTGACAGCACAGGGATAAGCTGAGCTCAAGGCCCGTCTGAGCGCTGTGCCTGCGAGACCGCTCAGGTTGCACACTGTACTAAGCATGTTTCTAGCTTCTGTAAACCTGATGCATTACCTCTGCCCCACATGCATTGGCTGGACACACTCTGTTCTGGACAATCCCATAATATTCCAGGGTCACCTTGCTTTGGCCTCCTGCCTCCTTGGTTGCCTCCCCCAACCCTCCTCCCTGGGGTCCTGTTTTCAAATACAAATCAACCCACTGAGAGTCCACAGCCTGGTCCCTCTCCTTTTCAGGATGTCACTCTCCAAGCCACTATCCACTTGTCGCAATCACCCCAGAGCCAGGTACAGATGACAATGGACAGCCCCTGTGCTAGAGCCCCCTGCAATTATTCAAACTTGCCATTGCTAAACCTGCTCACCCTGCCTAGCCCACTTCTTCCTGTGTGTGATGGTTAATTTTAGGTGTCAAGTTGACCAGATTAAGGAACACCTGGAAACCTGGTCAAGCAGTATTTTTGTCCATGAGGGTGTTTTCAGAAGAGATTAGCATGTGGGCTCAAGTGGACTAGTTGGGAAAGATCCACTTACAATATGGGTAGGCACCATCCGGTCCATTGGGGGCCTGGAGACTTCAAAAACGGAGGAAAAGGCCAGTCTCTCGCTCTCTCTGCTGGAGCTGGGATGCACTCTGCTCTGCTGTCTGTGGACATCAGAACTCGAGACTCTTCAGCCTTTAGGTTCCGGGCCTACACTAGCAGTACCTCCCAATCTCAGGCCTTTGGCCTTGGACTGAGAATCACACCATCGGCTTCCCTGGTTCTGAGGCTTATGACTTGGACTGAGCTGCATTACTGGCATCAAGTTTGCAGATGGCCTGTCGTAGGACTCCTCAGCCTTCCCGATTGCAGAAGCCAGTTCCCTAATAGGTCCCCGCTCACATATCTGTATGCTTATCCTACTGGTTCTGTCTCTGGAGAACCCTGACTGATACACCTTGGAGACCACAATAGAGGCTCTTGCCCACAGTTCTGCCCTCTCCCTCTGCCTTGTGACTGACCCAGGGGGTTTCCCTTTGTGCACCCCCAATCCCCAGGCATGGCATGCCTCTCTCCCCTTGGGAATTAAGAGTAATAAACTATCTTTTCAACGTCAATTATCTCTTGATCTGTTGGCTTTACTATACCTCAGACTTTCTGTTGAAACCCCATATTTTAGAATCCAAACTTAGGAAGCTAGCCCTGCCTGCATGCCTCCTCCTGGCTGAACTTAACCAAAGGCCAACGGGCCAGAAGCATGTCGAAAAGGTTCATAAAAATCAGCATCTTGGGGCATGAGACTCAAGAGATCACGGTGGTCGTGAAAGTGGATTTGGTGGGTAGAATAGACCTGATGCGTAACTCATCTGTCTTAATAAAGAGGCGTGAATTGATATTTGTTTAATAAATGAATGAAGGGCCTGAACATTTTTTTATGCTGTTTTTACAATTTAGAACAATTCTGGTAAAGGTGTGTCATTTCTGGCCTGACACGGGAGTCATGTTTTCAGTAGCTTTATTGAGATATAACTGACATGCAAGAAGCTGCATATTTTGAAAATGTACATCTTGATCAGGTTTGGCATATGTATACACCTGTGAAACCACCGCAATTAAGAGAGAAGACATGTTCATCCATCACAAAATTTTCTTCTGTCCCTTTACGATTTCTCCTTCCTGACTTTCCCCACCCTCCGCTTCCTCAGGCAACAACTGATCTGCTCTGCTACGTTTTTTGGAATTTTAGGTAAATGGAATTATGGAGTATGTTGTCCATTTGTCCGGCTTCTCTCACTTCAGATTCACACATATTGTTATGTGTATCAACAGTTCAGTCTTTTTTATTAGTAAATAGTACTCTATTTTATGAATATATTACAACTTACTTATCCGTTCACCTGTTGATGGGCATATGGGTGGTTTCCAGTTTGATCTTTTACAGATACGGCTGCTGTGAACTTCGTGAACAAGTCTCTGTATGAATACGTGCTTCATTTTTGTTGGGCACATACCTAGGAGTGGGACATATGATAGGAGTCAGGTGAGGAATTGTGTTCCTGCCAAAATTCGCATGTGCAAGACCTCACCCCGGTATCTCAGAACTTGACTGTGTTTGGAGATCGGGACTTTAAAGAAGTAATTAACTTAAAATGGGGCTGATAAGGTGTGCCCCAATCCAATATGACTGGTGGCCTTATAAGAAGAGAAGATCAGGGTACAAACAACATAGACAGAGAGACAGCCATGTGAGGATATAGCAATTAGGCTGCCATCTACAAGCCGAGGAGAGGGGCCTCAGAAAAAACCAGACCTGCTGATGCCTTGATCTTGGATTGCAGCCTACAGAATTGTAAGAAGATATATTTCTGTTGTGTAAGCCACCCAGTCTGTGTATGTTTAAGTTTTTAAAAAGTTGCAGAACTGTCTGTTCCAAGGCGGCTGTACCATCTGCATTCACTCCAGCAGTGTGAGAGCTCTGTCTGTTCCGAACCCTCGCTGACACTGGGGACGGTCAGCCGTTGTCATTCCAGCACGTTAACGACTGTGTAGAGGTATCGCATAGGCTTCAACAGGCATTTTCCTCCTAGCAAATTATAGTGAATATCTTTCCATGTGTTTATTTGACATTTGGACATGTCAGATTTGGAGATGTTTAAATCTTTTGATGATTTTTAAAACATCGGGTTGTTTTCTTATTACTGAATTTTGAAAAATTTTCATGTATTTGCATACAGGTCTTTTATCAAATATGTGATTTGTAAATATTTTATCTCGTGTGGTGACTTGTCTTTTAATTCTTGTAACCACATCTTTTGGAGAACAGAACTATTTAATTTTAATTAAGTCCAAATGGTCCTTTTTCTTTTTAATGAGTTGTACTTTCTGTGTCATATCTATAAAATCTTTATCTAATCCATGGTTTCAGAAATTTTCTCCTATTTTTTTCTTGAAGTTTTGTTGTTTTAGGATTCACAGGTCTGTGATTCTCCTTATGTTGATTTTTTATATGGTGCTAGGCATGGATCAAAGTTAATTCTTTTGCATATGGATATCCAGTTGTTTCAGCGCCTTTTACTGAAAAGGGTGTCCTTTCTCCACTGAATTGCCTTTGCACCTTTGTCAAAAATCAATTGGCCGTGTATGTATGAATCTATTTCTGGCCACTCTGCTCTGTTTCATTTGTCTGTCCGTATTGATGCCAGTACCACATTCACCTGATGAGTGCAGCTTTATAATAAGTCTTGAAGTGGGTAGTGTAAGCCCTCTAACTTTGTTGTTTGCTTTCAAGGTTGTTTTGGCTATGGTAAGTACTTTGTGTATTCATACGCATTTAAAAAAAAATTTAACGTTACTTAATTTCCTCCCTCACTTTGGCCCAGTTTCGTCAATTCACTAGCAGCTGAGAGGAATAAGATTAGAAATACCAAGAACTGGATTGCAGTGTGGCTTTGAATCAACATGTCACCCCTTGTTAAAGTCCAGAAAAAATGGCTGTGTAGAGGAGAACAGATGGTTGTGTAAGGCACTAATTTCTGCTGGATTCCTAATTCAGCAAAGAAGCTCCAGCAGCAGCCACCCCTTGGTGCTGTTTTGTCATTAAGTCAGAACAACTGCAGTGGGCTGTCAAGGAGCTAAACCTCGATCCTTGTTTTTTGTGTATGTGCTTTTAAAATAATAGTCATGATTTTTCCACCCTTATTCATCAGTTTTTAAAATTTTAGTACATTTACATGAAACAGCCAATCAGTCAGCAGGTGAAAAGAAGTGGGGCAGGCTTATTTGTAGTGCAGTCAAGAGCAGGTGGTAGGAGGGAAAACGCTGTGCGTGCTGCTACACGATCACGTGGTGCCCAGCAGTGTTAGGATGAAGACTTTGTCGTTTTCCTTGGATGAGAAAGTGTCCAGCCTGAATGCATGGTCACACTGTTTAAAGACTTCTCAGTAGTTCAGGTCTAACTTTATGTACGCATATTTATCTGTGGGCTGACTCTTGAAAAGAGACTGAATCAAAATTAGATTGTCAAGAATGTTAAGGTAAGGAAGAAATTACAGAACACTGAGCATGTGTTTCAGAAAGACAAGCAGAGTAGAATGTGACAGACAGTTCTGTTTCCTTTGCTTTAAATTCAGTCTCGAGACAGTGAGACTAATTGGTATACTGTATGTAATCAATTCAAAAGCTTTTTTTTGGACACTTACAGTATATTCTGCCTTGTTAGAATATAGAAGATTCATCAAATGTTGTCCTTTGGCCAGAAGGGTTATGGTTTGGGGCTACATGAGATGAGCTGAGGAGTTACATTGTAAGACTGTATTTGATAAATTGCTTAAAAGAAAGTAATGAAGGTGCTAAAATATATGGTAAAGACAACGAAAGCTTAGAAAGACAGTGAAAGTTTAGAATAGGATGAAATTAATGTTTTGGATCTCCTGGAGAAGATTTCATGCAGGGGTTGGTCTTAGAACAGACATAGAGGGTTATTAAAGTAGAGCATGTAAATGGAGGTGTGCATGTATTCCAGGCACTGGGAGAGATGGACAGACATGCAGAAGCAGGAGGTGCGCCATGTGGTCTCAGGGTGGCAAGGGGAGACTGTCCTGCAGTGCAGCCTTGTAGTGAGGACTTTAGTCTTGAAGTCAAAACCGGGCTTCAAATCCTGTCTCAACCTATTTGTTGTGTAGCTTTGTGCAAATTAAATATTTAACCTTGGGTGCAGAGGGTTAAGTTAATCATACACAAAGTTCACAGTGCATTCTCAAAGCTGGTCTTTGCAAGGTGCCTCTTTACTTGTGTACTTATGTACTGTTATCAAGACACCCTTGGAAGGACTTGACCTTGGGTGAGGCAGGGCTGTGCAGCTGAGGGGGTCCCTGAAAGGTGGTGCTGGCAGTACTCCCAGTGGTAGGCAGCAAGTTCTCGTTGAACAGGATCTGGGCAGTGCATCTTCCAGTCCATCAAATGGACTAAAGTTTCCATGAGTTCTCATGGTCTGTTGACTCTGACAATTTTTCTAGATAAGTGTTCTTATTGTTTGCAAACATTGAGTTTTAACTTTTCCCTTTCTATTTTTAGATCGCTTTCTTTTTCTTTCCTTATAGGGTTGATGAGGAATTCCAGTGCTATGTTTAGCAGCAGTAGATGGTGGTCATATTTTTCTTGTTTCTAGTCCTAAAAGGAATGCAATAAAAATTTCTCTATTAATGATTGTTGTAGATTTTTAATATCATCTGTATGGAGAGAAAAATTTTCTTATCGTTTCCTGGTTTACTAAGTTTAAGAAAAATTATTAAGAGGTGCTGGATTTTATTAAATGATTTTTCTGAACTGATTGAGATTTTTTCTTCCTTCAGTTTATTAATGCGGTGAATATGTTGTTTTTTTAAATATTGTGCTATGTATGCATTTCTTAGATAATCCATGCTTGGTCATGGTATATTACTTAAAAAAAATACAATGTTGTCTTCAGTAATTTTACTTAAGAGTTTTGGTATCTACATTTAAAAGTGATTACCTATAACACATCAACCTCATAAAATTATATAGACATTTAAACCTTTTAAAAAATTTTAATTGTTGTTGTTTGTGGTGATAGTGGTAGAAAAGAGAGAAAGGATTTGGTAACCACTTCAATTTTTTTAATACTTGAAAATTTTCAAGTCTATTTATTCTTGGGATTTTTTTTGGTCATATTTAAAAAAAAATTATCCATTTCATCTATGTAGTTGTTCATAAATTTTTTATAATTTTAAATAGCTTTATTTTGATATAAATACTATAAATTTTCCATTTTAAGTATTCAGTGGTCGGTAATTTCATGGAATTGTGCATTGATCACCACTATTTTCAGAACATTTGTACCACCTCCCAAAAGCCCTGTTCTCACTAGCAGTATATCTTGTAGCAGTATTAAAAAAACCCTATACCCATTCTCCCCTATGCATAGTTGCTGGCAACCATTAATCTACTTTCTGTCTCTGTAGATTTGCCTATTCTGTATAATTCACATAAAGTTATATGGAATTATGTATAATATGTGGTCTTTCGTTCTGGCTTCTATCACTAAGCATAACGCTCTCAAGGTATGTACACCCACGTTGTAGTATGAATCAGAACTTAATTCCTTTATAGGACTGAATGATATCCTATTGCAGGATGTACCACATTTTGTTCATCTGTGCATTAGTTGGACATATGGATCGTTTCCACATTTTGACTATTGTGAACACGTGGTTTTCAGTTCTCACAATTGTACACCTGTGAGTGAAATTTCTGGGTCGTGTGGTAACCTTTTCTGGAACTGCCAAACTGTTTTCCAAAGTGGCTGCATCGTTTTGCATCCCGCCTGGAATATGGGCGCTCGCAGTTTCTGCGCATCCTGGACAACGCTTGTCGCTCTCTTTTTGATAGCCGTCTGCAGCATGTGTGAAGTTCCACTGTGACTTCGATTTGCACTTCTCTAATAACTAATGATGGTGAGCATCTTTTCATCAACTTAGCCATCTGTGCATGTATTTTTGGAGACCAGGACCCCCCTTCCCAACTTGCTCCTTGGCTGTGAATACCCACTTGTTCTGATTGCATATTCTGGAGTCTCTCTTCCCCTGTTGTAATAGTTTTTGAATAAAACCGATCTTCACTACTTTACCATCCGTGTGGCTCACGTTTTCTTTAAGTTCTTTTCACATTATTTAAACTGAGATATTTGTCTTTTTATTGTTAAGCTGTAAGAGTTGTTTACATATTTTGAATAAAAGTCCCTTAGTAGATATATGATTTGTAAGTATTTTCTCCCATTCTGTGGGTTCTTTCCACTTTCTTGATGGTGTCCTTGAAGCAAAAGATTTTAAAAATTTTGATGAAGACCCATTTCTCTATTATTCTTGTCACATCTAAGAAGCAATCCAAGGTCATGAATTTGTACCTGTATGTTTTCTTCTAGGAGTTCTATAGTTTTAGCTGTTGCATCAGGGCTGTGACACATTTTGAGTTCGTTTCTGTAGGTGGCACTAGGTTGGAGTCCAACTTCATGCTTTTGCATGTGGTTATCCAGTTGTCTCAGCGCCACTTGTTTGATTGTCTTGGTCCCTTGCCAAAAATTAATTAAGTGTAAATGTAAGGTTTTATTTACAAATTCTCAGTTGCATTCCATTGATCTATAAATCTGTCTTTATGCCAGTACCATGCTGCTTGATTACTGCAGCTTTATAGTAAGTTTTGAATTAGGGAGTGTGAATTCTCCAACTTTGTTCTCCAGATTGTTTTCACCAGTCTGACTCTGTGTGAATTTTAGGATCAGCTTATCCCTAAGTATTTTTTTCCTCTTTGAGGCCATTGTAAATGAAGTTGTTTTCTTAATTTTATTTTTTGATTGTTAATTGTTAGTATTAGAAATGCAATTGATCTTTGTGTTTTGATCTTTTGTTTTGCAACCTTGCTGAACTACTTTACTAATTCTAATGGGTTTTTTCTGGATTTGTATCTGCCAATTGGGAGAGTTTTATTTCTTCTTTCCAGCCTAGTGGCTCCCTCCTGCCACACACAGACCTTTATTACCTAATTGTGCTATTTGGAACCTCCAGTGCAATGTGACTAGCAATGGTGAGAGGGGACATTCCCGTCCCTCGGCTTCGGAGGAGGCTTCTGATCTCCCGCCCTTATGCGTGCAGTTGCAGTTCTCCACAGATGGCCTTATGGGGTGCAGGAGCCTCATTTCTGTTCCTAGCTGTTGAGTGTTTTTGTCATCAGAAGGTGTCGGGTTTTGCCAAAAGCTTTTTCTGACTCAGTTGAGATGATCATGGTTTTTTTGTCTTTCATTCTAATAATGTGGTCTATTACATTCATGGATTTCCATCTGTTAAACTGTAAATGTCACTTAGTCGTGGTATACAATCCTACTACCTAGTATGTCTGCTTTTATTTTTTATGATTGCATGTTTTTGTTTCATATAGATAATATCTTCTCAATTCCTTAAATGCATTTATCTTTCTTATTTTAAATTCTTGGGTTATGTATTCCAGTGTTTGTCCTTCACTTGGTTTTGTGACTGTTGCCTGCAAGAGTGTTGTGGTCTAGGCTGAGACAGGAGCACTGCAAAAGGGATTAGGTTCAGCAGGGAAGACGATGACTTCTCTTCGGAAGTCCTGAGTCTCAGGAGGTGGCAGGATACTGAGGGCAGGTGTTCTGACGGTGGCTAGGAAGAGAAGAAAGGAAGTTGGGAAGGGGAGGGAAAGAGCAGATTCTGAAAAATGAACCCTGGCGGTGGGGGAGTTTGGGAGCTGGACGAGGTTGGAATGGGGCCCGTCGATGTCGGGCTTTTTTCAGGCTCTGCACTTCTCAGCCTGCGATCTGCAGTCCCTGGGAGGTGGCCTTGAGACTGGTTCTTTCCGATTTTGTCCAGCACTGAAGTGCAGTCCGGCTGAAGCTGGAAGCTAGCTCTCTCAGCTCTTTTCCTGCCAGTGTGGACTAGGCAGCCATGGAAGGGGAGGGGAGAGGAGAGAACTGGCGCGGTGAGAAGAGCACAGCCCCAGTTTTAAGAAGTCCACTTTCCTGTGGACCGCCGGAGGAGCTGCTGAAAGGCCTAATTCTCAGACCTCCACCCCTGGTAATTCTTATTATTAAGTCTGAAACCTGCCTTTTAGAGAACCCCTGTGATTCTGAATCAGGCGGTCCAGGGACCAAATGTAGAGAAAGAATGCAAGAGGAGGATTACTGCAGGTGTGACCTGTCTGCAGAGGGGCTGAGGAGGAGGTGGGACCTGGGACTTCCTGCAGTCCCTTGGCTGTCCCCACGAGGGAGCGCTCTGCACTCCGCAGCCTCTGAAATGCAGACCTCTGCCTGCGGTTCTCTGTGAACCCTCTAGTTGAGGGAAAGGCGTGACATGGAGACTCTGGGCACACCTGGGTGGTATTAATTGAATAAAGCCATTTTCTACTCAACCACTGGCTAGAGAAGATGGATTATTTCAGAAATTCCCCAGTTTTCTCTAACCATGCTATCAATTCAAAGCAGCCTGCACACAGGCTACACTCTAGAACTCTGAGCAGGCAAACAGGTGAGCTGGAAGGAGGTGGGGTTGAACTGCGGTTGGGAGCACATGCCTGGGCATAAACAAAACACATGGTGCTGGAAAAACAAAATACACATCTGAATACTTACCTCTGGGGACTCTGAAAGATGGGATTCAAGAGAAACAAATCTGTTTTCCTGTCATTAGGTGAAATAAAGTCACTAACCTATTTTTCTACTAGCATCATAGCAGAACCCTACTGACTTCAGCATTGGTGAGGGGTGAGGATTCCCAGCCCATGGGAGCAAAAAAATAGTTCAAACCATGGTGTGTGCTGGGGGGACACTAAGTGGGAGAGATAAATATGCTGTTCTGTGCATATTTGTGCACTGAGACGTGCTCTTTATAAAATTTGCTGATCACCTTTTTTCAGATTGTGTTATGTATACTTAGAAGTATTTTTGAAAATAATGTGGATATAAAATCTTTAAAAGTAAAGACACATTTCAAGTATCCCTGAGAAACTTGACTTTAAAAATGTAATTTGCTAAGAGATGGAGAATCTCTTCGTTAAGAAAGTATTTTACATTTTGTTGGCTTAAAAAATTTTTTTAAACTATTGCTTTCTTTAAAGCGAGGTCCATTTAAGTTATGTTCTATAGCCTGACTTACCTAGCTATTTAAATGGTTAACAAGTCCTTATAGATGAACTGCTCTGTGCAAAATATTGAAAGGTGCATTGTGGGGATGGATCAGGACTATAAAAATAACGAGAAACTGAGGATTCTGTCGTAAGAACAGAATTCATTTTGGGAGTCATTATATGTTACATGCCAAGGAGTGTAAAATAGTAGGGTAAAAAAGAGAATCTAGTGTGAAAATGTTCTACAGAAAAAAGAGGCAGGCAGAGCGGGCTAGGGCAGCACACCTGAGCCTCGTTGCTGCCTTTGACATTGCCATGGTCATTCAGTTGACTGCCCCGCCCAGCCCAGCTTGCAGCCACAAGGGCAGTGGTGCAAGTAGCTTGTTTTCTCCACAGACAGATGGAGACCGCACTGGTGTTCGCCCATGGCAGTGATGGGTTAATCTTGGAAGACTTCACATAGTGATATTTTTATAAAGTGCTAAAAATTTTCTTGGTCTAGCCATGAATTTTATAGGCGAAGCCAAGAGACCTTGGAAATTATACCCAGGATTGACTCATGTTGTTTAAGCTTTCACATTTCAGGAGGATTTGATAGCTTTGTTACTTCAAATCACCAGTCGTCATTCACTTTAATCACTGATCACACCGGCCTTATTTTTTCTCTCATCTCTAACATTAACTTCTCCACGAGGGGCTTGAGGAGGAATATCACTTTGTTTTTCCCAAAACTTTTATTTCTTATGTGACTCTGCTTAAAATGCGCAGACATCATGGAGACATAATTAGTTCTGTACTCACACCACAGAAAAACTGTGCCTGCACGCTTTGGTGGTGATTTAATTTTTTAAGTTGCAAGACATTGATTTAAAATTGTAGTGCACTGATGCAGTCACTTGTGTGGGCAGGCAGCAATGTAGATTCAGTACAACCATGTTTACACAATCATGGACCCTGCACATCCCACCACACATGTTTTCCTCCAACAAAAATTTATTTTTTTCCTAATACTCATTAAAGATAAGCGTTTCTCATTTTAAATGCTCTTTTAAAAATATTTCAGAAAAAAACAGTGACCTAATTCTAGAAACTTTGAGACTACCCTTTTTGATTTAAAAAGTGGACTGACTGCTGTCTCCAAGAGGAAACATCCCAAGGGAATGTCTAGTTTAGATGGAAGGCACGGGCATTAGTGAGCCTGGGCTATCACAACAAGATACCGTGGACTGGGGGCTTAAACAACAGACATTGTTTTCTCACAGTTCTGGAGGCTCACAGTCCATGATCAAGGTGCCAGCAGGGGTGGCTTCTGGTCAACCTTCTTGCTGTGTCTCACATGGAGACCGAGAAAGAGAGCTATCTCTGGTGTTTCTTCCTCTTTTTGTAAGGACACCAGTCCTATCAGATTAGGGCTCCAGTCTCATGACCTTATAACCGTAATTACCTTTTTAAAGGCCCCGTCTTCAAATACAGTCACATTGGGAGTTAGGGCTTCAATACATGAACTCCAGGGGGACACAAATCCAGTTCAGAACAGCACAAATAAGTTTCAAGATGGCGGTGGCTGCGGCGGCTGGCGCGGAGTAGCTGAGGTGGAAAAGGCGACCACTGGGCCTCAGGCAGCCGGGAAACTTGTGGACCTTCCTCTTGCCATCTCTTAAGGGAGGACCGCTGCTGCTGGCCGGTCGTGGGGGGTGACCGCCACTTTGCCCCCGGCAGGAGAGGCTGCCTCATTTACAGGCAACAGTTTTGAAGTGTGGAGCAGGAAAAGAACTGTTTCTTAGCTGCAAAAGCGAGTCTCGAAACAGGGAACAGGGCGCCAGGGCTGCTGTGTATGCAGCCAGGATCCCGGAGGCCGGGGCCGTGCTGAAGGCGGCCAGCTGCCCTATTCAGGATTCGAGGTTTCAGGCTGGCATTAAAGAAGATTCCTGGGAGTGCCTGAGCCGCGCCGCGACTGAACTGCCCGAGGCGGCAGCAGCCGAGAACACGGAAGGAGACAAACCAGAGACAGAGAGCGAGCAACCGACCTGGCACAGCACTGTGAGTGACCCCCTGGTCCAGCTCTGTTCGGGGGGGCGGATGGCCACCTGGCTCCCGCCTGCACCACCAGGCCACTCACCGCCCTGGTGCTGCCTCCATTTTCCCAGGTGCGGGCAGCTCCGCCCTGCTCGGCCATCACTGAGCCCTCCCACTTGCTTGGCCTGGCGCAGGGCTTTCCGGAGCCTGCAGACCGGCCTCCTCTCCCACTCCCTCCCCAGTTCTCTGGCGGGGCTGGTGGCGGTGGGCCTCCCCGGCCAGTGTCAGGAGGGCAAGGAAGTACGGGCGGGCCCACTGTCACTCCACCACACCCTGGACTCCGCCCCGGTAAGCTTCCTGTTACTGGGAGGCAGATACCATCTCTGCGGCCACCAGTTTGGAAAAAAGCCTAACGAATTTCTGGTTGGGAATAGTGTGGTAGGAGAGTTCCCAGGTCCGCTTGAACCTGCTGGAGAGCAGGCTGCAGGCGGGCGCTAGGCTTGGTTTATACCGGGGGGGATACAAAGGTGAACAAGACCTGAGAAAGATCTACACAGTGCTACAAAGGCACCCAGAGCGACCGGTCGTCTGTGCCTAGCAGAAACCTGGTAGACTTCCTGGGCGAGGCGGTGCCGAGCAGGGTCTTGAAGGCCCAGCTGATAGACGAGGGTTGCAGAAGACACGCCCCAGCCCAGCACAGTGCGCACAGAGGGGGGAGACGTGCGGCCAGGGAGGCGGAGACTCGACAGAAACCACACACCCGGTGGGGTCACCACTGCACGATCTAACAGCCTGGGCCAGAGCACACGGAACGGGGAGAAGTCCTGCACAGGAAGTGAAAGCTCAACAGCGATCACACACCCTGGGGTATGTGATCCACCAGCCCAGCAGAGTCCAAGCTGACCAGAAAGGTGGCTCCCCGGAGAAGCCGAAGACCCGGGGCAACCACACACACAAGGCACTAGAGGCCAACTGAGCAGTCACGGAGGGAGCCATACCAAATTGGCAACCACAGCAACATCCTGGTTAGTCATTAGTCTCAAATCGGTGGTCTGTGCAACCCCCTGCCACAATGAATAAACACCAAAAAAAAGATACCAGAAATACAAAAAATCAAGAAAGTACACCACCGAAAGTTAATAAATCTCAAACTCAAGATCCTATAGAACAAGAAGCCCTTGAAATGACTGACAAGGAATTTCAAGTGATAATTCTAAGGAAACTGAATGAGATACAAGAAAACTCAGCTAGACATCATGATGAAATGAGGAAAAGTATACAGGATCTGAAAGAGGAAATGTACAAGGAAATCAATGTCCTGAAAAAAAATGTAGCAGAACTTGCTGAACTGAAGAAGTTATTCATCGAAATAAAAAACACAACGGAGAGTTTAACCAGCAGGCTTGTCGAAGTTGAAGAGAGAACCTCTGAACTTGAAGATGGGCTGTTTGAAATAACACAAGCAGACAAAAAGAAAGAAAAAAGAATCAAGGACATGGAAGAAAATCTGAGAGAGATATCAGACAACCTCAAGCGCTCAAATATCCGAGTCATGGGTATTCCAGAAGGGGAGGAAAATGGAGATTCCATTGAAAACATATTCAACAAAATAGTGGCAGAAAACTTCCCAGGTATAGGAAAAATCACAGATCATCAGATCCAGGAAGCTCAACGATCTCCAAACGTATTCAACCCAAAAAGGCCTTCTCCAAGACATGTCATAGTCAAATTGGCAAAACTCAGAGACAAAGAGAGAATCTTAAAAGCTGCAAGAGAGAAGTGTCAAATCACTTATAAGGGAGCCCCAATCAGATTAACATCACACTTTTCATCACAAACCCTAAAAGCTAGAAAGGAATGGGATGATATTTTCAAAATACTAAAAGACAAAGATTGCCAGCCAAGAATACTCTACCCTGCAAGGCTATCCTTCCGAAATGAGGGGCAAATAGTATATTTCTCAGACAAACAAAAACTGCGGGAGTTCACTACCACACGACCACCCTTACAAGAAATCCTCAAGGGAGTACTGGGTTTGGTTCCTGAAAAATAACTACCACTGCCATAAAAACCCAAGAAAAATGTAAACTCGCTAGTATAATAAAAATGGCATTCATGAAGAGAAAACAAGCTAACAAAAACACTATCTACAACCTAAGGAACCACCAAACAAAGAAAGCAAACAGTAAATCAGAAAGCAAGGAACAAAAGAAACCTAAGACAACCAAACAACCAATAAAATGCTAGGAATAAATCAACACCTTTCAATAACAACTCTTAATGTAAAAGGCTTAAATTCCCCAATTAAAAGACACAGACTGGCTGACTGGATCAAAAAGCAGGACCCAACTATATGCTGCCTAGAAGAGACCCACCTCACCCATAAAGATTCACACAGACTAAGAGTGAAAGGATGGAAAAAGATTTACCATGCAAACAGAAAAGAAAAATGAGCTGGAGTAGCTATTCTTATATCTGACAAAATAGACTTTAAACTAAAAACCATAAAAAGAGACAATGAGGGACACTACTTAATGATAAAAGGTCTGATCCATCAAGAAGACATAACAATCATAAATATGTACGCACCCAATGTTGGAGCAGCCAGATTGATAAAACAAACTCTATTAGACCTAAAGAAGGAAATAGACACTAATACCATAATAGCAGGGGACCTGAACACTCCACTGTCAATATTAGACAGATCATCTAGGCAAAGAATCAGTAGAGAAACACAAGATCTAAACAAGACTCTAGACCAATTGGAATTGGCAGATATCTACAGAACATTCCACCCAACAACCTCAGAATATTCATTCTTCTCATCAGCACATGGATCATTCTCCAAGATAGATCACATATTAGGTCACAAATCAAGTCTCAATAAATTCAAAAAAATTGGAATTATCCCATGTATCTTCTCAGACCACAATGGATTAAAACTAGAAATTAATAACAAACAAAACTCTGGAAACTATACAAACACATGGAAATTAAACAGCATTCTACTTAATGACATATGGGTCCAAGAAGAAATGAAGCAGGAAATCAAAAAATTTATTGAAACTAATGAAAACGATGATACATCATACCAAAACCTGTGGGATACTGCAAAAGCAGTATTGAGGGGAAAATTTAGTGCATTAAACGCTCACTTCAGAAGAATGGAAAGATGGCAAGTGAACAACCTAACACTTCACCTTAAAGAACTAGAAAAACAAGAACAATCCGAACCTAAAGTTAGCAGACGGAAAGAAATCATTAAGATCAGAGCAGAACTGAATGAAATTGAAAACCAAAAAACAATTCAAAAGATCAACGAATCAAAAAGTTGGTTTTTTGAAAAGATAAATAAAATTGACAAACCACTAGCATGGCTAACAAAAAAAAGAAGAGAGAAGACTCAAATAACAAATATTAGAAATGAAAAAGGCGATATTACAACTGATTCATCTGAAATACAAGGAATCATTCGAGACTACTATAAACAACTATACGCCAACAAATTTGAAAATCTGGAGGAAATAGATAAATTTCTGGACACACACAAGCTCCCAAAACTGAACCGTGAAGACGTAGAAAATTTGAACAGACCAATAACAATAAAGGAGATTGAAGCTGTTATCAGAAGGTTCCCAACAAAGAAAAGCCCAGGACCAGATGGATTCACAGCAGAATTTTACCAAACATTCAAAGAGGAATTGACACCGATTCTTTACAAACTATTCCAAAAGATTGAAACGGACGCAAATCTCCCAAACTCATTCTATGAAGCAAACATCATCGTGATACCAAAACCAGGTAAAGATATAACCAAAAAAGAAAATTACAGGCCGATATCCTTGATGAATATAGATGCAAAAATCCTCACTAAAATACTAGCAAACAGAATACAGCAACACATACGAAAAATTATTCATCACGATCAAGTGGGATTCATCCCAGGGATGCAAGGTTGGTTCAACATACGCAAATCAATAAATGTGATACACCATATTAATAAACTCAAACACAAGGACCATATGATCATCTCTATAGATGCTGAAAAAGCATTTGATAAAGTTCAGCACTCATTCATGACAAAGACCCTTTATAAGTTAGGTATAGAGGGAAAGTATCTCAACATAATTAAAGCCATATATGCCAAACCCACTGCCAATATCATCCTGAATGGGGAAAAGCTGAAAGCTTTTCCTTTAAGAACAGGAACTAGACAAGGATGCCCACTCTCACCACTCCTATTCAACATAGTGTTGGAAGTACTAGCCAGAGCAATCAGAGAAGAGAAGGAAATAAAGGGCATCCAGACTGGAAAAGATGAAGTCAAACTGTCCCTGTTTGCAGATGACATGATCCTATATATCGAACAGCCTAATACCTCTACAAAAAAACTGCTGGAATTGATAAATGATTTCAGCACAGTAGCAGGATACAAAATCAACACACAAAAATCAGTAGCATTTCTTTTCTCCAATAGTGAACATGCAGAACGAGAAATCAAGAAAGCCTGCTCATTTACAATAGCCACCAAAAAAGTAAAATACTTAGGAATTGAGTTAACCAAGGAGGTGAAAAATCTCTATAATGAGAACTACAAACCACTGCTGAGAGAAATTAGAGAGGATACAAGAAGATGGAAAGATATTCCATGCTCTTGGATTGGAAGAATCAACATAGTGAAAATGTCCATACTACCCAAAGTGATATACAAATTCAATGCAATCCCCATCAAAACTCCAAAGACATTTTTCTCAGAAATGGAAAAAACTATTCAGACATTTATATGGAACAATAAAAGACCACGCATAGCCAAAGCAATGCTGAGCAAAAAAAATAAAGCTGGACGCATAACACTACCTGACTTTAAGCTATACTACAAAGCTATAATAACCAAAACAGTATGGTACTGGCATAAAAACAGACACACTGACCAATGGAATAGAATAGAGAATCCAGAAATCAACCCACACACTTACTGCCATCTGATCTTTGACAAAGGCACCAAGCCTATTCACTGGGGAAGGGACTGCCTCTTCAGCAAATGGTGCTGGGATAACTGGGTATCCATATGCAGGAGAATGAAACTAGATCCATACCTCTCACCGTATACTAAAATCAACTCAAAATGGATTAAAGATTTAAATATACACCCTGAAACAATAAAACTTTTTAAAGAAAACATAGGAGAAACACTTCAGGAAATAGGACTGGGCACAGACTTCATGAATACGACACCAAAAGCACGGGCAACCAAAAGAAAAATAAACAAATGGGATTATATCAAACTAAAAAGCTTCTGCACAGCAAAAGAAACAATTAGCAGAGTTAAAAGACAACCAACAGAGTGGGAGAAAATATTTGCAAAATATACATCTGACAAAGGATTAATATCCAGAATATATAAGGAACTCAAACAACTTTACAGGAAGAAAACAAGCAACCCAATTAAAAAATGGGCAAAAGAGCTAAGTAGGCATTTCTCTAGGGAAGATATACAAATGGCCAACAGACATATGAAAAAATGCTCAACATCACTCAGCATCGGGAAAATGCAAATCAAAACCACATTGAGATACCATCTAACCCCAGTTAGGATGGCTAAAATCCAAAAGACTCTGAACGATAAATGCTGGCGAGGCTGCGGAGAAAAAGGAACTCTCATACATTGTTGGTGGGACTGCAAAATGGTGCAGCCTCTATGGAAAATGGTATGGAGGTTCCTCAAACAACTGCAGATAGATCTACCATACGACCCAGCTATCCCAATGTTGGGAATATACCCAGAGGAATGGAAATCATCAAGCCGAAGGTATACCTGTTCCCCAATGTTCATCGCAGCACTCTTTACAATAGCCAAGAGTTGGAACCAGCCCAAATGCCCATCATCAGATGAGTGGATTCGGAAAATGTGGTACATCTACACAATGGAATACTACTCAGCTATAAAAACGAATGAAATACTGCCATTTGCAACAACATGGATGGACCTTGAGAGAATTATATTAAGTGAAACAAGTCAGGCACAGAAAGAGAAATACCACATGTTCTCACTTATTGGTTGGGAGCTAAAAATTAGTATATAAATTCACACACACACACACACACACACACACACACACACACACACACACACACACACACACACACACACACACACACACACACAAAACCGGAGGGGGGGGGAAGAAGATATAACAACCACAATTATTTGAAGTTGATATGACAAGCAAACAGAAAGGACATTGTTGGGGGGGGAGGGGGGAGGGAGAAGGGAGGGAGGTCTTGGTGATGGGGAGCAATAATCAGCTACAATGTATATCGACAAAATAAAATAAAAAAAAAAAGATAACAAGTTGGAAAAAAAAAAAAAAAAAAAAAAAGAACAGCACAAATACCAAGGATCCTGAGTTGAAAACTAAGAGCCATAGCACCCTAGGCCACAGCAGCCTATATGTCTGATCGCAGGCTAAAGGAGACTTTACCAAGCTGGTTTCTGGTGAGTTCAGATTCTTGGAAACAGTGGAGGAATTAACTCTGCTTTGTCCCAAACCTCTTCTCTCCTCACCAAGCTGAATCCATCCATATGTGCCATGACATCTGCAGAAATGCACGTGCCACCCCGAATCTCCACTTCTGTACAAGTTGCAGCAATTTCTCGTTTCCTTAGAGCTTTGTCTTCAAGTACAGTCTTCATCCGTGGTTGGCTGACATGTTTTCCTCCGATGTGCAGACGCTGCAAAATACCCACAGGCGTTGCTGCCGAGGGCTCTGTCTGGTCAGCAGGCCCCTGCTGCTCTCTGACCTGCCCAGCAGCAGTGGGGTTTAGAGATGGAAATAGATGACTGATGCTTTTGATCTTGCTTTTAGATTGCAAGGGGATCAATAACAGTGACGACGTCAAATGTACAGGACACTTTCGTACAAGTGTCCGAATGAATCGAAGGTCTTGGGTGCCTGTTCTGGGATTGCCTTAGTCTCTCATTTATGTGGTCAGTCACTCAAGTGACAAATCTTTATTGAGCCCTGACTCCGTACCAGGCATTGTGTTAGATTCTGGAGATACAATAAGGAACTACACAGAGGTAATCCCTGTCCTCTGAGAATCTGTCAGTTGTGGGATCTTGAGCAAATCTATTGATCTTTGTGAGACTTAGTTTCCTCAGTTTAAGGTAGGACTATTAGAATGGTAAATCATCACTGTTGGAACGAACATTTAAAATTGTGACTTCTCTCTGTGATTACTGGAATGATCTGGTCTCGTAAGGAATTTGGAAGCTTCAAAAAAGAATACGTAAGAATTTAAAATCACTTGTAATCCATGTAGACAATGTTAATCCTTTGCTGTGTTTTTTCCTAGGCCTTTGCCATGTATGTACATACATATACATATGTATGTACATGTATACATTTTTGTTTAAAAATTTGGCATCATTTATGTGCTAGCTTGAAACTAACTTATTTCTTAATATCATTTCATAAGTATTTTTCATGTTATCAAATATTATCATTATGTTTGCTAATGGCTGTTGGTACTTATCATATAGACATATCATAATATTTATCCCTCCTGTTTTAGGGCATTTCATTTATTTCCCAGTTTTCAGTATTATAAACAAATGGCAATACATGTTTCAGATTGATTCCTAAAAATAAATTGTTAGAGGTAGGATTGTGAAGTCAAACAAGTTTTTGCCTTGTGGATATATACTGCAAAATTTCCATCCAGAGGGTATGTATCAATTTGCATGCCTATTAGCCATGCACAAATTTGCCAGTTTCCATGCGTCTTCACCATGTAGATGTGTATGTTTTGTAAATCCTTGCCAATTTGATGGGTGAAGTATATACTTTTTAAAATAAAAGTTGTAAGGTAGCGTTTGCATGCACTTGTTTTTATATGTCTTTTAGTTATTTATGTTTCTACGATTCCTATTCATATCCTTGTCTATTAAAATTCTTTTTTTCTGTATAAATTTGTGAGAGCGCTCTTTATCTCAAAGGTATTTTCCTTTACATGTTGTAAATATTGTCTCCACTTTGTGGGTTGCCTCTTGCATATATGAATTACAGATTAAGAACACCTTTTTTTTGTAACCATATCTCTGAGTCCTGCTTCTTCTGTTTCATTGCCTATAAAACTTTCCAATCACGAGGTTGGAAATTTTATCCTCGTTTTCTTTTTGGTACCAAATTATTGGGTCTATTTTGGGATTTCTTATTCTCTTCAATTTATTTGTCTATTTATTCTGCCACTACAGCTACAATATATTTGTTCTGGTCTTTCATGTGTAAAATCTCCAGTTTCACTTTTTTTTTAATTAACATCTTTATCTTATTCCTCTTGACTCTAGAAATTGTCTCCATCTCGACTTCCACACAGATCTCAGTGTTGATTCTGCTCTTGAACTGCTATGAGAGACCTTCAGAATTAAGCAATGATATTTTTAATTTCCTTACTTTATTAACAGTGAAAGTATCATCTCATCTCTTTCAATTGTCTTATCTCTTTTTTCAGCTTTTACCCTGTTTATATTTTCTTGAATTAAATGGCACAAAACATGTGCCATTTAAAACTTGCTTCTACTTTTTAACATATTTTGCAAAGAATTGTTTGATTTCTCCCCTTTGAGTGTCTTTCAAAAGTTGTCTTTTATATTACACGATTCTTTGTAGGCGCCATTCGTCCTGAGCAGAACTGAGAGTTATTACGGACTGCCACACGTCCCTGTGTGTGTGCATCATCCTCAGATCCTTTCGTAGCCTGTCTTTTAGGATGTTCTGGTCTGACTCCAGCTCTGGGACTGGGTCTCAGAGCGTCTCAGTAGCCCAGCAGCCTGGGTGGGAGGCCGGGAGCTTGGCACCGCGGGCAGTCTGGCCGAGGAGTTTTCTCTCCCCCTGCTCTGGGTTGGTAAAGCCTGCCTTTAGGGACTGCTTCTCTCTTCCTAGATTTCCAGTTGGCCTGTCTTTCACACTTGGTACAGGGAGTTTCTGTGCACAACCTTGTTCCTGTGGTAATGAGAGAAGATACATCAGTCTGGGCTAGAACCCCCGTCACTGGCTGGAATCTGCAAGACTCGTGGTTCTGTCTGATCTGTCTGCGTCGAACCTTGACTTCAGGGAGGCTGTGCTGCGGCTCTGCCCCGGCTCGCCCTGGGACCTCACCTGTGGACCGCCAGGTGGGTTCTGCCGGGATGCCCAGTCCTGTGAGGTGGAGCCCTGTCTTATCCCGGTCTCTGGTCACTCCAGTGAGATAGACACTCTTTGTTCTGCTTTCCCCAACTGGCTTCTCTTTACCCCATTATGAGCAGAAATACCTCAAAAGTGGTGGCAAGTGAGAGTCACTCTTTGTAATTACCAGTCTGTTCCAGATTTTCCCTTTTTCTTAAAGTGTTGGCTTATTTTAGCTGGTTTCTGGAAGAGATATAATCAGATGCCTGTGATGAAATAAGATGTGGAAGACCTATCTGTGAAGTCAGGAATGGATCTTAAGGCTTATTTGAGATAACACCTCTTCTGCCAGCCTCGCAACTGTGACTTGAGGGTGAAATGAGATGGCAAATGGAAAGGAAGGACTCTGTGGACTGCTTGAAGCATTATGCAAATGCAAAGTTGCTTTGTTGTCGTCACGTTTTATGAGACCAGAAATCAGTAGCCTTGTTGGAAGCAAATTTGAGTTAGGAGTTTTTTTTAAGGAATGTGTGATAGTGGAAAAGGGTTATTTAGGTACAGCACAAAGCCATTCTATTTCTGTGTGTTTCACTGCCTCCTTTCACAGCAGTGCATCTGAAATAGAGCTTTGTCGTCTTCTTTACCCCCCCAAAGAGAAGACTGGCCTGGATTTCTGCTGTTGACTATTTCTTTGAGGCCAGGAGACTGTTTCAGCAAAAGAAACTCATCTTCAGGTAGGTCTGCCCCCGTACGATGCCTCGGATTGGGGGCAGAGGCTCTAATTAAGATGAAAGACTGTAATGTCTAGCCCATCTGGGAAGCTTAAAGTTGATGTGGTTTGAACGAAAGTAATGACTTTTGCTTAAAATGCTATTAATATTAGAAAGAGCATGGGACTGATTTTTGGTGCAATTGGAAGAGATTATTTCTTTTTCATGTCTTTTCCCCAAAGTAATGGTCCTTTCTCCCTCCTGAAACTCTGTAATGTATACGTTTAACATGTGGGGTCTTTTTTTCTCCTTAAAGCTTCTTTCACTTGGCTGTTTGTCATTTATACTCTTAAACGCAGTGCAAAGTTTAGGTATTAATGCATTTTTGAAAAAAGTAGTAAGAATTTGTTCTTATTGGGGGTGTTTACTTGGATGACTGAGAGCCAGACTTCGCTGTGTCTTTTCCCCGAGCCTTTCTCCCTGTGGTGCGTGGAGGGCTTTGGCCTCCTGTCCCCTAGTCTCTAGCCTTGCACGGAAAGTGGAAGTGGCCTCACTGTGAAACCCACACATACTTACTATGGCGTTCATATGTACCAAAATAAAGTTGAAAAATTTGAAGTAACATGTATTGCTCTTGGGTTAAGAAGGCTTATCTAATACCAAGTACTGCAATGAAAAAAATGTGCATTTTGAATGTTGATAAGACATTAATGGGGTAGATAAATTGGGGTTGCTTACACCAGTATATGTTAAAAGCGTTCCAGAGCAGTGATGCTTTTTACAAGTGACAATAATTATGGATAAAAAGTACATTTTATGTGGAATTACAATGGCTTGAGCATTGTAAATTTAATATTATATTTATATTACAGGCAAATTTGTTATAGAAATAAAAAATGAAAATCATGCATAATCTCTATTCTAGTAAATCATGCTTTTTTCTTTTTTCCTTCCACTTCTTATTAATGTACTTACAAACTTTTATGTGATTGCAATCATAATATACATTCAGTTTTCATTTTACTATTTTTCATTCAACATTTCCTATGTTGGACGCATTTTTCCAGCCCTCACTTGAGGTGAGGACCTACTGTGGCTGCTTTGACCAGTCCCCTTTGTTGACCAAGCAGCTGCCTCCAAATTTTTTGGATCCTATTTGAGTAATGCTACAATGAACATCTTTGCCCCCACTTAATTTTAATTTTCTTTTTGTGGGAAAGTTTTTGTGTGCTGGTTAGAATATGTTGAAAGGGGTGATATTTCTGTGCCAGATTTCAAGGAATTTCTGGTAGTTAAGCAGAGCCCGTTGGAGGGGGGCACTGTGAGTGACTCAGAGTCCTGTCTTGAGAGACGGTGAGTCTCCGGGAACAAAGGCAGGACTCCCTGTCCTGTGGAAGGCCTCGCTGGAGACAGAGCTCGCCACAGTACAGCACCCAGAAACAATCTGCTGGAAACCACCCTTCCTTGTCAGTCAATGTAATTTGGATGTGGCTTTGAGTTTGAGTCAGACTCACTGGGAGTGGGCGTCCACAGTCTTCCTGCTGAGGTGGGCTGGCGGGGGGTTTTACTTTCTGCTGGAAGTCAGGGTTGGCCTGTGGGTAGGGAAGGCCCTGGATCTGGCCCAGGCAAGCTGGCGGAAGTGATGGGAGGGGAGAGAGTTTCTAGGCAGAGGGGAAGCTGCTGAATGACGCTGCCACCATCTTGCCAGAATCAGGGGGTGTTTGCCAAAGCTGTTTCCCTCCACACATGACCTCAGGCAAAGGTGCTACCTGTGGGGTCCTCAGTCCTTCCTCCACCAAAACTGCAGGTGGGGGGAGCCAAAGGAGAAAACAGGCCTGTGACGATCAAACTTGTAAGAGCCCCAAACCCCCAGCACCCTCACCACCGATGGCCTCACAGCAGAGCTTGTCACCTCTCGCCCTCTTTTCAGCTGATGGGTTCTTATGAGTTTTGCCAAACTATAGTTAAATAACTCCACAAACTGCACCTTTGCCACAAAATCTTTTTAAAAGAATTGGGATACTTTGAGAGAGAGAAAAAAAACCCCAAACAGCCATAAAACAGACGGCATTATGAGATTTCCACTCTTGCCTTGGTCTTGCTCTCTGGAGCACAGGGCTGTGGGCAGACTGGTGAGTGGCTGATGCGATAAGAAGCTCCTCCAGGGTAACGCGAGCGAGGCTGGAGGTGGCCTCGGCAGTGTCCCCGCTTGCACGCCCGCGGCAGCGTCTGCTCCTTTGTATTCCTGGCTACAGCAGTATTCCTGACATTACCACTAGCCCACACCTCCCCACAAGCAAACCAAACAGTGGAAATGTGTACAGATTTCAGTAATCAGCATACTTCCAGAACAATGCTAGTCTGCACTGTGTCGTTCCTCAAACTCATGCAGAAGCTGAGCCATGACGTTGAATCATCTGCGTACGTCCTGCTAATCTTCCAGGCAAAAGAGACTACAGACCACCCTGGTTTAAAACCCACGCTGTAACCTGGGAATAATTACATGTATTGACAATATATTTCAAAGTTACACTTCAGTACTTCCATACATCTGTAAAAATTTTTTCTGTCCCATTATCACTTTTTTTTAGGTTTATTTATTTATTTTTATTTTACTTTATCAATATACAATGCAGTTGATTTTCATGTCCCTTTACCAAGTCATCCTTTCCCCCCTCCTTCTCCAGCCTCCCCCTGCATTAACATCATATCTGTTCACTTGTCTTAACAAGTTCAAGGAATTGCTGTGATTGTCCTGTCTTCTTCCCCTCACCCCCATTTATTTGTTTGTTTGTTTATTTATTTTTAGCTCCCACAAATAAGTGAGAACCTGTGGTATTTCTCTTTCTGTGCCTGGCTTATTTCACTTAACATAATTTTCTCTAAGTCCATCCATGTTGTTGTGAATGGCAGAATTTCATTCTTTTTTATAGCAGAGCAGTATTCCATTGTGTAGATATACCACTTTCCCTTATCCCCTCATCTGAAGATGGACATTTGTGCTGGTTCCAACTCTTGACTATTGTAAATAGCACTACAATAAACATGGGAGTACAGATATCTCTATGACATGATTTCCATTTCCTCTAGGTTTATACCCAGCAGTGGGATAGCTGGGTCATATGGTAGATCATTCTGTAATTATTTGAGGAGCCTCCATACCATTTTCCATAAAGGCTGCACCATTTTGCAGTCCCACCAACAGTGTAGGAGAGTTCCTTTATCTCCGCAACCTTGTCAGAATTTATCATTCTCAGTCTGTTGGATTTTAGCCATCCTGACTGGAGTGAGATGGTATCTCAGAGTGGTTATGATTTGCATTTCCCAAATGCTGAGTGATGTTGAGCATTTTTTCATGTGTCTGTTGGCCATTCATACATCTTCCTTTGAGAAATGCCTATTCAGCTCCTTTGCCCATTTTTTAATTGGGTTATTTGTTTTTTTTGCTGTAAAGTTGTTTGAGTTCCTTGTATATTCTGGATATTAATCCTTTGTCAGATGTATATTTTGCAAATATTTTCTCCCACTCTGTTGGTTGTATTTTAACTCTGTTAATTGTTTCTTTTGCTGTGCAGAAGCTCTTTAGTTTGATATAATCCCATTTGTTTATTTTTCCTTTAGTTGCCTGTGCTTTTGGGGTTGTATTCATGAAGTCTGTGCCCAGTCCTACTTCCTGGAGTGTTTCCCTTATGTTTTCTTTAAGGAGTAATAATGTTTTGGGATGTATATTTAATTCTTTAATCCATTTTGAGTTGATTTTGGTATATGGTGAGAGGTACAGGTCTAGTTTCATTCTTCTACATATGAATATCCAGTTTTCCCGGCACCATTTGCTGAAGAGGCAGTCTCTTCCCCGGTGTGTAGACTTGGAGCCTTTGTTGAAGATCAGATGACTGTAGGTGTATGGGTTGATTTCCGGGTTCTCTATTCTGTTCCATTGGTCTTTGTGTCTATTTTTATGCCAGTACCATGCTGTTTTGGTTACATTGTTTAAAATCAGGTAGTGTTATGCCTCCAGCCTTGTTTTTTTGCTCAGGATTGCTTTGGCTATTCGTTGTCTTTTATTATTCCATATGAATGTTAGGGTTTTTTTTTTTCTTCCCATTTCTGAGAAAAATGTCCTTGGAATTTTGATGGGGATTGCATTGAATCTGTAGATCACTTTGGATAGTATGGACATTTTCACAATGTTCATTCTTCCAATCCAAGAGCGTGGGATATCTTTCTGTCTTCTTGTGTCCTCTTTAATCTCTCTCAACAGTGGTTTGTAGTAATCATCATAGAGATTTTTTGCATCTTTGGTTAACTTTATTCGTAGGTATTTTATTTTTTTGGTGACTATTGTAAATGGGCAGGCTTTCTTGATTTCTCGTTCTGCATGTTCACTAGTGGAGAAAAGAAATGCTACTGATTTTTGTGTGTTGATTTTGTATCCTGCTACTGTGCTGAAATCATTTATCAACTCCAAGAGTGTTTTTGTAGAGGCTTCAGGCTGTTCGATATATAGAATCATGTCATCTGCAAAGAGGGACAGTTTGACTTCATCTTTTCCAATCTGGATGCCCTTTATTTCCTTCTCTTCTCTGATTGCTCTGGCTAGTACTTCCAACACTATGTTGAATAGGAGTGGTGAGAGTGGGCATCTTTGTCTAGTTCCTGTTCTTAAAGGAAAAGCTTTCAGCTTTTCCCCATTCAGGATGATATTGGCTGTGGGTTTGTCATAAATGGCTTTAATTGTGTTGAGATATTTTCCTTCTATACCCAATTGATAGAGAGTCTTTATCATGAATGAATGTTAAACTTTGTCAAAAGCTTTTTCAGTGTCTATAGAGATGATCATACGGATTTTGTCTTTGATTTTATTGATGTGGTGTATCACATTTATTGATTTGCATATGTCGAACCAACCTTGTATTCTATCAGCTAGTATTTTATTGAGGATTTTTGCATATATGTTCATCAAGGATATTGGCCTGTAGTTTTCTTTTTTTGCTGTATCTTTGTCTGGTTTTGGTATCAGGATGATGTTTGCCTCACAGAATGAGTTTGGGAGAATGGCTTCTTTTTAAACTTTTTTGGAAAAGTTTGTAGAAAATTTGTATTAATTCTTCTTTGAAGGTTTGGTAGAATTCTGCAATGAAGCCATCCGGTCCTGGGCTTTTCTTTGTTGGGAGAATGCTGATAACAGCTTCAATCTCTTTGATTGTTATTGGTCTGTTCAGATTTTCTATGTCTTCTTGGCTTAGTCTTCGTAGTTTGTGTGTGTCCAGAAATTTATCCATTTCCTCCAGATTTTCAAATTTGTTCGCATATAGTTGTTTATAGTAGTCTCTAATTATTCTTTGTATTTCTGAGATATTGGTTGTAATATCATGTTTTTCATTTCTAATTTTTGTTATTTGTGTCTTATCTCTTCTTGTTTTAGTTAGCCTTGCTAATGGTTTGTCAATTTTATTTATCTTTTCAAAAAATCAACTTTTTGTTTCATTGATTTTTTTGTATTTTTTTGTTTGTTTGTTTTCTGTTTCATTTAGTTCTGCTCTGATCTTAATTATTTCTTTCCATCTACTAAGTTTGGGTTTGGATTGTTCTTGTTTTTCTAGTTCTTTAATGTGAAGTGTTAGGTTGTTCACTTGCCATCTTTCCATTCTTCTGAAGCAAGCATTTAGTGTGATAAATTTCCCCCTTAGTACTGCTTTTGCAATATCCCACAGGTTTTGGTATGATGTGTCATTATTTTCATTAGTTTCAAGAAATTTTTTCATTTCCTGTTTAATTTCTTCCTGGACCCATATGTCATTAAGTAGAATGTTTTTAATTTCCATGTGTTTGTATAGTTTCCATTTTCATTTGTTATTGATTTCTAATTTCAATCCATTGTGGCCTGTAAAAATACATGGAATAATTCCAGTTTTTGAATTTGTTGAGACTTGATTTGTGACCTAACATGTGTTCTATCCTGGAGAATGGTCCATGTGCTGATGAGAAAAATGAATATTCTGAGGTTGTTGGATTAAATGTTTTGTAGACATCTGCCAAAACCAATTGACCTAACATGTTGTTTAGATCTTTTGTTTCTCTGTTGACTTTTTGTCTGGATGATCTGTCCAACATTGACAGTGGGGTGTTCAGGTCCATGGCTATTATGGTATTAGTGCCTATCCCTTTCTTTAGGTCTAATAGTGTTTGCTTTATAAATCTGGCTGCTCCAATGTTGGGTGCATATATATTTATGATTGTTATGTCTTCTTGTTGGGTAGATCCTTTTATCATTATATAGTATCCTTCTTTATCTCTTTGTATGGTTTTTGGTTTATCTTATCTAAGAATAGCTATTCCAGCTCATTTTTTGTTTTTGTTTGCATGGTGTATCTTCTTCCATCCTTTCACTCTTAGTCTACGTGTATCTTTACAGGTGAGGCGAGTCTCTTGAAGGCAGCATATTGTTGGGTCCATCTTTTTAATCCAATCAGTAAGTGTGTGCCTTTTGGGTGGGGAATTTAATCCTTTTACATTAAGAATTATTATTGAAAGGTGTTGATTTACTCCTGGCATGTTATTTATTTTTGTTTGGATGTTTTAAATATCTTTTGTTTCTTTCTTTCTGATTTACTGTTTGTCTTCTGTGTTTGTTGGTTTCTTGCAGTGGTAGGTATACCTTTTTTTCTCGTTATTGTTAGCATTTTAATTTTACTGGTGGGATTTGTTTTTTCTTGAGAATTCATGGTAGTGATGGCTGTTTTTCAGGTACCAGACCCAGTACTTCCTTGAGAATTTCTTGTAAGCCTGGTTATGTGGTAGTAAACTCCCACAGTTTTTGTCTGTCTGAAAAATATACTATTTGTCCTTCATTTTGGAAGGATAGCATTGCTGGGTAAAGTATTCTTGGCTGGCAATTTTTGTCTTTTAGTATTTTGAATATATCATGCCATTCTCTTCTGGCTTTTAGGGTTTCTGATGAAAAGTCTGATGTTAGTCTGATAGGGACTCCCTTATAGGTGACTTGATGCTTCTCTCTTGCACATTTTAAGATTCTCTCTTTGAGTTTTGCCAGTTTGATGATAACATGTCTTGGAGAGGACCTTTTGGGGTTGAATATGTTTGGGGATCTTTGGGCCTCCTGAATCCGAAAATCTGTGTCCTTCCCTATATCTGGGAAGTTTTTCTGCTATTATTTTGTTGAGTATGTTTTCAATGCCATTTCCTTTTTCCTCCCCTTCTGGAATACCCATGATTTGGATATTTGAGATCTTAAGGTTGTCTGTTATCTCTCTTAGATTTTCTTCAGTTTTTTAAATTCTTTTTTCTTTTTTTTTTGTCTGCCTGTGTTATTTTGAACAAGACATCTTCAAGGTCAGACATTCTCTCTTATGCTTGTTCTAGCCTGCTGGTTAAACTCTCAGTTATGTTTTCTATTTTGCTGAATGAATCCTCCAGCTCTACAAGCTCCGCTACATTCTTTTTCAGGGCATTGATTTCTTTGTACATTTCTTCTTTCAAGTTCTGTGTACTTTTTCTCATTTCATTGTGTTGTCTAACTGAGTCTTCTTGTATCTCATTTAGTTTCCTTTGAATTGTTGCTTGAAATTCCTTGTCAGTCATTTCAAGGACTTCTGTTCTGTAGGATCTAGAACTTGAGAATTATTGTATTTCTTTGGTGGTGTCCTACTTTCTTGGCTTTTTGTATTTCTGGTATCTCTCCATTGGTGTTTAGTCATTGTGGCAGAGGGTTTCATGATCCACTCATCACACCCTGGTGTCTGGTCTGGATCCTGCAGAGGCTGCCAATTTGGCACTGCTGCCTTGAGGCCAGGGAGTCAGTGGGTTGGCCTCTTGGGGGCAGGGACTTGCCTGAGCTGGGTCCTGTGATGTGGTGGCTGCCCTGCTGGTTCAGTGCTGTTGCCTTGGGGCTTTGGGGTCAGTGGGTGGGGCCTCTTGATGCCGGGTGGCGGGTACTTGCCTGGTCTGGGTCCTGTGGTGCAGCAGCTGTCATGCTGGTTTGGTGCTCCTATTATCACTTGTAAAGCCATTTAAGGCCTTAAAAGTGTTCAGGAACTGTTTGGAAGCATGGTCTTTTTGCTCTAGGCAGAATAAAGGAATTAAAAAAGTGATGAACAAGGAAAGCTGACAGAAAGGATTTACAATACATCCTGTCAACAAGACATAACTTGATATGTGTTCTCTGAAAATCACTTTGCCTTTGTGGCTAATCCATAAAAGTAAACCATCATCCAAGAGATTGGCTAGAACTCAACTGTACATAAAGACAAAATGGAACAAAGACTTTGAGAAGAAGGAAATAATCCCCAAGTAAAAGAAAGGGAAAGGGGATTGGAATTGGGTAGCAGTGGATTCAGTGGAATAGGAATTGGTGCAGTGAACAGTAGGACGTACTTAACATTGTGTTGACTGCAGTTTTTCACAGGCACTGTCTCATGTGATTGTCATGGTGACCCCAGTAAATATTATTAGGTTCATTTTGTGCATGGAGAAAATGAAATTCATCTTGACTGTAAATACGTTCCAGTGAGTGGCTGGCCCAATGCCACTCAGCTAGAAAGTGGTAGAACTGCTGACTCCTTTCTTGGTGGTCTTTTCACTCTGCCACCTTTCTCAGTGGAACCCTGAAAGTTAGAACTTTGGTGTTCTCTGAAAGTGATGGGAGTCCAGGTGGGCTCTCAGTTGGGCCAGGCAGGGGAGGAAAGGTGGAACTGAGAAGGGATCTGCTTCTGCCTGCTGGCCGAGGACCAATCAGCGCAGCTGGAAGAGCCTAGTCCTGCCAGTCCTGAAGGAGGTGCTCCTCTGCCCACCTGCATTGCTTGCTTGCAGGTAGCGTGGACTCCATTAGTCTCCAGACTTGCAAACAGTCCCTTTTGTTTCTTCATGGTATCTGACCTCAGAGAACCTCCTTTGATCACTTGTTAATGAAGCTCAGATATGGAGAGCCAGAGCTCAGATATGGGTGCTGTGCCTGCTGGGCTCCCAGGACAGGGCAGCAGGAGACAGAGAGAGAAGCACTCTGCCTGTCTTTCCCTCTCAGCTGATCCTTACGTTACTTCCCCTGCTTAGCTGTTCTTCCTTTTGAGGGCAATTAAATACATCGTTCACTGTAGGCCATGACATCCCACTGCTTTTACCTTTCTTCATTACTGTCTTTTCTTATCCTGAAATGATGCTGCCTTTACGACTCTGGGAAAGCCGGCTAGTGACACAGCCCGCAGGAGCACGGGGAGTGTTTTCTCTGAAAGTACTTCTTCGCACTGGTGGGCACTGGCTGTGCTTCAAAAGATTGAAAGCGCCATCTCTTTCATAGTCTCTTCTGCTTCTCTTCTCAGAGTCGAAAACATGCGAGCAAAGTTCGACTGTACTTCATGCTTCACCCCAGGGATGGGGGCTGTCCCGCCAAGAGGCTGCGGTCTGAAAACGTGAGTACGGGGTGCCGAGTGGCTTGTTCTGTTTGCTAAAGACTTTGTGGAGCAGGAATTGTAGTCGTGTGCTGATTATGAGAAAAGCTGGGTGAGTAGCGATAGTTCTCATTAAATATTACAGAGAATATCACACAGAAGCAAGCCTTTTTTCCTTTTCTTTCCTGCTGGTACTTGCTGGCACAGTGCT
Source organism: Cynocephalus volans (assembly GCF_027409185.1). NCBI lineage: Eukaryota > Metazoa > Chordata > Mammalia > Dermoptera > Cynocephalidae > Cynocephalus > Cynocephalus volans. The sequence continues at coordinate 3,238,976 of NC_084474.1, read as the reverse complement.
GGAGGACTTGTTGCTGACTCTGCACTGGCACCACGTAGAGGGAGGGAGTACACAGGCGCTGGGACAGAGCAGGCTGGGGAAGGGGCACAGGGGCTACCAGGAGCAAAGGACTGGCAAGACAGGACTCCAGGGGCAAAGCTGCCAGAAATATTAGATACTTTGCTTTTTACATACTTCATTTTTCCTCCGGTGTGTAAAACAGAATGCCTGTTTGTTCATTTATAATGAGGAGTATGCATATGTTGCAAATAAAAATACTCAGATTTTTTGATCAGCGCCCCCTCTCCCCAAGGGAACATTTCTTTAGGAAGACAAATAGTGATTATAAAGTTGCTTTGAAGGGTGTAAAGTCAGAGCAAAGAGTTTATTTCAGCCTGGCCAAGGCAAGGGCTGATGAAATAAATATCCCTTCCTCCCAGCAGGGGTTACTATTCGTAATGAGTGGAATATCCATATCTACCAGCTGCAGAGGCCCTTCGTGATAAACACTGCAGATTAAACACGGAAATTCCCCACCCTGTGAGTTTGGTGGAGGTTGTGGGCATAGAATTTATACTCTATGCAATTATGCTTGTGATCTTGTTTTCATTCTGCTGCTATGTAGATATCAGTCTTTTCTTATTAAAAATTAATATATAATCATTGAAGAAATTCTATAAAACCTGTAACTTGTGTATTTTTCACAGGAAAAAAAAAAAAGGCACAGGAGGACTGCATATGACCAAAAGTCATTTGCATCGGGACTGGTATTTTTAATGGTTTCCAAGCACGCCTCTTAACCTCACAAAATGAGCTGCTCATACACAGACTAATCTGCAACCCTGTGGAGCTTTTTCTGCCCTGGTGAAGCAGCCTTCACAGCTTAGTGGAGGCGAAAGATGTCATGGAAACTTCACAAGCTGCTAAGAGCTGGGCTGAGTCTGGTTCTGTCAGTTCTTAGCTTGAGGACCATGGGCAAATAATTGATCTCTTGGAGCCTCTGTTTTCTCAGTCTAACTATAATAATTATACTTTCCTCCCTGGGCTTTTGTGAATATTGAATGAAATGGGAGGTGTGAGGTGCACTGTTAACATGCTGCGCACTCAGGAAACAGAGATAAACAAGACACAGACTTGCCTTAAAGGAATCAGAGTATAGTGAGGGAGAGTAACATTGTATAAAAATAGCTGAGATACTGCAGAGTGTTTATTCACATTCTGCACAAAGCGCCGTGGAAACAAAGCCAAGTGAATCATGCCAAGGGCTGCGCGTCAGGGAGGTGCTGCTGAAGAGCTGGCGTTTGAGTGGGGTTTGGGGGCATGGATGGATTTTACCAGATGGAGGCTACGGGAGTGAGGGAGGATAATACCAGTTTCTTAGGTGCATTCCTATCAAAAAACTTGTCAAGCCGCAGGAGAGCTCACCCAAGCCAGCTTTTATGTAATCTCAGAATCCTGTAGCTACACTGGGATTGTGCTTTCTGTTGGGTATCTATTAGCAGAAAGGACAGAATGCATTTTTTATCCCCTTGAAATTATCCAGCAGTGGTGCCTCAATCCCTTCGTTCAATAGCTACTTGGAGTCTTGTCCTAATGCTCAGAAGTGACGGGATTCACAGCCGTGTAACAATGAGCCATTTTTTCCTTTTTACTCACGTTCTAATCCCGAATGTAACACTCATACCTGAGCTCTCAGGGAGGGCTCGAGTGGCAGACAGAAAGGGACCCAAGCTGGTGCTGTGTTTGTAGAGACTCGAGGATGTGGTCTTTGCCACTCTGGGCAGACCCTGATTCACCACACTCGGGAGCTGGTCCTGCCAGTAACGTTGGGGACAGTTTATGGAGGAGAAGTTTGCATTTTAAAGCAAGAAGCATTTGCAAGCATTCTTTGCCAAAGACACCTTTGAAAACTTTTTTCTCTGCTGTGTCGTGGGTTTTGAGAATTTTGATCTACCAATGATTTATTTATTAAATCATTTTCTAAGACTTATTAATTTAATATAAAAGCAAATCAACAAACAAAAAGCAACAGAATAATTTTACTTTTTGAAAGAGATGGTTGCTGTTTTGTGTGCATTTCATGGGTGACTATATCACTTCCGCTATGGGTTTTGATATATTGGATAGGGCGTGGAAGCCACCCCCAGGCCCTCTCTGGGGCTCTGAGAGGATATGTTGGTAATTATTTGGACCAACTTTCTTTTGTACAGACTCACACCTAAGGACTGAGAGACTGATCGTACAAATAGACAATGGCCAGACCATATGTAAAAATAGAACTCGGCCCCACACCTGCAGCAAACAGTCCAGGAAACCAGCTGATTATCTGTAGGAACCAGCGCAGGAAGCCAGCCTCCTGTAAGTCAGATTTACACGGTCAGACCACACCGTCTCGTAATGAGCTGGGAAGCTGAACAGTAACCCTTGTAACAACAGACCCCAAATGACCGGGACTTGATTAGCAACTGTCAGTTTCCCTAATCTCCCTGCTTCCAATTTAGGGCCAAGCAGAGAAAGCCAAATATGCTCCCTACCCAATCCCGTGGGATGCCCCACTTCTAGTCCGCCCACCTCCAGCTTCCCCAGGCCAGCAGCCTCCAGCCAAGGCCAGTGTGAACCTCTCCCTTTTCCCCACTGTAAAGCTTTCTCACCCCCGTGCCTCGGAGTCTCCTGCAAACGTGTGTGGCTGGGCCGACACCGTTGGCGCAGCAGCTCTGAGCAAGTGGTCTCTGCTTGTTCTCATTTTGTTGGACTTTGTTTATTTCCACGGGGTTGTAAAGTGAGAATAACATCAATATCTCACGTGCAGGTTTACCATATGGCCCGACTGGAGCACTTGTGGGTGTTTAGCATTTTGTTTTCTCAGCACTTTCTGCCGCATTGCTGTTTCTGACGTGCGTTCTCAGAAGGACGTGATACCACCCTCTACCTGCCTCGCTGTCCCTGAGAGACGCCTGATTTGGGCAATCACTCAGTCAGGAGAGACCCTCCCAAGGAACAACGAGACCACGGCTTCGGATGCAATTAGCAAGAGGTTTTATTGATCACACGGGTACCCGGGCGGCTCAGTCTCTCGGTGGACTGGCGCGCCGAGTAGAGTTTTTGAGCTTGTTTTATAGCAAAAAGCGCGGGTACAGAAGCGAGAAGCAAGGTAATTGGTCGGTTTAAACAAGGCCAGGGGTGGGCTCCGGTCATGTGGGAGTTCTTGAAACAGTTGAAGGGCGCCCTGGAAACTGCTCTGGGAGGCCTAGTGCAAGCTGATAACAGAAGCTGAAAGAAGCGAGTTAATCACTTAGGGACAGCAAAAACTTTCACAGGGCGGTTTCTTCCTTAGGTTGTCTAGATACATCCAGATACAGCTCTTGGTGTTATCAGTCAGAGACAGCATAGGTGGGAAACAGCAAAGGCAGGCAGAACTTAAAATTTTTCTAAGTACAGCACAATTTTTAACCTTCAATTTTCACCACAGGTGTTGGGGGGCTTTTAAACAAGAACACTTTTCAAACAGTAAAAATGGCATAAGCTAAATCAGTCTACCTCGCATACCCCTTTATGAATTTCTTGGCCTTGCGGAATGGCGTTACTGCGGCTAGCTTGGAAAACACTTCTTTCATTCCCCCATTTCTCTTGTGGGAAGCTCTAATCTTAGAGCGAATTTAGAGGTTGTCTTCGTTGTCTAGGGTCTGATACTTTTGTCTAAGGACCAGAATTTTTACTGCACTTACCCTGTCATTGATGAACTGGACTAACCTATTGATGATGCAGGGCCCGAGGGTGAACAACAGAAGGAGGAGCAATAGGGGCCCGGCGATGGTTGATAGGAGGGTAGTGAACCAAGGGGAGCTATTGAACCACCCTTCATACCAGTTTTGGTTTTTCTGGCGCTCCATCTGTCTTTTATCTAGTCTCTCTTTGAGTTTTCTCATGGAGTCTCGCACCACACCTGAGTGGTCTACATAAAAACAGCACTCTTCTTTTAGGGCCGCGCAGAGGCCTCCTTCTTTTAGAAACAGTAGGTCAAGGCCTCTTCTATTTTGGAGTACTACCTCCGATAGGGAAGTCAGCGAGTCCTCCAGCTTGCTGATTGAGTCCTGGAGGACCCGGAGGTCAGTATCCATGGCGGTCTGGAGGCTGGTTAGGCCTTGTTGGAGGTCTATGGGCCCTTTAACTAGGGCGGATGCGCCAGTACCTATACCTGCTGCGACCCCCAACCCCAGAAGAACAGCTAGGGTAAGTGAGACAGGCTCTCTTTTAACCCTGGGGTGAGGATCGTCATAGGCCTGCAACAAAGTTTCTTCAGAATGGTAATAGATGCGAGGGACCAGCTGGATCAGGATACAGAAATCTTTAGACTGATTAAAAACTGAGGTGGAGAGGCAGGGGGTGAGGCCGGTGCTGCAGGCCCACCAGCTATGGTTGGTGGGGAGCAGGTACTGATGGTTCGTGGAGGAGTTGATGGGTAGGGTCTGATTGCAAAGATGCTGATGGGTAGAGGGCACCTTTCCTATGCACGACCCGTGTCCTGAGACCTCAGTGAGGGTAAGCTTTCCTTGGCTCCCCCAGCGGCACTGGGTATAGTTGGAGGTATAAGTGAAGGCCCCTCCTAAGGAGGCAACTCCTTCATAATAAGGGGGACCCAAGGCCAAACAGAGCCAGCAAGACTTCGTGGCGTCTGGGTCGGTAGCATTTAAGGCTAGGAAGGCCCCCCTCACAAGGCCAAAGAGTCTGTCGCCCGTGGTTGGAGACAGAGTGTTCAGGACAACACTTTCCTCCAGTACCGTGGGGACTTGGCTAGGAGCCGCCGAGGGTTGAGAGATGGGCGGCGCTTCCCTCGTTGGGGAAGGGGGGTTTTTGTTAGGGGGTCCTTGTTTCGCAAGGACGGAGTTGGGGCCCACTGTCTCAGCTGGCTTGCTGGTGATCTCTAACCGAATGGTCAACTGTACGCCTGGATATCCAGACACATAGAATCCCAATCCCCAGGTTTTTCCTATTATCCACTCTTTGGATTGCCGTCCTTGTTCTGTGAAATTTATTTTAAGGGGGTTACACCAGCCGGTTTTTTCACAGGTTGCCAGTAGGGCACCCCATGATCGCTCTGTGCCATTCCATTTTACAGTTATGAGGTCCCAGGAGGACGTAGGTTGCCAATAAACAGTCCCCGTGGTTTCACAACTCCATTCTTTACAATACAGGGATTCTAGCCCTCCACACCTTCTAGCTTCTGAACGGGACCGGCCATCCCGGGGACACACGTAGAAGGTGGAACTTGCCATTCTGGTCCTAGCCTTAGGGTAGCTGCATCCTATGGCTCCCCAGGTGATCTGCCTATAAGCGCTCTCATAGTTTGAGTCAGGGGGTCTGACTCTCTTAGAGGTTGATACATCGGTTTCTGGGATATCCCAGGACTCAAGACCGGCCGCCAGGGCACATACATCAGGTGTAAGAATGGGCCACCAAGTCCAAGGGGGCTGGACTTTCTCTGTCTTCCAGACAACGTTCCCAGTTTGGGACAGTACCTGCCAGGTGAGGGTCACAGGCTGGTGAGGGTTTTCACTCCAACTCGTTCTGCCGCCGCCGAAAACGCAGCTTAAGAGGATGATCAGTCTTTTCCAGCTCCCAAGACTCATCTGGTGCCGAGGGTGGTGCAGGCTTGAGGTGAGAAGCATGGACCCAGGCAGCAATACCGTCGACTTTTACTGCGGTCGGAGTGGTCAGCAACACCAGGTACGGGCCTTTCCACCGAGGCTCAAGGCTGCTGGGTCGGTGGCGTCTGACAAGCACTCGGTCTCCGACCTGGAACGGGTGGGGGATTGTCACGGTACCGGGCTTGTACACCTCCTTGATCTGGTCCCAGATCTGGGTCTTCACAACTTCTAAAGCCTTTAAATGAGTAAATAAGACAGGGAGAAAATTATCATCGGGACTCAATGTCCCTCCAGACTCGAGTATGGGGGGCGGTCCCCCATAGAGAATTTCATAAGGAGTTAGACCAAACTGGCCAGGGGTATTCCTGGCTCTGAGCAGCGCTAAGGGAAGGAGGGCCACCCAGTCTTTTCCACCGGTCTCTAAGGCTAATTTGGTTAAGGTCTCTTTGATTGTCCTGTTCATTCTTTCTACCTGACCTGAGCTCTGGGGTCTATACGCACAGTGTAACTTCCAATTTATCCCCAGTTGAGTGGCCAGTCCCTGACTTATCTGAGCAACAAAGGCTGGGCCATTGTCTGACCCGAGTACCTTAGGGATCCCGAAGCGGGGTAGAATTTCCTCTAATATCTTTTTGCAGACGGTCAGGGCCGTTTCAGTTTTGGTAGGAAAAGCTTCTACCCATCCGGAAAAAGTGTCTATGAATACCAGCAGATACCTGTTTCCATACCGGCCAGGCTTTACCTCTGTGAAGTCTACCTCCCAGTACACGCCGGGTCGATCTCCTCGTTGTCTCTTTCCGATCTCTCGGTAGGTTGGGACCGCATTAGTCATGACACAAGCCTGACACCGACTGGTGACCTCGCGAACTACAGACTGGAGGTTCGGGATGAGGAGGCTGGTGCGGTTTACTAATTGGAGAAGCTTTTCTGGTCCTAAGTGTGTCAACTGATGCAACCGCTGAATAAATTCTTTCCCCCGGTCAGGGGTGAGCTCTCTTGGCTCGGCCTTAACCTGGGCGGGTTCGATTAGCTCTTGAGGTTTTGTAGTTTCTGCCAGCACTCTGGTCGACAGGGCGGCTTGTTTTGCAGCCTCGTCGGCCCTCCGGTTCCCGGTGGCCACAGGGTCATTTCCCCTCTGGTGGCCGGGGCAGTGGATAATGGCGACCCGCTTAGGGAGGTGAATGGCCTCTAGCAGGGCCAAAATTTCTTCCTTGTTTTTAATGTCTTTTCCCGCAGAAGTGAGCAACCCCCTCTGTTTATATATTGCCCCATGAATGTGAGCAGTGGCAAAAGCATACCTGCTGTCGGTGTAGATGTTGATGTTTTTTCCTTCGGCCAGGCGTAATGCCTGCGTCAAAGCCACTAGTTCGGCCTTCTGGGCTGACGTACCTTCTGGCAGGCTGCTTGTCCACACCGTCCGCTTGCCATCTACGATGGCGGCCCCTGCTCTCCGTTTACCCTCCGCGATGAAACTGCTACCGTCCGTATACCAGGCTGGCACCCCGGGCAATGGCTGGTCCTTCAGGTCTCGTCGAGTTCCAGTTTCTTCGGCGAGGATCTCTGAGCACCTGTGTACTGGGGTGGCTTCCGACTCGACTGGTAGGAGGGTAGCTGGGTTCAGGACGGCAGGGGGTGCAAACGATATCCTTTCATTTAGCAGCAGGCTCTGGTAATGAGTCATCCTGGCATTGGTCATCCACCGGTCGGGGGGCTGCCGCACAATGCTTTCGAGGCTATGGGAAGCAATCACAGTCACATTCTGTCCCAAGGTTAACTTATCAGCGTCCTTGAGAAGGAGTGCCACGGCTGCAACCGCTTTCAGGCAGGTTGGCCACCCGCTAGCCACCGGATCCAATTTTTTTGATAGGTAAGCTACTGGCCGCCGCCAGGGTCCTAAAGTCTGAGTAAGCACTCCCCGGGCCACACCGGCCCTCTCATCTACGTATAGAGTAAATGGTTTGGTGAGGTCTGGGAGGGCCAAAGCGGGGGCTGACAGCAAGGCTTTTTTTATGTGGTCAAAAGCTTTCTGATGTTCCTCAGTCCAGGTAAAAGGGATGCTTTCCTTTGTTAAGGGATACAGGGGTGCAGCTAGGGAAGCAAACCCAGGGATCCAGAGCCTGCAGAATCCTGCAGTGCCCAGAAATTCACGGACCTGTCTGGGGGTCGTGGGAGCGGGGATCTTCATAACAGTAGCCTTTCGGGCCGGGGTCAGCCATCTTTTTCCCCCCCTGAGTAGGTACCCCAGATAGGTGACCTCTCTTTGGCAGAGCTGGGCCTTTTTAGCCGATACCCGGTACCCTAATTTACTCAATTCCTGTAGGAGCTTCTGTGTCCCTTCTTTGCAGTCTCTATATGTGGGGGCTGCCACCAAGAGGTCGTCTACATATTGGAGTAGCACTACCTGAGGGTTGAGGGCCCTAAAGGGGGCCAAATCTCGGTGGAGGGCCTCGTCGAAGAGAGTGGGAGAGTTCTTGAACCCTTGGGGCAGCCGTGTCCAGGTCAACTGACCTGTGTTACCTTTTTCTGGGTCTTTCCACTCGAACGCGAATAGCGGCTGGCTGCTGGGGTGTAGCTTGAGGCAGAAAAAGGCATCCTTGAGATCTAAGACTGAATACCAAGTGTGGCTGGGCGGAAGGGAACTCAGAAGGCTGTAAGGGTTTGGGACGGTGGGATGAATATCCTGTACCCTTTTATTAATTTCTCTCAGGTCTTGGACTGGCCGATAGTCATTGGTCCCTGGCTTTTTTACAGGTAGTAGAGGGGTATTCCAGGGCGATTGACAGGGCACCAAGACCCCTAGGTCTAAGAACCTCTGGATGTGGGGTCTGATACCTTCCCGGGCTTCCTTGCTCATTGGATATTGTCGAACAGCCACCGGTGAGGCACCTGATCTTAGTTCCACTACCACTGGTGGGACTTGATTGGCCAGTCCCATGCCTGCCCTCTCTGCCCATACAGTGGGAAAAAGTTGGAGCCAGGATGGGTCGATAGAGGAGGGACCTGGCTTTTCATGTAGCCGGTATTCTTCTTCTAGGTTCAGGGTCAGGCACAGTGTAGGGCGGTCTTCCCATGTTACTTGTGGGCCCTCAGCAGAAAACTGGATCTGGGCCTTTAGTTTGGTTAAGAGGTCCCTACCCAACAAAGGGGCGGGGCACTCGGGTATGACCAGAAAGGAGTGGGTCACCTGTTTATGTCCAGCCTTTAAAAGTCTCTTTGTGGTCCAGGGGTAGACTTTGCTCCCTGTTGCTCCTTGTACGACTGTCCGTCTGGACCCTACCCTTCCCAGGGGTTGGGTCAAAACTGAATGTTCAGCCCCGGTATCGACCAGGAACTCAATGGGAGTCCCCTCCACAGTCAGTGTTATCCTGGGTTCGGGGAGGGGGTCCGAACCTTGACTCCCCTAGTCATCTAGGGACAGAACTTTGGCTTCTCTGACGTTTTTCTTTCGGGGACATTCTCTTGCCCAGTGACCCTTTTCTTTACAGTATGCGCACTGGTCTTTGTCCAGAGGAGATCTTTTATCCCTAGGTGTCTTTCTTGCCTGGTTGCTCAAATTCCCTGTCTGCCTATCTCTAGAACCTTTTTCACTTATCACTGCGGCCAAAATCCTAGTCAAGTTTTTTTCTTGGCGCTTATCGCGCCGCCTTTCTCTCTCTTCTGCCTCTTTTTTTTCTCTTTCTTGTCTTTCTTCTTCTGTCTCCCTTTTGTGGTACACTTTTTCTGCCTCCCTCACTAAATCTTGCAAGGAATAATCTTGGAGCCCCTCTAGCCTCTGTAACTTTTTTTTAATATCTGGGGCTGACTGTCCGATGAAGGCCATGGCAACTGCAGCCTGCTGCCCCTCAGAAGAGGGCTCAAACGGAGTGTATCTCCTATAGGCCTCTATTAGGCGTTCTAAGAAAACCGAAGGGGGTTCTGCTGGTCCTTGTAAGACCTCTCTTACCTTAGCCAAATTGGTGGGGCGCCGAGCTGCCCCTTTGAGACCTGCCACTAGAGTCCGGCGGTAGACCAGGAGACGCTCCCTACCTGCGGCTGTGTTGTAGTCCCACTGAGGTCGATTGAGGGGGAAGGCCTCATTAATGAGGTTGTCGAGTTGAGTAGGGGCCCCGTTGTCCCCCAGGACATTCTTGCGGGCCTCAAGGAGAATCCTTTCTCGTTCCTCCGTGGTGAAGAGAATCTGTAGGAGCTGTTGGCAATCGTCCCAGGTGGGCTGATGAGAAAACATAAGAGACTCAAGGAGCCCCGTGAGTCCTGCTGGATTTTCAGAAAAAGAAGGATGATTAGATTTCCAATTATAAAGATCTGCTGAAGAGAAAGGCCAATATTGCAGAGGGACTAGGCCGTTGGGCTCGGCTGGGGGTCCTATGGCTCGGAGGGGTAAAATCACAGTGGAGTCAGGACCCGAGTCGTCTGCCGGACTGCGGGCACGGCGACTCCTGGTCCCCGCGGCTGGTCCCTCAGGATCGGAAATATCGGGCGCCTGGCCCGGCGCCGGTCCGACCGCCTGAGGGGCCAGAGGAGGTGGCAGGGCTGCCGGATAGGGCGGGGGCTCAGAGAGAAGGAGCAAGTCGTCTGTTGCCGGGTAGATGGGGGGTCGGGGAGGAGCGGATGGCCTCTCTGGACTGGAGACGACAGCGACCTTGACGGAGGGCGGCATCCATGGTGGGGGACTCTGGGCGAGGTCTTGCCACACCACGATATATGGAACTTGGTCCGGGTGTCCCCCGATTTCCTGAAAGACAATCCTTTTAACTGCGGAAATAACAGAAACATTAAAAGTTCCTTCCGGCGGCCACCCGACACCGAACGTGGGCCACTCGGAGGAACAAAAGGTCCGCCATTTTCCCTTTCTGATTTCCACGGACAGATTGTGAGCCCTTGCTCTCACGTCCCTCCAGTGATCTAGAGTGAGGGAGAGAGGGGTAGAGTTATTTTGTCCCATTTCGAAGAGAGGGACCACGACACAGAGGCCTATCAGGAACAAAACAAAAAGAAACCAGAAACGGCGGCGAGATCGAGTAGCGTAGAGACAAAAGAAGGAGTCAGATGGCAGAGCGCGCCTCTCTAGACGCGGCAGTGGGATCAGAACATAATGATCCTCTCCTGAGGGGTCCACCAGGCGTCCCTGGTCCTCCCCTGATCCTGGGACGTCTCCCAGGATTACCGGGCGGTGAGCCCCCGAACACGTCTGTTCGCTACTCACACGTCGCTCACAGAGCGATCAGCCCGGAACAAACTGAAACCAAAATGCGCGCACTCAGAGGGACAGTCAGAGTTACGGAGTCAGACACAGAAACGAGACACGGAGCGATCGCTGGCCAGCTCACCTCCCGTTGGTGGGTCGGTGGTCCTTGGGTGGGGGTCTGATCCCGGACGAGCCCCCAAATGAGAGACGCCTGATTTGGGCAATCACTCAGTCAGGAGAGACCCTCCCAAGGAACAACGAGACCACGGCTTCGGATGCAATTAGCAAGAGGTTTTATTGATCACACGGGTACCCGGGCGGCTCAGTCTCTCGGTGGACTGGCGCGCCGAGTAGAGTTTTTGAGCTTGTTTTATAGCAAAAAGCGCGGGTACAGAAGCGAGAAGCAAGGTAATTGGTCGGTTTAAACAAGGCCAGGGGTGGGCTCCGGTCATGTGGGAGTTCTTGAAACAGTTGAAGGGCGCCCTGGAAACTGCTCTGGGAGGCCTAGTGCAAGCTGATAACAGAAGCTGAAAGAAGCGAGTTAATCACTTAGGGACAGCAAAAACTTTCACAGGGCGGTTTCTTCCTTAGGTTGTCTAGATACATCCAGATACAGCTCTTGGTGTTATCAGTCAGAGACAGCATAGGTGGGAAACAGCAAAGGCAGGCAGAACTTAAAATTTTTCTAAGTACAGCACAATTTTTAACCTTCAATTTTCACCACAGGTGTTGGGGGGCTTTTAAACAAGAACACTTTTCAAACAGTAAAAATGGCATAAGCTAAATCAGTCTACCTCGCATACCCCTTTATGAATTTCTTGGCCTTGCGGAATGGCGTTACTGCGGCTAGCTTGGAAAACACTTCTTTCATCCCTACCAGTCCTTCTGCTTCCAGGGCTGTGACAGGCTTGCCTCCCAGTGTGACCTGACCGAGGACCCAACAAGTGATGGCTTTTGGAAACAGAGGGCCATGCTCCTGGCTGTCCACACTCTGCCCCATGTGAACCTTGCCCTCCCTGCATAATGACTCCACACTTGTCACCAGTGGCAGAAGTGCTGCTTGTGCCCCAGGTCTGTTGTTGCCATTTCTGCTTGAGACCTTTGACCTTCGTTGCTCTAATTGTTATTTTCTAAAAACTCAAATTCTTTTCTGTCTCCTGCTTGGCATTTCCTGCTGCTTAAATCCCACCTTCACATGCTTTACCCTTTAGGATCCTCACTGGTTCTTCGGTTTTTCTTTTTTCCCCTGAAATTTCAGAGCAAGACATTTTTGAGGCCATAGAGTAAAATTAAATGCAAAATAAATCGTTAATAGTTGATTGCCGTAGAGAAATTTGCAGTAATCCCTTGAGCGTTAGAGCCAAAAGCTACTTTGGAGATCATGTAGTCCATTGAGATTTTCAGTTTCACCAGTGGCTCCTTTTATTATCTTCTCACCTGTGGATCACATGCTTTGGAAAAAACATCTGTTTAGGAAAGAGCACTTTTAATTAAAAGGGTAATTTAGTATTATTTATTTATTTTTTGGGGGGGGTTCTTTGTTTCTGGAAAGGCATAAGTAACTGCCAACCAGATCCTCAGTGAGTATTAAGTAAACAGTGCTTTTACGTGGAGTTAATTTAATTCCCTCTAAAAGTGGAGAAACATGACACTTGTTTCATGTAATCAAGCTTATGATTCCTAATATTTGTATGCTTCGGTCTGAAATACTCTGCATAGCTTGAGAATCTGAGGGTCACTTTCACAGGTCCCTAGACATCTGGATTCCAGGTTGTGAAGAGTCAATCTAAATCCTTCTTGTTAGAAACGTCAAAAGAAGTACCATAACTTGCTCAAATTGGTCAGGCCTGAGGGTAAGACCCTGCTTCCCTTTTCCTATTCCTAGGATTTTCCCACATACTTGAAATTGAACTTTATTTTGGGCCCTGAAGTTGTTTCTGGATCTGGAACCAGGGAGCATTGCTGTCCTGGGCAAATAAATAATAGTAGCTGGCATGTATCAGGTGCTTCTCACCTGCCTTCTGAATGCTTTGCATGAGTTGGCACATTTAATCTTTACCACCCCTGTGTAAGGTAGGAGCTGTCACTATCCCCACTTTGCAGAGAAGCAAACCGAGATGGAGAGACTAAGTAACTTGACTGTGGTCACACAACTGCTAAGTGGCAGAGATATGGCTGGGAAAACAGAAACAAAAGAGACAGTGTTCTCTGATACTGTAACTTAGCTCCACCATGTCATGTCATGAGACAGGTAGTCTCACCTGCCAAGTGCTGGAGGACGTGGAAGCCTTCCCCAGCAGAGATCAGAGTCCAGTGGGGCCATCCGATGTGGAAGCCATGCATCTTCCATCAGTATGACAGGTGCTGCCACAGATGTCTGCTTGGGCACAGGACGGGCGTCTCCAGCCTCCCCTGGGAGGATGGAGCAGGGGAAGGTGACACTGGGCTGCTTCCTGAAGGAAGGGTATGGGAGAGCCCAGCGAAGAGGGTGGGTGGGAAAGGGCTTTCCTGAGTGTGGAGTCAGATGAACAGTGTCTTTAGGGACACACAGGCAAAGGGGTTTCTAGAGTATAAAGTGCTAGTTAGTTTACTGGTGCTGCTGTAACAAATAACCACAAACTGGGTGGCTGAAAACAACAGAAATTTAATCTCTGATGGTTGTGGAGGCTAAAAGTCTGAAGTCAAGTTGTCGGCAGAGCCTCCTAAGGGAGGCTCTGAGTCTGTTCCCGCCTCTCCTCCTTGGCAGCCGTGTGCCACCAGGCTCTACCTCCTCTTTGCATGGCCTCCTTCCCATGTGAACCTTCCTCTGTGTGTTCTCTCTCCTGCTTGTGAGGACACCAGCCACTGGATCCACGGCCCACTCTAATCCAGGATGACCTCTTCTTAACTGATTTCATCTGCAAAGACCTTATTCCAACGACATCACATGTCCTAGGTGGACATGAATTTGGGGAAGGGGGCCATTATTCACTCAGTACAATAGCAAGAACACAAATTGAGGTTGGTATGGGAGGAAGGGTACCCACCTCTATTGTGCAGAAGACTCCATTTTCTCACGTGGTCTGCTGCTGAGGTCATGGTGAATTCTCCAAGATGGGTGCATGTACCAACAAATGCCATGTGTTTTGACTTCCAGCTATGCGTAGTACCCTGCATTTAAAGATGCAAGTGGGGATTCTGTCCCTGGCTCTGTTACACATTAGTGTTCCAACTTTGTTTTGGACTTTCTAAAACTTAATTGCCGTGGTTAAATTACAGGCTATAATTGCTGCCCTGCCTGTCTCTCATAGAGTGTTAAGGGGCTCAGATAAAATCTTCCCATTTGTGAAGATGCATGATAAATTGTAAAGTGTATATAAAGTGTTATGTCATGCAATTTTTTCTTCTTTGCTTTTGAATTATCTCCTGATCTCTGGTGCCTCCCATAATTAATGAATTAATCAGTTAGTTTCTACTGAAGTACTATGGACAAAGTCAGGGCTACTATACTCTTTTTTTTTTTTTTTTAATTTTTATTTTATTTTATTTTTTAATTTTTTTTGTCGTTTTTTCGTGACCGGCACTCAGCCAGTGAGTGCACTGGTCATTCTTATATAGGATCCGAACCCGCGGCGGGAGCGTCGCCGCGCTCCCAGCGCAGCACTCTACCGAGTGCGCCACGGGCTCGGCCCAGGGCTACTATACTCTAAAGGACAGAGAAATAGGATAAAACGTGGGGTTTATCAGGTAACTGGAAAGAAAAGACATACATAAAACAATTTAAAAACAATTAAGTTTTAATATGTGTGATCCTAACTCTAATGTAATAGGTGATCAGAGAAGGGGTTGTTCTGGGAGCAGGAGTGGTTAACAAAGGCTTCTCCAAGGCAGATGCTTGAGAAGGTTCTGGAAGATTGGGTAGGGTTTGTACGAGCATGGGACATGTTCCAGGCGGGGCCAATGCTGGCAGAGCCTCAGAGGTAGGAATGACGATGGCCTGTGGGGGCTCGGCTAGGCAGAGACTTGCAGTGCCCCTTCAAACTGACTTTTATCCAATATTTATTTAGAAAGGCCCTTTGAAAAATTAGCAACAAAAATAGTTCTTTTCTATTCAAAACACATAATGAAATCCACAGGCCAATTATAACATTAAAACTTGTTTGGAATTGGATCTCTTGGGAAGAGCTATAGTCACACACATTGGTAGAGATTATGAAGTGTTCTTTGAAGTATGTTTTAAATTCCCCTTTATGGCTTTCATTATAGCAACTTGTTTTCCTCTTCCTTTCCTCCCCCCCCTCCTTCCTTCCTTCCTTCCTTCCTTCCTTCCTTCCTTCCCTCCCTCCCTCCCTCTGTTTATCAGCCTTCTTTTGTTAATTTCTGAGCCAACAACTTTTTGGGATGCCAATTAAAGGTTTTTAATTTAGGTAATAATGTAAATCTCTCATTTTTAGGAAACCACATGCTGTATGAAACTCATGATTAGCTTGGAGAAACTTATGTTGAGAGAAATAAGCAAAGCACCGAGGTATAAAAACCATTTGTGCTCACTCATAAGTGGTAGCTGAGAGAGAGAGAAGGAAGGAAAGAAAGACCACAGTGGTGTGCTGGACTTGCAGAGGGAGAGAACATACCTTGGGATGCAAAGTGGAGTGGGGGAAAGGGGGAGGGGAGGGAGGTTGGGGATAATTGGGTGGGGGACATGGGGTACAAATACAATTTGTGGTAAGGTGCATGCTGCCAGTATGGCCTTCACATCTTGGGCACGAGGGTGACAATCAGCTTTGTATTTCATGAATATTCATAACCAATAAAAAAATATATACAAGATTTTAGTTGGCTGTAACTATCAGTTACACGCTGGCCTGGCCCCAGGGTTGGTGATGAAACCTGTAGTAGCTCCGTGCAACCTGCATGTGCATGGCATAGAAATGCATTCTCATGTGAGAGAGAGAGAGAGAGAGAGAGAGAGAGAGAGCGTGAGAGAGCGTGATCCTTGTGGGCAGAGTGTTTCCTTGATCTTGAACAAAGTCAGCTTTGCTGGAAGCAAGAGCATTTAGATTTAGTTGGTGGAAGCTTGGCTTAACAGGCTTTTAAGAAATCTGATTTCTTCCAGTGTAGATTTTGCATTGCTTCTACTCAGGTGGGGTTCTGTGAAGCTGGGCTGGAGCCCTGTGTGCATTTGAAGAGTGGTGGAGGTTGGGTTGGCCAGTAAGATGGGAATGAGTGTATGAGGGCAGGCAGAGGACCGGCAGAAGAAAATGCATGCTAATTTATAGATATTTTAAAAGTGTGCATCAAGTAAAAAAACAAAAAACAAATCTGGACTTAAGGAAGGACTGGTTTTATACGAAAGTCTTTTGCAGTAGAGAGAATGTTCTGACTACAGGATACGGGGGTGTCTTAGTGTGAAGGCAGAGGTCTTTACAGGGAGAAGTAAGACACGGCTGGGAGGAACTGGGTGTCGAGAGTGGAGTGAGCAGGTGCTGTGATTGAGCAACTGAACAGAAATTTTCTCCTTTGCAGTCAGTCAGTTTTGGGGACAGGATACTGGTGGCAGTGGTGCTGAGGTGGGGTTCTGAGTTGTAATGGCTGCCTAAGCTCTCAATGCTTGCTTATGCTTAATGGTAGGCCAAAGTTCAGGCGCTCTGGGGAAAGGAGAGAAGACTGACTGAAGTTTGAGCAGGTCAAGTTAGCAGGCGTTTTTTCCGGATTGGTCATGGGGACAGATAGTTCAGCTAATTATTTATGAGACAAACAATGGAGATGCGGAAGGTCTGTCTGCCCTTGTCATACGTAGGTAAGGCGGTCATCCGTGAACCGTATCTAGGTCTGATGGGGAGATTTGGTCTTTGCAGTAAGCCCTTTTCTGGAGCACAACAGGATGGGGGGTTTCTTAATTGTCCCTGTTTTCCAGGAGCACAGGGCACAGATGAAGTTCAGCATTTTTTTATGCCAAGGCTGTCGACCCTTGTTCTAGTCTGCTTGGGATGCAGTAATAAAAATACCATAGCCTGGGTGGCCTAAGCAACAGAAATTTATTTCTTGCAGTCCTGGGGAGTCCAAGATCAAGGTGCCAATCAGTTTATTCCCTGATGAGGGCTCTCGTCCTGTTTTGCAGATAGACACCTTCTTGCTGTGTCCTCACATAACGGAGAGAGAGAGAGCATCTCTCTCATGTCTTTTCTAAGGGCACAAATCCCATTGACGAAGGCCACTCTTATGACCCAACCACCTTCTGAAGCCTCACCTCCAAGTACCGTCACATTGGAGATTAAGGCTTCCATATATGAATTTTGGAGGGACACAAACATTCAGTCCATAGCAACCCTAGATTCCACACTGACTTTTGTCAGAAACCATTTCAGAGGGCTAACTTAAAACATTTGTAATGGTTGCAATATAGTTTCACACATTTCTGTTTTCTAGTAAGTTATTAGAAAATAATCCTGGTTCTCGTCTTCATTTTATTCCGTTGAATATTTCGTATCTTTTCGAGTGTCCTGTCTTTACGTGATAGAGATGGTTCTCCCTGTAGTGTTGGAGAGGCTGTTATCTCTCCTTTGTCATATGCAGCACTCAGGCTTGGGACCACTCTCAGTATCCAGCTCTTACGTGTCCAGGTCTTATTTATTCTCAAACTGCATTTTTCTTTGCTTTCTTCTAGAGATCTCCAGGTCGTCAGCCTTTTGTTTTCTTTCTGTTTAGTATTTTTTTGAAAGTAAAAATACTTCTTGCTGTTTACACGTGTGGAAAATAAGACCACGGATAGAATTTTAAATAAGTCATTGTTGTTTACTGAAAATCTCCGTACAGGGAAGAAATAAATGGGAGGCCTTAACTAACTAAAACCTTGCAGTTACCACACCACTGCTCCTGAACTCATCAACACAAAGACTATTTTTTTGTTTGTATTTTGAAAGGCATGCTGATAATATACACTTGAAAAGAGTCATGCTGACTAATGAAAAAACATTATAGATCGTCATTTCCTTGAGACTATCAACTTTCTCTTACTCCTGACATGGAGTGTTATCCTACTGTGGAGGGACCGAGGTCATGACAAGGACAGAAAGGAAACACAGTGGGCCGTCTGCCTCCCAATCCTGTCCCTCAGGTGCTCGTAAGGAATGAATTACACTTCCAGAGAGATTTTATGCATATATAAGCGAGTATATTTTTCCTGTATTTCACATAAGCTATGGTATAATATACATACTGTCCTACTTTTGCCCTTTTCACCTAATAATTTATATGTTGGAGGTCATCCCATATGTGGCAAAGTGTGTGTGTGTGTGTGTGTGTGTGTGTGTGTGTGTATGCAGTGGATCCTCATTTGTGGATTCCGTATTTGCAAATTTCCCTACTCACTAAAATTTATTTGTGACCTCAGATCAGTCAGTACTCACGCACCTTACGTCATTCACAGACGTGGGCAGAGCACTGGAAACCTGAGTGTCCCTTGTACTTGTTCCCTGCCAAGGTCAAGCAGGGTGGCCCTTCTTCACCTTCCTGTTCCAGCCCGAGCTGTAAACAAGTATCCTTTTCACGGTCTACTTAGTGCCACATTTTTCACCTTTTTGTGCTTTTTGTTGGCGATGCTGTTTGCATGGCCCCAAGCAGAGTGCTGAAGTGCTGTCCAGTGTCCCTCAGTGCAGCAGACGGTGATGTGCCGTAGGGAGGAGATACACGTGTGAAGCTTCTCCAGATGTCAGTCATAGTGCTGCTTGTTGTGAGCTTGGTATTAATGAATCAACAACATATGCTAAGTAATGTGTCTTTAAACAGAAACCTACATAAACAAGATTACATACTGACTGGTTGATGCAAATGGGACCAGGGGCTCACAGAAAACTAACTTGTATGTGCCCTGGGAGCAAGGGTTCAATATTTGCTAATTCAGTGTTCACATAGTGACTTTGTAGAGGATAAATAGCCTGAACAGTGACAGTCAGCTCTGTGTGTGTGTGTATTCACATGCACATATATATACGTATACACACCGTACATGCATGCAGTTGCATGGTGTTGTATGGATATTTCACAATTCATATAGTCTCCTAGTGAGGGTCGTTTGCATTTTTACCATTTGCCATTGCAAAGAATGACATGATGAACAAATTTGTATGTACCTTTTCTCCAGGTATACAAGTATATATATATATAAGAAAATTTCCTGGAAGTGAAATTGCTGGGTCAGAACATATGTGCATTTGTACCTTTGACGCATGTTGCTCAATTGTCTTCCTAGACTGTATCCACCCACCCCGCCCAGAGCTGCTAGCAGCCCTGGCTCTTGGAGCACCTTTATCTACAAGTCTGGCAATAGACTGGAACACGGGACTCTGGCTTTTCTACATGTGTGCTAAGACACACACACAGACGGTATCTTTGAGGGCACTCTGCATCATGGGGTCATGGGAGTGACTTTATGCATGCAGGTGTTTTTCAACTTTCCTGCCAGACTCCCCCCAGCTGAGGAGAAAGCAGTGAGCCTGTGTGAATGTCCAGCCAGAGAGCCAGCAGTCGACTTCCTGTGTGCTGGATCCATTCTCTGGGTCTCCTCAGCGCGGTATACAACGTGTATGATTTGGTTAGGGACACGCCTGTCTGGAAAACCTGAAGAGCAATTAGGAAATCAATAGACGTAAATTAGTATTTTCACTCATGAGTCCAGCTGTCTTAAGTCAGGGGTCAGAAAGTAACCACTGGCCACTGCCTGTTTCTGTGAGGTCTGTAAGCTGGGAATGATTTTTCAATTTTTCGATGTTTGGAAACAAACAAAGAATATATTGTGACACATGAAAAATACATGGAGTTCAAATTTTAATGCCTGTAAATAGAAAGTCTTATTGGAACACAGCCCCACTTGCTCCTTTACATACTGTCTATGGCTGTTTTCACCCGCAAGGGTCCCAGAAAGCCTCAAATATGTGCTCTCTGGCCCTTTACAGGAAATGTTTGCCAGCCCCTGCCTGGAGAGGATAGTTTCGGGGAAGGCAGAGGGGGCACTCCTGTAGGTGTGTGTCTCCCTGCTCACAGGAATAGCCCCTCTAAGGTCAACACGGCCTTAAAGCTGCCTTGTCGTCTGTTCCTTTGCAGAGTTGTTTTTTAGCAGCCAGCAGGTTGAAGGTTCTGCCCAGTAGGAAGTATCATTGCCAGCCCCCCAGCTGGCATCTGCATGGCTGGCTGCCATTCCCCTTTGTTTCCTTCCCTACAGTGTGAAATTTACTAGCGGGTTACAGTGGTAAGAGTTTGTTTAAAGCCTGCAACACCTTGGAAACAGTGAAAATAGTTTGTTTTTTATGCCGCCTACACACCAAAGACAACTTGAGGTAGCCCAGACTCCTGAATTTCCTAAGACAGCCAGATTGAGAGTACTCTTTCTTGTCAGTACAGATCACCTCTGTAAACTATACCCAAAGGTGGAGTAAACATCTTTTGTTATACAGATACCAATACACAGATGGTAATTTAAGGAAAGCATGGCTGCAGCCACACGTGCTTTTCTAGGCTTAGGATCAGCTCTCTAGTGGGACTATGGCTCTGAACTCATTTGTACTAAAATATATATCATAGTTATTACGTCTGTGTGGGATCTGATACACAGAAGAAGAAAGGATACCCTCATAATATAGCTGTGCAAGTAATTTTGTTTTTTAGTGGAGATAGTGTCCTAGGTCTTTGATCAGTGGAAAGCCCACCCCCCCTTGCCCTGTAACCCCATTTTTCTACTGCTGCCCTATTGTCGTATATGTTCTCTTTTTAGCATGCCACATATTAAACCCTCTTTATGTGTCAGGCCCTGTGCCAAATAGTTGGTAGCTATTTCATTGCGCTTTACCAATACCAGTGAAGATCTTTACTGCCTCTGTTTAACAAGATGTAAAGACTGAAGTTTAAATCAAGTGTCTTATCCAAAGTCACATATCCTGTAAGCGATACAGCCAAGGTTCAAACTCAGTAGCGTTTGGTTCTAGAACCCAAGGTCTGTATTGCTATGCATTCTTTTTTTTTTTTTTCGTGAAGGATTATAGTCAAAAATATTCCTTCATTCATTTTTTCTTTCATTTAAGAAAAATATTGACTGCCTGCCCAGAGTTAGGCTCTGTGTTGCTTGCTGAGGATTTAATGGTGAATGAAACAGATACAGTCTCTGTTCACAGAGCTTACAAAAACAGTGGGGAAGTGGACATTCATTTTAAAAATCATACAGGGCTGGCCGGTGGCTCACTCGGGAGAGTGTGGTGCTGACAACACCAAGTCAAAGGTTAAGATCCCCTTACTGGTCATCTTTTTTTTTTTTTTTTTTTTTTTTGTCTTTTTCGTGACTGGCACTCAGCCAGTGAGTGCACCGGCCATTCCTATATAGGATCCGAACCCGCGGCGGGAGCGTCGCTGCGCTCACCAGCGCCGCCCTCTCCCGAGTGCGCCACGGGCTCGGCCCCTGGTCATCTTTTAAAACAACAAAAAAATCATACATATATATGAATGAAGGAAGCAGCCGTTAAGCCCAGAACAGGGAAAACCATAAGGTCTGCAGGAACAGGGAAGCTCTCCTGAGCAGGTGGGACTTGAGCAATGTCTGAAAGGTGCACAGGGATCAACTGAGCAAAAAGATGAGGGTGGGCAGGGAGCTTTTGTCCTCAGAGCTGCCCCCAGGCAAGGCCTCCTGTCTCTCTGAGGGAGGGGTGCTGGGGGCCAGTCCGGCAAGCCTAGTGGGGGCAGGGGGTCCCACAGAGGCACCTGCTGGGGGCACCCTACTAGTGTGCTGGTGTCCAAAGCCAGGAAAGTGTGCTGGTGAGTTCTAGGCATCACTCAATGCAGGGGGAGGATAATGCCAGCACCCTGGTGACCCAGTCAGGCCAGCATGCAATTGTCTGGAGGCCTTCCCAAGAGGGATGCAGAAGTGGGCCCCAGTTTGGTATGTGCTTCCAGTGGGAGGATGGGGCTGTTTGAACAGTTGGCACACTCTGGTGTGGTCGTGGGACCTCACGCTGGTGGCTCCCCGAGGGTCCGCCCTGCACTTCCCTAGTTTAACAGGCAGAGACGGCAGGACCCAGAGCATGCAGCAGGAGACCTCATGAGGGCCGGGGCTCACCCCATTCATTTGTCCATGTGTCCTCAGTGCTTCGCCCAGACAGGCTGCATGCATGACTTTCCATGTTTTCGTAAGAAGAGAGTGCCTTTTGTTTTTTCTTAAAACAACTAAGATTTTTAAAAATGTATCATTTGTATAGCCTTATACAAATGCTTGCAGAAAATACATTCAAAAACATTTATACAAATAGCATTTGTATAAGGCTATGCAAATGATATACAAATAGTAGTAGCATTGAACGAGACTTTAATTATATACCTATCAAAGTGCCTTTGTTAAAAAGAGTGTTTTGGGGCCGAGCCCGTGGTGCACTCAGGAGAGTGCGGCGCTGGGAGCGCGGCGACGCTCCCGTCGCGGGTTCGGATCCTATATAGGAATGGCCGGTGCACTCACTGGCTGAGTGCCGGTCACGAAAAAAAGGCAAACAAACAAACAAACAAAAAACAAAAAAAAGAGTGTTTTGTGAAATTGGGTTTGTTCAGGAAACCTTGAGGGTTATGGATACTGTTTCCAAGTTCTGGGTCCCATGGGGATCACTTTGCATGAGGAAAACCCAAGGAGGAGAGAGGAAGGTGTCTGGAGCACAGCTGGGCTCTCCAGCAGCTGCTTCTGATCAGGGACCTCCCAGTGACCAGCCTGCCTCTCATGGCTCTTTTGCCGGTCATTGCCACCTTCTTGTGCCTGCCCCTGGGGCTTGACCCCATTTAACCACAAAGCAGGGTCCTTAGTACAGGGCTTGATCTGCCACTAACAGAGGTACATGTCCTTCCCAGGTCCAAAGGAAGCGTTCTCAGGAGGTACTTCTCTGGAGGACGTGCAGCCTCGCCTCACAGTGGAAGAGGTTGGTCGCACACAGTAGGTGGTCTTAAGTTCTGGAAGAGTATAGAGCACATTCCTTAGCATGTATCTTTCACTTTGTATACTAAATGGGCCCTTGGAAGTGAATCAAAGTCTATGTTTGTTTAGGGCAGTTTGGATAAAAGAATTCTGGTGGTCACAGACTGCAGAATAGCTGCTATGTGGTAATTGCTCTCTAAATTCAGTTCTGAGATGTTAGTTGTATAAGGTGGCTTTTCCTCTGCAGGTTAGCTGGGTGCACAGAGATCTCAGACTTGGGTGAGGACTCTCGTGGGGGGCGGTGGCTTTGTCAGCTTTCTCTCCCCTTTCTGCTCTGTTTCCTTCTTTCTGGTGTCTGTTCTCCAGCACATCTTTCCTGTCTCAATTTTTTTTTCCTTGTAGACAGAGCTCTTTGGATAACCTGCTAGAATCCCACAAAACATGTTTCTTTTTCTCTTAAATCTCAGTTCTTTTTCTGAAACTTTATATCATTCATTTTTAATCAAATTTCTTTCTGTACGTGCCTGGACCCATTGATCTTCATATCTGGCCCGGCCACAGGGACCTTGTCTTCCCTGCCACCCCTTGTCCTGCACAGCACAGGAGCCTTTGCTCCCCTGCAGCTGTATCATCAATCATGCTTGCGGTCTTCCTGCTGGGTTCCCAAGGCGACCACGAGTTTTCTCCTTAGGAACCTCTGGGCATTCCTCATGCTCAGAGTACTATTCTTGCAGAACAAAGTCTGTTTCCTTCACTACCTTCTGGCTTGTGACTGCCTGGCTTTGTTTAGGTTGATGTGTTCTTTTAGGAAGATATATATCTTTTTTTTTTTTTTTTTTCTTCTTGCCTTAGACTCAGCCAAGGGTTGTGACATTAGAACACAGGATGCATTTATAACTTCATGTGACCTGGATTTGGTGCAGGTAATGCTGAGACAATGATGAATGTCTCCTGATAAACACCAGAAAACCTTGCAGAAAATACATTCAAAAAATAGGAGTGCTGTACTGAGTTCTAATTTGCAGTAAAACAGCTTTTTGGATTTGGACCCAGCAAACCTCTTGTGTATACCTGCCCTGTATCCCAAACCACACTGGGAGTAAATCTCAGAGAATTTGATCATGTGAGAATTAGATAAGGCTTGCTCAGAGGGTGGAGAAGTGGCAGGAGGCTCAGCACCGAGGTCGTCCATTCTGTTACCTCTTTCATCTCACGACCTCCATGAGTTGTTCTGGGGTCCTGTGGGACACTGTGGGAGTGGCTGCAGGTCCCCTTCCACTCAGAGCCCGGCGTATGCTGCAGCCGTGCTCACAGGGTCATCCCAATTACGTCCTTTCTTCCCACCCGCTGCTGAGGGCTGCTGGCCTTGCAGACCTGTTGGAAATCCCAGGGTTTGCTTCTGTGAGTTCTTCTGATTCAGTGTCATGTAAAGGGAAGGTCAGAGGCTTTAGGCAGTGCCCAGGATTGAAACTGTCCTCCAAACTGCTAGCTGAGTGCCCCCTGATCCCCCGATCTAATTTTTGTTAGGCTTAGTTTCATGAGAATTGTGAGAAACAGGTTTGATGACGTAAACATGGCGACGGAACACGGGGCCTGGTGTGAGGCCAGCAGTCAGCGGTGTTGCATCCCTCTCCTTTGCACTGGACTGGCCAGACGCTGGTGAGCCTTTTTCTGATTCCACACTTGATAGGAGGAAAACAACAAAAGACTGATTAGAGTGAGCGGGCGGTGCCATTCCATGGACATATTTCAGGACCAGATGCTGCTCTGAGATACTTTTTTTTTTTTGTAGAAGCCCTAAGTAATTGCTAAGGAACTAGATAACCTGAAGGAAAATTTAGTGTTCAACACCATTCTTGTTTTAAAGAAACTAATACAAAGAATGGAAAATATGGTGTTGACATTTGTACTTTGGAGCTTTGCTTGGAGGAACACATACAAAAAGGCTGTTACTCAGTCCCAAAATTTAAGTCTAGCCAGAAGACAGCTAAGATACTTTAGCCGATCTGCGTGACAGCAGGCACAGCTGTCAGACACAGCCAATGGGGCTGTGTCCCCTCCCTTGCACTCATGGCTGGTGTTATGCAGTCATGGCACAGTGACTTTAATAGAGATTAAAAATGTGGCTACTTAGCGTGTCATTCTCAAAGCCCCGTTGAACCTCTCTATGGAAGTATATGGGCGTAGACATGGTCCGGGGCCATTACCTGCTTGCAACAGCAACTGTTGCTTTTGCTCTGTGACACTGTAGCAAAATAGTCTTGTAATCATGTATAATCCATCCATTAGCTTTGTCTTTGTGCCAAGCGTGGTTACAAGAAAAATTGCATGGAAAAGGAAATTATTTTTATTGTGAATTCCTGATAGAAGAAAGCATTTTCCTTCAAAGTTATTAAGTTGGTTTTACAGCTGACCTTTAAAGGAATGTCTATGACTTTGGATACTAAGAGCTCAGCAAATATTATCCTCCGTATAATTTAAATAGTCATTACAGCTTTGGCTATAAGCACTGAATATGTATCATAAAATACAATGTTTTAAAAAAATTTTTTTGATATTTTATTGTGAAAGAAAAAAGTCTTGTTTCATTGGTGCATTGAATGATGGTTGACCTTTTCTTATTAAATTTCCTCTTCACATTTCAGCTGTTCGTAGTCCTAGAAGGTCACTGGTTGACATTAGCAACCTCAGAAATGAATGGTCATCATGTCACATCCTAGAATTGACAAATTAGTTCGTTTGATCTCTCATTATCTGTTGTATCCATTGCTGTAGTGGGGAATGGAAAACGTCAAGATGGAACTATGGCCTGAAATTCCTTCAACACCAAGAAATCAGGGTCCTTATTGTGTCTCTCCTCTCACCCCTCTTGCCACACAGGCTTTGCATTTGTGGGTATGTTGTGACATACTCTCCTGGGCCTTGGTTCTCTGCTTTCATAGGTAATGATGCAAAAAGGAGGGAAAGAGGAAGGAGGCAGGGAGGAAAGGAAGAATCGAGCGTGGTCCAGGGGAAACTGGAGCTAAATTGTAGCCAAAGAATACCCAAGCCTGGAGGGAATTTCAGGGCTTCTCAGAGTCTTGTCACCTAAAAAGAAAGCAGAAGCCTGGTCATCCTCTCTGCGTTTCACTTGGGCATCCAGAAAGGCCGAGAGACATTGGGCGAGTCGCTTAACCTTCCTGGATTATTTCCTCCTCTTGAGTAAACGATCTCTTGTTCCTTTCGAAGTTAATAGCATGTGGTTTAAATATTCTCTAGAAGTCAATGCTGTGATTCATAAATAAAATAGACTGGTGGATTTCATAATTGTAGGTATTTCTTTTTATTTCGAATTCAAAAATTATTCATACATATAATCCATTAGTCAGAGTTTAGCGCCTATTAGAGATGGAGGGCAGGTGGAGAGCAAAGCCAGACGGGGTCCCTGCCCTCAGTTACAGGTGGTGGCTCTGCCAAGTGCTAGGGGCGAGGGGTGCGGGGCTGGGAGAGCTCATGAGAAGAGGAGACCCATTTGGGATCTGAGAGAAGATTTCTCTGAGCAGTGACTCATAGTGGCATCTGAAGGGAACAGAGTTATGGAAGTTTGGGAGGAGAGAAAGAAGGCGAGCTTGGCTAGGGCGGAATGAAGCAGCACGTAGTGACAGGAGAGGCTCCAGCCTCCATAGGTAGAGGTCAGACCAGGTGAGTTTCTTAGGGGGAGGATGACAGTGTAATTTATCATCCAAACCAGGACGCTTCTGAAAGGGAAAGGGTGCTTATTAATAACGAAACTGGAGCAACACGTGCAACCTGACATACATGCTCAAAGGACCTATTTAAAGGAAGTTTTGTCTTTATTTTAAATGCAAAGAGAAGACACAGAAATATTTTCAGCTAGTGGCGTGAAGTGATAGGCTTTGGCGTTGCATTGTGGAGAAGAGGTTGGAGAGGGTCTTTGGGGAGTGGCTGGCGCTTGTTGGAGGCCGGTCAGAGACGTCCCAGGGAAACACGGCTGGAGGGTGGTCTAGAGACGACGAAGCGGAGATCGGGAGAGGGCAGTAGCGCCGGGCAGGCGTGCCTCCCGGGTTGTCTGGATCACAGAACACAGTGTCGACAGTCTGTGGTCAGCCCCTCCGCTTCCCATGAGAAAGGACCGTCATGACACACAGTTAGAGGGTCTTAGTTCCCGTGTAGGGGACTTCCTCCAAGGAGTCCTTTCACAGGCCGTTACTGCCGCACCCCAGGCAACCTGTCCGGACCCAGCTCAGGCCTTCACCTGGCCAGACCCTGATTACGCCAGTCAGATTCCCCTGGCTCCGGAAATGTCACCACCGCCACCGCTGCCGTCTGTTCTTAAAGCTACTCCCCTCCCAGAGGCCAACGCTCCCTCTTCCCCTCCCTTGTCAGAAGCCTCACTCCTGTGCTCCCGCCGCCCTGTGTTCTGTTCTGTGTGTGTGTGTCAGGGTGTGTGTGTGTGTGTGTGTGTGCGCGCATCTGTGTGTGTGTGTGTGTGTGTCAGTGTGTGTGTGTGCGTTTCTCTCTGTGAGTGTCTGTGCATGTGTGTGTCTGTGTGTGTCTCTGTGTGTGTGCGTGTGTATACGTGTTTGTGTCTGTGTGTGTGTACCTCTCTCTGTGTGTCTCTGTGAGTGTCTCTCTGTGTCTCTGTGTGTGTGTGTGTGTGCATGTGTGTGCCTGTGCGTGTGTGTGTGTCTGTCTGTGTGTGTGTCTGCGCACGCGTGCGTGTCTGTGTATCTCTGTGTCTCTGTGTGTCTGTGCGCTTTCCTGGCACCCAGGGCTGCCCTCTCTCCATGGGGTCCGGGGCAGGGATCGCATCAGTCAGCTGCAGGCCCCGTCCAGCACTCACACCTCAAGCCCTTTCACAGAGTGGGTCCAGTGTCTGCGGGATGTGCGAATGAGTGAAGGCGAGAAGGACCCGTGGGTTGTGGCCAGGCCTCCAGCAGTGCGGGGTGGCCCTTGGGAAGATGCCTGTGGCCGTCGGGCAAGGCTGAGCCGGCAGCCGCAGCTGGGACAACCTCCAGTCAGCTG
Organism: Cynocephalus volans; assembly: GCF_027409185.1. Classification (NCBI taxonomy): domain Eukaryota; kingdom Metazoa; phylum Chordata; class Mammalia; order Dermoptera; family Cynocephalidae; genus Cynocephalus; species Cynocephalus volans. The sequence goes on along the minus strand of NC_084474.1, from coordinate 3,211,225 downwards.
TCTGCACTTCTCTCCGACACCTCAGACTGTGAGGACACAGTCAGAAAAGAAGCGCCCTGTTCAGCGGTCATCCAGGTGACCGCCTGCAGGTGTTAACTGGAACGGCCCAGTTAAATAAGAGCTTTAAAGCCTTGAATTCTTGCTGCATAGAGAGAAAGCTCAGCTGTTCATGGGCTCCTTTCAAAGAAGTGGAACTATGGCCTGGCCAGCACAGAAATCAGGTTGCTTTTTTACCCAAACAAAAACCTCTTTTTTTTTTTTAACACAAATATTTTTATTTTCTTTTCTGATCATAAAATAGTCCACAATGAGTATTGTTTTCTATATTGTTTTATTGATTTTAGTTAAAAATTAAAATCCCTCTTCTAAGAGATATCACTGTTACTGATCCTTTCAGGTTTCTTTACTTTTATGTATCTGTAAAAGAAAAAAAAAATATATATATATTTATTTATTTATAAGCAATATATATTTATACACAATCTTTACTTACAAGTATATATATTTATATATAAACTATGTAACTATATATAAACTATATAACATATATATAAACAACATATGTAAACTATGTATATAGTTCTTTTCAGCAAAAGTAGTCACACTGTTAATAATGTTTGTATTCTACTTTTTTATGTGCTAAAATAATTTGGTTAAATTTCTATTTCAAACTTATTGGTATATCTTCGTTTTAATGCTTTATCTTTTAGTGTTATATTGAATGGATAATCTGTAATTTAACTAATCGTATAATAAAAATTTTTTGTTTTTAATTTTTCACTATATTTTCGTCCACCTGTAGAGGAATTTATTTAGAATAAAGTCCTATCAGCAGCACCGCTGTCTTACATTATGTGCACGTTTTACAGCCTTTTGATAAATGTAGCTGTATTGCCCTCCAGAATAGTGTCACGATTTCTATTACCAACACCAGTGTATAAAAGTCTCCGTCTTACTTCATCCTCTTAAATGTTAGGTATTATCAATCTTTTTAATCTTTGCCAATTTTATAGGCAAAAATGCAATTTCCATATTTAATTACTAGACAGATTGAATACCATTCCCTATGTTTATGTACAGCTTTTCTAAATCTTTTCCAAATTTTGTGTCATTTATCTTTTAATTATTAATTTTTATATTTTGTTTTCTGTGTTTTTCCTCCAGTTTGAAAAATTGTCTTCCAGCTTTGGGAGGGAGGGTGTGTGTGTGTGTGAGTGCCTTTGAATTTGAGCTTCCTATAAAATCAGCAAATTTCTGCTCCAGCTTCTTAGTCCTTCAACATTTGTCCCCAGATTGTTCTTTTTATTCGTAAAGGAGGGAGAGCCTGAGTTTCTAACAAGGGGTCCATGAACTTCTGTGGGTAGAATTCTAGAGGTCTGTGAACTTTGGAAAAAATGATGTCTGTGCACCAATCTCTTGAAATTTGATATTTCTTTTATAAATGTGAGCAACAAACCATGATAATATTAGCAGTTCCTGACACTAATAAAGACCAGTATTTTAAAGCCACATTACTGTTGTTGAAGGTATCAAGAAATATCACTACTATAAAATGAAACTAGATTCTGTTATTTTATGAAGAAGCATATATATTACATTTCAATATAACTGGTTTCTTTTGTGATCCTATGCATTTGCTTTATGCATTTAAAAACATTATTTAGAAGAGTCTCTAGGCTTTGTCAGACTGCTAAAGGCATCTGAGGCACACACAGGTTAAGAATCTCGGAGCTGGAGAGAGTGTGAAGGTTACTAGGGATTCTGATTTGCTCCTGTTGAGAAGCTAGGGTTTCTTCTTCGCCTTGACCCATGTCGCTGTATCTTTCCTCCTCAGCCCTGTCCCCTTGGCCTTCTGGGACCTGTGCTCCACGTGACTGCCTTAAGACCTTTTTATGGGCTCTTGGAAACTTTACAAGTGCTATATCCAATCTATTAACATCCACCCACATTCTTTATTATAAAAATTTGAAAGAATTATTATAATTTTATATATTTATTTTATTTTTTATTTCTACTGCTCAGTATACATTGTAGTTGACTTTCATGGCCCTTTACCTGTTCCTCTTTCCCCTTCCCTCTCTCCCCTCCCCCCCACATAATGTCTGTTCACTTGTCTTAACAAGTTCAAGGAGTTGTTGTGATTGTTGTGTCTTCTTCCCCCCCTTTGTTTGTTTGTGTGTTTGTTTATTTATTTTTAGCTCCCACAAATAAGTGAGAACGTGTGGTATTTCTCTTTCTGTGCCTATCTTGTCTCACTTAATATAATTCTCTCTAGGTCCATCCATGTTGTTGCGAATGGCAGTATTTCATTCTTTTTTTATAGCTGAGTAGTATTCCATTGTGTAGATATACCACATCTTCCGTATCCACTCATCTGATGATGGACATTTGGGCTGGTTCCAACTCTTGGCTATTGTAAAGAGTGCTGCGATGAACATTGGGGAACAGGTATACCTTCGACTTGATGATTTCCATTCCTCTGGATATATTCCCAGCAGTGGGATAGCTGGGTCGTATGGTAGATCTATCTGCAATTGTTTGAGGAACCTCCATACCATTTTCCATAGAGGCTGCACCATTTTGCAGTCCCACCAACAGAGTATGAGAGTTCCCTTTTCTCCAGAAACTCTGCAGCACTTATCATGCTCAGTCTTTTGGATTTTAGCCATCCTAACTGGAGTGAGATGGTATCTCAGTGTGGTCTTGATTTGCATTTCCCAGATGCTGAGTGATGTTGAGCATTTTTCATATGTCTGTTGGCCATTCGTATATCTTCCTTTGAGAAATGCCTATTCAGCTCCTTTGCCCATTTTTTAATTGGGTTATTTGTTTTTTTGCTGTAAAGTTGTTTGAGTTCCTTGTATATTCTGGATATTAATCCTTTGTCTGATGTATATTTTGCAAATATTTTCTCCCACTCTGTTGGTTGTCTTTTCACTCTGTTGATTGTTTCTTTTGCTGTGCAGAAGCTTTTTAGTTTGATATAATCCCATTTGTTTATTTTTCCTTTAGTTGCCTGTGCTTTTGGGGTCGTATTCATGAAGTCTGTGTCCAGTCCTGTTTCCTGAAATGTTTCTCCTATGTTTTCTTTAAGAAGTTTTATTGTTTCAGGGTGTATATTTAATTCTTTAATCCATTTTGAGTTGATTTTGGTATATGGTGAGAGGTACAGGTCTAGTTTCATTCTCCTGCATATGGATATTCAGTTATCCCAGCACCATTTTTTGAAGAGGCAGTCCCTTCCCCAGTGTATACACTTGGTGCCTTTGTCAAAGATCAGATGGCTGTAGGTATATGGGTTGATTTCAGGGTTCTCTATTCTATTCCTTTATTATAAAAATTTTAAAGAATTACTATAATTTTATTTTTAAATCCTTAGTTATGAAAAATCAATTTAACTTACAACTGACTGTGACTTCTTGACAACTGTGTGCTTACTCAGGGGTTCTTGCAAAGTGGGAAAATCTAACATACAAATTGTTTTCTAAATGTAATGAAATTTTTATGAGCACTAAATTTTAACAGTGAATGAAGTTGACATAATGATACATTTTGTGTCTGTTTCATCATTTTGTATACATTTAATTAAACATTAGCAATAGCAATTTTTGCAGTTTTCTTTTATATTTGGAGCCATTTTTTTTCTTTTTTAAGTCTGTAGTTCCTAGAAAGCACCTAGGCCCTCAGGAACTGTGCCTGTCCTGCCTAACGAGTAGAAGTCCCCAGGGTACATGAACAGCCTTTTGTACTCAGCCTTCACAGAGCACATCCTGCACCTCATCGTCTGGTGACTGAGAACTTGGCTCCCTCTTCTCTACTGGGGTGCTTTGCAGAGGTGCTCCCCCTGCCCCGGCCTGCAGGTCCCGCCTGTGCTGCTGTTCTGCCCTCGCTTCACTTGCTGTCACCTGCGGCCTCACCATCATGCTCTTTGGTCACTGAGTCAGCAGCCTCCCTGCCACTGTCCAGCCACTGCCTTGCACAACTTTCACACGGAGGGGACAAGCCATCCCGCTTCCTAACCTCACGCCTTTGTGGCAGGGTCTGAACGTTGGTCAAGGTGTGTCTCCAGCTTCCCAAACAGAGCGTAGTCATCTTCAAGAAATACGTGTTTCTTGAGAATGAATGAAGGGTCTTCATCTCCATTCCAGCTCTGCTCCCATTTCTGTGTTACCTGGCACTGAACCTCTTCCAAAATGTTAAAATGCAATACAGGAACTTTCCCTCGTAACTTCCCGTTCATCCAGCCCCCCAGCTCCCAGCTCCTGGAACGCTTTGTCTTCCCCTCTCCCATCTCTGCAGTCCCTTCGTGCTTGCCTTTTTAGCCTGCCCAGTACTTACCCCGTGGCTTTGCTTTCTCAGCTCTCTCCTGGACCAGTCTTTGCCAGCACCTTCAGTGTCCTAGCTGTGGTAGCAGCACTGGTGGTCATATTAATAACTGGCATTCCCAAGTGTATGCAGTGTGCCAGACACTAAGCTAAATGCTTTCCATGGGTTGCCCCGTGTAACTCTGACGTGAGTGCTATCGTGCTCTCCATTAAAAAAAATTAAGCAGAGGTAAGAGAGACTAAATAACTTGCCCAATACAGTTTGAAAATTACAGAGCTGACATTGTATGTCATTATCCACAATTTATATATATAATATATATATAAGTCCATAATACATATTTGTATATGTATAATTTACATAATTTATGTGTACAAAATCAGACCCCCCTGCAACTTCACTTCCTTTCCTTGAGCAAGTTTATGCTTTTCATCTCATTTACCTCCTACCCACATGGCCATCAGGCACTGCTGAAATGTTGGCCTGGGTTACTGATGACCTGCTAATGATCAGTGCCGATGCAACAGTTTAATCCTTTTCTCACCTGATCTGAGCATACGGCATCAGTGACTCATCCTATATTATTGGAGGGGAAAAAAAGACACCTTTTTTCCCTCTAGGATTCTACGACTTTCCTTTCTCTTCCTTCCTCTTCTGTCTCTGACTGCCTCTTTTCATTCTCCCTGGATGGCTTGCCTGCTGTTGTCCCTCCCTTAAATTCTGATGCACCCTGAGGTCTCGTCCTTGCCCCCCATGCCTGCTCCCTCTACATGTTCACTCGCCACAGTGGCTTCAACCACCACCCTGGCTACTCACAGGCAGACCTCCCTCTTACTTCTCAGCTTGTGTATCCAAGTGCTCTTTGCACCCGTACATCTGGAAGTCCCATAGGTGCTGTTTATGTCCAGTTAGAAGTAAATTCATTCCCTGTATTTCTGATCTTGAGAAATGAGCCCCCCATCCAGACACCCTGGGGTCATTCTGTTTTCATCTCTGATATAGTTTGGATAGGTTTGTTCTCCCAAAGCTCATGTTGAAGTCTGACAATGTGGTAGTGTTGGGAGGTCTGTGGTCTATGTGGGTCATGGGGGTGGATCCTTCATGAATAGATTAATGCCCTCCCTGTGGAGGGGTAGTGAGTGAGTTCTTGTTCTTAGTTCCTGCGAGCGCTAGGTGTTTAAAGGACCCTGACAACCCCCGCCCCTTGCTTCCTGTTGCCATGTGATTTTGTGCCCGCCAGATGCCTGCCGCTTTCCATCATGAGTAGAAGCAGCCTGAGGCCTGTGCCAGATGCAGCTGTCTCAGAATCATAAGCCAAATAAACCTCTGTTATTTATAAATTAGCCAGCCCAGATATTCTGCTAGAGCAACACAAAAACAGACTAATACAGTCTCCTATTTTGAGTCCGTAAGTCAGTCCGGTCTGTCACATCTGCTTGTCCTCTCTGAGCTCTGTCTCCTCCTATCACCCGCTCTCTAGTTTTCCTGTCCTGTCTTATTTCTCTCTTGCCCGTCCCTCACAGTCTGGCAGGGGATCGCTCTAAATTGAAAACCCATCACTTCGTGACCTCTCCTTTGCCTGTACTGTTGCCTCCGGGCGCTCCCCGTTTCTCCTCCATAGCTTGTTATGTACTTGTACAGCACTTCCACCAATTTTCGTGGCTCTTTGTTTTTACTGTTTTCTCTAATTTGAACGTACATTTGTGCAAGGAGGAGGTTAGAGTATAATACTCTCCAAGTGGGAGGGAACTTTCAGACTGAAGAATGAAGTAGGCAAATTCATACTGTTTACAAAAACTTTTATTAAAATGTGACTTACGTGTGGGAAAAGCCACACACAGTGAAGAATCAGATGTCTACAGCAGATGAGAGCATTCTTCCTCTGACTTGGAGGTAAGGCATGTGTAGCATAACTTCAAAGAAATAGCTTAAGAAAAATAAGTTTCTGTGATCTATGGAGCAGGGAGCTTGTGATGCTGTGTGCAGACTAGCTGATGCCAGGGGTTGTGATGAGTCACCTAGTCTCTAAGCCCTGTGTTCCTTATGCTTGCCCTCAGCTTAATCTATAGCTGGTCAGTGAGACAAAGGAGTGAGGTTAAATGGGCATCCACATGGTGGGCTGGGCACAGGATGGCATTAGTCCTGCTAGCTCTGTGACAGCATTCCTTCCGGGCAGCCATCGTGCCTTTTCATTTTGTGTGCTTGTACAGTACTTTTCTCATAGTAGGTGTTCAGTACTATTCAATGAATGAATGGGACTCACAGGATGCTGCTTGAGATTGTTAGCTAAAATGTACTGCTAAAAGATATAAAAATAGCAAGTCCAGGAAAGCAAAGCCTTCTGGATAATACCCAAATTTGAGGAAAAGTGGCTGCCATTTCCTGGCTGAAGTTTGTTCCTTGTCACTGGTATAACATGGTCAACAGGATCCTTCCCGTGACCTCCTCTGTATTTCATGGAGGTTGTCTGCAGCAGGCTGGCAAAGGTTAGAAGAGCCACCATCATTTTTACCAGCCTTATATGTTTTTTTTGGACTCAGGCCTTCAGCCAGCCAAATGGGTTCCTTTAATATCTTTCCTTCCCCATGATCCTGAGGCCACTGCAATATTCCTGGGAGCTCAGGTGAGGTTAGTCAAACTCTTCCTGATTCTACCTGCTGGGCTATAGGTGTGAACAGTCATAAGGTGGACTTTTTCTAATGTTTCTGCTGCTCTGCATTGCAGCATCACCATGTCTACTGACGTATTTGCTTTTCTTATCTATTTGTGTTTCTCAGTAATTCATCTTGGATACTTAGCTTTTGAGAAGAGTAAATTTAAGAGACCTGATTTCCAGTCTCATCCCAGCTTCTACCTCACTATGTGCTCCAGGGCAAGTCACTCAGACTCTCCATACTTCTTGGTTTTTCTGTAAAAGGAAGTTGCTTTCCAAGCTCTCTTCCAGGCCTGATGTTCTGGGACTCTGAGTACGGTGGTGGTTCCTATAGTTAAATGTCCATATGCCTTTGTTTGCAGCATCTTAATAGAGAAACACTTTATTAATCCATTTCTGTTGCTTATAATGAAATACGTGGAACTGTGTACTTTGTAAGAAAACAAAATGTATTGCTTACAGTTTCAGAGGCCAGGAAGTCCAAAGTCCAGGGAACATATCCGGTGAGGATCTTGGGGGTGGCGGTGGGGTATCACATTGCAAGACGAGGGAAGAAGAGAGAGACTAATTCACTCTCCTCATTCACACTCCCTTTAAAGTCCTCAGAACCACACCCCTGATCACCATTTTTAATCCATCCACTACTGCACGGTCCTACAATCTAATCACCTCTTCAAGGCTCCACCTTTTAATTACCGTAATAGGATTTCCCACCCTCTCAACAGTTACAGTGGGAATTAAGTTTTGGGGGGACATTCAGCTCAAGGCAGACACTGAACCTACTGCTTTGCAAAGGACTATTGTATGCACTGAGCATCATGCTTTGCAAATTGGAACTGTCGGTTGTGTGATTATACATTCTCTGTGAGCGGAGTTGGGAAAGTGGCTGTGACTCAAAATGTATTTCTTCAGGCTTTCCAGGGGTTAAATTTCTGAAACCAGCTCTCAAACATTTTTTTTTTATCAAGTTTCTAATTGATATCTGTAGTTTAGTAATTTTTTAAAAAATCTGGAACAGTGTCTGTAAATGGATTATTTTTGGTAAGTGTCTTTTTTAGGTAACTGGTAATTAATCTTGTGAGCACCAAAAATGAATGTTTAACTATTTTGATGAAAATCCTTATAAAACATACTGAAGATATTGGGTATAATTTAAATTCCCTGTGTGACTAAAGTCATTTCTTTTATGCTTTTATTCAACAAATATTTATTAACTCCAAATACATACCAAGCAATGTGCTAAGCATTGGATATTGAGTATCTTTATTTGCAGATTTATCACCACCAGAGGTTCCTTACTGTGGCTCCATTTATATAACTTGACAGTTTTGCTGTTATATATTAAGTTTGGAGTTTTGAGCAATGATCAGGTAGAGTTTCTGCCTAGAGCATCAGATTTGGTGAGCAATTTAGATTGTCACATGCTCAGCCAGTTAAAAGCTGAGTCAGCCATGCCTCACAGTGGCCTTTTTTTTTTTTTGACTGGTACGGGGATGGCAACCCCTGGCTCGGTGTTGTCTACACCACGCTCAGCCAGTGAGCACGCCGGCCATCCCTATATCGGATCAGAACCCATGGCTTTGGTGTTATCAGCACCGCACTCTCCCGAGTGAGCCATGGGGCCGGCCCCACAGTGCCCTTTTTAATCATCTAAACACGGGTATTCTCCCAAGACACAGGTTGAAATAGTTTATGTTCTTCAAAAATCAAATACAACAGGCTTTGTAATCTTTAGATCACAATAGATATGGATTATATCATACTAGTTGTAATAAAAATTGATATAGACCCCATATGATATGCTTAGGGCATTGTAAAAATTCTTGCACATTCATTTTATTACAAAGCAATTATTGCAAAATTCAAAACAGAAAGCATTATTGCAAGAAATATGCTTTAATATCTTTAAAGATTTCTTCAATTTTGGACAATTTAGGTTTCTTTTGGTAGGGCATTTCAACATGGGGCTCTGATATAAGCTTACGTAGCCTGTGGTTTTTTGTATGGTTGAGTTCTGAAAACAGTTGCTATATAATATAAAGTGACTCCTACTTCCCCTTTAACTTTCATTATAAACCTGGGGATGGTTGAGAAAAACTGGTGAGTATTTTCTCATAAGAGATGGTTGCTTATCATGGTTTTCATGAATATTAGAGCATGCTAGGAAGCTACTCCTACAATTTTTTAAAATTTATTTTATGTTTTTAATTGAAACATAATTGATTGTACATATCTGTGGGGTACAGTGTTGAATTCAATACCCGTGTGCAGTATGTGGTGCTCAAATCAGGATAATTGGTGTATTCAACATTACACAATGTGATCACTTCTTGTGAGCCTTTGACAACTTCTTGCTAACCCCCTCCCTCCCCCTTTCCCACCTCTGGTGACCTCAGTTCTGTTCTCTCCTTTTGAAAGTTCAGTGTATTACTGTGATCATTGTATCTTTTTCTTTTTTATTATTTATTTTTTAGCTCCCACTTATGAATGAAGATATGTGGTGTTTCTTTTTCTGTGCCTGACATATTTGACTTAACATAATTTCCTCTAAGTTGGTCCACGTTGCTGTGAATGGCAGAATTTCATTCTTTTTTATAGCACAGTAGTATTCCATGGAGCATACCACATTTTCCTTATCCAGCGATCCATCGATGGATATTTAAGTTGGTTCCAACTCTTGGCTATTATAAATAGAACTGAGATAAACATGGGAGTGCAGGTATCCCTTCGACATGATGATTTCCATTCCTTTGGGTATAGACCCAGCAGTGGGATTGCTGGATTGTATGGCAGAGCTGTCTGTAGTAATCTGAGGAACCTCCATACCATTTTCCATAATGGCTGCACTAATGCACAGTCCCACCAACAGTGGAAGAGGGTTGCCCTTTCTCCACATCCTCTCCAGCATTTGTTATTCTCTGTCTTTTTGATAATGGCCAGTCTGAGTGGGGTGAGATGATATCTCAATGTGATTTTGATTTGCATTTCCCTGATGCTCAGTGATGTTGAGAATACTAAAAACAGCAAGATAAAAGCATCAAGTCACCTACAAGAAAGTCCCTATCAGACTAACACCAGACTTCTCAGCAGGAACTACACAGGCCAGAAGAGACTGGGATGATATATTCAAAGTACTAAACGAAAACAAACTGCCAGCCAAGAATACCACACACAGCAATAAACTTCCTTCTTAGTACTGCTTCTGCTATGTCCCACAGGTTTTGGAATGATGTGTCTTTATTTTTCATAGTTTCAAGAAATTTTTTGATTTCTTGTTTAATTTCTTCTTGGACCCATAGGTCATTCAGGAGCATGTTGCTTAATTTCCATGTGTTTGTATAGTTTCCAAAGTTTCGCTTGTCATTGATTTCTACTTTTAGTGCATTGTTGTCTGAAAAGATACTTGAGTGATTTCAATTTTTAAAAATTTTTTGAAACTTGAATTGTGACCTAACATGTGGTCTATCCTGGAGAATGTTCCACGTGCTGATGAGAAAAATGTATATTCTGCAGTTGTTGGATGAAATGTTGTGTAGATATCTGCCAAGTCCAATTGATCTAAAGTGTAGTTTAAATCCTGCATTTCTCTGTTGATTTGTTGCCTAGATGATCTGTCCAGTGCTGACAGAGGGGTGTTCACATCCCCAATTATTATTGTACTGGGGTCTATCTCTTTCTTTAGATCTAATAGTGTTTGCTTTATATATCTGGGTGCTCCAGTGTTGGGTGCCATATATATTTATGTTTGTTATGTCTTCTTGCTGATAGATCCCTTTATCATTATATAATGGTCCTTATTTTCTCTTTTTATGGTTTTTGGTTTCTGTTTTCATGGTATATCTTTTTCCATCCCTTCACTGTTATTCTGTGTATGTCTTTACAGGCGAGGTGATTCTCTTATACACAGCAAATACTCGGGTCTAGCTTTTTAATCCTATCTATTGGTCTGTATCTTTTGAGTGGGCAATTTAATTCATTTACATTTAAGGTTATTATTGAAAGCTGTTCTTATATTCCTGGCATTTAATTGCTTTTTGTATGGTTGATTTAAATATCTTTTGTTCCTTTCTTCCCCTTTTATTGTTTGTTTTCAGTGTTTGCTGTTTTTTTTGAGGTGGTACAGTATAGTTTCTTTCTCTTTCTCATTTGTTTGTTCTTTCTTGTGTATTCATGGTGGTGATTTTCACTTTTTGGGTTCCAGGTTCAAGACTCCCTTAATGCTTTCTTATAGAACTGGTCATGTAGAGGTGAACTACTGCAGCTTTTGTTTGGGAAATGCACTATTTCAAATAAACAACCTAATGCTATACCTCAAAGAAATAGAAAAGCAAGAACAATCCAATCCCAAAATTAATTGGCAGAAAGAAATAATTAAGAGCAGAGTAGAGCTAAGTGAAATAGAGACTCCAAAAATGATATAAAAGACCAGTGAAACAAAAAGTTGGTTTTTTGAGAAGATAAACAAAATAGAAAAACCATTAGTTATTTTTAGTTAACTAGGCTAAAAAAAGGGAAAGAAGACCCAAATAACAAAAATCAGAATTGAAACATGTGACGTTACAACTAGTATCACAGAAATATAAAGAATCATTAGAGACTATTACAACTATACACCAACAAATTTGAAAACCTGGGGGAAATGGATAAATTTCTGGACATATGCAAACTACCAACACCGAACCCAGAAGACATAGAGAACCTGAACAGACCAATAGCATGTAATGAGATTAAGCAGTAATCAGCAGTCTTCCGACAAAGAAAACCCAGGACTGGATGGCTTTACTGCTGAATTCTACTAAACCTTTAAAGAGGAATTCATAGCAATTCTCTCCAAACTTTCCCAAAAAATGGAAGTAGAGGCCATTCTCCCAAACTCATACCATGAGGTCGGCATCACCCTGCTACCAAAAGCAGATAAAGACACAACAACAACGAAATAAAGGAAACTACAGGCCAATATCTTTGACAGACGTAGTTGTAAAAATCCTCAACAAAATATTAGCAAACAAAGTACAGCAACACATTGAAAAAATGATATACTGTGATCAATTGGGATTCATCCCAGGGATTTAAGGATGGTTCGACATACACAAGTCAATCAATGTGATACACCACATCAACAAAATCAAGGGCAAAAAACATGATTACCTCAATGATGCAGAAAAAGCATTTGACAAAATTCAATATCCGTTTATGATAAAGACTCTCAGCAAATTGTACAGAAGGAAAATATCTCAACACAATAAAAGCCATGTATGACAAACCCACCATCAATATCATCCTGAATGGGGAAAACTTTAAGAACAGGAACTAGACAAGGATGCCCACTCTCACCACTCCTATTTAACATAGTACTGGAAGTACTAGTCAGAACATTCAGGCAAGAGAAAGGACTAAGGGACATCCAAATTGGAAATAATGAAGTCAAACTACTCCTACAATATTTTTCTCCACTTGATAGTACTTTTCTCACTCCACAGTCTTCTCTTAAGGACACTGAGAACTGTCTTAGTGGTGGGCATTTTTTCTTCACATAGACAGCATGTAAGTATACACTCAAATCTTTCAGACTTTGTTTTCTTTTATTTTGCAAAGTCTCAAGTATGTTGTGGTTCAGATGCAGATGACAGTAATACATTAGACATTTCACATACTGTGTCTTAAAACTGGGGCCAGCAACTCCTCCTAGGAGCCATTTGGAAATGTGTGAGGATGTTTTTGGCTGTTACAATGGGTGCTACTGGTTTAGCAAGAGTCGGGCAGCGATCCTAAATGTCCTATAATTTGCAGGGCAATTATTTTACAAGTAAGAATAGTTTCATCTAAAATGCCAAAAGTGTGTCTGTTGAGAAATAAAAAATTTACTGTTATATTTATTGATTGATTTAGCAAATATTTATTGAGTACTTACTGTGTACCAGATACTGTTCTAGGCATTGGAGATAGAGTGACACACAAAAGTCTCTGCCCTTATGAAACTGACAGTCTAGTGATATAGTAGACTAATATTTTTGGGATTCAAGAACTATTTTAGATATTTTTTAAGTTGTGGGTTTTTTTTTTTTTTAAGTGTAGAATTGGTGAATAGTTACACCCATGGCCTTCTATGCATGCAAGTAGGGTGGGTACCTTGCAGCAGGAACCACCCTGTAAATTCTGTGTCCTGGGGTTACTTGAACTTATGGATTCCAATAGTCTATACATCTGAGGGACAATGAGAGAGAAACATTTACAAGACAGGGATGTGTATATAAGACATGTATTTAGTCTTGGAATTAAGATTTGGTGCTGTGTTCCTAAAAAGTGAACACCAGTAATATTTTGTAAAGTAGGGCTTTTAATTTATAGTCAAAAGCACACCTGAAGCTCCAAATGTTTTAAATCTTAGCATCCAGCATCCAGTACTTTTATTAAAGATTAAATTATTAGCAATTTTTACATCAGAAATTTTTATAACAGTACTATTTCAATAAGTGTATTGATTAAACTATGAATGGGGGACATATCAGAACTTAACCTTTCTTTCTTATTACTCTAAAAATGTGTAAAATTAGCTTCTATTTAAATACCAAATATAATAAGATAATTAAAGGGATACCCCACTTTAAACTTTTGAGGTAGTTCTGAAAAGATGTATGCAAACTGATACTTTGCTTCAGGATTCCTTTTTATTGGTTTGTATTTTATTTTGGGAGATGATTGATTTTGTGAATGACCTTTCTGCTGGTTGTTCACCCTTTCTTTCTGACGTCTTTCGTCCCATACCAGTGCAACACATTGTCAACTAAAAAAATCCATCACTGCACGCAAATAATTTCCCCTTCCCCACTGCTAGTACCTAACGGGGAGCATCCGTGTTCACCTGGTCACCAAAACTGAAAAGCTCAGACATACTAAGCTGCTCTTCTTCGGGTGTCCAAGCCTAGGGCCATAACTTATTATTCCTGAAGCTATTGTGAAACGTAGCTTTTCCTGGCACGATCAACCTTAGTAACGTGGAACTCTACACGATGCAGCATTTTACTTGCCCCGCCTCCAAACACATATTCTCTGGACACAGAAATCTAACAGTGAATTTCAGAAGGGTTCTCTTGATGCAGGTGATTAATATGTACTTGTACCTAGAGAGATGATTTCTCTTGGCACATGATAGAATTGATAAGAGGATACATTGCGAGTGGTCTCACCCATACTCCAGTGGGAGCAGTATTTGGTTTCCTACACAGCCTTATATGCAACTAAACACAAGAATGGACGGACAGTGGGTTTCCATAGCTGTCTCTAGTCCCTCATTACTGAAGGACTGATGAGTGACCTTTACTGGCAAGACCAAGGGAATCGTTTCCGAACTGCTGTTGTCTAGAACTTCTTCTCTGAGGCACCCCAAGGAGTCTGGACCACTCTGGAATGTTCATTACTTGCTTTGGACGCTTGTCTATCACTTGATTGTGGTTTGGTGCTGTGCATGTGTCTTTGCCGACTACACTTTTGTAGCCCTGGCGGGGACGTCACAGGTCCAGCTCTGTCTCTCTCTTCTTGTCCTGTGCCTGTGGTCTGCATCCTCCCTGAGGCTGGCATGATGGTGCCACTGGAAAGCTCCTTTGGGAGGAAGAGCCTCCTCCTCTTTGGGGCTTAAACTTAAAATATACTGTCTGTCTAGGCGGTGCCATGACATTTCTTGTCTAGCACAACTAAGCTCCTCCAGGGGACAGCAGCATGTGTTGTTACTTGGTAGAGAGCTGCGTGGACTGAGCCTCTGTCGCTTCGCTACCAGACTGTGGTGGCATGTGCTTGTCTGATATTGCTGCTCTCAACCTCCTTTCCTTCTAGGAGACCCTCAGCATTTCAGGAGGGTTGCTGTCATTCATAAACATCATTCCCATTTCTTCTCTTTGCAGAAAGGTTAGTGGCTCCTGACGGCCTTACAGATCCTTCGCATGTTTCCCACCCTGTCATTTCTGACTCTTCTTGATTTGGCTCCAACTTCCCTTTGCAACTCTACTTCCAACACCTGCTCTCCTGTTCAGAGTCCACACCTAGACAGGCACATCTCTTTGCCATGACTCACACATGCCTTGTAGTGTCCTGTCCACAGTCTTTGCTCACTTTTTATGCATGTTGAGATTGTTCGTTTTTCTGCTTGCAGTCACTAACTCAAAAGCCCGCTGTCTTTGAATCTCAGTGAGGCTGCCTTCTTCCTTGTGGAGCTTTCCTTGAATCTCCTACTGCAAATGGTGACCCATCATTTCAATGTTCATAGTGTCTTGCTTTTATTTGTCAGCATCTGGATGTATGTAGCCAGCTGTTGATATGCACCTTCAGGGGTGTCAGCTCCTTCAGGGAAAGGGCGTGTCTTCGTCATATTTCTGGAATATATGGGAGTTCATGAGAATGCTCAGGAAACATTTGCTCAATGGATAAATAATGAGTGACAGTTGTTGGTTAAATAGAAAGTCCTTTATTAAAGCAGATAATTTCCTGCTAATTTAGACATGTTCTAAGGTTGCCTTTCACAACTAATGTTTCTTAAACTGGAGCCCACCTGTGTTAGTTATCTGGAGTCTGCGTGTATGTCATTCTTAGTGAAATCTGAAAGTAGTGCCTAAGGCTCCACTAAGAGTTGCAATTCTCTTTGGCCTGTTCCTCAAATATCCTCGATAAAACTTGTAATGGGCTTTGACTGCCCATTACAAAAAGAAATCCGAAAAGCTTCTGCATTTCAGCAATTTGTCAACAGACCCCTGAACAACTCTAGTTAATTCTGCACAATATACAGGATTCACTTTGAAGTGTGTGTTATTAACACAAGTCTTGTGAATTAACATCATGACTAGGCATGCATTGCAAATTAGATGCAGTTACCCTCTCTCTGGCAACGACTTTTTAAAATGTAGAACATACTAGAGTTTCAAGGCAATTTAAGCTGGAAATGAGATATATCAGAGTTTTGATTTCTGCAGAGGCGATGGAAACCTAAGGAAAGACCAAGAATTGCCCGCTGAACCCCCTGCAGTAACTCTCCCTCTGCAAAGTGGATTTGGGGCTCTTACAGAAGAGTGTCCACTCAATTCAACTGTGTTAACTTTTTTTTTCTTTTTAAGATAAAAGCATGGAGGTCATGCTCAGCGTGTGCCTGCCAGATGTCCCTGGTTCCCAATGTCTGCATTCTTCCTCTTCCTGCAACCGAGGCCACTGGGGCATTCAATCCTCAGGACCTTGTTGGGAAGAGATGACAAAGGCCTATCTTGCAACTCTGGAAATCAGCACCAGTCATGCTTGTTTCAGGACTTATTCTGACCTCACGGGCCTATGGATATTTTGGAAAGATGCAAAACTGTCCTTTTCCCTCTGCCCACATCCCATCTTGGTAATTTAGCTGCTGCTCTGGGGCAGTTGCCTGCTCATGCCGAGGATGAGAGTCCTGGACATGAATCCAGCGCAGTGGGTTGGCCCCGCTCCCTGCCGACCAAGTGTACTGATGCCACGTTTCTCTTTTCTGCTTGGACTTCAAGCTGCAGCCACGGGAACCTCTCTGTGTCCTCTCTGGCTCTATCTAGTGCCACGTGTGTGCGCCAGCTGGCATCTCTTGCTTGCTAGACCTGGCTGCTCCCAGGACCTACTGCTGAGTCTGACCTTCCTATTGTGGGCACTTTTATCAGGATCCTTTGTCTTTTTCTTTTTTCCACTTTTTTTTTATTGTGGTAAAATTTGCATAACATAAAATTTACCACCTTTACCGTTTTTAAGTGTACAGTTCAGTGGTAATAAATACATTCACTGGGTTGGCTGGTTGGCTCAGTTGGTTAGAGTGCAGTGCTGTAACACCGAAGTCTAGAGTTCAGATCCCATATGGGCCAACCACCACCAAAAAAAAAAAATGCATCGACGATGTTGTGCAGCCATAGCCACCATAATTCTTTTCATCTTGTAAAACTGAAACTCCATACCCATTAAGCAATAACTCCCCTTCTTCCTTCCTTCCAGCCCCTGGTACGCACCATTCTTTCTGTCTCTAAGATTTTGAGTTTTCTAAGTACCTCATATAAGTGGAATCATATAGTATTTGTATTTTTATGACTGGCTTATTTCACTTAGCATAATGTCCTTAAGGTTCACCCATGTTATAGCATGCGTCAGATTTTCCTTCCTTTTTAAGGCTGAATACTATTCCATTGTGTGTCTATACTGCATTTTGTTTTTCCAGTCATCCATTGACAGATACATGGGTTGATTCTAAATTTACCCATTGTGAATAACGCTGCTATGAACATGCATGTATAGATATCTCTTTGAGACCCTGCTTTCAGTTCTTTTGGGTGTACACACAGAATTGAACTTACTGGATCATGTGATAGTCCTGTTTTAAATTTTTTGTGGTTCTACCGTGCTGTTTTCTGCAGCAGCTGTGCCATTGTACCTTTCAGCCTTCAGGGTACATGGGCTCCAGTTTCTCCACATCTTTACAAACATTTGTTGTTTTGTTTCACTTTTGCTGTAGTAGCCATCTTAATTGTAATTTTGATCTGCATTTCCCTAATGATTACTGATATTGAGCATCTTTTAAAATTTTAATTTATTTTTAATTGTACATATTTATGGGGAGCGGTGTGATGTTTCAGTACATGCATATATTGTACAGTGATTCACATAGGGTGGATGGGTTATCCATCACCTAAACATTTGTCTTTTCCTTGTAGTGGTTATGGTCAACTATTTTCTAGCTATTTAGAAATACGCAGTATAATATTAGCTCTAGTCAGCCCGGAATACCAGAGCTTATTCTTCCTATCTATCTGTAACTTTGTACCTTTTAATTCAGCTCCCTCCCGCCACCCCACTTCCCTTCCATCCTGTGGTAACCATTATTCCACTCTCTACTTCTAAGAGAATCACCTTTTTTTCGATTCTACATACAATTGAGATCATGCGATATTTCTCTTACTTCATTTAACATGATGGTCTCCAGTTCCATCCGTGTTGCTGCAAATGACAGGATTTTTTTATAGCTAAATCATATTCATTGTGTGTATACATTACATTTTTTAAATCCACTCATCTGTTGATGGACATCTAGGTTGGTTCTGTCTTCTAGCTATTGTGAACAGTGCTGTGATGAACATGGGAGAGCAGGTGTCTCTTTGATTTATTAATTTCATTTCCTTTGGGTATATATCCAGTAGTGGGATTGCTGGGTCATAACATAGATCAATTTTAAGTTTCTGAGAAACCTCCATACCGTTTTTCATAACGGAAGTACTAATTTACATTCCCACTAACAATGTGTGAGCGTCCCCTTTTCTCTGCATCCTCGCCAGCATTTGTTATTTTCCAGATATTGAGCATCTTTTCATGTGCTTATTGGCTATTTATATATCTTCTTTGGAGAAATGTATACTCAAGTCCTTTGTCCATTTTTTAAATTGGGTTATTTATTTTTCTGTTGCTGAGATTTAGGAGTTCTCTATATAGTCTCAATATTAATCCCTTATCAGACATATGATTTGTAAATTTTCCCCCTTTTTGTGAGTTGTCTTTCTATTCTGTTGGTAGTGTCTTTTGAGGTGGAAAATTTTAAAATTTTCATGAAATCCAATTTGTTGTCTCTGCCACTGGTGTCGTATCCAAGAAATCACTGCCAGATCCAGTGTCCTGAAACTTTTGACTTATGTTTTCTTCTAAGAGTTTTATAGTTTTAGATCTTAGATCCATTTTGAGTTTACTTTTGTTTCTGGTGTTAGGTAAGGGCACAGCTTTATTCTTTTGCGTGAACCAGTTTTCTCAGCACCATTTGTTGAAAAGTCTGTTCTTTCCCCTTTGAATGGTCTTGGCACCCTTGTCAAAAATAATTCAACCATACATGTGAGGGTTTATTTCTGGGCTTTCTATTCTAGCTCATTTGTCTATATGTCTGTCTTTATGCCAGTACTATGCTATTTTGATTACAGTAGCTTTGTAGTTGGTTTTGAAATCAGAAAGTGAGTCCTCCAGCTTTGTTCTTTTTAAAGATTATTTAGTCTATTAAGGTCCCTTAAGATTCCCTGTGAATTTTAAAATGTGTTTTTTTATTTCTGAAAAAATCATCTTGGGAATTTAATAGGAATTACATTCATGTTGCTTTTGGTAATAGTGACATCTCAACAATATTAACTCTTCCAATCCATGAACATGGGATATGTCTCCATTTATTTATGTCTTTAATATCTTTCAGCAATATTTTCTAGTTTTCCTTGTACACGTGTTTCACATCCTTGATTAAATTAATCCCTAAGTATTTTATTCTTTTTGATGCTATGGTAAGTGAAATTGTTTTCTTAATTTCCTTTTCAGATTATTTATGTTAGTATAAAGAATGAAACTGATTTTTGTGTGTTGACTTTGTATCCTACTACTTTGTGGAATTCATTTATTAGTTCAAGTAATTTTGTTTTGTGGAAACTTTAGGGTTTTCTATGTAAGAGATCATATCAAATACAAACAGAGATAGTTTTACTTCTTCCTCTCCAATTTGGTTGATATGTATCTCTTTTTCTTGCCTAATTCTTCTGGCTATAACTTCTCACTATAACCTTTGAATAAAAGCAGTGAGAGTGACATCCTTGCCTTGTTCCTGATCTTAGAGAAAAATTGTTCAGTTTTTCACCATTGAGTATGAAATTCGATGTGGATTTTTATAATATATGGCTTTTACTATGTTGGGGTAGTTTCCTTCTATTCCTAGTTTGTTGTATGTTTTCTTGGTCATGAAAAGATGTTGAATTTTGTTAAATGATTTTTCTGCATCAACTGAGATGATCTTTTTTTTTCTCCTTCATTATGTTAATTGGCATATTACATGATCAATTTTATATGTTGAACTGTCCTGGTATTCCAGGAATAAATCCTACTTGCTCATCATATATAATCCTTTTAATAAGAACTGAATTTGGTTTGCTAGTACTTTGCTGAGTATTTTTATATCACTGCTCACAAGGGATATTGGTCTGTCATTTGTGTCTCTTGTAATGTCTTTGTCTGGCTTTGGCCAAGGGTAATAGTGGCCTCATAGAATGACTTAAAAGTGTTCCCTCCTCTTCAATTTCTTGGAAAAGTTTGGAAAGGATTGATTTTAATTCTTTAAATGTTTAGTAGAATTCACTAGTAAAATTATCAGGGGGCTGGCCAGTTAGCTCAGTTGGTTAAAGTGTGGTGCTGATAACACCAAGGTCCAGGGTTCAATCCCTGTACTGACCAGCTGCCAAAAACCTCCCACAACAACAACAACAAAATCCAAAAAACCAAACCAAAACAAAACAAAACAAAAAAACAAAAAACAAAATACAAGCAAACAAACAGAAAAACTCCACAAAACCGTCAGGTCCATGACTTTTCTTTCTCAGGAGATTTTTGATTACTGATTCAGTCTCCTTACTAGTGATAGGTCTATTTACATTTTTTAAATTTCTTCATGATTTAGTCTTGGTAGATTTTTGTGTTTCTAGGAATTTGTTGATGTACAATTTTTTGTAGTACTCATATAATCATTTTTATTTCTGTAGAATCTGTACTAATGTCCCCATTTTTGTTTATGACTTTAGTAATTTGAGTCTTCTCTCTTTTTTTCTTAGCCCACCTAGCTAAAGGTTTGTCAATTTTGTTGATTCTTTCAAAGATCCAACTTCTTGTTTTATTGATTTTCTCTATTGTTTTTCTGTTCTTTACACTCTAATTGTTATTATTTCTTTCCTTCTGCTAGCTATGGGTTTAGTTGGCTTTTCTTTTTCCTAGTTCTCTGTGTTATAAAGTTAGGTTGCTAATTTGAGATCTTTCTTGTTTTTTAAAGAAAACATTTATATGTATAAATTTCCTCCTTAGCTTTGCTTTCACTGCATCCCATATGTTTTGGTATGTTGTGTTTTCGTTTTCAGTTGTCTCTAAGTATTTTCTAAGTTTCCTTGTGATTTCTATGACCTATTGGTTGTTTTAGTGTGTTGTTTAATTTCTACAATTTTGAGAGATTTCCAGTTTTACTTTTGTTATTGATTTTTAACTTCATCCTGTTGGGTTGAAGAAGATGATTTCTGGATGATATATATATATATATTTTAAAACATATTAAGATTTAATTTGTAGTCTAACATGTGGTCTAACCTGGAAAATGTTCCATGTACACTTGAGAAAAATGTGCATGGTGTTGTTGCGTAGAGTGTTCTGTATATGTCTTATAAATCTAATTGGTTTGTTGTATTGTTTAAGTTCACTATCTTTTTACTTATCTTCTGTCTTGTTCTTCTATCCATTATTGAGAGTAGGATATTGAACTCTCCATCTATTATTGTACAACTATCTGTTTCTCTATTCAGTTCTGTTAGTTTTTGCTTCATATATTTTGATCATCTGTCATTAGGTTGCAAATATTTATAATTGCTATACCTTCTTGCTGTATTGAAACTTTTATTAATAAATAGTGTTCTTTGTGTCTTGTAAACTTTTCTGATTAAAATTTCATCTTGTCTGATAATAGTGTAGGCAGTTTTGCTCTATTTTGGTTACTATTGCCATGGAATGTCTTTTCCCATCTTTTCACTTTCAATCTACCTTTGTCTTTGGATCTGAAGTAAGTCTCTTGTAGAAAGACTTATGTAGTAAGAGCATGTTTTTATCCATTCTGTCAATATCTGTCTTTTGATTGGACAGTTTAATTCATTTAAAGTAATTACTGATAAGGAGGAACTTACTTCTGTCATTTTATTTGTTTTTTATATGCCTTAAAGCTTTTTTGTCCCTTATTAACTGCATTCCTGTCTTCTTTTGTGTTTAGTTGATTTTTTGTAGTGAACATTTTAATTTCTTCCTCATTTCCTTTTGTATATATTCTGTAGCTATTTTCTTTGTGGTTACCATGGCAATTACATTTAACATCCTAAAGTTCTAACACTCTAATTTGAATTTATAACAGCTTAACTTCACTAACATAAAAAACTCTGCTCCTTTATCAGCTCTGTTCCCACCCCTTTTGGTTGTTGATGTCTGAAAATTGCATCTTTATACATTGTGTGGCCAGAAACAAACTAATTTTCTGGAATGCATTAGTGTCTTAAATTATGTAGAAAACAAAATGTGGAGTTACAAGCCAAAGTTAAAATAATACTAGCTTTTAGACTAATAATTTTTAAAAATATATTTGTCTCCTAAATCATGTGGAAAGCAAAAAGTGCAGTTACAGGCCATTATTATAATAGTTCTAGCTTTTATAATGACCATGTATTTACCTTTATTGAAATCTATATTTCTTCATATGGCTTTGATTTACTGTCTAGTGTTCTTTCATTTTACCCTGCAGAATTCTCTTGAGCATTTCTTGCAGGGAAGGTCTAGTTCCCTCCACTTAAAAAAAAAAAAAAAATCTGGGAATGTCTTAATTTCTTCCTCACTTTTGAAGGACAGGTTTTCCAAATATAGGATTCTTGGTTTGACAATTTTTTTCTTTTAGCACTTTGAATATGTCAACCCACTTGCCTTCTGGAATTCAAACTTCCTGATGAGAAATCTGATGGTAATCTTATTAAGGAGTTCTTGTATCTGACAAGTTAATTCTCTCCTACTGCTTCCAAGATTCTCTCTGTCCTTCAAAAGTTTGATTATAATGTGTCTCAGTATGTGTCTCTTTGAGTTTACCTTACTTGGAGCTTATTAAGCTTCTTGGATGTTTATATTTATGTCTTTCCTAAAATTTGGGAAGTTTTCCGCCATTGTTTCTTCAAATATTCTTATTACCCCTTTCTTGCTCTCTTTCTTATCCTTCAGGGGCTTCCACGATGCTTTCATTATTCTGCTCGATGGTATCCCACAGGTCCTTTAGGCTCTGTTTATCTTTCTCCAATCTTCCCCCCCCCCCTTCCTCAGACTCAGTAATTTCCATTGTCTTACCTTCATGTTGCTGGTTCTTTCTTCTGCCTGCTCAAATCTGCCTCTGAATCACTCTAGTGAATTTTTTATTTCAGTTATTGTATTTTTTACTCCAGAATTTCTTTTGGTTTCTTTTTAGATTTTCTGTGTCTTTATTGATATTTTCACTTTCTTCATAAATCATTTTCTTGACTTTTTTTTCACATTTTCTGTTAGGTCATTGATCATCTGAAAGGCAGATGTTTAAAAATGTTTGTGCTATAGATTTGCCATCAAGTGTTTTTCTGGGACAGTTTTTGTTGATTTATTTTTTTCCTTTGAATGGTGCATACTTCTCTGTTTCTCTGTATGCCTTGAGAATTTTTGTTGAAAATCAGACATTTAAATTGTTTACTTTTAATGTGCTCCATATATATATTTGCTTTTGCATGTCCTATTCTTTAATGTCTGGCCCCCAAAAGGGGAAAAAGAGAAAAATGAAGGGAAAAGGAGTGGCACCAATGCTTTAAATCCACTGGAAGGTGCAAAAACAATGACCACCAGCTCTTGTACCTCTCTGTCAGAAGCAGCAATCAGCAACTAGGGCACAGATCCCTGATATTTAGAGAGCAAGGTCCTTTCTCCCACCCTGGCTCCCACAAGTTGTGAGTTGTTGCAGGAACACACACAGCTGCTTGCCACAGGGTTGGGCATGGGAGGTGAGTAGCTTCTCCTTTGCTAAGAGCTGAAATTGACCAAAATTAGCTGTAGTTTATTGTACAAGCCTTTCCCTGGAGGATGCAAATCTTCAATAGACTCTGGAGTTCCAAAGCAGTTACATCAGACAGATTCTGCCAGTGCAACTGTTGTCTAGGTGGAGACGGATTCCTGGTGCTTCCTGCTCTGCCATCTTCCTGGAATCCTCTCTTGGGAGGAGGGCTATGTCCCTGAAGTTTCTTTAGATCTTTATTGGACCCTGCGAAGTCTCTGCAAATTAGACCTCACACAGACACACTTAGGTCTGAATCCTTCTAGTGAACACAGGTTGGATACACTCTTAAGAACCCATATACACAGTAATGTACAATGAGTACAAATCAAGTATTTCAGAGAGAATAAAGTTAGTAATAAAGCATGTGAGTGTGTTAGGCAAGGCATATCAAAAGATGATCACCGCATTATGGCATATTCATGCATACTTATAAATAAAATTTCTATTTTTATGTCATGCAATCCTAATAGATATGCTTATATTTACAAATGAGGGACATATTTATATCAATTTATGTGTAATCACAGTTTTTCTTTTACATATTGTATTGAGTTTTATATATGTTAAATCATTAGTGAAAGTAAAGAAAGAATGCTGGTCTCTTCTCTTTTAGTATTATTCAAATAGAAAAGACCGTTGTGTTTTCAAAATATGTTTTTAGAATGTAAGCCCTTTTGGTCTGGGAAAAGTCTTACTCTGAAAATATTCATGAATTTATGAATATGGGCTTCCATTCATGGATAATTGTGATAAATATCCAATAATAAAATAACCAATTACTTAAAAAGAGAGTGTGCAACAGTTGAACACATAACACACTTGCAGTATATTCGTAAAATAAAACGCTTCTCAGCAATAGGGAGGAAGGAACTACTGACTCGTGCAACAACACGGTGAGTTTCAAAACGGGGGGCTGAGCAGAAGCCAAACACAGAAGAATGCATATTGTATGATTCCAAATGAAGCCCAAGACAGATGAAACTAGTCTGTGGCGGTAGAAATCAGAAAGTGGCTGCCGAGGAGGCAGTGATCGATCGACTGCACAGGAGCACGAGGGAATTTTCTGAGTAACGGAAGTGGCTGGCATCACTACTGGGTGGGAGCACACAGGTAAAACAGTTGTTGAAACTAATTGAACTCAATCAGCGCTTAAGGTCTGACCCTGTGTGTGTGTGTGTGTTTGTGTGTGTGTAAATTATACTTCAAGTAAAAGGGTATGTGCCTTCTCCACTTTTTATTTCCCCATCCTCAAACTCAGTGGTCCTCCACCAGGAGCAATTTTGTTTCCTAGAAGACATTTACCAATATTTAGAGGCATTTTTGATTGTCATGCTTCTGGCATCTAGTTGGTAGTGGCCAGTGATGGTTCTAAATGTCCTAAAATGTACAGGACAGCCTCTCCACAACAAAACATAGTCTGTTCTAAAATGTCAGTAGCGCTCATATTGAGAATCCCTGCTTTAGCTGAGTCCCCAGAGAAGGCTGGATCCACAAGGTGGAAGGAAGACTGTGCCCACCAGCATTGGAAGTTATTGTGATCAGGAAGTAACTTTCTATTGTGTTAAGGCACTGAAATATTAGGGTTTGTTTGTTTCAGTGGTTAGCATTACTTTAACTAACAAAGCAGACTTTAAAATGTTGATACTAAGAATAATATTTATTGCAGTGACTGTCTTCTTAGGAGACACAGGTGAAATGTATCTTGTTTTAATATCAAGCAAAGCTATGCTCCCTCGAAACCATTATTGTAATTCTGTCTTAAAGACATTGTCAGTTTTACAACTTCATGTGTTTCCCTTATTGTTTCAAGTCATAGAGAGCTTAGAGCTCAGTTTTTAGGAACCTTTTTTTTTTTTTTTTTAATAAGTAAGTCTTTATTTTATTTTATTTTGTCGTTTTTTCGTGACCGGCAGTGAGTGCACCGGTCAGTCCTATATAGGATCCGAACCCGCGGCGGGAGCGTCGCTGCGCTCCCAGCGCAGCACTCTACCAAGTGCGCCACGGGCTCGGCCTTTTAGGAACCTTTTACAAGCAGCTCTACAGGAACATGTGGGTTGCCTTTTTGCATGTCCCCCTTTCCTCTGTCTTTAATGTTTTCCTATATTTATTTTCCCTTAGCACCAATTCCATGACTGTTTATTTTCTCTTTTGGTATTCAATGTTTCTTTAAGGATAGCTTATATATCTAGTGTGAAAACGAAGCTTATGTTCAAATACTGAGTGTTCCTTTGTTCACGGTTTTGAATTAATAATGATTTTTGTATCTCAGACCTTGAAGGGATTTTCATCTTCTCTTCTTAAGGTCGAGAGAGATAAAATGATGTACTCAAGTTCAAAGTGATATTCATGGAACTATTAAGTGTTCTCTACTGTATATAAAAATTCTATACTTTATATAGTTCTATACTTTATACTTATATAGTCCAACTTGCTCATCACTAATTGGAAATACTTTTTGAATTATTCTCTTGTGGGGAAATGGGATTCATGCCAATCTATAGCAGACATTGTTGGTTGCCTACCCAGCATCCATCCTTCTCTCCTTTCCCTTTCAAGTTTGCACACTTCTCACCTAACCCATAAAGATCAGGGAGAGACCCCTTGCCCCCGGCACCAAGGGCTGCATGGCTATTGGAGTAAGCAGGGGCCCTAACTCCTTGTCAGTCATTGGTTTGAAACATGGGCGTGTGGTGCTATTCTGGGTACTGAGATACAGCAGAAGTCAGCTGAGGCAGGTGTGGGAGTTCTGGGAATGGTTTTACTCAGTCTTAAAAATACACACCAAGAAAGATGATTGTTTGCTGCTCCTGGACATTGTTGTATCTGCTTGACATGATTGGAACCTTGTCTTAGGGCCATATGGAGAGTTAGCCTGAATCACAAACCAGACAGGCTTGATGGCAGGTCAGAAGGATGGAAGGGGCCTGGGTACTTGTTAAACTGCCCAGCCTCCAGCAGAACTAACCCTGAAGCTAAATTACCTCTCCTCGGATGAGGGCACTTCAAAAAGCTCGTGGAAAAATAGAATTAAAAGATAACACAGATCTTTCCATAAACTTTTTGGAGTACCCTCATATTGTATGAGATTATGAATTACTTAAGCCAGTTGATTTGGTATTTTCTTCTACTTGCAGTTGAAAGTATCCTTCTAAAATATCTTCTTCCACCTCTCTGATGAGCGAGGGTGGCTTTAGCATTTGTATCTTCCCATTTGTGGCCAGGATGAGGTCTGGGCTCATGAACTAGAGAAGATGAGGCCTTTACCTTAGCTGAAGTGTGCTCTAAGGAGTTGAACTCATTAGCCCCAGCACCCAAGACTGGGTTCTCTCCTCTCATTGGCATTGCCCGGCTTCTGGTGAAAGAGCCATTTTGCAGTAAGATGGTGGAAAGGCTCACAGCCAGGAGAGAAAAAAATGAGAAAAAAGAGGTTTATATAATTGAGCTTCTACTTGGTAAGTGACTGACTAATTGATGGTTAGCTACTGTTTTTAAAAACCACTTGTCTAGAAAAGCCCGTGAACTTGATGTTACTGAATGAATGAAAAAAATAAATCTGAACAAGGTTTACTCCAGTCCATCTGTTTTAACACAAAACGTCTTTGACCAAGTAAAAGGGAACATGATTAGCCTTTAGAGTTTGCATAAGGCAGGTGCATCTGGCTGGTCTGTACAAGAATGTTGTTCTAATTAGGGAAATAGAAAAGACTCTGTTTCTGAAAGTGCTAGTCTGTCACGTTTAGCCCACATACTGTTTGAGATAATAATGAACTCTGTCAGAAACAACATGGGGTAATGGAAATCAGCTAAAGGGACTGATTAGGAAAGTACCAATGGTGCATATCTGTTGAGAAAAAAGTAAGAAAGGAAAAGCAGATGAACGTTGGAGTATCCTGGCTTAGATGGTCCCAGGATAAAAATTGTACAAATCCATAAAACACATATTCAGAAGACTGTTGCGAGATTGCTAGCATAGAGGAATCCAAGACCAATTTTGGTATTACAGCTCTTCGCTTTATCACTTGCAAGCAAGGACAGCAGGAGCATCAGGCTAGTGTCTCCCAAAATGAAGGAAAGGGGCAGCCTTATACAGCCAAAACTTCCTGCCCAAGTTCTCATTTAGGTCCTCTTATGCAAATGAGGGATGCAAGTCTGTTATTTTGGATTGGTTGGCTATGAGACATAGCTCATTGGTCAGTTCTCTAGCCAAATTTGCATCCGGCCCTTAGGGCGGTGTAAAACCACTGTTACCTTTTGTTAGCACAGGGGTGCAGGAAGCAAGCTAGGTTATAGAAGCTAAAGTTCGCGATTCAGACAGCCAAGCATAAAATTTCTAAAACAGTTTCTCCAGTGGAAGGGGGCAGGTTTAACAATCAGAAAATGCTCAGGGTTCCCTGCTTCAGGACTGGAGAAGTTTTACAAAGTCCTTCCTTATTTCTCAATGTCCTGTTTCTTTAAAAGCAATACTGTCTCTGAAAGTAGGTTGAAAGGAGATCATGATTTTAAAGTAGTTCCTTAGTGTACATGAGCCCCAGCGGGGGTGCCCAGCAGATCTGTGATTGTGCCAGCTGCCAGGGATTGCATTATGTGCCTCTTAGACTAAGCGTCTGACTTTCAGACAACTGCACTTTGAGGCCCACTTGGAATAGAAGTGTGCATTGCAGAGCACTAACACTCGCTACCATGGGATGGTTGTACCCGGGCCCTTAGTGCATTCTGATTAGTACAGACACACACACACTCAAATAGAACAGAAGAAGCCACCCCCGTAAAAAGCCACCTCATGAAAGACATCATACTAGCTTTGTTTCTAATTAGGTCTCCTCTGCTCTGGGGAAGGATTGAACGCTGCCAAGTGACACAGGGGTGCCCTAACTCCTCATATCGCCGCTGCCCACAGCCCGATTGCCACTTTACAATTCATTAAAAAAACCCATGCTTTTCAGTCAATGGCAGGTGACTTAGCAGGAATGAACACACTCACAGGTGTCTCGGGAAGCAGAGCTATAATGCCTCGTAGTTTTTAAATCACTTCCTTCCTGATTGTTTTCCCTGTGGTTTGGCTCATAAACGGGCAGCCGTTCACCGGTAAGTCACGTAGCGATGGAAGAGGAGCCATTGTTTTAGCGTTATCAGTGGAACATGCAGACAGATTAAACAAGTATAATCTTGACTTGACCCTTTGGTTAGTAAAAGTATTTTGTAGATGAGCATGGGGAGCTAAAGGTATCCTGGGTCCTGAGCCTCGCCTTGACCTGGATCCTACCTACCTGCCCACCTCTTCTCCTCCCTCAAACAGCTGCCCTGCATTTCTTCCCTTTTCCAAATTGTGCCGTCTTCTTTCTCATCTCCCCAATTCTCATCTGCTTGGTGGAGTCCTACCCATCCGTGAAGACTCAGTTTAGGTGCGTGTTCCTCAAGGAAGGTCTGCAGCCTCTTGGAGAGTTGTTCTCTCTTCTATGCTCCCCGTGTCTGTGATGGAACACACTGCAGTGTAGCAAGTTGGCTGCTTCAGTCGTGTGTCATTCTCCTCCATGGCTGCGAGGTTCTGAAGATCAGAGCCTGCATTTTATGTGTCTTCATTGCCCCATACCTGGTACATAGCAGGTGATCAGTAAACATCTGTGACTACGCATCAGGCAACTGAAAAGCTAGATGGCATCTCCAAATGTTGTCCAATGATGTACTTATCTACAAACCAGGTTAGAACAAGACCAAACTTTCTTTGGAAGGCTGTCCGAGCACACCAACTATAAACTCCGAGCCAGTGAGTCCCAATGTTACTAAAAGTCTGGAGAATAATCTTATGTCTGCACTTGCTGTGAGACTTGGGCCCACCACAGATGCCACACTTGGCTTCTTGGGTAGTTTTGTCACTGCTCTCTCCCTGTCCTGTCTGGATTGTGTTACTGGGTGAAGTCCTGGGCTGTGGCCAGCCTGCCTGTTTTCACGTGGTTCTTTTCCCGAGGCAGCTCCACTGGCAAAGAATTGAGACCAGTATGAGCTTTGGGGAAGAGCAGAGGGAACAAGTGCAGAGGACAGAGAAACCAAAGCACAACTGAGCAGGGCAGCATGCCTGGGTCTTTGGGGGACAGCCTTAGCTGGGTGCGAGGTGGAGGAGTGTTTGCCAGGGCAGCTCTAGGGGGCAGCTTTGTACCTAGGGCCTCAGGAGGGTGATATCAGGGCACATTTTCAGATATGACATTTTCAGGAGGTAACAGCCTTCTGCTGGCTTTCTCTGTCCACATGTAGCACAGTCCCTCTCACCACTAGTGGGAAAAATCTATCCCCTGGTCCTTCTCATGAGTTGCCACAGCACAGACATATTGTGTTCCAGTGATTCATTTGCAAATTTATTACCTGGAGTATGGGTCCTTTTTTCCCCATAGGAATAATATTATAAAGTCTGGCTAGATTTCCCCTTGGTTCACTAATCCTCATCAGCCCGTGATGTACCTGAGGTAGGGAATTACAAGAAACTTCTTAGCTGTACCTATGCAAAATGTATAACAGTATTTCATGAGAAGGTCTATTTTCTACTCCAAATATGGATTCTAATTTTTCCCTCCCTCTTGTCCTGACCCAGGAGGCTTCTGGTCCTTGGCATTTACAGGCTGTTTTTCAGTTAGTTTCTTTTTTCTAACGAGTTACACCTCTGTTACTGCATTAAGAGAATACATTCCTACATCTCTGTCTGGAGATGCCCTTCAGGGGAAGATCGGGTAGGGGAGGCGTGGGATCGTCCCAGCGGGGGCCTCAGACTCTGAAAACCTCTTCTTACGTGTAGGCCTTTCTTATATTGAGAGTTTGCATTCTGGGGTCTATGAAGACTGACGTATGAGTGTGCACGTGGAGGGGCACTGACAGCTAGAGATGTGTGTAAACACGTGTCGCTCTGCATCTGGTTCCATTTTCTGCCTGTAGATACACATTGTGCTGTTGGTGCTTCATTCAGCCTCATACAGTCCCCTGTAGTTTCTCCTCCTGCTCGTGGGCAGGGAGGGTCACTGTGGCTGTGGCAAGTCTGGCCTTTTCCCCATGGGATTTCACTAGATAGTTTTGTTTTTGTACATCACAGAAAAAAGAAAATGATTATTATAATTTTTTGATAATAATTTGAATGTGACTTTATCATATTTGGTAGCAATTTACTTAAGGACACATTTAAGTCTCCTTATAAAGAAATGCAGAGTATTACCAAAAAAATATTCCACGCAAAGAGAGAGAGGTGGGCAAGAGGCTTTAAGATATTTGTGATCCGACTGTGTACTTACCTGGCTATAAATATGCATTCCCTCTCCACCAAGATGCTTCTAGTGGATAGCTCTACAGAACAGTCACATGGTTTGGCTTTAGGACGAAGTTCTATGATGCGGTTAACCTCTACCTCAGTGTCACCTTAGGGCTTAAAAATAGCTTTCTCTTGACATTGCTACTCTGCCTCTGAGCCTGTCTGCCTTTTTCAAATTGTGCTGTGAGGAGAGAAAATGTCTACAGGAGTCTACCCGGTGATTCTAGAATTCTCTCTGGTCTGTGACCTGGCTGGTCACCAATGTCATCCTCCCTGTCTAACTTGTCCTGTGACTCAAGTGGATGATGGCAGGAGGGAGGGGCCGTGCAAGCCCTTCTGACCTCGGATCAACATTTGCATTCACCTAAAGTCATCACAAAGCTTTCTAGAAAATTACCAGTAGATTTTATTAAGAAAAGTTGGGAATAATCTTCCTGAATGGTACACTAGTCTCAGTTCTATTCATGCTCACAAGAGTGCTGATTAATACAATCAATAGTGACACCTGGACAAGATTGCTTTTATTGGGATCATTAATGATGCCAATTTCTGAGGCTAACAAATGTGCCTAAGTTGGTGAGAATATTCAGATGCAGCATGTATTATTGCTTTGGAATTAGGGAGAGGCTAGTCCATTGTTGGCCCAGGCTCCTGGAAGGTGGAAGGTGACATAGACGGTTGC
Source organism: Cynocephalus volans (assembly GCF_027409185.1). NCBI lineage: Eukaryota > Metazoa > Chordata > Mammalia > Dermoptera > Cynocephalidae > Cynocephalus > Cynocephalus volans. Next base: position 3,179,640 of record NC_084474.1, on the reverse strand, counting down.
TTGGTCCTGCTGCGAAGGACACCCCAGAACTGTCTCCAGGTCCTAAGATCGGGCAGGGGCTGTTGAGGGTGTGGGGGTGTGCACCTGTGGCCTCGTGGGACAGCAAATGTGGAAAGGCTTTGAGCGCCTTCTCCATGCAGCTCGCCTCTGCCTCTGTGGTTCAGCTGCGTGTTACCCAATTCTTCCTCTGATGTGTTTTCGTTAAAGTCTTAACAATTCTCATGACAACTTATTAATTAAAAAGAAAAGGGGGGATCTCTGTGGTATGATGCATTTGAGGAGCGCCCCCTGGTTTACTTCTGGGCCTGATCCATGTCTCATCTGAGTGGTCAGGGTTTTGAAGTTCCCCTAGGAATCAGACTTGATTGTTTCTTCCGTTTCTAAGGATTCCTGGGATGCCTGGTCAGTGTATGCTTGACAGAGAGTTAGAGGAAGTGTCTTGTCAGAGATTGGATCTTGAATTCACAGGCGTGTGAGAGAGAATCATTCCCGTGCAGGAGGCCGTTTTCTTGTGCCTCCAGAAACCTCCTCTGTAGGGCAGCCTGGGTACTATGGATTAGGTGGGCTGTTGCAATTTCTCTTTCTGCTAGAAATGTTTGTCTTTCCCTGCGTGTGCCTCTCGCTTTGTCTCACTGCCATGGAGAAGAACTGGGTGCAGAAGTGGGCAGGAGGCTGGGCGAGCAGGTGACTGCACGCAGCCGTCACCACAGGGTCCTACTCAAGCCGTCAGGGCTGGCTTGCGTTTTCCCCCACCTTTGCTCAGCCCTTCTTCCTACTGTTGCCATTGAACTAACTGGAAATTTAAAAAAGTGAATAACTGCAGTGTCCTGAACCACGCATCACTGCAGCCATCCTGAGAGTATTGTCATTTGGGTTCCCCCAGAACAAGTGGGCTTACTTTTATCTTCAGAAATAGGGATCAACTGGGTTTGATCAGATTGTCCAGTTCATTTGGGCCCCAAATAGCTTTTTTCCTCCAACCCCGGGCCTACCTGAGAGAGTGCCAAAGCCTGGGTGTGGCCAGCCCAACCTCCAAGGCAGCCTGGCCTTGCAGGAGGGGTGGCTTTGGGTTAGAACAGAATTGCTACCAGTTGTGACATGCGCGATGCTGTGCTGTTGATTAACAGCTATTCATATGTGGCTGTTCTGTATGAAGTTCTAATCCAGGAGCTGGCAGGAAGGAGTGAAAGAGAACTGAAAAACAAAGTGCTAAATGCAGCATGGCATCCTGGAATGGATCCTGGAACAGAAAAAGAACATTAGTGAAGAAAACTGGTGAAATCTGAATAAAGTGTGGAGATTAGGTAATAATAATGTACCAGTGTTAATTTCTCAGATTTGACAAATACGCCATGGTTATGTAAGCTGTTAACATGAAGGGAAACTAAGTACTAGCTCTGTACTATCTTGGCAACTTCTCTGTGAATTTAAAATTATTCCAAAATAAAAAGTTGATTTAAAAAATAATAATAAAAAGGAACATACCATCCAGGTTCACAGTAACCTTACTTTGGTAAGGTACGTCCCTGTTGACAGATTCCCTGGAGTTTTAACTATATGGAAAATTTTCAAGGAATGCACATTTTTACTGAGTGCTTTATTTCATATTAGAAGATATTTCTTAGTTGAACTGACACAGAAAGGCTAGTGTATATGTGACTTATTCTGGCCTTTTTGTGCAATCTATATTAAAGTCCAAGTATGTATTAAGTGGTAAACGGGAAACTCAGAATACCCTCCATCCGGGCCTTCAGATAGGGACTTCAGGGCTCCAGTGTGTGCAGAGTTTAGTGGCAAAGGGATGATTCCACCCTACTGGGAAAAGATGGTATTACTGAGTGATCAGAGGTGAAATTATAGGTTTATGAAAGAGACACAACATGTTTTGGCTATTCTCCTTGCTAAAAGAAAGTGTCAGAGCTTATCATTGGGGGACATTGCCTTATATCCAGAGAGATTAACTTATTGGGGAAACGATTTCACAGGGATAGGCAGCAGTTGCAGGTGTGGGAGGGGAAGAAGAGCAGTGCGCGGTGTCCACAGGCTGCGCTGGAGAAACCGTGAAGGACAGAACCCCAGCTCCGTCCGACCTGCTGGCAGAGAAGATGAGCCTCCCTAGGTGCTGCCTTTGTGACAAAACCGTGCTTTTAGAAACCGCCATGGAGCACGAGGTCGTAGAGAAGATCTTCTGGGGGGTGGCTAGACATTTTGACCCTAAGCAAACTGACTGCCCCTAAGAAAAGGGAGAAAGAGTCCTAGGAAACAACTTCTGCAGTGGATCTATGGCATCGTTTAGCATGGGCTGGGGTCACCTGGAGGGCTTCATCCCCCAGGGCTGGCACGGGTCCCTGAGAATTTGCATTTCCAGCAAGTTCCGGGGATCCAGATACAACATTTTGAGAATCTAGACTTTTTTTTCTGAGTATGCATAATGAACCTGGTTGAGGTTTTAATTTTTTTTTTGCCTTTAAAACCTCTCATGAATGTTCTGGTTGTTCTTTAGGTCTGACCCTTTTATTTTTCTCCCGCATGCTGTAGTGACAGAGAGAGCAGTGGAGACTGGAGATTGGGTGTCTGTCTCTGACTGGCTTCTCCCATAGACAAGCAAGGACTGGAAGTAGCATTTGGAGACGTAAAGACATAAAACCACAGGTATCTATAGACTTGGACGGAAAACATCCATCTTGACGTCTTAGAGGTTTTTCTTATGACTTGTAGGGTCTGGGTGTTGCCAGGCTTGCAGCTTATTTGGAAGTCTGAATGCACGTAAGTGGACCTAGCCAGGAACCTGCTGGACAGGGGGACCCAGATGATCAAGGTGGGCCACACTGGGTGGCTCTGCTTACCAGAAACCTCCCTGTAGATCTGCCCCATGCATCACTGGGTTTCCTCCCAAAGAACTGAAAAGGAGTCTCCTCTAAAAAAAAGCATGACCTATCAACCTTACAAGGTGGAGGGAAGAGGTAGGTATTTGCTCACTTAAAAAAAATTATTTCTCAAAATTTGGGTTTTTTTTAAATAAGATTAACACATAGCATGGAATGTTTAGACAATTCCTAAAGGACAAAGAAAAAAATTTTGCATGATTATATATACATATATATCACCTTTTGATTATTTATTACATTTATAATAATATACCAGTATCATAAAGAGTATTATAATATTATATGAGTAGTATGATAGTATTATTTAACATCGAGTTTGGTCTCGTTCTCACTCCTCCACTCTCTTATGAATGAATAGATAAAATGCATGCACACGTGTGCAAACGTCACCTGCCGTTAAGTGTCTTCTGTGCGTTGTGCTCACTGTTGCCGTCTATGGCTTTGTGTCTCATTCAGAGTAAAAGCTGGTGTCTGTACTGTGACCTCCCAGGTCCTGCTTGATCTGCACTATTCTCGCATCCCCGCCCTGGCCTCAGGACCTCTCTCGCCCCTGCTGCAGCCTCGTGGTCTCTTTGCTCATCTGTGAGCTCCTGGTGACACTCATTGTTTACAGCCTCTCTACTTGCTGTGCCCCTAGGTCTTCACTTCTTCAGGCCTTTTTTTGAATGTCCCTTCCTCAATGGGACCTTCTTGGACCCCATGAAACTTTCACACACTTCTTTCCCCAAACCATATTCCCCTTTCATTTTTTTCTACCTTAGCAATCATGACTAACAAAATACGTATTTTATGTATCTTGGTTACTGTCAGCTGCCCCAACTAGAATATAAACTCCACAACAGGGGCTGTCATTGGGTTGTTCTCTGCACTGTCCCGGGGACAGTGCCTGGTGCAGGGATGATGCTTCATAGACACCTGTTTTAAAACGTTGAATGAATGAGCTTAGCAATACCTCATGAATCATATGCAATATCCCATGTCCATTAATAATCTTCTACATCATAATTTTAATAGCTTCATTTCCATTTAATAGCTTTATTTTCTATTATATCAATGTATAACTATACCACGGTTTATTAAACATTAATTTAATAACACAGTTTGTTCAAATATTATCCTCTGTTAACTACAGTATGTAAGTTTTTGCTTATTTTGCTGTTGTGATCAGCTCCTTAGCAAATAACCATGTATGCATTTGCTTGAATTCATGATAATTTTTTTAGGATAAATTTCCACAAATGAAATTTCTGGACCAAGAAGAATATGTTTTTAAGGTTTTTGATATACATTCTCAAATCACTCTAAAAAGATTATATGTTTCTCAAATAAATGATTGAGAATACACATTTCTCCTCACCTTTGACAGTACTAGATTTTTCCAAAAACATTCTGTTTTATGAGTAAAAAGTGATGACAAAATTTTTGTTTTTTAGATTACTGATAAGATTAACCTTAAAAAATTTTTTTTATTGGATATGTATTTCTTCCATACATTTTCAGTTTATGTTCTCTGCTTAACTTCAGAGGTTGACCAGCTTTGTATTAGTGATTTGCAAGTGCTCTCTATACAAATATGCATTTTAAAGTATATATGGTTACTATTCTTTGCGATTTGCTTTTAAATGTCTTCATTGTATTTCTTGATACACAGGGCCTTTTAATGTTTACAAAATGGCTAATGCATATCTTTTCTGTTTTGAACTGTTTTTGGTGTAATGCTTAAAAAGTTTAACTTATTCTAAGATGGTATGAATATTTCTATATATTTCTTCTAGTTATTCTATGGTTTTGTTATTTTCCCCAAATAATTTTCCTGTCTTCCAATTCCATTTATTGAATGATGTCATTTCCTCACTGACTTGAAATTTCCCTTTATCACATACTAATTTGCATGTGTTTCTTGGCTGTTTTTGCTCTTATGGTTTTATTAACCTGTGCCTTTCTGTAACAGAAACCCACTTTACAAATTATTAGAGTTTTATATTATGTTTTTCATTTTTAATTTCCAAAATTGTCTTAGCTATTTAGTATCTGTTTTTTCTTGAAGAAGAAATTCAGAATCATTTTCTTCCAACCTCCAGTGATTAAACTTGCGTCAAATTTGTACATCCATTTGAGAAGAAATGACTTCTCTTGGGTTTCACTTGGATAATCTCTAAGCCCTTTGTTAGAGCCATTATTAGAGGTGACGTGATGTGCACAGCTTCTGGGCCAATTCCTGGTTTCTGGAAGTTCTTCAACTAGCAAAACTCTGTTTCTCTGGGTGGCACCTTCCCTCGCCTTTGCAGCCTGGCTCCCAACATTAGGGGATGGTGCCTCACGTGAAAACTGACTCCCTGGACACTGAGCCCTCTTGTCTCTGCCCCTGTAACTTATCTTCTTTGCTGGTGAGGTGGGAAGCCACGTCCACCGGTGCACAGTGTGTCAGTGGCTTTCCCCATCCTGCTGATAACTAGGAATGGATGTTGCAGGATGGATTTCGAAAGACGATATGCAGTAGGTGTTTTATCAGTTCAAGAAGGCATATGGTGTTGAACTTTCAAAAGGAGAGAACAGAGCTGTGGTTACTAGAGGTGGGAAAGGGGGAAGGAGTGGAGACTTAGCAAGAAATTGGTAAACGGTCACAAAGAATAATTATGTTTTGTAATGATGAATATATTAATTATCCTGATTTGATCACCACACCATGTACATAGGTATTGATATTCAAATTTGCATCCCACAAATATGTATAATCAATTATGTTTCAATTTTAAAAAAGGAAGAAAAGAGAAGGCATATGGTGAAGGGCAGCTGTTCAGGTATTCTGCTTGTACAAATCGGAGTCTGGGGAAAGGGCAGTGGGTGTATGTACATTGTGCACCATCTTTGTATTGGGGTCTCTCTTTTATGACATACTTGACATGTTTTTACATCTATTTTAGTCTGTAGACCTGGGTAGGTTTATAATAAAAACAACGGCTTATTCTTAAATATAGTTCTTGCTCCAGGTCAGGCATCCTTCTCAGTACACTCCATACTTAAACTCATTTCATTCTCAGTACTGCTCTAGGAGGGAATTCTGTTCTTATTCTAGTTTTCCAGCTTATCTCAATTGAACTCCTCATGGCTTACAGCAGGTGGAATTCACTTTAAATTCTAACGTCAGGTGGTCCATCTAATTAATTTTTAGCTTGCTTTTCATCTTTTTCTGTCTTCATTAATATTTTAGAGGTCTACTTAAGGACATGGGGCTGCTAGCCAGTGCATTTTAAGTTGGAATCATCTTTTAAAAAGATTTAAAAAAAATCTTTTATTAGAAAATAAAACACATACACAAAGTTTAAAAACAGACGTATTACTTAATGAGTTACACCCTTATAGGTAAACACCTTGTAGCCACTAGCCAGGGGGAGAAATAGGTGTTTGCCTGGCATCTCAGGAGCATCTCTGTTTTCTCCAGACCGATCTTGAGCCTCTTTGTTCCACCAAAAGCAACCACTATTCGACTTTTCCAGGACCACATTGTTGTGTTTCTGCATAGTTTTATCACTAATGTGCACCTCTAATTAGCATAGTTTAGTCTTGCCCAATTTAACGTACTTAACGCACTTTTCACGTCTATTTTACCGGCAGGTTCCTTCTCCATTCCCTTTTTTTCCTTGCAACTTACCTGTAGAAGAGCCTGGGGGCATTTGACCTACAGAGTTTTCTAAAGTGTAGGTTTTGCTGTTGGGTCCTTATGGATCTCATGCAACATTTTCTTTCCCCTGTTCTTTCTGTTCCCTGCAAATTGGGAAATGGTTCCAGAGACTTGACTCGATTTGGGGTTGATACGTTTGGCAAGACTGTAAATGCCGTTGAGTTTTTCAAGAGGCACATGGTATCTGACTGTCCCTCTTCTAGTGATGTGAGCAGCTGTTGATGCGCAATGTCTAGATCCATTAATTCATTTGAGGTTGCAAAATCGTTTTATTCTAGCATTCCTTTTTCATTGATGATTAGAGTAACAAGCAAGTTTTCTCATTTACTGTGTGGTGCTCTGTGCTAAAGTTCATTTAGGAAAGCAGAAAAATTGCTTCATTTTCTCCTTTTATTTATCAGTTTTCCTATTACGGAATTGATTTGTTGTCATTCTACAAAAGTAATAGTTTTTCAGAAAATATTATTGTGAATTCATGAACTTAAACATGTTTGATGAGTTTTGATCAATTACAGTTACTGTGCTATCCTTTCAAAGGTCACATTGTCCCATTTTTGCCCGTGGAGTCTTTTCAAGTTCGCCCCAAGTCTGTGTGTTACGGTCGTGGTTGTCATTAGAAACTTCTTGTCACAGGGCATGGCAAGATGTTCCCGCTCTTCTTGCACACTTCTTGGAATTAGCCACTTTCCCTAAAGACTGTGCTTCTTTTCAGGGGGTGGTGTTTCAAGATTGCTAGGGCTTCCAAGTACCAGGGATGTGGTGTTGAGGGTGTCATCATGTTTTTAGGCCTCTTCAGTGTCTAGAACTCAGAAGTGTATGTGTTTATATGAAGCCTCCTGAGTTCATACTGATACTTTCCATTCACATCATGATTACAGGGTTTTGTACTTATTCTTCTGTATTCCATCTGTTTACTTTCTCCATATTGAGTATCTTGATTTGCAAAGACACAGGGAATCACAAAATTGGAATATTTCATAATTACTCATCTGCTCTATCCAACGTTACACCCAGATCCTGCAAATAACAATATTAATGCTACACCACAAATATAATTAACTAAAAAATTAAAATTTTCTGCAGCACATATTCCCCTCTCTGTCCTTATTTTTAAGTCGTTATTCTATGTCCGTATTATCTGAGTGTGTATCTTAATTCATGCTACTGCTGGCTCTTACGCTGTCTTTCTGGTCATTGTGGTTATTTGAATCAGTCTTGTTTTCTGGTGAACACATCAGGGACAGCTCATGAGAACAAGGTTCCCTGAGTGCTGGCCTATGATCACTTTGGATCCTTTACACTTAAATGTCAGTCTTCCTGGATTTAAAAATTGGCCACCATTTCTTTTTTTGAGAATCTGAGATATGTTCATCCATTTATTTTTGTAACCAAACATTGCAGTTGAAATGTCTGGTGATAACACCATTTTGTTTTTCTTTTAAATAAGTCATTTTCTTAGAGGCTCAAGTAATTTTTTAAATGTTCACTATAAAGTTCCGTAACTTTACTAAAATATGTTTATGCTGGTTGTTCTGACTGGCGTTTAGAGGAATTCTTTGTGCTCTTTCAACATGTGCTGTCTTCCATTTTGATTTAGTTTCATTTTCTCAATCTGTAGTTTTAAGTATTTGTGCTGTCCCCTTGTTTTGGTTTTCTTCCTCAAGATCTCTTAATATTCTTGGACTGGGACATCTTTTTCTCTCCTCACTTTGTCACTTGCTATTGAATTTCTTTGTATCTTTTTATTTCATTAATGTTTTTAAGTGTTTTCCTTAATTTTACCTCCCATTTCTCTTAGAGAATTATTCATTTTGTTTATTCATCTTGTGTTTCTTTGAATTTAGTCTTCCTTTCTGAAGTGAATTATTCTTTTATTCTAATTCTTTTTGTAGCTCTTCCACCTAATTTGTGAATTCTCTAGTCATTTATGTTGTTCTTTTGTGTCTTGTGTCACTTTATTAGAGTCTCCCTTTGTTCTGAAATATAAGGTTACTGTTTCAATCTTTTTTTGTAAGCACATGTTTCTGGATGTTCTCATGGCGTACACGCATGCTATTTTGCTATTTCTTTAAAAAATAAAGACTTTCTGTAGGATTTGATTTTGATATTTTTACCTTGCTCATTGTAATGTGTTGTTTCTTGAACTTTTAGAAGGAGGTACGGTTCAAGGTTGCTGTTCTAACTTAGCAGAGCTCCTTTTTTTTTTAAAGTTTGGGGTGTGTGTGTGTGTACACGTGTGTGTGCAGTGTTTAAACATACGGTGGTTTGTTTCCTGAAGTTTACTTGTTCTTTCTTTCTCTCCCACGTCTGTCTGATCCTTCTCTTTGCTTTGTCCGCGTTGCCCTGACCAGTTTTGATTCTTCTCTCCCCAGTTTCTTCTCAGTGTGAAGCTATGTCATGGAAGAATGTTCTGCTGGGTTGTATCAAAAGTTTGCAGGGGCTAGACTGTCCCTGTCCCTGCAGACCTTGCACGGACAGACCTTTGTACCGGTCTGCCATTGCCCTCCCGTGGGCCCACCTGCCTTCCGTGAGTGCCCGCTGGCTGCTGGGGCTCTCCTGGTCTGGCTCCGCAGACGCGTGGTCGTTTCACGCCACTTCCCTCCACAGGTGCTGATGCCACACAGACTCTGTGCCTGTTACTGCTTGATTCTCATTCACTTACATTTTCAAGTTTATGGGAATACTTGGTCACCTAGTTTTGTTATATATGTTGTCTGTGGGTTTTTCATTTGACTATTTAGTTCTGTTTTTATTTGGGAGTTCAGAGAGATTGAAAAACTATATCCGTGCTGCCAACATCTCAGAATCTTTGTTTTATTTTGTATGTATGTATTTTTCCTCAATCAACAGATATTTATGGGATGGCCTACAGCAGGTTCTATTACAGACTCTGAGGATATAGCTGTGAACAAAATAGCATTTCTACCATCAAGGAGGGTATGTAATGGAAGAAGAGTAGTATTGAACATGTACACTGGTAAATAAATGATAAAATGTCAGGCATAAGTAAATTCCATGGAGAAAATAAAATAAGGGGATATGCATCCATTTTTTAGACCACCTGAATATATATGAGTGTGTATATGTGAATAGAACTTTCCAAATTACGAAGCATGTTTCCATATATTGCATTCTTTTATCCTATTTTTTTTTAAATCTCATAAATAGGTAGATAGGGCATATTTTATTCCCCATGTAAAAGGGGAGGAATTTCAGGTTCAAAAATAACAAGTGACATCTAATGCATTTAAAGCCAAAGCTTAAATGAGCATCTTTTTTTTTTTTGTCTTTTTCGTGACCAGTAAGGGGATCGCAGCCCGCACTGCGCTCAGCCAGTGAGCGCACCGGCCATCCCTATATAGGATCCGAACCCGCGCCGGGAGCGCCGCACTCTCCCCAGTGAGCCACGGGGTCGGCCCATTAAATGAGCATCTTTTGAGTCCAAACTTGCTCCTCTTCAATTTAATATTCTATGTTTTTTCATACCATGTTACACAGAACACTGTGCTGGGGGCTGAGGATGATACATTTTCAGCCCAAAGAATTAACATTCAATTAGAGATGATAAGATCCATGCTTCTGGAGTTAAGTGTGTTGGGGGTTTGGGCGACAGGCCTAAATGAAGTCCTGTGGGAGTGTGGGAAGAAGGAGATCTCTCTGTGGGAGATGGCATCGGAGCAGCCCGTGCATGTGGAGAGACCTAGGGATTTCTAGTTGGAGTCAGCTGTGTGAGCAGAGGCATGCAGCTAGAGGACAGGGCAGGCTCAGTTACATGTGCAGCATTGTCCTCACATGCTCATCACATAACAAGCAAGTAAGCCGCTATGAGCTGGGCACCGTGCTGGGCAGAGACACGTGGAGAAGGAAGGAGTGGGCCTATTGGGAGACTCATGCTGTCCCGCCTTATCCGATAACGAGCCCAGAGGATTCGCTCCTCACCCACTCGCAGCCTCCAGCTAGGATAAGCAGCCAGGACAGGAGGAGCAGAGAAACCCAGAGCTGGGGCTTGGAGCCATTTTCTTGTCAGATTGCTCGGTGCTCCTCGCCTTTAAAAAATTAGTTTGCTTGGAGCATGTTATATATGAACAACAGTGTGGGAAAAGTCTAGGAAAGTGTGCTGAGAGTTAGACTGCAGCAGACAGGAAATGCCATGGGAAGGAACTTTTTTTTGGCAGTAGAGAGCCATTGAAAGTTTCAATGAGGAGACTGGCCTGAGATGCCAGTGCTGTCCAGTGGAAATGGCACCCCCTTGAATTCAGCCAGACAAGGGTTCAGAATGGTTCCCACCACTTTCTGAAAGCACGACACATTGGAGAATTTACTTAAACCCTCTAAGCCTCAGTTTTCTGATTTGTATAAATGGGGATTTATTTCATTTACTTATTCACTGAGTCCATCCATTTATTCATTCATCTTTAAATTTAACTGATATTTAATAATTACTCACTGTGTTCAAGACCTATACTGTCCAGTGCAGTAGCCACTAGCCGCATAAAGCCATTGAACACCTGAAATGCAAGTTGTCTAGGTCAAGATGTGCTGTAAGCGTAAACAATACAGCCTCCCTGGAAGTCTTCATATGAGAAGAATATAAGATACCTCATTGATAGTTTTTATGTGGAGTCTGTGCTGAAAGGAAAGGAGGAATGAGGTGAAGAGATACACGGTATGTGTGGTCACTATAGCAAATGGCAATACATTGCACTGAAAAATGCTAAGAGAGCAGATTTTAAGTTCTCACTACAAAAATGATAACTATGAGAGGTGATGCTGTTGAGCTAGGGCTGGGTCTGGAGCTCACAGACCCCTCAAGCCCATTGTCCAGACTGGGTCACAAACCCTTCACACGCAGGTCTGTGAGCTAGGTAATCAGAAAAAAGGTCCTTGGAGCCTTGGTTGAAGTAGGAATAATCTTTATTCAGCACGCACACATCTTAGAGCTAGGCAGTCCACAGAGAAACTCAGAAACTCAACCGCTACCGGCAAAGTCCAAAGAAAAACTGAGCAGCTGCCAGCAAAGTAAACATGCTCTATTTTTAGATGCAAGCTCTCTGCCAACCGGCACTGCTTCACAAACTGAAGAACACACAATAGCAAGAAACTAAAAAGATACATGGGTGTGTATATACACTAACTCCACCCACACACAATTTGTTTACAAAGAATGTGCTGCGCTACCCCCAACCAGACCTGAGGTGAGGGGTCTGACTAAATTATTCTGTTTTCCCCACAATCCACACGTTCAGGGTCCCTCACTGTATCTTCCGTGATGTTCCCTTAGTGGGGATAAATGACCCTTACATTTCTATAACCTATTATCTGTTCAGTGTGCCTTCAGGCTTGTCCAGTAGTTCTGTCCTTTAGCCACACATGTCCAGTTAGTAGTCATCATTGGTGTGATTTTCCATGGGAATCCTGTAGTCATACTGATGGGCAGTTCAATGCATATTCAGTAGGCTGACACACTGATCACATGACTCTGGTGCAGTGCCTGCAGCCAGAACACTATGGGTGAAAAGAGAGAAGGGTTACTGGTACCAATAAGGGAAGTTCTTGCCCCTCTGGTAAGATACATGCTAGTTTGCCATCCTGAGAAACGATGGTTGCAGGAATAGGTATCTTACCTCGTTTATGATACCATACTTTATTTGCTAACACTGTTGGATCTGTAGGTTCTACATGTAACAGTGTAGGGGAATTCATAATTGGCCATAATGATAATACAAATGTGCCCTTTGGAATAGAGCACTTATCTGTTCCAGGCTACGCTACCTTTACTCAAAGAGGCCAGGAACTTGTCACCCAAGGTGAAACTTGCAAGCTTTCCTCTAATCCTTTTCTCCAAGGCCCTATTAAGCCTACCCAGCATATATGGGGGGCTGTTATTCTCCAAGGCCATTCCATTTGTACTGTCTGTCCCTATTGCAAACAGGTTGGGGCCGGTAAGAGAATATTTCCATGTTTGCCATGTCTTGGCTTCAAAAGCTTATCTTTAGTAGTGACTTGCAGCTGTATAGGTGCTGCAGCCCTATGCAACAGAGCTTCCACTGGAGAGGGCCCGCCCTTCCGGGGTCAAACTGAGTGTGGCTATCAGCTGAGACTGGAATGGAGAAAAAAACATTTGCAAGGTCCAATACATAATGATAAGTTCCCAGCTGAGTCGTCAGCTGATCCATCAAGTCGTGAACTAAAGGCACAGCTACATGCAAAGGATGTTTAGTTCTTGATAGTCTACAGTCATTCTCCAGGTACCATCAGGCTTTTCCACTGGCCATACTGGAGCATTAAATGGGCTATGAGCCAGCTATGCCAACTTTCTCTAATTCCAATATAGTGGCACTTACCTCTGCATGTCCTCCTGGTAGGCGATGGGCACTTCACTATTGGGTGTGAACGTGATGCTAATTGGCCTTTTCCTGAGACAAAACAGTAATGTTGGTAAAAGAGCAAGGGAGTGATTATCTCACGTGGAAAACTTAAGTAACTAAGTTAGAGTTGGTTAATGAATGGCTACTTCAAGTCATTTGTTCAGCAAAAATTTATTTCATTTATTGAGTCTCTTCTATGGATCCAGACCTGCAGCATACACTGGAGATGAAGGGGCGTAATCCCTAAAGGTCTTGTAAAGTTGTTGCCTTTAAGATGTTTTTAGAGAGACAATCCTAAAAAACTCTAATAAAGTAACTAAAGGAGAAGAGTTTTATTTTAATCTTTTAAAATCTTTTTAAAATCTTTTTTTCACATTTACATTTACTTGTACAGTGTGCTGGTTCAATACATGCATATACTGCACAATGACTCACTTAGGGTGGACAGCAGAGTTTTGTACCTGTTAGTCCACCCCTTCCCCACCCGCCTCCCCTCCTGGCCTCTGGTAACCTTTATTCTACTCTTTTCTTCTATGAGAATCAGTTTTTTTTTTTTTTAGGTTCCACATAGGAGTGATATTATATGGTGTTTGTCTTTCTGTGCCTGATTACTTCACTTAACATAATGGTTTCCAATTCCATCCATGTTGCTGCAAATTATAGAATATCATTTCTTTGTATAGCTGAATAGTATTCCGTTGTGTATACATACCACAGTTTTTTATCCATTCCTCCATTTGGGGGAATTTAGGTTGATTACATCTCTTGGCTATTAGGAATAGTGCTGCAATGAAAACAATCCCTGCATTCCTAATCAAAATTTATGGCAAGGATGTTAAGAACTGGGAGAGGTCAGCAAGGAAGGTGTAGATGATGTTTGCAAAAATCTTGACAAAGACTCTTGGATAAAATAAGCTTTGATGTCTGGATGCAATTTGAACAGAGCAGGAGGACAGAGCACAGCGTGACTTACATGGACTGGAACAGGAGGCATGAGAGAGAGTGGTGGGAGATGAGGGGTCCAGGACCCTGCAGTGAGTCAGGAAGTGTGACTCCAGGACTCTTGGTCCCATTGCAGTAGGAGAGAGGAGAAGAGATTCTTTCCTACTTACCGCCTCTCTCTAAACTTAAGTAGCAGACCGTAGGCAACAGCATGCACAACAGTGGGCGTATTTGCATTTATTGGACATTTCATCTCACCACAAGTTATGCGATGAGACGTCTGGTGATTTCTGCCCCTAGCAGAGGCTGTCAGAAGGCTGTTGCCTTTAGGTGTAGCTCAGTAGCAGCTGTGAGTGGAGTTCCACTGTAGACACAAAATGCCTCTAACCAAACTGAACACCAGTGATCAGAACCCAAGAATATCTAGCCAGTGCCCAGAGAAATTCCCTATACCCCAAAACTGAACAAGGTAATTATCCATATTCCCCATTTTCTGAATGGGTTTGGCCTCCAAACTGAAGGTGTCCAGAAAATGAAAACTTATGCATCAAGTTTCGGTACTTCTCTGGGCTTTTGAAATCCTTTAAATGAATCTCTTAGGCTTTTCTCTGTAACTATGTACTGAGATATCATTTACATCTTATACAGTTCACCTGTTTGAAGTATACGATTCATGGGTGTTATGTGTATTTTTGGAGCTGAGCGACCGTCAGTTCCGTGATAACCTCTAGAGGCTCTGTACCCATCAGCGCTCACCCCCCATTCCTCCATGTCCCCCTTGGACCCTGCCCCCCAGACAGTCACTAACTCACTCTCTGTCTTTATAGATTTTCCTATTCTGGAAATTTCATGTAAATGGAATCGTAGAATATGTGGTCTTTCGTGACTGGCTTCTTTCACTCAGCACACTGTTTTTCAAGGCTCCTCCACGTGGCAGCTGCACTGGTGTTGTACTTTTTTCATTGCTGACAGTGTGCCACTGTGCCGCACGCAGCGCGTACCCGCTCTCTTCAGCTGATGGACGCTTGGGTTGCTCCCACTTTCGAGCCATTAATTATGTTGCTATGAAAATTCATGTATAAGTTTGTTTGTGGATACATTTTTATTTTTTTTGAATGAAATATACATTTGATTCTAGTTTTTCACAATAGTTATGTGCTATAAAGTTACTCTGAATTAGCAAATACTGAACCATTGCTCCTGGGTAAATACAGGGTTAGGTCCGTGCAAGCCTCTGAGTGCAACATTGTCATCAGCCAGTCAGTGCACAACCTTGTTTTGTTTGTGTTTATGTTTAAAGACACTTCATTTAATATATATTTCTTACAAATAATTGATTATATGTGTTATTTCTTTAAATAAAGTTGCTGAGAAGGATTTAACATTTTCCTGACCCTGGGTAATGTGAATGTAAATTAGTTTGATTTTTAGCTTCACAAAAATGCTGTACATCATGCTTTTCTATCAGTTGTTATTTCAGGAATTCACAACTTTAGACACTTCTCCATCTTTTCAGAGCTCCATCGAGTACTTCAGATGTTACTTCAGCATTTTTTGAAGTGGTCTCCCGTACAGACCATTGGATTTCCTCAGTCTTATTCTGGATGTACAGTGTTGTTGATTTATTACTAGCACTGAATGCCACTGTTACTCATGCCCGAGCGGGGCTTATCTAACCCACGTGTCTTCTCCATGACAAGTGTCACAAGAAAGCACAGCAGCATTTCCCTTGGGGGTCATTTTAAGCAGTGAAATCACCAACAAAAAGCACAAAAATGCAACAAACACGGCATGAAATAGAAAACGAAAAGGCCACTTGCCAAAAAAAAAAAAAAAAAAGGCCATTTCTTACAGTGTGAGAGATGAAACACGAAGGCAGTGCCTCCCTGTTCAGCCTCGGCTGGGAGCGGGCATGTCTGGAGACTCAAAATGTTTACTGCTCTGTGCAAGTCCGTGAATGACCACAACAGTGCTGCAAGGGTTGATTTGGGAGTTACAAATAAATTTTAGCAAATAGCCAAATTCACAAATGTATATCTGCAAATAATGAGGATTGACTGTACTTAGAAATGGAATTCTTGGGTGTAGGGTAACTCTGTGTTTAAGTTTTTGAGGAACTGCCAGATGGTTTTCCAAAGTGGCTGCACTTTTTTGCATCCCCACCAGCAGCATACGTGCTTCCTATTTGTCCACGCCCTCGCCGACACTTCTTATTACCCATCCTTTTGATTCTAGACATCCTAGTGGTTGTGAAGTGATACCTCCTTGTGGTTTAATTTGCATTTTCCTAAAGGTTAACGATGTCAAACATCTTTTCATGTGCTTATTGGCCATTGGTATATTTTCTTTGTAGTAATGTCTATTCAGATCCTTTGCCCATTTTTTAATTTGGGAATTCCTAATAATAATAGTTGGAGACTGTAATACCACACATTTAATAATGGATAGAACAGCTAGGTAGAAGATTAATAAGGAAAAAAGAAGGAAAGAGAATACTTCAACCAACTAGACCAAACAGGTATCTATAGATCTGTCTATTTTTCCCTTCAGTTCTGTATTTTTGCTTCATGTATTTTTGGAATCTGTAGTTATGTGCATGTATGTTTGATCTTTCTGATCGTTTAGCACTTTCATTATTATAAGTTATTCCTCTTTATCACTAGTACTAATTTTTGCCTTCAAGTTTAACTTTGTTACAGATGCTGTTTGCCTGATGTCTGGCTCCATCCTTTTACTTTCTCCCATTTGTGTGTTGTGTCTAAAGTATGTCTCCACACAACATATGGATTAGTCATGTTTTTGTTTGATCTAGTCTAGTCTAACCATCTCTGCATTTTGATTAGATCGTATAATTTGGTCACTTTTAATGTTATTATCGGTATAGTTACATTTATGCCTACCATTTTACCTTTTGTTTCTGCATGAACCATAGAAATATAACTCATAGCCTATAATTCTATAGAATATACCCTATACGGTCTCTTTTCCCCCTTATTTCTCCTTTACCACTTTCTTTTGCATTCAGTGAATATTTCAGACTACAACATTTTAATTCCTTTACTATATAATTCTGAATTATTATTTTTTTTTTTTACTGGTTGCTCCAGGGTTTACCATGTACATCTCAATTTATCAGAATCAGATTTATACTAACTTAATTTTAGTCGTATAGAGAAACATTACCTCTGCAGGGCTCTCTTCTCTTCCCTGTTTTGTGCTACTCTTGCTACACATGTATCTATGTATGTGACAAATTCAGCAAAGTATTGTTATCATTGATACTTTGTATAATTTTATATCTTTTCAAGAAGCTGAGAAAAAATGAGAGCAAGTTTATATGGTAGTGCTTGTCATATTAACCTCCTTATTGACTTTTTTTTGGCTTTCTTCATTTGTTCCCATGGATTGTAGTTACAGTCTGGTGTCCTTTTTTTTACTTCTGCACAGCTTTCCTCTCACCTCCCTCCTTTGTACTGTTACTGTCAAATATATTACACTCTTCTGTGTTATGGGCCCAACCATACAGTTATATACAGTTGATTTTTTTTCCTTTTTTTTTGTGACCGGTAAGGGGATCGCAACCCTTGGCTTGGTGTCGCCCGCACCGCGCTCAGCCAGTGAGCGCACCGGCCATCCCTATATAGGATTCGAACCCGCTGCGCTCCCAGCGCCGCACTCTCCCGAGTGAGCCACGGGGTCGGCACTATACAGTTGATTTTATACATATACTTTTAAACATAGTTAAGAGAAGAAAGAAGAAATATGCATTTGTACTGTCTTTTGGAATTGTATAATTACTTTTACTGGTGTTCTTTGTTTTTGTGTGTGAAGATTTGAATTATTTTCTGATGTCACTTGCTTTTAGCCTGAAGAACTTTCTTTGGTATTTTTTGTAAAGTGGCTCTACTAGTAACAGATTCTCTCAGTTTTTGTTAATCTGGGGATGTCTTTATTTAACTTTTACTTTGAAAAGCTGATTCAGCACTCTGAGTCTGTCATTCGACTGACTTCTGGCCCTCACTATTTCTCATAAGTCAGCTGTCAATTCTATTGTGGTTCTCTTTTATGTGATGAGTTGTTCTTTTCTGCTTTTAAAAGTTTCCCTTTGTTTTTGGTGTTCAACATTTTTACTATAATGCATTTGGGTGTAGATCATTTTGTACTTATCCTACTTGAAGTCTGTTGTACTTCTTGAAAGTGTGAATATTTTCCTTCAAACTTGGGAAATTTTCAGTGATTACTTTGTGTTATATTTTTTATGCTCTTTTTTCTCTCTCCTTTTGGTACTTTCGTTTTACGAAAGTATACACGTTGGTGCACTAAATGGTGTTCCACATTTCTTGAGGCTATGTTCAATTTTCATTATTTTTTTCTCTCTTCTTTGAGTTGTGTAATCTGTACTGATCTATCTTCAGGTTTACTGATTCTGTCTTCTGCGAGTTCAAATCTACTGCTGAGCTCCTTAGTGAATTTTTCATTTCAGTTTTTCAACTTTTTAAATCCAGAATTTCCATTCGATTTCCCCCTTTTTAATAATTTGTATATTTTTATTGACATTCTATTTGAAAAGATGTTATCATACATTCCCTAATTTCTTTAAGCATGGCTGTCTTTAGTTCTTTGAACACATTTATAATTGTTTGGAGTCTTTGAAGTTGCTTTGAAGTCTTTGTTGGCTAAATCACACATTTAGGTCCTCTTTTTTTTTCTGTATGTGGTTTGCACTTGCCAGTTTTTTTTCATGTCCTGTAATTTTGTCATTGCATTGTTGAAAACTGGAGATTTTAGGTAACACATTGTAGCAATGCCAAATACTGTTCCTCCAATCCTTCCAGGTTTGTTTTGTTGTTTGCTATTTATTTGCCTATGTGTCAGCTAGACTGTTTTGGTAACATCAGTTTCTCTCACAATGTCACTGGTCAGAGGCACAGCCTTAGAAATGTGCAAATCCCTCTGGGCCGATGGTGGTTTCTGCAGGGCTCCCTCTGACTGTCTCTGTCTCTCATTTTCTCTGTTCAACTGTTGCCTCTGCAGAAGTCACACCCAGCTTTTAGGCCCTACTCATGGTTGGGTGATTACTCTATTAATTTTGTCTGTGCCCTGGGGCATAAATCCACAGTCTGATCCAACTAAATCCAGGCCTTTTTGTAGGTATAGAGTTTGAGGCAAATCTTTGAAATTTGTTCTGATGCAAGGAAGGATCTTTTTAGTTGTTTCTTTCCCTGGTTCTCTCTCATAAACTAGCTGGCCTGTGGTTTAGCTCGTTGCTCGGTGGGACTTTTAGCTTTCTCTTGATTACTTACCACAAAAATCTCCATTGTTTTTGAGAACACCCTTAAGCCTAAACCTTTATACACTCTATTTCAAATAAAGTCAGGTCTTTGGGGGACAGTTTAGGAGCCACCTGTTCTATGGACTCCCTCTTCCTTCTCCGTTCTTATGGAAAAACTTTGAACCATTGCTTCAGAGCTGGGGACAGGGACAGAGGCCTGCTTCTCTCAGAGTGACCGTCCTGCTTTATCAGCTGGGCAAGGACGGTAGCCTCTGGTGTTCTCGGCTTGTTTCTCCTTGTGCGGAGTTTCTGCTCTACAGGTGAGCTGAGACAAGGGCAGCCAGGGCTGCAATATTCATGGCCTCTGTGCCTGGAATAGAGCTTCTGTGCGAGGAACAAGGGTGTGTTGAGGAAGAGAGCCCCTGATCTCTTAGCCACATTGCCAGGAATTTAGCTTAAGAGGTGTGACACCTGCTGGTGGCCTGTCCCTCCCGGCATCCTTTGACTGGGTGCTGATGGGGGAGGGGTCCTATTGTTTTGACCGTGTCTAACCAGAGTGGAGCTTCCACCGTGCTGAGCTGAGGGGTCTGCAGTGAGGGAGGGTTGTGGCTGAAGGACCAGATTATCCTCATTCTTCCTAAAACATAGTAGCTCTTTGGATAATGTGCTGTTTGCTCTTAAGATAATTTTCAGAAACTTTAAAGAAATGTTTTTTTTTTTTTTAAATTTCATAGTTGTGGTTGTTTTGCTGGGGAGCAATTTCACAGAATTCCTCATTCTGATGTTCTGGAAGCAAATGTTTCTCTTAGGCTTTTTTATACTCGCCTAAAGAAAAAGAGAATGAAGACAATCATCTGATATAAGTTTTAGAAAATCCTTATTAGAAAAACCAAAAAAGCAAAAATAAAACAAGAAGCCTTCCAGGACTGCATTTCTGGCCAGAGTCGGCCAGGGTTTTCAACTGTGACTGAATACTTCTGCAAATTTTTTTTTTTTTTTTTTTGTCTTTTTCGTGACCGGTAAGGGGATCGCAACCCTTGGTGTGGTGTTGCCCACACCGCACTCAGCCAGTGAGTGCACCGGCCATCCCTATATAGGATCCGAACCCGCGGCGGGAGCGTCGCTGTGCTCCTAGCGCTGCACTCTCCCGAGTGCACCACGGGGTCGGCCCCAAACTTTTTAACTTTGCAAAATTCTTTGATGAAGCAGCCTAGGATACTTCGCAAACATGTGTTTCTTTCTTTCAGCAATGTGGACATTGCATTTAAAATATCTGAATTTTTGCCTCAGGTTTGAAACCTACATTTTAAGATAACCTTAGGTTCTCTCTTCATTTACTTGATAGCTTAGGGCTGCTCTATATTCTGTAAGCCAGAAACTCTAAATGTATTTCTTGATGTCAGTTCATCAAACTTTATGGAGTTTCCGCCCAGGTCCATATATCAGCCTTGCTCTGGGTGCACGGGGATCCTGTAGTCAGGGTGATGTTTCAGTCTGTTTTGTGCTGTATAACAGAATACTGAACAATGGGTAGTTGGTAATGAACAGAAATTCATTTGGTCATGGTTCTGGAGCTGGGAGGTCCAAGATTAGGGGCTGCATCTGGTGAGGGCCTTGTTGCCACATCATAATGCAGTGGGTGGCATTACACGTGGTGAGAGAGCAAGAGAGGGCTGAACTCGCTTTTGTAAGGAGCCCACCACTGTGGTGACAAACCCACTCCTGTTGAGGTCATTAATCCATTCACATGGCCAGAGTACTCATGACCTGGTCACCTCTTAAACGTCCCACCTCCCCACACTGTTGCATTGGAGATTAAGTTTCCTACATGTGAACTTTGGGGGACACGTTCAGACCATAGCAGATGATATGCTCTGTAATCGCAAGGATCCGTTATTTGGAGATTTAGATAGGTCAGAATAAAAAAATTAAATTTTGGCACTTTGCAAGCATTTGCTTAATATTGAGATTCTTTCTGGGTAATTTTGTCTCCATCAAGGTCATTACAATAGTCAGAGTTGGTGGCATTTACAATTACATCATGTGAGTTAACATTGGCCCCTTTAGTAAAATGCCCCATATAGTGTTTCCTGCTGGCCTGAAAGGTTGCCTGACTTCTCAGGGCATCACGGCCCCTCTCTCGTTAGGTAACTAAACTTTCTCAGTCTCTCTTCCACCACTGTGGCATAACTGTATCCCATGATTGCATAACAATTGGTTTTTCTCCTCTATTATTCTTTGATTCTTCTATATGATAATGTGAATGAGATTGCCCCGGAGAGCAGAAATCTAGGAATATATATTAAAACCATCACCATGAAACTAACCTACAATATGGGAAACATGTTACCCTACTTGAACGCTCAGGTTGGTTTATAATTTGTTGACACCTCTGGTTTTTTTTCTGGCCATCTTCCTGTCAGTCTGAAAAATTTCGGCTTGCAACTAGACCACCCTATGTTGCCTGTCTTCTCATTTGACTTTTATGTCATGCACATTATTAACTCCTCAAACTAACCCTCTGCTCCGTTCATTCAGTAAAAATTTGAAGGCCTCCCTGCGTGGCAAGAGTAGTGTTAGATGCGGGGGTATCCACTATCAGTGAGATGATCTCCGCGACCTTCAGGATTTTTGCAGTCTCATGAGGTGACACACATGAAAACAAGTAAATGCAACAATTCAGTGTTCTCCTGTGGAAAAGAATACGCAGGACACACTGATGGCCCAAAGGCTGGTTCTCACTTCTGCCTCAGAAGAAGTTTCACCCGTAGGAATTGGTGATTAAACAGAGACATAATGGAAGTTTCTGGCAAGACTGGATTGGACAGATGTGATGAGGAAGGGCATTCTAGACATAAAAAAACTCGATGAAAATCAATTCAAACAGGCTTAATTTGCACCAATGGTCTTTTTACCTTACAGCTGGGAGTGTGTGAGCCCCACAGGAGACGACATTTCCTTGGCTCTGATACTTTTCCTTGTTTTCTGTCTGCTTCTCCAATTTTCCCAGTGCCAACATCATCGATAACAGGGAGTGGAGTCATATTTATCTGTCACAGCATCTAACACAATTAGTAGGTCCTTAAAATGTGTTGGATGAGTGAAGATCATAGATCCATTGATCATTATCCAGTTCAAGGGCAATTCTGTGCCCTGCAAACTAGTTCTGAGCACACTGTGTGCGTATTGCTGCCAGCCCGTGTGTCTGTGCTTCCAGCCTTTCTTTAGAAATTCCTGCACGTTAGAGCTTCAGGAAGAAGGGCCAGGCCTGGCTGGAGCTTTCCCCAGGAAGCGGCAGGGGGATGCACAGATTCTAAGGAGGTGTGGATTGTGAGTTAAGCGCTGGCTTATGATCTTGTTCCTAATTCTTAAAAATTACTTGCTTTGGTCTGTATCATGCATAAGTAAGTGAAAAATAGGACAATTTAAGCATCCTTTTACACCTTGACAATCTTTCTTTTTTAAAAACTTATAGGACTAATAAGTATACTCTAACATATGGGAGGTCTTCAAAATAATCATGGAAAGATTCATATCGTCCTTAATTCCATTTTTCCATCAACTTTTTAAAGTAGGGTGGGCAAGTACCAATGCTGGTCTTTCATTCCCCCTGAGCTATCCGCTCCTCATTAGATGGGCTTCACCTCTCAGTAACTCCCTGATTTGCCATCTCCTGGTGCTCCTGGGCTTTACCCCCTGTGGAATTCTGTGCCATCTCCTAGGCTTGGTTGGAGAGGTAGACAAGGGCAAGCCAACCTTCCCTTTACTGCCTAGTCCATTTTGTCTCCAAAGCATACCCCTCAACTTTAAACCCTCAGCAAGAGGACCCCCAGTGGTTCCCTACCAGGAAATGACCTTGTGGGTCCATTTCCTCCCACTGACCACCTTCCCCTCAACTCCTAATCTTTGAGGTTTCTCTCTTTTCCCCACCCCTGAGCCACCCCCCCCACACCCTTATCAGTGATATTACAGACTGACTAACACCTTAAAAAGGAAGAATTTAGTTTTGCAACTGCTACATACTTTGCAAAGCAACACATTCTCCAGCAGGCTGGACATATTATTATGCAGAAAGGATATATAATTTCCTACCTCCATTCCGTCACCGCCCTCAATCTCCTCCCGCTTCTATTTTAAATTCACGGGCCTTCCAGGAGTAGGAGAAGAGGCTGTTGTGGGCCATGTACTCATTCGAGGCTTTTCTTTAACAGAGGTGCTGTGCCATTGCTGTTCCATTCAGAACAGATGGACTCTTTATCTGAGAGACTGCTTCACCCTCAGTTTCTTTTTTTTTTTTTTTTTTTGTCTTTTTCGTGACCGGCACTCAGCCAGTGAGCGCACCGGCCATTCCTATATAGGATCCGAACCCGCGGCAGGAGCGTCGCCGCGCTCCCAGCGCCGCACTCTCCCGAGTGCGCCACGGGCTCGGCCTCACCCTCAGTTTCTAACCAGGCAGGAGGGGAGGCGGTGGATTTATCTTCACCTTGCATAAGTGTAGGTAATTGATGACCCGTGTGCACAACAGCCAGGCCACGTGCTCTGACAAAGGACTTGTTTTTTTCTGAATCATGATTTATTTTCATTAAGCCTTACAAAGGAAGAAAAATCAAGCTGGATTTAAGCACTTTGTGTAGCATTTAATGCATCACCTTCCTAAAGAAAAGGAAAATTACACAAACTCTACCAGAAAATTTAGCTGGAATGGTCACCCTAGATTTATGGTATATACTCAAGTTAATTATGAAAAATGTTGAATTTCTTAAATGAATCTTTAAAAAAAAATCTTGAGCTGCAGTTATGTATTCTGGTGAGGCTGAAATCGGTCAAAGGCCAGCTCAATGCCACATGATAGATGCTGCTGAGTCATGCAGGTCATCTGGACTCTGATAATGAGTATAACATGTGCAGTTAGAGCCTGCTTCTCTTCACGGTGCTGGACCGAAGGTGCTTCCACCTAACTGTGGACTCTCTTTTTCCTTGGGTAACTCACATCTGCACATGTCCTCGGTAACAGACGTGAGTTACCCGAGGAAAAACAGAGTATTCCCAGGACCTGGTATTAGCAGCCAATGAATAAATGCACACTGAAGTCAGTCACTAAGGTTGTTGTTGATTTTTATGGAGAGAAAAGGAGATTGCAGAACAAAAACTGGATATGTCAATAAGCTGGTCCATTATAAATCTCATTTGCAAAAGAAGGGGCAGCAAAGAGAAGCCTTAGGCCTGGGTTTCTTTCCAACATTGCTTGTCTTTTGTCCCTGCAGGGCAGTGATGCCGACATGGTGGACAGGAACAAGTGCTGCACCCTCTGCAACATGTCCTTCACCTCCGCCGTGGTGGCCGACTCACACTACCAGGGCAAAATCCACGCCAAAAGGCTCAAGCTGTTGCTGGGAGAGAAAAGCCCTTTAAAGACCACAGGTATGTGTGTGAACAGGGATCATGGTGAGACACTGAAGCCAAGCTCTGTGCCCGTCACATGAGCACGCTCCCTCTTCCCAGACGGCTGCCAGAGCTGGAGTCTAATGGCAGATGTCACTCAACACCTAAAGGGATGGGGGCAGCCCCAGAAAACCCCGCTATTGTGAGACCATTAAATACAATTTCGGGTCTCCTTCTGTCAACCTGTCTTCTTCAGTAACTCAGCAGCTGGCATCTATGGGAAGGCTGTTTGCATCCTGCAAGATGTTGTCTATCACATCTGTGCTGTACCATGTAAGACATTGTGTTTATCATGCTCTTCTCTAGACTCAGTCTTAATGAGTGCTGGTGACGGACAATGTGTGGTGCATTGTGGGTAGGTCCCCTGCCGATGTGTCTGATGCAGGACATGTCCTGCTCTTACCTTGCGGGGTGTGGAGGGAGCAGAGAGGGAAATTGTCATCTTTAAAACCACTTCAGTTTGCAGCAACTGAATTTTTTTTCTCTGAGGTGGCATTCCTGTCACCTTTGCATGGAATCCTGTGATTCAAGGCTATTAACTTTCACAAGTAAAAGCTTAAATACTGATAACAGATTATTTGACCTACTAATTGTTTACCAAAAAAAAAAAAAATCTTTTGGAGAGCTATCAAATCATGAAACTAAAATATTGTTATAATTCAATCCAGGTACACTATTTGGACAAGATTTACATCATGGGGAATATGTTACTGGACTGTGTTAGAATCCCAAGAAGTTGGGAGTATATTTCATGATGTCTAATCTTTCAGTGCAATTAAAATTTAGCAGTTCATTGTAAGTTGCTGTTTAATGAATTGTGCATAAATCATGGGTGTAATTATTTTTTAAATGGTATTTTGGAAATTAGAGAGAGCCTAAAACAATGCTTGGCTTTTATCCTCACCAGTGTTTTTCTTAAGAAAAATGTCTAATTTTACCTAGAGAATAGCAAGGAATCTTTTGACTGTATTTTTCTACTTAGTTTAATTAAAGAGTGTTGACTTTGTGAAGGTGGCTGTGGCATGTGGGCAGAGGACAGAGGCCGGGGCTGCTGGTACATGAGGTACGGAGACGAGCCCGGCCTGTTGGGTGCACTCGCCCTTCACGAGCAGCCATGCGGCTGCAACTCCTGATTCTTGCTCTCTGACAGGTTAGATATTCACCTTGTAACCCACTCCCTACCACATCTCTTAAAATAGTCATCTCAATGAAACATTCACTGGAGAATTTTTACCTGTTTTCCTTGAATGAGCAGCTAGCCCATTTGTCCTCTCTGAGCAGTGTATCACTGTTAAATTTAATTTTGGAGGTAGTGAGGGAAGAGGAGAAGCTTAATCTTTATTTATCACATTGGTTAGCTAATGGGAGAATTACTATTTCCGTTAAAAAATCACCACATGGCAAGCATAGCTCTGTGAATTTAGATACATCCTCAAGACAATCAGGCACTAGCTTGTTTTCTTGAATTTGAATACTCTCAGACCTGGTAAATAGATCTCAGGGGTGATTTGTTAGTTGTCATCAATATATTCCAGAGGAAAAATCAAAAGCACATAAAGTACAGCCTTAATTACTGGTGTAGCCTTGGCTGTACTCAGAGCTGGCCCAGCCCTTGCTGCTGCAGACGTCAGGCTGCTGGTCAGGCAGGAAGGGAGTGGGGATGTGGTGGGGGTGAGTAGCACCTACAGCTTGTGGTGTGGGGATTGGGGGACACAGGCTCTGGTCACCCTGGGCCAATGTCCCCCTCTCATTAGCTCAGGTTGCCCTTCTGCAGTGTGTCTTCTCATCTATTCCCTGCTGCAGCTGTTTCCGTTGAGCAGAAAGGATCTTGCAAAGTGGCAACACCAGAAAGAACTGAGGTGCCTGGGAAGCTAAGCTCCCTGGGCTTCGGTTGGTGTTAAACCAGCTGCTGGCAGGGAGCAGAGAAAGCACTGCCTTCTGCTAGAGGGGGTGAGCCAGGGCCCAGGGTAAGTATTTGGAGGCCCTACAGGAGGATGGAGTGTGTGGTGCAGAGAACCTGCAGGTGATCAAGGGTGCTGGCATCACCCTGGCTGCAGTCCTGGGGTTCTGCGGGAAAGGCAAGGCTGTTAAGAGCATGGCGGTACACGATCATTCAAGATTAGAGTACTGGGCTGGAGACCAAGTGTAGGGAGCCAACCGTGAACATGGTTTCCAGACTTAGGGTACAGCTTGAGGCTTGTTCTCAAGCACAAATTCAGTTACTGCAAGTATGGGACAAGGACCAAGAGGCATTGGAAAAGAATGTCCAAGCCATGGGGTTCCCGAGCCACCAAGTGCAGCTCCTTGAACGGACTCAGGATTGTGCATTTCCTTGCCATCTGCAGCCAAGCCCAGCAGCAGTTCCTGAAGGACTTCATCCTCCCCTGTGCACATCCAGGAACTGCTCTGCCTAATCTACAGGTTGGCTTGAAATTGCTTCTGTAATGAAAACAGAAGGAACAAAAGAACATATGAACCTAAGCAATTGCATTGAAGTGCCAGAGAGAAGCAGATCTCCTGCTCAGGTCTGCTGCTTAAGCTGCCCCTCCGTGGACGGCAGGCCCTTCAACTGTAGGGATTTCTGGGTAGGAACACTGGAAGCGCAGCTTGCTGCTTCTAGCTGCTGCATCCAATGCTGCGAGTGATTGGGATCTGTGAATCGGCACCCCTCCTCCTCCTCAAGCTGCACTCTCATCATCAGCTGGGTTCCCTGCAGATTAGCTGCAGTTTGAGTTGCTGTCTCCAGATGGGTGCATGTTTACTAAAATTTCTGAAATGCTTGGCAGAGCTGCTGGAACAGAAACCAGTTCCTCTTCTTCTTCGTTAGTTTATTCAGATCCTCTCTTCTAGCTCATGCTTTTTTAGATCCTGCTGTGAGGATGAAAGCATGAAGAGAGACTCCAGACCCACGTGCGTTCATGGGGTCTGCAAACCTCATGGGGTCAGCAAACCTCACGGGGTGGAGATCTTGCCCAGAGAAGAGGTGAGATGGAGACTGATAAAGTCACTCATTTGCAGTAGAAACCAGAGAAGTCACACTGTGAGGACAGCCTAGAGGAGACTCAGAGGACGAAGGCCAGAACAATGAATGGCATAAAAATCCTCTCCCTGGAGGAAGAGCGAAGGAATCAGAGGTTGTTTAGCATGGAAAAGAGATTACTTGGGGAAAAATCTTTGGAAGGCTGTCATAGGAAAGAGAATCATGGTGTGTGTGCACACATGTATATGTGTAGGCATGCATGCATGTGTGCATGTGCTTGGTTGCAATAGGTATAACCAAAGAGTGGGTAGAAAATTAGGGAGTTGGGGCTGGCTGGTTAGTCAGCTGGTTAGAGTGTGGTGCTGATAACACCAAGGTCTGGGGTTTCATACCTGTACCAGCCAGCTGTTCATAAAATAAAATAAAATTGAGGAGTTAGATCTGAGCTCAAGAAAAGGAAGAGTTTGTTAATATTCAGATGCTTAAAGGTGGAATTTGTGGATGTGAGAGCTGTTGAGGTGGAGGATGGCTGACCACTTGGCAGGGCATTTCTAGCAAGGCCTCCAACGTCAGGTGCATGTTAGCCAGGACGATGGCTAAAGTCCCTCGACCCTGAGATTCTCAACCACGCACCCCTGAGGCCAACTCGCTGACATACTACGGCAGAAAGGAAGGCTGGTCTGGACTGAGGAGATGTGAACTCAGGCCCAGCTCTGCCCTAATTGGTTGTGTCATCTCTGGGAGGCACATTATCCTTTCCAACCTGTTTTCTCATCTGTCATTTTATCTCAGTACTGGAAGCACTATCTCACTGGCTCTCATAATAGATTTAAAAGTGCTTTGACAAGCAAGTATTGTGTTATTCACAGGTGAGAAAGGTTGCTATTGAGGAGAGACCTTTCCTCTATCAGAGCCTCCAATTTCTTGATGAACATGTTTGGGGTTGTTCAGATGTCACCTTGGCTATAATGCAAGGGGACATTTTGCTGTATCTCTAGAGAGACGTACCTTCCTGGGATGAATTCTTTGAACTGAGGAAGGGCCTAGCACTGGAGCTTCCCAGGAAGGTAAGGCAGTGCTGGTGAGCAGGGGATGGTCACGCAGTGGAGGAGGCAGACGAGATCTGGGCATTAAGGAAACTTCTCAGGAGGAGAAACCCAGGCACCAAGCTGGGGGCAAAATACTGAACTGGAAGCAGAGGCAATAAAAAATATTTTTCAAGACAGGAACTCAAGATAAAACAAGGAACAAGACACTGGTATGGGGGCCCAGGGGAGGTTCTGGGTCTCAAGAATATAGAAGAAGCCCTGTTGTCAGAGTAGAAACACCAAGCTTGATGCCAAACCTCAGAGGCTGGCTGGAGTGCTGTAATGCTGCTTGTTTAAGGTCCGGATTGGCCCGTGAAGCCCATCCCAGAGAGGAAGGAGCATGCTTCCAGCAGAGGGGACAGGATGAGATGTCCTTCAGGCCGAGTGCTGTGCAATGCCCTCACTTTGGGCTCCTGTGTGCTGCAGTCCTTCCCTGGTACACAGAGCCTTTAGCTGGGTTGCACTGTATTTTCAAGTGGCTGTCTGGGTGCCCTGCCCTATATGGGTGGCCACAGGTCTGCCACTGGTGGAATCCCAAGGGCAAGATCACGGACTGTAGGAGGCAAAATCATGGTCTCCAAAGATGTCTACATCCTAATCCTCAGAACCTGTGCATATGTGTGATGTGACAAAGGAGAGTGAGGGTTGCAGATGGAATTAAGATCATTAATCAGCTGACCTTGAAATGGGAAGATTGTCTTGGATTATCCAGGAGGTAGCTCCAGCCTAGTCACCGAGGGTCCTTAGAAGTGAAAGAGGGGGGCAGGAGAGACAGGGTCAGAATGAGGTGGTGTGGGAAGGATTCCCACCCCTGCTTGCTTTGAAGATGGAGGGGCCAAGGAGTGTGGGCAGCATCTGGCAGGTGGGAGAGGTGAGATTTTCCTGCAGGGCCTCCAAAGGAATGCAGCTGTGCCAACACACTGATTTTAGCCAATGAGCCCATTTCAGATTTCTGATCGCCAGAACGGTAAGGTGATAAATTTGTGTTGTTTTAAGCCAGTAAATTTGTGGCAATTTTTTACAACAGCAATAGGAAACTAATATGATGGCCTAAGTAAGTCCTTGGCTGTGCATTTCACATCCTTTACATTGGGGACCCTCAAAGGCAGTGTGAGGAACACTGTTGTTAGGAACTTGCCTGGAGGCAGGCGTTATATCTTTGCATCAGGGTCCTGCTCCTCATATGTAGCTTATCACTCTACTGTACAAGGCCTCTGGTGATGACTTCTCATGCTGTCTAGCATCCTCCTGGCCTGCTGGAGCTTGCACAGTGCAGCTGCTCCACATCTCCATCGTTTTTCCTGTCTTCTCAGCATGCATCCTCACATGCTCTGGTCGGCAGGTCTCCTGAGCCACCAGGCTGCTGTGGCTCCCCCACAGCTGCTCTGTATCTAAGATGCTCCTCTCTCTTCCTGTGGTGGCTCTGAATACCTCCAACCGAGATGCAGTGCAGGTCCCCACAAGTCTGTGGAGTCTCTTATGGCTGCTAGAAATCTCAGTGAGTACAGCGTGGGCTTTGACATCAGACACATCTGGGCCTCACTCTTTATTAGCTGAGAGTTTAACTTTCCTGAACCTTCTTTTCCCAATCTGTATAATGGGTATAATGCTATTATTTATATCACAGAGTTGCCATGGTAGTTATATGAGCTAATTAATACATGCAAAGTAATTAACATAGTGTTTGTCACATTGTCAGAGCTCAACAAATGTTAGTTCTGGCCACTCAGAATATGTAGCTATTTTTATTTGCTCTGAACTCTGTGCCATATAACTTTGCACTTAAACTATTTTATTGTCTACTGTCCAGGAATGCTTGGCTTGCATGGGGTTAGTCCACTTTACCAATTGGTCTTAAACCCTCCCCATGTAGGAACCACATCTCCATGCTTATTCTATGTTCTGCCACATTCCCGTACACAAGCTTGACTGCCGTGTTCTTCTTCATGACAGAGAGTGGCAGAAAAACATAATCTGGTGTTCAGTCTCTGCTTGAGCACAAGTGTGAGTGTTGAAGTATGGGTCAGGGTGCAGGGCCGCAGAAACCTAGGGAGAGGGTAAACCAAGTAGCCTGGAAGCCTGCCACATGAGTGCTGATCCACGTGCCCGGACAGAGGGGACACAGCCACGAGCAGGAGTGAGCAGGAGACCGAATTTGAGCCGAGGTGAGGCTGGGGGCTGGTGAAAGGACCTGTGCCCCTGGAGGCTGGCCCTGAGGCTTTGCACTGGATACATGCCCAGAGGGGCCATGGAAGGCACTGGCCCGGCCTGGCCGTCCAGGCTGAGCACTAGTTGATGCCAGAGGGAATTCACAGGAGGAGGAGCAAAGTCAGTGCAGAGGCTGCAGGTGGGGGCCAGCAGGGAGCCGTGAGACCGGTGGAACAAAGTTGGGAGAGGGTACGGGAAATCTGGAGTCTGGGGAGGGAAGCTGAGTCAGGAAGGCAGGGGGCAGCAGGTATCAGCAAACTTGGAGCTGGTGGGCCTTGTTTCAGTGGCCTCTGTGGTCCCAGCCTCTGGCACTGGCTCAGTGAGCAGAGCCTCAGTCGGATGCAGGCCCCCAGGCCCTTTGGCCAAAGGTGGCACATGCTGCATTGAAGCTGGGGCCTTCTGCTGGCAACTGACCCCCCAGTGGAGCTGGCATGCTTCATTCCCTTGTCCAGTACCTTGAGTTCATAACTTGGAGATTTGCTTTTATTTTTTTCTAGTTTAGTTTCTCTCACCAAACATTCCGTGTCCTGGGGATACAAGGGTGGGTAAGAGACCCCTTGCCATCTGGGGCTCCCCGTGTAACAGGAGGAAACATATGTTCCTATCTGCAGCAAACACACCACAAAAATCTACAAATGCAGGAAGACACTGAGGAAGGGCAAAGTAATTGCAGTGCAGAGTTCTGGTAAGAGTCTTTGAAAGGGTGACTTATGTAAGGCCCTCATGACTGTGTAACCTGTGGGGATTTATTGAGAGGATCCTCAGTTTTTCACAGGAATCCTTTATCTAGATCAGGTTTTCCAGTCTCAGAAGACTGGCATTTTTTTGTCTTTTTTTTTTGGCAGCTGGCCGGTACAAGGATCTGAACCCTTGACCTCGGTGTCATCAGCACCTTGCTCTACCAAGTGCGCTAACTGGCCAGCCTGGCATTTTTGACTGTACACTTCTTTGTTGAGGAGGAGGGCAGGCTGTCCCGTGTATCAGAGGATGTTCAGCAGTGTGCCTGGCCTTCACGTGACAGATGCCAGTGGCACACCACCACCTGTGACATTAAGAAATGTGCTGAAACTGGCTCCTCCTCCTGGGGTTTCTGGTGTCAGCTAGTCCATACCCTGGACAGCCAGGTCTATCCATTATGTTAAGGGGAGTTTAACTGTTACTATAATAAATTGGCCCCAGTTGAGAACCACTGATTTAGATCAGGGGCCAGCGAACTATGGCACGAGGACCGCATCTGGCCTGCTGCCTGTTTTGTGGGTCTGCAAGCCAAAAATGGTTTTATGCTTTTAAATGGTTAAAAAAAAAAAAAAATCAAGAGTGCTTTGTGACATGGGGAGATAAATGAAATTCAAACTCCGGTGACCTTAAAGTTTTACTGAATCTCTGCACGCTCGTTTGTGTAGGTATCCTCTGTGCTGCCTTGTGACAGGGACCACGCAGTCCGCAAAACTTAAAATATTTGCTACCTGGAGCTTTATGTTACCATTGGCCGACCCTGATCTAGATCCTGAGTGACCTTGGGGGGGGGGGGCTATGAGGACAGAGCGGGGCTGGTGTGTCTGTGTTTGAAGTGGGGCGGTCTCCTGGCTACAGGTCACCGAGGTATCGGGACCCTGGGCAGGGGCTGGTGAGCAGGCTGTGACAGAGAGCAGAGGACATTTAGAGAGCTGTACTGTGGGGAGGTGCCTGGAGAACAGGGACGAGGGGATGCGAGTGGCTTCCCCTTGCTAGGACATTCTCCAGGGAAGCTATAACCCCTGAGTGACAGCCAATGTCTCCACAAGGTCCAAAATTTAAAGACAATTATGAAAACTGAAGAGTTAGAATTATAACCAGAATTTTTTTTCAAAACCTTGATACTTTTACCTCCTAATTTTTAATTTTTATTCCAAATCTAAGATCCAGTCTGTATTAGTTTACCAGGGCTGCTGCAGCAGATCACCAATACTTACAACTGAGTGATAAACTGGATGCTTAAAACAGTGGAGGACTATCTCTCCCAGGCTGGAAGTTCGAAATCAAGGTGTGGGCAGGGCTGTGCTCCCTCGGCAGGGTCTACGGTCCTTCCTTGCTCGTCCAGCTGCTGGTGGCTCCGGCGGTGCCTGCCACTCTACTGCATCCCTCGGTCTCTGCTGCCCTTGTCACATAGCCGCCTTCCCTGTGTGTCTGTGTTCTCTCCCCTTAGAGACACTAGTCACTGGATTCAGGGCCCGCTCTAACCCAGCATGCTCATCTTAGCTTAACTAATCATATTTGCAAAGACCCTATTTCCAAATAAGTTCACATTCTGACATTCTGGGAGGATGTAAGTTTTGGAGGATCACTATTCATTCCAGAACAAAAGCCAACTGCATTTTACTGATGGCCACTGACAGAGATCACAGGCCCTGATACTGTGCTTGCCGGCTAGTGATTTTTCTTCTTTTTCTTTACAATAAACCCATACAAGCAAGATAATTGGAATAAGAATAAAACTAAGTTCTTACTCAAAATCCTGAAGAAAGCATCATCTGTTCTTTATAAAAAAAAATGTTTTGAAGAAGATGTGAGAGAAAATCTGAAGCATAGAAAAAAATTTTAAGTCGTATATAGTCTCCATTTTCTACCATTAATCAAAGTGAGAATTTAAGAATAGGCATAATTTGAATGGTTAAGGTGTTATGTGCAGAATTAATAAGAAAATTCATTTGTGTTTGAGGCAGAGACATTGCTTATCTGAAACCCGTTTGCTCCTGCGTTCCCCAGGCTTTCAGCCGATTGCAGGCCGAGGGAATGTGCATTACTTTATGACCAGGCTCAGAGACGGAAGAGGGCCATTGACCTACATCAGACTTTGCGAGAACAAGAAATAAGCTTTTACTGTGGTACTTTGGGGTTGTATGTTGTTGCAGGAGAGCCTAATCTGTCCTGGTTGGTACATGTCCCTTAGAGCGCCTGTTTACCTATGAGCTTTTATGAATACATCTATCACTCATAGCAAAAATGGATCTCGAGCACAATGTTTTATATAATTCCAAGTCAGCTTTAGCTTGACAGTTAATGACATTAAACTTGGTGATATCCTTTCATTTTTGACCCTTCAGAGTTTGAGGCCGCCATAGTGGTGTGTGTATCTTAACTAGGCTGGAGGATGACAGAGAACAGATTCAAGGGGTACACAGGGGGACACAGTGTGACATCCTATGTGCTTGACTGCACTTCTGGGCACATAGTGGGTATTTAATAAATGCCTGTTGAATGAGTAGAAATTGGAAGCATGCATTAGAATAACGATAGGCATTTAAATGTCTACAGCTTCATTTTCAAATTAAGTTACCTTGGTTATTTAAATTTTATTTAAATATGATGGTTGATGACAGTGGTTTCCACTTTGGCAGGAAGTGTCATGCCTGTCCACTTGCTTGATTTTACAAAGCTACTCTCCCTGTAAAACAGGTGATATACTGAATAATGCAGCATACAAACAGGCTCTGAAGTCAGACTCAGTTTTAAATTCTGGCTATATGAACTTTCACAAGTTGTTCTAACTCTTCAGCCCTCAATTTCTCATTGGTAGAATTATGGAAATACATTATGCAATTATTACAGCAAAGCAAAAGATATACATAAAGGATTTAATATAGTACCTGCCGCACAATTAAGTGTGAAATGTCTGTATGCATGTAAGTACATATGTGTACGCACACACATATAGTTGATCCTCATTATTCGAGGATTCTGTATTTGCAAATTTGCCTGTTCACTAAAATTTATTTGTAACTCCCAAATCAGCAGTCGTGGTGCTTTGCATTCACTCCCAGACAGGTGCAGAACTGGGAAACATTCGAGCTGCCCCATGTGCTCACTGCTTGCTGAGATGCACAAGGAGACATTCTGCCTTCGTGGTTCAGCTCTCACACTGTGCACATGCATCCTCTTTGCAGTCTCTAGCTAGTGCTGTGTTTTTTGCGTTTTTGTGCTTTGCTGTTGGTGACTTTGTCATTAAAAATGGCCCCACGTGTAGTGCTGAAGTGCTGTCTAGTGTTCTAAGCACAAGAAGGCTGTGATGTGCCTTATGGAGGAATACATGTACTAGTTAAGTTTTGTTCAGGCAGGAGTTATGGTGCTGTTGGCTGTGAGTCTGAGTTTAATGAATCAACAATATATATTAAATAAGGTGTCTTTAAACAGAAACACACATAAAACAAAATCATATATTGATCAGTTGATCACAATGTTGTGAGCACAAGCTTGTAGGAACCTAACCCTGTGTTTCCCCTAGGAGCAATGGCTCAGTTCCTGATCCTTTGTAGACCGTCACTACCACAAACAATGAGGATCTCCTGTATACATGGCAAAAGCTACTTTATATTCATTACATTTATAAAAAATAAGTTTTAATAAGTCTGTTCATCTCTCGACAGTGAAATACAAATACATAACGGTTGAAAGGTCCTGGGTGTGTTAAAACTATATATAGCTGAGTAGGCCGAATCTAGCTTAATAATAAAAATCAATACTCATAACTGATAATTACAGAGATATATCAGAAACGTCACAATCATTGTGTTATTTAATCTTCATAAAATGCATGAGGTATAAAGTATTACATCCATTTTACTGACGAGGAAACTGAGATTCTGCAGGAAACTTGCCTGGTGTCATATAGTAAGATACATAATTGGAAAGCAAGCCCAGGACCTCTGACTGCAGATTCTGGACCTTTCTTTGATCTCTACTGATAAATAATGCTTCATAAAACGATTTGCTGATTTTTGCTCACCTTCTGAACAGAACAGTTCAAACTCCAAAGCTCTCACTAAGATGACGGGTAGCAACAAAGACAGATACTTACAAACTTTGAATCAAGTGTTTCTCATTGGCGGGCACCGTGATCAGTGCGGGCAAAGTCACAGATGAGCAGTGGTCTGCTCTGCCTGTGGGTGTCTGTCGTGTGTTTATCGCGTGCTCCTCTTCCTCTGAAATCCTGTTGGCTCTCCTCTTTTCTTCTTTATTTCCTGCTGGAAATAGAGAGACAGAGCTTTTGAACTTTTCCATAAATTTACATGTCAGACAGGGAGCTGCTTATTTGAGTTCTCTGTTGAATGAATAACGATCAGGGTGTTTTAGATCTGTCTGAAAGTTACATAAATTCAAATTTTGAATAATATATCCATTCCAGGTTCAATCAGCGCCTCATACGACTATCTGCGTACAAGATTTTATGCACTATAGCCGTTCTACCATCTGAATCAGGTGATTTGGGTGCCTGGCATAATCTGTCTAGATGCTTGTTTTAAGAGACACAAATAGTAGTTTGTAAACCAGGTAGATAGATCTTCATGGCAGATCTTCAGGGCAGTGCATTTTCTTTCAAATTAGGAAAGTGGGCATGTTCTAAGGCATTGTCTCTGTATCAAGGCATTTGTTCTGATGATGTCTTTGCCTTTTCTATGCTTATAAATATAAGTAACAGATTCATAGATTTGCAAAGCCAGAAGGGGCTTAGTATCACTAAGATCATTATCTCGGCCATCTCATTTTTCCTGTGAGGAAGCTGAATCCCACAGGGGGAAGTCATGTGCCCAAGGTGATGCAAGGGGTTCATGGCAGACACTTCTCTGCTCTTGCAGTGATCTTGCCAGCTTACCACTTGATAGAAGAAACCAGGCCCATCAGTCCATGACTGCCCTACAGTGAACAGGACCTGAATGCACTAGCAGTGTGTGCGAAGCTGAATTATTTTGGCCAGGACTTTTGTTACACTGGATTGTAGGAGGCTTTGAGCAATGATTAGATCAAGACTGCTGCCTTTTTGTATTATAGTTGGTGATGAATGGAACTAGATCAATGATTGCATAGAATTGCAGATTTTAACAATGAGGCTACTGCCTAGGTGACTTTCACAAATCCTTTTAAATACCACACTCACTTTTCTCTTTTGGGTGATCAAGTGGTGCTTAAGATAGTTGATGGTTTCAGCAAGTTTTATGATGTGGTTATACCTTTGTTCCAGAAAGTGTTCTTTAACATACTTTCATGAAGGATTATAGTAGAACAATAAAATAATCAATTTCCTGGGCTTATTTGGAAACCGTCAACAGGAGTCATGGTCAGGACCTGGAGCTCATACACAGAGTGCATTACTGTTTGGAGAAAACCTACAAGTGAAAGATTTTCTGGCAACAATTTTTAAATCATCTGTTACAGATGAGAACCCTAAAAGTGTCTAGCCTATGAAATTGAGAAGGCACTGTAACGTAAGCATTACACCTGCAATGGCTGGTTATAAATGTCCCAAACTATATTCTCATCCTTTGAAATATCTAAAATATTTACACATCAGCCTCAAAGTTCCTGCTTAACATCAATTTGGTTTCTTTAATAATTAGATGCAGTAGGTATGAATTACTGAAAGGCAAAGACACTGGAGTGCAGTAAATATCATATATATTTGTATTTTAAAAATCAATTTAAATTACGTCTGTCCTCTGACCACAGTCATTCTTGGGGGTACCCTTCCCTTCTTTAGAGCCACCCAAGGGTGTGGGGCGGTGTGGGTGTCCTCAAGGCAGTCTCAGCCTGTGGGCTCTGGCCATGTCATGGTCACCCAGGTTGCTGCTGTGTGCTGGGTTTCAGGCAGGGCCTCTGCAGAAGTGGCTGTCACTCACCTGTCCTCCTGTGCAGGTGATGTGGTCCTTGCACATCGGTGACATCTTGGAAGAGAAGACAAAGGCCCCATTATGGGCATTCCTGGGGAGGTCCCACCACCTTGGACACACTTGTTGATCTGCTCAAATCTCTATCCGTACTTGCAACCTTTTTTCCCCCCTAGTCCCTAAGAAGCCAGTTATTTTCCCGACATCAGGCACACCCTTCTTCAAGATTCAGATCTTTGCCTCTCAGACCACCCAGCCTAAATGCATTTGTTTATTCTCCCCTGGGGCTAGGGAAGGCCAGGCTTCAAGGCTAAGCTACCGTTCTGGGATTCAATAGAAAAATACCTCTCCTTTTTATGAAGTCATTCTGTAAGAAAATAAGACAATTACTTTCCCAGTAGGTTACTCTGCAATGTAAATTGTCATGTGACACAGCCACCTGGCAAGTTTACTTAACTCAAAAGAGAAAGATAAAATTTCATGATTTTTTTTACTCTAATGTCAGCCTTCTGAGAAGCAGCTTCTCTTGTGTAGGATTTCCTGCTGAACAACTCTCTTCAGTTGTCTGTTGAGCACACAGTAGTTTATGGCTTTACTTGTAAATCTACCTAAGATTTTTAAGAGTATTTTGGCCATCTTGAGATACCATAATTTGCAAAGAGAAATTAAATGGGCCCAACTAAGGCTTTACAGTCCATTCTGGAGGCAGCAGTTCTCAGTGTTGGTGGTACTGGCCGGGCCGAAGAAGTGATGTGGAATTCCAGTGCGATCCTCAGTGCTGGAAAGGCATGGAGGTGTTTGAGAGCCAGGAGTCCTCAGCCATCTGGAGGAGTGATAGCTGTCTGTTGCTCCTGCTGAGATCACTTAACTGAGGAGCAGGAGATGGGGGTTAAAGGCCTGCTCATGAATTCTTGCTGTGACTGTGTCTTGATTAGTACAAATTGCTAATCATTAGCATCGTCGTTTTGCTTTTCAATCAACAGAGCAGATGGAATCTTAATACCTGGATCTCTCATTTTCAATGAATAAAACTAATGTATCAATGTAAAGCGAGGGCTAGGGCTCACAGACCCCTCGAGTCTTTTGTACAGACTGGGTCACAAACCCTTCACATGCAGGTTTACGAGCTGGGCAATAGGAAAAGGTCCTGGGAGCTGTGGGTAAAAAAAATAGGCTTTATTTAGAGCTAGGAGCAGCTGCCCTAGTGGCCTCCTGGAGTGTCCCAAGAACCACCGTGTACCAGAGCCGTTAGTCCTTTATACTTAAGTCCATAACCCAGGACACCTGGGTGCACATGCGCAATTACATTAGACAATAATCAAGGAACACCTGGGCGCATGTGCATATTTGCGTCAAATGCTCAGCAAGATTCTGAACATCTGAGGGACCCTGACCATTTTCCTATATTTGCCCAACAATCAAGAATGCTGATGGGCAGGGAGGTGAGAGCTAACCCTGGTCTGTAAATGAACATTCTAGTTGATCCTTCTTAACACAAAAGGGGAGTGTTTTTTTTTCAGTAAAAGTAAGAGAGGAAGATGTCTATAATCTGACAAATCCTGCTGATTTAGTATTTAAGATTTTTTTCTTAAAGATGATGTTATGTGTTATCCAGAGACTAGGATGCAGAATGACTTTCTATCTGGAAGTTTACAGAATCTTGAGTGACCATTTTATCCATCTCTACTGCCAGTAAGATTCTGTTTAACTCTGAGTCTCATTGTCTGTTATGGTTTATATGCCCCACTTCCCCATGGCATATCAAGAATGCTTAATTGTACAAGCCTCCCTCAGTCACCCATCCCAGGGGACAGTCAGCCTGCCTCAACATCAGGAATTGACTCCCTCTCTTCTGAAGGCCACTGTTCTGGTCTCACTTTGCTTCCCCTGTAAGGAAAAGGAAAACAAATGGTCGGGCTCCCTCAGCTGTTCAGAATCTTGCCAAGCATGACTTACCATGTCTGTTGTAAATACCTCAACTGTGCACGTGTGCTCAGGTATTCCTTGGTTACCTGACTCGCACCCAGGTGTTTCCTGGTTATCTGACTTAAATATAAAGGACAAATGGCTCGGGTCTACAGAGCCCCTGGGATGCCCCCGGGAGGCCACTGGGGCTGCTGTGGGCTGCTGGAGCTGCTGCTGCGGAGGCTGGCTGTCTGGGGGCTGAGCTTGCGTCCAAATAAAGCATGTCTACTTAAGGCTGCATTAGTCTATTTTCTGTTGTTTATCACAGAATACCTGAAAAGAACTGTATTTCTCACAGTTTGGAGGCTGAGTAGTCCAAAGTCCAGGGAGTACACCTGCTGAGGGCCTGCTTCTACAGCAAGGCAGGGTGAGAGTGAGCTGAGCAAGAGCAAGCCAGGGAACTGCATTTGCTGTCCTTACAAAGTCAGCAGAACCACGCCCATGACAACCCATCTGTTGGGAAAATATAGGAAAATGGCCAGGGCCTCTCAGATGTTCAGAATTTTGCTAAACATTTGATGTAAATATGCACATGCGCTCAGGTGTTCCTTCGTTGTCATCTAGTATAATTGCATATATGCACCCAGGTGTCCTGAGTTATGGACTTAAGCATAAAAGATGAGTGGCTCTGAGCCACGGGGCACCCCCACCCCCAGGATGCCCCTGGGAGGGAGAGGGCCATGGGTAGGCCACTACTGCTGCTGGAGGCTGTTGCTGCTGCTGCTCGTGCCTCCAGGACCCTCCGCAAGGCCACTGCCATCGCTGGACCTGTAAGCTGCTGCCGCTGAGGAAGCTGAGGACTGAGCTCATGTCGTAGGCCAACAGCTCCCGGGATCTTTCCCAATTACCTAGCATGTACCTGTGTGTGAGGGGTCTGAGGACCCAGCCTGGCATGTGAGGGGTCTGGTGACCCAGTTTTTACAATGAGTTTGAAGGGTCTGAGCACTAGCTCTGGCAATATAAATGGAAACTTAGTATAACTAAAATAATAGCTGAAATAATGAAACAATTTGGCTTTAATTATGATTTGCCTTACTTTACACAATCACTCCACGAATGGATCAGTCCTCACAATCCAATCACCTCTCAAAGCCCCATCTTTCAAATACCATAGTAGAATTTCCCACCCTTTTAACACTGTTAACAGTGGGGATCAAGTTTCCAATACATGAACTTTTGGAGGACACATTTGACCCATCGCAAAGGCCAATGTTATTCTGGAGGACATATGCTTAAGGTAACTCAAAATGAAGTTAAACAGAAAACCAGCAGATCCCTTCTTGCGAGGACCAGTGGCTGAGGGTAGAGCAGAGCAGGTGTGGTAGCACACGCTCCACTCAGAGAATGGTTCAGCACCAACTTCCCTGAATTAATCCTAAGTTTCAGCTTCCTTCCAGCCCCAGGCCAAAGGCTGCCTCTCTCTCTTTCTTCCTCTAAACTTAGCCTGCACTTGCTCTCTTCTGCGCTGCTGGATCTGATCACTTTTCTCATCTTTGAATCATCTATAAATATTCATAGACATAAGAAGTAATGCGGGAGGCTGGCATACTCGTTGCACAGTGATGCTGCCAGATAAGTAAATCATTCCCCACCCCTGAGCATGGGTCATGGATCAGGTGAAGCAGGAATGCTGGCAGAAAAGAACCAAAGCCAGTGTCAGGTCCCAAGCATCCACTCCCCATCCTCCCGCTCCTCTTCCAGCACTGCTGGTGACCTGGGGATGTCTCCAGCAGAGGGCTGTGGGGGCAGCACCTGCAGGGCGGGCGCTGGTTGCAGTGAAGCAACCGGTTCTTGCCAGGGAAGCCCAGTCTACCCCCTGGGCTCTGCCTGTTCAACATGGTGTCTGCCGTGCACGAAGAAGGCCTTCAGCATTTCCCGTGGCGCCCAATTCACAGGTCATTGATTCTTGTCCAAGCAATGAGCAAAGAACATCGAAAGAGAATGTCGTAACTCTCAGCATCTCAGAAATTTTAACCACAATCTTAGTTTCTCTGTATATTATTATTTTTTACTGTGCCCTTAGGTAGAAAGAAATACCTAACATGTAAGTTATTAAGTAGTAGGTCCAAACTACTTAAGTATTTATGTCCTACTAACTTAGGAGCCATTTGAAACAGTCATACACACAAACTGAAAGAAAACTTAATATTTTTATTTCATTTTTAAATAACCACGGCGATGAGCGTGTTTGCCCGCTGGGCACTGCATCACCCCACACTGGGGTCAGGGGTGCTGCACTTCATCCCTGCTCCTCACTGACGGGGTGGATTGACTGGAGGCACGCTGCAGCGGCCGGAAATCCAGCTTCACAGCAACATGAACTCGTTGAAGGGAAGGTCGCATCCGATGCTGGAACTGTGGACTACCTTGAGCAGATGTTGCTATGTCTTCCTCAGAGGTCTGAGATACCTCACAGGTTCCCTGTGAGTTCATTGCATGAACTGGAGCCATCACAAAAGATCGTGACCCTGAACCAGGACGGAGTGAAGCCCCTTAACCGAACAGGGTTTGGAGACCGAGTGCC
This sequence comes from Cynocephalus volans, assembly GCF_027409185.1. NCBI lineage: Eukaryota > Metazoa > Chordata > Mammalia > Dermoptera > Cynocephalidae > Cynocephalus > Cynocephalus volans. The sequence goes on along the minus strand of NC_084474.1, from coordinate 3,137,643 downwards.
ATGAATGCATCGCACCCGCAGGCAGCAGCTGTTTTAAAGACCACTGGGGACACAGAGGAAGCTGTCACTGGTGCCAGTATCGATCGTTGCATCATACCGGCAGAATGTCCTAAAGTAAAACGTGATTCCTTCTCTTAGATAAATTACGTCACAAAGACTAAGCAGCTCCCCTCATTCAACAAGAGTTTATTTAACACATACTATGTGCCAGTCCCGGCTCCGGGTACCTGGGATACATCAGTGAACAAAACAGGTAAAACCCCTCGCCCTCCTGGAACTCACGTTTTGGCCTCCTGTTTTCAAAGCACCGAGAATGTGGTGTATCACAGCCCTTGGATGCTTTTGTCAAACAACACAAGAAAGTTATGAAAGGACTGTCATCCTCTCTAAAGTTCTATTTAGTGGCTCATTTACAAAGATTAAGATTCTGCAGAAAACAGGCATGCTTAAGGTATTTAGAACCTAACGAGCGACTGAAACTAGAGGGAATGATTCTGCACTAGCGAGAGTCAGTGATCTGCGGATGTCGTCTTAATGAGGACCGACAATTGGGCTGTGCTATGGGCAGGACCCGCTGGCTGATGTACTCGGAATTGAATCGGAATGATGGTTCTGTTCAGTCATCCTCATCTTTGTTCTCAGAAAATGTGGAATGGCACAGGTTTTGAAATAATCAGATGTAGTACCCTTTAATTTCTTCCATGGCATAAAAGAAATAACGAGGATTTTTTTTTTATCTCATGGCCTTGGGTAGCAGAATTCACTTCCAAACATACCACATGAGAAGGAAGAGAGGTACTTCATTTTATCTAAATAATTAAAGCCATTTTTGAATCTGTGATAATCTGGATCTTTTGGAGAAATAGGGGAAGCTGGCACTTTCACACTGTATTCTGACAGACCCAGCTTTCATCCAGCCTGTTTTGCCCAAAATCAACAATAAATTAATAAATAAAGCACTGCAAATATCTTCTGAGATTTAATTTAAGACCTGGTTGTGGCACCATAAGTCCCTTAAGTAGCACTTCCTTGATATTGCACTAAAACATGTTAGCGTGAAATGTAGCCTATGTATAGACTGTAAAATAAAAATGCTTTCCCTCTACATCAGGAGTGTATGCTCAAGAGTATGAAACAAAATAATCCACACTTAGAAACAACCACTGCTAAGATTTTGATTTATGGCCTTCTGGTCTTTATAGATGGTTTGTGTGTGTGTGCATGCGCACACATAATTTAATAAATAATCTGGTTTATACCCTGCAGATAAGCCACATGTTTTGTTTGCGTTCTATCCTAAACATTTCCACAGGTCACAAAACACTTTTCTAAAACTTTTTTTTTTATTGTTGCACGTTTTTTTTTTTTTTTGTCTTTTTGTGACCGGCCGCACCGCGCTCAGCCAGTGAGCGCACCAGCCATCCTTACATAGGATCCGAACCCGTGGAACCCGCGGCGGGAGCACTGCTGCGCTCCCAGCGCCGCACTCTCCCGAGTGCGCCACAGGGTCGGCCCATTGTTGCACGTTTTTAAAAGAGTATAGATGCCCACAATTTATTTAATCCATCACCTATTATGAGTATCTAACTCATTTTTTAACCTGATAATAAAACTATTGAAGATTTTAATTTCAGCTATCATGAGATATTTATTAGAACATGAAAATTCCCCAAGATTTAGGGTAGGAAGAGAGAAAAGATGGTTTATTATAGGGTCTGGAAATCAGAATTTTTTTTTTTTTAAATGCACATTTCTAAATAATTCCCAGTGAGACCAGATGTGGAAGCCTAGGAAATGTACTTCGACTCTATAGTGAATCTGTTTGTTTATTTGGCTGGTTGCTCCCCAGGCATCACTGGAAGCTGATTAACATTGAACTGTGGTGCTGGTCTAGAGTCAGAGATCTGGTCTTTGCCATTTCCTCTGCTGCTTATTCACCAGGAGTGCACGAGTCCATTCATCTCCAGTGCTTCGAGCTGTCCCACTGGGCAAACAGGATTTCTGGCCAACTTAAAAAAGAAAATTCATAGGACAGACATAACAGAGTAAACCGCACAATATCACACAACCGGGAAGAACTGGTATTACCGATAAGAATGTGTTAGGTGAGAAAACCACATACTTTAAAATGAGTAAATTCCTGGCTTTATTCTCTATGTCAAAAGCCCTCAAATCCCTTGTGAGAGCAAACTAATTTTTGTTATCTTAAAGCCTAGAAAGCATTAGGAATGAGTGAAAGGGGGAGAGAGATGAGAGGAAAAGGAGGAAGAGAGAAAATGAAGAGCCAGAGAAAGAGAGAGGAAGAAAGGTAGATTGAGAGAAAGAGATTATGAGAGATGGATGTGGGAGAGATCGCGAGAGAGCCTGCGTCCTGTGTCCGTGGTCTGGCAGGCAGACGGGCAGACGGGCATGCAGGTGCTGGCTGTGCTCTCCTCTCACTCCGCTCAGGACACCCACTCGGTGAGCTGATAAATAAAGCCTTGAGATCTATCAGAGGGCCCTGTCTGCATGGTCTTTCAACCACCTGCTCTAGTCTCTTGAACTTTTCTCTAATTACTATTTCTCCAGTGTGATGTTAAATCAGGTCTGTCCCTGGAATCTAGGGCGACAAACTCATTCCGGTTTTCCCAGTACTTCCCTGTTTTAGCCCTGAAAGCCTCATGTGCTGGGAACCTTCTCAGTTCCGGGCCATCTGGGAGGGTTGGTGCCATGCCAGAAGGTGGAGTGAGGGTTTGAATGCCTTGGTAAAGCAATCAGTAAGTGGCTTCCTGTTTGAAAGTGAAGTTTCCAGAAAGATGTGCATAATTTTCACTCTCTGCAACATCCCAGAAAATGGACAGAAGTTTGAGAGAATCTGACTTTCAGTATATTTAGTTGAATCCAAGAGGAGGAGGGAGACTGGGGCATGTGTGTGCGTCCTGACATATTGCCGTCCACCACCCAGCCATCATTCCACCAGCATCTCGTCACTCGTGTGTTCGCGTCTGAATTGACCTGTACGGAACCCAGCTACCCAAGCCCTAAATGACACAACTCAGAAGAAACAAGAAAATGCTTGTTTATTATCTTAGCTTACTCACTTATGATGTGAAGATTATTCATTTCTTTATTCAGCAGGAGGCATGGACTATATACACTAGGTGTCTGTCACCATGCAAAGTGCTGGTACCACAGACAGTCTGGTTGTACACAGTGTTACGTTACAGAGTGAGGAAGTGTTCCGATAGGGACACACACACGGTGCTCTTAAATCAACTGTGGTGATTACGCCAAGAAGACACAATCATAGGATGGAGATACATGGTATTTGAGACTATTACTTAAGACAACTTACCCAACAAACCACAAATAGCTGTTGAGAACCTGTTCCTTGACAAACTTTGTACAAGGCACTAAAAGGATATTGCAATTTATTCCGGGATCAGGTGATGGTTAGAAATCCAGTTTTTAGGGCTGACTTGTTCCAGCTGTCTCAAGCTTTAGAGCAACTTGAATTTATTTAAGTTGTTATGAATTGGCTATAGATACATATCTTTTGTTCAAAACATTTGGGGGTGAATGTGTTTTTAAAATCAGAAATTAGAGGATTTTCGATATGTAATGAGGCACATATCCCATGTAGTATGTTTATATGGATCTGGGACAGCACCCTATAATCAAAGATATTAATAACTGTATGTATACCTACACTAAGTGGTAGCTTTATAGACTATAAATAGCCTCATGTGACTTCAGGTCAGGTTTTGGTAACAAATGAATCATGAAGAAACTTGAGTTTCAGAGGTTTTTTGGATGTTTTTAAATTAAAATAAGGGCTCATGAACATGTTCTGGAGAAGACAGCAAACATAAAAGTATGTAATAGAAGCTTATGGTCTGATCTCCCCCCGCCACACACACAAATGCACATTCGCACAGCTATGATCACAAGGTGGGGTTTACGAAATGCCAAGTGAATTGTGCAGTCAGCGAATGCTTTATAAGAGTAGAGGAGGGAGAATTCCTTCCTGTTGAGGTCCCCAAGGCCTCGCAGAGCAGCTGGAGTTGAGGAGGGCCCTGAGGGACAGGTGCGGGGGTCTGTGAGGAGGGCTGGTGGCCTGCACCACACCACGCTGGTCATGGCATCATGAACGGAGACAGTACCACAGCTCAATGTGTGTTTGTGTGTCTTTTTGGAGAAAAGGAACCAGGATTGATACTTAGCTTTATCAATATTAATTTATAATATTAGCTACTACTTTGGAGGACTTTTTATGTTTTAGTAAAATGGGGAATTGATTGGGGTTTAAAGAAAAAGCGAGTAATTGTTATTTCTCTCCGTCTCATGGATAGAGATGTAGCATTTTGTCTACTAGCTACAGAAAGACTAGCTCCATTGCTGTTGGATATAATATGACTTTCTGTTATGTGACGATCTAAGGAAGCTTTATTTTATGGTAATTTTCAAAAAAAAATCTGGCAATATTTAGATCATTGGTTCTGAACATTAGCTGTACTTTGGAAACATGGATCGGGGTGTGAGAGGAAGGAGGTTTTACAAACATCTTGATGCTTGATTCACCCCCGGAATCTCTCGGTTTCAGACCTCAGAATTGGTCTGGGGAACTGCATGGTCATGGAGCTTTTCAAAGCCAAGTGAGTCTAATGTTGAAAACCACTGGTTTTGATTAATTAACTGTTGGTTTTAAATTTTACAAAGGTTAGGTGAAGTCAATATTTAGTTAAATACTTTTTGCAATTAGAATGAAAACAAAGTATGAAATTAAAATAAAAATCTATTACATATCAACAAACGTGTTTTGTTGAAAGCATGTTTTTCATCCAAAATATAACCTTTACCTCAGTTTGTATTTATTTTCTTAGAAAATACAGTTTTGCCAAAGAATATGAGTGTTGTAGTTCATGTACACACACCACAAATTTATCTTTCCAACCTGGAGTCTGTTCTCCTCTCATGTAATTTCCATATTTGGCCTGAGTCAGAGCTGTAAAGAGAGAGAGCTTCTACAATTTCTTTCATCCAACTCTATGGGTTAGCTGCAAGGAATGTTAGTTTTTTTGTTTTTGACTGCTGGCCGGTAAGAGGAAGGAATGTTCATTTTAAAAGAGATGGTGGCTCTAAAATTTTAATCTTGTAAAAACGAGGGACATCAGAGATTTGGTGAAGGTCTCACAGCTCAGCCATGGTGTGGCCCAACTCAACCTAGATTTCTGACTTTGATTCAACACTATTTCACTCTACTGTCTTTGTTTGCCTTTATAGGCGCTGAGGGAGTAGAAACTGGGTTGAGATTAGTGAAGACAGTTGGAAACAGAAGCAAAAGAAAAATTAAACTTTCAGACTACACACAAGATAGAACTGTTCAGGAGGAGAAGCTGTTATACAGGGGTAGCATCAAACTACTCTCCTTTGTGCAGGAGATTATCTTATTTGAGGATTATGCTATTGGGCAGTTCTCCTGCCAGAATAGAAGGGATCAATCGATAAATTGACTCTGAAATGTTTTTTAGGGCCCGGTTTAGAGAAAAATAAATTATGCTTCAAGTTAACATTCCTTCAGATTGTAAACATTTGATATGTTTTCCATTACCATTAAAAACAATAGCAGCTATAAATCCTCAGAAATTGATAAGGATGCAGGAAACTTTGGAAGCAAGATCCAATTTCCTTGAGAAAGGCAGATAGAGTTCCTTTCACATACAGATCAACTGTTTATTTGTAGCTTTGATTAGCATTAATAAGTCATGGCAGAATGGTACCAGACGGCTGCTGGGATGGTACAGCCCACATCTGAGCTTTATTTCTACATGGTGATATATGACTGATTCTAGCAATGAGGCTTTTAAGAGACACATTGTATATTTGAGTCCCTGTAGAAATAACACCAGTAGGTTTGATCTAAGCTAGGTAAAACTTCCTGAGCTGATGAAATCTCTGGAGAGAGGGGAAGAAGTCCTCTTCGAGACATTTTTCAGGATACAGACATTTTTAAAAATTAAAATGTCATTTACCAAGTACTTATTTCTATATCAGTTATTTAATCTATAAAATAAAAGTTCACATAAAAGTTATTGAGGAATTGATTCATTGGTTCCTTAACTTGTTTTTCAGGTCTCAGACCTTAGCTTTTCCTTAGAATGACAACCCTAATTGTTATGGTGCGGCTGCATTCCACTTCATAGAAACAACACACGCACAAGGTGCTGCTGAATTGTGTTGTGCCTAATGGCCACGCGAGACTATAAATAGTGCTCTTTTCTCCAAAGTGATTGGATCAGAATATTTTTCACAAAATGCCGAATAGAATACAAAGATGACGGGTCTAGAAAAAAATCCCTTTGTTTATTAAGAAGTATGAAAAGAGTCCTTAGGGGTTGGGAAGGAACATTGACTTTGGAAATTAAGGATTTGGTCCAGAGTTCCATCCTTTTCATAACTTAACCAGAGATCTCTCCTTCAGTGGGTCACTTGGCATCACTGAAGTCTGTCATACAACAAATGGGACAGAGAGTCAAGCCATAGTCATTTAAGAGTGGAAGCAACTTGTATGTTGTAATGCACGCAAAAGTTATTTTCACTTCCTGTCAGTAGATCCTTCAAGTTAGATAATTCTTCTTCTTCTTTTGTTTTTGGATCAAAAATAACTGTAAGCTCATAATGGAATGTGTTAAATTAATAAATGGGACTGTGCAATCTCTAAATAGTGATATATGCCTTTTCAGTTTAGATAAGCAACATCTGTTCTGTAGTGGTGGCTTTTTTTTTTTCTCAGTCTTTTAAAAAAAATTGTACTTTCGGCATCAATTTTAGCAGGTATAGGTTAAAAATAACCTATCACAATAAACAGAAGTAACTGACAATAAAATTTGCATGATTTCCTCAATTGTTATAATCCACATCACTGAAAGATCTGTTTCTATCACTTAAGCAAATACTTTATTAGTTGTTTCCATTTATATCACACACATGTCCAATTCATTCATTCGGAATCTTTCAAATCATGATTGTTCAATGTTTACTTCAAGTACTGGCTTCATCGTGACTAACAGATCACTCCCTTACCTCCAAGAGTTTGTTTTTAAAAACCTTATTTTTCCCCTAAAGGATGGTCTCGTGAGGTATCAGATTTTGTCATAACAATATACAAATTCTGATGCCAATAAATTAGGAATTTTCATTTGTGTTCTAACTCAAAATGAAGGCTGGCAAAGATAATTTTCCTGCTGTCAATAGCGTCTTTGGATTTTTGAGCTCTAGAATGAACGTGACACTCTTTAATATTAGGTGTTGAGGAAGAGGGTCCTGAGCACAACGGACTGACACGGACTGTGCTTCTCTGCTTTTCTTTTGCAGCCACACCCCTGAGCTCACTTAAGCCCCCTCGAGTGGATGCTGCTCCAGTGGTCGCATCTCCCTATCAGAGAAGGGATTCAGACAGGTACTGTGGGCTCTGTGCAGCCTGGTTTAATAATCCTCTGATGGCCCAGCAACATTATGACGGCAAGAAACACAAAAAGAATGCAGCCAGAGTTGCTCTGTTAGAACAACTTGGGACTACACTGGATATGGGGGAACTGAGAGGTAAGAGCCACTCTTCTGATTCCTGCTGCAACACTGGGCTTTCAGAGAAAGGATTGTGTTTTCACAAATTGGGATGATTCTTCTTATCGCTTTGATTATTAGAGAAAAAGCAAGGCTTACATGAAAGAAAGGGAATCAAAGAACATGAGCAGAAAACTAGCTTTAGCTTAATTTTTGTAATCTCTTTTGTTTCAAAGTGTTTGTTTCCATATATTATTGACATTTTTAGATCAAAGGCACCAGTCTGAATCAAAATTTGTTTCCTTCTGCTTTACCTTTCGACACCTTCTCCAGTGAATGCTTTTGTGGGTGAGCATTGAGAAGTCGCACAGTGCTATCTTAAGAAGTTGCTACGCTTAAGAAGTTGCACAGTGCTATCTTATTTTAATCTCTTGTGACCTCACAAATTCAGCCAAAACAAAGCAACACTTTGACTCTGTTTAATGGCTTAAAGTGAGCCCAAGCCCCTTATAAGAAATAGCTAGAAAACTGAGGTAAGGTGGTGCTGTGTGGTTTCTCCCCACCTTGCCCCGATGGGCTTCTCTCAAACGCTGAAAACCACGTGTCATTTGACATTCATGGAAGAAGTTGTGGACTGATCTGTGGGACTTAGTAGAATATTTCATCATCAACAACCATTCAAGCATTTTTTGATCACCTAAACATTTTTGATTAGCTGACGGTGTAGAAGCAGAGCAAAACTGCGTACTGTATTTTTCTGAGAAAATACATTTTCTCCAAAAATTAATTATGCAAACGGTACTATTGGTACTATACTTCAGATTTGGTATGAGTTAGGATGCCTTTATGGGCTGGCCAGGGAATTATCATTCATACCAGCTGTGAGCTATAAATCACAAAAGTTACAAATCAATTTTGAGAATGCATCCTGGGTTTAAGCTGGGTTTTGCACGTAGAACTTACAATTATTATCCTAACCTGGCTGTGAACCTCTAAGAGGGATAATTATAACAGAAATGACCTGGTAGGATTCTAGATCAAATAAGTGGGACAAAAGATCATGCTAGGTGAGCTGAGAGGAGTGAAAAGTAACTTCTAAATATGTTGATTAGAGAAGTCTTCACTAAGGAAAAGAAGCTAAGTTGGAACTGGAAGTGCACGGCGTTTAGCAGGTGAGCAGGACTTCCATGTTATCAGAATCATATGTGCCTGGGCAAAGAAGCAAGAAACATAGGCTGTAGACAGCTAATAAATATGTTACCATGGAAGATTCCCATACTAGTATAGATTTAAGATTGAGGTTCCATGACTGTCTAGAAAGCTCGATTAGAGACTGATTTTTTCCAAGATGTGTGATTAAAAACAAAAAGTGAGAGCAAGCACATTTTTTGTGTGTATGTTTTCTAGCTATAGAAAAACAGCAGGGGGCTTAATAATTCAGTATGTCGGGTCATCATCTCATTGCAGAAGCTTTCGAGTCATTGGTACTATTGCTTCTTGCTGGGAGATTTCTTATGTTCTCAGTCTATGTCTTGTTAAAAAATAGAGGAAGAGTCACTCCATAGCTGAAGGCCTGTCCGCACCCCTGCTGTTCCTAGCAGATAAAAAGTTGGTTCAGTTACTCCTTCACGGCGGGACATGAAGGAGATAAAGAGGGCCTTATTTATGTTTTGTGCCAGATATCGCGATTTGAAGAATTATTTCTGGAGCACATTCTTCTTGTCTATTTTGAAGTAACAATGCTGCATCTTTTATGTACAGCTACATCTTAATGACTAGAGTGTCTGAATTCTGTAACATGTGAGCAGCTTGTCTTTTATGCAGAAGACAAAAGGCTGCTCTTTGACTTGATATCTCCATGTGACTGTGACTCAGTGGCAGATGGAATGTGATTAGCACTGAACACAATGTCCTTGAAACCAACCTTCTCACCCATGCCAGGTGACATCCTGATGAGTATTTACTCAGGCATTAAATATTGCAAAGGCTTGAGGAATACAGCAACTATGGTAAACCAGCACTTTTCAAAACATGTCATGTACAAGTGTGCGCGCGCACACACACACACACACACACACACACACACACACACACACACACACACACACACACACACACACACACACACACACACACACACACACACACACACACACACACACACACACACACACACACACACACACACACACACACACACACACACACACACACACACACACACACACCCCTATTCCTATTCCTGGAATTCTTCTTTTTTTTTTTTTGTCTTTTTCGTGACCGGCACTCAGCCAGTGAGTGCACCGGCCAGTCTTATATAGGATCCGAACCCGCGGCGGGAGCGTCGCTGCGCTCCCAGCGCCACATTCTCCCGAGTGCGCCACGGGCTCGGCCCATTCCTGGAATTCTTCTAACGCATGATCAATCAGATTAAAAAGGCAGAAATGCTAAGGAGTAAGCACAGGCATATCCATAACTTTTATTTTTTCTTTTTGATTTTTATCATTTATTAATAGCATATTCATTATTACAAATTGTGATTTTTCTTTATGCTCTTTACCTGACCTATCACTCTCCAAACCCCCTCCTTCCCTCTCCCCATCTCTAGTATCTTTAGGTTTGTTCTCTCCTTCTGAAAGTTCAATGTATTGTTGTGCTCCTTCCTTCCTTCCTTCCTTCCTTCCTTCCTTCCTTCCTTCCTTCCTTCCTTCCTTCCTTCCTTCCTTCCTTCCTTCCTTCCTTCCTTCCTTCTCCTTCCTTCTCCCTTCCTTCTCCCTTCCTTCTCCCTTCCTTTTCCCTTCCTTTTCCCTTCCTTTTTCTTCCTTTTCCTTCTTTCTTAGCACCCAGTTATGAGTGAGAACATGTGGTATTTCTCTTTCCTTGTCTGGCTTATTTCACTTAACATAATTTTTTCCAGACTCATCCATGTTGCTGCCAATGTCAGAATTTCATTTTTTTTTTTTTAATGGCTGAGTAGTATTCCATTGTGTATATATACTGCATTTTCCTTATCCAGTCATCTTTCAATGGACACTTGGGTTGGTACCCTGTCTTGGCTATTGTAAATAGAGCTGCGATGAACATGGGAGTGCAGGTGTCCCTTCAGCATGATGATTTCCATTCCTTTGGATATATAACTTTTAAAAGTGGTGTCAGGCAGCTGGAGCATGATGTGGTAGTGTCACAGGAGGCTCGACTTATTTATTTGTAATGGCTTTCTTCATTTTCTTTCTACTCCCCCTATAGATTGGTGGTATAACAGGCATCTATATCTGTTTTGCTCACTGATGTGTTCAAAACACTTAGTATAGTGGCAGACACATAGAAGGTACTCAATGATTGCTGAATGAACAAACAGAGAAAGCCCCCCAAAGATCACCTAAAATACTACATACTTAGCATGGCAGTAATTTTCATTTCTAAAAGGATCCTGATTGAATAATTTTTGTAAGAAATTATTTATGGTTCTGGTTTTCTAATTTTTAAAAATGATGCATATTTTATGTACAGTGAAATGCAGACACATCAAGTATATAATACAATAAGTTTTCCTTTTTTTGACCGGTAAGGGGATTGCAACCCTTGGCACCATGTTGTCTGCACCACGCTCAGCCAGTGAGCGCACTGGCCATCCCTATATAGGATCCGAACCCACGGCCTCAGTGCTACCAGTGCCGCACTCTCCCGAGTGAGCCATGGGGCTGGCCTGTACAATAAGTTTTGATGATAGGAACACCTGTGTTATGCACACCCCTATTAAGATACACAGCTTTTCCATCATGGGAAAATTTTTGTGTGCTCTTTCCCAGTCAGTTACAACCCTCTATTCCAGGGGACCATTCTTCTGATTTTTTCACCATGGGTTAGTTTTGCCTGTTCTTAAACTTCATATAAATGCAGTCATAAAGTCTGTATTTTTGTGTGTCTAGTATAGCATATTGTTTTTGAAGTTTGTCCATTTATAACATATAAAGCAAAATAGTCCCTTTTTTATTAGAGTAGTATCTTACTAACAAAAATTCCACAATTTGTCTATCCATTCTCCTCTTGATGACTTTGAAGTTGTTTTGATGCTATTTTGAATAAAGCTTATGTGAATTTTTTGTACAAATCTTTTTCTTGGGAGGGGTCAACCTATGTTTTACTTTTATTGGTAAATATATAATAGAATTGCTGGATCATAGGTTACATGTATTTATAACTGTATAAGAAACTGCCAAAATCCAAAGTAGCTGCATTATTTTGCATTCCCAAAAAGAACATGTAAAAATTTCATATCCTCACCAACATTTGCTTTTGTCAGTCTTTTAAAGTTTAGTCATTTTAGTGGACATAGGAAAGTATTTCATTATGACTTTAATTTGCATTTCCACGTGGCCTAATGACGTCAAGCACTTTTTAAATGTGCTTATTGGTCATTTGTGTATCTTCCTTTGTGAATTATCTGGTCATGTTATTTGTCTATTTTTTAAAATCTTGGTTGTTTGTCTTTTTATTAATTGACAGGAGGTAGAAGTTTTTCATGTACTATGGATGAACATTCTTTATCAGATTGTGAATATTTTCTCTTAGTGTGTGGCTTGGTTGTTTGGTCATTGTTCTAAGTCTTTCAATGAGCAGATGTCTTTAAATTATGGAAGTCTAACTGTTTTTTTCTTTTATAATCATTGCTTTTTTTGTGTCCTTTCTAAAAAATCTTTGCCTTTGCTCATGACCAAAGATATTCTTGTGTTTTCTCCTGTAAGTTTCATGGTTTTAGCCTTTACAGCTAGAATTATGATAAATATTTAATTAATTTTTGTGATGGTGTGAAGTAGAGGTTAAAGTTTGTTTTGTTTTTGTACATTTGCCCAGTTATTTACAAAAAATTTGTTGAAAATATTTACTTTTCCTCACTTAATTGCCTTGAACAAACTTCGTTGATAATGCATTGGTCATGTTAGTGTATTCCTGGACAGTCTATTCTATGGATGTCTTTGTCTGTCTTCACACCAGTCCTGTGCCGTACTGATTATTTTTATCATTGCAGCAGTCTTGAAATGAGCTCGTACAAGTTCTCCAGCTTTGTTCTTCTTTCTTAATATTGTTCAGCTTCACATTTCTACATAAACTTTAAAATCAGCTAAGGCCCCAGAGGGAAGGGAAGTTGCCCACAGCAACAGCTAAGGCCCCAGAGGGAAGGTAAGTGCCCACAGCAACAGCTAAGACCCCAGAGGGAAGGGAAGTGCCCACAGCCCAGCAGCTGCCAAGATGAGTCGAGACCTGCTTGGCACCAGGGGCTCAGTCTACAGCCGTGGAAAGCTGGAACAGGGGCCAAGGTGGTGTAATATAGCCACTGCCCCACCTGCTGTCACCACAAGGACAGTTCACCACCACAGTAGCAGCCAGGGACAATCTACAGGCAACCTGCCACTCACTTGACTACACTGATATATGAAGAGTCACCAGTAGAGCCTGCAAGTAGAGGAGGAAAACTTTATCCTCATAGCCAACCCTAGAGTAATAGAAGAAGCAAGTCCTCTACCAGGTGACCAAACATCAATGAAAAAATACTAGAACTACAAACAAGCAAGAAGATATGACATTACCAAAGGAATACAGTAATGCTCAAATTCCAGACCCCATAGAACAGGGAATCCTTGAAATGTCTGAGAAGGAATTCTGAGCAATGATCTTAGGAAAACTCTAAGAGATAAAAGAAAACTCAATTAGAGAACACAAGAAACAAGAAAAAATATCCAGAATATGAAGGAGGAAATTTACAAAGAGATTAATACCTTAACAAAGAGTGTAGCAGAACTCCTAGATATGAAAGATTCACTCAATGAAATAAAAACACAACTGAGAGCTTGAGCAGCAGGCTAGAGCAAGCAGAGAGAAGAACTTTAGATCTTGAAGATGGTGTTTTTGAAATAACCCAGGCAAACAAGAAAATGAAAAAAAGAATGAAGAAAATCTAAGAGAGATAGCAGACAACCTCAAGTGCTCTAACATCTGAATTGTGCATATTCCAGAAGGGGAGGAGAAAGGAAAAGATATTGAAAACCTATTCAAGGAAATAGCAGAAAACTTCACACAGTTAGGGAGAGATGTAGACCTTCAGATCCAGGAAGCTCAAAGGTCCCCAGATTCAGACCAAAAACATCCTCCCCAAGACACATTATAGTCAAATTTGCAAAGCTCAGAGACAAACAGAGAATTCTAAAAGCAGCAAGAGAAAAGCATCAAGTCACCTATAAGGGAACCCCTATCAGACTAGCAGCAGACTTCTCAACTACAACACTACAGGCCAGAAGAAAGTGGAATGATATATTTAAAATACTAAAAGAAAAAAATTGCCAGCCAAGAAATCTTTACCCAGCAAGGCTCTCTTTCAGAAATGAGGGAGAAATAGTGTATTTCCCAGAGAAACAAAAATTTTGGGTGGTCACCACTACACAACCAACCCTGCAAGAAATTCTCAAGGGAGTCTTTCATCTGGAATCTGAATAATTATGATCACTATTATGGATACACAAGAAAGAGCAAAACCTGCCGTTAAAACAAAAATGCCAGTGAGAAAGAGAAAGAAGTTAAATCATGCCACCTCAATTTTCCAACTAACACTGAAGAAGAGAAATAAAAGGGGAAGTAATGGTCAAAAGGTATTTAAAACATCTAAAGAAAAGACAATGAAATGACAGGAATTAAACAGTAATTGTCAATAACTACCCTAAATGTGAATGGAATAAACTCCCCATAAAAGACACAGACAGACTAATTAGATTAAAAGGGTGGGCCCAAGTATAAGCTGTCTTCAAGAGACCCATCTCACCTGTAGAGACACAAACAGACTAAAAGCGAAGGGATGGGAAAAGATATACCATGCACATGGAAACCAAACATGAGCAGGAGTAGCTATTCTTGTATTGGATAAAATAGACTTTAAACCAAAAGCCATAAAAAGAGACAAAGAAGGCCATTATATAATGATAAAAGTATCTATCCAGCTAGAAGACACATCAATCATAAATATGTATACACCAAATACTGGAGGACCCAGATATATAAAGCAAACACTCCTACCTAAAGAAAGAAATAGGCTCTAATATGTTAAAGGTGGGTGACCTGATCAGTATGGGACAGATCTTCAGGCAACAAGTCAACTAAAAGACACAGGATTTAAACTATACCTTAGACCAACTGGACCTGGCAGATGTATACAGAACATTTCACCCAGCAACTAAAGAATATACTTTCTTCTCATTGGCACATGGAACATTCTCCAGGATAAACCACATATTAGGTCACAAATCTAGTCTCAGCAAATTTTAAAAAAATGAAATCATTCCAAGTATCTTTTCAGACCACAATGGACTAAAACTGGAAGTTAATAACAAGCAAAACCCTGGAAACTATACAAATACATGGAAACTAAACAACAGGATCCTGAATGACCTATGGGTCCAAGAAGAAAATAAACAAGAAATAAAAAAATTTCTTGAAACTAATGAAAATGAAGATACATCATACCAAAATCTGTGGGATACTGCAAAAGCAGTACTAAGAGGCAATTTTTTGCAATAAATGTTTACATCAAAAATGGAAAGACTTCAAATAAACGACCTAACACTATGCCTCAAAGAACTTTAAAAACAACAATCCAATCCTAAAGATAGTTGATGGAAAGAAATAATTAAGATCAGAGTAGAGCTAAATGAAATAGAGACCCCAAAAATGATAGAAAAGATCAATGAAACCAAAGGTTGGTTTTTTGAGAAGATAAATAAAATAAAGAAACCATTAGCTAGGTTAACAAAAAAAAAAAAAAAAAAAAGAAGACCCAAATAACAAAAGTCAGAAATGACAAGGGAGACATTACAACTGATACCACAGAAATACAAAGAATCATTAGAGACTATGATAAGCGACTGTATGACAACAAATACAAAAACCTGAAAGATATGGATACGTTTCTGGACACATGCACGCTACCCAGACTGAACCAAGAAGAGATAGAAAACCTGAACAGACCAATAACAAGCAATGAGATTGAAGTGGTAATCAGCAATCTTCCAACTAAGAAAAGCCCAGGTCTGGATGGCCTTACGGCTGAATTCTATCATACCTTTAAAGAGGAATTAATACTAATTCTCCTCAAACTATTCCAAAAAATTGAAACAGAGGCCATTCTCCCATTCTATGAGGCCAACATTACTCTGATACCCAAACCAGATAAAGACACAACAAAAAAAGAAAATTACAGGCCAATATCCTTGATGAACCTAGAAGCAAATATCCTCAACGAAATATTAGCAATCAGAATACAGCAACACATTAAAAAAATTATACACCATGATCAAGAGGGATTCATCCCAGAGATGCAAGGATGGTTCAACATACAGAAGTCAATAAATGTGATATACCACATCAACAAACTCAAGGATAAAAACCATATGATTATATCAATAGGTGCTGAAAAAGCATTTGACAAAATTCAACATCCCTTCATGATAAAGACTCTCAACACATTAGGTATAGAAAGAAAGAATCTCAACACAATAAAAGCCATCTATGACAAGCCCACCACCAGTATCATTGTGAATGGGGAAAAACTGAAGGCTTTTCCCTTAAGAACAGGAACAAGACTAGGATGCCCACTCTCACCATATCTACTTAACAGTATTGGAGGTACTAGGCCAGAACAATCAGGCAAGAGAAAGAAATAGAGGTCATCATGATTGGAAAAGCCGAAGTCAAACAGTCCATATTTGCAGATGACAAGATATTATTTATAAAAATACCTAAAGACGCTATCAAAAAACTTCTAGAGCTGGTTGATAATTTCAGTAATGTTGTCAGGATTCAAAATAAATGCCCCCAAATCAGTTGCATTTATATTCTCCAATAATGAACTAACAGAAAGAGAAATTAAGAAAGTAAACCCATTTACAACAACCATGAAAAAAAAAAAAATCTAGGAATCAATTTAACCAAGGAGGTGAAAGATCTCTGCAATGAGAACTATAAACCATTACTGAAAGAAATTAAAGACGACACAAAAAGATGGAAAAACATTCCATGCTCTTGGTTTGGAAGAATTAAAATTGTGAAAATGTCTGTACTACCCAAAGCAATCTACAGATTCAATGTAATCCCCATCAAAATAGCAATGACATTCTTCACAGAAATGGAAAAAACAATCTCAACATTCATATGGAACAACAAAAGACCCCGAATAGCCAAAGCAATCCTGAGTAAATAAATAAATAAATAAATAAAAAATAAACCCAGAGGCATAACACTACCTGACTTCAAATTATACTACAAAGCTATAGTAACCAAAAGAGCATGGTACTGGCATAAAAATAGAAACTTGGACCAGTGGAGCATAATAGAGAACCCAGAAATCACCCCTCAGGATTACAGCCACCTGATATTTGACAAAGGCAACAAAAACATACATTGGGGAAAAGACTGCCTCTTCAATAAGTGGTGCTGGGAGAATTGGATATCCATATGCAGAAAAATGAAAACTAGACATGCATCTCTCACCATATACTGAAATCAACTCAAAATGGATTAAAGACTTAAGTATAAGACCTGAAACTGTAAATTTACTAAGGGAAAATATAGGTGAAACACTTTAGGAACTAGGTCTGAGCACCGACTTTATGAACATGAGCCAGAAAGCACAGGCAACAAAAGAAAAAAATAAACAAATGGGACTATATCAAACTAAAAAGCTGCACAACAAAGGAAACAATCAACAGAATGAAATGACAACCTACAGAGTGGGATAAAATTTTTGCTAACTATGCATCTAACAAGGGATTAATATCCATAATATACAAGGAACTCAAGCAATTACACATTACAAAAACTAGTAACCCAATTAAAAAATGGGCAAAGGAACTGAACAGACATTTTTCAAAGGAATATATACAAATGGCCAACAGGTACATGAAGAAATGCTCAATGTCACTAGTCATCAGGGAAATGCAAATTAAAACGACACTGAGATATCACGTCACCCCTGTCAGACTGGCTATAATCAAAAAGATGGAGAATAACAAATGCTGTCAAGGGTGTGGAAAGAAGGGAAGGCTCCTACAGTGTTGGTGGGACTGTAAATTAGTACAACTACTATGGAAAACAGTATGGAGTTTTCTCAAACAACTACAGATAGATCCTTCATACTATCTAGCAATCCCACTTCTGGGTATATACCCAAAGGAATGGAAATCATGTCAGAAGGATACCTGCACTCCTATGTTCATTGCAGCTCTGTTTATAATGGCCAAGATATGGAACCAACCTTAATGTGCATTGATGGATGATTGGATAAGGGAAATGTGGTATATATACACTATGGAATACTACTATGTCATAAAAAAGAATGAAACTCTCCCATTTGCAACCACATGGATGAGTCTGGAGAAACTTATGTTGAGTGAAATAAGCAAAGCACTGAGGGATAAATACTGCATGTGCTCACTCATAAGTGGGTGCTAAGAGAGAAAGAAGGAAGGAAAGAAAAATCATAGTGGTGCATTGGACTTGCAGAGAGAGAGAGCATACCTAGAGATACAATGTGGAGTGGCGGGAAAGGGGGATGGGGAGGGAGGTTGGAGATAATTAGCTGGGAGACACAAGGTACGATTGCAATGTGTGGTAATGGGCATGCTGCCAGCATGGATCTGGTCATCGCATTTTGAGCACACGTGGTGACAATCAGCTTTTTACCCCATGAATATTCATAACCAATAAAATAAATAAATAAAATTTCAAATCAGCTTGTCAGTCTTTCCATAGAAAGCTTCTTGGAATGTTGAATAGGATTGAATTCAATCTACAGATCAATTTGGGGAGAATTTTAAAAAATTATTCAAAATATTAAGTCTAAATCCATGAACATCCTATATCTCTCTATTTATTTATGTTTAAGTTCTATCAGCAACATTTTGTAGTTCTCAGTGTAAAGGTTTTACAAATCATTTGTTAAATGTATTCCCAAGTATTTTATGTTGTTTAACCTTACTATAATCATATTGGGTTTTTCTTGAAATTTTATCTTTTAGTGTTTGTTACTGATATAGAGAAAATGCCACTGATTTTTGTTCACTGACCTTGATTCCTGTGACTTTTACATAACTTTCTACCTATTATTTGTATGTAATTTAATGGCATAAGTAATTTGCTCCATTTTGTATTTTTGGTCATTGGAAACTCTATAGGACCATGTTATTGCCATCTTTTGCTTCAAGTGGCAGATCAAATTTTAAAAAGGAAATTATTCTTGTAGATTAACAGAGAATTATAAATGGGGTTGGCCATAAGTAGTTATTAATATGCATAACCTGTTTATTGACTCAAATTTAGTGTTATTTGTTCCAGAAAATGGATAATACCTGTCTCTACTTCCAAGTTTTAATTTAATAGGAAAAAACAGTCTTCTCTTTCTGAATGTGTAGTCTAATGTGTGAAACAAAATAAGTTACTGAATTATGGAATTATACAATTCAGTGGTCAGAAAGGACTTTAGAGGTTTTCTATATATTTTAATTTCTTTTGCAGACATAAAACACAGACAGAAGGTAATTTCTTACTTAGAAACAGTGGCAGTGTATATTACAAAATTATGGCTAGGTGGAGATAGAATACTCATTTTTCAGACCTTTATCATTTATTGTTTTAAAAACTTTAGGATGGAGAAATGCACAGTTATTTTATTGTTTCAGGGGAAACTAGATTATTCTGTTGTAATTTTCATCTAAAGACACAGAACAAAAGAATTCATTTGAACATGTAATGATGTTTCCAAGAATCATAAGCTTAATACTTCTGGAAAGGACAATAAATATCATTAAATCATACCCCTTCTTGTTACAGAGTGGAACTCTGGGGGCCAGAGATGTGAAGTGGCTATTTTCTTCTAAGTTAGGTCTAGGTCCCCAACTCCCGACGGAGGTGCACCACTTTTCAGTGACTAGTGACTGACTAGAACTCTGAATAATTAACTCTTTTGCTTAAAAATAGATAAGTTTGGGGGACTTATTATATATTTTTAAATGTAGAAAACTAGTCTTGAACTCAAGAATAGAATGGGCACAATCAACTCTCAGTTTTCTGGGAATGGATTATCTGCCAAGTGCATTATATACCTTGAATAAAGGAGATTACCCCATAGTCATGACTCCGTTTCAGCTGGACATGCCAAAAAAAAGTCATATTCACTATTCACGGAGGCCTGGGTTTGAGAGGCAAAGTTCTGTGAAGAGAAGAGGTACCCCTGAAAGGCCAGTAGAACTTACAGCCCCCCTGTTATGCAGTGAGACGGGGGGATTAATTTCAAGATGATACTTCAGATCGCACACGTAGTAAGCAAGTCCGAAGGAGCAGACTTACCTCGAAATAAGCAGGGCGTGGTGTGGGATTTTTCTGCTTGTTGACTCGCCTCTGCTGGGGCATGCAAGGGGCAGTGGGTGGCCGCCCATACTTTGTGGCACCTTACCTGGTGTGGCCCTTGCCCCCACCTCAGGCAGGGACAGCCGAGTCGTGTCGGTGCAGCAACACTCCCGCACCTTCACTGCCCCATGGTAACGTGCACGGGCACTCAGGCAGGCAGCAGATCTGCCCCAAAAACAATGAAAGGAAAGGCACTCCGGGTAGGAAAGCAAAAGTTTCCAGAGACAGCGTTTCCACAGACAACTGTGCAGCAGCTTCCTCCAAGCTCTGTGGCTTAAAACGGTAGTGGACGGTCTCCATTTCGCGTGTCTGGGAAGGCTCGCCTGGGTTGTTCTGGCTGGAGGCTTCTCGTAGCGTCGCCATGGACATGCAGCTCGGGGCTGCTGTCACCCGACAGTGTAAAGAGGGTGGAGGATCTACTTTTCAAGGTGGCCCATTCCATTCTGGGAAACACATTAGTGGCTGCCAGGCATTGGGTTGGGGGCAGGGGACAGCCAGAGGGAATGTGGGGGTAATGGCAATCATACCTTGATCATGGCTCCTTGGCTATAGGTGTTTGTCAAAACTTGAATAACTGACTCTATGCCAAGAAGAGAGTGACGTGCAAATTTAAAATGCTGAGCAAAGGAAGAGAGAAATGGCGGCTCAGTCGCATGACAGCAGGTTGGTGGGAGGCCTCCGCTTCCTCCTCATGGCCTGTCCCAGGGGCTCGGGGCACTCACGCTGTGGTCACTGGCGTCTGGCAGAGTGGGCTCTCCTGAGCCTCAGGGGAAGCTGCCCTCTTCATGATGCTCGAAGGTCATTCAGTGTCAAGCCCTCCACACTCTGTTAGACCAAGTCACCAAGGTCAGTCATAGTCAAGGGAGGGGTGGGAAGTTGAACTCCACCTTTTTAAGGGCAGACTATTGGAAAATATGGGGACATGTTGAAGCCATTACAACCAGTCAGAATGCAGGTAGACAACTGACCTGTGTGGCAAACACTGTGCTCCCTAACCCTGAACAGACATTTCTGGAAGCATCGTTCATGGTTGGCAGGGCTAAAGCAAAACCCGGAGTCTCTTCAGTGTTGAAGGCGAGGATAGCTGGCTTGGGTCTCTCTCTAACAGTGCTGGCGGTGGCCAACTGGGGAGGAGACAGAAATTTCTTGACCGTCATTGAGCATTTCGCCCGCAAGTGAAATGCATACATGCAATGAACATCGAGTCAAGGGTTTCATGTCTCTTTTTCTCAACTAAAATCTAACCAGGATTTCCATTCATTCTCATCAGAACTGAACCCACAGAAAAAAATCCCAAATTCTGTGAGGTCCTCTGCCTGAGACTTGGGCCTGGTTGCGTAGATTTTAGGGCTGGAGTTGGTGGAGACAGCACACACTTTTCATCTGAAGGCTTCCTGGGAATCTCCGTATGATTTTTAAACAATTCGTTTTCCTTTCACCACCATATGCTCTTTGTACCTGGCCACCCCAATGTGCTTGAGGGCTTCCGAAGATTTGGGGGCCAAATTAATTGGCATTAACAGCTTGATGTTGGGCCCCCTGTTTCCCTGTGAGGTGACCGGGGCAGAAGTCCTGATCAGGCTTTAGAAGCAGAAGGCTCGTTGCATGTCCCTTCTCCACTCATGAGTGACGGTGACGTGTGCCTTCATGCATTCGCTCCACTGGTACCCAGGGACTCCTACTGTGTGCCGGGTGCAGAGTGCCAAATGTACTCCAGGAAGGAGAGAAGATTTCTACTTTGAAAATAAGACAGGAAATAAACATTTGTAGATTAGTGCTAAGGGGAAAGAAATAGAGATGATAAATAATGAGATGGGAGGTGGATTCCTCTAAATAGGGTAGTTAGGGACAGCCTTTCAGAGCAGCTGAGGTTTTGAACTGTGACCTAAAGGAGGGCGAGGATCCTGACGCGAAGCACCCGCTCCTTCTGAGCAGAGGTCCCGGCAAGTGCAGAGGGTCCTGTGTGGGGAGCGACCTTGGCACATCTGAGGACTAAGGGTAGGCAGAGTGCCTGAAGCTAAAGAGCAGGGCAAAAAGTGAGGTTGGGGATAGAGAGGGGTCATGTGTCACTGTAAGAAGTTTTGGTTTTGTTCTGAGTGCACATAGCTGTTTGCATCTCATTGTACTTGTGAATGCAGACACTCCACATTGCCTCTGCTTAAGCAATTGCTTCCTTGCCGTCCTAGGTCCCCTGCTCTTCCTTCGATCCAAGGGTGGCTTCTGCTCCTGTCATTCTTGTGAATGCACCCTTTGCCCACTTCCTGCATTCCAGGCCATGTTTGCCAAAGCACTAGCAGATTTGTAGGGGAGCGAACAGTTCTGGTAAGGGGTCCAGCATTCGTTCATGGCCGGTGGGGCTACAGAAAGACCTTGGAGTCCCTTCAGTGCTGAGAGTGAGAACGGCTGACTTGCGTCTCTAATGTGCTGGTGGTGGGAAAGTGGCTAGGAGGACAGAAACTCCTTGATAGTCATCGAGTTGAGGAGGAAAACAAGTTCAGGAACAGCACGCTGGATCCGCACAACAGCAGGAGCGTCAAGAGGGAGCTCATTAGGCACATTCGGGGGCAATTTATTCACAGGAAAAATGGACCTGACAAGTTTCTCACTGAAGTCTTCATTTCAGAACCGAGCATTCTGGTCACCGATTAAGCCTTGTCTACTGGAGAAGCCGAAAAGCCAGTCTGCTGAAGGGTGGCAATGTCTGGGTGGCAGTGGAACTCCAGGCTTTGAGACTCGGAGGAGTCAGGCTTGCTTTGAGGGCCAACCAGAAGGTGTTCAGGTCAGGCAGCAGAGCGGGCTGGGAGCTGCAGGCAGAGGACAGGTTTTGTGAAACGCATAAGGGCAGGGAGAGTGTTGCCTTTCCAGGAGCCTTGTGGAGTGGCTGGAACTTGGGTCCATGTTGGGGAATGACGGGGAAGTGGCTGGAGAGTTAAGGAGTCGGTCATGGTGGGTGTTGAACGCTTCTACTTAACCCTGAAGATGAAGGGGAGTGGTTGAAAGGCTTTTGGCAGGAAGATCACATATTGATATTTGTATTTTTGAAACAGGTCTCTATAGGCAGCAACAGGGAGGCTGGATTGTGTTGGAAGGCTATTAGTTTAAGGATAATTTCCAGTGAGAAATTGTATCAACCTGAACTAAAGAAAGCAGTAGCAGTGGGGATAGAAATAAAGAGAACAAAATGAGAAAAAGTTTGGATGTGAGTTCTGCAGGATTTGGTGGGTGATGGTCCCCTGACAGCTGCCCCTCCAAGGAGAGGCAGGGCCTGCCCCCGTCCACCCCTAACTTCCCAGGCCACTTCCTTAGCATGTGAGCTCCACGCTGGCATTTGGCATTATCAGTCCTGCTGCATTTGACCCAGTCTTGGTCTTACCTAAAGTTTTTTGAGGGTGTGGTCCATGTCTTATTTTTCTTTGTATCACCCACAGCATCCAAAACAACATGTTGTTGGCAGCAGTACTGGATGTTTAGTCTCCCTGTGGTTACCCAGCTGAGAGACCACACTTCATGTTCTGCATTTCTATGGTGCAGTCGGAATTAAGGGTCTCAAACGGGCGACTGAATATTTCCCAGTGCTGAATATTTGACAAAAAAATTACTGTGTCAATTAAGGTATACTTTTATGACATTTAATCAATTAAAACTAAAGCATTAGTTCCTACCTTATAATAATATTTTCAATCTCTGAAAGCTGTATGCATTTTCTCTAGTTAAGAGTCAGCAGAAAATAGGACCCTTAAACAGATACGATAATTATAGAACACCATTCTAAATTGAATGGTAGGGAAGAGGTGCCAGAAGGAAATATTCAGTTAGATTGCACCTGGTTATTTTTGCATCATTATTTTAATGTGTTTTGACACCTCAGCTGTTGCATTTAGACTCATTCTGATCTTCAGAGCCCACATTTTGGGTTAGATAATTAAACTGCTTAAATGGCTCATATTCCTGTCATTTTATTGGGGTGGGAATGAGGTAGAGAAATGGGGTGATACAGAAGAGATACATTTTCATTCCCTTGTTCATTCATTTATTCAAACCTATTAAGTACGTCTTACGTGAGAGGCTCTGTGCTTCAGGGTGTATGGGATCATGGAAATGTCTGTGATCCTCTAATCTCAAAGGGCTTGAAGTCTGGGGAAGGTGCGGAAGAGAGATGATATTTTTATTGAGGTAAATATAAAAGAAAATATGGGGGGCGGGAAATAAGCTTGGGGGCCATCCACCCACAATGCTTGGGGAATTGAGAATAGACAAAAATTACCTCCAACTTGAAGTTAGCATTGGGACACGTGGACATCTTGACAAGGTTTCTTAGAGCAGAGAGATCAGCACGACTAAAGGCATAGAGAGGCGGGGAAATTAAGAGCCCTGTTAGCAGTCAGATCAGGTGAGCGCCACGGTGAGGTGTGCAGGTCAGACAGGGCTGGGAAGACAGAACCTAAGTGTGAGCAGCCGTGCACGTCAGGCAAAGCCGAACTTCGTTTGCGAGCCACTTGTATTATTTTGAGTACGGAGATGACCAGTTTCATGTGTGCTTTAGGAGGGTTCCTTGGCAGGAGAGCACAGGACAGATTGTAGTGGGGAGATTCTGAATCCCAGGAAACCACATAGAATTGGTGCGGAGGCCTGGTGAGGGCTGCAGGAGACAGAAGCCATGCGGGGAGGGAGGTGCGGAGCAGGAGAAAGACGGCTTGCTCCGTGCACTGTTCAACATGCTCCGTCCAGCTGCATGAAAATGTGCCAGGCCATTAGAATTCTCGAAGACACCTTGGCAAAGCCTTGGGAACACTCATAGGAAAAATATAAACTTAATGAGTAATATGAGTAATAACTTAGATTTCTGTTCAATCTCAAATCCAACAAGAAATTTAGTTGATGAGCATTCACAGTAGTCTATTTACATCGTGCAGGGCAATTCTTTCATCAGCTGGGACGGGTTTTTGCCTATTATTGTTATTAATGAAGCTAATAAATGGAACACTGTCGAAAGGAGCTTGGTTAACTCTCCATCATTACTGACTAGGTTCCAGAAAAGATGCGCATGCCTGTTGAAATGGAGTCATTTCTGCCCTGCTGCCTCCTTATGCACTGAAAACTCATAAAACAAAGAATTAGAAACCAACCTGGATTTCTGATTTTGGAGTTGGCTACTGCATTGGAAATAGCCTTAAATTTGATACGTGGGACCACTGTCCTGCTTGTGAGATGTCGACCAAGAAAAGAGCCAAAAGCAACCACAAAACATGCCCCCCCAAATCCAAGCCACCTGTACTTTAGCTGCCAGTTTTGGATGCGTGTGGAAGCTGATGATACCAGGCAAAGCTGCTGTGCAATTCAGTTTTCTTGCTCTGTGCTCTCAAGCTCTTCAGTGGTGTTGATGGAAGACGTCTGTTGTTGAGTTTAAGATCCAGAACGAGGATAGTATTTTGCAGGCGCTCAGCACAGTGTTTTCACAAGGTCCCGGGAAGATGTACCCATGAGCTGTGGGGCTTTTTTAGTGGCGTACATTCATTTGACAAAATAAGGGATGCTTGTGAAAAGATGCAGAATCAGGAGAAAACTGTTCATATGGGAAACTATGTTGTTTGTTTCTAAAATTATAAATTTAACTTCGTGTAAAAACAGTCTTGAATGTCTTTTATTTAAAGTTGCTACAGACAGACCTAATTTCCTGTAGTAAATGGGATTCTGCAATGTGGATTATAAACTGATTAAGCTGTAAAAAACAAATGTTGGATTAACTCAAAGTAGAACATACCTATTGATGTTTTTGTTATTACCTTATTTTGACTAATGTGTAATGAGCACCTACCGTGTAATAGGCGCTATGGTAAGCCCTGCAATATAAAGATGACATTGTCCTGGTACATAAAAAAAGACATTCCCCCTCTCTTCAAGAAGGCCACAGCATTGTGGTTTCTGTGTAAAACGAAGCATTGTAAGATGCTCTTCACCTGAAGACCTCTGGTACGTTTTGTGCACATAAAGACATAGAGATACGGGGGAGAGACAAACAGAAGTGCAGCCCCCCGCACTCTCCAGGCTGCTGTCAAGTAGATTCTGCTCCTGGGAATTATTATCTCACATGAAAGTTTCCCCAAGAAAGTGGGGATTTTATAGTTGAAGCTGAGATAGGGGAAAGCAGCAGTCTTCCTGATAAATTGTCTGGAACCTTTGTATGGCTCCATGCTCAGGACCAAAACCACGACTGAAAATAGAAAAATTTAATCCTAGAGGTGATTTGTTATAATGGAGTCACCTGAAAGAAAGATGACTTCGTTTATTCCTCTATTAGTCATTCAGCGTATACTTGTTAGGTGATGATTGTGTTAGAAGCACCATGCTCAGTGCGGGGGGTGATAGTCAACAAGGCATGGTCCTTGCCTTCAAGAAACTTCCAAGCTAGTGGGTAATGTAAGCATTTTAACAGTATTTAAAAGATGCTTGTTAAATCCCCAAATGATTTGCATGTCCTTACTGTAAGACATGGAAAGATTTCCCCTAAAATCTTGGAAAAGCCACTTTAAATTAAAATTACACAGCAATACAACTAAAGATTTCTTTAGAAATATGGAGGCTGACAACAGAAACGTTATTTACCAAAACAGACCTTTTATTTGGAAGGTGAGTTTGATGTCTACATCAGCTAAGTAGGTTCTAAGGCCTGAATAATGAACAAAAATATGCCATAACTGAACTTGGGGTCTATTTTTACAAAGTGTGATGAATAATGATACATCTACTGAAATAGCTAATGGACCCGTGAAGTGGTAGCATAGCTTTTTCAGATACCAGCTGGCAAACTGTTAAGTGATTCGAAATGAGTTATCGAGCATTGCTGATTTGTAAATAAGAGTCATGATTTCTTTTGCATCTACATGTGAAAGAAGGGCATCTGTCACTTCTGGGGGGAGCTGTGGTTTCACAAAGTCTTGGTAGATCAGTGAAGTTCAGTGTAGTGGACTCAGAGTCACAAGCCCTGGACTCGAGTCCTGATTCTGTCACAAAGCAGCTGTGAGACCTCGATGAGTTGCTTCACCTCTCTGGGCCCCAGTTTTCTCTCTCTAAGATGAAGGCTTGGGGTGAGTTGATTCACAGTGTCTCTCCCAGCACTGCCAACCGTACTAGTTTCCATGTAGGTCAGTCTCGATCAGAGATACAATTTACTGGGAGTCTGTGTGCTTGGTTTGTGGATAGTGGCACTCCCAGAATAGGACTTTTTATATCAGATTGTCAAAGCCCAGTTTTAATGATGAACTGACCCTATCTTGGGCCCATAAGGAAGAGTTTTATTTTGTCCCCTCGCTATTCTTTTTGGCCACTCATGGACTTCTGCAGTGCAAGGTCAATGTAAGGATACAGGATAGGTCTGTGGTCACAGCAAAAACCTTTTCATGACTCTTTGGCTTGAGTCGAGGCAAACTACATCTATACTTGCAGCCTTAAGCACACCTTTGAAGGAGGAACTCCGGAGGCATCTCGCTTACTCCCCTCACCCCTGAGGCTTGCTCTCAACCCCCAGGGTCAATGCCTACTTAACCCTTTACTCCCGCCCTCATCTCATTCCCATTCCTAACCATCCATTTTAAGTGCACACCTGTATGTTTTCTATTGTCAGTCCTCAGACATGAAAGTCCTTCAGTGGAATCTGTGTCGTTGACCTGTGCAGCACACGTGCGCACACACATGTGCCCACATGAGTACTGATCATATATGTTGTTCCTAACTGTTGCTCGTTTTCTCCAAGTGTGGTCGCTGTGCAAATGAAATTCGCCATTGCTGGCAACCCAGTCGTGGGTTTCCATTTCTAATGGTGGGATGACTCTTACCAGGCCTACCCTCCTAGTAATAATATCTACAAACCCTGGACAAAATATAAAAATTATCCACTTGAAGGCAATGAAGAGCAATCACAGACAGAAACTGGAGGGAAGTGACCACTTGGAAGAAGAGAACAACACTGAGTGCATTTCCTAATTTTTACAGCTTTTTTCCTCAGGACTGAGCGCAGTCAGCTCCAAGCTGGCTGGCTGAAACTGACGGAAAATCCCACAGTCTTACTGGCCTGAAGAACTAGTGGGAAGAGATCTGGGGACCACAGCACTGGAAAGTGGAGAAGAGAAAGTGAAAGGGAACATTCAAGAAAGGAGGAAGGCTCAGAGTCGGTGCATGCACTCTACCTCCGCCTGTCCCTGCCTCCTGCACAGTATCCCCACGAGGCCCGCGCCAGACGCCTGGCTAAGGGGGCCGAAAGTGCCGAGGAGAAATGTCACCTGCTGTCCCTGCGCCCCGCCCCACAGGAGAGATGGAGTTTGGAGCTTGAGCTCAAGTTCACTGCCTACTTTAAAAAGCAATGCTCTGGAGGAATGTAACAGAATCCAGAGTTTATACAATGTCTAGCTCATAATGCCCCAGATGCAATGGTAAATTTTTATACCTGTGTATGAAGAAATAGGGGTGTGTGACCCACACTCAAGACACAAAGCAATCAACGGAGACTGATACTGAGATGATCCAGCGAATGGAATACAAGGATTCAAAAGTAGCTATTATAATTATAGTCAAGAATATAAAGAAAAGTATACTCATAATGAGTTAGGAAATAAAAGTTAATCAGCAATAGAAATAAGAAGGACCAAGTGGAAATTTCAGATCTGAAAAATAAAATATTTAATGTGAAAATTTCACTTATGGATTTATAACGTGAATTGGATTTGACAAAATAGGCAGTGAACTTGATATTCAATCAATAGAAATTATCTAATTTCAAGAACACAGAGAAAAAATACTTAAAAAAATTAAAACACAGTAATGTGTGGTGCAATGTCAAAAAGTCTATCATGTGAAAGAAACAAATCTGTATATTTAAGAAACTCATGAGCCCTACGTAGAATAAATATAAAGAAAACCACACCTAGAATCATCACATAAATCACAAACTGCTGAAGACCAAAGAAAAGGGGAAAATCTTGAAGGGCAGCCAGAGAAAAATTATTACATAGAAGGTAACAAAAATATGAATTATACCTGATTTGTCATTAAAGGAAAAAAATTAAATCCAGAAGTGAGTGGAACTCTTCCAAGTACTGAAGGAAAAAAAAGTCTCAAACAGTGAAAATATCCTCTAAGAATAAAGGTGTAATAAAGACATTTTCAAATAAACAAAGACTGAAAAATTTGTCGTTAGCAGATCTGTACTGTGTGAAGTGCTAAGGGGAGCTCTTCAGGCTGTACAGAAATGCCAGATGGAAATCAGATCTTTAGGAAAGAGTGAGAGTTACTAGGAATTATAAATATATGTATTAGCATAACAGGCTTTCCTTTTCTTTTCTTTTTTTATATTTGGTATTGGTTTTTATTTTCAGTCAAAATGATTTATTATAGAGTGGTATCCTTCTCTTTTTTTTGCAAAGAAAGCTTTATTTATGTACTAGAAAAAAATTTAAATAGAAAATTTCAGACTGTAAGAAAGGAGAAGTCTGGATCTGCCAATGCAGTAGACAAACTCATCAACAGCTCACAGAGATGTTAATGAATATCGTCTTGCTGCCAGTGACATAAGAGGAATGTTTGTTTAAGCCACAGAAATCAAACACCCAGACATATTTTGGTCTTCAAGGACTAGCAGGATATCACAAACCAGCTTTTCGCTTATTATTTACTTATTTAATTTCTATTGAATCATAATTGATTATACATATTTTTTGGGTTCATTGTTGACATACGTTGATCAAATCAATATTGCTAGCATACATATTGTTACAAATCGTATTTATTCTCTGTGCCCCTTTTCCAATCTCTCCCTACGCCCCTCTCCCTCCCCCCTCCCCCCTCTAATTGCCCTAGATTTCTTCTCTCCTTCTGAAAGAGTAATGGTTACTCTGTTGATTTGTTGCCTAGATGATCTGTCCAATGCTGAGAGGTGTGTTCAGGTCCCCCAGTATTATGGTAGAGCAGATGCTTCCTCTGTCACTCTGAAATGGGCTTTGTGGAGAGAGAGAGACATCCTCTTCTTTTCTTTTCTTTGGTCTCTGCTGGTGACTCTCCTTGTGTCAATGCACTCCAGTGGCTGGTGGGCCATTTGCACAGTGGTTGTGGTGTCTAGTTGCTTTCACAGCAGCCATGGTTATTGTGGTGGCTGTGGTGGGCCACCCACATGGAGGTGATGTTTTTGGCATGCTCCTTACCTAGTTGGTGGTGGCGATGGCAGTGTGCCTGGTCATGGGCGGAGGGCCCGGTCCCCATTCCATGCCTCCAGACCCCAGATGGGCCCTGTGGTGCTGGCATTGTGCCTGGTTGTCCCCCTTTCTGGCTTGGTAGCCCAGGGGACTTCTGCTCCTTCTAGGTGTTATAGGTATTCTTTGGTGAAATGAGACCTTTATTAGTTAATATCAAACTTTGTCTCTGGTCTGTGGGTACTCTGTTTTTTCTCTCAGTTCTGTGTTGGGTTATTTATGTTCCCACCACTTAAACTCTGCATTAGAACTAATTTGTTGTCCTTTGCTTACTTCTAAGATTGGGGAACTTCCTGTGGGGACCAGCAGTGGAGTCCTGTGGTTGAGCTAAGTTGCTGTTTCGCTGTTGATTCCCTGGGGAAGGCTTTTTGTGCAGCTCAGGTTTTAATGGTTGACTTTGTAGGTACTTCCAGGTTTAGTGAAATCCAGTGCACCTGGGTTGTGTAGAAACACTGGTCTGGGTGTGAATCTTTTCATCAAACTGCACTCCATGCTGTTCTTTATTCCTGACCAGTCTCCTCTGAGTGGTCCTGCACTGATTGGGGGGCAGGTCAGCTGTCGTTGCTGTGCCCCAGTGTTCTCCCGGTGGACCCATCTCCCCCACCGCTTGTGCTGCAAACACTTCCATGGGACAGGCATATGCCAGTCCCTTGCAATGACTCACCAGCCTCTGAGTGGTTCCATTTTTCAGTTGTTGTGGCTCCTTGCTCCTATGTGGGTCCACGGGAACCCTGTTAGTGGTCTGCTGGCCTGGGGGCCACCAAGGCCCTCTTCTTCCCTGCCACTTCCAAGCAACTTCATCTGAAGGGCACAGCTGTGGCATTTTGCCCGCTCCTGCTCCATGTGCTCAGCAGCTCCAGCCTGGAAGTAGTGAGGGCTTGAAACAGTCAGAGAGGTTTTTTCTTTCTCTCATCGTGGCTTCTCTGGCCTTTGTGCAGGTCTCTCCTCCTGTTCCCCTGAGTTCTAGCAGCCCCAGCTTGGCTGTCATTGCTTTTTAATAGTTGTAAATTAGTTGATTTGTGAGAGAGAGTGATGCTGGTGACCGTCTGTTCTGCCATCTTGACCTGAAGTCCATATCCTTCTCTTCTGAATAGAAATTAGATCAAGTAATCTCAAAGTTTCCTTCAAATTATAATACTCTGTGCTTACGAAATAGTGGCTTTCTGCCTGAGCTGGAATTTCTTACTTTTTTTTCTTTTAAGTTTGTGGCCACAGAAGTCCTAATACATTTAAAAAGAATAAGATCATAGGTAATGTGTTCCACGACGACAATAACAGAAGGAGATTTAGAAAATTCACAAATGTGTGGAAATTAAACAACACTCTCCTACATGAACAACGGACAAAAAGAAAAATCACAGGGAGATTGGAAGGTACTTTGAGATAAAGATCAAAGTGCAACTTACCAAAAGTTACAGGATGCAGGGCTTATGCAGGGCTTAGAGGAAAGTTTGTACCTATATTAGAAGTAAGAAAAATCTCACATCAGTAATGTAAACTTCTACCTTCAGAAAATAGAAAAAGAAGAGCAAACTAAACCCAAAGCAAATATAAGTGGGGAATAACAAAGACTGCAACAGAAATATTTGAAATACGAAATTAAAGAAAAATAGAGAAAATCAAGAGAACCACAAGTTGATTCTTTAAAAAGATACATAAGATTTGCAAACCTTTATCTAGATTGACCGAGAAAAAAAAGAATAATGAAGTTACTAAAATCAGAAATAAGGCAGGGGCATAATTATATTGTCATTATGGTTTCATGTGTGGTAAGATTTGGTTTCTCTGTTTCTCATTTGCGTTTTTGTTCTACCAGTGGGTTTTGTTCTTTCTTGTGTATTTGTGGTAGTGATTATTGTTTCTTGGAT
Organism: Cynocephalus volans; assembly: GCF_027409185.1. NCBI lineage: Eukaryota > Metazoa > Chordata > Mammalia > Dermoptera > Cynocephalidae > Cynocephalus > Cynocephalus volans. Next base: position 3,105,548 of record NC_084474.1, on the reverse strand, counting down.
TCTAGATTCAGGACTTCCTTGAGGTTTTCTTGTAGGACTGGTCGTATGCTCGTGAACTCCTGTAGTTTTTGTTTTTCTGGAAAAATACACTATTTTTCCCTCATTTCTGGGTATAGTATTATTGGCTAGCAGTTTTCTTCTGTTAGTATTTTGAATACATCATCCCATTTTCTTCTGGCCTATAGAGTTTCTGTTGGGAAGTCTGCTGTTAGTCTGATAAGAGCTCCCTTATATGTGACTCAGTGCTTTTCTCTTGCTTCTTTTAAGATTCTCTCTTTGTCTTAAGCTTCGCCAGTTTGACTATAATGTGTCTTGGGGAGGATCTTTTTGGGTTGAATCTGTTTGGGGATCTTTGAGCCTCCTAGATCTGAAGGTCCGTGTCTCTCCTTATACCTGGGAAGGTTTCCATCGTTATTCTGTCAAATAATTTTTTCATGCTGTTTCCCTTCTCCTCCCCTTCTGGAACACCCATGATTTGAATTTTTGTGTGCTTAAGGTTGTCTGCTATCTCTCTTAGATTTTCTTCCTTTAAAATTTTTTTCCCTTTTTTTGTCTGCTTGGATTATTTTGAAAAAACTATCTTCAGGATCAGAAATTCTTTCTTCTGCTTGTTCTAGCCTGCTCCTTAAGCTCGCAGTTGTGTTTTGTATTTTGTTGAGTAAATCCTTCAGTTCTAGGAGTTCTGCTACGTTCTTTTATAAGGTATTAATCTCTTTGTAAATTTCCTCTTTCAGATCCTGGATATTTTTTCTCATTTCATTGTGTTGTCTGAGTCTTCTCTTATCTCATTGAGTGGCCTTAACATTGTTACTTGGAATTCCTTTTCATTCATTTCAACGGCTTCCTGCTCTGTAAGGTTTGGGATTTAAGAATTAATGTATTCTTTTGCTGATGACATATTTTCTTGGGTATTTGTATTTCTTGTATATGTTGATGTCTGGTTATCTCATGAAGCGTTGCTTCTTTATTATTCTGGAGTGGGCTTTGAGGAGAGAGACACTATCTTTTTCTGGTCTTCGCTGGTGACTCTCCTTGTGTCACTGCAGTTGAATGTCTGATGGGCCACCTACACAGTGGTCATGGCTACTGCTGTGACATTGAGCTGCTTTTGCTGCAGCCATGGCTGTGGCAGTGGCTGGGGTGGTTGCTGTGGTGGGCCACCTGTGTGGAAGTGGAGTTTTCAGCATGCTTTCTTGCCTGCTTCCAGGCAGAGAGGGCTGACCTTGGCTCCTGCCTAGGACCCTGGGCATGCTCTCTTTGGGCTTTTTTTCTTAATTTTTTATAAGCATGCATTATTTTTTTTTATGTTTCTCTTTTTTTAATGAGATATAATTTACACACCATAAGCTCTACTATTTTAAAGTTTACAATTCAGTGATTTTAAGTATATTCACAAGGTTGTTCCACCACGAATACAATCAATTTTAGAATATTTTATCACACAGTAAAACCCTTTACCATTCCCATTCTCCCCACACCACAGCCGCTGGCAACAACTACTCTACATTTTATCTCTGGAGTTGCCTACTCTGGACATTTAATATAAACGTAATCATACGATGTGTGCCTTTTGTGTTTGACCCTTTTACGTAACATGATGTGCTTAACATTTATCCATGTTGTAGCATGTATAGGTACAGCATGCATTTTTATTGCTGAATAATATTCCATTGTATGGATAGATAGTTCATCTATTCATCAACTGATGGACATTTGTGTTGTTTCCGTATTTTGACTATTATGAATGAAGCTGCTTTGAACATTTATGTAAAAGTTTTACTGTGGACATATGTTATCGGTTTTCTTGGGCGTATATCTCAGAGTGGAATTACTGGGTCATATGGAAACTCCATGTTTAACTTGTTAAGAAATCACAGAAGTGTTTTCAAAAGTGATTGCACCATTTTATGTTCCTACCAGCAATGTATGAGTGTTCCAATTTCTACAGATCTTCAGTGTGAACTGTACACAGTGCTGGAAATATTAGTGCTAGATTCAAAGCATTCTAATCATATGTCAGTCAGGCATCTCCCTGAGTACATTTATCCTGAGATGCTCCGTACTCTGCATTCGTTGGACTGAAGAGCCTTCTTTTATCCAGGCATCAATATGGCTGGACTTGCTGTTTCTCTCCTTTTGATGCTTTCTTCTCTGTTTGTACAGATATTTATCTAAGTAAAGACCATTACTGTAATGAACCTAAATTTCTGGTGTGTTCTATGTGACCCTATACATTCTTCTCTGTAACCCATCAAACACAACTTCCTTAAACACAATATTCATTATGTCATGGCTCTTTCTAAAACCTTAAGTCTTCTCTTAATTACTGCTTGTTTATTAAAATTTAGTTCTTTCTTACCTCAATAATTCATGGTTTTAATTCCTATCTCATTTCTTGCTTATTTGTTTTTAAATAAACCTTTTGTTTTATAATAGTTTTAGATTTACAGAAAAATTGTGAAGATAGTACAGAGCATTTTGATATACTTTACACCTGGCTTCTCTTATTATTAACATCTTACATTTGAGTAGTACATTTGCTGCAATCAGCTGGCCAATATTTATACATTATTATTAGTGAAAGTCCACAGTTGACTCAGATTTCCTTAGCTTTTACTTGTTCTTTTTTATTCCAGAATCCCATCTAGAATACTCCATATATTTATCCTGTCTCCTTAGGCTTCTCTTGACTGTGATAGTTTTATAGACTTTTCTTGTTTTTTTGTGATCTTAAGGAGGGCACTTGTCAGATGTTTTGGAAAACGCTCCTTCATTGGGACATGCCTGATGTTTTCCTCATGATTAGACTGGGGTTATGAGTTTTTGAAAGAAAGTGCATAGAGGTAGAGTGCCCTTCTCCTTACCTTATATTAAGTGTACGTGTTGTCAGTATGACTTATCACGGTTGATGATAATCCCAGTCACCTGGCCTGTGACAATCTCGTCAGTCTGCATCTTCCTCTACTCTTTGGAAGGAAGTCATTGTACACAGCCCACACTTAAGCAATGGGCAGTTATCCTCCACCTCCTTGACAGTAAAGTATGGACATAAATTATTTGGTGTTTTTCTGCATGGGATATTTGTCTATTCTCCCTTTTTATTTATTAAACATTTAGTTATATCAGTATGGACTCATGGATGTATTTATATTATACTTTGGGTTATAATGTAATCCTACACTATTTCGATGCTCAAATTGGCCGAGGTTTTGCTCTTTGGAACTTTTTAAATTGACTTTGATATACTCCCATCGTTTGTGTGTGTGTGTGCATGTGCATGTGTGTGTGTGTTTATACTTCCTTACTTTTTGACACAGCAAAATGGTCAAGGTAGCTCATCTTGTGTATTTTCTGTCTCAGCCCTAGAATCAGCCATTTCTGGAAGGATTTCTGGTTCCTTGTTTTCTGGAGAATGATATTAGAAACCAAGATTTGGGCACTAGGTTCTTCACTATCTTTGAATGATTTTTCTCCCTTTTATTCCATCTAGTCACATTCTTTCCCTTTGAGGATTTTTTTTTTTCAAATTTAATTTATGCCCTTAAGCTCATTGTTCCCTTACTGCAAGAGTCTTCTAAATTTTCTCTCTTCAATCCATTTCCCACTTGGCAACCAGAGAGATTTGTATAAAATACAAATAAATAAATATAAAATACAAATCTCATTATGCCAAAACCCTGGTTACAAAACCTTCATCAGGAGAGAGTTTAAACTTAATATTGCTGGAAAGATTTTGAGGATCTGGTTTCTGTTTTCCTCTCCAGCTTCACCTCTGAAAACTCTCAACCTCAGTTTACACTCTGTTCTTACTACAGTGATTTTACTTCCTGGGAGTCTTTGCATAGTTTTATTCCTGGAACACTGCCCTTGCCCCTCCCTCCCTGCCTCTCACCGGGGTCCTGTGCCGCGCTGTGGTTTCCTGCTGCTGAACTCTTCGCGGTGGTCAGCAGTCACCTTTTCACATGCCTCTTCCCTCTGGGCTGAGCCCTCTGTGATGGCAGTGGCCTCATACACTTGTTTCATCACTGAGTTATGCACACTTAGCCCAATGCCTGGCACTTGATATGCACTGAAGAAGTGCTTGTTCACGAATCAGTAAGGGACCCAGGGGTTTTCCCCAGCATGCTAGCCTCAGGATATAGTGGTCACTTGACATATTTCCAAAGGAATATGGCTTGCCAAGTGTTAAATATATATTATGTTTGGTAGGCAGAGTGTTTTTCAGTATGTGAGACATCTCCTCCATGACGGAAAGATGTGAGCAGTTCATGCGACCATCTACCATTTCGCCTAATATGGCAGGGTTCCTAGCCTCCTTTGTTCTTTGTTTCCAAAATAAAAGACAAAAGGCAGAGTACAGCTTCTTGAGCGCTTGGGATTCATTCTAATCTAGTGATGGGTGTGTGCTCAGTTCAACAGACTGGGAAGCCTGCCACGAAGAAATGGACAGGAATTGTAAGCTGCCGAGAAATTTGCACCCGCACCCCGTAGCTCAGAACAGAGCATGGCCTCAGAGGTATTTCCAAACAAATTCCAAAACTTCCACACCTCCACCCTGACAGTTACACACTTACAAAACTCTAATACAAGAACAAGTAGATAAGGTTCGGCATTGCTCACCCATGTCCTTTTCTACCAGGACAAAACTTTGATGTCTTTTATAAAAATCTTCCCTGGAGAAACTAGGCCAGTCATCCTGCACTCATGAGATATGGTTTATGTGTGAGGTTTCCAGAGCTGCTGGAATGGAAATAATCTCTGCTCCTCCCGAACATATGCACAGCAGTGCTCCTCCTCTAAATCTGGTAGTATCTTACAGACATGCCTGCCAGTCCTCTGATCTTAGCTCGGATCGCCCTGGGATGGGGAAATGGAGAGAAAATTAATAGCCCTTCTCTCGCAGATAATTTTTCTATGTAACATGCTAAATCTGCCACAGCTTTGCCAGGTTTTTCTTATGAATGAAGAACACGCTTTTGTATCAGGTACAGAAAGAAAATCTTTTAGCTCAGTACTAAACAGAGTTAACTGGATATATTTGTCTTGACGAGATGACCCTGTTTAGACAAGTGAGAAAATTAGGATAACAGAATAAACTGAAGTATTTGGCTTCTCTTGTCTGCTGGAAGCCATGGCGACTGTGTATATGTAACGTCCCTCTCAACAACACTAATTAGGATAACTAAATGCTTAATTTTTTTCCCCTACTCTTTGTCTTTGATAGCCCAAGATAGTTATTTTTTGAATGCCCTATATTATTTAATGTTCACTAGAACAGTGGGCCACACAGTACAGGTATGAATTTTTTTTATGGTCTCTAGAATGGTCAGATAAAATACAGGATGACTAGTTAAATTTAGATTTTAGAAAAACAACAAATAATTTTTTATCATAAGTATACAATAAGTATGCAATATTTGAGACATACTTATACCAAAAAATTATTTGTTGTTTATCCAAAATTCAAATTTAATCAAGCATCCTGTATTTTTATTTAATAGATTTGCTAACTTTAATGTCCTGCCTACTTCTTCAGGCTTAAGACATCTTTAAAAGTTTACGTTTCAATTAAATAAAGAATATAAGGCCATGTTAGAAGGAGAAACTAGGTTCACTTCACTTTTGTGATACCAGCTTTGGCTGTGCAGGATCCCAAAATTTCTAATGATCCCCAAATTTGTACCTGAAACTTTGTACACTTTGACTAGTAAGTCTTAGAGATCTACTGTATAGCATAGTGCCTATAATTAACAATATTATATTGTTTACTTAAAAATTCATTACGAGGGTATGTGTTACCCATATTGTCTGAATGTTTGTCCCTTCCAAAGCTCATGTGGAAGGTTGATCCCCAGTGTGGCAGTGTTGAGAAGTGGAAAGTTTGGGAAGTGATTGGATCATGAGGGCTGTGCCTACATGAATGGAATAAGACGATTAATGGGTTAGTGGATGAGTGTGTTATTACAGGAGGGCACTGGTGGCTTTATGAGAAGCGCAAGCGAGCATGTTAAGATGTGCTTTTACTCACCCCTCATGTGATACCCTTCATCACCACGGGACCCTGTGGAGAGTCCCCACCAAGAACAAGACCTTCACCAGATGGCCCCCTGGATGTTAGACTCTACCCCTAAAACTGCAAGAAATAAATTATGTTGATTTGTGAAATACCCAGTTTCAGATATTCTGTTATAAGCCACAGAAAAAGGACTAAATAAAGTGTACTTTAAATCCTGCATTTCTCTGTTGATTTGTTGCCTAGATGATCTGTCCAGTATCGAGAGAGGGGTTTTCAGGTCCCCCACTATTATCGTATTGGGATATATCTTTTTCTTTAGGTTTAATGGTATTTGCTTTATATATCTGGGTGCTCTAATGTTGGGTGCATATATATTTATATTTGTTATGTCTTCTTGCTGGATAGATCCCTTTATCAATGTATAGTGGCCTTCTTTGTCTGTTTTTATGGTTTTTGGTTTAAAGTCTATTTTATCTGGTATAAGAATAGCTATTCTTGCTTGTTTTTGGTTTCCATTTGTGTGGTATACCTTTTCCATCCATTCATCTATATGCATCTTTACAGGTGAGGTGAATCTCTTATGAAGTTGGGTCAATATATTTTTTTTTTTTTGACCGGTAAGGGGATTGCAACCTTCGGCATGGTGTGGTCCACACCACGCTCAGCTGGTGAGCGCACCGGCCATCCCTATATAGGATCTGAACCTGTGGCCTCATCGCTACCAGCGCCACACTCTCCCGAGTGAGCCACGGGGCCGGCCTGGGTCAAGATTTTTAATCCAATCTGACAGTCTGTGTCTTTTGAGTGGAGAGTTTAATCCATTTACACTTAGGGTTTTTGTTGAGAGGTATTGTCTTACTCCTGCCATTTTATTGCTTTTTGTTTACATGTTTTAAATATCTTTTGTTCTTTTCTTTCTCATTTATTATTCATGTTTGATGTTTGTTGGTTTTTTGAGGTGGTAAGATTTAGTTTCTCTTTTCTTTCTCGTTTGCCTTTGCGTTTTACCAGTAGGTTTTGTTCTTTCTTGTGCATTCATGATAGTGATTATTGTTTTTCAGATTCCAGATTCAGCACACTCTTGAGAATTTCTTGCTGGGCTGGTCATGTGGTGATGAACTCCTGCAGTTTTTGTTTATCTGGGAAATGCACTATTTCTCCCTCATTTCTGAAATATAACCTTTCTATATTTATATATTATATATTAATTTATATATATATTTATATATCATAACATATATGTATGTGTTATAAGATGTATTATATTATTAACTGGCAGTATTTTTCTTTTAGTATTTGAATATTTCATCCCACTTTCTTCTGGACTGTAGTTTCATTTGAGAAGTCTGCTGTTAGTCTGATGGGGGCTCCCTTATACGTGACTTGACACTTTTCTCTTGGTGCTTTGAGGAGTCTCTCTTTGTCTTTGAGTTTTGCAAGTTTGACTATGATATATCTCGAAAAGGACCTTTTTGGATTGAATCTGTTTGGGGATCTTTGAGCTTCCTGGATCTGAAGGTCTGTGTCTCTCCCTGTACCTGGGAAGTTTTCCGTTTTTATTTCATTGTCTAGATTTTGTATGCCTTTTCCTTTCTCTTCACCTTATGGAACACCCATGATTCCGATGTTTGTGTGCTTAAGGTTGTCTGCTAGCTCTCTTATACTTTCTCCATTTTTTGAAATTTTTTTTCTGTTTTTTTTTTTTTTTGTCTGCCTGGGTTATTTCATAAAAACTATCTTTGAGATCAGAGCTTCTTTCTTCTGCTTGCTCTATTCTGCTGCTTAATCTCTTGGTTGGGTTTTTTATGTCATGGAATGAATCTTTCAGTTCCAGGAGTTCTGCTACATTTTTAAAAAGGTATTAATCTCTTTGTAAATTTCCTCCTTCATATCCTGGATATTTTTTCTCATTTCATTGTGTTGTCTAACTGAGTCTTTTATCTGATTAGGTTTTCTTAAGATAGATACTAAGAATTCCTTTTCATTCATTTCAAGTGTTTCCTGTTCTGTACGGTCTGGTACTTGAGAATTACTATATTCCCTTGGCAGTGTCATGTTTTCTTTATCTTTCTTTCTTTTTTTTATTGTATTTCTAGTATCTCTACACTGATGTCTCGCCATCTGGTAGATCAGTTGCTTCTTCTATTACTCTGGAGTGCACTCTGAGGAGAAAGACTTCCTACTCTTTTTCCAGGCTCCTCTGGTGACTCTCCTTGTGTCAGTGCAGTTGAATATGCGGCAGGCAGTTTTCATGGTGATTGTGGCTGCTACTGTGATGACAAGCTATCCTTTCAGTGGTAGAAGCTATCATGGTGACTGTTGTGGGCCACCTCTGCAGAAGTGGTGCAGAGCCTCCCATTCACAGTTGATGGCACTAGGTCCTGTCCTCTGTGCAGGTGGTGGGAGGGCTGCCCAGGGCTTTTCCCCATCTGTGCCTCCCTGGTCACAGTGAGTGGTGCTGAGTCCTGCCCTCTGTGCAGGTGTTGGTTGGGCAGCCTGGGTCCTTTCCCCACTGCTTCCTCCCTAGTCGTGGTGAGCAGAACTGGATCTTGCTTTGTGTGGCTTTTTAAAGAGATTTTAAAGCTAATTTTGTCCATTACTTACTTTTGCTATATTTTTTTCTCAGAGATTCTTTTGTCTGCCTGGATATAGCTGTGTAGAGATATTGGAAAATTTTAACATGTATTTAGAGAATAATTCTTAGCTGTGATTGAGCTGGCATTTGTCATTTTTAAAAATTATTTAAAAAGTTTGGCTTGTAAAGTCTGTGACTTCTCAAGTACATCTTGTGTATTTTGCTTTGTTGTAGTTGCTGCTGTAATCTGTGCTGTCCTTTTTGTTTTAAGTGGACTAAGTTGACAAAATCTTTTTTTTTTTTCCAAACAAGAACTTCCAGAACTATCAAGACAATCCTCTGATATATCTTTAAAATTACTTGGAAAACCAAACCTGGATACCAAAAAGATGCTTTTTTGTTAGTTGCTCTGGTTTTTTAGTTAGCAGGCTCTGGTTGTTCTGTACTTGTGATAAGAGCCATAGAGAGAGAGGCGATGTGAAGAGTAATGATGCAGCCTGCTGCAGTCAGGTGGAGTCACTGCTGGAGCGCTTCCTAACTGAGCTTTTCAAATGCCCCTGAGTGTGCACCTGTTGGGTTCTGTTGGGCCACCCTCCGAGCCTTCACATTCTCTGTAAAGTTACCTGTCACGTCAGGATGGACATAAGGAGAAGTGAGAGGACAGAGAAAGGGAGTTATCTGTGTTTAATTTTCTCTCTCTTTTTTTAAAACACCTTCTCACTCTGTGTTCTCTCCTGGATCTTTCTATTGTGTAATGACATACAATAGGATTTATAGAAAGAATATATATGTGTGTGTACATAACAAAATAACTTTATTTTGTTAACTTGAGAAATATACCCTTAAAGCTATGGGGGTTAGTACCAGGTAGGCAGGAACTCAGACACAGGTTCTCTGTAACTTTATCATTGTGTGTGTGTGTGCGTGTTTGTGTGTGTGTGTGTGTGTGTGTGTGTGTGTGTGTGCACATATGTGTGCGTTCTTGGCTCCACTCATCCACTTTCCCTCCTGCCCCTTTTATTTGCTATGGAAAAAGTTATTTGGGAAAAATTCAACTTTACTTTGACTGACCCCAAGGAAAATAGGATTTTGTCTTTCCACTCTGCCTCTATGGAGGATTGTTAGGAAAATCCCCATGGTCAGAATGTGGTAGGGTAACCCTGAAGCTCAAGATTTGCTGCCACCAAGTAGGCTTGGGCTCAGCACGGTAGCCTCGGCTGTGCCTGCAGTCTCACAGACCGTCTCCATCCTCATTCAGACATCCATGGGAAACTTTACCACAGTGCAGTTTTCATATCCCAGCGTTCACTGGTTGAAGGATGTACAGGTAGTGACATGTAAGAAATAAAGAAAGTTGAGAGAGTTGCAAGGCTTAAGGAGGGATTCCCTCTGCAGAGGGGCCAGCCAGTGTTGCTCCGTGCTCCTGCCTGTGGCCTCCAGGCTCTGCTCAGCATAGGGAGCCACAGGGCTAGGCACCTCACCACTGATCTGGGAGAAGGATGGCTGGAGGGGACACCCTTCCTGTGTGGAGGGCACCATGGGGGATCGGGCTGACCACACAGTGTAGCAGACTGAACACATAAAAACGTTTCTGTTGCACTTAATATTCGTAATGTGCATCCTTTTCATTATCCTTCTTTATTTCTTCCAAATATGACCTTATACATTTTCTCACTGTTTCTGTGTTTAAAAGAAATCCAAACTGTGTAGAGTCATTGCTGAGCCTGTTGTTCAGGCTGCGGTTTCTGCACCAGGAGCTAGTTCTCTGAGGCCGCCCCATGGAGACACAGCCTGACAAGTGCAAAATCAAGGAAGGGGTGATGTTTGACTGTGATGCTTCCACTGGTTTCTTTCTTTTGCTCTCAGAGAGTCTCCTGCAGTCCTTGTCTTCTTGATTCCCTTGCCTCTCCCTACCATTCATTCCTCAGAACACACCTGACCTGCAGTTGCTCCACTGCAGAAAGGGCTCGGTGGCTTTCCTTTCTTAGCAGCGCTGGTTGTTAACGCTTCCTTCAACCATGCAGTGGAAGACTCCATCTCCCATTAAGTCAGTGTAAGTTAAAGGCAAATGTAAGAATTGCTTTTAATTCTAATTTTAATTGGCTAATAATAATTGTATATATTATGGGGTACAATGTGATGTTCCAATACATATACACATTGTGCAGTGATCAAATTGGGCTAATTAACATATCCATCACTTCACATGTTTATCATTTCTTTGTGGAGAGAACATTTAAAATCCAATCTTAGCTATTTTGAAATATACACTATTAACAATAATCACCATGTTGTGCAGTAGATCTCTAGAATCTGCTTCTAACTGAAAGTTCGTACCCTTTGGCCAACATCTCCCCGTTCCCTGCCGACCCCCGACTCCAGCCTCTGGGAACCACCATTTTCCTCTCTCCTTCTGTGAACTTGGCTTTTTTAGATTCCACATATCAGTGAGTTCGTGCTGTATTTGTCTTCCTGTGCATGGCTCATTTCACTTAACGTAAGGTAGTCTAGATTCATCCATATTGTTGCAAATGACAAAATTTTCTTTGTTTTTTTTTTTTAAGGCTGAATAGTATTGCATTGTGTATGTTGGCATGAAAGTTTTCCCAACACCTCCCAAATTATAGCACCATGCTGTCTAGTACTTTACTTGCTGGCCTTCCGAGGACTGGTATGTGAGGTCATGGTGAGCCCAGATGTTCTTTTGCCCAGGATGTCATCATAGTGTGAATTGTCTCAGCAGCTGTTTCTATTCTGTAGCTTCCATTGTACCAAATGACCCACCTAATAATTATTTTAATATGGTGTTGAGGGGATTTCTGTTTCTAAAGTTAAATTTCAATAATTCTCTGGTTGAGTCACATTAATCTCTCTCTTTTTGGAGAGATGGAGGGTGGGTGCATAACCTTCAGGAGTTACATATTAGTGCCTTGTTTTAAGTCACCTTGGTTGATTCAGAGACTTGACTTCAGAAACAGCACGCTTACTGGGGGCGTCAGCCTATTCAAGGGTGACTCAGCCTCACCGTCATTAGTTCTGACTTGGTGCTGAGCAATTCCCACGATAACTGTTGACTTTTATTGTTTCTCTAAAATTGGTTCCCTTCTGAGAATAATCTGAAGTAATGTTACGTAATTTTATTTTGGTCATAGTACTGTAGCATTCTCTCTGACCCCTTCTCCAACACTTGAGTTTGGCTGAGAAGTGTAGTTTCAAGACAGAGAAGACATTTCAGAAGTCCTGTGTGCCCACATGAGAACTGCAGAGGTTTTTTTAAGGAAAAAACCTATGTCATTATTTTTTGTATTTAAGACTCAGACTCTTTTCCTCCTTTCGGAACTTTTGAAGGTGATTATTTTTTTTAGGAACTACACATAGGAGTCTCAGCTAGAGAAGCAATTACTTTTTAAGTACCTAGATCTGCATGTGGCGGCTCACAGATCAGAAAAAGGTACCGTGACTCCCTCTGGAGGGAGGTGCTTGTTAAGAAGTTAAAAAGTTTTTTATTTAAAAACTTGGCAATTATATCTCACAAATTCAGTGAAATTAAAATTGATCCCGGGGCCCTAATCCCTCATAAAAGATTCCTCGGTGCCCTGCACGTTCCCTCTGGATGTTGTGTGGTTGTCTGAGACACAGACTCTTCCCTGCATGGCTCCATTGTCAGTGCTTCCTTGCTGGCACTGAGAGCACCATTGTTTAATTATGAGGTCCGCTAGGCTCTGCCACTCGTGACCATCCTCTTGTTTTTCTCTTCTTATAACCCCCAAAGCTTTAGCAGGCACAGCAAATTATTCTTCTTTTCTAAGTTGTTTATTTTCCTCAAAGAATAAAAGAAGTCAGCTGAAGAAATGTGAAGGCATTTAAAGCTGACCTTCTGAACGCCAAGAAACAAAAACAAAAAAACCATTGCAGGGCAATTTTGATTGTGTTTGTAAGAATAAATCGAGCACTGGCTTTAAAAAATGACAAATGCGTGCAGGACTTGAAGCCACTGTTTGGCGATTTGTCAGAAATGCTGGTTTTTCCCAAACTGAAAGCTGTTGTGCACCGTACTTCAACCCCTACTGTACAGGGGAGTCAGTTTTTCAATTGCAATCAGTTCTCAAGAAGAAAAGGCATACAAAATATGTGTGTATGTGTGTTTATACACTGCCACATTTTAATGAAGAAATTTTCTCATGTCCACTAAATTAAAAAGCAATTAAGTATTGAAGGATGCGTTCGAATCGTTGCAGGATCTTTTGGAAATTTCCTCAATTTTTATTGCTGGATTTGCTCTCAATCCTGTGTAGTACATCTGACAACAATCCACTAGGAAACTTACTCAAACACCTGTAGAGACTGGCATGAGCCACTGACACTTTTCCAGGTAGGTGGTAATGGAAGCCCCCAAAACGTTCCAGAACTCAAAAATCTTTCCCCCTCTCCAACTTTTACTAATGGTTTATTTGACTTAGAAAAGCTCTCCTTTTAAAACCTCGCCTTTAGAACACAGGTCTATTACTCATTCACCCTACATTGGTAAATGTATCTCAGAAGCTTTTTCAAGACCCCAACACCAAAGTTAAAGACAAGGTCACTGAAGATGCAGAGTGATTTTTTCAAGGACTTCCAAATTCAAGTCTGGTGCTCTGTCTGGAACATTGCAGCCAGCCCCTCAGTGGGGTAAACACACACCTCGTGTGCCTCTAGCACCAAGGGTGGGAGCTCTGATTGCTTGGGTCAGAGGGTGGGATATCTGGGACCATAAGTATGCCTGGGTGCGTCCTGTGTGGTGGGTGAGAGAAAGAAGTCACAGAGAGCATTTGGGGTGCGCTTAAGAGGCAGCAGAGAATGGTCAGTGAAGAGAAGGGAGGCAAACTGAGACAGAAGGAGCCAGTAACCAAATTCTTTCTAGTCATCTTCCCCAGCTGTGTTGAGGTCCCTGCAGCGAGCAGTGGCCAAGATTTACCGAAAATCCTTCCCAAGCCACCTTCCACTTGTTGGTGCCTTCACGAAGCAGTCCTCTCGGAAATCACGCGGATGGAAATTATTTTGTACAGGTTTGGGAGAGAACACTGGCAACACTATCCATCGCTCAGCAGAGGTTTTGGAAGGTAAATGTCTGTTCTAGCCGCTGAACAGTTTACTTATGGACCCCTGGGAAATGCCTGCCTTCACCTGTGTGAAGAGCCCCCATTATGTAAACGGAGAGACAGAATAGATATATATGACTGAACTCAGGAAATATCTCTGCTGAACCCCTATAAATGCATACAAACTAATGTACTGCAAGTGATGTGCAAGGTGCTGAAGGGACGTGGGCAGTGGGCTCAGCAGGGTCTGCAGGAAGCTAGACTGCAAAACAAATCATGCGTCAATGTCTCTTCCATAGCTGTGTGTGGCTCCGTTTCTTAGGAGCTTTCACACACAAATGAGTTGTGTGAGATTATTGATGTTGAGTTGCTTTTTGTGAAGTGATTGGAAGGTATTATGAATGCAGAGGAGGCGGTTGGGCTTGAGATCATCATGCTAAGTGATTCCACAAGAAAGGAAGCCTTCACCTGCAAAGTTACCTTCCCCGGCCAGCTCCTTGCGTGCACATCCATAGCTTCTGGAGCCTCTTAATCACATGGAGAATAACTGCTTGATGCATGACATTATTGCCTTGGCTTACTTTTAAATTCCTGGGGGAAATTAGGGATGTGGAAATAATCTTTCTCTAGGATTGGTGTTATAAGGAGTGTTTCTGGGCTGTGAAAAATAATTTCTTAGAGGTGAGAGCAAGTAGAAAATATTTCTCTCTAGCTATTTTAAGGGGACAAACCTGGAATAATAAGTCACAAATGCATTGGCACTGTGCTTAGATGCATAGAGGAATGAACCTCCTTTGTTTGTCTAAACCTATAGTGTCTTTTTCATGAGCCTCTACCTGCTGGTGGCCAAAAATAAATGAACTTTATTTAGTTTAATGGTGCTTAAAGCTTAGCTGTAGCTGATATTTAAACAATCTCTCTAGACAATACTCCATCCAGAGAGTGCCTGCTCAGACCTCTTCTTCTGCCCCTACCCACAGCTTTTTTTAAGATAATGTTTTTGTCCCTTTTCCTTTTCAGTCATCTCCGTTTTCCCACCACCTCTTCAAGGAAGCGTTTGGGTATTGGGTGTATGTGGACAGTCATGGTTCATGTAACCTTGTGCTCAAGGGGGGTCCTTGGGCATGGGATCTTTGGGCACAGGGTCCTTCTACAGTGCTGACTTCAGGTGACACTCGGTCACCTGGTTGCTATTTCCCCGCTGGCCTTTGCAGCCATAGATGGGGTACCCTATGATCCAGCTGCTTCCTGAGCGTGGACAGAGCCTCCTGGAGCTCCTAGCTTAACCGTGCTCACCTCAGCTTGTGCAGATGCTGCAGACTCTGACTGTGACAGCAATTTGCCCCTGCCTGGGTGAGTTATTCTGAAGCTATTCCTACGGAAACATCTCACCCTCACTTAGCTAGTCCCCTCCATGAAGCTCCAAGCCAGACTCACAAATATTTGTTGGTCCTCACTATGCCACCAGGGAAACGAAGGAAACTTGGAAAAGCCAAACCTCACGCCTCTGAGCTTGCTCACACTGTGCCTCAAGTTACTCCAGGTGGGCGTGGAGAAGCTTGTGGGGTGGCAGTGTAGTGAGGGGAGCCCCATTAGGTCCTAAGTGTCACCCTCTCTTGGTACGCTTCTGCCCAAATCTCTCCTCATCTTCTGACCACCCCTTTCTCTTTCTGACCACTCCCTCCAGGGTCCCAGAGGTTGAATTTTTATTTTCTTTTCATTACATCCTCTGTGTTTCCTGACAACGGTCACACTGTCAGAGGCAGAGGGGTGTTTCTACCCCGAGGTGAACTCTGTGACTGGAGAGGCCCAGGCTTGGTTTTTGATGTACTCAAAAGTGTAGGTTTGGGCAATGGACTTGGGGTTAATTATAAGAAAAATAAAGGGATTTTGAAAAATTCTCATTCTAGACAATAGCCAAACTCCCATGGTCATTGTATCACTGCAGAGTCATGTCTTGAATGTCAAAAGATTATTATTAATTTGTATCTTTGCATTTTTTTCTCTGCAATAAATTGTAATCATCTCCTCATTCCAGTTCCACCCTCCCAGCCCTGGGAGATTCTTGGGATAAAGAGGATGGAAACCATATGCAGAAAGTCAGAGAGGAAGGTCCCCTGACAGCAAGTCCTGCTATGCCTGGCCACACTGAGCAAGCTCACTGAGCAGCAGCCTCCCTTCCCCTTAACTGAGATCAGAACGGGATCTGCGCCACGACACGACTGTGTCAAATGCATGCGCACGTGGAGAAATATGGAAAAGAGGCACGCAGCTGATGGGTTATGGTGCTGGTTGCATGTGATTGTACCAGTTTCCTACGGTTGCCATAGCAAACTTCTGTAACCAGGTGGCTCGAAATAATAGAAGCTTATTTTCTCCTAGCTTGGAGGCCAGGCATCTGAAATCAAGGCGCGCAGGCCATGCTCTCTCTGTAGGTGCTAGAGAAGGACCCTTTCTTTTTTTTCTTTTTCTTTTTTTTTTTTTGTCTTTTTCGTGACCTGGGTACTCAGCCAGTGAGCACACCAGGCATTCCTATATAGGATCCGAACCCGCGGCGGGAGCATCGCTGCGCTCCCAGCGCCTCTCCCGAGTGCGCCACAGGGTCGGCCCGAGAAGGACCCTTTCTTGCTTCTTTCATGGCTTATTGTGACAAAACCTCAACCTGTGCCTCCTCCTTGCATAGCCTTCTTCTCTTTGTCTCTGTTTTCTCCTTTTCTGTCTCCTCTAAGGACACTGGTCATTGAATTTAGGGCCCACCTAATCCAGGAGGATCTCCCCTGAGGATCGTCACCTTAGTTACATCTGCAAAGACCCTGTTTATATCAAAGGTCACATTCTGAGATTCTGGATGGACATGTCTTTTGAGAGCCACTACTGAACCCACTATAGTGATCTGTCGTTCTCACTTATTGTTTTCTTATTTTGTGGTAGTGTTTTTTGCACATCATTAATTGGTAATAAGCAGGAGAGAAAATATCATGGCTTTCAAAAAATCTATAAAACGATTTTACTAGGATGAGTTCCTATTTTTAAACTTTTCCCTGCCTTTCACTCCTGAAAAAGTTCTGTGTGCCTGGCCTTGCTTTTTACAGAAATCCTTGTACCTAAAAGTGAGCTGTGTAAAGCTGGTATTTCAGACATAAGGGACCCCCAAGTTCTCAGCCCAGTGTGTTTAACCACTAGACAGCCCTATAAACAGAATCACAGAAACTCAGGAAGAGCATCTGTGTTAGTCTGTTTCTGATGCTTTTAATAGAATACCCGAAATTGGTAATTTATAAAGAAACACAATTTATTTCTTACAGTTCCAGAGTCTGGGAAGTCTAAAATCTAGTGAACACATTTGGTGATGGCCGCCTTCTGAGGGCAACCAGGGTGTCACATGGAAAGAACGGGCTGAGCAAGAGAGCTAGCCTGCTCACTCACTCTCCGTATGAAGCCATCAGAACCACACCCATGACTCCATGAATGGATCAATCCGTACATGAGATCACAGTCCTCACAATCTAATCACCTCTTAAAGGCCCCACCTTTCAAATACCATAATAGGATTTCCCATCCTCTTAACACTGTTACAATGGGGATCAAGTTTCCAATACATAAACTTTTGGGGTATACACTGAACCCATAGCAGCTTTCCTGTGGCTGTTTAACTGGGAAATAATTGGATGTGAAAAGAAGTCTAGTTCCAGATAAAGGAATAACTTAGCTCTTATGCATATGCATAAAATGTCTGTAGGGCAATATTGACTTGAGAGGTTTAGTCTGAGTATTTGAAGTTGGAGGATTTATCCTGAACTAAAAAATTGATTTCCGTAATCTCAGGGGAAGAGTGCCAGCTTAGTCTTGGTTCAGGAGCCTATGAAGGGCTCGCTCCCCAGCCAGAGCTCAGGTTTCCCATCTGGTAGCTTAGAGCATGAAGACCTCTGCAAACACCTAACTCTATTCCTTTCTCAGTCTCCTCCTTTGTGAAATGAGTGTTTGGACCACATGGTACAATTATGTTGCTTCCAAGTCAGCAGGTCTGAAAGGCTGTGATTTGACTTCTGTCCCAACCCGTCACCTAATATATTCCTCCATTCAAGTGTGCAACAATAAGAGAACAGGCTGCAAAAGGGAGCAGCAAATATCTCGCCTTAGAGCTGTGTGGAGTGAGACAGCCAGTCAGCCTTTCTGAGCTTTGGTGTATGGTCTACACAGTGGCACCGAGTGGACACTCACTAGATCGTTCCTGTGGGCCTTTCCGACTCCAGCAGTCCATTATGGCTCTGTCTGATATGAGAGCCACTAGCCACATGTGGTTTTGGAGCACTTGAAATGTGGCCAGTCTGAAGGAAGAGGAATCGTAAGCATAACACACACACCAAATTTTCAACACTCAGCATGAAAAAAATAATGTGCATTTCTCATTAATGTCTTTATACTGATTACATATTGAAATGATAGTATTTTGGACAGATTAGGTGAAATAAAATATATTACTAAAATTAATTTCACCTGCTTTGTTTTATTATTTTACTGTGGCTTCTAGAAAATTTAAAATTGTGTATGTGACTCACATCATGTTTCTATTGTTCAGCGCTGTTCTGGAACATCTATACAATACAGTTTTGAGACTAAAGTCCAAATGCCCAGAGTTACACATACTGATCATGAGCGTTGTGTGCTTTAAATTTGCATGTGTATATGCATAAATACCCGCACATCCACAATGCACACAGCATCGTTAAAAAAGCAAGGTTATTATAAAAGTGTGCTTGTCACCTTCCCTTGCTCTCAGGCTATCAGTGCCACCACCAGCCTGGGCTACTTACTTAGAAAAATAGAGGCTTTGGTTTAACACAAGTTATGTATCAATGTAGATTACTTTTTTTAACATTCCTTATTTTTGGAAAAAAATAATTAATGTATGCCATTTACAGGTTGTGTGTTGATAAGATATTAAGAGAAATCACACTCTTAAGAATAAAAAGAAAGACTTCATGAACATATACACATACAGCTGCACCACACACATTCATTAGCAGTGACCAGGTTTAGTGACGCAGTACAGGTGTTGCCCGGATCTCTTTTCTTTAGTGTATATGGGACACGTGTACCACGTGTGTCCCCATTTTCTGTCCACTCTACCACTGCCCATTAGTCCTCGCTTTCCAAGCCTATTCTCTTCCAATAATTTACCCTCTTCCACTGTTATTTACATGCTCAGAAACAGAGTTTTCCCTTACTGAATAGTGTCATCCAGAGTCATTTATCCCCTCAGTCACTATCCTTGCACAGCTTGCTATGGCAAAGCACCATTCAAGGAAATACGAAGATGAATTGGACTCAGATCTTAAACTGTACTTACTCTTTAGAAAGAACATAAGATCTACGGAGTGTAAATCTGTAAATGCAGTATAAGTATAGCTTCGGGGTTGAACACAAGATTAATAGCAGACATCACAATGCCTATGTTTGAACCCAGGGCCCCCCACTATTTGGATGTGTGAGCTTAGGCAAGTAAAGTAACCTCTCTGAGCCTCAGTTTCTTCATCTGTAAGATGGACCTGATAGTGTTTACCTTCCACATAGGATATGTATGAGGTTAAGAGAGACTAATCCGTTTAAAGACATCAGTTCTAAGCCTGGTGGGGAGTATGTTCTCAATAAATGTGCGTTAATGTTTTCTAATTATGGGCATACTTATGAAAGGCAGGATAGTCATTTGAAGTACAAATAAAAGTGCTGTGGATGTTTTGTAATAGATCGCACATACTTCTGTTTGGAGAAGGAGGAAAAGCTTTGTAGGAGGTGGGATTTGGCCTAGACAAAAGAGAATTTGGGTAAATAGAGGTGTGTGGACATTCTAGGTGGAGGAACTAACAGAAGTAATGTGAACCTTTCCCGTGGCGCAGCAAATTGTTGAGTCAGTGTTGAAGTGAGTTTTCTGAGGAGAGGTAGAGAGAATTAAACTTGAAAAGGAAGGGTGAGTGAGGCTTCTCTAGTAAACGTAACATACTCACACGTGATCTTCCAGGCACAGTCTTCTCTCTGTTTTATGGTGTACCTTCATGTCTGTAGACTTAGCTTCTAAGCAGGAGCGATTCTGCACGTTACAGGTTTATGTCGGTATTTTTTCTTTTCCTTCTCTCTAAGCTTCATGGGCCCCAGAGGCAATGTCAACATTCTCCTACACTGTGCCATTCTGTAATTTCCACCTTCTGCTCCGTACGAGTAATCGTGTTCCTCTGAGGCTCCTGACATCCGGCTGCCAACCTCTAGACCTACTGGTCACCTCTCCAGTGATTCCTCATTTTCTCCTTTCCATACAAAACTTCATGCCTGGACCACAGCTTTTTAAACTTAAAATAGTGTCTTAATCCCACAATAGCTGTTCTCCACATGGTCTTGTCCTACGATGAATGAGAGAGTTGAAGTCTCCTGCCTCCACCACTTATTAGCAGAATGTCTCTGGATAATTTACTTAACCCCTTTGAGCCTAGAATAGAGATAATCATAGAATATATTTTATAAGGTTATTACAAAGAAAGAATGAAAGAATATATATTAATTGCTTAACACAAAGCTTGGTGTGTAGTACGTCTTCCAAAACTGTCATTCAGTGTTAACAACCTTTAGTCCTTTTACCATCTTATCAACCCTTTCCTGCCTTCATTTCATTTCTTATTTAGTCTAGACATCAACTTGTCCTTCTGTCTTCAGTACCTCTCTTCTTAGTACCCTCCAATCCCTTGCCCTGTTGCGTTTATTCCCTCTCAGGCAGACTCGAACCTGGAGCATCCAGTGGTCTTTGCATCCATTCTTGTATCAGGATGTAGAGACTCCAGAGAAAATCATCTCAACCTTCCTTAACGCTTAACTCAGACCTCAGCCCTCCTCTGGATCCTGTGCAAACATGTTTTCCCATTTTCTGTGAATAGGTGATTCAAAGCTTGTTTGAAGTCTCTTGCTAACCTCCACCACCCTCTCTCTCAGCAGGTGGCCTTCCCTTCCACTGAAGAAACAAAGCTGAGACCTTCCTGCAGTGAATCCCACGGCTTCTGCCTCTGCAGCTGTGACTTATCTTCACCCCTTTCTTATCCTGTCACAGGGTAGTCTAAGAAACAGCTGCATCAACTACAAAGCCTACTAACATACCTACTTGTTGAACAGAGAGAGTGCTTATAGCTGTATAACGAAGACATTTCTGTCATTGGATTTAAAGTCTGAATAAACATATTGAAATAATTCAAATATGAAAAATTACCTAGAAAGTATTTAAATCGCACAGGTATAGGATGTTTTAATTATATTCCCTGCTTATACATAGTTGTACATTTTTAAATGGTAGAAAAATTATAATTCAAGTAAGTTGAATGATAATATTGTTAATAATCTTATTGAATATTAATCTTAGAAGTGTATATGGTTTCCTAATCCAGAGACACCCAAGCAATAAATATTCTCTCTGTGTATATGTATGCAAACACATATACACATATAGATACATGTACACACATATTTACTTATATTTACATATAAGTTTCTGTGTGTGTGTGTGTGTATTATTTATCTGAGCATTAGATTCTAATGCCTGACTTTGCTACAGGGATATCTGGTTCTAATATGTCTTAGTTATATAATGTGATGATACATTCTTAGTGTGCTTAATGTCCTTGAAAATCTCAGCCTCCCTAGTAGAATATTTCTTAGCAGGATTCTTAAGGTGAATATAAATCCCAGATTTTCAAGGACAAACTGAATTTCAAATATCCAGACCCATTCCTTGTTTGGATATTGATTGGTTCAATAATCACTTGTGGAGTATCTGCTAGACCAGGCATGGCACAGCAAGGGAGGACAGGTGCAAAGGTAGATAATGACGATGCTGTTTTATAAAACAGAATTATTTGGGAGAACTGTAGAGGGAGCAAATAATTCAGAGTGGGCTTGTCAGGAAAAGCTTCACAGAGTCCTATTTCCTAAATCTTGGCTCAGAAATTTAGTTCACCGAATATGTTATCCTATAGCTCCTCATTCTATCCTCCTTTTACCCAAATTTCAAACTCGGTGAATCGTGGCTTCTGCTGTGTGAGGAGCTGCGGTCGTAAATGACGATCTGTAGCCTGCTCCGTGTGTCTCCGCACTCTCTTTTCTCTCTCCAGCTGGATCCTAACTGCTGCCTGTCCATCCAGCATCTCACATTAGCAGTCTGCAGCCTTGGTCTCTCTGGACTCTAAAGACACATGGGCATTTTTCTTTAGTCACGGAGGCCTCACTTACACAAGCAGGGTACAGATATGATCTGTTCTCTCAGACAGTGTGCCAGGTTCAGAGGTAAATCACAAATAGCGCTGTTAACACGATGCCCGGTCCCCAGACACCAGGCGTGTTCACTGCTGTGGCCTGCTGGTGGGTGGGGCCGCAGGTGACTTGTGTGTCTTTGAGGAGAATTCTTTCTTCAGTGTCCTCACTTGAGGATGAGGTCTAAAAATCTCCTAATGCTGCTATTTCTAGAAAGCTGCTACACAAATTCCTATTTTGTCAGGATCCTTGTCTTCCTGCACTAAGAGTGTTTTTATTTCCTGTTGGTTTCTGAATGCCACACTTCCCTGGTTTTCCTCCCCACTAGCTGCACCTGGGCTCCTTGGCTGGTTCTTCTTTCACACCTGACATTGAAATGCCTCAGGGCTTTATTGCTGGTTAGTTGCTCTTTCTCCCTGATGCTCTGGCCTAGCCCCATGGCTTCAGATACTGCCTTTATGCTGGTGACTGACAGATTTGTTGCACTCTCTTTGTCCTCACATGGATTTGCCACCTCTCTCCCCTGGGTGATGGAGATGCAAAGGATTACTCAAAGCCCATTTCCCCTGAGCAGTGAGACACCCCAAAGGGGTTAACTTCCCAGAATCCTCAAGAGAGAGGCATTCCTCCTTTGGGAAATTAATACTGAGCTGGGGTTCTGTCTCAGTATTTATTCTCCAGGCCAGAAAATTACAGAAAAAGAACATAGGTGGGGTAATGGCTAAGTATAGTTTAACAATAGAAGCTGGTAACATCAGTGAAATAGCAAAGTGACATTCCATAATGCAGTTTGCAAAAGGTTGAGTCAATCCAGCAATGAAAGCTTGTTCTTAGCAAACATCTTCCCCTACAGCAATTTCCCTGGTATGTTTACATAACAATTAAGTAAGGTTAACCTGCACCAAGGACATCTACCCTTTGAGCCAGCAATTTTGCTGTGTTACAATTCTATATCTATATCAGAGGCTTTAGCCTGGGGAAAGTTTCCTGTCTTTTGCAAGGTTAACATTTCTATATGTAATTTTAAAAGGTTAGGTTATACCTGAAACTACAGGGCTTTGGAAACTAGACCCTGTGAAATACATTTGCTTTATAAATGTTAGTATACTCCACACAGATTTATTTATCTCTAACCTTGTCTTAGTCTGTTTTGCACTGCTATAATAGAATACCATAGACTGGGTAATTTATAAAAAAAAGAAAGAAAGAAAGAACAAAATAAACTTATTTTATACAGTTCTAGAGGCTGTGAAGTCCAAGGTCAAGGGGCTGCATCTGGCAGGGGCCTTCTTACTACGTCATCCTGGGCAGAAGGGAAAAGAGGATGAGAGTAAGCAAGAGGGGGGCCACACTCATCGTCTATGAGGAACCCAGTCCTGGGGTAATGAACCCACTCCCACAGTGATGGCTTCAACCCATTCATGAGGGCAGAGCCTTCGTGACCTGATCACTCCTTACAGGTCCCACCTCTTGTTGCCTTGGGGATTAAATGTCCAGCACATGAACTTTGGGGGACACATTCATACAATAGCAGATCTCATCCCCCAATTCTAGACTTAGGCCAACTTGCTTGTTTTCCATCTGCGCTTGGTATCTACTAAGGATTTCTGCCTTAGCATTTCTCAGGTGGAACCAGTGTTCTCCACCCCCGGCCCCCATCACTGTAGTGCTAACCCCAGCGCCACCTGCCCTATAATCAGTGCCACATCCACATGGGTGCTCATGCCAATGATACATTGTCCTTTCTTCCCTCAAATCCCACTTTGAATCCATGAATCAGTTTTCTCTACTCTAAAATACGCCCATGCTCTGGCCATTTTTTAACACGTCTACCACAGCCACCCTACTCTAAGTTGCCTCGGCTGCCCCAGATTATTGCCCCAGCCTCTGAAATATTCTTCCTCTTCTGCAGGACAGTTGGAGTCGTTTCTAAAGCGTAAATTAGCTTACGACATGCCACTGTTAGAATGTCTCCCGCGGCTTCCCATCACACCTGGCATAAAATCCAGACTCGTCAACAGGGCCTGCAAGGCCCACCTGTCAGGCTCCGGTCTCCCCACCCACCTCTCCCCCATTCAGTGTGTCCCTGCTGCTGATTTTCCTTCTGTGCTCTGGACATGTCATGCTTGCTCCATTCTCAGAGCCTTCAGGTGGCTGGTCTCACTGCTTGGGGCCTTCTCCCTACACCCTCTCACCTGAATTCCTTGGTGCTTTTCAGGTGGCGACTGGAATGCCTCCCTTCTGGAGACCATTCCCAGCACCCTCGGCAGGTGGCCGCTCCATCACTCCCTACCACGATGCCTTATTGTGGCTTCTCCACAGCTCCGGCAGGACGTGAAGTTACGTGGTGTTTGTTGGCAGGTTTGACATCTGTATGTCCATCAGCTCCATGTGTCTTGGGGCACAGACGCTGGGCAGCCTCCTCTGGCTGCACCCTCCACGGTGGGTCTGTGCCCAGCCCTGGCAGGTGCACGGGGACATTTGCCCACCGGCTGACTGACCTGCCCTGCTGCCTTGCATTTCAACAACTGTGTGAAAAACGTAGGCGTCTCTCATGAGAGAGAACCTTCTCTATGTGGTGTAGTCCCTTCATCCTCACGCAGGCAGGAAGAGAACGTGTGTTGAGATCTGAGGAGAATGTATAAACACTTTGAAATGTGATCACAGCTCGTTGTTTGACTCTTATTCAGCAGACATTTCTTAAGGGTTACAGGTGTGTTGGGCACTAGAGGCCGGGGCAGGGAAGTCATGGTCTCTGTCCTTAGGGAGCTACAGATTTGCTAAGGAAGGTAGACACTGTCTGAGCATGAGCTGCTGTAAAGAAATACTGCAGACTGGGTGGCTTAAACAACGGAAATCTATTTCCTCACAGCTCTGGAGGTTAGAAGTCTGGGATGAGGATGCCAGCAGGGTCAGGATCTGGTGAGGCTAGTGCACTTGTCTGTGCATCTTCACACGGCCTTTCCTTGTGCATGTCTGCATAGAGAGACCGAGAGAGAGAGATCTTCTCACAATGCCACCAGTCCGATCAGATTAGGGTCCCACCCTTCTGACCTCATCTGACCTTAATTACCTGCTAAAGACCCTATTTCCAAATATAGTCATTTCAGGGGTTAGGGCTTCAACATATGAATTTGGGGAGGACACAGCTCAGTCCATAGCAGACACATCCACAGGCCCCTGGGATTCACCGGCAGAGGAAACCACAGGATGCTGGGAGCACATGCAAGAAGACAGGGTGACCAGGGGTCAGCAGGCCCAGGTACTTCTCAAAAGGTACACACATTTCAGCCAGTGATGAGGGTCCAGCAAACTGGTGTTTTGTAAGCTTTGAGTGACTATAGAGCACAGGGGACAAAGGGCCACCAATCCCAGAAAGCGTCTCCTGCTGGAATCAGACATGTCATCATGCAGTTGCTTGAACCGGGCAGGTAGACACTTAGTTATTTCTATGAAGGAAGAAGGGGGCCTTTATATCATCTTAGGACCTATGCAACCTTGTCAAGGTTCCTGTTAGGGGTCCCTGTGGTCTTCCGGAGAACTCTACCTGTCTCATGCCCTTGTGTGATAGATTTGCAACCACCAAGAGAACTCTTACTCTCTGGTTGTTGCTGGTGATGCAGTCCTTTGTGCCTGTGATAACCCCTGACGGTCACAGGAAAGACAGGGCTGGGGTCTGCACGCTGGAGAACATCACTTCTTCCCGCGAAGCTAGGCAAGGCCAAACAGGCAGAATGGGCACGTTCTCAACTTCATGGCTCCTCTGTTGAGTCGCGTGGATATCCGTAAAAATGAATTTGGCTACCGTGGTTATGCTAGGCATCTGCTCCTGTTTTTTCATACATTCTCTCATTTCAGTCCTCAAACAAACCCTGCAAGGAAGAGAGTACTAGTCTTGTTTTCCAGATGCACAGAAGACTGCCTGGAGCGGTTAGGGTGTTTGCCTAGAGTGGGCTCCGGAGCCCGCATCGTCCCGCTGCACCATGCTGGCCTAGTGCAAGGCCGCGCTCTCAGAAGACCATGCTAACCTCTAGCAGACTCCTTCTGCATGTCCAGTGACCGTTCCTCTGTCCTCATCACATCCATGCTACTGTTTCCCAGTCTTCATTCTGCTCACTGGTTGGCAGTGTCCTTGTGGGTCCCCCAGCCAGACAGAAGCCTCTCTCAGGCCTTGGATGCTGTGTTACTTGTCTCAGTGTCTCTGGTCCTTAACCCAGAATTTAACATGGAGCAGGAAGCAATAGATGTTTGTCAAATGAGGTGTGGATACTGTGGAATCTCATAGAATCCTAGCATTTGAGCTGGCCTTAGATGCCCTCTTTAGCACACAAGGCACAGAACCTGGGGAAGTGGAGGGATTTGCGCAGCGTCATCCCGTTAGTGGCAGTGTTTGGAGCAGAACAGATTCGTGACCCAGTTCTTTCTGTCTGCATCACCCATGCTGGGTTCTTGGAAATATAAAACCTGAGCCTCGAAGGGCCTCCTCTTAAGTGTGGGAGAAGACAGGTATTTGGGGCCAGGGTCCTTCCCAGTACCCTTAAACCATGCACCACACACGTATACACAGTGTCTTCACTGTTTTCTCTGAGCAGACACAAGTAGCGTGTAAACCCTGACTGTCTGGAATAAACTATTTTGTTTCCTTTATGTTTCCTGTGTTTAAAGTATAAGCCATAGTAATTGGTTAGTGAAAAGAATTATCAGGTCATTTATCAATTACAGGTACCCTTGAACTCTATGTTTTCATGTATTGCTGATGTGCAATTTAACATGTTAAATACTTGCAGCTGACCGAGCTTGTGATAACTGCTTTTCTGGTAAATGGGAGTTGATTTCGTGTTTTTACTAAACTAAGTGAAGGAGTCAATATTTACAGTGGCTTTTTAATAAATTCCATAACCCCATCACTGCTGTTCGTTCTAACACAACTGAAACGCGAAAGCCCTGAGTAATCCTTTTTAAAATATGATTTAATCTGCCTTGAACAATTCACAGATGGTATCAAAGAGTCATTAAAATAATTAAACTCAGACCCTGGTGACTCTTCGAGACCTGGTCCAAGTCATTCATTTTACAGAGAGGAAAATCCAAAGAGGAAAAGGGAACCGTTTTCCTGTTTCCCTGCCCCATTTCCCAGTGACCTTCAAAGCCGAGACGTCTCCTGAACATGACCACGGGGATCCGAGGAGTAACTGTCAGTGATGTGGAATCACGTCAGTGCTTAGTCCTTCAACTCTGACCTTGGTACTTTAAATCCCAGCCCTGACTGCTGCCACATTTCCACCCTCTCTCTGCTTTCCCCTGCCCTTACTATCTGCTCCAACTTCTGAACTCCTGAAACTTTGCCGATTGTCAGCTGCTCAGACCTGATGATTTTGGACTCACTTCAAAGCACCAGGTAGTGGAATTGTATCCTGTTTATGGTCATTTGCCTCTAGATGTGAGTACTAGTTTGGGACTATCTTCTGACTCTTGTATCTGTATTCATCCTTCCATAAACGAAGTTCTGACATTGGCTGAGTATTTCCACATCTTCTTATGTCCTCACCCTGGTGGGTTCTCCTGGGCAGGTATCTTGGGTGTGCTGGCCTGTCTCATGAGCACAAGCTCTGTGTCTGGCACTGAGTGACTTTCCCAAGGTCACCCAGTCCCTCACTGGCAGTGCCGAGACCACGAGGACATGTCCTGCCTCCCACCCAGCCCACTGTTCTCTGCAGTCCATCATCCACTCTTCCTTGGCTAGAAGGACAGAGACCAGAAATGGTAGATACAACTTCTGTGATATAATAACTCAGGCCTCAACTTTGTGGAATACAACATTGCTAATATTAGAATATAAATAATTCCATTAAGATATTACTAGTCTTCCAAATGGTCTAAGATGCATTGGAAATGAACAAGCAGCAGGGGATATATAATCAAATGCCTCTGCTGAAAAATAAATGTACAGTGTGGGCTTAAAGGAGCTGGAGCAATAAAAGGCTTGCCTGAGAAGACCACTGAAGTATAAGCAGACCTTGTTCAATATCTTGTGCAGTTTGCAAAGAGATTGCATTAGGCACTGTAATTGCAGAGTTATAACCTACCAGGGCCATTTGTTATGGAATGACTTGAGGAGAAGCAATGGGAAACCCGTGGCCAGATCCAGAACCTAATAAAATTTGAAAAACAAGCAATGCGAGTGAGGCGTTGTTAGTTGAATAATTTGTGTTATAATAATATATGGTAGATTTTACATTGAGAGCGTCTCAAATGGTCTGTCTGCCCTTTGAACAAAATCCTTGATCTGCTATTAAATGGGATTTCTAGATCTTATAGGAAAAATACTGAGCTGCAAAAATGTACTTTGGCAGAAAAGTAAAAATGATATTAATCTGGTAGCAGATTACCTAGCTCTGGGCAATGAAGACCTCACTGTGTCCCAGTCCTGTGCTCTGAGGTCACCAGCCCTGCCGTGCTCTGGGGATGGATGGAGTAAGAGGGAGCCCTCTGACATGCTTCCTGCATCTACTTTTGCTCCAGCATTGACTCTTGCAGCTCTAAGTGCCCAGACTTTAATTTTTCACCCTATGGTTAGCCTCTGTTGTGATTCTTCAGGATCCAGAGTGGTGGAGGTGAGATGCTTACAAGATAGGTCAGTATGCAGGCCCTAGCAAATTTAGCCTGCCACATTCCTAAATAAGCCAAGATAAATATCGTATGACTTATATATATTGTGGAATCTCCTGGAACCTTTTTTTTAAAAAAAAAAAAAATATTTATTTATTTATTTATTATTATTATTATTTTTAAATTTTATTTTGTCGATATACATTGTGGCTGATTATTGCTCCCCATCACCAAAACTTCCCTCCCTTCTCCCCCCCCCCACAATGTCCTTTCTGTTTGCTTGTCATATCAACTTCAAGTAATTGTGGTTGTTATATCTTCCCTCCCCCCCCCCCCGGTTTTGTGTGTGTGTGTGAGTGTGTGTGTGTGGGAGTGTGTGTGTGTGTGTGTGTGTGTGTGTGAATTTATATATTAATTTTTAGCTCCCACTAATAAGTGAGAACATGTAGTATTTCTCTTCTTTTTTTTTTTTTATTTTTTTATTTTTTTTATCTTTTTCGTGACCGACACTCAGCCAGTGTGTGCACTGGCCAGTCGTATATGGGATCCGAACCCGCGGCGGGAGCGACGCTGCGCTCCCAAGTGCTGCACTCTCCGGAGTGTGCCACGGGGCCGGCCCAGTATTTCTCTTTCTGTGCCTGACTTGTTTCACTTAATATAATTCTCTAGAGGTCCATCCATGTTGTTGCAAATGGCAGTATTTCATTCGTTTTTATAGCTGAGTAGTATTCCATTGTGTAGATGTACCACATTTTCTGTATCCACTCTTGTGATGATGGACATTTGGGCTGGTTCCAACTCTTGGCTATTGTAAAGAGTGCTGCGATGAACATTGGGGAACAGGTATACCTTCGATTTGATGATTTCCATTCCTCTGGGTATATTCCCAACAGTGGGATAGCTGGGTCGTATGGTAGATCTATCTGCAATTGTTTGAGGAACCTCCATACCATTTTCCATAGAGGCTGCAGCATTTTGCAGTCCCACCAACAATGTATGAGAGTTCCTTTTTCTCCGCAACCTCGCCAGCATTTATCGTTCAGGGTCTTTTGGATTTTAGCCATCCTAACTGGGGTGAGATGGTATCTCAGTGTGGTTTTGATTTGCATTTCCCGGATGCTGAGTGATGTTGAGCACTTTTTCATATGTCTGTTGGCCATTTGTATATCTTCCTTAGAAAATGCCTACTTAGCTCTTTTGCCCATTTTTTAATTGGGTTGCTTGTTTTCTTCTTGTAAAGTTGTTTGGGTTCCTTATATATTCTGGATAGTAATCCTTTGTCAGATGTATATTTTGCAAATATCTTCTCCCACTCTGTTGGTTGTCTTTTAACTCTGTTAATTGTTTCTTTTGCTGTGCAGAAGCTTTTTAGTTTGATATAATCCCATTTGTTTATTTTTCCTTTGGTTGCCCGTGCTTTTGGGGTCATATTCATGAAGTCTGTGTCCAGTCCTATTTCCTGAAGTGTTTCTCCTATGTTTTCTTTAAGAAGTTTTATTGTTTCAGGGTGTATATTTAAATCCTTAATCCATTTTCAGTTGATTTTAGTATACGGTGAGAGGTATGGATCTAGTTTCATTCTCCTGCATATGGATATCCAGTTCTCCCAGCACCATTTGCTGAAGAGGCAGTCCCTTCCCCAGTGAATAGGCTTGGTGCCTTTGTCAAAGATCAGATGGAAGTAAGTGTGTGGGTTGATTTCTGAATTCTCTATTCTATTCCATTGGTCAGTGTGTCTGTTTTTATGCCAGTACCATACTGTTTTGGTTATTATAGCTTTGTAGTATAGTTTAAAGTCAGGTAGTGTTATGCCTCCAGCTTTATTTTTTTTGCTCAGTATTGCTTTGGCTATGCATGGTCTTTTATTGTTCCATATAAATGACTGGATAGTTTTTTCCATTTCTGAGAAAAATGTCTTTGGAATTTTGATGGAGATTGCATTGAATTTGTATATCACTTTGGGTAGTATGGACATTTTCACTATGTTGATTCTTCCAATCCAAGAGCATGGGATATCTTTCCATCTTCTTGTATCCTCTCTAATTTCTCTCAGCAGTGGTTTGTAGTTCTCATTATAGAGATTTTTCACCTCCTTGGTTAACTCAATTCCTAAGTATTTTATTTTTTTGGTGGCTATTGTAAATGGGCAGGCTTTCTTACTTTCTCGTTCTGCATGTTCACTATTGGAGAAAAGAAATGCTACTGATTTTTGCGTGTTGATTTTGTATCCTGCTACTGTGCTGAAATCATTTATCAATTCCAAGAGTTTTTTTGTAGAGGTTTTAGGCTGTTTGATATATAGGATCATGTCATCTGCAAACAGGGATAGTTTGACTTCATCTTTTCCAATCTGGATGCCCTTTATTTCCTTCTCTGCTCTGATTGCTCTGGCTAGTACTTCCAACACTATGTTGAATAGGAGTGGTGAGAGTGGGCATCCTTGTCTATTTCCTGTTCTTAAAGGAAAAGCTTTCAGTTTTTCCCCATTCAGGATGATATTGGCAGTGGGTTTGGCATATATGGCTTTAATTATGTTGAGATACTTTCCGTCTATACCTAACTTATAGAGGGTCTTTGTCATGAATGAGTGCTGAACTTTATCAAATGCTTTTTCAGCATCTATAGAGATGATCATGTGGTCCTTGTGTTTGACTTTATTAATATGGTGTATCACATTTATTGATTTGCGTATGTTGAACCAACCTTGCATCCCTGGGATGAATCCCACTTGATCGTGGTGAATAATTTTACGTATGTGTTGCTGTATTCTGTTTGCTAGTATTTTAGTGAGGATTTTTGCATCTATATTCATCAAGGATATCGGCCTATAGTTTTCTTTTTTGGTTATATCTTTACCTGGTTTTGGTATCAGGATGATGTTTGCTTCATAGAATGAGTTTGGGAGATTTTCGTCCGTTTCAATCTTTTGGAATAGTTTGTAAAGAATCGGTGTCAATTCCTCTTTGAATGTTTGGTAAAATTCTGCTGTGAATCCATCTGGTCCTGGGCTTTTCTTTGTTGGGAGCCTTCTGATAACAGCTTCAATCTCCTTTACTGTTATTGGTCTGTTCAAATTTTCTGGGTCTTCATGGTTCAGTTTTGGGAGCTTGTGTGTGTCCAGAAATTTATCCATTTCCTCCAGATTTTCAAATTTGTTAGCGTATAGTTGTTTATAGTAGTCTCGAATGATTCCTTGTATTTCAGATGAATCAGTTGTGATATCGCCTTTTTCATTTCTAATTTTTGTTATTTGAGTCTTCTCTCTTCTTTATTTTGTTAGCCATGCTAATGGTTTGTCAATTTTATTTATCTTTTCAAAAATCCAACTTTTTGATTCGTTGATGTTTTGAATTGTTTTTTGGTTTTCAATTTCATTCAGTTCTGCTCTGATCTTAATGATTTCTTTCCGTCTGCTAACTTTAGGTTTGGATTGTTCTTGTTTTTCTAGTTCTTTAAGGTGAAGTGTTAGGTTGTTCACTTGCCATCTTTCCATTCTTCTGAAGTGAGCGTTTAATGCAATAAATTTCCCCCTCAATACTGCTTTTGCAGTATCCCACAGGTTTTGGTATGATGTATCATTGTTTTCATTAGTTTCAATAAATTTTTTGATTTCCTGCTTGATTTCTTCTTGGGCCCATATGTCATTAAGTAGAATGCTGTTTAATTTCCATGTGTTTGTATAGTTTCCAGAGTTTCGTTTGTTATTAATTTCTAGTTTTAATCCATTGTGGTCTGAGAAGATACATGGGATAATTCCAATTTTTTTGAATTTATTGAGACTTGATTTGTGACCTAATATGTGATCTATCCTGGAGAATGATCCATGTGCTGATGAGAAGAATGAATATTCTGAGGTTGTTGGGTGGAATGTTCTGTAGATATCTGCCAATTCCAATTGGTCTAGAGTCTTGTTTAGATCTTGTGTTTCTCTACTGATTCTTTGCCTAGATGATCTGTCTAATATTGACAGTGGAGTGTTCAGGTCCCCTGCTATTATGGTATTAGTGTCTATTTCCTTCTTTAGGTCTAATAGAGTTTGTTTTATAAATCTGGCTGCTCCAACATTGGGTGCATACATATTTATGATTGTTATGTCTTCTTGATGGATCAGTCCTTTTATCATTAAGTAGTGTCCCTCATTGTCTCTTTTTATGGTTTTTAGTTTAAAGTCTATTTTGTCAGATATAAGAATAGCTACTCCAGCTCGTTTTTCTTTTCTGTTTGCATGGTAAATCTTTTTCCATCCTTTCACTCTTAGTCTGTGTGAATCTTTATGGGTGAGGTGGGTCTCTTGTAGGCAGCATATAGTTGGGTCCTCCTTTTTGATCCAGTCAGCCAGTCTGTGTCTTTTGATTGGGGAATTTAAGCCTTTTACATTAAGAGTTGTTATTGAAAGGTGTTGATTTATTCCTAGCATTTTATTGGTTGTTTGGTTGTCTTAGGTGTCTTTTGTTCCTTGCTTTCTGATTTACTGTTTGGTTTCTGTGTTTGTTGGTACCTTAGGTTGTAGATAGCGTTTTTGTTTGCTTGTTTTCTCTTCATGAATGCCATTTTTATTATACTAGTGGGTATTGATTTTTCTGGGGTTTTTATGGCATTGGTAGTTATTTTTCAGGAACCAAACCCAGTACTCCCTTGAGGATTTCTTGTAAGGGTGGTCGTGTGGTAGTGAACTCCCGCAGTTTTTGTTTGTCTGAGAAATATACTATTTGCCCTTCATTTCGGAAGGATAGCCTTGCAGGGTAGAGTATTCTTGGCTGGCAATCTTTGTCTTTTAGTATTTTGAAAATATCATCCCATTCCTTTCTAGCTTTTAGGGTTTGTGATGAAAAGTCTGATGTTAACCTGATTGGGGCTCCCTTATAGGTGATTTGATGCTTCTCTCTTGCAGCTTTTAAGATTCTCTCTTTGTCTCTGAGTTTTGCCAATTTGACTATGATATGTCTTGGAGAAGGCCTTTTTTGGTTGAATACGTTTAGAGATCGTTGAGCTTCCTGGATCTGAAGATCTGTTACTTTTCCTATACCTGGGAAGTTTTCTGCCACTATTTTTTTGAATATGTTTTCAATGGAATCTCCATTTTTCTCCCCTTCTGGAATACCCATGACTCGGATATTTGAGCGCTTAAGGTTGTCTGATATCTCTCTCAGATTTTCTTCAATGTCCTTGATTCTTTTTTCTTTCTTTTTGTCCGCTTGTGTTATTTCAAACAGCCCATCTTCAAGTTCAGAGGTTCTCTCTTCAACTTCGACAAGCCTGCTGGTTAAACTCTCCATTGTGTTTTTTATTTCGCTGAATAACTTCTTCAGTTCAGCAAGTTCTGCTACATTTTTTTTCAGGACATTGA
Organism: Cynocephalus volans; assembly: GCF_027409185.1. Taxonomy (NCBI): domain Eukaryota; kingdom Metazoa; phylum Chordata; class Mammalia; order Dermoptera; family Cynocephalidae; genus Cynocephalus; species Cynocephalus volans. Next base: position 3,071,637 of record NC_084474.1, on the reverse strand, counting down.
TTTCTTTGTACATTTCCTCTTTCAGATCCTGTATACTTTTCCTCATTTCCTCATGATGTCTAGCTGTGTTTTCTTGTATCTCATTCAGTTTCCTTAGAATTATCACTCGAAATTCCTTGTCAGTCATTTCAAGGGCTTCTTGTTCTATAGGATCTAGAGTTTGAGATTTATTAACTTTTGGTGGTGTACTTTCTTGATTTTTTGTATTTCTGGTATCTTTTTTTTGATGTTTATTCATTGCGGCAGGGGGATTCACAGTCCACCGGTTTGAGACTAATGACTAACTAGGATGTTGCTGTGGTTGCCAATTTCATATGGCTCCCTCCGTGACTGCTCAGTTGGCCTCTAGTGCCTTGTGTGTGTGGTTGCCTCGGGTCTTGGGCTTCTCCGGGGAGCCACTTTTCTGGTCAGCTTGGACTCTGCTGGGCTGGTGGATCACGTACCACAGGGTGTGTGATCTCTGTTGAGCTTTCACTTTCTGTACAGGACTTCTCCCCGTTCCGTGTGCTCTGGCCCAGGCTGTTAGATCGTGCAGTGGCGACCCCACCGGGTGTGTGGTTTCTGTCGAGTCTCCGCCTCCCTGGCCGCACGTCTCCCCACTCTGTGCGCACTTTGCTGGGCTGGGGTGTGTCTTCTGCAACCCTCGTCTATCAGCTGGGCCTTCAAGACCCTGCTCGGCCCCGCCTCGCCCAGGAAGTCTACCAGGTTTCTGCTAGGCACAGATGACCGGTCTCTCTGGGTGCCTTTGTAGCACTGTGTAGATCTTTCTTGGGACTTGTTCACCTTTGTATCCCCCCGGTATAAACCGAGTCTAGCGCCCGTCTGCAGCCAGCTCTCCGGCAGGTTCAAGCGGACCTGGGAACTCTCCTCCTACACTATTCCCAACTAGAAATTGGTTAGGCTTTTTTCCGAACTGGTGGCCACAGAGATGGTAACTGCCTCCCAGTAACAGGAAGTTTACCGGGGGCCGGAGTCCAGGGTGTGGTGGAGTGAGAGTCGGCCCGCCTGTACTTCCTTGCCCTCCCGACACTGGCCGGGGACACCCCACACCACCAACCCGCCAGAGAACTGTGGAGGGAGTGGGAGGGGAGGTCGGCCCGCAGGCTCCGGAAAGCCCCACGCCGGGCCAAGCAAGTGGGAAGGCTCAGTGACGGCCGAGCCGGGCAGAGCTGCCAGCACCTGGGAAAATGGAGGCAGCCCCGGGGCGGTGAGTGGCCTGGTGATGCAGGCGGGAGCCCGGTGGGCGTCAGCTACCCGAACAGAGCTGGTCCAGGGGTCACTCACAGGGTTGTGCCAGGTCGGGCGCTCACTCTCTGCCTCTGGTTTGCCGCCTTCCCCGTTCTCGGCCGCTGTCACCTCGGGCTGTTCAGTCGCGGCACGGCTCGGGCGCTCCCAGGAATCTTCTTTAATGCCGGCCTGAAACCTCGAATCCTGAATAGGGCAGCTGGCCGCCTTCAGCGCAGCCCCGGCCTCCGGGATCCTGTCTGCATCCACAGCAGCCCCGGTGCCGTGTTCCCTGTTTAGAGACTCGCTTTTGCAGCTAAGAAATAGTTCTTTTCCTGCTCCACACTTCAAAGCTGTTGCCTGTAAATGAGGCAGCCTCTCCTGCCGAGGGCAAAGTGGCGGTCATCCCCCATGACCGGCCACCAGCAGCGGTCCTCCCTTAAGAGATGGCAAGAGGAAGGTCCACAGGTTTCCCGGCTGCCTGAGGCCCAGTGGCCGCCTTTTCCACCTCAGCTACTCCTCGCCAACCGCCGCAGCCACTGCCATCTTGAAACCTCTCCTGGAACCTTTTACAACTAGTGATAAAAATATAGATTTGTATTTCATATCAAACACTCTCCAAATGCTGGGATTTTGTTTGTCTGATGGCCTAACATTTGTGGAGCTGAACGTTTCTACCATGCATTCTCCTGTGGTGGGTAAGTGATTCACTCAAAGAGACTAGATTAAAGTGTCTCAGGGCAAGAGTAATGTGCTGTGCTTATAGCCTGAAAAGACATTACTGACCCGCTGTATTAGTCTGTTTCTGTTGCTTATAACAGAATACCTGAAACCAGGTAATTTATATAAAAACGAAATTTATTTCTTACAGTTTTGTAGGCTGGGAAGTCCAAGGTGCAGGGAACACATCTGGTAAAGGCCTTTTCCTGGTGGTGACTCTGTAGTGACGCAGGGTGTCACATGGCAAGAATGGGCTGAGCAAGAGAGAGCTGACCTGCTCAGTTGCTCTTCTTATGAAGTCATCAGAACCATGCCCATTACTCCATGAAAGGACCAATCCATTCATGAGGGCACAGTCTTTACAACCTAATCACCTCTTAAAGGTCCCACCTTTCAATTTCCACAATCGGATTTACCACCCTCTTAACACTGTTATAGTGGGGATCAAGTTTCCAGCACATTCACTTTTGGGGGACACATTTGACCCACAGCAAGTACAATTAAAGGGCACACATCGGCTGATTGTCATGGACATGGTGTACTCTGGGTGGACATGACCTACACTGGGTGGATGTGGCCTACACTGGGTGCATGTGGCCTACACGGAGTGCACGTGGTCTACACTGGGAGCATATGGTCTACACTGATCCCTCTTCCAGCTCATGACTCTTTTCTCAGGGGACTGTGGAAATTCCTGACTCACCTCAGTGCCTCTCATTTAAGTGTCAGCAGCACATAGCTAATGCTAAGATATGGGAGAAATAAGGTTCATGACTCGTGCTGACTGTCCCTGGTGCTGTCAGGTGCCTGCTGCCTGGGCCTGGCTCCTGCAAGGCTGTGCTTGCTCCCCTTCTGGGTGGCCCTCCTGTCCCTGCTGCCAGCAGTGCAGTGCGGAGTCCATCCTGCCGTGCCTGTCCGGCCTCAGTAGCCTCCTTACCAGTGTCTGCCTTAGAAGTGAATCTCTGCACTTCCTGCCGGCTCCAGCCTGAGTCCTCCAGCAGCACATCACAGCCATTGGAGGCGCTGGGTGTGCTCTGCCTGCCTGTGGACATCCAAAGAATTCATGCTTCTGTTATTTTCTTTACCACTTCCTGTGCTCCCTAAGGCATCTTCCTGAGCTAGAAAGATGGCAGAGAGTCTGAATGGACGTGCAAGGCCAAGTCCACATGAGGCTGACCCTGGTGGCCCCCATATTCCCCCCCTCTTCGAGGCACATCCACTCAGCATTGTTGCCACCAGCTCTTCTCCACTTTGCTCCCTGTGGTGAGCTGAAAGCATCAGAGAATGAAGACCCTGTCCCGTCCCCCACATCCTACCACCTACGACTGGGGTGCAGACAGGAACTGGTGGCTGGCAGCTCCCCTCGGGGGGTGACTGTGCAACACCATGTGCTTTGCGCCGGCGCCCACGTCCCAGAGCACCCAGCCTTATTCAGAGTGAGCTTGCTGGCCGCCAGCTCCTTTGCTGGCCATTTGCTCTAACCTGTCTCATTTCTCCACTTCCCCCTAGTTTTTCCTGGAGCTGCCTCTAGAATAAACTTCTTGTACTTGGTTCCGTGCATCAACCCCTTCTGGGGAAACCCAAACCAATTGAACAGTGCCAGCTAGAGACGTGAGGCAGGAAACTGTTTTTCAGGCAAATACCTACTTGGCCTGAGTGAGCCAGACCCCTGCTTGCCTCCTGCTTTTCATCTTGAGTGTGGATCTGACCTCTAAAACTGGACATTTTTTTTTCTTTTTCTAGTAGTGGAAACAAATGTAGTATACTCAATAAAAATGACCACATGGTTTCAATTTTTACATTAAACAAATGAGTTGGTAGCTTGGATTTTAAAATATCAAAAGATGATTAAAAGTCTTGTTCTAAGTAGTACCTGATTTTCTCTAAGCACAAACTGTGCCCGCTTAAACAATATTTAAAACATAGTTTCATTTTTAAAATCTGGAGCATCAGTTGAACACTATGAAATATATTTGGTGTCAAGGAGTATTATTTATACTTGCTTTTCCCCTGGACCCTCTGACAGAATTGTTTGTGAGCGTTTAAGCTCTGGGAACAGTGAGCAGATTAATGCCAGTGGCTCTGGTGGCTCCTGTGGGACTCTCCCTTACAGAGGAAAATGCTGCCTTCTCTTGCCTTTGTCCTGGACACCCCAGGATAAAGAAGTTTTTTTCTTCTGTTACATTTGGACTGATGTTTTTAAATACCTGTAAATACTGAATCTGAGGCTTGTGAAAACATGCACACAGATGGTGGAAACCTAGTGCCCGCAGATGAATGTGTAGACAGCCACAGTGAGTTAAACTCCAATCGTCCAGGCGGGCTCAGTCGTACGTTCTAAAGGAGGAGAGAGGGGTAGAAATGAGAGAGTGTTCCAGTGGTCTGATCTGTGCTGTGTGCCTCATTTGTTTTATCTCCAGTCTCATACCAATTGTAGTAAAACTATCTGGGAGGATAATTTCCCTTTAGAAAGCCAAAAATGCATGGCTCCTCGGTAGACTGCATTTGCAGCAGACGCTCTGTCTCTGTGACACACTCACTGAGCATCGACTTGCCCTTCGTGATACACTCTTCTGTTGGGTGGCTTTTCCTCTGCAAGCTTTGAGGCAGGGACCCTGCTTCCACTTTCGAGTGCCCCACATTCCACGCCCTATTCTCTTTAGCTAACTAGCGCATCGTAACCACCGAGGATGTTCACGTTCACTAAAAGGATATTCACCCGATCCATAATTTCCCATTTCATTCGAGTTTTATATACATTTTATAATTCCTGAAATCCAAACATTGGTGTCTATTTGTATAGCGACCCAGCATTCTACGATAACATTTAGAATGCTCTCTTAGAAGCTGCCTCTGCCACTAAAATTGTAACAATTTTCTAGACAACATTTTGGTTGAACTGCTGGAAATTGCCAGCATTTATACACCTGTCTAGTCCCTAGCCCTGGAGCTCTGACTCATGAATCTGAAATGGGGCCCTAAAATGCATGCAAACTTCTTGTGCACGTTAAGATTTTACAGCCAATGCTCTAACATCTTGTGATTGCCTTTCCCTATACTCTAGTACAAGAAAAGCCACATGGGATTACTCTGTGTTTTAAAACTTTGTATAAAAAAATGTAAGAATATAATCCTTCACATTGCTTTAAGACCCTTGTGTAAAGGTCATCATGGCATCATATGGTGATATCATATCATGACATCATAGCAAATTCTTCTCAAAGCTCAGGGTCTAGTAATAATTGAAATATTCTTTCCCTGATAAATTTACTTCCAATTATTATTAACTTCTGAAATCTATTATGTTTCCTTCTTCACCCTCGGCCTGCTAGAAAACCTAAAGCCAACTTTCGTGAAATTACTGTAGCTTTCCTCTGACAAGCTTTTAAACCATTGATATTTATTTTTCTTTTCTTTAATACTTGAACCAGAAAAAGGAAAAGGGCTGAGCGTTCTTATCTTATCATGAAGGGCTTTTATTTAAAGTTGCATCAATCCTCTTGTAGAGGTGTTCTTACTCCTGAGTTCCTGGAAAGCAGAGCATGAGGCAAGGATTGAAAAGCCGGTGCTTTGCTGCCAGATGCACACCCAGGCACCACAGGGAAGGGAGAAGCAGAGGTGTGAGAAGGCTCTGTTGCTGCGCTGGCTCGTGCTTCCTGATGATCTGCACACAGGCACAGAAGGCGACCTAGCAGAGCCATCACTCAGTATGTGCAATACTTCTGGACTGTCCGTATCAAGGAAGCTTGCCTTAAAGCATCCCATAAGAGAGAGGAACACAAGGGGATTCCCTTGTCCAGATCCATCCCATCTCTGATTTTCTTTAGGGCAAAATTGTCTCCATGAGAAGCTAATTCTCAGATACTTCTAGGTTGGGTCATCCAGGCATTTTGGAGGCTGCTTGGGATGGCAGATTCCATACCATGTGGCGTAGTGTTTCCTTCAAGTTCAGAGGTGGTGGAAGGAGCCAGAAACTTGGCACGTGTACCTGACCTGACATTCTCAGGACAAGGGACTTACTGGCCCCTGGTGGTGGCATCAAGCCCATAAAACTGGCCAGATGAGGAAATCCAAGGTGCCCAGACGAGGGCTGTGTTTGATACACAGCAGACAGGAAGTAGGGAGCAGGCATGGGGATGGAAGAAGGCAGGAGGCAGTGGACATGCAGAGCTGAGGACAGTGGTGACTGTGGAGTGCTGGCAGGAGGCAGAGCTCATTTGACCAGTTTAATTTGGTAGGTCAAGAATTTCCAGCTTGGAGAATGATGGGGTAGAAATACCATGGACTAGAAGACACAAAACATGAGGACCGTGTTTATAGGCAAGTGGGGTTGGGGATTGAGTGGGATGGGGTAGTAAAGACACTTTTGACGCATTGGGTTTGAAGTCAGGGGAAGGTGTCGCTGGAAGGGGAAGGTGTCATATCATTGGATATGTGAGTTTGGAGCTTAGGAGGGAAGCTGAGACCACCATATGGACATGGGATCATAAGCACGGATGGAGGTTGTAACTGAAGTCCATGAGCGGGTAAGCTCAGTGGTGAGACCAAAGTGGGAGGAAAGTAAGCCGAGCACAGGAACACAAGGAAGACCAGCGTGTGAGAGCGGCTGCTGAGGGTGCGTGGCAAGGGGGCACGACAGGACCCTTAGGGAGGGTTGCCAGAGATACGGAAGTGGAAACTTTCTGTGGTTGTCACAAGAAACGAGGAGCCTGCATGTCCTGCTCATTACTTGCATTGACACACAGATTGGTCCTTGGGTCTGTGATGTCACCCTAGAGCAGTAGTGGTGATTATTTATCATCCACACACTCTTGAAAAAGGAAAGACTGTGGATAAGAACTTCCTGAGTATCCATCACACGTCCCAAACAGCACTGGGTAGTTTGCATATGTCACCTCCGATATTCCTCTACCACAACCCTGTGAAGTGGATGGTATTATCTTTACTCTTGCAAGGCAGGAAAATGGGCCTCCGTGTCATGTGACAGTAGCAATGGTGCTGGGATTGGAGCCGTGGGTCTGTCTGGTCCGAAGGCCCATGTACTTCCTCTGTACCACACTACTTCTGCCTTTCAACCATGACAATGGGCTTTGATCATAATATTCTTGCTGAAATATCAGCTCTCTAGATTGCAGGGAGAGCTCCAGACCCTGCTTCTTCCAGTTTAGTGCTGTACTTAAGCTGCTTGTCTGTAAAACTAAAATAGATGATAGTAAAATTTTATATTTAACCTCTCTTGAGAAACCATTTGAACATTTGAAACTTACTTTTCATCTTTACTGGTCTTCTTTTACTAGTGCTCAGAATAATAAACAAAATACAAACATTTTTTTCCAGAGGGAAATCCTGCATAGATATGATGTAGGACAGAGTAATGTTTTTCTAAATCTGATTACATGTACCAGACAATAAATTGAAATGTGAATTTCAGAGGTCCGATATATCCCACAGGTTATATGTAAAAGTGCCGGGCAGACACAATTAATGATGACACATTGATGTAGTTTAAATGGACCAAAACCTAAATAATGCTGTAGCTGTCATGCTGGGTCTGTACTTCTGCCTTGAATAGATTTTCAACGTTCGAAAGGAATATTTATGCTCTTATGCTAAGATAAAAGAGCAAAGTCAAATAAGCTATTACACGGTCCATTAAAACCACTTTCAAGTGACTCTCTACAGCCAAAATTTCCACAACTTTTGCATTTGCAGAAGGAACTTTTCAATTAAGCACAGACCACTGTTCTAAGAACACAAAGAAAAGTGCAGGTGGCAGGGCACTCTGGGTCTTTTCAAGAATGATAATTGTGTATTTGTTATGTAATGATGAAGAGAAATCTCTGTAACAGCCTTCATGCACGTTGAGCTAAGAAAAGTCAAAACTTGCAAAAGTATAGATCTGGTTTTCAGGCTTGAGAATAGGAGAAGGTGTAGTCTAGGACTACCCCGGTTCACACACTGCCTGCTCTCCACTGCCCGTCTCTTAGTCCTCCTTTTTGCTGTTTATAGAGCCTGCAAATTTGAATCAAAGATATGCCCAAAGGTTCAAGAGTGCATGGACAACATCTCTTTCTGATTCGCAGTCTCAAGGAAAACATGGCAAATGTACAAACATCAAATTCCTATTTCTGTGTGAGATCCAGGCACTCTTCCCAGCAGAAAAGATAAGAGAATTAAATCGTGTTCTTGCCCACTCATGAAAGAAGTCGTCCTGCTTTCATCCAAACGAAGCTGATGACTCATTTTCCCTTAAGTGGTTCAACTGGCAATCAAGCTTCCCACACAGGTGCAATAAAAATACGGGTATGATTTGGTCGATCGTCCACTTGATTAGGATATTTTTGTGTGGTTGTCTTTAGACATCCTCTCATGGAATGAAATGCTGACCCTGCATTGCTTCCTCACACAACCTGTTTTTGGTTTGTAATATAGTGTCTACCTGAGGCATGATATGCTTACAGAGGTTTGATCTAAGATCAAAGACAAGTGTACACCCGGATGTTTTTTGTGGATGAGAAAAATTGGTTTTGTTATGCTTTAAATTTATTCATGTGAGACTCTGCAAACTTTCAACTTTATGGATTTATTATATGAAATGAAGGCTTTCCAAGTTCTGGACTGAATTATCAGTGGGGATTTGTGGATTCTCCATAGTTTTGTTTTCAAGGATTGGCATTATCGGAAGATATTTTTATTTATTTTTTTATTCTTTAAATAACCTGGTAGAGTTTGCCAGTTGGAATCTGTTAATATTGCAGTGCATTAATTCGTCTTCTAACAGCTCTACAGGTCGGAGCTGCTGCCTTACCTTGGAACTGGTTAACTATATCAGGGTAGAGCTTTGTGCCCTTTGACACAGCAAATCCGGTGACCTGTGTCCTCCCTGAATTGGGGCTTTGTGGCCACAGGTGGCACATGGAGTATCTCCTCAAAGGCAGCCAAGCAAAGTGACAGACAGGGCTGGACACTTGAGGGAAGCCACAGCTCAAAGCGACAAGAGAAGTTTCGAGGGATGACAGGACCAAGCATCCCGAATCAGTTGTCCATCAAGGAGTCAAGAAAGTGAGGGTAGGTAAGAAAAAAAAAAGGAAGAATCCACAAAACCAAAACAAAATCAGGAAAACCCACCTCACTTGTTATTTTGTCATAGTGAGGTATATGTGTGGTTTGGCCAAGTTCAAAGGGTTGATGGATGGTAGGTCAGATTGGCCAATATTAGGGACTAACTGTGGGTTGGGGAAGTAAATTTTTGTGAAAGGGAGAACATGGTGACCAGCCCTTGGGCAGAGTTCAGCACGTTGCCGTCCAGTAAAACACCCAGTCAGCCCCAGGGATGCCCGAGGCAGGTGTGGGAATGGAGCTCCACGGGCAAGTGGAGCCTGGCTTTGAGATCTGCAGACAATGAGGAAGTGTCCAGGGCAGCTCAGGGACTGGTGCTGCAGGTCTGCAAAGAGACAAGATGAAAAGTTAAGAGTAACCACTTAGAAACTTTTTACCATAACTTTATAGAGTAATTTGGAGTTTGCTGTATCTGATGATAAAACTTTGGGCTTGTGTTTTACATGCCTTAGTTTTTATTTGTTTTTTACTAATTTAATTTTTATTGGATATTACAAAATTATGGTCTGCAGCATACTGAAAATTAAGAGTCCATAAAATGAAAAAATGTGATCATTTACCACAGATACTTTGAGAAGTACTGACTATGCAAAAGGAATAAGACAGACTCAGGGGGTCCCCAATTTCTTCCCTGCCTTCTGCCTTTGCCCACTCTTTTTCCTATTTTTGCTATCTTTCTCCCTACTTGTGATTTTTGAAGACCTTTTAAACCACAAGGATTCCTAAAACAGTTCCTAGAATCTTGGAAAATACTAGCTTAATGGTCATTGGTACCCCAGACTGCAGGTTTGGTTAAAGTAAACAAACAAACAAACAAACAAAAACCAAAAAAACCTGCCTAAGTCAAAACCACAAGGACACATACTCAGATTTCCCCTGCCCTATGAAATTCTGACCCTGTCTCGACCAGGAGTCGCCTGGTCTTCAATGTTCTTTAGAGTGCATCAGCTAAATAATGCCTTTCACTTCTGTTTGAATCCCTTAAAGTGTTCTCTTTCTAGGACTGAAAATATCCAGACAATGAGGGATGTGCAAGAGCGACCCACTTTCATGTTGAGGGGATGGAGGTGGGTCTTATACTGCTGCCCGTCTGTGATGTGTGCCTGACAGTTAAGTGCTCAGGTGTAGGTAGAATAGTACACGTTTTTCCAAACTCGTCTGGCTGGAGGGACAAAGGTTAGTTATTTTCTGCCCTGGTGGTGTCCTGTGTTATAACAGAAGAATGGAGAAGCTCGCTGGAGGGACACTGGGCTGGCAGTGGGGGCTGACATGAGGAAACAAGCTCTTCTCCAAGACAAGGGCTTGGGCACCTGTACCAGGTTGAGAATCTGGTCTCCCAAGCTGGGGGGATGTGGTTGGACATTCTAGACTTTTGGAGCCCTTCAGAAGGCCAGTTCCTAGGACAGGAGCACCATACCGGGATTAGGTTGCAAGTGTTCCTCACTGCTCAGCCTTGGGGTATACGATCAGAATCTCTCACTTCCTCTCTCTGAGCTGAGGATGGGGTCTAGGGGTTGCCAAAGGTGGGGCCTAGACTATTGTCAGGGGTGTTAGGCTCACCTGAGAAGGAGTAGGAAGACTATGTGGGCTGGGACCCAGGCAGGATCCTACCTACATCTTGTAGGGAGTGGTGTAGACGGGCGTTAGTTGGTCCAGTTTTACCTTGGTAGGACTCAGAGATAGAAGTTCACACAGCTCAGGCTGGAAAGGGGTCAGGACAACAGGCTACCTGAGTGCGAGGCATTTTATCTGTTGGCTTTTGACCTAAGAGGAACGATGAATGTTGAAGCTGCACACTGAGATATTCAGTTTATGGAGACTGGGCAGAAAGAGCTTTCTTCCACTGCACCCACACCCATACCTACACACACGTGCTTAATTGACAGCCATTCAGTGAGCAGCTTAGTTTAAGTGAGGAGATGCAAACACAGGAAAAAAGGAAAGTGCACTGGCTTGAATAGATCAGGACCAGGAGACGTTCCACACTCTGTGTGATTAGTAGAGACAATCACTGTCCAGGGAATCCAGAGGATGACTCAGTCACTGCGCACCATGAGGAAGGATAAACAGAGGAAGGGACTGGTGCTGGGGACTGAAGACTGGGTTGACTGAGTGACAGGACCCCACTTGCTTCCCCACCATTCTCCTTAAACAGCACATGCCAAGCTACCACCGTCCACGTATGTCTCCCTTCCAGATGTCTTCAGCCTGTTACTGTCAACAGGCTCACCTTGCCCTCGCACACTAAACAGATGACCCGAAAGCCCAAAAGTTGGTGAAAGGATTGGAAGCTTTATTCAGATAACCGGCATCTAGGGGATGGCCAGGCTAAAGTCATCGCACCTTCTGATGCCTGTTCAGGGGTTCCTAAAGGGGAAGAGGTGGGAAGGTGAGGTAAGGGGAGGCACAGGGGGAGGCTGGCTGTGGGACCAGCAGGGGGTCTGAGTCAGATGTCAGGGTCCCATGATGGACTGGGTGCTTTAGCATCATGGAGTCTGCAGTTGGTGGACTGGTCAGCTTCAGACCCTTGGTATTACCTCAGGGTTGGTGTCCTTACCTCCTAGGGAGAGCTCAAAGACAATAACCTCGATCAGGCATCACTGGAACATAAAAATACCTGACTCGTAACTCTGACTAATGGGGATGCAGTTTTCCTTTAAGCAAGAGGGTGAGTTAATAATCAGCCAGGGTGCTGAGCCTTTCTCTTGGAATTCCTGTGTTTGCAGTTCATTAGGAAAGATAAGAAAAACAAACAAGCAAACTTAGTTTCAATTCTTAATTTTAGGTGCATAACATCTAAAGTAAATCAACATAAGAGGGTGTAATGGGAGATAAACTTTTGAGTGGGATCTTTTTGGGGTGTAGTTTCTTCCCTGGCAGTCTCAGCCATATGGTCAGTTTCTCAGTTCCTCTGCTAACCTTAAGGAATTGATTACTATCAGTTCTCAAGTTAGTGGCCAACTAAAGTTTTCTGCTTGGTCTTAGTTACCCCAAAGGTGGCCATTCTCTGGCTAAGGTCCCTTTCAACTCCCCAGTGTCAATCATTCCACCCATTTCTATGGATAACAGATGAAGACTGTCACCTGGCTACTTCCTGCTGGGATGGGACATTGAATGGGTTAATTTGGAGTGGTATTTCATGACATGGTGGGAGATATACTTCTTAGTTCCTTTCTTCATCTTTGGAGTAATGGAAGGTATCTGTCCGTCCTCAGTTTTTATTTTATTTTATTTTATTTTTTTAATCTCCTCCTGCATAGTTTTATTCTTTTGGGGCACTTGTATAGAATGTATATGAACAGAAGAACAGAAAAAACATGATTACTGCAAAAATGGTTCATCCAAGAGACATATATATAGAGTCAGTGGGTAATAAACATCTTAACCATTTGAAAAACCCTCTGCAAGCCTTGTCATATTTTTTTATTAAGCTTAGGATATGTTTCTCTTCTTTGTCTACTGTCATTTGGACCTTTGAGTAGACCTTATTGGAGGTTTGTAAAACTGATTCTAAGTCAGTGTCTAAAAGTCTTAGTTCCTCTTGTGGCCATTTAGTTTCCATGGGAATGACACCTTGAGGAGGGTAGAAGCTGGTCTCAAAGAACAACTTGTCTACAAAATCTAAGGTATCATAGGACTTGTCTACAGTGGGCAAACTTATTTTGCCCACGACCTTGGTGTTATATCAAATACTAGTTTCTATGAGGGGAAAAGAAGTTTCTTTACAGTAGAAATCAAATAGCTTTACAAATAGTATTTTATTGATTCTCCCAATGAAAGTGGCCTTTTCCCATATACAGATGTTGTGGCTTGCAGGAGTTGATACTAAAGGCCAGACGTAGGAGAAATCAGAGTTCTAAGTATTCTGAGGGCAGAGCCGTTGCCCCTTCTGTTCTCACAGTCAGAGAGGGAAATAGGATGCCATGTGTTTGAATCAGTTAGAATAGCCCAGTGACTTCCCACAGAAAGGACTCTGGTGTGATTGGCACTCATCCGGATGCCTGCTAATTGGACCACTGAGTAACTCTGGGTTTTATTTAGTCTAGGCACCAGGGCTTTAAGGACACAGTACCTAAGGTCACATTTACCACCCAGGAATTTCCATAAGGCTGGGGGCGGGGACCATAAACTTCCCAAAGGTGTTTAGACAGGATGTTAGCTCTGAGCGAAATGGGCCACTGCCTCATAGCTGTCTCAGATTCCACTTGTATCAGCATGGCCACTAGTCCCTGTCCCTGTCCCTGTTGAGTCAGGGTGCATGCGTGTTCCCATCTCCGAGTTTCAGAATAAGACTGTAGGAGTTGCTGAGGCTTTTTTTACCCATTGTTCTCTGCGCTTTCCCAGCCTTTTTCTTCTTCTTGGAATAACACACCTCTCTATATCCTACCTTGGATAAATTGTCCTTTTCTAGAGAATGCCTTTCTTCAGTGGCAGCAGATTCTGACTGTCCCAAAGTGCTTAGTCCTGTTCCCATTCCTCCTAGAGATCTCTTTTTAGTCTATGTGGGGGCCAGTTCTGGTGTATCCACCATGAATGTCACTGGTGGCATATTAATAACCATATTAGTAACCTTAGTGCAATTGGCATGGATAGGGTTAATCCAGAGTTTCTAGGTTTCCCGAACCATTGCCAGATGGGTGGATGTCACTCCCAAGTCGGCTTTTGTCCGGATGTTCCTTAAAGCCTCCCATAGTCAGCCTGGTAATGGTTGAGTTTGTATTGTCGGGTGTCTCTGCCCACCATTTTATTCCTGTCAACTGATTCTTGAGAGGCTTCTTATTCTGGGCCACAGGCGTCCATCCCCAACCACAAGGTTGAGGAGTCTCTGAGCACGTTACGCTGTGGCAGATTACGCGGGAGGCTGCTGCCCTTCTCATCGTGCCCGGACAAAGTTCTAAGCCTCTACCCATCAGTTTCTATTGTGACAATGCTCTTTCTGTTTGGAATTCTCTAGTAGCCTACCAGTGTCGTTGTTGGGCAAACACTCCTGTAACAAGTCATATTTTGTTTGACTTTTGAAATAAAGGTATCCCAGGAAAGGATTTCCTTTAGCTAAATTCAAAATTGAGCTGCTCCCCCGGCAGCTTTCATTACATTGCTACTGAGACCATGCCGCATGACATATGCCTGTCTGTCCCACAGGGAGATCTCTAAGATTGGCAATTTCCCAAAAATGTTCTTCAGGTTTAAGAAGTGGAGGAGGGGGTGTCAAACAAACAAAAAGGACCAAGGTATAAGGGGACTAAAGTAAAACGTAAAATCATCTTCCTTTGGTTACATAAACAACAAGCAGAAAACTTATTTCTCTTTTCCGAGCAGGAATTTTAGGTTTTCCACTGGATTAGAACTCCACTGAGGCTTAGAACTGTCTGTTTCTGAATTCTCCTCAACAAGTGCCCTTTTGGCTCATGTCTGATGAAATGAATCCAGGGCTTTATTCCTGAGAGCTTTAAGGTAGAATATGTTGTTAATAAGACGTCACAGGGCCCTCCCCATTTTTCTTTTAGCTGGTGGTTGGGACCCTGTTCCTTCCAAGACTTCAGTAACACCTTATCCCCTGGGAAAAAGGGGTGCAAAGGGTCATCAGTGGGATAAGTGCACCTGGAAAGAACGAACTGATGAATTAATGACAACATTTCATGTAATTGTTTTACATATTGTTTTACTTGGATCTCATTTTCTAATTCAGGATTACTTAAGTTTAACCAGACTTGGAAAGGTCTCCCAAGTACAATTTCAAAAGGACTCAATTCGAGTCCGCCTCTAAGTGCTATTTGAATATGGAGCAGGGCAAGGGGTCGGGTGGGTTTCTTGGCTGAGTTTGGCTAAAGTCTTTTTGAAGGTATGATTTGTCTTTTTGGTTTTCCACGGGATCGTGGCCTCCAGGAGGTGTGGAGCCCCCAGATGATCTTTAAAATTTTGTTCACTGCTCTCACTTCAGCCGCAAACACAGGTCCATTATCACTCTGTATTGAGCTGGCAGCCTGAATCTTGGAATTATTTCCTTTAATGGTGTTTTTATTACTTCAGTTGACTTTTCACTTTGTGTGGAAAGGATTTCTCACCACCCTGAGAAGGTGTCTGCCATTACCAGCAAACAGCTGAAATACCCAGCGGCTCTGGACATGGGTGTGACATCTATTTGCCAGTCTTCAAATGGACAAGTGTCTTTATATTGCCCGCCATGCAGCATTTGACGTGCTTCCATCTCAGGATTATTTCGGGCACATATTTGGCATCCTCTGTTACTTGCTGAATAATTTTCCTCATACAAGCACCTTTGGTTGGGGCCACAGCCATTCTTTCAGGGCATCTCGGCCACAATGAGTCTTCTTGTGTAGATGTTTAATAATTGGATACATGAGTGCCTTAGGGAGCAAAATCGTGCCTGTTTCATTTACTTTCCATTTCTTGGAGGGATCCTCACCTGTGAAACCCCATTCTTGGGCCCTTCCTGATCCTCAGTGGTGTGCCGAGGGGTAAAGCTGATGAGGTCCACGTGTCGGATCGAAGTCCCCACTAAGGGGGATAGTTTAGCCACTTCTTTGGCTGCTTTATCAGTGGCCTGGTTCTCTTGAGTTATCATAGAATTGCCATTTTGCTATCCAGGACAGTGCATGACAGCTACTTCTGCAGGTAACATAACTGCCTGTAGAAGTGTTAGTGTTTCATTAGGGTATTTCATATCTTTATTCCCAGAAGTTAGCAGTCCTCTTTCCTTCCAAATGGCCGCATGTGCATGCAAAAATCATACAGGCATACCTGGAATTGGTGTAAATGTTGACTCTTTTACCTTGAGATAACTCCGGAGCTCGGGTGAATGCAATCAGTTTGGCTTTGTCGGCTGAAGTCCCAGTGGGGAAGAGAAAGGCCTCTATCACCTGATTAGCGGTGACAACAGTGTAGCCAGCGTGGCGTGGTCATTCTTCCATAAAGCTGCTGTTGTCCGTGTATAGCTCCCAATCAGGATCCATCAGTGGCTGATCAGCCAGGTCTGATCTACTAGAGAAAAGCAAATCTAACACTTCCACACACTGATGCTGTAAAGGGAGCTCATCAGAAGAAGGCAGTAAGGTTGCTGGATTCAAACAGGCAGTAACTTGTAGGCTAATGTTAGGATTGTCAAGCAAGATTACTTGATATTTTCCCATCCTCCTCACTGTCAGCCAATGTCCTCCCTTCTGTTCCAGGAGGGTGAGCACTCGGTGAGGCACATAAACAGTATTGCCTGTCCCAAAGTAAATTTCTTGGCTTCCTGGACTATGTCACATGTCGTGGCCAATGCTCGTAAACATGGGGGCCATCCTTTTATAGGCTGATCTAAGTGTTTGGAAAAGTAAGCAATAGGTTGTGGAATTTCTCCTACTGTTCGAATAAGAACTCCTAACCCCAGCCCAGTCTCTCGTGCACATATAACTTGAAAGGCTACCTCGGGTTAGGAAGACCTAGAGCTGGAACTGACTGCAGTTTTTCTTTAAATACCTCAAAGCCTTGTTGACGTTCTGAAGTACAAATTAGAGGTTCAGGGTCCAGTCCTTTTAAGATCTCATATAGAGGCCTTACTATAAGTCCATAGCTGGGGATCCAGATGTGGCAAAATCCAGCCATGCCTCAAAGCCCTCACAATTGGTATTGGGTATTAGGAGTCCTGATGGCTGCAATGGCCTGTTTTCTCTCATTTGAAAGGCTCCTTTGTCGTTTTTGCACCTATTAGACCAAATAGATGACCTTTTCCTTAAAAATGTTGGCCTTCTGAGAGGATACTTGATATCCACATTTGGTAAGGTGGTTTAGCACCTCCACAGTATTTTTTTAAGCACTTCTCGTAAGTGGGACTGGCTAGCAGTGTATCATCCACGTGTTGTAGTAGAATCCCTTCATGGAGTTGTAAGGGCCTCAAGTCAGAACCAGAGCCTCACCAGAAAAGGTGGGGGATTCTTAAAACCTTGTGCTAGCACAGTCCAGCAATATTGGAAAACTGTCTTTGGATCCTGCCATTCAAAAGCCAATAGCTGTTGGGCTTCTCATCTGTAGGAAACAGAAGCAGGCATCCTTCAGATCCCATACTGAAAACCAAATGTAATCTCCAGGAATTGTGTTCAATAAAGTGTATGGATTGAGGATGGTGGTGTTAATATCTTGTACTGTTTTGTTAATGGCCCGGAGATCTTGTACAAACCAATACTCTCCTGTATGTGGTTTCTTTACTGGTAATGTTGGAGTATTGCAAGGAGATTGGCAAGGTCTAATTAGCCCATAATTTAAAAATTACTGTAAGGCTGGTTGATACTCTTTCTTTCTTGGTCTGGGTGCCTGAGGCTTCAATTCAACGGACAGGGTGGGACATCGGCTGCATAGCCTGAGACCTCATCTGCCCAGACCTGTGGATTTCAGGTGGAAATGAGTCCATGAGTGGATCTTCAATCTGAGCAAGTAGCATTTGAAACCACAGAGCTTGTTCAGGAGGCATCTGTAGTTGAAGCCATTTATCTTCAGGGAAAAAGTTTACTTGGAGTATTTAATTTGTAAAGTAAATCACGACCCAAGAAAGGAATTGAGCACTCAGGCAAGCACAAGAAGCTGTGTCTTAAGGTTTTGTCTGGTAGATGGCACTCCAGAGGTTTGTTGGGGTTTGCCAGTCACTTCTGTTATGGGCATGGATTGGTTAGAGTCTTTTGCCAATCTGGGGTTTAACACTGAGTATGTTGCCCCCACATCAGTTAGAAAGTCTACCAGTTGATTCTCACTGTCAGCTGTTCCTGGGGCTCCTGTGGGGAAATAGTGATTGGTTTGTTTAGATCAAGGGGAGCCCCTGGGCCTCTTCATTCCTCATCTGAGTCTCTTTGTTCCACCATCTATTTTTGTAACCTGTCCTTCTGTTTCTTTTCTTTGCCTTTCTCTAACTTTGGACAATCGTGTCTCCAGTGTCCCATTTCCTTACAGTGTGTGCATTGATTGCCTCCCAAACTTTTCCATGGGTTCCTCTTTCCTTCTCTCTTCTTATTCAAAAAAAGATAGTACCTTACCTAGTTTATTTTCAAAAAGAAAGTAGCTTATCTAGTTTTTCTTGCCTCTCAGGCATTGTAAACTTTGAAAGCAATATTCACTAGTGATGAAGGGCTCATACCAAGAGAATCACCTAGCTTCTGCCATTTCTTTCTAATGCCAGGGGCACTCTGTCCAATAAACATTAAATTGACCATCCTCAAATTTTCTGGAACTTCTGGGTCCACATCAAAATACTTCTATAGACTTGATGCACTTGTTCTAAAAACTGTGCCAGGTTTTCATTAGCCTCTTGACACAACTCCTGGATTTTGTTTAAACTTATTAACTTTGGTACCCCTTTCTTTAAGCTAGCTAATATACATTGGCGATAATGTGTCAGCCTCAGCATTTCCCCGTTGGTGGGATCGCAATTAGGATCTTCCCAATGTATTGGAAAGTCCTCTTCAGTAGCCTTATCAATGACCAGTTTTCTTTCCTCAGCTGCTTACAACATATTCATTAGGGACTGTATATCAGCTCATGTGGGGCAGTGGGTATTGAACATGCTACTGAATAACTCTATCATTTTCTGTGGATCCTCCTGATTTGGAAGGTTTGAGTTTTTCTACTTTGTCAGATCTAATGTTGAATATGGTCTGTAAATTCAGAAATTACCAGCATGTCGCCCCTGGGCATTTAGTCCCCCTTCAGGATATTGTCTTAATTGGAATTGTCCTGCTCCATATAAGCTTAGATCTGGACCAAATTGAGTGCCCTGGTGGGTCTTGGAATGAGAGACCATTCCTGCCTCTTGATCATAACTTGGGGGAGCACTAGGGCTAGGCACCTCTGTATCCTCATCTCTTAACAATGGTGGATCTAGAGGAGCATCATGGTCCCCTGGCCCCAGAGGGGCAGGATCAGTTGGGGCAGGGGGGTGATCAGGGCTGAGATTTAAGGTTCCTAGTAAATGATTATCTTCAATTTTTCTCCCCTCTCCCCTCTGGATTTTCTGGCTCTAAAACAGGTTTTTGAGAATTCTGAAACTCCTTATCAGCCTTTCTTTGGACCCTGAGTTTATTTCCTTCTCTCTTAGCATGCTGGTTATGGGGAAGCATAAAGGCTTGGACATAAGGGATCTCATCCCACTTTCCTCGTCTCTGATAAAATAGTTCTAATTGTAAAATAGTATAGTAGTTCAGAGACCCATGTAAGGGCCAACATTCCTCTGAATCTAACACATACATTGGCCACACGGTATTGCAATAATATCTCATCGTTTTCTTAGTCACAGGGGTACAGCTGTATTCATCCCATTTATCAGTTACACACCCAAGGAGTCTCTGAGTGGGGTCCAACACAGTGCCTCCCATATCTATTCCACCGCTCCCTAGAAGTTTTGTTGCAAATCTGGTGCCAACTTCCAACCATCAGGTTCTTGTGATTAGCTGGAACACAAACACTGCTGGATTTCACCCAATTCAAAGTCTGCACACGAAAAGCCTGAAACCAATATCAAACACTAGCAAGAGAAGAAGGGGTTAAAAAAAAAAAAAAGAAGGCTTTCAGAAATAGTCATTATGAGACAGCTTTTATTAACTAGCTTTAACTTGGTATGGGACCATTAAAAAAATTCCATCTCAGACAGTTTGTCCCTCCCTCACATGAAAGGCTCCACAATGAAGAAGAAGGCATGGTTTCCACTGGCCCAGTAGTCAAGCAGACAAGCTCCTGCTGTGTGTATGCCATAATATCTCAAACCAGTGAGGAAAAAAACCTATCTCCTCCTGTGATATTCACAACTTTACATAGTTTCCTCCTCAGCAAGATCAAATAAGACGAATCTCCCCAAATGGTTTGCTGTAAATCAGCTGGGCATTTGACTCGACCCCCCTGGGCTTCCACTGAGCTGTAAATAGATTATAACTCAGAACTACCTTTCCCAGTGATCTTAAGGCTGAAAGGCATGGAACAGGATATTATGGCCCCTGAGTAGTAGCACCAAGAGTAGGCAGAGATAGTTGCCACAGGTACAGATGAAATACTCGTACACATGCACACACCCTAGGTGCCTCAGTAAACAGACAAACAAATTGGTCGATCAAAATTCTAACCTGCCATATTCCACACCTGTGGTACCAGTCCTAACAAATGTCACGGGTAGAGTATCCAGTGTGCACATTGGCAATAACTTACCCCCGACCAAAGGACTCATCAATCCATCCTAAAAGCCTCCTCCTCACCAACAGGGTGAAAACTGGCTGCCAGCACCATGATGGAGAGGCCAGGAAGATCCTCAGGGTTAAAAGGACCCTGATGGCCACTCAATAAAGTCCCAAAATTGCCATCACAAGGCTTGTTTGCCAAGGGCAGCTGGACTCCCAACAGCACAGGGAGATCCTCGAAAACATGACTGGGTTAGCTGAGCATGCTTCTGCAGCCAATTGCTGCAGCTGTCAGGGTTTGGGGAAAAGCCCAGGCCACGAGGGGGTTCTGTCCTCCTGGTGGGCTCATCAGAGTTGTTATTGTCAACAGGCTCACCTTGCCCTCTCACACTAAATGAGTGACTCAAAAGTCCAAAAGTTGGTGAAAGGATTGGAAGCTTTATTTAGACAACTGGCATCTGGGGGATGACCAGGCTAACATCATCTCACCTTCTGATGCCTGTTCAGGGGTTCCTAAAGGGGAAGAAGTGGGAAGGTGAGGTAAGGGGAGGCACAGGGGGAGGCTGGCTGTGGGATCAGCAGGGGGTCTGAGTCAGATGTCAGGGTCTCATGATGGACTGGGTGCTTTAGCATCATGGAGTCTGCAGTTGGTGGATTGGTCAGCTTCAGACCTTTGAAGTTATGTCAGGGTTGGTGTCCTTCCACCTAGGGAGAGTTCAAAGACAATAGCCTCAATCA
This sequence comes from Cynocephalus volans, assembly GCF_027409185.1. Taxonomy (NCBI): domain Eukaryota; kingdom Metazoa; phylum Chordata; class Mammalia; order Dermoptera; family Cynocephalidae; genus Cynocephalus; species Cynocephalus volans. The sequence continues at coordinate 3,050,683 of NC_084474.1, read as the reverse complement.
GGCATCACTGGAACATAAAAATACCTGACTCGTAACTCTGACTAATGGGGATGCAGTTTTTCTTTAAGCAAGAAGGTGAGTTAATAATCAGCCAGGGTGCTGAGCCTTTCTCTTGGAATTCCTATGTTTGCAGTTCATTAGGAAAGATAAGAAAAACAAGCAAACTTAGTTTCAATTCTTAATTTTAGGTGCATAGCATCTAAAGTAAATCAACATAAGATGATGTAACGGGAGATAAACTTTTGAGAGGGATCTTTTTGGGGTGTAGTTTCCTCCCTGGCAGTCTCAGCCATATGGTCAGTTTCTCAGTTCCTCTGCTAACCTTAAGGAATTGATTACTATCAATTCCCAAGTTAGTGGCCAACTGAAATTTTCTGCTTGGTCTTAGTTACCCCAAAGGTGGCCATTCTCTGGCTAAGGGCCCTTTCAAGCCCAGTCTTTCACCTGCGTCTAGACAGCCTGGGAGAGGCACTGCACACCCAGCCTACACTGCACATGCAGCCTCACGTAGGACACCACGTAGGACACCACGTAGGACACCATGTAGGACACCACGTACTTAGCCCTTCTCAGGCTTCAACTCCAAGGTTCAAAGGAAGCTGACCTTTGCCTAAGATGAGATGTCATCATATATGAGCTGTACCCTTGTTTTTACCAAAGAGTACAGAATCTTAGCTTTTAATGGAAAAGACCTGTAAAATACTAGGAAACCCTTTCTTCGGTGAAGTTTTTCAATATTGCCTAGAATATCTAGCTCTTCACCTTCCTGAAAGTCAGTGTAGGAAATATTTAAGTCTATACATGTGTATCTATGTGTGTGTGTGTGCATATATGTGTGTATATGTTTATGTGTTTATATGTATGTATATGTGCACATTTGTATGTATATGTATTTATTGCACAATTAGAGCCCTACTAATTAACCTTAATTGTAGACCTAAATTGAATACCTGCTATGTGTCAGACCCTATGCTGGGAACATACAAATGAATCAGACGTTCCTCATTCTCCAGGGGCTTACAACCAAGCAGTGCAGGAGGCTGGAGTGTTAGATGATTAAAGTGCGGTGGGGAAAAAGAGAGGAGGTGAAAAGAGATTCTCATGAGGGAATCTGGGACACTAAGACTTTACTTCAGAAACATTTCAGGATAGAGTTCAACATCAGGTGTGTAAAAGTTCAGAAAATCTCAAGTTTAAAACTTTTGCTTGATTTCATTGTGTCTATGTATTGTATTGAATTCACTATTTTTCAGTCAAATTTTCACCCCAGTCCTGTAACTATTTACTAAATGTCAGTAATTTGTATTGGATGATCAGGGAAAAACCTTGTAACAGTCCAAACACCTGGTGATATCTATTTATATCTGGAAACTGTCAGTTGGAAGTACTTTCTAGCTGTTGGGATTTTGTCTTGCTGAATTCTAGGACTAAATTTTATTTATTTTCCTATAAATGTTCACATATAATTCGAAAATAAAGTCATTATACCCTTTAAAAATATACACTGTGCATTGCTTTCATTTTCAAAATAAGCAGATCACTCACCTATTATCATAAAACAAGACTCTCAATTGTATGTGTCCTTCTTTTTAAAACTCTGGTATAATCCTATACCATAAAGCTTGGGGCGTTTTAAAAATGCACATACTATTTGCCACTTCAAATACTTCCTTTTAGAAGTATTAGAATCTTGGTGGGAGGAAGAGACTTCCACAAATATTGGCTTGAAATTACCGTAAAATTCAAACAATAGCTTAATGAATTTTTCCATCCAGGTCACCAAGAAGAAAGAACCATTTGGGTATTTCTCTAAAGATTAAGCATTTCTTCAGAGTTCAATTTATCTCAGCTACCTTGTAATAGTTATTTATTTTATTTTTTCATCCATTCATCTATGAAATTAGAATACCTCCTGCCCCAAAAAGAAGGCAGCTGCAGATCAGAACGTGCGCGGGCTGCTCTGCACATGTCTGCCAGTGACGAGGAAAGCACTTCGAGGACTGATTTGGGGGTTACAAATAGATTTTATGTATTTATGATTTTTAAAATTATTTTTTAAAGTTTATTATTATTTTTTACATTCTATGATGTTGTTGTGGAGCAGTTGGGGGGAGGAAGAAAGGGAAAGGGGAAGGAAACAGGGTGGGGGAAAGCAGCAGGAGGAGGGGTGGGGTTGGGGCCTGGGCACCCCCTCGTCCTGTATGGAAGACCGGGGGCTTCCAGCGGTGGCTTGGTCCATGCAGGGCTGGCTGCAGGTGTCGGGGGGCTGAGGCTGAAGTCCTCAGCGCAGGCAGATTCGCAAGTAGAAATCTGTGAATGACAACGCCTATCAAATGAATATATGCACAAGTGCAGGTGCACACATGGGGACTTCAAGAAACTCATGGAAACATTCGTATGATGTTTTAATTCTGTCTTTCCAGCAACTTTCTGAAGTGCTGTCATCTACACATATTGTTTCTGTTTGGGCATCTGTCCTCTGGGAAGTCGGTTTGAACCGTGGGGATGGCATTGCTGATGTCAGCAAAGCCGCTGCCTGCTCAGCGTTCATAACGACCCCGGAATAAATGACACTGTGACCAGAGGCCCTGACAGAAGGAGAAAGCAGGCTTTCACATGGATCCTTGAATTGCTCCCTAGAAGTGAAAATATGCAGTTACATGACTTCCGGTATACTCTTCTGCTTTTTCCTTTTTATCTAATTTATGAACTTAGCTAATTACCTATTCTATAGCCTCCATCCCTCAATTTAAGAACAAAGCAGGCAAAATATATTGAGATCCACCTTGTCATCAGCTTTCTTAGAAGCAGTTCATATAATGTCATATCTTCCATGTTTTCAAAAAATATTTAGAGTGAAGAATAGAGATAATTTTCTATTCAACTCTTTGCCAAATAAATATATAGAATGATTAGTATATAAGGAAGCATTTGACCTGTCAAAAAAGATGTGTATAAATAGCATCTGTAGGGAAGGCAGCCTGCCAGAGTAATTTGAATGTGCCTGAGGATGCTAAAAATGAGCGTTCTTTCCAGGATATTAAATTATTATGAAATGTCCTACTCATGAGTTAGGTCTTTATTTTCACCCAAAGCAAAGGGCCATTGTGGTTAATAATAACAATCATACTTTACATTTATTGGATTATTTGGTTCTTTTGTAAGTTGTTTGCCTATATGAATTATCTTAATTTCCATATGAATTCTGAGTAGGTACAATTATTACCTCCATGTTATAGATTAGGAGGCGAAGACACATGAGGGTCAAATAGCAGGTGCAGAATGAACGAGAAACAGGGAGGGCCTGTGTGAGAGCGGCCGCGGCGCTGCCTCCTTTCATCTTTGTCTCCCTCTTGGTCTCAGGCCCCAGGATACTGGGGAATTATTGAGCCAGTCATTTTCTAGAGTTTATACAATGTTTTTGTTTTCCAAATATCCACGGTTTCTCTTACCTATAATTTGTGAATTCTGTTTTTCTCTCTTACATTGTAAATCAGATGAGATCAGGTGTGTTTCTATAAATAGGTAAGGCCAGTGGAATAGAAAGATGTTAAATTGGGAGGTCTTGAAGGTGGAAGTGGGGCTGCTGGGTGTTGGGTGTGAGTACTGGCAGAGCAGGCAGCTGTCTGGCTGTGGAAGTGCTCTCCGGTCACCTGGCCAAGCCGGAAATTACACCTTTAAAGGTGTTTTCTGGTGTTGGAGACTTTTTAATTTTAAACATCCTATTAAAAGGCTGATACTGCAGGGAAGCAGCATACAGCCAGGACTTAACAGAGAATTTGGCTGGCTGCTGAAAGCAAGATAAAGACCTGGCTATAAGAGATGTGTCTACAAGCAGGGGAGGGGGATTAATGAAAGGGCTAGAAGGACACCAAAGACGGTAGATGATGTCCATGTACCTAACAGCCAGCTTGTGTGTGACTGGCAGAGAATGAGAGAGAGAGAGAGAGAGAGAGAGAGAGTGTGAGAGAGAGAGAGAGCAGTTTGTTTTGTTGAATGAAAGGAGATATTTACAATTAAGACGGTTTTGCTCTTCACATTTTAACTTTGAGTCCTTGTTGGACTTGGTCTCTTGACAATCGCCACGAACCCTGCACCTACTTCCCTGGGCTTTTTGACTGGCCAGGCAGCAGGGACAGTGCAAAGCCCCGGTTGGTGAAGATGCACTAGGGCTTCTAGCAGAGCTGACAGTCACTGTATCCTCAGCTGATGCAGCTGGCAGGCGAATATCACAATTCTCTGACAGCTGTGGACCTATCATTGCTACTGACACTTAGGGGAATCAAAAGGGCCGAGAATCCCCAGTCCTTGGGAAGAAATGAGAGAGAGCCTGGAAGAGACACCCCTGCAGGGCAGAGAGAGAGGGGCAAAGTACCGCCTCTGGATTTTGTCATCCTGTCCCACGCTCCGCTTCCTACCAGTCCCAGATAGAAACAAGCACCTATTTGAGCTTAAATTTAACCCATTATTTAACTTGATGCCATAATTCATAACTTCACGTTAGGAGTACAGTCCAATTCACACATACAGCAATCTGTAATAAAAAACGTATTCTAGAAAACATGAGTTTTGTGAAAACATTCTACATAAAAAAATTCCCTGCCACGTTACTGCCTGCCTGTTTCCATTGAGATGCAGGGCACTGCCATGGACACAGAGGAAAAGCACGTCTAATGTCCTGTAATTTTCCATTCACATCACATCAAAACCCAGGCCAGGAAGAAGGTATTTTTTTTATGTGTTGTTATTTGATATATGCTTAAAAATCACTCGAGTGCAATTCAGATGAATAGATTCCTTCAGAGTAGGTCTACTTATCTCTGTTTTCTTAATATTCAATTAAGATCCCAAATCAAAAACAAAAAAAACGTTCAATTCCTTGGGTTTCTCACAGTTTGCTAATAGTAATCATAATAGTGATCATCTCCAAGATTAAGTGTTCTTTGTTCAGTTTACTATGCGTCGCCCTGCAGTCTGTGCCTGCAGGCATCAGGACGAATTGAGAGGGCTGAGCATTCAGACATCCTGTGCCTGGGAACAGATGTAGTGAGGACTGATGGGGTAATACAGGCTCTTTTACTTGGGCTGTGGCAAACCCTGATCTTAGGTTTTCTTAGATTAAACCCATGGGGAAGGGCCATTTCCATTGTGTAAGTCTGAGACTGGATGTGCCGGGTTCCCCAACTGTGCTCCCCAGAGCCTGGGGCACATTAAATGCTGTACTTGGAGTTTGATGAAAAAATTGAGTGGTCGTCCAGACTCCTAACCCCCATTCGAAATAAGGCTTTTTTGCAAACAAGATTATTCTATTTTCCCTTTCCTCAACTCTCATTTTTCTTTTTCTTTTTTTTTTTTGTTTTTTGTTTTGTTTTGTTTTTGTTTGTTTGGTTTTTTTAAATTTTATTTTGTCGATATACATTGTGGCTGATTATTGCTCCCCATCACCAAAACCTCCCTCCCTCCTCCCTCCCCCCCACCCCCTCAACAATGTCCTTTCTGTTTGCTTGTCGTATCAACTTCAAGTAATTGTGGTTGTTATATCTTCTCCCCCCCCCCCGGTTTTTTTTTTTTTTTTTTTTTGTGTGTGTGTGTGTATGTGTGTGTGAATTTATATATTAATTTTTAGCTCCCACCAATAAGTGAGAACATGTGGTATTTTTCTGTGCCTGACTTGTTTCACTTAATATAATTCTCTCAAGGTCCATCCATGTTGTTGCAAATGGCAGTATTTCATTCGTTTTTATAGCTGAGTAGTATTCCATTGTGTAGATGTACCACATTTTCCGTATCCACTCATCTGATGATGGACATTTGGGCTGGTTCTAACTCTTGGCTATTGTAAAGAGTGCTGTGATGAACATTGGGAAACAGGTATACCTTCGACTTGATGATTTCCATTCCTCTGGGTATATTCCCAACAGTGGGATAGCTGGGTCGTATGGTAGATCTATCTGCAATTGTTTGAGGAACCTCCATACCATTTTCCATAGAGGCTGCACCATTTTGCAGTCCCACCAACAATGTATGAGAGTTCCTTTTTCTCCGCAACCTCACCAGCATTTATCGTTCAGAGTCTTTTGGATTCTAGCCATCCTAACTGGGGTGCGATGGTATCTCAGTGTGGTTTTGATTTGCATTTCCCGGATGCTGAGTGATGTTGAGCATTTTTTCATATGTCTGTTGGCCATTTGTATGTCTTCCTTAGAGAGATGCCTACTTAGCTCTTTTGCCCATTTTTTAATTGGGTTGCTTGTTTTTTGCTTGTAAAGTTGTTTGAGTTCCTTATATATTCTGGATATTAATCCTTTGTCAGATGTATATTTTGCAAATATCTTCTCCCACTCTGTTGGTTGTCTTTTAACTCTGTTAATTGTTTCTTTTGCTGTGTAGAAGCTTTTTAGTTTGATATAATCCCATTTGTTTATTTTTCCTTTGGTTGCCCGTGCTTTTGGGGTCGTATTCATGAAGTCTGTATCCAGTCCTATTTCCTGAAGTGTTTCTCCTATGTTTTCTTTAAGAAGTTTTATTGTTTCAGGGTGTATATTTAAATCCTTAATCCATTTTGAGTTGATTTTAGTATATGGTGAGAAGTATGGATCTAGTTTCATTCTCCTGCATATGGATATCCAGTTATCCCAGCACCATTTGCTGAAGAGGCAGTCCCTTCCCCAGTGAATAGGCTTGGTGCCTTTGTCAAAGATCAGATGGCAGTAAGTGTGTGGGTTGAATTCTGGATTCTCTATTCTATTCCATTGGTCAGTGTGTCTGTTTTTATGCCAGTACCATACTGTTTTGGTTATTACAGCTTTGTAGTATAGCTTAAAGTCAGGTAGTGTTATGCCTCCAGCTTTATTTTTTTTGCTCAGCATTGCTTTGGCTATGCGTGGTCTTTTACTGTTCCATATAAATGACTGGATAGTTTTTTCCATTTCTGAGAAAAATGTCTTTGGAATTTTGATGGGGATTGCATTGAATTTGTATATCACTTTGGGTAGTATGGACATTTTCACTATGTTGATTCTTCCAATCCAAGAGCATGGGATATCTTTCCATCTTCTTGTATCCTCTCTAATTTCTCTCAGTAGTGGTTTGTAGTTCTCATTATAGAGATTTTTCACCTCCTTGGTTAACTCAATTCCTAAGTATTTTATTTTTTTGGTGGCTATTGTAAATGGGCAGGCTTTCTTGATTTCTCTTTCTGCATGTTCACTATTGGAGAAAAGAAATGCTACTGATTTTTGTGTGTTGATTTTGTATCCTGCTACTGTGCTGAAATCATTTATCAATTCTAACAGTATTTTTGTAGAGGTTTTAGGCTGTTCGATATATAGGATCATGTCATCTGCAAACATAGACAGTTTGACTTTATCTTTTCCAATCTGGATGCCCTTTATTTCCTTCTCTTCTCTGATTGCTCTGGCTAGTACTTCCAACACTATGTTGAATAGGAGTGGTGAGAGTGGGCATCCTTGTCTAGTTCCTGTTCTTAAAGGAAAGCTTTCAGCTTTTCCCCATTCAGGATGATATTGGCAGTGGGTTTGGCATATATGGCTTTAATTATGTTGAGATACTTTCCCTCTATACCTAACTTATAGAGGGTCTTTGTCATGAATGAGTGCTGAACTTTATCAAATGCTTTTTCAGCATCTATAGAGATGATCATATGGTCCTTGTGTTTGAGTTTCTTAATATGGTGTATCACATTGATTGATTTGCGTATGTTGAACCAACCTTGCATCCCTGGGATGAATCCCACTTGATCGTGATGAATAATTTTACGTATGTGTTGCTGTATTCTGTTTGCTAGTATTTTAGTGAGGATTTTTGCATCTATATTCATCAAGGATATCGGCCTGTAGTTTTCTTTTTTGGTTATATCTTTACCTGGTTTTGGTATCAGGATGATGTTTGCTTCACAGAATGAGTTTGGGAGATTTGCGTCCGTTTCAATCTTTTGAAATAGTTTGTAAAGAATCGGTGTCAATTCCTCTTTGAATGTTTGGTAAAATTCTGTGAATCCATCTGGTCCTGGGCTTTTCTTTGTCGGGAGCCTTCTGATAACAGCTTTAATCTCCTTTATTGTTATTGGTCTGTTCAAATTTTCTACGTCTTCACGGTTCAGTTTTGGGAGCTTGTGTGTGTCCAGAAATTTATCCATTTCCTCCAGATTTTCAAATTTGTTGGCGTATAGTTGTTTATAGTAGTCTCAAATGATTCCTTGTATTTCAGATGAGTCAGTTGTGATATCGCCTTTTTCATTTCTAGTTTTTGGTATTTGAGTCTTCTCTCTTCTTTTTTTTGTTAGCCATGCTAATGGTTTGTCAATTTTATTTATCTTTTCAAAAAACCAACTTTTTGATTCATTGATCTTTTGAATTGTTTTTTGGGTTTCAATTTCATTCAGTTCTGCTCTGATCTTAATGATGTCTTTCCGTCTGCTAACTTTAGGTTTGGATTGTTCTTGTTTTTCTAGTTCTTTAAGGTGAAGTGTTAGGTTCTTCACTTGCCATCTTTCCATTCTTCTGAAGTGAGCATTTAATGCAATAAATTTCCCCCTTAATACTGCTTTTGCAGTATCCCACAGGTTTTGGTATGATGTATCATTGTTTTCATTAGTTTCAATAAATTTTTTGATTTCCTGCTTGATTTCTTCTTGGGCCCATATGTCATTAAGTAGAATGCTGTTTAATTTCCATGTGTTTGTATATTTTCCAGAGTTTCATTTGTTATTAATTTCTAGTTTTAATCCATTGTGGTCTGAGAAAATACATCGGATAATTCCAGTTTTTTTGAATTTATTGAGACTTGATTTGTGACCTAATATGTGATCTATCCTGGAGAATGATCCATGTGCTGATGAGAAGAATGAATATTCTGAGGTCGTTGGATGGAATGTTCTGTAGATGTCTGCCAATTCCAATTGTTCTAGAGTATTGTTTAGATCTTGTGTTTCTCTACTGATTCTTTGCCTAGATGCTCTGTCTAATATTGACAGTGAGGTGTTCAGGTCCCCTGCTATTATGGTATTAGTGTCTATTTCCTTCTTTAGGTCTAATAGAGTTTGTTTTATAAATCTGGCTGCTCCAACATTGGGTGCATACATATTTATGATTGTTATGTCCTCTTGATGGATCAGTCCTTTTATCATTAAGTAGTGTCCCTCATTGTCTCTTTTTATGGTTTTTAGTTTAAAGTCTATTTTGTCAGATATAAGAATAGCTACTCCAGCTCGTTTTTCTTTTCTGATTGCATGGTAAATCTATTTCTATCCTTTCATTCTTAGTCCGTGTGAATCTTTATGGGTGAGTTGGGTCTCTTGTAGGCAGCATATAGTTGGGTCCTCCTTTTTGATCCAGTCAGCCAGTCCGTGTCTTTTGATTGGGGAATTTAAGCCTTTTACATTAAGAGTTGTTATTGAAAGGTGTTGATTTATTCCTAGCATTTTATTGGTTGTTTGGTTGTCTTAGGTGTCTTTTTTTCCTTGCTTTCTGATTTAGTGTTTGGTTTCTGTGTTTGTTGGTTCCTTAGGTTGTAGATAGCGTTTTTGTTTGATTGATTTCTCTTCATGAATGCCATTTTTATTATACTAATGGGTTTTGATTTTTCTTGGGTTTTTATGGCAGTGGTAGTTATTTTTCAGGAACCAAACCCAGTACTCCCTTGAGGATTTCTTGTAAGGGTGGTCGTGTGGTAGTGAACTCCCGCAGTTTTTGTTTGTCTGAGAAATGTACTATTTGCCCTTCATTTCGGAAGGATAGCCTTGCAGAGTAGAGTATTCTTGGCTGGCAATCTTTGTCTTTTAGTATTTTGAAAATATCATCCCATTCCTTTCTAGCTTTTAGGGTTTGTGAAGAAAAGTCTGATGTTAGCCTGATTGGTGCTCCCTTATAGGTGATTTGACGCTTCTCTCTTGCAGCTTTTAAGATTCTCTCTTTGTCTCTGAGTTTTGCCAATTTGACTATAACATGTCTTGGAGAAGGCCTTTTTGGGTTGAATACGTTTGGAGATCGTTGAACTTCCTGGATCTGAAGATCTGTGATTTTTCCTATACCTGGGAAGTTTTTTGCCACTATTTTGTTGAATATGTTTTCAATGAAATCTCCATTTTCCTCCCCTTCTGGAATACCCATGACTCGGATATTTGAGTACTTAATGTTGTCTGATATCTCTCTCAGATTTTCTTCAATGTCTTTGATTCTTTTTTCTTTCTTTTTTTCTGCTTGTGTTATTTCAAACAGCCCCTCTTCAAGTTCAGAGGTTCTCTCTTCAACTTCGACAAGCCTGCTGGTTAAACTCTCCGTTGTGTTTTTTATTTCGCTGCATAACTTCTTCCGTTCAGCAAGTTCTGCTACATTTTTTTTCAGGACATTGATTTCCTTGTACATTTCCTCTTTCAGATCCGGTATACTTTTCCTCATTTCCTCATGATGTCTAGCTGAGTTTTCTTGTATCTCATTCAGTTTCCTTAGAATTATCACTTGAAATTCCTTGTCAGTCATTTCAAGGGCTTCTTGTTCTATAGGGTCTAGAGTTTGAAATTTATTAACTTTTGGTGGTGTACTTTCTTGATTTTTTGTATTTCTGATATCTTTTTTTTGATGTTTGTTCATTGTGGCAGGGGGTTTCACAGTCCACCGGTTTGAGACTATTGACTAACTAAGATGTTGCTGTGGTTGCCAATTTGGTATGGCTACCTCTGTGACTGCTCAGTTGGCCTCTAGTGCCTTGTGTGTGTGGTTGCCTCAGGTCTTGGGCCTCTCCGGGGAGCCGCCTTTCTGGTCAGCTTGGACTCTGCTGGGCTGGTGGATCACATACCACAGGGTGTGTGATCTCTGTTGAGCTTTCACTTCCTGTGCAGGACTTCTCCCTGTTCCGTGTGCTCTGGCCCAGGCTGTTGGATTGTGCAGTGGCGACCCCACAGGGTGTGTGGTTTCTGTCTAGTCTCCGCCTCCCTCGCCGCCTGTCTCCCCACTCTGTGCGCACTGTGCTGGGCTGGGGCGTGTCTTCTGCAACCCTCGTCTATCAGCTGGGCCTTCAAGACCCTGCTCGGCACCGCCTCGCCCAGGAAGTCTACCAGGTTTCTGCTAGGCCCAGATGACCGGTTGCTCTGGGTGCCTTTGTAGCACTGTAGATCTTTCTCGGGACTTGTTCACCTTTGTATCCCCCTGGTATGGACCGAGTCTAGTGCCTGCCTGCAGTCAGCTCTCCGGCAGGTTCAAGCAGACCTGGGAACTCTCCTACCACACTATTCTCAACCAGAAGTTGGTTAGGCGTTTTTCGAACTGGTGGCCGCAGGGATGGTATTTGCCTCCTAGTAACCAGAAGTTTACCAGGGGTGTGGTGGAGTGACAGTCGGCCCCGCTCGTACTTCCTTGCCCTCCCAACACTGGCCTGGGACGCCCCACGCCACCAGCCCTGCCAGAGTACCGTGGAGGGAGTGGGAGGGGAGGCCAGCCCTCAGGCCCTGGGAAGCCCCGCGCCGGGGGTAGCAAGTGGGAAGGCTTAGTGAGGAGCTGAGCTGAGCTGGGCCGGAGCTGCCAGCACCTGGGTAGATGGAGGCAGCCCCGGGGCGGTGAGTGAACTGGTGATGCAGGCGGGAGCCAGGTGGGCGTCAGCTCCCCAAACAGAGCTGGGCCAGGGGTCACTCACAGGGCTGTGCCAGGTCGTGCGCTTACTCTCTGCCTCTGGTTTGTCGCCTTCCCCGTTCTCGGCTCCCGCTGCCTCGGGCTGCTTGCTCGGTCCCACGGCGCGCCTCGGGCGCTCCCAGGAATCTTCTTTAATGCCAGCCTGAAACCTCTAATCCTGAATAGGGCAGCTGGCCACCTTCAGTGCGGCCCCGGCCTCCGGGGTCATGTCTGCATCCACAGCAGCACTGGCACTGTGTTCCCTGTTTAGAGACTCACTTTTGCAGCTAAGAAACAGTTCTTTTCCTGCTCCACACTTCAAAGCTGTTGCCTGTAAATGAGGCAGCCTCTCTTGCCAAGGGCAAAGTGGCGGCCACCCCCACAACTGGCCACCAGCAGCGGTCCTCCCTTAAGAGACGGCACGAGGAAGGTCCACAAGTTTCCCGGCTGCCTGAGGCCCAGTGGCCGCCTTTTCCACCTCAGCTACTCCGTGCCACCCGCCTCAGCCACTGCCATCCTCCAGATGAAAACACCATTCAGCTCGGTTTTGTTAGTCCTGTTTTTGGTCTTCAAAAATGAAGTTTTTTTGGATGAAGGCTTTCAGAAAGCCTAGGCTGCACATCAGAGTTCAAGAGCTGAATACAACACCTGTGGCCACATATCCAAGGAGGTAGGAGGCTTAAAGGTTATACAGCATCACAGGGAGAATGTCTGAATGACATGAGAAGTTTTAATTCCTAGTTGAGCCATGAAGGAAGGAACCCGAGCGAGTGAAGGAGCAGGGCAGGGCGGGCCTCTCATTTTTCTTTTTAAAAGCCCTCATGTAGTTATTAAGGTCACTAGTTTTGAAATCAGAAGTAAGTAGATTCAGATCTGGCTTTTCCACTTACTAGTTCTATGACTTTAATGTCTTTGAACCATGGTTTTCTCATCTGTAAAATGAGCTAATAACGTTCATAAGGTGGTTTTGAGGATTAAATATGGTAATAATCCCCCTTCATCCTTTTAGAAAATGTTCATGTCTTGGCTTCCTTGATACCACCGTATTCTGCATCAGGGTTTGACCAGAAGAGTAGACCACCGTACTGATATAGAATGAGGAATTCGTTATAAGGGTTAGGCCTTCTGCAGTCACGGGAGCTGGTGAGACAGTCTACGTAGACTGTTTTTTCTGCATCCAGTGTTGACAGAAGAATGGATGGGAGGTAGAGAAGAGCAAAGACAGGTCGTGCTCTGTGCGGGAAACGGGAACCCATGGGGATACACTGGAGGCTGTGTCTGTGTCTTAATGCCCTAGCCTCAATGATATGGGTGACCTGCAGGGTACGTTGGTCCTTGCACCAGGGTCCTGCATATGTACCTGGCCCAGGATTCAGCCACACTGAAGGTGGAGCTGGAGATGCTCCAGGCCCAGCTCCTGCCCATGCATCAGGTGAGACAGCAGGCCAGCAGTGGTGGGATGCTGGGCAGTTCCAGCTGCTCCTTGGCTCCTGCATGCTCCTCTCTTAACTGAGCCCTCTCCATGGACAATCTAACCAACCCCTCGGCTTTTGACTTTCTGTTCTACCTGTGTATTTCTTGCCCAGGCTTTTCTAAGGTTCATGTTGGTGTGCTGCAGCCAGAATGGCAAAGACATGAAAAACATGCCACTAGCACCGACCCCTCCCCACAACATATGGTCAATAGAGGACGGTAACCTTCCCCTCTGGGTAGGGTGTACACTCATCATCTTTTCAGAGCACTCCAGGCGGCCACCACCGACCAGTCACGAGTGCCACATGAGCTGCGTTATATTTGCTACCCCTAGAGGAACAGGTAAATTAATTGAGAAGGAACTTAATGGGAACAAATAGCAATATCTGAGTGGTCATGTATAAAGTAAAGGAAAGGGGCCGAGCCTGTGGCGCACTCAGGAGAGTGCGGCGCTGGGACTGCAGCAATGCTCCCGCCCCGGGTTCGGATCCTATATAGGACTGGCCGGTGCACTCACTGGCTGAGTGCGGTAACGAAAAAGACAAAAAAATAAATAAATAAAGTAAAAGAAAGGAAGATTTGACTTAGCAGAAACTTGTGTGGAAAAGACTTAGAAGAATTAACTGATAGCAAGTTCAATATGAGTGCAGATTACGGTCTGTCAGGGCTGACACATGCATACACACACGCTTACACTCAAAGCCTTAGAAGTATTGATGTTACCGAACCAAGAGATGTCCATCATCCACTGCCCAAATGTCTAGGAAATCTCTCATGCCAAAGTTTGCAGGGTTAAAGATGAGCATTTATTTTAATGCCATTCAGAGGAGCCTGTGGTAGCCAACAGGGATTTTTAAGCCCCCTGATTCCCTGATAGCTCAGAATCACAAGCACTGAGTGGGGACCCCAGGAGTCGTGTGTGAATCTGACTGACTGGTGGTGAGGTTGGTGGAATTATTTACTACATCCTGCCTCAGGTCCTCCTTGGTCCTTCATGTCTGTAACCACACAAACTTCAAAGCAGGGCTGTAGTTGTGTGTCATCTGCAAAGACAACTTGAGATTGGCATTACAGATGTTATCCAAAGCCTCGAGGCATTTGTTTAGGAATAGACATCCTGACCTCTACATCCAGTCTTAGCCTGAGGAAATTTGTGTTTAATTAGCTCTATTCTTATGTTATCATTAACTGAATTTGTTATTCCTCGGAATCCAGCCTATCTTGCTTGGTCAAGCAGATTTCTTTTTGCTAATCCCACTTCCCTCAACCCCAGCCAAGGCCTACTGTGACTGGAGTCAGGAGAATAGCTTGGTGGGATTGGGGTCTGTCCCCCAGTTTCAGTGACTGAAGTAATGTGCACAGGGGCCTACTCTATTATGCTGCTCTGCTGTGCACTGATAAGACCACAGTAGGAACTTGGCATTTAGTGTGGGTCCTAGTTTAAGAAAGTCATCAATGAACAGGAAGGTGGTGGAGATGAGGCAGGGCGTAGGGTGCGTGTTATCATGAGAACACCGTAGAAGTGCCCGTGACTGTCTCTCAGAAAACAGAGCAGCAGGTGACACGATAAATTCCTTTAAGCAGTTGATGTACTTGAAGAGATAGGAATAAACTTGTGCTGGGGACTCATACAAAGCAGAACTCAGGTTGATGTGTAGAATTCAGCCGTATTTAAGAAAGAACAGCTTCCAAATGCAAGGAATTCGATGGCACTAGTGCTGTTAGGGCAGAAACAAAAATCAATTCTGCTTGTCAAAGATGTAGCAAATTCATACATTCCCCATGGGGTTTGGGACTAGACCAATGGTTTCCTCAAAACTGGTAGTTTTAAAAATATATGGATTTCTAGGTTCCAGTCTAGATTTAGTGAATCATAATTATCTGGGGTGAGACCCAGAACTTGTGTTTTTGACAATTCCCTCCTGATTCTCACTTATCAAGTGGGCAGGTGTGAGGACTACAGGACTAGGTGATCTCTAAAGAGCCTTTCACATTTGCATGATTCTGATCCTAGTCTCCCGTCACAGGACTGGTGTGTACGGTGGTAGGAACCTGGGCTCCTGAGCCAGAAGGCATGCGTTCACAGCCCAGCTCAGCCTCCCGCAAGCTCTATCATTTTGATCAAGTTTCTGTACCTCAGTTTCCTCATCAGCTAAAGTAGAATAACAGTAGTATCTGCTCCCAGAGTGTTGGAAAGAGTACATGAATAAATGGGTAAATGAATAAACTAAGCACAGCAGGGCTTAATATGGCATATATAATATAAATATCAGCTATTATTTTTTATACTAAAGGATGACAAATCCATGTGCAGAACATTTTGATTAATGGATGTTTAAGAAGTAGAAGAGAAAGAAATCATTCAAAATCAAATACCTTGTTTCTTTTACTTTTATATTATTAATCATCTTTCAGAATAATTTCAGCTTTAGTGAACATTATAATACAAAACATATGTAAATATTTCTGTGAGTTTTGCAAGGTTATCAAAGCATCAATATGAAAATGAAGGTTACTTTCTAGTAATGCAGAAATTGTAGGAGTAAATGAGAACAGAAACTGGCTAAACCGAGTATTCTAGTTGAGGTTTCCATGTAGAACTGCATCCATCCAACTTTTGTTTTTTTACAATAAAGTGGAATGTGCAGATCTTGGGTATATACAATGTGATGAATTTTGGTAAATGGATATACCTTGCAACTACCATTCTAAATCAAGAACATTTTCATTATTCTAGAAAATTTCCTTTTGTCCTCTTTTAGTCAATTTCCACCCCCAAAAGCCAACACTGTTTTGAATTCTCTTATTTCAGAGCAGCTTTGCTGTTCTTGAACTTCATTGGAATGAGATGACATAGCAGGTGCTCTTCTGTGTCTGACGGCTTTACCTGTGCATTATGTTTCCGAGGGTCATTTACATTGCTGCATGAATCAGTATATTTAATTTTTTTCAGGTATTACTCCATTGTATAAGTACATAATAATTTGTTTATCAATTCTTGTGTTGATGGACATTTGGATTGTTTTGTGGTTTTGGCCATTATGAATAAAGCTGCTGTAAACATTCTTGTACAAGTATTTTCAAGTACTAAGTTTCTGTTCCTCTTGACTAAATATCTTGGAGTAGAATTTCAAGTCATAGTGTAGGTAAGTGCTTAATTTTATAAGAAACTATCAAATGGTTTTCCAAAGTATTAGTAACATTTTACAATGTCCTCAGGAATGTATAAAATTTCAGTTGTTCCACATGGTCATGTCCATTTGGTTTATTTGATGTTAGAATTTGTAGTGGGTGTGAGATGGTATTTAATTGTCCTCTCAATCTTCATTTCCCCGGTGAAAAATGACTTTGAGCACCTTTTCATGTGCTTATTGACCATTTTTATATCTTCTTTTATGAAATATCTGATCAAGTATTTTGCTTTTAAAAAACTTGTGTTATTTGTCTTTTTATTATTGTTTTGTAGGAGTTAATTATATATTCTGGACAGAAGTTCTGTCTCAGATATACGTATTGCAAGTATTTTTCCCAGATCGTGGCTTACCTTATTATTTTCTTAATAGTGTCTTTTATAAGCAAAAGGCTTTGCTTTTTATAAAATCCAATTTATCATTGTTTTATGTTCAATCTATTTTGTTTCCTAAGAAATATGTGCCTATCTCATATTCATGAAGATATTCTTTTATATTTTTCTAGAAACTCTATAGTTTTAGCTTTTACATTTAGATGTTTAAAGAATCTTAATTTTAATGCGTTGAAGGGTGGAGGTTGATATTCATTTTTCTTCCCCTGTGGAATTGCCTTGACACATTTGTTGGAACTCAGTTGACCCTTTGTGTGTGGGTGTAGTCCTGGACAGCCTATTCTGTTCCAATGATGTCATTTGACCATCCTTACTCTGATGCAACACTCTTGAGATTACATTAGTTTTTTATATCAAATCTCAAAATCCTCAAGTGTGAGTCCTTAAACTTTTTTCTTTTTCAAAATTGTTTTGGTCACTCTAGGTCTCTGACTTCCACATAAATTTGAGAATCCATTCGTCTATTTCTGTACAGAGCATGTTGCAGTTTTAAGGTGTTTGCACTGAATCTGTAGAACTGACATCTTAACAATACTGACTCTTTTAGTTCATGAATATGGTCTATATCTATGTATTTATTTAGGTTCCTTTTAATTTCTCTCAACGATGTTTGTAGTTTTCAGTCTTGTACATCTTTTGTTAAATTTATTCCTAAGTGTTTTAAAATGATTTTTGATGCTATTATAATGGTATTGGAAAATTTCAATTTCCAATTGTCTGCAGCTATTTCAAGAATCAATTGATTTTTTTCTATTGGCTTTGTGTGTTGTGAACTTACTAGAGTCACTTATTCTAGTAGTTATTTTGTAGATCTTTTAGGATTTTATGTGTAAACAACAGTGCCTTCTGTAAATAAAGACAGTTTTACTTCTTCATTCCAAACTATATGCCTTTCATTTCTTTTTCCTTTTTTATTGCACTTCCCAGAATCTCCAGTGAAATGCTGATTAAAGATGATAAAAGTGACCTTTTTGGCTTTATCCTGATCTTAGAAAACTGTTCATTATTTTGTCATTTAATATATTAGCTGTAGATTATTTTGTAGATGCTCATTATCAAGTTAAGAAAGTTCTTCTCTAGTTTACTGAGAATTTTGATCATGAATGGATGTTGGAACTTGTCAAATGCTCTTTTCTGTACTGATGTTTTCTCTATTTGCTGTAAGAATTTGTATAACATTATGTAATTTCTTAGTATTTTATAGGATTCTCCAGTGAAACCCTCTGAGTCTAGACCTTTCTTTGCAGGAAAGTTTTGACAATAAATTCAGTCTTATTACAGATAAGTGGCTATCATGATTTTCTATTCCACCTTGTGTTAATCCTGATAACTTGAATTTTAAAAGACATTTGCGCATCTTTCACACATTGTGGGATTTACGGGCATGGAATATTGCTCATTACCTTCTCTCATTATCCTTTTGCAGTGTCAGTAGGATCTGTATTGATATCTACTCTTTTATTCTGGAAATTTGTGTTTCCCCTTTTCTAAAAATCTCCACCAGATTTGCTAAGAAGTAATACTTGTATTAATCTTTCCTTAGATGCAGATTTCAGTTGTATTTTCTTTCTGTACTTTGTTTTCCATTTCATTGATTTCTGTTCATTATTATTTCTTTCTTCTTACCTGATTTTGGTTTAATTTGCTTGTCTTTTTCCAATTTTATAGTGTTGAAGCTTTTACCATTGATTTTAAGCCTTTCTTTGTTTCTGTAAATTTCCCTCTAAAAACTGCTTTTACTTAAACTTTTTTACATGTAGCATCTTCATTATCCTTCAGTTCAAAATATTTTCTTATTTCCTTTTGGATTTTTTTTTAACCACAGGTTATTTAGAAATATTATGTTCCGTGTAAATATTCTTGCTATTTATTTCTACCTTAATTCAATTGTAGTCAAAGAATCCACTCTACAAAATGTAATTATTTGAAATTTAGTAAGACTTTTTCATGGCTCAGCATATTCTTTATTTTGCTTTACTTGCTGTATAGAAAAGATTGTGTATTCTGCAGTGTTTGAGTGTAAGTGTTCTGAAAATATCAACTAGTACTAGATGATTAATACTGCTGTTTAGATCTTTTAAATTTTACTGATTTTTTTTTGTCCTATTCTAACAACTACTGAGAGAGTGGTGTTAACATCTATTACTGTGGACATGTCTATTCCTCCTTTTAGTTTTATCAGTTTTTGCCTAATGTATTCTTAAGTTTTGTTATTATCTGAATTACATTTAGACTTGTTAGGTTCTCCAGATGAATTTCTCCCTTTATCATTACAAAACATCCTCTTTATCTCTGGCAAACTACCTTGCTGTAAATTCCATTTTGTCTGATATCGATGTAGACACTTCCAGTTTGTCAAACTCACTGTTTCCATCGTATGCCTTTTTCCATCCTTTTACTTTCAACCTATAAGTATACAAAGTCCATCTTTTGAAGACAATGTGTATTTGGATCTTGCTTTTTATCTAGTCAAACAGTTTCAACCTTTTGAGTATTTAATCCATTTATATGTAATGTAATAATTAGTCTGGTTGATTTTAGCTCTATCACTTTGCTGTTTTCTATTTGTTCGATCTGTTTTCTATTTCTGTATTTCTCCCGTTTTGACTTCTTTTGGGCTAATCAAATACTTTTTATTATTTTATTTTATTATCTCTATATGCTTTTTAGTTTTTCAGCTTTGTATTTGTCTAGTGGTTGTTCTAAGGGACTACACTGTCTGTTTAGAGTTAATATTGTACCATTTCATGTAACAATCTTTCAACAGTATTGTTTTACTCTGACCCATTCTCATGCTATTGCTGTCATATATTTTACATGTATACACATTATAAATGGCATAATACCCAATACGGCTTTACAATTTTTGCTTTACACTGTTAGTGAACTTTCAGAAAGAGAGAGAAGAGCTGTTTGCTAAAGATAGGAAAGGGGAAGGGGAAGAGGGATATTGACAGGCTGGTTAATGGATACAAAACAGCTAGATAGATAGCAAAAATAAGTTTTGTTGGTGTATAGTTGAGCTAGGCTTCTATAATTAACATTAATTTACTGCATGTTATCAAATGGCTAGAAGAAAGGAGAACAGATGTCCTCATCAGAAAGAAATGATTAAATTTTATAATGATGAATGTTCTAATTACCCTGAATAGATCATCACACATTGTACACACGTATTGATAGTCAACTCTGTATCCCACAAATATATATAATCAATACATTTCAATTAAAAGACTAAAAATAAATTGCTTGCTGTCTTCAAATAAATCAAGAGAAAATTTAAAATATAGATACACACATATTAACCATGTATGATGTTCTTCGTCTTTTCTGAGTTTACATCTGGTGTCATCCCCCTTCAACCTGAAGAGCTATAAATAGCTTTTCTGCATTTCTGTAGTGCAGGTTTGCTGACAAACTGTTCTTTTAGCCTTTGTTTATTGAGAATGTTCTTGGTCCACTTTCAGATTTGAAGGATATTTTTGCTGGATCTAGAATCCTCGGCTGACAGGCTTTTTTGTTTGTTTGATTGTTCTTCTTTTATCCATTCTTTCGCCAGCCTTTGTTTCTTGAGTGGTCCAAGCCCACTTTCACTTCTGGCCTTCTGTGCTTGCTGTTCACTTTCCCTGGACACTTCGTACCAGTTCTTCACATCACAGGCTAATTATCATCCTCTGCTTTTATGTCACACTTCTTAGAGAACTGTCTGGGCCATACTATCCGAAATTACTCTTCTTCCTACTTACTGTTTCTCTCATTATTCTGTTTTCTTCCTGTGCAACACTTTCACAACCTTTAATTATGATTTTTGTTTGTTTACTTGTTTTTTTCTTTCTCCCTGACTGGCTCTGTAAGAAAAAGTACTCTGTCTTATTCTTTCCTCTATTCTTGGCATTCAGCAAAATATCTGGCATTGTAATAAAGACTCAATGTTATTTCTCTAATTTAGAAAGAATGCAGTTGAAGTCATAGGGACATCTAGCTGTGTTAGACTTGAAAAGAAACATTGAATAGTCACATACTGCTAAACTTCCCAGGACCATCTGTTTTACAAACACTGTGCTAGGGAATATAAATACAAAAGTAAGGCATCTTCAAGAGGCTTTTCCAGATTCTCCGAGTCAGACAGAACCAGTCTCCTCCTTTAGCTCTCATAATTTCCTCAGTGTGGGTCTACCTTGCACTGTTGCTGCCTGTGTACACATCTTCTCTCTCCAGTTGTACCATCCGTCAGCTCCTTGCAGGCAGGGACTATATGTCATAACACACAGTAGGCAATTCTGTGCAAATGACCTTTAGGTCTGCAAAGGTTTTAGGGTGCTCTAAATATGGTATTCTGTTGAAAATGAATTGAATAAGAAAGTGAGCCTTTGTAGTTTAATAACAAGATTCTCTAGCTGTCTAAGGAAAAAGGAGTCATTCCCAAATAATTAGTCCTTCAACTGTGCGTTGATAAAGCACTAAGTTCCCAGCAAGGACACTGTGTCATGTGTGGGGGAGGACTCCCCTGCCCTTCTCTGCCTTTGTTCTTGTTTACATGCACTGCCTTTCCAGTTTGTGATCCCTGTAGTTCGCATCGCAGTAAAGAGCCAAATCTTTCCTGCCCACGCCTCTGCTTGGCTGCAGAGCATGAGCACTGTTTTGGAAAGCAGCAGGTCAGAATTTTGTTTTAGATTTGTTGGTGTCCTTAAAAATGCCCACTTTTAAACATAAATATTTATGCCTATTGCCAAGCTGAGCCTCCATTTGGTATGAGTAGACCTTTGATTAGTCTGTAGTCTGAAGAGCACCCATGTAAATAGTAGTTACCATTTATTATGACAAGATTGATGGAGGACTCTGGAGGAAATAAAGCCTGAAGCTGTTTTTCATATTCTGATTCCATGCATAAAAAAGGAGAATGGATCAGCCCTGGGTAGGCATTCAAACAGCTCACAGGCTGGTTGCGATAACTTACAGCCTCTGGGTTTGGGGACTCCGTAGTCATGCTGAATCGTGCACAGCAGTGAAATGGAAAAGGCGTGTAATCACGGCTCTTCTTTATGGAATAGCTTTCTTTTCTTTAAGACCCTGTATTGTTCTGACAAATCCAAGTTCCCAAAAGGAGTATGAATCTGTGGGGGAGTTCTTTTTAAAGTGAGAGTGTGTGGTGGGAGAGGGGTTATGATCTGAAAGTTCTCGTACATTTCCAGGCCCCACCTGAAGCTTACAGAGTCAGGATTTCCAGAGGTTGTCTCTGGAAATATGCATTTTAGCACAATCAGTGGAGGACGCACCCACACTCTGACGTTCGAGAGTCATTGCCTGAGGAATAGTGATTCGACAGTTGTCTGTTTCATCTTGGAACTGGCAGTCTGTGCCTGGAAAGTTTTGAGTCCCTCGGATTGCTTCCTAAAAAGATCCCAGATATGTGTAGTCTCATTGTTTTTTGTTTGTTTGTTTGTTTGGGGTTTTTTTTTTTTGCCATAATTAAATTGACTCTGAATTAAACAATAAGGTAAGTCAGAGCCCAATTATGTGATTGAAACAAGAAGAAGCTAGTCCTCACACTGGTCAACCCAGTTTACTCTATGACATTTCAAATAGGTTTCTTGGAAATGTGCATTGAGCCAAAGAACTTGAAAGTCTCCAGGAAGTTCTGCTCTTTGTTCATGTTATAGATACAAGAGCAACTCGGATGACACCGTGACATTCAGTAAACAGTATTCACTGGACTTGATATAACCAGAAAGTAACTATACACTTGTCCTTCATGTCATTCAAGTTGTCTCTGTGAGGTTCATTCTTTCCTGCCCTTAGGATAAAAGCTAGCGCAGGTTTCATGAATTTTTCCTTCCTTTTAGGTAGTAAAGAGTCCTTTGCTCATTTGTAAATCCATAAAATCTCCATTTCCATAATTAATACATCTAGGATAAAATTTTTTTAAAAAAATACCTCCAAAGTTTGTAAAAAGTTAGTTTTTCCCCTCTACCAGCTCAGTTCTGGTTGGGGCTATTTCACCAGGGAAAAGGGAATGTGGTGGGCTTGTCTGCTTTTCTTCTAGGGTTTTTGCTTTTCTTTCTTCACCTCAGTAGGTTGCCTCTGGTTCCTCCGGGGCTGAGAGATGCAGGGTGAGAGGTTAGAAAAGCAAGGAGAGTAGAAGTGTACTGGGTAGACACTACCCAAAGCCAGCATAGACGCTGCTTGACTCAGCAGAGGTTGCAAACTGGTTCTTCTCACTTAATGTGGGCTAAGTATCTCTTGTGGGGTCACTTTAAGCACTGGGTACCCAGCTGAGCACTTGCAGCATCTTTTTGCTGAGGTCTCTTTATCCTGTCAACTTTAGGCAGCTCTTTTGAGTAGTGTCTAAGACATCACCAAGGGCTGGCTGGTTAGCTCAGTTGGTTAAAGCATGGTGTTGTAATACCAAGGTTAAGGGTTTGGATTGCCAGCTAGCCAGCTGCGAAAGAGAGAAAAAGAGAGAGTAGCTAGCTGCGAGAGAGAGAGAGAGAGAGAGAGAGAGAGAGAGAGAGAGAGAGAGAGAGAGAGAGAGAGAGAGGGAGAGGGAGGGAGGGAGAGGGAGGGAGAGGGAGGGAAGGAAGGAGAGAGAGAGAGAGAGAGACCTTTCATACATGGTACACACATGATCTATGGGAAACCTCCATGTAGCTTTCATTTTGACAAGCTCTGAGAGCACAGGCCATCCCCGGTCCTGCCACCTCTTGTACTTTGCCATCAGAGTAGCTGACAAGCCACAGTCTCTAGACCTTTGGCTTTTGCAGGTGGTGTCGGACTCGAGAACACTGCTTCCCAAGTGCATGAAGTGCTCCTCCAGCCCTCCAGGCAGTTCCATTCAATCCCTTCCATGGATTTGAGGTGAGAGAGGACTCTGCACTCCACTGTGCAGAAGAGAAGTGGAGCTCACAGTACAATGCGGCGCTTCCTGAAGAAAGTTTCTCCCTATTTCTTTCTTTCTTCTCCAATTTCTTTTTAGACTGGTGGTGGTTGAATCAATATTCTAAATCAGTCAAGGGTTGGACGGTGGCTCTTGACCACTTCCCCTGGATTGTCCTGCCCTGGTGCTCTCTTGCCTTACTTTGGGAATGTGGGTATGATCATCTGCGTTTCAAGACTTCAGCATGGGGCATCAACTGGGACTCTAACACAGAAAGAGTTCCATTTTATCATCTCTCCAAAATCATAGTAGCAGATGACTTATGTCCATTACCTTTACATGCTAGACAGTCTCTCATGCATGTTGTATTTCACTCGGCCCTCCCCGCAAAGCTATAAGGAAACAGAATCCAGAGAAGTCAAATCATTTGCATAAAGTTACCCAGGTAGCAAGTTGCAAAGCTTTTCCAGAACTTTAAATTATTTTCTTTTTAGGAAAATAGAGGGGGGCTCAGTCTAAGGCCTGGAAGGGAGGGAAGTGCCCACAGTTGCATCAGCTGCTGAGGTGAGCCGAGACCTGCGTGGCACCAGGGCTCAGTCTTAGGCCCTGGAGGGAAGCATCCACAGGTCCAGAAGCCACCGAGGTGAGCAGAGACCGATATGGCACCAGGGCTTAGACTTGGGGCTCAGTCTTAGGCCCTGGAAGGGAGAGCCTACAGGCCTACCAGGCAACAAGGTGAGCTGAGACCCGTGTGGCACCAGAGACTCAGCCTACAGCCACAGAAAGCTGGAACAAGAGCCAACATGGTGTAATATAGCCACTGCCACACCTACTGTCACTGCAGGTACAGTTCCCTACCATAGTAGCAGCCAGGGACACTCTACAGGCAACCTGCCACTCACTTGACTACAATGATATAAGAAGAGTCACCAGTAGAGCCTGCAAATAGAGGAGGAAATCTTTATCCTCATAGTCAACCCCAGAATAATAGAAGAAGCAAGTCCTCTACCAGATGACAAAACATCAGTGTAAAAATGCTAGAACTACAAACAAACAAGAAGATATGACACCACAAAAGGAGTACAGTAGTGCTCAAATTTCAGACCCCATAGAACAGGGAATCCTTGAAATGTCTGAGAAGGAATTCTGAACAATGATCTTAAGAAAACTTGAAGAGATAAAAGAAGACCCAATTAGAGAACACAAGAAAACAAGAAAAAATGTCCAGAATATGAAGGAGGAAGTTTACAAAGAGATTAATACCTTAAAAAAGAGTGTAGCAGAACTTCTAGAAATGAAAGACTCACTGAATGAAATAAAAAACACAACTGAGAGCTTAAGCAGTAGGCTAGAGCAAGT
Source organism: Cynocephalus volans (assembly GCF_027409185.1). Lineage (NCBI taxonomy): Eukaryota > Metazoa > Chordata > Mammalia > Dermoptera > Cynocephalidae > Cynocephalus > Cynocephalus volans. The sequence goes on along the minus strand of NC_084474.1, from coordinate 3,025,770 downwards.
AGAAGAAGCAATTTCAGATCTCGAAGGTGGTCTTTTTTGAAATAACCCAGGCAGAAGAGAAAAAAGAAAAAAATTAAAAATAATGAAGAAAATCTAAGAGAGATAGCAGACAACCTCAAACACTCTAACATCCGAATTGTGGGTATTCCAGAAGGGGAGGAGAAAGGAAAATATAGTGAAAACTTATTCAAGGAAACAATAGCAGAAAACTTCCCAGGTGTAGGGAGAGGTGCAGACCTTTAGAACCAGGAAGCTCAAAGGTCCCCAAACAGATTCAATCCAAAAAGATCCTCCCCAAGATGCATTATAGTCAAATTTGCAAAGCTCAAAGAGAGAATTCTAAAAGCAGCAAAATAAAAGCAACAAGTCACCTATAAGGAAACCCCCATCAGACTAACAGCAGACTTCTCAACTGAAATCCTATAGGCTAGAAGAAAGTGGAATGATATATTCAAAATTCTGAAAGAAAAGAATTGCCAGCCAAGAATTCTTTACTCAGCAAGGATCTCCTTCAGAAATGAGGGAGAAATAGTATATTCACCAGACAAACAAATTGTGGGAGTTCACTACCACACAACCAGCCCTTTAAGAAATTCTCAAGGCAGTCCTTCATCTGGAATCTGAATAATGATGGTCACTACCACAGATACACAAGAAGGAGCAAAACCCACCATTAAAACATAAATGTCAGGCCCAGGCCAGCATGCACCACCTAGAAAGGGCCCCCAGAGAGGTCTGGAGAGCTGCTGGGCCTACACACCCCACAAGGCACCCATGCCGGAGCAGGTAGGAGCCACTGTGGGACACTCCCAGCCCAGGCCAGTGCATGCCGCTCAGAGAGGCCCCAAGAGAGGCCCAGAGAGGTGTTGGGCCCATGCGCCCCAAGGCACCTGTGCTAGAGCAGGTAAGCACTGCCACGAGACCCCCAGCCCAGGCCCATGTGCACTGCCCAGAGGGGCCTTAAAGCCGCCAGGCCCACAGGGCCCTGAGCCACCCATGTTGGAACAGGTAGGCACAACTGTGGGATTCCAAGTCCAGTCCAGTCCCCATGGCCCAGAAAGGCCCTTGCCTCCTACCTACAGGCATAAAGGCAGCCATGCCAAATGGGCAGTCCTGGCAGGATCCTATCCAGACATTACAGTCAAAAGAGTGGAACATGAAATCCCCTGCCATAATGACTAAACACCAAAGGAAAGATACCAGGAATATGAAAAATCAAGAAAGTACACCACCAAAAGGTAATAATAACTCTTAATCTCTAGATCCTATAGGACAGGAAGTCCTTGAAATGACTGACAAGGAATTTTGAGCAATAATTCTAAGGAAACTAAGTAAGATACAAGAAAACTCAGTTAGACAACACAATGAAATGAGAAAAAGTATACAGGACCTGAAAGAAGAAATGTACAAAGAAATCAATGCCCTGAAAAAGAATGTAGCAGAGCTAGTGAAGCTGAAGATTTCATTCAACGAAATAAAAAACACAGCAAAGAGTTTAACCAGCAAACTAGAACAAGCAGAAGAGAGAATTTCTGACCTTGAAGATGGGCTGTTTGAAATGACACAGGCGGACCAAAAAAAAAAAAAAAAAAAAAGAATTAAAAACATTGAAGAAAATCTAAGAGAGATAACAGACAACCTTAAGCTCAAATATCTCAATCGTGGGTATTTCAGAAGGGGAGGAAAAAGGAGATTGCACTGAAAACATATTCAACAAAATAATGGCAGAAAACTTCCCAGGTATAGTAAAAGGCACAGACCTTCAGATTCAGGAGGCTGAAAGATCCCCAAACATATTCAACCCAAAAAGGTCCTCTCCAAGACATGTTATAGTCAAATTGGCAAAACTCAAAGACAAAGACAGAATCTTAAAAGCTGCAAGAGAGAAGCATCAAGTCATCTGTAAGGGAGCCCCAATCAGATTAACATCAGACTTTTCATCACAAACCCTACAAGCCAGAAAAGAATGGGATGATATATTCAAAATACTAAAAGACAAAAATTGCCAGCCAAGAATACTTTACCCAGCAAGGCTATCCTTCTGAAATGAACAACAAGTAGTATATTTCTCAGACAAACAAAAACTGCAGGAGTTCACTGCAACATGACCAGCCTTACAAGAAATTCTCAAGAGAGTACTGGGTTTGGTACCTGAAAAACAACCACCACTACCATAAATACTAAAGAAAAAACAAAACCCACTAGTAAAATAAAAAAGGTAACAATAAAGAGATAAAAAAAGTTTATCTACCACCCCAAGAAACCAACAAATACAGAAGACAAACAGTAAATCATAAAGAAAGGAACAAAAGATAATTAAGACATCCAAACAAAAATCAATAAAATGCTAGAAGTAAATCAACACTTTTCAATAACATCTCTTAATGTAAAAGGATTAAATTCTCCACTCAAAAGACACAGACTGACTGACTGGATTAAAAAGGTGGACCCAACTACATGCTGCCTTCAAGAGACTCACCTCACCTGTAAAGTCACACATAAACTAAGAGTGAATGGATGGAAAAAGGTATACCATGCAAATAGAAATGAAAAACAAGCTGGAGTAGCTAGTCTTGTATCAGATAAAATAGACTTTAAAGCGAAAACCATAAAAAGATGAAGAAAGCCACTATGTAATGATAAAAGGATCTGTCCATCAAGAAGACATAACAACCATAAATATATATGCACTCAATGTCAGAGCAGCCAGATTTATAAAGCAACCACTATTAGGCCTAAAGAATGAGATAGACACTAATACCATAATAGCAGGGGACCTGAACACCCCATTCTCCATATTGGACAGATCATCAAGGCAAAGAATCAGCAGAGAAACACAAGATCTAGACAACACTTTAGACCAATTGGACTTGGCAGATATCTACAGAACATTCCCTCTAACAACCTCAGAATATTCATTCTTCTCATCAGCACATGGAGCATTCTTCAGGATAGAATACATGTTAGGTCACAAAGTAAGTCTCAACAAATTTTTAAAAATTGTAATTATTCCATGTATGTTTTCAGATTGCAATGGATTAAAATTAGAAATCAATAACAAACAAAATTCTGGAAACTATACAAACACATGGAAATTAAACAGCATCTACCTAATGATGTTTGGGTCCAAGAAGAAATTAAACAGGAAATCAAAAAATTTATTGAAACTAATGAAAATAATGATACATCATACCAAAACTTGTGGGATACTGGAAAAGCAGTACGAAGGGGGAAATTTATTGCATTAAATGCTTACTTCAGAAGAATGGAAACATGGCAAGTGAACAACCTAATACTTCACCTTAAAGAACTAGAAAAACAAGAACAATCCAAATCCAAAGTTAGCACATGGAAAGAAATAATTAAGATGAGAGCAGAACTTACTGAAATAGAAACCCCCAAAATGATACAAAAGATCAATGAATCAAAAAGTTGTTTTTTTGAATAGATAAATAAAACTGACAAACCATTAGCAAGACTAACTAAAAAAAGAAGAAAGAATACCCAAATAACAAAAACTAGAAGTGAAAAAAGTGATATTACAACTGATACTTCAGAAATACAGGAAATCATTAGAGACTACTATAAACAACTATATGCTAACAAATTTGAAAATCTAGAGGAAATGGATAAATTTCTGGACACACACAAAGTACCAAAATTGAGCCGAGAAGGTGTAGAAAATCTGAACAGACCAATAACAATAAAAGAGATTGAAGCTGTTATCAGAAGGCTCCCAAAAAAGAAAAGCCCAGGACCAGATGGGTTCACTGCAGAATTCTACCAAACCTTCAAAGAGGACATGATACCAATTCTCTACAAACTATTCCAAAAGATTTAAACAGAGGCCATTCTCCCAAACTCATTCTATGAAGCAAACATCATCCTGATACCAAACCAGACAAAAATACAACAAAAAAAGAAAACTAAAGGCTAATATCCTTAATGAATATATATGCAAAAATCCTCAATAAAATACTAGCTAACAGAATACAGCAACACATACACAAAATTATACACCATGATCAAGTGGGATTCATCCCAGGGATGCAAGATTGGTTCAACATATGCAAATCAATAAATGTGATACAACACATCCATAAAATCAAAGACAAAGACCATATGATCATCTCTATAAACACTGAAAAAGCATTTGACAAAATTCAACATTCATTCATGAAAAAGACTCTCTACAAATTAGGTATAGATGGAAAATATCTCAATGTAATTAAAGCCATATATGATAAGTCCACTGCCAATAGCATCCTGATTGGGAAAAAGATGAAAGCTTCTCCCTTAAGAACAGGAACTAGACAAGGATGCCCACTCTCACCACTCCTACTCAACAGTGTTGGAAGTACTAGCCAGAGCAATCAGAGAAGAGAAGGAAATAAAGGGCATCCGGATTGGAAAAGATGAAGTCAAAGTGTCCCAGTTCGCAGAAGACATGATCTTATATATCAAACAGCCTAAAGCCTCTACAAAAAAACTCTTAGAGTTGATAAATAATTTCAGCACAGTAGCAGGATACAAAATCAACACACAGAAATCAGTAGCATTTCTATACTCCAACAGTGAACATGCAGAAAAAGAAATCAAGAAAGCTACCCCATTCACAATAGCCACCAAAAAAATGAAATACTTAGGAATAAAGTTAACCAAGGATCTGAAAAATCTCTATAAGAACTACAAACCGCTGTTGAGATAAATTAAAGAGGACACAAGAAGATGGAAAGATATCCCATGCTCTTGGATTGCAAGAATTAACATTGTAAAAATGTCCATACTACCGAAAGTGATCTTCAAATTGAATGCAAATCCCATCAAAATTCCAATGGCATTTTTGTCTAAATCGGAAAAAACTATCCTAACATTTATATGGAATAACAAAAGACCACAAATAGCAAAGGAATTCTGAGCAAAAAAAATAAAGCTGGAGGCATAACACTACCTGAATTTAAACTATACTACAAAAGTATAATAACCAAAACAGCCTGGTACTGGCATAAAAACAGACACACAGATCAATGGAATAGAATTGAGAACCCAGAAATCTATTGAGAACCCATACACCTACATCCATCTGATCTTTGAGAAAGGCACCAAGTCTACACACTGGGGAAGAGACTGCCACTTCAGCAAGTGGTGCTGGGAAAACTGGATATCCATATGCAGGAGAATGAAACTAGACCCATACCTCTCACCATATACCAAAATCAACTCAAAATGGATTAAAGAATTAAATATACATCCTGAAACAATAAAACTCCTTAAAGAAAACATAGGAGAAACACTCCAGGAAGTAGGATTGGGCACAGACTTCATGAATATAACCCCAAAAGCATGGGCAGCCAAAGGAAACATAAACAAATGGGATTTTATCAAACTAAAAAGATTCTGCACAGCAAAAGAAACAATTAACAGAGTTAAAAGACAATGAAAAGAGTGGGAGAAAATGTTTGCAAAATATATATCTGACAAAGGATTAATATCCAGAATACACAAGGAACGCAAACAACTTTACAGCAAAAAAAAGTAACCCCATTAAAAAATGGGCAAAGGAGCTGAATAGGCATTTCTCAAAGGAAGATATGTGAATGGCCAGCAGACACATGAAAAAATGCTCAACATCACTCAGCATTTGGGAAATGTAAATCAAAAGCACACTGAGATTTCATCTCACTCCAGTTAAGATGGCTAATATCCAAAAGACTGAGAATGATAAAGGGTGGTGGATGTGGAGAAAAAGGAACCCGCCTACACTGTTGGTGGGACTGCAAAGTGGTGCAGCCTTTATGGAAAATGGTTTAGAGATTCCTCAAACAATTTTGGACAGATCTACCATACGACCCAGCTAATCCACCGCTGGGAATATACCCAGAGGAATGGAAAACATCATGTCAAAGGGATACTTGTACGCCAATGTTTATTGCAGCACTATTTACAATAGCCAAGAGTTGGAACCAGCCCTCATGTCCATCATCAGATGAGTGTATATGGAAAATGTGGTATATCTACACAATGGAATACTACTCTGTTATAAAAAAGAATGAAATACTACCATTCACAGCAACATGGATGGACTTAGAAAAAATTATATTAAGTGAAATAAGTCAGGCATAGAAAGAGAAATACAACATGTTCTCACTTACTTGTGGGAGCTAAAAATGAATAAATAAATAAACAAAAAACGGGGGTGGGGAAGAAGACACAACAATCACAATTCCTTAAACTTGTTAAGACAAACAAGCAGATATGATGTTGATGGAAGGGGAAGAGGGAAGTGAGAGGGAGGATTTGGTAAAGGGACACAAAAATCAGCTACATTGTGTATTGATAAAATTAAATTAAATTAAAAAAACGCCAGTGAGAAAGAGAAAGAAGCTAAATCATGCAACCTTAAATTTTCGACTAACATTGAAGAAGAGAAATAAAAGGGTAACTCATGATCAAAAGGTATTTAAATCATTTAAACAAAAAGCAATTAAATGACAGGAATTAAATAGTGCCTGTCAATAACTACCCTAAATGTGAATGGATTAAACTGCCCATTCAAAAGGCACGGAACTGATGGATTGGATTAAAAAACTAGACCGAAGTTTATGCTGTCTTCAAGAGAGCCATTTCCCCTGTAGAGAGTCACAGACTAAAAGTGAGGGGATGGAAAATGATATAGCATGCAAATGGAAACTAAAAATGAACAGGAGTAGCTATTCTTATATCACATATAAAAGACTTCAAAACAAAATCCATAAAAAGAGGCAAAGAAGGCCACTATATAATAATAAAAAATATCTATCCAGTTAGTAGACATAACAATCATAAATATATATGCACCCTATACTGGAGTATCCAGATATATAAAGCAGACACTTTTAGACCTACAGAAAGAAATAGGCCGTAATATAATAATAGTCTGTGTTCTGAATACCCCCCTCTCAGTATGGGACACATCTTCCAGGCAACAAATCAACAAAGAGACATAGGATTTAAACTATATCTTAGACCAACTGGACCTGGTAGATATATATAGAATATTTCACCCTACAATTAAAGAATATACTTTCTTCTCATCGGCACATGGAACATTCTCCAGGATAGACCACATATTAGGTCACAAAACTAGTATTAGAAAATTTCAAAGAATTGAAATCATTCCAAGTATCTTTTCAGACCATAATAGAATAAAACTAGAAATTAATAACAAGCAAAACTCTGGAAACTATACAAATACATGAAAACTAAATAATAGGCTCCTGAATGACCTATAGGTCCAAGAAGAAATTAAACAGGGAATCAAAAAATTTACTGAAACTAATGCAAATAAAGACACATCATACCAAATCTGTGGGATACTGCAAAAAGAGTACCAAGAGGGAAATTTATTGCAGTAAACCCTTACATCAAAAGATTGGAAAGACTTCAAATAATGCAACACTCAAAGAACTAGAAAAACAACAACAATGCAATCCTAAAGATAGGAGATGGAAAGAAATAATTAAGATTAGAGTAGAACTAAATGAAGTAGAGACTCAAAAAATGACAGAAAAGTTCAATGAAGGAAAAAGTTGAGTTTTTGACAAGATAAATAAAATTACAAAAAAAAAAAAAAAAGAGAAGACCCAAATAACAAAAATCAGAAATGACAAGGGAGACATTACAACTGGTACCACAGAAATATGAAGAATCATTAGAGACTATTATAAACAACTGTATGACAACATATATGAAAACTTGAACGATATGGATAAGTTTCTGGACACATACAAACTACCCAGACTGAAACAAGAAGAGATAGAAAGCCTGAACAGACCAAAAACAAGCAATGAGATTGAAGTGGTAATCAGCAGTCTTCCAACTAAGAAAAACCCAGGTCTAGGTGGTTTTACAGTTGAATTCTATCAAACTTTTAAAGAGGAATTAATACCAATTCTTCTCAAACTATTCCAAAAAATTAGAACAGAAGCCACTCTCCCAAACTCATTTTATGAGGCCAACAAAACTCTGATACCAAAACCAGATAAAGACACAACAAAAAAAAGAAAATTATAGGCCAATATCCTTGATGAACATAGATGCTAAAATCCTCAACAAAATATTAGCAATCAGAATACAGCAAGACATTAAAAAAATTATACACCATGATCAAGTAGGATTCATCCCAGGGATGCAAGGATGGTTCATCATATGAAAGTCAATAAATGTGATACACCACATCAACAAACTCAAGGACAAAAACCATACGATTATCTCAATAGATGCTGAGAAAGCATTTGACAAAATTCAACTTCCCTTCATAATAAAGATTCTCAACAAATTAGGTATAGAAGGAAAGGGTTTCAACACAATAAAAGTCATCTATGATAAGCCTACTGCCAGTATCATCGTCAGTGTGGAAAAACTGAAGGCTTTTCCCTTAAGAACAGGAACAAGACAAGGATTCCCATTCTCACCACTTCTATTTAATATACCACTGGAGGTACTAGCCAGAGCAGTCAGGCCAGAGAAAGAAAGAAATTGCATCCAGATTGGAAAAGATGAACTCAAACTGTCCCTATTTGCAGAGGATATGATACTATATATAGAAAAACTGAAAGACTCTATCATAAAACTCCTAGAGCCGGTTAATAATTTCAGTAACACTGCAGGATACAAAATAAATGACTCCAAACAGTTTCATTTATATTCTCCAATAATGAACTAAAGAAAGAGAAATGAAGAAAGTAAGTCCATTTACAACAGTCACAACAAGTAAATAAAATACCTAGGAATCAATTTAAACAAGGAGATGAAAGTTCTCTACAATGAGAACTACAAACTACTACTGAAAGAAATTAAAGAAGACACAAAAAGATGGAAAGACATTCCATGCTCTTGGATTGGAAGAATTAACATTGTGAAAATGTCTGTACTACCCAAAGCAATCTACAGATTCAATGCGATCCCTGTCAAAATACCAATGCCATTCTTCATAGAAATGGAAAAAACAATCTGAACATTCATATGGAACAGCAAAAGACACCAAATAGCCAAGGCAATCCTGAGCAAAAACTGTAAAGCCAGAGGCATAACATGACCTGATTTCAAATTATACTACCAAGCTATAGTAACCAAAACAGCATGGTATCAGCATAAACATAGACACTTGGACCAGTGGAGCAGAATAGAGAACCCAGAAAGTACCCCTCAGGCTTACAGCTGTCTGATATTTGACAAAGGCAACATAAATCTACATAGGTGAAAAGACTGTCTCTTCAATAAGTGGTGCTTGGAAAATCGGATATCCGTATGTAGAAGAATGAAATTAGATGTGCATCTCTCACCATATTCTACAATCAACTCAAAACGGATTAAAGACTTAAGTATAAGACCTGAAACTAAAATTATAAAGGGAAAATATAGGTGAAACACTTCAGGAACTAGGTCTGAGCACAGACTTTATGAACAAGAGCCTGAAACCACAGGCAACAAAAGAAAAAATAAACAAATGGACTATATCAAACTAAAAAGCTTCTGCACAGCAAAGGAAACAGTCAACCGAGAGAAATGACAGCCTACAGAGTAGGAGAAAATTTTTGCTAACTATGCATCTGACAAGGGATTAATATCCATAATATTCAATGAACTCAAGCAGTTACATAGTAAAAAAAACAATAACCCAATTAAAAAGTGGGCAAAGAAACTGAATAGACATTTTTAAAGGAAGACGTACAATTGGCCAACAGATGCATGAAGAAATGCTCAATATCACCAGTCATCAGGGATGCAAATTACAACCACATTGAGATACCATCTTACCCCAGTTAGACTGGCTGTAATAAAAAAAAATGGAGAATAACAAATGGTGAGGATGTGGAGAGAAGGGAATGCTTCTACACTGTTGGTGGGACTGTGAATTAGAACAACCACTATGGAAAACAGCATGGAGGTTTCTGAAACAACTACAGACAGACCTATCATAGGATCCAGGATTCCCATTTATGGTTACATATGCAAAGCACTGGAAGTCAACATGTCGAAGGGATATGTGCACTTCCATGTTCACTGCAGCTCTGTTTACAATAGCCAAGACATGGAACCAACTTAAATGTCCATCGATGGATGATTGGATAAGGACACTCTGGTGTATATACACCACGGAATACTACTCTGCCATAAAAAAGAATGACATTCTTCCATTTGCAACAACATGGATGAGCTTGGAGAAACTTAAGTTGTGTGAAATAAGCAAAGCACAGAGGGATAAATACGACATGTACTCATAAGTGGGAGCTAAGAGAGCAAGAAGGAAGGAAAACAAGACCACAGTGGTGTGTTGGGGTTGCAGAGGAGATAACATACCCAGGGATACAAAATGGAGTGGGCGGGAAAGGGAGAGGGGGGGAGGTCAGGATAATTGGGTGGGGGACATAGACTATAATCGCAATTTGTGGTAATGGGCATGCTGCCAGTATGGATCTGGCCATCACTTCTTGGGCATGAGTGGTGACAGTCAGCTTTGTATCTCGTGACTATTCATAACCAATTAAAAAAAAAAGAAAAATAGAGTAACTTTTCCTGTTAGAAAGAAAATACTATGCATTAATCAGAAAGAAATGCTCCAGCCTTTTAATGTCCTGGCTTGTACAGTAGGAAAACTTAGAATTTGGGGGCAAAACTAATAACAACAGCTCTCACGTGCTAAACATTGTAATGGATCTTATTCCCTTAGTTCTTAGAACAGCCCTGTGATGTGAGTGGCCTTGTTGTCAGCTTGTAGACGAAGAAACTGTGGCCAAAAGAAATTATGTGACTTTCCCTTGGAAGTCACACAACCAAAACAGTCGGGGCCAGGATTTACCTCCAGAGTTTCAAATCATGACTGACCTTACTTTCCTTTCTGCTCTGAAGGGACACACCAGCAGGAGGGCCACTTCCCACTGCAGGTCTCTGTGCTGTCTGTCGCAAGCGTTTAACGTCTTCTGGTTAAAGCTGCGTTAGAACACAAGGTTGGCTCTAGATGAGTTGGTTTTGTAAAACAGTCAAGATTTTCACTCCTTGACAGCAAAGAGCATCTTATTCATCTTTCAGTTCCTACCACTTGGCCCAAAGTTAATACTGCATTAGCGAATTAGCTAAATAAATAAGCAAGTGTACGACTAGATTTGTTCGTGAACACTCTGGTGGAGAGGAAGCTTTCATGTGGACCAGACGGATGTATTGTCTGTCCTTCTCCTGGGTATTTACATTGTATAAAATGATCCTGCAGGAAGGATGTAAATGAATGATGTCTAAAGTTGAATTTCCAGTTCTGCCATTGGGAAGGAAATTGGGATGGAGTTTTTTCTCCAGAGTGTCCAATTTTATTGCAGGAATGACAGCCCATGTCTGCATGCCTTAGGGAAAAAGTAGAATGTTTCTTTGTTTGAGTTATCAAATGTCCAGAAACACTTTCCCTCAGTTCCAAGCGGTATGTTCTAATAACTCTGCCCATCAAGAAACGGAGCAGTCCGCTTCTAACATATTCGTGCTCACACATCCGCTAAGGCACTTGCTGGCTGGGCTCTGGAAGAAAGAACGGAAGGGTTGTTGGAGGAGTGGACCAGAACTCTTCACAGACACTCTGTCTCTGAACTTTCGAAGATGCGGGGGCATTCTGGATAACATGATGTGCTAACCAGGTCTGTCTGTCTGTCTGTCGTCAACAGGTCTGAGGCGCAATTACAGATGCACCATCTGCAGTGTCTCCCTAAACTCAATAGAACAGTATCACGCCCATCTGAAAGGATCCAAACACCAGACCAAGTAGGTGCTTCATGCTTTCACTCTTCAGTCCTTTTCTATGTGATATTTAACATGACGACTAAAGGCTACCCATCTTATTTATTTCAAAATAAGCAGATGGAAGTTACATCACTTTATCTCCAAGGTACCTTTATGCTGCTGAAGCCCCCAGGGTCTGCCTCACAGTACTTAAAGAATGGCTTATCCTCCCTTTCTTGGCACAAGTAATAAAAGTTATCCTTTTTTAAAAAAAATTCTTTTTTCAAGGACAGTTCAGCACACTTTTATGAGCTTGAGGAAAATTTTAGGTCTATACTAAGTATTTTACACTTGATCTTAGCCAAAAGGCCGAGAAGCGATATACTAAGTATTTTAAAGTGAACAATGTTACCCCTGCTTGAAGGATGTGTGTAGGACTTTGGTGTTGTAAAGTCAAATTCTATGAACGTCTTCTACTACTTCCCTCTGCTGGGTGAATATTGTTGACTGTTGTAGAAATGTAACAAAGCCGCTGGTGTGTTAGGTCATTTACACACACAGCCATCTCCAGTTACATGAAACTCATTCTATTTTTTCCCCAATGCTTCTCATGATTTTAAACTGGAAAGGCTAACCAGCCCTCATTCCGTCTGTATTTATACTATGCACCTCTTTAAAAACCACTGACATTAGCTCTGTAGACATTGTTAAAGCAGCTGCTAGACTGTTAATAAAATGCTAATAAAATAAGAGAAAACCAAGAATGTCTCAAAAAGATGTAATTTCCCTGAGTGTATTTGTTTTTATTTGTCTAATTTTCATTAAGAATATCATTTAACAGGTTTGGCTGTATCAAGGCCTCATGAATAATGAATGATCCATTCAGCAAACATTTATTGAGTGCCTAATGTGTGTCATTTTCCCCAACCTGTGCACTGGGGAAGAAGGGATGGGTAGCTGTGGTCCTTCCTCTGGTGGAGCCCCTGCCTGGCTGAGGAAGCAGCCACGCGAGCATGTGGGTTGTTTTCTAGCACCATGTGCACGTCCAGAACTTTGACGACAGTGCAGGAAGCGACGCAGGGCAAGCTTGCAGGGGCCTTGGTGCAGAGGGTGAGCACACAGGATGAGGTCAAGGTCAGATTTTGCTCAACATTATATCTCTTGTGCTTAACACAGCATTGGATACATATTGTGGGCTTTATAGACATTTTTGATTGAATAAATGCATAATTTCAAAAGACAAGTAACATTTTCCAGGCAGGAATATGACAAGAAGCATCTCAGGCAAGGAAAGTTACCATAATGACGTAGGTCACAGGAAATCTGGCTCAGCTGAGAGCATTTAACCCCCAAGTTATTTACTGACTCTCAGTTTTCTCCTTAAAATTGTGCTATCTTGTAAGTCAAATCCAGTTTCGTGGCTTGCTCTGCTCTGATGTGCCCCAGAGGACTTTTATCAAGGTAATTCTTCAAAAAGATTTTTCCTGATTTCTTACCCAGGAACACCTAACGTGATTGTATTGACTATTGGACACTGCCTCCCAACCCCAAAATCTGTTTTCATTATCTTTGTAATTAATATGTTGTAGGAGACACCGTATACATTCCAATTAGTTAGGTCTCATGTGCAGACAGACATACAAATACCCGCAACAATAAATGACAGTCTTTTGGGAACATGTATTCTTTGCCGTTAATAAGTAGAAAAAGGAAGGTAACCATGGCCTTGAGTGGCATGAGTTATACAAATAACCAATACAGACAGAATCTCCAGCTTCAGGAACATGTCTCTCTCTCTATTTGTCCTCTCTATTTGTCCTTTTTTTTTTTTTTTGGTCTTTTTGTGACCGGTAAGGCGATCGCAACCCTTGGCGTGGTGTCGGCTCACACCGTGCTCAGCCAGTGAGCGCACCGGCCATCCCTATATAGGATCCGAACCCGCGGCGGGAGCCAAGCGCTGCACTCTCCCGAGTGCGCCACGGGGCCGGCCCATCTATTTGTACTTTCAATATTTTACATGCCAAATCTGTGCAAGATATTTTCACATCTATTATTGCTATTATTTCATATGTATTATTTCACATCTATTAACTACTTTTGAGATCAATATTATAGACCTATTATCTTACATGAGAAATCTGGGGCTCAGGGAGTTTCAGTTACTTACCCGACATCACCAGCCAGCAGATGGCAGAGCCAGGTCTGACCGAACCAGCAGAGCCCAACTCACACCTCCACTCACTCCATGTCACTCAGTTACCACAAACTCAGGCTTGGGACAATGGAGTGCCAAAGAGAGTACTGTGATGATTTCTGAAAAAGAGGACACCACTTCCCTGGTTAAAAGACATCGTTCATTTCTAACTCAGGAGCACAAAGTTGCTCCCTTCTGAAGAGTGAAATGAGAGAAATATGAAGATAGTACTTGTGGTGCCCCGTCCCACACACCTGCTTTGTTTGTCCTTGTACCTAAGTCGTGTGTGTGCACAGGCTTTTGAATGTGTATGTGTGTGAAGTACTTGTTCAAGTCTTTTGCCTGTTTGTAAAATTAGGTTGTTTGTTTCCTTAATAAGTTGTAGAAGTTTCTAATTTTTAATGAAATCCAGTTTTATCAATCTGTTCTTTCATGGTTAAAGTTCTTTGGGTGCTATTTAAGAGTTCTCTGCCTATCCCAAGGTCATAAAGATAATTTCCTGTTATCATCCAGAAATTATGTTGTTTTTCCTTACAAATATAGGTCTTAGATCCATCTGGTATTAATTTTATGCATAACGTGAGAAAGATGTCCAGTTTCAGGATGCTTCTTTTTTCTTCCCCCATACAAATACCAATTGATCCAGTGCTATTTATTGAAAAGAGCATTGGAAGAGACCTCTGTTGTAAATCGGGTGATTTACACATGTCTGTATTGTGTATCTGTCTCTATATTCTGATTTATTTATGCTAATATCACATCATTCTGTTTCCTTTATCTTTATAGTAAGTCTTGATAGCTGGTAGTGTAATCGTCTAATCTTGTCTCCTTATTCAAGACCATCTTTACTATTCTTGATCCTTTGTGTTCCCATATACATTTTAGAATCATCTTGTCAACTTCTTCAAAACAGCCTTTATAGGAGTCTTCTATTCCATAAATACGGTATATACCAGCACTTATTTTTTTGTCTTCTTTTAATTCTTTTAGTAATATTTTATAAATGTCTTTGTAGAGGTCTTACACATTTTTATTTAGATTTATTTCTAGGGATTTATTGATTTGGGATGCTAGAATAAATAAAATCATTTAAAATTTTATTAAAAAAAATTTTTTTTCTAGTATAAACACAGGAAATTTATCAAGCCTGTATTCAATGGCTTTGGTAAATTTACTTATTAATTCTAATTCTATCTGAAACTAATTTTGGGATTTTCTTTGTAAAAGTTGTATCATATACAAATAATGATAACTTATTTCTTCCTTTCACATTTTATTTATCTTTCTTATCTTATTTCATTGTATAGGATCTTTGGTACAATGCTGAATAAAAGTTGTGATACCAGACATTCTTTTCTCATTCTTTATCTCAGTATTATTGCAGATAACTTAAAAAAAAAATCAAAGTAAGAAACTCATGTTTTATTCATAATTTGCTAAGATTTTTATTATGAATGGGTGTTGAATTTTATCAAATGCTTTTTACTTTATCTACTGACATGATCACATGGTTCTTTATTTTATAATGTATTAAATTTCATTGAATGATTTTCAAATATCAAATCATCTTTGCATTTAAACACTATTTGTCTATGATGAATTATCTCTTTACATATTCTCAGAATTAATTTTGTAATACTCTGTTAAGGATTTGTTTCTGTGTGTGTGAGTGTATATCTTTGTTTATAGGACAGATTGTTCCATGATTTTTCTTTCTTGTAAGGTCCTTGTCAATGTTAGCATCAAGTTTATGCTGGTCTCATTAAAGAAGGTGAGAGATGTTCCCTGTATTTTTAATCCCTGAATGAGTTTGTGGTAGACTGGTGTTATTTCTTACTTTACTATTAGAAAGAATTTATTGGTGAACACATCTGGGCACGAAGATTTAAACTTTGGGAAAATTTTTATTAAAAATTTAATTTCTTTAATAAAGCACTGTTTATATTGTCTATTTCTTCTTGTATTCATTTTAATAACTTGTTTATCAATTACATTTTTTTTTTTTTTTTGTCTTTTTGTGACCGGTAAGGGGATCGCGACCCCTGGTGTGGTGTCGCCCGCACCGCACTCAGCCAGTGAGCGCACCGGCCGCTCCTATATAGGATCCGAACCCGCGGCGGGAGCGCTGCTGCACTCTCCCGAGTGCACCACGGGACCGGCCCTTTCAATTAATTTTTAAATTTTACCTACATTTAAAAAATTTATTGGTATAAAATTGTTCATGATATCCTCTAATTTTATTTTTCATGTCTGCTGTATAGTGTTCATTCCTGACATTACACTGTCTGTTTATCTCTTCCTTGTCTATTGATTTCTTGTCAGTTTTGTTAAAGGTTTATCAATCTTTATTTGAAAATCTTGTTGAAAAACAGAATTTGGGGTTTGTTGATTTTTTTCTATGCACAGTTATTTTCTGCTATTTAAAAAATTATTTCCTTCTCTCTATTCCCTTTGGGCTTAATTTGCATTTTCCCTTTGGCTTCTTAATATGAAAGCATAGATGCTTAATTTTTCAGTGTTTCTCCTTTTCTAATACATGCACTGAAGTCCCTATCAACATCTTGCATTTATCTACATCCTGTGAGTTATATTTTGTATCCAAGCTGTTTTGTGCCGTAGACCAGCTCTGCAGGATTCTTTGGACCTGAATAGGTGGTGTGGATTCAGTGAAAAGGAAGAGACGGATGTCTAGTGCAAGTGTGGACAACAACCACAAGAATCTTGCTTTATTTATATTTTTTACTTAACCTTTTACATGATGATTTATCTTTTAATCAAAACATTTTTTATTTCATCTCTATAGAAAAAGAAAAATCAGAATGTTCCAAAGCACTCATGCTGTGATAAAAACACCCACTCATGCATCAGTAGTTCACCCCAAAGCCTGTGGCTTGTGGCCAGGAAACTATACAACAGCAGCATGCTTGGCTTTAAAGAGCGTCAGACTTTTAGTTTGAACTATAATTCTTAACCTTCTTAGCTTACAATTTAACCCTTTTTAAATCTTACTTATACTTATTATACTTGATTTTAATAACATTGATTAGTTATGTTTGACAATTTAATATTGCTTATACTCAATATTGATCATTTTAATTTATAATCAAAATCACAGTGTTTATACCTTTTATTTCCCTGCCAATAGACTCCGGGAACAGCACAGGGGACAAAGTGAAAAGTTAAATGATCCTACTCAAACTAAGAAAAACACACTATATCATTCTTATTATTGCTAGGGAAACAACATGTTCTTGGTAAGTCAAGTGAAACTGTGGGATTGGGGAAAACAAAGAAATCTGTAACTGGTTAATGATCAAATAATTGTAAACACCACTGCACTCAGACCCACCACCTCCCTGGGGGATGTGGATAGAAATCCAACATAATAACTTCATTCCACACGTACAAGAGGATGCCCACAGCCACAATGGGTCCATGCACACATCACTAACAAGAAAGATTAATAACAAAATTAAATTGAGCCAACCCATACCGGGAACATGCATCAAAAACATCTTTAGTACCGACAATGCCCTTTAAATAATCCAGTTAATTTTGATGTATTTTAACATGTCCTTTGAGAAACTCCAGGGAATTTCCCAAAGCCATACTAAGCCAAAAGGTTAGACTGTTTAATTCTGGGAAACCTTGTCAAGCAAGCAGAGGTGAACAAACAAGAAATTCCACAGAGCTGTGCCACAAACACGGGACCCCCTTGTAGCCTGCAGAACAAGGGGTATCACTCCTCAGGCTCCCATGCCGTTCCTTAATAGCAGGATGGCTCTCGACAGTTTTAATATGTGGTATTTTCATTATTATTTATTTCAATATATTTTCTAATTTTTAGTTTGATTTCTTATTTTACTCATGGTTATCTAGAAGTATTTTACTTAAAATCCAATATTTTGGAACTTTTCTATTTATATTTTTGGGGGATTAATTTGTACCTGGATTCCACTGTGGACAGAGAACATGCTCTAAATGACGCAATTCATTGATATTTGTGCAGACTTGCTCTGTGATGCCGGCATATGGCCAATTTTGGTAATATTTTATATTCACTTGAAAAAAATGTGGCTTTTGTGAATAATTGGGTAAGTTGTCCCATATGTTAATTAGGTCAACTTTCTTAATCTTGTTCAAATCTTCTATGTCCTTACATATTTTTTGTCTGCTTATTCTACCCATGAGAAACAGAGGTAGTTGAAAACCTCCAACTATAAATATGAATTTGACTGCATACGTATCTTATTAGTTCTGTAAATTTTTTGCTTTATGTGTTTAAAAGTATATTATTAGATTCTTACAAATTTAGGATTTTGTATTCCTTTCTACTGAGCTGGCCCTTTTTATCAACTTTTGTCATTATACAATGTTCCTTTGGTCTCTAGTAATACTTCTTTCCTTAAAGTATACTCTTTCTGATATTAGTGTACCCCAATGTTATATACACAAACTCTTTAAAGCTTTCAAATATTTCAAAAAAATTTTTTAATTTAATAATATCAAGATTTTATTTTGTTCTCAGTTGGAGGGTCAGTCTGATGCCAGACTTGTCATAGCTGGAAATGGAAGTTAACCAAATGTACTTAATTATTGTGATCTGACCAATTAAAGGAACATTAAGTATTTAGGTGTTTAATCTTCTAGGTTTTAGATTTATATTTTTAGTAATAATATCTAAAGAAGTGTTGATATGAACAAAGATAATTAAATTGTGTAGTGTAAGGAGCACTGAATTGTGCGTCAGGAGATTCTATTACTAGTGCAACTTTGCACTGAGTAACCTTGGACACGGACAAATGTTTCTTAATTGGGTTCCCTCATGGACAAGAGATTAGTGACGGCAAGAGTGTGACAACTGTGTGTCCACTCCCCAGGCCCTTGCTCATATCCCAGCACTCTTTCCTACTGAGCCTGAATTTAGCCTCGAAATTCCTCTCAGAACAGGTTCCCAGACAGCAGTTACCATTTTATTGGAGCTGGCACTTGGTGTGTACAGTAGGTTGAATAATGTCTCCCTAAAATTCATGTTCACCGGGAACTTCAGAATGTGACCTTAGAGGTAAATAGGGTCTTTGCAGAAGTAATCAGTTAAGACTATTGAGATGAAATCATTCTGGATCTACGGCAGGCCATAAATCCAATGCCTGATGTCTTTACAAGAGAAAGGAAAGGGAGATTCGGACACACAGAGAAGGCCACGTGCAGACAAAGAAAGATTGTGTTTTGTTCCCACAAGCCAAGGAACACCACCGCCACCAGGTCTGGAAGAGTGAGGAGGATTTCTTCCCTAGAGCCTCTGAAGGGAGCATGACCCTGCCGACACCTTGATGTCAGAAGCCTTTATTTTGTCTATGAGAGAGTGGATTTCTGTTGGTTTATGCCACCCGGGTTGTGTACCTTTAATGGCAGATCTAGGAAGCTAATACAGTGTGGAACCTACGTGCTTTGTTCCACAAGTATCCCTTCGTCCCATTTTACTCAGCAACTGTTTGCTGTGCCTTTTCTGGCGGTGACAGTGATGATGGCGATGGTGCCACCACTGGTAACTGAAGTGCAATCGCGTGTGTCTGGACTAGAGCAACAAATGACAGTGTTTCAAGGGGGCTGGCCGGTTAGCTCAGTTGGTTAGAGTGCGGTAACACCAAGGTCACGGATTCAGATCGCTGCACCAGCCAGCTGCCAAAAAAAAAAAAGTTTCAAAAGTGTTATCACATCTAAACTGCACAGCATTAGTTAACCAGATGTTCTCATCTCCATTTTATAGGTTAGAAAATTGAGTGTCAGGGAAGATAAGTGACTTTTGCAAGGCCCTAAAAATAATTGATTAGCAGAGCCAGCAGCAGAAGTCTCCATTGTTAAATAACAAGAAAAATATTAACCGTCTAATGATATTAAAGATTTAGAAATGCAGATGCTCACGCTGACACATAAAGCAATTGCCTGTTAGATTTTTCAGGACTTCCAGGGGATCTAGTGTGTCAATTAGTACAAATGATTAAAATAAAATAAAATGACACCAGGAGTATATACCATAGACTAATGAGCAGTTCTTCCTTAATGTACTTAAATTTGAGCTTAGGGAACACTCCAGGCCTCAGGACATTATATTACCTAGAAATAAAGGACATAAAAGTTGTCATTACTTACTTTGATATTTCGATTGGTTAAAAATGAGACACAAGTATCTGAGAGAATAAATCAGACCAACTCAAAATTACCAATTTCTAAATTTGCTTCTTCCTTTGAAAAGAAGGCTGAAGTAATGCTACCTACTGCTTTCTGCAGTTTTCCCCGACTGGTTTGAATCCTCCCGACGAAGCCCTCCTGTTACTCACTGCCGCATTCCATTCTCTTATTTGTGAAGTGCTTGGGTGGTTGTTCAGACCAGTTTTCAGGGATGGAATACATTTGCTTTAAATCCTTTGGAATTCAGTTCCTGCCTTCAGGACAGTAGCGAGTTAGCTGAGGTAAATATAATGAATCAGACAGTTTTGCAAGATGTGCCGACTGTCAAGAGCCTTCTGTAGTTAATGCAAAATAAAAGCAGCTTAAAAGCCCGAGAAGAGTTCTCTTTGAAAACAAGCAAATAAACAACAAGTCGTGCGTGGACTTCTTCAAAAGCTAAAAATATAGATATTCTTTGTGGAATTTTCAATGTAGTTTGCTGGTATTAACCAAGAACTCCCATAACCAAGGGGCTTAAAACTTTGGTATTGTGCTTTCATTTTATGAGAAAGTTTTCTTTTCTGAAACTATAAAATATATGTCATCAGTAAATTTTGAAAAGAACAGAACACAGGAATATATGGAAATAGAGCTGTCCTTCTGCGAAGAGTGTACCATTGTTTCTCTTCAGCTGATAATCATTTGTAAGCTGCTGGGAGAAGCTCAGAAGAAAGAGTGAGATACAGAACCCCAGGCTAGATTTTGGCTTGTCCCATTTTATGACTCTGGCTGTGCAAAACAGCTCTTCTCCCAGAACGTGGGGCCTGTTGGAGTGTCACCGAGTCTTTCAAGCTGAGGGCTATCAGAGGCAGTGGCAAACAGTGCGGACGCTGCAGCGCAGGGAGGGGGCTGTGGCAGGGCCTGTGGGTCACCGGCTGTTTTCTGCCTGACTCTGTTTCACATGCAGAACATTCAAGTCCACTATGGGCAAGAGCCTTCCCTTCTATGGAAGGCCTCAGATGAAACAGGGTCCCACTTCTTAAATGGAAGAGACAGTATCCTGTAGAGGCAAGAGTTCCAGAGATGCCAGAAAAAACCAAAAAACCAAAAAACCCCGAAACTCTATCTGCATATGTTCAGCTGACACACAGGCAATTCTAGCAGTTCTGTCTTTCCTAAGTCTCACTTGCCTGCTTTTGCTATACATGCCACATCTAGGGATACATTGTAATCACGGTATGTGACTAGATCACACCTTTTGCAGGCTTAAAAAGACGAAATGGGGAGGACATTCATTCTTTCCTGTTACTCCCAGAATTACTGATGACACCTGATATTCTTTAGCTCATTCATTTCCTCCCCCCTTCCTTCTTGGGGGACTTGTAATCATTACTTTGTTTGGCGTGAAATTTCCGTGAGTCATGGTTGTCTTCAGAGTGGTTCTGAGCTGATGATTTAATGTCGCAGAGTTCACCGTGGGCCGCATGGAATGCCTCTCATGTTCTTTGTGATGCTGCTTCAGACAGTCAGACAGTACCAGTCAGCAGGGGTGCAAGGCCATTACCTGACTTGGTTCTGAGAAGTGTGTTTACATCAAGAAAGAAAAGAACCAGACGAGAGTGGAGGAGCCAGCAGGCCGGCCTGGGGGCAGGTGGCCAGAGTCCTGCTGTCAGCCCTGCCTCTCACAACCAGTGTGCCTTTTAATAACTTTAAAAAGTTATTTTTAAATAAACTCATTGAAGTACAATTTAAATACTATAACTGTGGCTGTCTCAGTTGGTTAGAGAGAGGTGCTGATAACACCAAGGTACAAGGTTTGATCCCCGTACTGGCCAGCCACCAAAAACTAAAAAATAAACACAATAACATGCATGGATTTCAAGTATACAATTGGATGGCTTTTGAACTCATATTTACTATGTAACCAGCAGCCTAATGAAGGCATAGAACATTTTCATAACCACCAGAGGTTCTCTTGGACCTCTCTTTGGTTGGATGATTAGACAAATCAGCCCCTCACCTCACTTAATTCAATCCCCCAACCAAAATCTATCCAGCAGTCACTATGGATGGGACATTAAAACAGGCCCTGGGGGCCACAGATGGCATAAAGATAATTACGCCTCTCAACAAGGTTATAATCTAGTTGAGGGGAAGCGACAAGTAGTCGGTTGATTACGGTTAAAATCAACATAAGAGGAGGTAAGGGTAAGAGGCACCAAACACTGCCCAGTTCACAAGAAGAAGCATTTGGTGGAGGCTATGAGGAAAGATTACTGTGCAGTCTCAGGAGTGGGACCAGAGGGTTCAGTCCTGGCTCTACCATCTACTAACTGTGTGACCCTGAGCACGTTACTGAGGTACTGCTTTGTGGCTTAATTTCAGTATCTGTGAAATGTAACAGATTATAAAAATACTTACCAAAACTGACCATGGTGAGGATTGAGTTTGAAGAACAACAAAAACAACAATAGCAAAAATATTGAACCTCTTAGACAGTACTTGGCATGAAGCTTTTTCCTCAGTAAGTGTTACTATTCTGTATTAATGAAATTACACTTGAAACGGGCCTTGAGGAACGGGTGGATGTGTGCTGAGGTACCCTAGTCCTGCTGTCCCAAGACTGAGATGTCGCCCAGGATTCTTCACAGCATCCGTGAGTTTCCTGACCAAGGCTGGGGCTTCTAGATCTTCACAAACACGTTCTGGCCTGCCCAGGGCTCCGAACTAATCTTGATCAGGCGGTGGGATATAAAGAGTGATCCAAGACAGGTCTCCACAGACTGCACTTATTCTGAGTTGCTTGTGGTTTTGTGCCTCACTAGATACAACAGTTTCAAACTTGATATTCAATCATGCATTACAAGAAAGAACATTTTCTTTCCTTTTTTAAAAAGTTTTATTGAATCATAATTGATTATATATATTTTTGAGGTTCAACGTTGACATGTGTTGATCAAATCAATATTACTAGTATATATATTGTTACAAATTGTGATTATTCTTTATGCCACTTGTCCAATCTCTCCCCATCCCCCTCTCCCCCCTCCCACCTCTGATAACCCTAGATTTCTTCTCTCCTTCTGAAAGAGTAATGGTTACTCTGTTGATTTGTTGCCTAGATGATCTGTCCAACGCTGAGAGGTGTGTTCGGGTCCCCCAGTATTATGGTAGAGCAGATGCTTCCTCTGTCACTCTGAAATGGGCTTTGTGTAGAGAGACATCCTCTTCTTTTCTTTGGTTTCTGCTGGTGACTCTCCTTGTGTCAATGCACTCCAGTGGCTGGCGGACCATCTGCACGGTGGTTGTAGTGTCTAGCTGCTTTCACAGCAGCTGTGGTTACTGTGGTGGCTATGGTGGGCCACCCACATGGAGGTGAAATTTTTGGCATTCTCCTTACCTAGTTAGTGGTGGTGATGACAGTGTGCCTGGTTGTGGGAGGGGGGTCCAGTCGTTGGCTCCATACCTCAGGACCCTAGGTGGGCCCTGTGGCACTGGTGGTGTGCCTGGTTGTGAGAGGGGTGTCAGGTCCCCACTCCATGCCTCCTGACCCCAGGCAGGCCCCGTGGTGCTGGCAGTGTGCCTATTTGTCCCCCCTTTCTGGCTTGGTAGTCCAGGGGACTTCCAAACCTTGTAGGTGTTATAGGTGTTATAGGTGTTCTTTGGTGAAATGAGACCTTTATTAGTTAATATCAAACTTTGTCTCTGGTTGTGAGTATTCTGTTTTTTTCTTTCAGTTTTGTATTGGATTATTTGCTGTTCCCACCACTTAAACTCTGTGCTGGAACTAATTCATTGTCTTTTGCTTACTTCTACAGTGGGGAACTTCCTGTGGGGACCAGCACTTGAGTTCTGTGGTTGAGCTAAATTGCTACTTTGCTGCTGATTCCCTAGGGAAGGCTTTTTCTGCAGCTCAGGTTTTAATGGTTGACTTTATAGGACTTCAGGGTTTAGTGAAATCTAGTGCACCTGGGTTGTATAGAAACACTGGTCTGGGCCTGAGTTTTTCATGAAACTGCACCCCATGCAGTTCTATATTCCTGAGTGGTCCTACACTGATAGAAGGGTAGATCAGCTGTCCTTGCTGTGTCCCAGTGTTCTCCCAGTAGTCCTGTCACCCCCACCGCCTGTGCTGTGAATACTTCCCATGGGACGAGCTGTATGCTGGTCCCTTGCAATGACTCACCAGCCTCTGAGTGGCTCCTTTTTTTCAGTTGTTGTGGCCCCTCTCTCCTATATGGGTCTATGGAAACCCTATTAGTGGTCTTGCTGTCCTGGGGGCCACCAAGGCCCTCTTCACCCCTGCTGCCTCCAAGCAACTTCATCCAAAGGGCACAGCTGCAGCTTCTGCTGGCTCTTGCTTCATGCACTCAGCAGTTCCAGCCTGGAAGTGGCCGGGGCTCGAAATGGTCTAAGTGGTTTTTTCTTTCTCTCATCATGGCTTCTCCCGCCTTCATGCCCTCCATAGGTCTCTCCTCCTCTTCCCCTGAGCTCTAGAGTCCCCATCTTGGCTGTTGTTGCTTTTTAATCATAAATTAGTTGATTTGTGGAAGAGAGTGATGCTGGGGACCATCTATTCCACCATCTCAACCAGAAGTCTAAGAAAGAACATTTTCTGAATGCCCATAATTATATGTGGTGGGACACAGTGTGCTGTTTCAATACATGCATATACTGCACAATGATTCACTTACGGTGGACAGCAGAGTTTTGTACCTGTTAGTTTACCCCTTCTCCTCCCCTCCATAAGCTATCCCCTCTGGCCTCTGGTAACCATACTCTCTACTTCTATGAGAACCTCTTTTTTTTTCTTTTTTTAGATTCCACATTTGAGTTCTCACTTGTGGTATTTGTCTTTCTGTGCCTGACTTATTTCACTTAACGTGATGCTTTCCAGTTCCATCCATGTTGCTGCAAATAATAGGATATCATTTCTTCTTCTAGCTGAATAGTATTCCATTGTGTATATACTAGAGTTTTGTTATCCACTCATCTGTTGATGGACATTCAAGCTGAATCCATCTCTTGGCTGTTGTGAACAGTGCTGTGATGAACATGGGAGTGCAGGTCTCTTTTTGATACATTGATTTCATTTCCTTTGGGTACATACCCAGTAGTGGGATAGCTGGGTCATAGGGAAGATCTATGTTTAGTTCTCTGAGGAACCTCCACACTGTTTTCCACAGTGGCTGTACCAATTTACATTCCCCCAGGTGGAGTTTCTTTACCATTTTGATTATATGGAGCTCATTTTTCTTCCCCATTCATATTTTTTATTTTGATCTGTCACTCATACTATTCTGGCTAATCTCAACCTTAACTGATTAAATCTAACTGAGTGACAAAGTTTACAGTATCAGAAGGGTTCTTTTTCAAAAAACAGATCTTTATGTAGGAGGGAGATACCTCTTCAAATGCTAATCACTATTATCTAAGTTATAGCTTAGTGGTAAACATTTTGAGTTTTTGGTTTTTCCCATTTGAATTAATATTGTCTAGACCATTCTATATTGTGCTAAGGATAGCCATATATAACCAGAATCTGGAATTTATTCAGAAAATAAATTTACATAAATGTCATTATAGTCACATATATCTGTCACCCTCAGTAGTTCTTAACAGCAAATAGGAAATGTGTGTTTTTTCTATAGCTTTGAGAGTCCCAGAAAAATCTCAGTCCATTTCATGCTGAGTAGTCAAATATAAATCAAAATCTACAAAGTTAGCTTTCATAAATGTTGGTGATATTTCAAGCTCTGGGACACAATTAGTTCAAAGTTCTGTCCACAGCCTCTGGTGCTATTGCACTCTCCAGAGATAGGTTTGTCTTTTCTCTTCCTTATATAAGTGCACTTCCTTCTAAAGACACCCAGCAGGAGTACATGTGCTCTTTACTCTTTTTGATTTCTAAAACCATTCCCACTGAACTTGTTCTGTTTTAACAGAAAAAAATTTCTAAATGCCTTAAATAGATGAGTTTCATGCCTCTGATTTTATTTCCTTCATAATGGATAAAGTTCAAATAATAGATTCCACTTTCTGACATCTTCCAGTGATAAATAAGATGTATGTACTAGATAGCTCAGACTTTCATGGGCAGATAGCTTACTAAATTAGAATCTGGTTGTCCTTGAATCTCTGTATCAAAACGGACACTTTAAGACTCTGTGTAGGTGGGCCTAGCTGAGTGTTCTAAAGTTTCTCATTTTAAATCTTACTTTAGGTCAGCATAATTTCTATTCCAGGCAACTGAGTAGGGGGAGCCTCAGATTTTTTAGGAGCCTCAATACCAGAAGGCTTGGAAGCCAATCGTGTAGGTTTCTATTTCTTAGTCTTGGAACCAGATGTCGTAATTTTGTTATTCCATATAATTTAATATTCTGAAAGTAGAAATGTGCCTCCCATGGAATGAAGAGATCAGGTCAAAGTATCATTTGAGGAAGTCGTCACTGGCAGGAAATCTAATAGCCACCACCTATTGTTGTCTTTCTGAAGGTGACAGGAAGGAGGGCAGGCCCTTTCACACCAGCATGTCCAGAAGGCATTGCACAAGGAAAAGATTTAGTGATGCTTTTCGTTATACGTGCACATTGGAAAGACAGCTTTCACTTCAAACTCAACTCTAAAGACACCTAATAACAAATCACTAACTAGTCAGCTTTTGGAGCATGCAAGTGATATTTCTATAATAAATGTGGAGAGTTTATTTCTGTGGATCTGGAGATTTCCAGTGAGACACCATATCATGGTGAATTGAACACTACCGCATTCACTGATTGGGTCAATAGTTCAGCAAATATTTACTAAGTGGTTCTAAGTCACTTGGAAGAAAGTGACAAATCAATAAGTTGCATTTCCTGTTCTTAAAGTGCTCATGTAATTTTTAAAAATATCGAAACATTAAAGCTTTATGATTTTAGAGAAAGATCCCCTAATTCTTGGGTCCCCCTAAATGGACCTGGTGCAGAAGAGGGACCTGGTGGCTGCTGTAGGTGATGCAGATCTCTGAGCACTCTGAGCAGGTGTCAGGGAAGTGGAGCTGGGAAGGGGAAGGCAGGACCAGGAGGAGGAGGGACGTCCGTCCGCCGTGGACAAGAGGATGGTGCCCAGGCAGTACCTGCTGGAGTGTTGCGTGGGCTGCCGGAGGTTTTTTGACTTCTAAGGCCTCATCCAAAGGAAATTACTTTCTTCACTCCCAAATTCATACTTTCTGGGTCTTATTTGAAAAGCCCTCATCACTTATGTATGCAGATTTAAATCTTGTAACACCTGATAGGATATTTCTCCGCTTTTAAGTGAGAGAAGAAACCAGGAATAGAAATTACATTCTGAACAAATGACACTTGTGATCAAAGAATGATGACTTGAGATGTTTATCTGTCCAACTTCTGTTGAAAGTCACTTTAATTATCTTTCCCCTTATAACTCTTTCTCTAGTGCTGTTTAAGCAATTGATAGAAAAGGATTAGCTCCTATAAGATAGTACATCGATAAAAGAGGAATGCTGAACATCATATCTGCTTAAAAAGAACTGCCTTATTGTTCTAAAGCAGATTTTTTTTTTTTTTACTATCTGTGCAGGTAATTTTTTTCTTTAACCTTGAAGTATGATTATTTCTGGATCTTCTGATTAAAATATCTCATCCTGTGCTCATAATGGATGTTTCACAATTAATAGTCTTTCTTTTCTCAACAGTTTAATTCAAGTTGAGATCAACACACAATTTGAATGACTAAAGTCATCACATATCATGAATATCATTCCAAAATGTTCTCTGCTGATTGTGAGTAATTCACCATTCCCAAGAGAGGCTGTAACAGGCTATAACTGGGCCTACCCGATGACATAATTTCAGAAAATTGCTTTCTTCTCTCGAAGTGAGACCCTTCCTCTATACATGTCTGCTAGGAAATCGTCAACATTTTTCCCACAGAGAAAAAACAATTCACTTTTGTCTACTTTCCCATAAGCCCCAGGCAGGGATAATTGCACAGTGAGATGTGTAGGTGACAGATATCAGAATCTTATCTGTAATAAGTTTAAGTGGGAAGGGCCCGAGAAATATGAAGTGTGTCATTGAGTGAGGTAGAGAAGGCAGAAGGAGCAGGCTGGGACTGCCAGGGACAGAAGTGGCCTGTTTGGGTCCAGGGCCAGGCAGGCCTGAAGTAGCAACACTTTCTTCAGTGTACCCTGAACTCAGAAGAAGGGGCTTGAGAAGTACAAGACTCAGTGAGGTCAACGTTCTCTTCTACACAAAGCTATTTCTAGACTCCCTTACCATCGTACTTTTGTCTGTTATCATTTTGTTAGCTCCTCTATTTTGATGTTAATGATGCAAACATGTCAGATATTCTGGAGCTACTGCAGATGCTCGGACCTTGTGACCCTCACGCTTTCTCCTTTTGGAGGATGGCAGGGAATAAACCGTCTCCAGATCAGGTTTAGTGAGAGAGAGGCTTGTGGATAGTAGATGTGTGGCTCTGAGTCTCAGGGCGCCTGGCCCGAGGAAGCGGAGAGGATCCTCCTCCTGGCCATAGGGGCGGATGGCCAGTGGCTGCCCCATCAGGGCTCTGACCATGGGGAGCAAAGGTAAGGGCTGGAAGGGACCAAGGAACCTGCTGCTGCT
This sequence comes from Cynocephalus volans, assembly GCF_027409185.1. Classification (NCBI taxonomy): domain Eukaryota; kingdom Metazoa; phylum Chordata; class Mammalia; order Dermoptera; family Cynocephalidae; genus Cynocephalus; species Cynocephalus volans. Next base: position 2,997,036 of record NC_084474.1, on the reverse strand, counting down.
TCTCAACCTCCCCCCCACCGCACCCCAGTTTCTGGGTTAGTTTTCAGAGTCAAGGGAGAGCTACCTTTGAGGACAGAGCCATCACGGTCTAATACACCATGCCCTTATCCTCTGTCATCAGTGTATTACTCCAAAAGGAGTTGGAGGTGGAGAGAGATACATTTTCAGGTCATGCATATGGAATAACTTCATAAGACATGGTTCTAATTCAAGTTTCAAAGTCAAGTTTAGAACATTTCTTTATGTATATATTTTTTCCACTTTAAAACTGTTTCTCCTACTAGTAGTGCTCAAAGAAGGTGAATTGCATCTGTTACTTTTGGATTTAGGCAACAGATGTATTTATGTTTTCCTGCCATGTTTCTTCTTCACTAGAGACCTAATATTGAGGAGGACTCAGTTAAACTCTGTGTGCTTACACCGTGTCTACCTAGGTGTCAGATAGTGCACAGATACAGCACCAGCTACCAGTGTGATTCCTGCCTTTAAGAAGCCTGTAGTTTAACTGAGAAGACTAATCAACAGATGAAAATAGTTAATGCACAGTGACATGTTAACCTATGAGAGAGGTTTTACTAGGGTATTTCAAAACGTTCACGTGCAGATTCGAGTTAACTCTGTTTTTCCACAGACTTTTTGAAGTGCCCTTGTGTAACGTGCAAGGAACCGCAAGAAGGGAGAGGTCAGTGCAGACACAAGTGGTGAGGGAGCTACCGAGGTGTGATGGGCCCAGGCCGAGGACTGAGCCAGACCTCAGCTTGCGGGTGGGCTGCGTTCAAAGCTGGGAAGATTCCCATGGGATGCAGTGAGCATTTAGGTTTAAGGATCTGGAGAGGGGAAAATAGATGAGGGCCGGGACGCAGGTTTAGGGCTCAGCAGCTCTCAGGAGATTGTTGAGGTGAATGATATGTCAGCAATGACATAATCCAGGAAGAGTGTACAGAGCAGGAACAGGAGGGACAAACACTTGTGCAAGCACATGCACACACACACCCACACATTTGCACCAGGCGTTTGACTTTAAGCTGTTGAAAGACCAGTCTCTGGAAGGCTGCTGTCTTTGCTTCTAGTGCTGGAGCTGAAGTCTGCAGGACAGGCAGGTGAAAGATGGACATGAAGTGGGGAGAACAAGGCAAGCTGGAGCCCCTGAGGATGGACTGAGCCCTACGCTGGTTCTCACCACCTTCGACCTCACTGAAGCGAATGTTCCGCAGGACAATCTGATGCCAACATGTGCAAGCTATAAGTACTGACCTTCCTAGAGTAAAAGGACAAAACCAGAAAAATACAGGGAAGGGAATTCTAAGAACTGTTGTGCAGCCTAGCCATGTGAGCACGCCAGAAAACCATCACGGTACACTAGGAAAGCTGCTAAATGACAATGTAAGGCAGGATGGCTGTGTCAAACGAAAGACCGAAGCAGTACGTGCTGGTCTTCTCGTCTCTCTTTGAAAAAATGTAAACCAATCAAAGATAGAGTGACTTAAGATATTTCCAGTTTTCTCAGAAAAATGAACTTCTTTTATTAATGAATGACATTCAGAATCTCTTTTCTTTAGGCACATACAACAATTTTTAAATGAAAGGCCACCTATTCTTTAAATTGAACCAAAAGACTTGAATAAAATATTCTAGAATCACATATGTAGATAATTAATATCCACCTAGGGTGAATTGTACCTAGGATGCTAAAGAATTAAAATATCACTGGGAGAATATGTGATTTTATCTGCATGTTGAGATTGCTTTGAGGAAAAAGATAAAATGATTTGTTTTCTCAAAAAGAGCATTGGTGAGTGAAAAAGAAAAAAAATCCTGCTGGTGCTATGGCTAAGGGATTATTATAGGGCTTTCATTGAAATGGACTGTGTGATTGGAAGAATCATTATATAAATTTGTTCAGGACAGCTAGTTATCATTAAATGTCCAAGTTCTCTTGGTGAAGTAGTCTATTTATTTATATATATATATATGTATGTATATGTGTGTATACACACACACACACACACACACACACACACATTTTTAAGTTTGACAGGATTATGGAAGATCATTCCAAAGAAAATAGCATAGCCACTTTGTGACTGGGTGGAGCTGGACACTTAACTACTTTGGCAGTGGCAGGAGGATGTCCACTGAAGCTGACATGACAACAAGAGTTAGTGGGAGAGTGGGACAGACCCCAGAAAACAAAAAGTCACAAACTTACACAGACGTCGAGTCTCGCCTAGCACCAATAACTCCTCTACAATTTCTGCCTGGGGAAGATTATCACATAATTTTGGTCACAAAAGGGATATAGGGATCATTTCTGGATCATCTATTCTTTTCTATTAACACACTCTCTGGAAGAGATCTAATCCATTTGTGTGTGTGTGTGTGTGTGTACGTGCCTTCAAATCTGTATCTCCAACTCTGACCTATTTCTTGGAACACCAGACTCAATTTAGATGTCCAGCAGGCATCTTGAACTTAACATGATTAAAAAGACAATACTTGATTTCCCTTCCCGACCTTCTCCCTCTTTCTCCCTCAATCTCCTCATATCTCTACGTGGCACTGTCATTTATCCAGCTGCTCAAGGCAAGAGTCTAGAAGGTAACCTTGCTTCCTCACCTATCCATCCATGAGTCCTGTGACTCCCTCCACCTCTCTCAGTCCTGTCCCCTGGGCCCGCCTCTCTGCTAACAACCCAGTCCCAGTCCCAGCCGCCAGCCTGGTCTTCGCTGGACGACTCAGCAGCTTGCCTGCCGCCTGCCTGTGGGCACATTGCCTTTCTGTGTGCCGCTCCCCACCCAGCAGCCAGAGTGAGCAATTTATAGTATAATCCAGACCACATTCTCCTCCACTGAAAATCCATGGAGACTTCCCACCGTACTCGGAAGAGCTTTCAAACTCCTCATGCTGGCTCCCAGAGCCCATGGGATCTGCCATCTCCTCCCCTCTCCGCCTCAGTTCAGACCACTCTCCCCCTCAGCCTACCTCCTTTCTGATTTTCAAGGAGCCAAACTTGTTCCTTCCTAACTGGTGCTTCCTGCACTGGGTGGAATCTCTTCCTGATGAGCTTTGCCCCCAGTCATCACATCACTAGCTCCTTCTTGTCAACCAAATCTCAGCTCCCATGTCACCTTGGTATTCTCTGTCACATCCTATTTCAACCCTCTACCTAGCACTTATTGCCTCTGATATTTCTATTTCTCTATCAGTCATCTATCGATGTCCATGTCCATCCATCCATCTGTCTGTCTATCTATATATCCACCCATCCATCTATCTACCCATCTATGTATCTATCCATATATATATATATATATATCTGTCCATCCATCCATCCCTCCCTCTATCTATCCATGCATCCGTCCATGCATCCGTCCATCCATCCATCCATCCATCCATCCACCCACCCATTCATTCATCCATCTATCCATCCGTCTATCCATCCATCTATCATCCATCTACCAACCATTCACCTATCCATCCATCCATCTATCTATCCTTCTATGTATCCATCCATCTGTCCATCTACCCATTCAGTCATCCATCTATCCATCCACCCACCCATCTATCCATCCATCTGTCCCTCCGTCCATCCATCCATTCGTCCACCTATCCATTCATCTGTCCATCCATCCATCCTTCCATCTATCCACCCATCCATCTATCCGTCCATCTACCCATTCGTCCATCTATCTATCCACCCATCTATCCATCTTGTCTTTTACAAATAAAGTAGATGTTCCAGAGATGCATGGATTTTGTGGTCTTGTTCACTGCTGGGCCACTGGTACCTGGAAGGGACCAGCACACAGAAGGCATGTACTGCATTCTAGTGTACAGACTGTCAGAGACATTTGATGTTCATATGAGGCAGGAAAAGTCATGTGAAGGGAAAGCAGACAGGGCTGCGATGGCACAAAAGAGAAGTGGCCAACCTAGCCTTGAAAAGTTGGTACCTGGAGACTGACTGGTTAACTCAGTAGCTTAGAGTGTGGTGCTGACAATGCCAAGGTCAAGGGTTCAGATCTCTGTATTGGTCAGAGGCCAAAAACAAAAAAAAAGTGGTGCTTCAGTTGTTGAAGAGTTAGTAGATGTAGAGGAATAGTACAGCGGTGGCTCGGCACCATTAAGAAAAGCTGATTTACATCGTTAAGTGTGGTGCTGTGTGATGTCTTTAGGGACCTACAAGTCTTTAAAATGGTGCTATAAAAGAGCCTAGAGTGCAGAGAAAGGAAAGAAATAGGCTTGAGATGTTAGCAGGAGGTAGGACCTAGCTATTTCCTAGTCCCATTTCGTAAATGTCATTGGAAAAAAACAAAAAAGCAAAGTACTTATCCGACTGGTTGTGGAGTCACACTGAGGTGCTTTTAATGCAGCAGTTGGGAAGCTGATTTTCAGAAGGAAAAGTGTAGACACGGAAGCAACACTGAAGAGATCATTGAAGTAGTCCAGGCAGAGGTGATGTGCTTCTAAAGCAGGAGCGTGGCTGGAGGTCTGGGTGGACTGAGGAGCAGGAGCGTCAGCTCAGACTCTGCTGACCCAGGGCTGGAGAGGCAGGCGCCTGCAGGGAGGTGCACAGGGGGCTGCAGACTTTGGACTCGAGATCTGGATGGGTGGGGATGGCACCGCTGAGTAAGGAGCAGGAGCGAGTGAGAGAAAGAGGAGGATCATGAGTTCAGTTTTATTCATAGGAAGTTCAAGATGTCTGTGGGTCATTAAGAAAGAGGTTTCAATAGAAAATTGGAAATAAGAGCTTGGGGCAGGGGGACACAAAGTCAGTTATGGGTAGAAACATGGATTTGAGAGTCCTCAATCAGGTGTCATTTGAAGCTGTGAGCATGAGAGCTATTGAATAAAAAGAGGATGGGATGAGAAAGGAGGCAAGCGGTGACGAAAACCTAGGAAACAGCCACACTTAAACGTGAGTGGAGCAGATCACAAAGAAATTGCTACAGAGGAGGGAGAATCGAGGGGCTGGTGTCTCGGGACACAGGGCAGATTCTTGAGGTGGAGGGAAAAAGTCTAGATACCATTGGATAGTCTGCAGGTGGGCTGTGCTGATGACCTCAGCACAGGTGGCTAGTGCTGTGGTCGGGAGAGAAGGCCAGTGACATTGGCATGTCGTGGGTGAATTGGGTGGTGGTGCAGGGGCTGGGGGAAGTGAAGGGACATCAGAAAAATCCACTGACAAGTTTAGATCAACAAGAAGAAAAGGCATAACAAATTTTATTGTTTAACATGCTGGGAGAGGGCCAAGCATGGGAGAATCACAAGAGAGCATTGTCCCCACTTCCCACTGGGCCACAGAGTGTATATACCCCTGTACTTGGGGAAGGGGAGATGGGAGTGAAGAGGTACATGATTCTCAGGGGATGCAATAGCTCTGGAGACAATGGCCTGGGACAAAGTCTATTTGGCCACAGAGCAGACAGTGACTGATAAGTGATTCTCTTTAAAATATTGAATGGGATTGCAGTAGAAGACAATGGTCTGGGACAAAAGTTAGTGCAGGTGTGTTGACAAACTGCAGTCTTCCTTCCTGTGATATGAGTTAAGTTAATGAAAACCCGGGGAAAGGACCACAGGTAATTGTCTTCTTTGGCTTGTCCATACTTCAGGCAGATGAGGGACCAGCTTCATCCTGAGCTTTGCAGAGAGACAGAGGACTGAGGGATGGGAGGGCGGTGGTCAGAGAGACCTCGAGGCTGTGTCTCTATTCCAGCATGTCAGAGCACCCTATTTTGGGGTAAGAGCTTTCTGCACCCCAACAGGAGACATCCCGTCTGCGAGCAGGAGGAGGGACACACACCGTGAGGCTGGGGAGAGATGGTAGATGTGTTATTATTCATCGTCATAAAGCAGGCTGGGAGAGCTTGAGCTGCAGCAGATTGATTTCATCAGTGCAGAAGAGACGATCCGTTGAGAGTGGAGGAGTGGAGACTGGAGGAGAGGCAGTGTGGCCGTGCTGAAGAACGTGCCGCCAGCAGTGCGCAACTTTGGGAAGGTAGTTTAACCTTTGGGGGTTTTAGTTTCTTCGTCTGTAAAATGGAGATATCTCTCCCTACCACGTGGGGTTATAAGAACTAAGGAAGATCATTGCCATAAGCCCAGGACAGTGCTTAGCCTTGCAAACTATTAATAAACGTTAGCTACCGTCTTTGTTGCTGATGATGTTGGAGACTGAAGGATATCTGAGATTGTAACTCACAAGTACCTGAGAGGTAGTTGGTGAAACACACATAAAAGATTGGCCAATGCTATTGACGACCCAACCGGGATGAATGAGAAAGTGGCATGGTACAGAATGACATTTCCCCCAGGGAATTTTACTTGATTTCAACATGTTTGTGATTGCTTAACACTGTCAGGTAAACTCTGTCTGGGCAGGAGTTTGTGTCTAGTTTTTACACTAATGTATTCCCAGCACCTAGACTACTTTGTTTAGTTAATTTTTGTTTGTTTTGAAAGATAGTGATGGGTTTGTAGTTATCAAAAGCAGAAGCAGAGGTCAGTGGTCATCTTTAAGTTGGTGGTCTGATCAAGATTGCTGTTGAAGCCTGTTCTATCTCTGCTTTTTATCCAAACACAAAAGCCTTTAAGTGACAAAAAGTAGCTAGGGATAATTCCACCTTATATCATGTCAGGTTATAACTCCAAAAACTAAAAAGGGACAGACATACTAAAATTGACCCATAGTGACTTTGTTGTAAATATACTATCTAAAATACCTGCACCCTTGAGTGGCATGAGTTGCCATTAATGCTCCTGTTAATTTCTCTCACCCTCGAGAGTCCTCACCTGAGGGCTGGTGCTAACAAGAGCTGCGGCGCCGTGTGCAGTGATTAAGTGGGAGAAACTGCGGAAACTACCTGACAGACCTCGCGGCATAGAATGAATGACCAGTCAGTTTTTATTTCTTTCTCCACATTAGCTAACAGAGACTCATGCAGAGAGTATGATGCAAATGAAACCATGTTAGATCGAAATCCAGGGTCCTGGACTCTCACACCATGCCTGCCACTCATTGTCTATGAAACCTTTGCAATCCCCTCAATGTCATCTGTAAAAAGGAGAAGAATAATTTACCTACTCTCACATGGAGATGTTGTAAGGACCAAGTGACATCGGGCGTGAAATGCTATCTGAATGCAAAACGCCAGTATTTTGGTCCTCAAAGCCACTAGTGGCTGACGCACATTCCTATCCTGGAAGGAGAGTCAACTACGGCTTTGAATTTTTTTGTTGTTGTTGTTAACATTTTCAGTTCCCAAAGCTGATGGCACAAGAAACTCAGCAGCCATCTTGAAAACAATATGCCACCTTTTACCTCCACAAACTCCAAAGCGTCTGAATGGTCAAGTTTTCTCTCTATTAGCTATCTAGTGCTGTGTAACAAATTGCCCCAAATCCAAGTAGCTTAAAATAGCAGACAACGTATTATCTCACAGTTTCTGTGAAGCAGAAGTGATGTCGAGACACCGTCTGGCACAAAGTGATTTCTGGTAATGAGTATGCCCCCAGTATGAATCTGGCCCTCACATCATGGCAGGAAGGATGACAATTAGCTTTGCATCTCATGAATATTCTTAATAAATTAAAAAAAAAAAAGACACAGTCTGGGCTGTGGCCATCTGAAGGCTTGCCTGGGGCTGGAGGATCTGCTTCCAGGATGGCCCACTCACACGCTGTTGGCAAGGAGCCCCCACTCCTTCCTGCTGAGATGGCAGCTGACTTCTTCCAGAGTGAGCCATCCAGGAGAAGGAGCAGGAGGGCAGATGCAGTTCCATCTGTGACCAAGTCTCCAAAGTTATGCACCATTCATTCTACTTGTTTCCCCCTATTTGTTAGAGGCAAGTTAAGTCCTGTCACAGTAAAGGGCGGTGAGGTGGAGACTAGGATCCTTGTCTCGAAGGGAGGAGTGTGAAGGAATTTGTGGACATGTTTTGAAAGCCACCCCACTTCTCTATGGCCAAAGTCAGGGAGTAATCACCTGGGCCCCCTGGACATCAGGAGAGCGCGTGGCTGCCCGTGCTGCTGAGACCCAACACAGGAAGACTCATCTTCCTTCCACAGGGCCCGTGCCCCTGCTTTCTCACGTGTGCCCAATAGAGTTGATTTATCTTTATTCATGTGTTTTAATACTCTGTCTCCTTTACGATATAATATCTGCAACTAGGCTGAACACAATCAGTAGATATTAGTTACGTTTCTCAAAGGGTCTCTAATGCGAATGGTTGACCTGCTCCTTTCTAGGAGACAGGTTTTAGTATGAGGAGGAGGCAGAGGATGTGACAAGGGACAGGGAAGGGTAGGGACCAAGTGGAAAAGGCAGCTTTGCAACCTCCTGTGTTCATGGAGGGCTGGACCATGAGGCCCGGGGGTGGTCTCGGCACTCTGAAAAGGGGCAGTAGCAGCTTGGTGACCGAAAGAGTGCCAAGTACGTTGGGGAAATTTCTCAGACCTTGCAAGAGTAGAGCTCTACTCAAAGCTGGGTTTGGGAAGACTACCCAAAGAGTAAGTGGGCTCAGCAATAGCAAGTGAGGGTTATTATGAGAAACTTTTCCAAGGAGATTTTAATTTTGGAGGAATATCAAGCTGTAAATTCATCATCTCAAACATTTAAAATGCATTAGGTGCCATTACAGCCCTGCCTGCCAATTCAGCCAGGGTTTGCTGAGCAGCAGTCGAGTGTCAGGCTCTGTCTTGCGGCACATACACTTACAATCTCATTCAATCCTCACAAACACTGCATGGGAAGTTTCACTATTATTCTCCTTTTATAGGAATTAGTGCTTTGGAAGGTTAAGTCCCTTGTTCAAAGTCACACAGTTAGCAAAGAGAAAAACTGGGATTTGAATACAAATTTTTAAACTCTTCTATACCACAGCTTTCATTTCTGCAAATGAGAAATTGTAAATGCAGATGCCTCATAGATAAAGTTACGTTTTCTAATATACAGCCTCTATCTCAACAAGAGACTGATGCAGGATAAGCAGTACGCCTGCCTCATTCCACTAAAAGTGCCTTGCTCTTGACAGCACAGTTTTACTCTAGTAGCACGTGAAGTGTGACTGATGCTTTTCTTTTTTAAGGGTCTCTTCTGCAAATTCAGATCTGTCCCACTCAGGGGTGTGATTGTATGTTTCCCACTACAAACCGCCCACCTTTCCTGAATCTCCAGGCTAAACCCATGCACCTTCTACTGTATGAAAACTAGTAACCATATAACCACCACAACAGCCAAGCAAAATTACAGAACTTCAGATGAAACTGTGATAGTCAAACATGACCAAGTCACACAACTCAAATACCTGATTTATAATTATACTTTTACTAGAAATGTCCATAGGCCAATTTGGTGCCTTTTCCACAATCCCTCTTTACCAGTTAGAATTACTCATTTTCATTATTCCTTCAAGGAAAGAAAACATTTTCTCTTTCTTTCTTCAATTTCCCTCTCCATCCAGGCTGTGTGCCATTCATTCATTCATTCATTCAGTAAACATGCATTCATTTGTTCATTTAATAAACAGTTATTCACTCTTTCAACATACATTTATCAAGTATCTGCCATGTGCTAAGAACTTTCCTAGCTGCTGATGACCATTACTGATGGGCCAACCACTGTGCAAAGTTGTATGGATGCAGAGATGTTGTGTAAAACGCCATCACTATAACGAACAAAGGCAGTGTAATAGTAGGTATGGCAGCACGTCACGCATGGTATGGAGGAGACGTGAGCCTTCACATCAGTAATATTAGTGGTACTATTACACAGGCACAGCCTGTACAGTATCCTGTTATTACATGTGATGTATTGTAATACCTGGGCATCATAAGTTACCTTGTAGAGGAGTGTAGATGCGCCCGCTAGAAAGTGGGCTTTCACAAATGGCCATTGTGTTAATCGGTGATGGGTCCCTGAGCAGCCAATTCCAGGGGAGCATTGTGAGAATTTTAGTAGGGTAATGCCTGTAAGAGAAAGTGCAGAGGGAATCAGGAGAAACTGGGAGAGCTGCAGACCACAGGCCTGCGCCTGGGTGAGGGAGCGTGAGAAGGAAGGTTAGGTGGATGTGTCCTGCCTGGATTGCTACAGTCTTAGAAAGCAGGCGACTGGGAGGTGAAGCCAAAGTCTCTCTTCAGAGGAGCTCCCTGTGTCCCAGGAAGGAGTCGGCCTTAAGATCCCTGCTGCAGTCAGGCCCCTTGGTCCACTATGCTTCTGCAGGTGTGGTTTATGAGGCACATGCTAGGGCCTCCATGGGCCAGCAAGCCAGCATGCCTGGTCCAGGGGGTAGGTCACAAGGGATTTGTTGGAAGCAGTTTGGTGCACTTCAGAACTGTGAGCTCACCATGGCTGCTCACAGTGAAAGGTGCATTCAGGTGCATTTTGTCTGGGGGAATGAGAAGGAAAGAAGGGAGGATACTGAGAAATGATACCTTGGGATTTTCAGTAGCAAAATCACAGTCTAATATATAAACTGAAGGGATTCCGGCCCTGAGGAGAAACTGAAGAGTTCTAAGTGGAGAAGGTACCTAATGAGGTTTTTTTCCTCCGAATCAATCAGTGGATCAATCAGCAGATGTGATAGGAAACAGGGAGAGGTTAGAACAGTGTATTCTCTGAAGTATACGCAGAAGCTCAGAAAGGCATGTGAATGGCAAAACTAACATCACAGGGTCACCAGCTGGGTGTCTGCGATTCCCAGGCTGGCTTGGCCACTGGACAGTAGCCACTCCCTCAGCTGAAGGCTGCATGAGGAGACACTGGCTTGGGAAGAAGAACTTCAGTTTTGGACAGTGTGACATTCCAGGTCTCCAGGCACTGCTGTCCCACCCAGCACTCAAAGATGGCTCAGGGCCTGAGATGCGCATTGGAGAGTCATGAGCCTTTCCTCTTGAGAAGTCATTTTTAATAACCCCTATATCTGGGAGAATTAACTCTTGCTCTCCCAAAACAGATGTGTGGACTGCACGCGCTGGCCACGTGCACCCTTCTCTCTGAACAGCTGGGGGATATCACCTGAGTTCCTAACTCAGCCATGCAGAAACCACCCGCAAAAATCATCAGACTCTGATAAAACAACATGTTTTTGTTTGAAACTTCATTTCTGTTGTGTAAGTGTCATGACATTAATTCAAGCAGCATAAAAATTTCCAATCTAAATTGTGTTTGTAGAACACACAGTCTTGGGGAAAAGGGGATGAGTAGGAAGGCTTGTGCTTCTCCGGGGGTGTGAAGAGGGTCCTTTTATCACCTACCTGTGCTGAGAGATGTGCCTTGTGCTTCATACCATTTCTCCTCCTCCTCCTCCTCCTTTTAATTGACTAAATTCTTAGCAATCGGGCCCCTCCTTGGTGCAGACAAACTCATGACTTTCCATCTCACTCCGCACAAAAGTCTAAGCCTGCGCAATGACCTGCAGAGCCCTGTGCACACCTGAACATTCCCACCTCAGTTATCCTCCCTGACCCCCTAATTAAAGTTTCAGCTCCTCTTCCCACATCCCCCGTATCCCCTGCCCTGCTTTATTTCTCTGCATAGTCCTTACCACTTTCCAAAATACCATATCATTTACTTATTTTCATTCCTCACTAGTCCCTCTATGCTAAAATATAAGGCATGGATTTTTGCCACTTTGATTTTCTGCTGTTTCTTCAGCACATTACAACAGTGCCGGGCTCTATGTATTTAGAGGAGCAAATAGTAACATTCCCATTCATAGATGAGGGCACTGGGCTGAGAAATCTTAAGCAATTTTCCCAGGCCACGTGTTTAGTAATTTGCAAGGCTTAAGTTCAAATCCAGATCTGTCTGGCCTCAAGGTCTACCCACTTTCCACTGTGCTGTGGTTTCTTTCATTTCCAAACAGTCAGCTCAATACTGTCATGTAATCAGGAGGGGCTTGCTTGCAGAGAGTTGCTGCTTTCTAGACTCTGAATTTTAGGTCAGGGATTCAGGTTGTGAGAAGCTGTGTGGGAGGCCAGGAGAGGAAGGACACACATCCACAACAAAACAGTGGGGGTTTTGTGTGTTGACCCCTGTGTTTCATGAGATCACTGAGAACCTTCCCGATGCAGAGCCTGGATTGCACACACACAGACTGTGGGAAAACTGGGGACACACACAAGCCAGCCAAGGTTTCCATTTAGATTGCACACACAGATGTCTAATTGGAGTTTGCTGTTTATTAACATAAGTTGCTTTGCCATTCAGAAATGAGAGCTAATCAAAATACTGCAAATGATGCACCTTGAGAAATGTCACTCTTTGTCATAATTGCATTTCCATATTTTCTCCATGTGAGTTTGTTTTTTTTTGTGTGTGTATGTTAAATGCATTTAAAAATTATGCTCTACTAAGACCAGCTGCTGGTAACAGGATGTGTCTGAGCCTGTATTCAGAGGATCTGGCAGGAGCAGTGTGGAGCTTATTTCAGTGCAGCTTTCCGTGCTGCACATAATCTGCATTTCTGTAGCAGTTGGTTAGGAGCTGAGCAATTTCCTGGCACTTGCAGCTCACACAGAGCCGTGGAGAGCCCTTCTGCCTGTCCTTTCTGTGTCAGTCACCAGGGAGTAAATGTCATCAGCTGGAAGCAGGTAATTATGCTGCCTCAGGAATTGGTACTTTCCTCTGAGGACCACTGGAATGTAATTCATTTCTTCAGTCTTTCTTCTTGAGTATTAACAAAGTCAACAAATAGGATTTTCTTCCCCACCAGGACTTGCCAGTGCTGGGTGAGACCCATCAACATGAATTTTAATCAGTGTCAGTTTTTCAGCCCTGAATTTTCCATAGTCAATTTCTTTTTGTCTGTTAATTGAAAGCAGATACTTACAGAGTTTGAGAACTGATAGAGCCTAATGCCAGGAATACCACTCGGTCATATTCAGAGCTAAGCTCAGGTGGGCTTCTCCATAGGGCCAAACTCACTGAGCAGTATGTTATGAGATGACTTCGGTTTCTTTAAGTAGGTCAGCTGGTACTTAATTTACTAAATTAAATTAATTTACACAAAAGAAAGTCAAGTATTTTTTTCCTCCCTCCCTCCCTCCCTCCCTTCTTTCCGTCCGTCTACATTGGAGCTGAGATCCACATGCACTTTCCCTAAATTGCCTTTTCTTTGCCTGGTGCCTTGATTTTTGCTCCACCTTGTTCTCCCCCAGCTACACACCCGCTTACTTTTGGGTAGGTGTGAGGAGGTCGTGAGGCAGGGTGCATGCTACCTGGTGAATCCTTACACTGATGCTTCTGTGATCAGACCAGCCCCATGATGATGATGGCATCTGAACTGGGACAGACACATAGACTTATTTTCACTAGGCTTTGGTGAGGGGTGTCTGCGTTTCAGAGGATGACAGGTGTCAGAGCAGGTCACTCCTTGGCTACTCCTCTCCTGCTTTCTACTCCATGATCACACTCTTCCTCCCACTTACTGACTGTCTTCATTGCTAGGGCTGCCAAAACAAAGAACCACCAACTGAGTAGCTTTCACAAGACAAATACATTGTCACATGGTTCTGCAGGCTGGGAGTCCAAGATCGAGGTGTCACAGGGCCCTGCTCCCTGTAAAGGTGCCAGGGGCGGGTCTGCTCCAGCCTCTTCCACAGCTTCTGCCCATTCTGCAGCTCCTGGCAGCATGACTCCCATCTCCACATGCATTCTGCCTGTGCACATGTGTGCATGTCCAAATTTCCCCTTTCTATAAGGACATCAGTCACATCGTATAAGTACTAAGTACTACTCCAGTATCACCACATCCTGACCAATTCTACCTGCAGTGGCTCTATTTTCAAAAAAGGTCACATTCTGAGGTACTGGGGATTAATACCTTATGAGTTTGGGGGGAACACAATCCAACCTGTAATTTACCCCAAAACTTAGTGGCCAGAAACAACAACATTTATTATCTTGCAGTCCCTGTGGGTCAAGCGTCCAGGGGTGGCTTAGCATGGCTTTCCTGGGTTCTCTGGTCTGGGTTTCTCCCAAGGCTTCAATCAAGACTGCAGTCTTTTTTTTTTTTTTTGACCAGTAAGGGGATCACAACCCTCGGCACAGTGTGGTCTGCGCAGCCAGTGAGCTCACCGGCCATCCCTGCATAGGATCTGAACCTGCGGCCACGGCACTCCCAGCGCCGCACTCTCCTGAGTGAGCCACGGGGCCGGCCCAAGACTGCAGTCATTTTAAGGCTCAACTAGGGGTGAATCTGCTTCCGGCCTCACTCAAGTGGTTGCCAGTGGGATTTGGTTCCTGGAGGGTTGTTGGAATGAGGGTCTCAGTTCCTTATAAACTGCTGGCCAGAGACATCTGGGCATGGGAAGTTTGTGGCATTAGAAACTCATGACAATCAGAGCAAACAAGTCCAAGAGAGGGTGTGGACACGATGGGACTCACAGTCTTATCACCTCATCTTGGAAACAGTAATACCGTTCATATCCTGTTTGATCAAAACAAGCCGCAGATCAAGCCCACCCTTGAGAGAGGGGGATTACACCAGAACATGGATTCCAGGATTCAGGGACGTTTGGAAGCCATTTCAGAGGCAGCCCACCTCAGTCCCCCCTCTGAGTCATCCTTTTTTTTCATGAAAGCTAGAGCGTGTTTACACCCAAGTAGTTTGCTTGGCTAACTTGCCTCCAATAGAATTTCTTTTCATTTTGTACTGTCTCTGCAACATCTGGTCCAGAACGGCAGTGTGTCTGCCGATGTCATTTTCTCAAAAACTTTTTGGGTTTTCTGTGAATCTTATTTTACTTTACTATACTAGAAAAATCTAGACCCACATATCTCTTTAAGAAAAGTCCTTCTCTACCTTTGGTAGGGGCTCTGCTGTTCTGCTGAGACCATCTGTGCAACACATTTTAATTGCTTTGAAAGGCCCTTTGTGGATGGAATAGCACTCTGATCCTTAGATCTTTTGAAGTCTTAACCAAAGTTTATGCAGTCTTATTCTTGGCTTTTTGTCTAGACCACACTTTCTGACCATATTTGGAAGCCATTTTTTAATTTTAGCATCTTTTGCTGTCTGGAGAGGCTGAGAATTTTCAAAATCATCAAGTCCTGATTCCTTTCTGTTTAATTGATCACTCTTGCAGTTTACTATAAACAGCACAAAAAAGCCAGACGGCATCTTCAGCACTTTGCTTGAAAACCTCCTCAGCTGGATCGCCAAGTTCATGAGTGCTGCTCAGGGCAGAGCTGAGAGGCAGAAGCTGTATTTGAACAGCGCCTTGCACACGTCGGTGCGGACCCTCCCTGTCGCACCCCGTCCCTTCCCGCTGCACCACGGGCTTCATTGTCCTTTGCCGTCTCTGACTGCATAGGTCAAAGTGTCCAGCACCCCAGCCCAACCTACATCCTGTTTCCAGTAGCTCAAATATATTAGATTCAATTCCTTGGCCACCCAGAAGTCCATAGTGATAAAGATTCATCATATAAGCAAATAATTGATAATGCTTTAGTTGGGTAATATGTTATTCCCTCTGCCTTATCTCAGTTAAAATGTGTAAAATAGTCTTTAAGGAGTGAAGTGATATCGTGATATAAAGTTATAATTGTAATGATTTCCACCTGAATAGCTTTACCACCAATTTTACCATTTAGAGGACTTTTACTAGCCCATGTATTCCTCACAAAATCCTATGTAGCAGATGTCTTATCCCCAACTTAGAAATTAGGAAATTGAGGCTCGGAGAGAGGAAGTCATTTGCTGTAAGTGACATGATTTAGATGCTATCAAGGGGCACCAGGATTCCAGACTCCTCAGCAGTGCACCCCACTCTGTATTACAAATGTCTTACTGGGACAATTTGGAGGATACAGCTATATGGAGTGGGGACCATGGTAGATTTCTTGTAAGGCGATTCTTAGATGTGGCTGAATTGCTTGCACAGCATTAAGTTTGCCCACCCCACGCATTGCTGCCCTTTGCAGGGTGTATTTTGTTTCATTTTGGTCCAGGCCTGGATTCCCTGGAGGATGCCTCACAAGACCACAGTGTCTTAGAGACACTCCACAAGCACATTCTTGCTTTTTCTATCCTCTATCATGACCTGTCAGCATAAGATAGGGTTTGGCTCTGTTTGCAAAATGTGCTGGCAGCGTTCTGTAGTGGACGTAGACATCTGCTAAACGGTTTGGCTGTGTTTGTGGTTGGTGCTGGTTAGCACATAAACTCTGAGCCTGGAGGAAAGAAAAAAAAAAAGCAAAAAAAAGAAAGTATAGAATTCTCTCTATTTGTAGGTTTGTTCTTTTGGTTTTCGTGGTCATTGAGATGAGTCTGACAGAAAGCTGCTGACCTTGGAACTGAGTGATGTACAGGGTTGAGTCTGTCTCTGCCGCCCTAACCTCGGCCAGGCCATACATGTTGGAGGTGAAAGGGACTCAGAGAATGGCCTGGCCCATTTGTTCATTGAATAGATGAGGAAACTGAGGCTAGAGGAGAAGAAGTGACACTTGCCACACAGCCATTTCATGATAAATCCAGATGCAGATTAGATTCTAATTTAATGCTCTTTTTGAGTTCACTCATCCCACCACATAATGCTGTTTTGGGGTTGCGATGATAATATAATTATTGTCAAGTAGCTTGTCTTAAGAATTGCATTATCATGTTAATGCTATTCTTACCACTAGCAGCCAGCCCAGGAGCCAGAGCCCCTGATAGTGCACATGTCAGCATGGACTCCCAGATTCCCACACCTCCTCCATGCGCTTCCTGCCTCTTCCTGGCTGTCCTCGCCTGGCATCTCCCCTGGGCAAGCAGGGCTGCATCACACCGCACCGCATTTCCCAGTCCCCTGCTCAGCAGGCTGCCTCACGCAGAGTTTGTTTTCAGTCTTCCCCACTTTGGCTCCCAGTCCTTCCCTGCCCTGTGGCCGCCCACCCATCCCCACAAACACGTGTCTATGACTCGTGCCTCTGCTGCAGCTGCTCCACTTCACCAGCAGCCCCTCCGCCTGAAGTCCCACTTCGGGGCAGCTTTCCACTCGTACAGGCTGACCTGGCCACACTAGGAGTCGGTCAGCATTGCTGGCCTCCAGGCTGTCAAAAGACATGTGCCCAGGAGGTTTGCCCAGAGCGGAAGGGGAGGAAGACACAGGTGGAGAGTCCCGGCCCCTCTCCTGCCTGCTCGCAGGGCTTGGGGTACTGCAGTGTTGGGGACAGGCATGGGTTGTTTGAGCATGACAGTGGTTAGTCTCTCTGTGAGACGCACTCATTTTTCTTCATCTTATTTTCTACGTAGGGGAAATAAATGGATTCTACATGGTTATAGAATTTAAAAAGAAAGAAATATAACTTACATTTCAAAACATGTGATTTCAGACATTTTCAATGCCTCTAGACCAGCCCTGTCCAGTAGAGGGTTCTATGGTGAAGGAAATACCCTATAGCTATTCTATATAACGCAGTAGCGAAGCCATGTGTGGCTCTTAATACCTGAAATGCGGCTAATGTGACTCGGGAACTGAATTTCAAATTTTACTTAATTTTAATTATTTTGTATTTAAACAGCCACATGTGGCCACTGGAAACCATAACGGACAGGGTAGCCTGGACCATTGTCACCTTCTTTTGGTGGGGGAACATTGAAAATGCAGCAAATTTCAGCATTCCTCCCCCCGCCCCCATCTTCATGCCACATTTTATCGTTTCCCATGATCTTTCACTTACCCTGGAACATGTAGAATGAAAGCTGCCCTTGGTTTCCACAAGGCATATCTTACTTTGATGCCCTGTCTCTGTTTTTGCCCATTATACAGGACTCAGTAATTGATTTAGCCTGGAACTAAGGTCCATGCGGCAGAAAAATAAAAATAATAATGATAAGAAGATAATATTCCCATGTTGTTCCATATGTACCAGGTACATAATTTTTCTGTGTACGGACTCATCTAATCCGTATCTCTGTGAGGTCTGCGTGTTGTTATATCATATCCATTTTATGGATCAGGAAACTGAGGCAAAGGCCACACAGCTAGTACATGCCAGAACTGGAATGTAAGCCAGGCATTCGACGTACAGCTCACTCCCTGACAACTACTGCACTGCTCCTACCATGTGCCCCTCTGCAGAGAGATTCCTGGCCTAGCACCTTGGACAGCTCAACTCCTACGCCACGTGGAGGTGGGGCTGGGCTCTGTATAACTGCAACACTGCGGTGCACTTCTGACACTACCGAGAGTCAGTGCAGACTTCACAAGTTAAGAGCACAGTCTTCAGCACAACCGCCCTCACTTCAGACATCAGCTGCATGCTCTGGGGGTTCCCAGGCCACCTGCACTTCTGACCAACTGGCTACGAATTTGGGGGTCCACTCCTCCCTCAGGTTTGACCATTCACTGGAAGAAATCACAGAACTCAGGAAAAAGCTAGACTTATGATTACAGTTGTATTATGAAGAATATAAATTGCGACCAGCCAAATGACAAGATACATAGGATAAGTTCCCAAATGTGGGGCTTCCGTGCCTCCTCCTTATGGAATCGGGACACACTACTCTTCTAGCACATTGTCGTGTTCACAGACCAGGGAGTTCAACTGAGCTTTAGTGTCCAGAGTTCTTATTGTGATTTTAGTGCTTAGGTACGAATCACTGAGTCATTGGCTATGTGACTGAACTCTGACTCCAGCCCCCGTTCTCTCTAAAGGCAGGTTAAGATCATTCAGCCTCAACTCTCTAATCACATAGTTGGTCTTTCCAGCTCAGCCAGCCTCCATTCTGAAACCACCTAGACACTCACCATGAGTCACCTCATTAGTGTAAACTATAAGAGTCCACCATGAAGAACAAAGACAGTGCTATCATTTGGAAAATTCTAAGGGTTTAGGACTTCTACTCCAAGTGCCTGGGGAAAAGATCAGACTCACTACAGAAGAAATTTTTCCTTCAAGTGATTAAGAGTAAGGATAAGGAAATAAGCATCTCTAGAGTTTTTTGTGGTTTCCGAGTACATTCATATACATTGACTCATTTATCATGACACTGCTATGAGGAAGATACTATTGATGTCTGTGTTAGTCCATTTCTGTTGCTTATAACAGAATACCTGATACTAGATGATTTATAAAAAAAAAATGAAATTGATTTCTTACAGTTTTGGAGGCTGGGAAGTCTAAGGCCCAGGGAATACATCTGGTGAAGGCCTCTTCCTGGTGGGGTGACTCTGCAGCAACACAGGGCACTGCATGGTGAGCATGGGCTGAACAGGAGAGCTCACCTCTTCATTAGTCCGTCTTGTGAAGCCATCAGAACCATGCCCTGATAACCCATCACTCCATGAGTGGATTGGTCCATTCATGAGGGCACAGTCCTTATGATCCAGTCACCTCTCAAAGGCCCTGCCTTTCGAATACCACATTTGGATTTTCCACCCTCTTAACACTGTTACAATGGGGGTCAAGTTTCCAACACGTGGACTTTTGGAGACACATTTGACCCATAGCAATGTCTTTGTTTGATAGATGGGCAAACTGAGGTTAAAGTTAATGCCATTGTACATAAATATCCAACTAGCAACAATTGGCGTCGGGGTTCAAGTTTTCTAACTTTGAATCACAAGCCCTTTGAATACGTAAGAAGAGTAGAAGAAGATAAGAATAGACACAGCGACACTTTGTTTTTCTTTCTTTTTTTTTTTTTTTTTTTTGTCTTTTTCATGACCGGCACTCAGCCAGTGAGTGCACCGGCCATTCCTATATAGGATCCGAACCTGCGGCGGGAGCGCTGCCGCGCTCCCAGCGCCGCACTCTCCCGAGTGCGCCAGGGGCTCAGCCCCTTAATTGTTTTTCTTATCTGAAAACGTGGGATGGGAATGGACTTGGCCAGAATACACCAGTAAATGAGAAACGTGAGGATCTGGGAGTGGGGTTTCTTCCCAGTGTGACAATTCATTTCCTCATGTGTTTATTTAGGGTAGGGTTTGCATTGGTTCTCCATCAGGCCTTGTAATGAGCATTGAAAACACAGCAATAGAGAGACTCAGTCCCCAGACCTCAATGAAGGGGACACAGACAGTAAATGAAACATTGCAGTATGACATGGTTACTGAAACAGTAGAGGACAGCATTAGAACTGGCACCCAGCTAGTAAAGGGCGGAGAGAAGAGGGGAGTCGGGTAGGCTGGGGGAGAGAATGCAGGAACTGAGGCTTAGAAACAAACAGGGGTTAACCAGGCTTCCAGTTCTGAAGCGAACGGGAGGGGTACTATGCTCTCTACTGCAGTCCAGGAGGCTATTGGGTCTCAGTGATGCCCTCAAACCCGGCGCTGTGCAGGCCCCTTGCTCCACTGCATCTGCCTCAGCCGTGGCTAGCATTCCCAAAGTCAGAGACGTGGAACCGCTTGAACAACAGGGCTCAGGGTGTGAGGGAGCAGCCTCAGGAACAGCGAGCATGTCTGTTGTGTGTGTAGTAGGGCACAGCTCATGTCTGTTGTGTGTGTAGTAGGGCACTGCTCATGTCTGTTGTGTGTGTAGTAGGGCACTGCTCATGTCTGTTGTGTGTGTAGTAGGGCACGGCTGAGTTTTCTCAGCTGTGAAATGATGATATTGGACTTCCTGAGATGATCCCTGGGGTCCCTTCTAGCTCTAACTTTCATTATTTTGTGACTTTACAAAAAATGTTTTGCAAAGCAAATGAATAGTGTGAACAAGATTGTAAAGAGAATATTTGCCTTTTTAAGGGAATAAACTGTTCTGAAACACACCACACACCGGGAGCATTTATTTGCATATAAACAATACAGATTCTATATAAACAGAGGAGACTTGTTTTCTTAGGTGTTTGGTAAGTTAATTACAAATTGTTTTTGTCAATTTTGCTAGTCAATGTGCATTAGGAAGTAATAGAGCTGCATTTATTTTAAATATTCTATACTTTTGAATATTTATAATTTCTTGTATGTTTGCAATACGTGATTTTTGTCTGAATTATCCTGAATTTTCTTAAATTATTTTTTTATCCCATGGGTTATAAATATATGGAATTTGTTTTTTCCAGAAGGATTTAGGTACATTTATCTTGTGTTTATCAGATGTCACAGATGCCACTAAGCCCCATCCCACTTTGGTCCCTTGAATCATTTCAGGACTACCCAACGACTGTAACCTGTTCAGATCCAGAGTCCTTCTAACTCCCAATGTCTTATGGTCTCTCTGCGTCTTTCCTCCTATAAATTTGAGCACCTCTTCTGCTCACTCCCCACATCAGTCAGATTACATAGACTTCTACTAAAAATTAACACTTCACAAATATTTCGTCTGCTTCGGCACCTGTACTGAAGACTTGGGTGTCACACAGAGACAGCACTGTGCACAGTATGAAGCCGTCTCCCTGGTTCCATCTCTCTGTGCCTCATCCCGTGCTCCCACATTCTCTTTCTCTGTTCCCCCTCATTCCCCTGACATTCGCCCTCTCAGAAGCAAGCATATTGCATCTCTTGTCCTAAGCACAGCAGTTTACGGATCTCCTCCTGTAGTTCGGGCATTGTTGTGAGATTTTGTTCCCCACTTTCAAGTGGCTGCTCAGAATATTTCAGATACGTTTTGTTTGTGTCAGGGTTGATTCAGGAAAGGATATCTGGAGAGAGCACGCTTCCACTGAGAGAGGGAGGAGCTGGGCAGGTGAAGCGGGGAGGGGTGTTTCCAGGCAGAAGGAACGTCCCGTGCAAACCATAGCAACACGAGGGAGCGTGGCATGCTGGGGAGCCTCAGGTCATCCTCTGAAATCATAGAGGCTTGGCATGATCACAGGGAAAGCTGACAAATCAGGGACTGGCGGGGAAGGCAGCGGCCCTATCACCAGTGACCTCTGTGCACTGTACTAAGACATTTGTATTTTCTCTAGGGCAGCACCTGTGTGACGAAGCAGCAGAACTGGCTGCAGAGAGGCCAGATAGAAAACTATTGCAATGCCCAGGGCTTGGAGTGGGCAGGGGCAGGGGCAGAGGACATGCGTCTCTGAGAGTGGAGCGGGAGGCCAATAAGCTTTGTGACTGACATTACGGGCAGAGGGAGAAAAAGGAACCAGCCAGGGACAGCTCTGAATTTCAGTGTTTAATATCATTTGCCAAGTCAGGGAACACAGAAAGAGGAAGGACGGAAATGTGGAGGAGTTCAGTTTTGGAAATATGATTTAATTTGGTTCATCATTGTACATCGTAATGAGTCGACAAAGCGTTGAGTTCTGGGTGTTGTTCATTTCTCAGGCAGCAGGTTGAACAAGGTCAAAAGCCATGGCTGTTCAGCAACATGTTTGTGAGAATGCCTGGAACCAGCTCCTCCTCACTTGAGACGTCCTGGCCCTGTCATCTCACGAGCTGTGGCCCACCACTGTGCTTTTCTTGTCAGTCTAAACTTGCTACCTGGCTCTCAGAAGCTAGGCCTTATAATGGCCGAGGGGGTTCTGCTTTGTTCTTTGGCTGGTGTTTTGAATGGTTTAAATTCAGTGTGGGACAAATAAATCATTAAATTTTTCTCTAGCCACCTCCTTTAAACACACTTGATCAAACTGCTTTCTCCACCCCATCTCTTACCTTGATAATACGAAGATTGAGCACATTTCTGGTCATTTTCAGTGGTCCTTTACAATCTATGTTCAGACTTCTGTCTATACCGAAGCCAGAGCATCCCCCTCTTCTGGAATTTCTGGGTCATATTGGGGAAAGGGGCAGTAGTGGACAGAGCAGAAGCACTTTGTGTGTAACTAGTCCTGCAGATGTGATCTTCACCTGGCTTGTCCTGGAAGGCCGTCACCTCCTCTGTGTGGCAGGAGTGCCAATGCGGGCTGCACTTCACAGAAGTTAGAGGTAGTCCCACAGTTCCCTGACATGGAAACTTCTTTGTTTGGAATGTGAAGCTACCCATTCCTAATTGTTCTAGATTTTTCTAAGTGCATTCCTAGACCCCATTAAAAGTTCCTGTTAACTTCCAGGTACATTTTTTTTTTTTAGAAAGGTAGCAAATGTGAAACAGAGGCCATGTTGTCATCAGGTTTTGTATTTCAAAAATAGGGTGAGCTATATGAGTAGGACCAGTGAATGTGGATGCAATCAAAATTGTCTCTTCAAATCGATTCAAATTTAAGACTCCCTGAGAACAAAGACTGCCCCTAACCAGAAATGAAAACTATGCAATGAATTCTTTTTTCCTTGTGCCTTTCTTCAATTTTCTATTTAAAGAAATTTCTGAAAATACATGAATTATGCAGCTTATCTCTCAGATGAAAAAGAATTTTTTCTTGGATTGGATGGCGGCATATTTATTAATAGCAGTAAAATTTCCCATGTTCTTTTGTATCAGATGGGATGCTGACTAAAATATGAAGGAGACTTTCCAGCATAATAACAGTAATGGATGAATATTTATAAAAGCTATATGGAATTGAAAGGCATTTTAATTCGTCATTACTTCTGTGTGTTCAGAGAGGATCTGAATAATTATGCTGACTATAAAAAGGAAGAATGTGATATTTTTGCCTCATTATTGGATTAAGTTCTTAATGTACCACTTTCACTATAAATTAAACAAACAAACAAACAAACAAAATAACAGCCCTCTCATATGGCCTCTGACAATGCAGATGACTGGAGACTGCTCGTCTGTGGGCGTCTTTGGTCTTCTTCCTATTACATGGGGATGCTGCACTTCAAACTCATTTTAATTTGAAAATTGCTCATCTTTGCAGTTTATGAAAATGAAATCATACCTGTGTACTCAGTGAGGACTTCCAGCCTCATGCCGAATTAATTCAAGAAGACGACCATGACTATAGAATTTCCTTAGGTCGTGATCGGACGGTGGCAGAAACTGAATATGAGATTTTAAAACAGGATTTTTCTTTCTGTAACAACTACTAGAAAGAGGCTGTGGTTTCCAGGGTCATTCTATGACAAAATTATACAGCTGTTTTTACGACAAAATGCGTATAGTCTTCGTATTCTTTTGGCCTGCGTTATACCAACAACATTCAAATTCTTATTCAGATCCTAAGAATATTCTATGGCAGCACTTTTCTCGGAAAATGAAATTTCAGGATATGCTGTGTGTTTCTAGGTGAGTGATAGAAGTTCCCTTTGTAGCTTTTGAATTTTCATTTACCAGATTGCCATGAAGACATTTGGGTCTCGGTAATGAGGGGTAGGAGACCCTATGCAAGGACTCTCACCTGCACCTGTACCAGCCCCTGCCTAAAACCCAGCTTTAGGGTTAACGGTGAACTACAAAGTGCACATCTCCGTCGGCCTCATCTCGGCCAGAGCACGTCTTCACCAGCGTGAGATAAATCCCTGCTCATAAGGTCAACAAGCTCTTTTGTCTCCTGATTTTTATCTTTTCCAGAGTTCAAATTCCACCCCTTCTCAGCTGTATGATCTTGTGCCATTAACTTAGCCAAGTGTCCTCACCTGTAAAGTGGGGGAAATGGCACACACATTAAAGACGGTTGTGGGGATTAAATTATAACGGCAAATAAATGTGAAATTCTTGACACCTAGTAGGCATGCAGTAAATGGTAGAATCCTCTTACCATAAAGAAAACAGTGAAACAAGAAATCCTTTAAAATTTAGTTATCAGTTGGTTTAAATCAATACTTAGGGGAGTAAGCCAGAAACATTTTCTCCTACTTATCTAAGAGAAAATTCTGAGTGAATAGAGAATATGGCTCCTATTAATTTGAAATCTATATGCTATAATATCGTTCTCACTCCCATCAAGAGGGCACCTGAAACTTAGACATGGGTATATGCATCATGTCACAGGTAATAATCAATGTATTACTTTTATTTTAAGAGCATTCAGAATGCTCTTAAAGTAGTGTCTGGATTGACAGTGCAGAGGCATAAATTTTCTTCTACATACATGAAGATGGCATTGGTAATTGAGTTATATATATATATATATATATATATATATACACAGGTTATTTAGAACTGAAAAGATTCACCATGTAATTTCAGTTTTATTTGAATTTGAAGGTTCAAGTGATGGGGGTGGGGCGGGAAGAGGAGAGAGAGGTGTTGGAGCCCGTGATTATGAAAGAAGGTGAGACGTGTGCCTTCTCTCTTCTAGCCTGAAGAGTAAGTAATGAAAACACCAATCAAGAGAGAAGGAAAAATGTCAGCATTTCTCTGCTGTTCTCTGCCCTGGAGGATTGCTTATCAGCCCCCAGTGGAGGATTCTTCCTTGAACAATGAACATTTCCTACAAGGATTCACAGATGAACACATGACCAATCTTGATTCTGGAAAGTGAAAGAGGTTCCTTTCTTTCTTTTTCCTTTTTTAATTTTGTGGTAAGTTATGATATTTGGATGGATTTTTAATTCTTTCCTGATAACATATTTAGCACATGTTCTGAATTATAATCCTATAGCAAACAGTTGGAGCATTATTCAAACTTAAAGACAGTGGAAAAATTTAAGTTTCCAGTTCATCCTAGGTTTCCTCAGAGTATAATTATTCTATTAAGCCCTCAGTGGCTGTGATGAAAAGCACCTCCATTCAGAAGTGCACCTTCTTTTACCATCATGCCGAACTCCACAGAACCAGGACCCATCGCGTTCGTGAGTGGTACACAGTGGACAAGTTCCAGTTCTTGTCATTTCACCTGCAAGCACGTGAGCCGGGTTTGTCGTCTGGACACTGAAGGTGATGAGGGGACTACAGCAGAGCCCCGTCTGTGTCTCGTGATCACGTAGCAAACCGTTCCTCAAGGTTAAGCCACGTCCTCTTTGCAAGCTGCCAAATCACCGCTTAGGAAAAGAATTAGTTTGCCTGCATGATCATCCTCTTAGGCAAAAATGTCTTAACAGCACTTGACCTTGGTGAAACATGTTTTCCCAAGGGCATCCAAAAGAAGAATTATAAATCCCAGAATGCGATGGAAGTAAGTGTATACTTCTTGTGAAGCTGGCCTGAACTGTGGACTTTCATTTGGGAGACTGACGATTTGGAAAGAAGTGAGTCAGTTGTGAAGAAGCGGCGGCCTTGGGTGAAGCGAGGTCCCCCTTCTTCTGCTGCTCACGGACCTCCTGATGCTGAGCCAAGAGTCCATCCCTTGGGAAGGTGCACCGCTGACAGTGTGCCAGACTGAAAACTGGGACCCTCTGGGAGGAACGTCTCTGAGTGCAGCTCAGAGAGCCCTTCTCTGGGTTCGATTCTTCTCCATGGGGATGGGACTTGGTGTCTTGCAGGTGGCTGCACGGCCAGATGTTGAGTTTCTGTTCATGATGCTGTCAGGGCTCCTGCTGGGATCTGGCTGAGGCTGTCATTTGTACCTTGTGACCACAACCACAGGTGATTGATCTCCTGGTATTAGGATTTTCTGGACATCAGTTGTTTTCCACAGAGAGCTGATGTAGTTGTGGCTCAGTGAGCAATAAACAAAATGACACAGATATGCACAGTGTTGTTGTTAAGGGGCCTGATGTCCTGTGTTTGGGATCTGGCACAGTCCTTTGAGGAGGGCCACTCAGGAAGGACTTGGCTGTGCTCCCCGTGCTGCACAGAGGAGCAGCCACACCAGCCTTACTCCCCTGGAGAGGAAGGAAGGTTGGTTGGAAAGGAACCTGCTTTGCTGGTTTGGAAAGCACACTAACCTCCAGGGATGGTTTTTCTTCAAATGTGTAAAATAAGGCTTATTTGTCAATTCTGCTGTAAAATAAGCAATGTCCAAGTAAAAAAAAAAAAAAAAAAAAAAAAACAACTTTGTGTTTTGTGAGTGAGCTCATGCCCTAAAGTGTTGTGTGTTTGTTTGTTTTAACAAGTTAAAAGCCTATGAACGTAAACTTTTGCTTTACAGAGAGAATATGCCAAACGCTTTATAGAAAAGCTTCCAGCTATAATAATCAGATTATCTCAGAATTCCTCATTTAAATACTGTTGTTCCTTGGCAACCTGTCAAGTGAAAGTGAATACCTTGCCAGAGGATTTGTTTGTTTGTTTTCAAATTTCTTTGTTTATTTTTGCCCATGCAAATAAGGGCATCATTGTTCCAGTGTGCAACGGAGACGAGGCGCTGGACTTTGTGCAGGACAGGCGGCGAGCACTGTTCGTGTCTGGGAATGCTCGAGTGGAAGTGCCCTATCCGGGAAGCCAGCTTTTGGTCGTTATTCTTCTTGGTTTGGTTTGGTATGGCTATGTTTGTTTAATGATGTCATGTCTTACCTTCCAATTTCATTATGAGCAGGTGGGAGTGGGATATAAGGTAAATGTTTTCAAATGACAAAACCAGCTCTGGCGGAGAGGAAAGAGACCATGCAGACCTGGCTGTGTCCCTGGCGGGTGGCCCCTCAGCCCTGGAACTGCTCTGTCAGAGCCACCGGACTGCAGCAGAGATGGGGGTGGGGTGGGGTGGGAATGAGAATCTGTAAAATCTCAATTCAGGGGAACTCAGGGAGAACCCTATCTATGTGAAAGAGTGAAACTATCCAAATTGTCAGTATTCAAAGTACTTTTACTCTTCCAGAGTACTTGTAGTTATGTTATCTATACTGCCTATTTGAAGTTTTGTTGAAATGAGGAAAAGAATCATTAAAAATTAGCATAACACAGAAGCCTAATGGACTCCTTATGTCAGAGCGAAATTATTGGTATTCAAAAGGATAGCTGCTAAGTGGTTGAAGGAGTCTTTCTTTTTAAAGGGATACAGCACGCCTACAGTCCTGGTCATGCAGTCCATTTACTTTGCGAAAAGTTTCTCTTCTTTGGTGCAGAGATCAGCTTCAGGCCGGCACCTGTGCGAGAGCTGCAGGTATCAGGGAGTGAAACTCCAGTTACTGCACTTTCATTATGTCCCGTCTCCGCAGCCCAGGGAGACAGCTGGACTCATAAATATGGCCATAAAGCAATCTGCTAAGTAGAGAGGACTGCAGTGGTTCCTTCTGCTAATAAAAGTAGAAATAAAACTCTCATCTGCAATTGCTTGACTACAAAGACCAATAGGGTTGGTTTTCCATTTGCCTCTTAGACGACATATAAACATAGACTGGAACCACAAGAGTCTTTGCACCTTTCTGTTGGAGTAGCTTTGTCAGGACAACTGGTCCAAAATATGAGAAGTGTGAGATGTGTGAGAAGTGTTATCACTCCCACAGGGAAATGGGAGACTTCGGAGGGAGTGGGCTGATGTGTCTTCCAAAGCTGATCTTTTGAGTGACGTACTTCTGACAGGTCAGTGTGAATGCAGAACATGACAACCCAATAAGAAAATGACCTTTCTAAACTGCCAGGTAACAAAACAACTATATTCTCCACATGCTATCCAAGCTAAATATTCACTGTTCATTTGACCAAATTGTACAAGGAATTGATTGTTTTTCTTTTGTGACCAGAATAAAAAGATTTTGATCAACATATTTATATAATAGGGACAGATTTTGTTTTTCTGGCTCTCACCTAATTTATTCATACTAAAGGCATGCTAAACTACCTCATAGGTTTGTGGTATGGATTAGCTAATTAATAAATAAAGTGCTTAAAAATATAAATCTCTGTATAAATGTGGCTTTAATTTGTTTTTTAGCTTAAGATATGCATGTCAGATCAACTCTCTGGATATTTCATTGCAAAAATTCATGTTTATAAATTTGGCTTTAAATTATATATAAAAACCTTGACGTGAAATAAAATCCTGAGAGTCTCAGGGTAGCTTAAGAGCATCTAACCCGGGACAGGCAAGTATAGCACCCAGGGAAACAAGGAGCATTTTAGGAGCAAGACCAAAATGCTTTGAAACAGTCAGTCTCAAAAGGGGGAGTCAGCATTAATTGAAAGAGTATATTAAGTAACTTTGTATTATAATTGTTAAAATGCCACAGTTTGTGGTGATTTATATAAGAAGATAGAGTGGATTTAAGGTAATGCCTGTGATGATGTAACCCATGCTTCCCTCACATGTTGAGCGAAAGATAAAGGAAGCCACCGCTAGTCCTCACACTTCTCGACACCTGCAGACAGGCTGTGCAGACAGGCTGTGCAGACCAACATCTGCCTCGATTGGGTCGGAGCATTATTTTCTTTAAAGGACGTAGCCTAAAGAGAAAGAAATGGAGTTCATATGTGGCAGCACCTTGGTAACGTCCTCCAAAGGCTCTGTGTAACTAGTTAAAAGATAACTTCACTGCCACTCTACTTTGCTGCCATTTTTTCTCCATTTGATTAATTATTCTTTAGTCCAAGGAGGAATTTTATTTGCTAATTTCAAATGCCTCAACTTAATTAGCAGTTCATTCTGACCTTTAAAAGCCACATTCTGTAATCTTCAAATTATATGAAAGAAGGGGAAAAAAAAATCCAATTTTTCCTGCTCCCCACCTCCAGGTACCATTAAAGGTTACATTGTTTCTGCAGGACAGCCAGACTGTTGCCATGTGCGGGGCTGAGGTCAGCTGTGGCTGTTTGCAGTCCAGGCTAAAGTTCCCTCATCCCGCAGGGGGTCACTGCAATCAGTGAGGGCGGGGCATGACTCAACTTCCAGGAGTGGAGGTAATGTACAAGGGAGCACATTTGGCTGGTAACTTCTATTTCATTTAAGACAATGTGAAATTGCTACACACGGTAATGGATTCCCCTCTTGCATCCTTGCTCACAACTTTCTTTTGAGAACTCTCAGCATATTTTCTACTTAAATTGTTGCTCTTCAAATAATTAAATGTCTATCAGACCAACTTAATTATAAAGTTGTAATAATTATGTTATAATAAAGTTTCCGTGTGGTTGTAAAGTCAGTGGCTAAAGGTCCTACTTTGAGATCAATTTTTTTATTTTATATTCTCGTATTTCTTGAAATCGCTTTCATTGTTGGATGGGGTGTTAATCAGGGTGCATAACGGTAATGCCAGTGATGTTATTGTTGATGGTCCAAAGAGCTGCCATGTTGAGTCAGCCCCATCAGTGCGCTACTCTGACTGTAAATAGTCTCCAGGAAGCTCATAATGAAAGGATGTGGTTAGCCTCCCTGATGTTAGTTCTGAGGAAATAATTAACATTACATATGTGCAAGCAAGGTAGTAGGAATATTTTCCTATATTGCCAAATGATATTATCTCTGGCTGAGCTTGGAAATAATGGAATGAAGGGCGGTCATCGTGCAAGGAAGGTGATCTACAGCAAGTCTTATCCTAGACAGAACTGTCAGAGCCTCCGGGACAGCACATCCTGCAGAGAACACACCTGCCCTGCCCCGTAAGCACCCACAGGTGCCTTTAGGAGCAGCACTAAATAGTTTAAGTTTTTCTTCCTTCTTGTGAATTAATTCGTCTTGTCACTTGCTAGGTTCACCTTGTGGCTTCCATACTGATGGGCTGTAAGAACCACATTTTCAGAATTTGGGGGTGTCTTCTGTCCTTTTCTTCACCACTGTTTTGCTTAAGCAGAGCACGCCGCTGTTAAAAAAGTGACTGATGATAGGAAAATACAATCAGAATATGGAGGCTATCTGCCATTTTGGAGACATATGTTTTAAAAGCCAACAAGTTTCCATGTTATATATTTGGATATGTGTTCAAATGTGGAAACGTTATCATCATCGTTATTATTTTTTTTGCCGGTGGGGTGGCAGGGGTGGTGGCTGGCCAGGACAGGGACTGAATTCCAGGGACCTTGTTACCAGCGCCACGTTCTAACCAACTGAGCTCACTGGCCAGCGCCTAGATGTATTTTTAAAAGCTCCTCATTATCCCCATTACCACTTAATTTAAGGCCAATTACAAGCCCGCTCCTACGTCCTTATGTAAGCTCGTCCTTCAGGTGGAGAGAGTTTAACTGCGGTGAAAGCTGATCAAGCCTTGACCAGCTGCTGGCGGAATGTGGTAAGGAGGTGTTCGGCCCGCCTGGGTGCGCCTCAGCCTCTGCTTCTTTGGAAGTGCTGAGTTGTAAATGAATGAAATACCTAGGTTTTCTTCCAGTCACTCACTGGTTCAGAAACTGCCCATCTTCCCTGATGAATGGTGCGCATTTCTCTGTGTGGACTTGAACTCAGTCGTATCCACTTTTACGTGGTGACACATGTCTTAGGTGCTTGAGGGCTTCTCCTGTAGAAGTTGAGAGAAAGACTACAGGTCTGTAAAGGTACACAACTATGCCAGTTGTTGGGTTAGGCAATTCATAACTAGAGACAAAACGTTTCATTATTTTAGATACTAAGTTTCCACTTGTCAGGGCTAGGGCTTAGACCCTCCAAACCCATTGTACAGACTGGGTCACCAGACCCCTCCCATGCAGGTCCACACTAGGTGACTGGGAAAGTTCCCAGGAGCCATTGGCAGATGACATGAGCTCAGTCCTCAGCAGCAGCAGTGGCGGTGGCCTTGTGGAGGGTCCCAGAGGCCCTGGCACCAACAGCCTCCAGCAGCAGTAGCAGCTTCCCTAGGCTTCTCACTTCTCCCTCCTCTCCCTCCTCTCCTTCCTCTCCCTCCTCCCCACCCGGGACATCCCAGGGGCGGGGGCACTGTGGATCACAGCCACTCATCCTTTATACTTAAGTCCATAACCCAGGACACCTGGGCACACATGCTCAGTTATATTAGACAATAACCAAGGAACACCTGGGTGCACGTGCATATTTATATCAAATGCTCAGCAAGATTCTGAACATCTGAGGGGCCCTGACTATCTTCCTATTATAGTGGATTGAATTGTCTCCCCAAAAGTCACTGAATTGTGTCCCCAAATTCTATGTGTGAGAAACTTAGCCCCCACTGCAACTATTAAGAGGGTGAGAAATCCTATTACGGTAATTGAAAGGTGGAGACTTGAAGAGGTGATTGGACTGTAGGACCGTGCCATAGTGAATGGATTAAAAATGGTGGTCAGGGGCGTGGTTCTGAGGGCTTTAAAAGAAGAGGAGATTCTGCCTTTTGCTCTCTCTGCTTCCACGGTCTTGCAATGTGAGACCCCTGGGTCACTGTCGCCATCACCAGATGGACTTTGGACTTCCCAGCCTCAGAAACTGTGAGCAATAATAGTCATTTTTCTTTATAAATCACCCAGTTTGGGGTATTTTGTTATAAGCAATGCAAAACAGACTAATACAGCTATGTTTTCCCAACAAGTTCCTACCTTTAGGAAATGGCTGACATGATCTGACTTATTGCTGGGATTTAAAGAGAGCAAACCATTTATGGAATGGTTTTTCATATTATTTTCCTTGAAAAACCATCATTATTTATCTTTGAAATTATCTTCTTTAGCCAAAGTTCTTCTGAAAATAAAGATAGGTATCCTGAAAAGAAAAAAACAAAACCAGTTTCTCTTTTTTGCAAACTCTAGTAATCCAGCTTGTAACAAGTAATAAAGGGTTGTACACATCACATCTGTCATATACACATGTATTAACTGAGTAATCATCTACTGAATACAAGTTGCAGACACAGGCTGCAGACAGAGTCAGAGAGCCTGGGCTCTGAGTGCAGCTCTGCCACTTGCTTGCTTTGTGACCTTGGGCAGGTGTTGCAGTTCTGAGCTTCATTGACACGACGTTCCAAGTTGTCGAGATGAAACAGACTTGCTCTGTGCGCTTCTCTTCTCCAACACTCAAGCTTAGAGTCATTCAGTGTAATACAGAGCATTCAGTGGAGACTTGCAAGAGACCTTAGAGACCGTCCATCCATTTCTCTCATTTTGATCATTCTAGTTTTACAACCTTACAAATAGAACCTTACATAGGGGAGGGTTGCTGCTGGTATAACTCCTGTAGGGAACGGCTTTCCACAACAGCAGAATCCCAGGTGTTCCAGAAGCTGTCAGTGTCGATTCCCAGGAGGCGTCCTTAAGCCCTGCCTCATTTGCTCGGCGCCCCCCACCCTGCCCCTGTCTCCTGCAGCCCCACCAGCCGCTCTGCTTGGCGGTAGGGCTTTTACTCAGTACAAGGACCTGACACGTGCGTGTGGCTGCAGGACAGCCCTTCTGACACTAAGTTTAGAGCAGCTCGTGTGAGAGCTCGTGCTCACTTTTGCTGTAGCGTGGAAGGATGAAATGAGCTCCTCAACACGTTTCCATGGCAGAGCAGAGCTCAGCATAGTCTTCATACGTGTTTGCATGTAGTGTGCGTGCATGTGTGCGTATGAGACTGCTACAAGCGGCCTGCTTATTTCTCCTTCCCCTGCTCTCCTGTGAGATGCGGATGAATGGTGCCGCTGTGCACTGTTCCCCGTTCCCTTGTCTCATGATAGCAGCCGTCTAACTGGAAATGAAGCTGTGCTTCTGACTGCCAGTCAGACATTGCTGAGTTATAAATGTGGTGAGTTTGAGCCTAGTCCACTACATAAACCAGCTTACTACGCGTGAGCCCGCATGCAGAAAGTCGGCTGACTACACATGGATGTGAAGATCTAAGAACCCATCTTTCCAAGTGTGTCTGCCCCTTGTCGCCCTACATTTTTATTATTCACCGATTAGAATTCTCTATGTCTTTGTTCAGAAATCTGCCCTATGGTTCCAGGAATTCTTTGTTCTCCACATCACAGATGCCAGAGAAGCAGGCATGTGGTTGGTGTGTGGCCAGAACCTTCGGCACAGGGGTGGGCGACTGGATGCCCGGGTTTGGAGCCCACGTCCCTCTGCTCAGTCCTGTTGGGAGCAGGACAGGTTTAGGAGGTGCCCAGCGATGACAGCCCTGCCTGGCACCAAGTGAGGCCCAGGAGTACACCCTCGCCCTTTTTAGGAAAGCAAAATATTTCAGCCCAGCATAAGGTATTATAAGATGGCCAATTTAGAAAGACAGCAAAACAAGAAGAGCTAGAAGGCTGCCTTTGTGGGAAAAAATTAATATGCATCGGTGAGACAAACAGCCAGGCTTCCTCCCAGGCCCCTGCTTGGGCTGCTCTCTGTTGTGTCTGAGGGCAGCTGCCAGACTCCCTGAAGTGTTCTCACCTGCACACAGGATGTCACCACCTGACCTTAACTTCTGACTTCCTTCCTTCACCTGTGACGACCTCCCTCCAGAGCTGCAGAGAGACCTGGTCTCAGGCCATTGTTCCGGGCTTCTGCTTCCCCCGCCTGCTCTCTGGT
Source organism: Cynocephalus volans (assembly GCF_027409185.1). Classification (NCBI taxonomy): domain Eukaryota; kingdom Metazoa; phylum Chordata; class Mammalia; order Dermoptera; family Cynocephalidae; genus Cynocephalus; species Cynocephalus volans. Next base: position 2,963,036 of record NC_084474.1, on the reverse strand, counting down.
GAGCACTGGCATACAAGCTTTGTGCCCCCACTGGTAGTTGGGACATTACTCTCTTGTGGTTCCCCTGTGCTTTGCCCCCACCCAGCATAATCAATAATAAAATTTGTTATGCTTTTTCTTCATATTGATCCAAATTTGTCAGTGACTTTTACTAGTGAACCTTCAGAGGTGAAGAGGAAGTTTCCTCTTGGCCCTACACCTTCTATCTGGGGCCTGATGTATCTGAGCTATTCAGACATCTAGATCTGAAATATCTGTCTGTAGCCTCCCTGTACAGCCCTCAACACATGTCCAGTATGCCAGCTGCTGTGCCTGGAGCCCTGCTCTTTGGTGCCCATTCCTGCCACCCGTTCCCTAATGAAGGTCATGTTCATCTTCCCAGCTCTCTCAGTCCTGAGGTTGTGTACCACTGACTCTTCCCTTGCGGGGGATGCTGCTCTCCTAGTTAGCTCCTGGTGCACACCATTCCTAGCTTGCAGCCCTCTGCCTGCTAGGAGTCTTCTCATCATGTGTGGGGAGGACCTTGATAGTCCAACAGGTAGCGGAAAAAAGAAAAGGCGTGAGTTACATGGTCTGCACTCATTATTTTAAAAATTCAGTTTCACTGGTTCAAGTTTCTGAAGGGATTAAAGGATTCATTCACAGAAATAGTCATAAATGTAATTACTTACCAACTGGGGGCATCAAGATGCAATAGCAAGAAAGGAGCTCAAATTTAGGAGGCTGAGCTTTTAGCCATGCTTTGTTGGTAGGAGAAATTAGGCTTTCATTAAGCAAGCTACTCTCTCTTCTCCAGGCCCAACATTTCTGGATAAAACAAATGTGGGGCATGGATTACTGTATATAATTTGTCATGATTATTGTATAAAATTTGACGTCAATAGAATAATAAGGAAAGTGACTGTGCATGTTTACTGTCACATGCTGTCATAACAAAGTAGTACCTCCTGCCTTAGGATGATTTCAGCCTTCAGGAATGTGATTTAAAGCAGCTCAGAAGAGTGAATATGAACAGATCCCATGAGAGTAATGCTGATGCCACCTGCATCATTAAATGGAGTTTGCAGTGACTTTGCCCAGAATGTTGCACTGTCACAAACTCCGGAAGGTGCCTTCACTGTGACAGGTGATTACCTGGTGCTGTCTCCGCTCACCTCTCACGTACTAGGTCTCTAACTCATTCACTCCTCATTTCCGCAAGCTGCAATTGTACCATATGTCCCTGGGTTCAGCTTACAGTGACAGTCACCTTAATTTCATAACTGAGTATGTAAAAAAATTTTATCAATTAAAACAACTAAAGAAAGAGCATTGACTCTGCAGTTAAATCAACATGAAGTTCAACAGCAACAGAAGGAAAGTTCTCACCCAGCCCCAGCCAGACTGTATTCTGCAAGAACACACATGTGGCCCCATCAGTCACTCACAAGGGTCACCCCATACTGCCTGGCCCATGTTGACAGCCCAAACAGAATGCTGTTCCATGGGCCAGCCCTGAGCCAGAAAGGAACAGCACGTGCCAGAGCACCTCGAGAAGAGGGACAGCACTGCTTGGCCTGGGTGTAGATGTGCTAGAAAACACCCCATGAAAAACAGAAGGCGCAAGGGGAGGGAGCCCCGGCGACCCTGGGCACAGCGCCACGGGCTCGCGTGCTTCTGCTTCCTCCAGTCGATCCCGTTCCAGTCCCTCTCACTGTCGAGAGACGTGCAGCCACTGTCTGCTGCGGTGGCGAATGCCCACTCAGTGCTGGATGGGACAGAGGGAGCAATGGAGACAGTCTTCAGAACACACTACCTGGGGAGAGACTTGCTCGGGTAGTAACAGCAGCCCCATGTCAGATGCATGCTCACTGCAGGGAAAAACTCTGTGTAATATTGGTTTAGGATGGAGAATGTAAATATTGGGGAGAGTTCAAATTGAATATTTGACAAGACTAAAATCCTGTGAGCGTGCATTGAAATTTTACGTTAGAAAAGAGCTTTATTTAAACACAAGGCCTGCAAAGGTTTCAGAAAAATTTCTTATATCACTCAGTAGGGGAAAATATCTTCTCTGTTCCTCCCAGTTGGAAATGATACTGTCTCCTATGTGGAAAAAAAAAGTCCCTTGGAAGAGGATGTTTTAGGTGATTACTTGAGCCAGTTTTCTTCTTAAATGACAAGATTGGCAAACTGCCCACTATCGCATCTGCATAGCAAGTGAGGAGTGTGTCCCCTAGGAATATTACACCACTCTATTGGTCCTGCTTCCTGGCTAGGAGAGGGGGCGAGGAGGAGAGAGGGGGCTCCTGCAAAACCACGGTGGCTATGCAAAGGTTCTAGGTTACTGCAGGAGGGGACAGGAAAAGAAGGGATGGGAAAGCAGAATTCAGGCAAAAGTGTGAGTTTTCAGAAATTTATTTAGCAACTTGATACTAAAGAGGATAAATTGAAAACTACACTTTCTCATGTCACCTAGACTGGGGACAGGCCAACAGTTTGCATGATGCCTGCAGGTCCCCTTCCAAGGCACCCCTCAATGTCTGTAAAAGGCTCAGGCAACAGAGTTCTAGTTCCAGTTTTGCCACCAATTCTGAGACTCTGGAAAAGGCCTTCCCTGATCCTTACTTTTCTCGTCTATAATACACAGGATTGGTATGAGATGTCCATCAGGCCCTGTTCTAGTCAGTTAATTCCAGCCCATCCTCCTGCCTATTCTCTGGGTGTGTCAGAAGCCCCATTGCTGTGGAGTGAGTGTCCCCCCAAAACTCACTGAACCTTCATCTGCATTGTAACAGTGTTAGGCGGGTGGGAAATCCAATGGTGGCATGTGAAAGGCGGGCCCTTGAGAGGTGACGAGGTTGTGAGGACTGTGCCCTCATGAATGGATTGACCCATTCGTGGAGGAGTGGGCATGGTTCTGATGGCTTTAGAAGGACGGTGAGTGCGCAGGTTAGCTCTTGCTCATGCTGTTCTCACCGTGTGATACCCTAGTTGCCACAGGACCCTGTAGAGAGTCACCACCAAGAAGGCCCTCACCAGATGTGTTCCCTGGACTTTGGACTTCCCAGCTTCTGACACTGTAAGAAATAAATGTTATTATTTTATAAATTACCCAGTTTTAGGTATTCCCTTGTGAACAGCAGAAATGGACTAATACACTCACCTTCTCCACAAAACAGACTGAGAGGCACAGCTCAATCTGCTTCATTCTCTTTCTGTCCCGAGCGCACGCACTTTCTCAGAACAAGGCCTTTTAGAAAAGGGGACGCTGAGGGAACCTTCTGATCTGAAGTGGAAACCTATTGCCGTGCAGCCTGGGCTCGGAACGCTGAGACTTGTGACATCTTGAGTGCCCTCCCAAGTGGGACACGGAAGAGCTCGTGTGGGCAGAGGCTGAGGAGACTGACCAAAGGCGAGCACTTGCCATGGCAGGAATTGCTTGAAGAGCCACTTGAGCGATGTCCAAATGGCTCCATCCAGTGGGGCACCAGGTGGGCATGTCAAAAGTTGGCAGAAAGAGGCTGGTCTGGAATCCAAATGTCCACAGCTGGTCAGGATAACAGGTGAGCTGTCAGGGGTTCACCAGGGCTCTTCAGCAGGTCTGACGGACAACAGGGACCCAGGCTGGATGCATCTGCAGCAGGGACCAGGTGGCACAACCTGCCAGCCCCAGAATGAGCAGGTGCTGAGCAAGGGTGAGAGCCAAGAGAGGACACAGGCACAGAGACAGGCAGAGTTGGAAGCCAGAAAACAGAAAAGAGGACACAAACTCACTGGCAGTGCCAAAAAGCAGGGCCAGGCAGACAAAGGTAGCCCAGCTGGGAGCAGGGGGATGCACGCATGACCCAGCTCCCCAGGACATCCACAGAGTCCAGCCACAGAGTTAGATGCTATTCCGACTTCATTTCAGGTTTTTCCATGTGTTGCTGAGGGTTTTTTCTCTCGGGACTTAGAAAGACTCTTCCTGCAGTTGCTTGGGACAGAGTAAATGGCAGGTCTCTATTCCAGTGTGTTGTTGCTCTCGTGGTCAGTTAGCCAAGGCACACGGGAGCTGAGAGGTGGGGTTATCCAGCTACCTGCAGGGTCTGCCTCAGTGGGCACAGAGCTGTTGAGAAATAATGCTCCAGCAAAGCAGTGCCTTGGGAATTAGGGAGGTGCAGCCTGCAGCCCGGGCCAGAAAGGTGGGCGAGGCTGCCTTTTCACTTAGGCTCTTTTGTCAACTCTCAAACTCCAAAAGATAGGCTTGTTTTGTGAGCGCAAGTCTGTGCTACCCCGGGTCTTGTTTCAAGGTATTTCAGAAGCTAAAAATACAGAATAGAAACATTTTCACAGGTTAAGGAGAAAGCTGTGTTTGTCACAAAGTTGAAGTTCTAATCAGAAGTGCATTTGCTAATCACATAACTGGCATTTGAATTTATGTACATAAAAAATGTAACTGCTGTTTGTACTGAGGGACAGACAGAATCACTCTGTGCTGGAGTAACGCAAAGCTCTCAGACACGTGGATGAAGTGCTGTCTACTTGATTAAAGGCCACTGTGCAGCAGAGCAAAATAATTTGTCACCAAAAATAATTTGTCACATCAGTTTTCTCCAGGAGCTTGTGAAATATACCAGCAGTTCAAGCCACCAGCATGAGTTGGCCAAAACCCTGAGTATCTTAATACTTTAAGAAGTTTTTGAATTCCACCATTTTCTTTCTGAAAAACTTCCTGCAAATCCAGGGAAGTAGATGAAATCAAATCACTCTGTGGGGTCGGATAATTAATTAGTTTTTCACACATTTGCGGAAAGCTACAGATCACTGATATACTCTTTCCATGACAAAAGTCTGTTAAATATAGTAACTTTGGCAAAAGAAAATTAGAACTCCTTACCTTTCCCCTCAGAGTAAGAGAATGTGACTTCTGTGAGTGACTGAAGGCAGAACACAGGTTATTTCTACCCACTTGTTGGAGTAATTGCATCCTGGACGCAGGCAGGCCATCAGACGTGGACGCGGATGATTGACGTGAGAGGTAACTAACGAGGTCGTGACAGCACGTGCCCACTGAGCTTGGCCAGAGGCTCTAGGAACGAATCCAAGAGAAAGGGAGGCTTGTTTACAACAGTCTCTGGACCTCACAGGATGCAGAGACTTCTCCAAGGACAGGTCCTCGGGGGTGTCACCACTCCCTTACAACCCTAGCATCCTTGGAGTGTGCCATCTACAGCCGAGTAAAATGAGGCAAAGAAATCCTTGGTGACTGGCCCAAAGTCCCAGCCCATCAGTGGCAGAATTAGGGCCAGAACCTGGGCTGGGCGATCACTGGGTAAATGTGGTACTTGGTGCTTCCTCAGTGGAGCTGGAGCTGGGGCCACAAAGGGCCCACATCGCAGCCTCTGCCTCTCCTTTCCCTAGTCAGGCCCTGAGGATGCTTTATGTTTCCCTGGGGTTGGAGAACTCAGGGACCAAACCCCAAAGAGAAACAAGAAGAATATGCCAGGCTCCGAAATGTTTGTATCCCTAACCGGTGATAGTTTACCCTGCAGCTCCAGGTACACGATGAGAAGGCGAGGGAGACCACCGTCCATGGAGTCAGTGTCAGCGGCTCCTTCTCCCGCTGTTTACCTGCCCATCCCATCAGGCGTCTTGTCAAAGAGTGCGGCCATCTGCATGTACTATAAATCGACTGAGGATACCGAAAGCGTGGCAGGTGAGCTATTCAGTTTGCTTTGGCCTTGAGCAATTTACGCTGAGCCTTCGGATGCCTGCTGCCACCTCCTGAGCTTACTGAAGCCAATGCTCCACGTGGCCCGTCACTCCCTCACTGTCTTTCCTGGTCATTGTGCCCCACTGTGAGCTTCGCAGGTGCACCGTCTTCTCCGTCCTCCAGCGTCACTGCAGCACTCCGATGGCTCATTCCCATAAGCACATGCGGTATTTGTCATGTAAAAAAGAAAAACCCACTTTTAATTTTTTCACCAATTATCTTATTTTTTTTCCATCCTAACCAAACATCTCTTCTTATTACTGCTTTTAATACCTCCTCTTGCAGTACTTATTGGACCTTCTGAGCTTAATGAGACTTGTAAAGCCCTTCAATACCAAGTCCAAACATAACAAAGCAACCACCCAACGAAGGTAATGACTGGGCTGGATTATATGAACATGAGACTGCATCTTTTGGTGGCCACAATAACTGATGTTCTTTTGCTCTTGGGTGTGGCTCTGCTGGTTCTTCTGGACATTATTATTTGACAGTTGGTAAGCAGAAAGCTTCAGAAAAGCTGAGTCATATTAAGCAAAAACTTGGCCCTGAGCTATTTCTCAGCTATTCAAAGAGTGTGCAGAGCTGTCCCAAACTGCCCTATCTGGAGCCAGGGTTCTACCAACTGGCACTAGATGTATCTAGGATCCTTTCAGTCCTTGACTTAGTTGTGTACCCTTGGTTGTTTTTCTCATAAGCAGAGCTGGAACCAGCGAGAGAGAGTAGGAGGTCAGAACACCAATTTCCTTCCATCCACCCCCAGCTGCTCCCCTTCCCCACTGAACATTCTTCCTGTGGACGTATGCTGAGCCCCAGCTACCCACCACCCACCCACCCACTACATCCTGGGCCTGCAGAGACTCTCGGTCATTGTCTCCACACAGGTCAGTGGGTCTATTTGTCCCATGGCTACAGTTCACTCGCCAGCCCCCATTCGATTGCAGACCAGGACAGGACTTTAGAGAGAACTTGGCTGAGACTGGAGGAGCCTTAAGCAAACTATGCACGATAGGTAAAATCTGTGACCCAGCCTGTCCACTTGCCTCCCTGCATTCATGTCCTTTCTTTCTCCTCTGCTGTCCACTTTAATTCAGGTATTCAGAGAACTCACACAGGCTGCTAGGCAGCCAGGGAACCTCTGCAGTGATATGTGCACAAATCTGCCTTCCCTATGCCCAGCAGCCCTCCCTCTCCTACCGCTGACGGTGGGTGGATGGGGGATAGTAACTGGAAATTAGCAGGAAATCAGTCTATCTTGACTAATTAACACTGTCAAAGTTAAGACTTCTTCATCTGGGTAAATATCTTCTTCAAAATAGGTATACTGGGTTGAAAATAATAAAAGCATTCTCAAATTTTTCTTGGCTACTCCTGGCCCTTCCACAGTTTGTAACATTTCTTTGCGAAGTGGGTCAGAAGAAAAGGACTCCAAATTTCAGTAAAGCAAACAGCCCTATCCCTGGCATCTCCTGTTCCTGCTCCGTGGCCTTGCTGAGAGACCTGAGACGCGCCTCTCTGTCCTGCTCACACAGCCAGACCGGCAGGACTCAGGTGTCCAAAGCTTGTCCACTTTGAACTTCTTACACTGGGTGTTCCTACGACAGAGGCAGAGGCTCCTGAGGGCCATTTCCTCGCCCAAGTCCAGCCCACTACAGAGAACTAGAACACACTCTGTGCTGGCTGCTATGACAGGACCTCCAGCCAGCAATGGAGCCTGGCAGGGGCAGGAGGTGGCAGCTGCCATAGCCCAATAATCCATGAAGTTCCAGCAGGGCTGGCTGGGCCTCATGCAGGAGGGAGACAGCCAGGACCCAGCCACTGGAAACAATGCTGCTTCAGGCCTTCCACTCACTGCAAAAGCCCAGTGCTTGGGCTCTGGGTCCCTATGGAAAAGCAATAAAAGTGCCGTGTTGTGAGCTTGTGTTCTCGTCCCAGCTTTTCTGTAAATGAAGTGTGACAGCATCACTTAACCTCTTGGATCCCAGGCAGTCTGCAAAGGGAAGAGCTGGACTGGGCCAGTCATTCTTCGTCTGGGACAGGAGGCAGGGGTGGGGGGACTATCCAAAATGTACTGGAATCTCTCAAGGATCCTATTCTAAATAACATACCAGCCTCCTCCCTCAGCCCCAGCCCCAACGTAACAGATTTGGGCCAGGACACAGGCGGTTGTGAACTTTGAGAGATCTTTGCCAGGCTCTCAGATAAAGAAACCTTGCCCCCAAGGAGAACGCCTAGGCCAAATCCTCCCTGAAGATCCCGCAGGCTCTGACGTTCTAGGATCCCATGGAAAGGATAAAGTCAACAGTATCATCGTTTCTGTCCTTCCTTAATAATCTATGGTGGATTAATGGAACACTTAGTACAAAACAATGTAAACCTGCAAACATGGTTTATACTGATTTTTAAAAAAATTTGTAGGCAGTTGGTTCCCTGCAGCCTCTGCCCTTGAAATGATATTGTGGAAGTCCGCACTGCTCAGGGCTGAATCAGAGGCAGGCGCGCCTTGCGGGTGGGAACGTGTTGGCGTTAGGCAGAGGTATCTCAGGGGGAAGGTGCAGACCGTGGAAGTAGCACCTGAGTGTGGGCAAGGCCAGTCCAGCTGCAGCCACTGCCAGTCAGGGCAGCCTGGCCTCTGGCAGTATTAGCGTGCGACTGGGTGCTATTCAGATCCTTCTGCTACTCGACCCCACACTTTCACCCATGGGACATTCTCTAAATGCGCAAGTATTTGCTGTGGACTCTGGGGTTGTTGTCCAAGGCTGTCACAGAAGTGTGAAAACCCCAGATGACTCTAAGATGGTGGGTGTCTAATACATCCGTTTCTGTTTCCTATAACAAAATACCTAGAACTGGGTAATTTAAAAAGAATGCAAAATTTATTACTTACAGTTTCAGAGGCTGGGAAGTCCAAAGTCCAGGGATCACCTCTGGTGAAGGCCCTGTTGGTGGTTACAGTGACCTAGGAGTCACATGTGGCAGAATGGTAGAGCAGAGACGCTCACATGCTCTCTTTTTAAAGCCCTCAGAACCACACCCATGAACTAGGGCATGGCCCTTACAATCCAATCACTTCAAGGCCCCACCTTTCAATTACTGTAATAGGATTTCCCACCCTCAACAGTCACAGTGGGGATTAAGCTTCAGCGACTTTGGGGGGCCACTCAATCCCACTGCAATGGGTGACTAATGGGAAGGTACCTTCAGGGCTGAGAAAAAAAAGTAAGAACTTTGAACCAAACGGTGGATGGATGCGTGAAGACTCACCTGGAAGGCCAGAGTGCTGACCCAGCCAGAGCAGAGAGGGGCAGGAGAGAGCAGCTGGGGTGGAGGTTAGGGCCTGAGGTGGGTTTTGACTTCCCACCCTCCCTTTACCCTGATTGAAACACAAACCTTGAGTAGACTGCTCCCGGGTTCTGGGGAGGCCAGAGGAGAGTGAGCAGGGGCTGGAACTGGCACGAGGCTGCCACTCCTGAGGTTGTCTGTCCTTGGACCACTCCACTGGTTCTCCACAGCCTCGGCTGCTGCCCCTCAGCACGCAGGGCTTCTGGCTGGTGGGGCTGGTGGAAGTCACGCCTAAGTAATCAGAGAAGCAACTTCAGAGCTCTTCGAAAACACTATATCCGTTAGAGGAAAATCAACAAAACAAGGGAGAGAGCATTTTAGATGAGCTGACTTGTATTTATCTGTATTTATCCAAGTCCAGTGAGCTCTTAGCAGGTTGCAAATTTAATACTGCAGGCCAGATTCTGAATAAGCCACAGGGGGCCAACAAGAAACTACATGCCTGGAAACTAAAGGCCTAAATGGATCGGCTGTCACTTCCTCTGTCTGGCTGGCAGTCAAAGTCTGTGTCAAGCCATCTCTTCACATTATCAAAGTCGTGGAGTATTTTACATCTTTCAGTAGCACTCACAATTTGGCAGGCTAAAGCCTGTCCTTTTCCTGCCAATCTGCAAGATCATCTCTTTGTTGGTAACCCAGTGCAGGCCTGGTTTGTGACTTCTCCCAGTCTAACAGGAAAATAACAGGGAAAGAATAAAAGGTGGCTTTAGATATTGAGGGGGGTAAAAATCACAGATTTTAGGACCTTGGGAAGGCTTCTGAGCAGGGGGTACACAGCAGGGACAGACGGAGTGGTCCGAGCATCCCACCCTGGGTGTAGCAATAGGAGGGTGTGTTATCTGGAAAGAACTTAAAAACAATAAAGAAAGGAGTAACAGCCCGTCTGCCTTTTATTATGCAAGCATCTGCAATTCTAGACAATGCCAGTGATGAGGTTTCCCCACACTGGGTGGCCACTCCCGCCAGGTGCAGTCGCATGAGGCAGAATGAAGCCGCCTGTCACTTGCTGATGAGGACGAGGAGGCCCAGAGCGTCCTGCTGCAGGCCCTTCAGCTCGACCTTCTCCTGCAGCCCAGAGGCCTCCGCTCCATCGTGCTGCCTGACTCTGGGGCTGGAAAACACTGGGCGAACCCAGGAACTGGGCAAAATTTGACCATGCTAAACAAGTTAAGAAATCTAAAAATACTGGAAAAAAGCCCAGTAACTGCCCTCAGCACCTGCCTTGCTTACAACCCATATGTGAGAATTTTTATCCTAAAAGCAATTTATTTCTATCCTGTCCTTCCTTTACATAAAAATAGTTTTATTTCCATACAGGGAAATATAACTTTTCATATAGATTAATTTCTATGTTGAGATCATTGGGAGACTATTCTGATTTTCTATTGGATTGTGTAGTGGTAGGAATCTCAGTTCTCAAACTCAGGTATGCGAGAAATAGCGTACATATCGCACAATTACAAATATTTTTTAAAAATTATAAACCAGTTTATTATAGACTCACAGCCCTCATTCCACCACACAGGGAAAAAAGTCAGCCTTGGATATTTAAGGGCTTTCCCATTGGAGGTTTTCAGCCACAGCCCTGTCTGTGCAGTTCAGTCCCCTACTGGGGACTCCTGTGGCCTCTGGCTCTCAGGAAAGTTCCATTTCCCTGGATAACAGTCCTCTCCTAGTGCTCTGCAGTCGGCATTTTGTTGTTGAATTTCCTGGCATTTTTGTATTTATTATCGCATGTGATTTTTTTTTTTTTTTTTTTTTTCCTTTTCAGGTGAGTTATTTCTTTCCTAGGCTTTTAGGATTAGAAACATGTTATTTAAAGACCCAACTGGAAAATAAATTAATCCAAAGAAATGCATCCACAAACCAAGGGAGAGACGAGGGTGGGATTAATGGGACCAACACCCAAGTCAGGTGTGATTTTCTATCTGATTTGTTCATAAAGGGAGAGTGAATTCATGAACCTGGTGTCAGATCTCCCTGAGGTGCTTGCTTCCCTGACCTCCCTCTGCCCACAGCATCTGCTTCCCACGGAAGGACTAAAAGCATCTGTCTGTGCCGAGTCTTTGCCCTGGCTCACCACCTCCACCTGTCAAGCATACCTGACACGTCTTTCCCCACCTGCTCTGCCAGCACTAGAGAAGGAATGGAGAGAAAGAGGACAGGGCACATGAGCCAGAAGGAACTGGAACACACAGGAGCGAGGTGGTAGGTCCGTGCAGGGAGCAAAGGTCAGCATGTGATGAATTTGCCATTAGACGCCCTCTCTCCTGAGAAGCGGAGCAGGTAGTGAAGAAAGAACCAGAATCCCTCCTACCCCTGTGCTTCTTTACGATTCACATATGCTTGCACATACACAGTCTCCTTTATCCCCCATGTTACAGGGCACACTCAACTCCCAGCTCTGGCTCCCCAAAATATGATACCAAACTCTCAGGTCCAGCTGCCTGTCCCCAGACACAAGCAAACCACTCAAAAGTCAAATGTTGGTGAAAATGAGAGTCAGCTTTTATTCAGGAATACTGGTGAGCTGAGGAGAGATGTTGGGCTGACCCATCTCCCCAGTAAACCCGAAGGGGAATGGTCAGAATAAAGCCATCTCAGAGGCTCAGGTTTACTGAGGGGTTTTTAAAGAGCAGGATGAGGCAATGGAATGTAGGAAATGAAAAGCAGGAGGGAAGAGCCCGTGAGCAGCGAGGGCTGCATGCAAGGTCTCAGGTGCAAAGTTTGCCGAGGGTCCATCTGGTTTCTGCTCTTGTCCCTGCTGTGATCTTACGGTCCTGCTGGGGGTGGAATCAGCACAGCTTTATAGACGTCTTCCTTGGCTTCCCTTGGATAGTACGTGCAAGTCTGCAGCTCCAGGCTGGGCTGGAAAACAACTTTACATTCATGTAAGCAATGTTATTTTGCCCCATCATCAAGGCTCAAAATATCAAATAACCATGGGAAAAGAGGAAACTCAGAGAAATGCATGCCAAGAATAAAAGCTGTCCTCTTAAAATGTTTAAGAGCCCATGCAGTTTCAGGTCCCAACATGGCTTCAGTCCTGCTCAGTCTAACACAACAGCTCTGAGTGGCAGACACGGTATAGGTGAGGCATGAGAAGTGGAGCAGGCTGGTTGTCCACTGGACCACTGGATTGACAGCAAAGTGGGATTCAAGTGGCCAACCTCTTTCTGGTGCACTCTAGCAGCTGGAGTCTAACATGCTGGAAAAAATGGGTTTGGGGACTAGCAAGACCTTGAATCAAATCCTAGCTCCAACATGCATTAGCTCTGTGACCTTGAGGAAGTTCTTTAGTGTTGCTCTCTTGAGAATCGTCCCCATTTTTCAAAAATTTTCTTTTGCAGTTTAAGTGAACGGATACAGATAAGTCCGCTGCACAGTGTGTGGCACTTAGAAGGGGCTCGAGCTCCAAGAACAGGAAGGTCCACACTGTTGCCTGAGTGTACAGACATACAACCAAAAACATACAAGCAAATGTAGATTTGATACAAAAGGAATGGGTGATGAGTTATCTATGCTCCATTTCCTACTTCTTGCAACTAATTTGGGAAGGTTTAGCCTTTAGATCAACTTAGAATCCTTGCTGAGCATCAAACCACAGCCTGGAGCAGATACGGCAAGTTGCTATGGCACCAGTCCTTTGAAATGAGTGTGCTCCAAGCCCCCCGCTGCTTGCTGTACACATGCGTAGTTCTGCTGGAGGGCTGACATTCCAGGTGACCTTCCTGAGCTGTTGTCATATGTCCTCATGAGCTTCCTTCTAGAGGTTGGAATGGAATGGTTGAATTACTCATGTTTTCATCTAGTCCCCATTTTGGGATCTAGCATATATTTTCTCTTGAAACCTCCAATCCTAAATTGGATGTTGCTCTGACCTTGGTTAGGTGAGTAACAAGTTGTTGGGGAGATGAGGGAAAAGTAACTTAGGAGTGATCTGTGGGGATGGATGGAAACTTTCAGCTCAGGACTGGCACAAGGATGTCCCTTGTTGTGGAGTGTGGGGTGTCTTTCCCATGCCTGACGTTTCTCCCTGTTCCTCACTTCCTGTGCTGTGGGGGAGGTGGAGTCACTATCTGGTTGGAGAATTTGGGAAGAACAGACTCCCTTGCTTGCTTTGTCTCCTCCCGTACTCTACGGTGCTCTTCTGGGGAGGGCCTGTGCCATCGCAGGCCTCAGATGTGGCTCAGAGTATTGAGGGCAACCCTGGTCTAGTGTGGCCATTGTCAGCTGAGTAGTCCGCCTCACCTGGGCTGCGATGTTAGGAACACAAATACCCATGTGTGTGTCGTGTCTTTCCATCTAGACTTTATCAGCAAGCTGGTTATAATTGGCAGCTATTTCCATTTTTCTAACTGCTTAATTTGTTCAAAACAAAGATAGAGGAATAAAAATTTATTGCTCCCCTTCAAAGACTTCACCATGGTTAGGTGTTCGTGGCCTGGACTCAGCCCTGTACCCTAAGAAGGAACAGCTCAAGCATCTATAGATGTGTTGAGGCTAAACTGTTAAGTGGCATTTAATAATACAGGAATGGCGTAGAAGGAGAGGAAAGATTCTCTCTTACATTGAGTATATCTGTGGGCATGTCTTAAATTGGATTTATTTATATTGGAAATAACTGAACCAAACTAAAGTAAATCAAAACCCACGTGCCTCTGATAGTTCACACATTCTGTTAAAGAGGCCAAGCTTGTGGGTTCAAAGTCCATGCCGTTGAGTTAGCTCTGTAGAACCAAAATCATCTTTTCAGAAGTTGTGACCTTGGGAGGCTATCTTATAAATCAGTTTTATTGGTCACAGCGGAAACTTCATGAAAAAATGTGAATGGATCCACACAAACCCACCAGAGGGAACGCAGCTCAAAGTAGGCCTTGTGTATGGGAAAGGGGGAACCCATCACTGTGCTGAATGCACAGAATGGAACAGCAGCCATGAGGGTTTGCAGACCTCAGGATCAGAAAGTAGAACGTTTATTTATTAAGAAAATGTTTATTACACACCTGCCTCGGAGCTAGATGCTCTGGTAGAAATCAGTGAACACAGAGTAGGATCCCCAGTGATACTTAGCTACCAGGATGTAGTAGGAGAAACATAAAAAATTAACCAACTAGAGAAGCAGATATAAAAAGCACTAAAAGAGTGGAATAGGCAGTAAATGCTAGGAAATTTTTCTGAGGGCTGAGAGTCAAGAAAAGTTGCAAGAAGAGATGAACAGGATTTTAATCAGCGAGAGTGGGCTGGAGGGAAAAATCCAGAGGAAGAGTCCTGGTGGGGACCACTGCCCAGCGATGGGCACGACATAGGCGGGCAGACACTGTAAGAGGAAAACTAGCAGGAATTATTTGCATTAGGTGCATTAGCCTCCATGGAGGTGAGTGAGAAATCAGGTGAGAAGATGTGGTCTGGGCCCAGGTCATGGAATGGCTCAAGGCTGAGTTAAAGAATTTAGACTTTATTCTGTAGATAATGCCAAGAACTGGAGGATGATTAAGGAGGGAGTGGTATTATTAAAAAACAGAGATTTTTAGATTTTAAAAATCGGATCAGAAACAGCAGTAGAGATTTATCAACATGGGAGGCTTATTTGGAAAAGACTTTCGGTTCAAGCAGGTGGACCTTCCTGTCCCACCTTGCTCGGCCAGAAGCACAGAAGGGCTGCCTGTCACACTCGCCACGTGAGGGCCCCGCTGACTGACTGACTTTCTGCCTAGGACTGGAGTCGGGTCTTCCCATGCCAGGTCTGCACTGGGTTTAGAAGTCACTTCTGAGACCAAGTTCACTTCAGTGGACCCTCGTCAAGTTCCTGCTGCCTTTTATGCCAGAACTACATCTTGCTTCTGGCTTGTTCTATCTCACCGAGACTTTCCTCCTTGATGCATCATTCCGGTATCTTCTTGATACTAAGCTCTGCTGCCACTCAATGCTCTGACCCCGACTAAAATCAAGCCCAGTAACTATGGACGCCAGTTTGGGATGGGTTTGAGTTGTTGTGTCAACCCTTAGAGGAGGTGACTTAGGATCTTGGTCCTTCTCCAGAGATGGTGCTTTTATTTCTTGATTGGTGGCCACCGGTCTTTGTCTGGTATCAGAACCAGCTGAGTCCTGCTTGGTGTGTTGGAATTTCTGTGAGATGTATGACTGGCTGTTCCCAGAATGGTGGTTAATGGTAAAAGCATGGCATACAATCCAAAATGTTAGGGAGGCAGTTTAGCATTAGATAATGAAGCTGGCACAGGAGGTCAGGCTCTGACTCCCAGACTGTGGAGTCATCTCTGTGCACATAATTATGGTTACTGCTCACGGAAGGCTCAGATTCGCCGGGACAGCGAGTCAACACGTCGCTCAAGCAGCAAAACTTCACACTACCCAGCGTTCTGGTTTCATTCCCTTTTTGAAAACAAGGTGGATGGAAAGGGCTGTATTTGGGATGGGACAGAGCACCATTTCTACCTGAATGTTTTTTAAGAAGAGGAGACTTTAAGAAGCAGAGATGAAAACGTGAACGTTGAGAACGTCTAGCACTAGGGACACAGGAGGAGGAGGAAGGAGGAAGGAGGAAGGGAGCCCCAGGAGCCGTGGGGAGCACTCAGGAGGCAGCAGGGCCGGCGGGGGATGGGGGCAGGAGAGGCCGCGGCCTGCCTGGGCGGTTGGGACGGACCCCCAGAGGCACCGAAGGGACAGCTGCGCTGGCTTTCACTGCTCCGGAGTGACCCATCTTGCCCATCCTCGCAGCCTTCCCCAGGACAGAGTCTGTGTTAGCAAAATAATGTCGGGAAACAGCCTTTGGTCTTGGGTTCATCCTGATGGAGGGTCTGAGCGGAGGCTGTCTCAGCCGGGCAGTCATCAGGAGGGATGACAGCTGGGTGCGGTCCTTAGGGCAGGGCTCGTGCCCCCGAGGCTTTCGTGTTGACGTGCCCGTGTCTGTGGGACCAGTCTTAAAGCACAGGCGTGGAGCACGAGTGAAAGTGTTTCAATTCAATATCAAACAAAAATACACCACAGCCTTGAGCTGGTGGATATTCTGGGATCGACCTTTTCTCCCGCCCCTTCCATGGAAGCAGCTGGAAGGCTTTTTTTAAAGTGCTGTGCTTTTCAACCTTTGAGATGAAGGATTTGCCATTTAATGGGGACGCTACTTTTCAATGTGGAGATGGAACACTAAATCCTTAGCTTAGTGATTCTGGTTCCTTCTCGATAAAATAGGTTTCACATATAAAGACTTATTAAGGAAAAACGTGTTGTCAAATAAACACGTGAAGGGACATAGACATGCACATTTGAGGAGCATGGAGCATATTCTGTATCCCCAGGGCACTGGACACCTTCTGATGAGAACTCAGAAGTAAACATCTGAATTCCTGTTTCATAGCCAGTATGAATTTTTGTTGAAAAATTATAGAAAAAAATAGGATCAAATAGTTTTAGAGTTATTTAATTAGGCTATGGGTGGGAGAAGACTCGAGCATGGAGGGGTGTGGACAGGCAGCAAGGTCTAGCACCAACCCTGGCCTCATAACATGTTTGCTCCATCTCGTTTCCTTATTGGGAAGCGTGATAGGGTGCTCTAGAGAACACCGTGGCCCCGTTCCAGCACACTGCAGTGCTTGCGAGCCCAGGCACTGGATGGGTAGGACAGGGAAGGCAGCAGAATGGTCAGTGTCGTGAGTTGAGTCCTGCCTCTACCATTCATGGCTTGTGTGATTCTGGGCAAAGTGCTTAAATTCCCTAAATATTTGTCTGTGCCTTAGGATTGTCACAAGGGTTGAATAAGTTAATACAGGAGAAAACTTGGTAAACTGTATAAGCACCCAAAAAAGGGCATTTTAAAGATACAGTTGGCTAGAAGGAGGTCTTAGAATTCAGAATCAAACTTCCAGGAGCGCAAATGGCCAAAACGTCCTGGAGGAGGAAGTAATCAAATAGGCTTCATTTCTAAAACAACAGGAATCTCCATTATTGACTTTATTGGCAGGTTAATTAAGAACTCTGTTAGTAATGGTGTTAAGGAAACAGGTACATGCTCACTTCTCACAGACATTATTCACGGTGTAGATGCTGCTGATGTCTGCTCAATAAGAAGACAGGTCACCCAGCCTGTGAAAAAGTGCTTCCTACATAGAAAATTTAAATGAGAAACCATAAATGCCCATGCTGCACCCAAGATGAAGGGAAGCTGTATGTGATGGGAGTTTATTTTGAAAGATTTTTGGTCATTTATAAGCTGGGTGACTTCGGGTAAGATATTGAACTTCTTTGTATCTGTTCTTTTTTTAATTCTGCAAAAAAAAGTAATAAATAATTCAATCAAGTAATCCAGTAGGGTGTGGTGAAGAGTCTATGAAATTACCACACGCAGACCACAGCTACTGCACTAAGCCTAGAACACGGAGGGTTTTGACAGATTAGTTCCCTGTCCTTCCTCCCTGCGTCCCCTGCTCAGAGGCTAAAAACAACAACAAAAATAGCTTAGAGCAAGTTGTATGCTTAGAATACACAAGTTCTGTGTACACTCTTTTAAGAGTTACAAATGATTTGTGAGTTATTTTTTTTCTTTTAATCTTCCTTTCAGATACATTCACCTCCAGGGTGACCAGTCAAATTGTGCAATCTGATTCACAAGGAGAAGTCTTAAGATTCGGCCACAATGTATTTCAGTGACTGTGAAAATCAGTATTATCTTTTCCAAGAAATTTAGGATTTCTTGAAGAATGTCAAAAATATACCTAATTAGAACATTTTATTTCATTTTTTACTCAAAAATTTTTAACATTTACTTGTACATATTTGTGGCGTATAGTGTGTTGTTTCAATAAAGATATTTTATTTTTGGTATCGAATTTTTAATTGGTCCACGAGAGTAGCAACAAGAGAATGGTAGATTGACTTTGAATGTGTCAAGCTCTTCGGTTATTTTTTTCTACTTAAAAATAAGGTCTTGAATAGGCTTGAAGAATGAAGTTTGAGACATGGGTGAGACTGCTCTGAAAAAAGTGGAGGTAGCCTAGACAGCAGGAGGAAGCTCTGCCTTAGCCTCTCACAGAGTGGATGCCCAGGCAAGTCACCTTCTTCCCTCTATTCCCATTTTCCCAACTATAAAATTTTAAAAAGAGGAGGTGGGGGAGTTTCTACCATCCTTCCTGGGTAGTTGTTAAGTTCAAATAAAATAACATAAAGTAAAGGGCTTTATCAACATAGAGCTCTGTGCAAGTGTGAAATCTCTAGTTCTCATAACTCCCTGGTCCACACGGGCCTCAGGGACAATCTTGAAGGGGGTCTTAGTCGCAGGTCCGCAGCTGATGCTCTCCGCTCTCTCACGTGCCGGCCTCCGTCCACCGGCAATGCCTCTGGGACAGCTGATGGTGGTCCTGCCATTATGACTCTCTGCTGCTGGCCTGTGGACTCTCCTTGAGCAGCTGATACTACTGTGGTGCTCACGAGACGCCCCTGACGCTGCCTTTGTAAGGGGACGGAGAGCACCTCCCGCAGGTGACAGGTTGCTTACTGGGTTCTCTTAAAGGGAGTCTGGTCTCAACTTCCTGATGAGTGAGCCAAGGAAAACATACTTTCAAGGTTGGGTGGGAGACCTTGGAAGGACATCCAGGATGTGACACCCCAAAGACTTCCTTGGACTGTGTGTAGTTTCCTTGGTGTTGGCAAAATATAGGAAAATGGTCAGGGCCCCGCAGAGGTTCAGAATCCGGCTGAGCATTTGCTGTGGGCAGGTTGTGTGTGGGTGGAGTTCGTGCACCTGCAAGACACCACCGCCTTGGCTGGAGTTTACTGCCTCAGGCGGCTGATGCTGCACGAGCGGCCAGGCTTTCCAACCTGAGGCTTCCAAGGACCTGTTTGCTGGTTACCTAGCTCACAGACCTGCATGTGGAGGGTCTGGTGACCCAGTCTGGAATGGGCTTGAAGGGTCTGTGAGCTCCAGACCCAGCCTTAGTTTGACAATTGGCCCCGTCGGCAGGATTACAGGCAGGTAAAAGAGCCTGACAACTGGCGTGGTTGTGTAGCTTTACACTTGGGCTGCAGTAACAAATTCCAGCAAGCAACAGAAATGTATTCTCTCATGGTTCTTGAAGCCAGAAGTCCAAAATCAAGATGTCAGCAGGGCTGTACCTCCACTGAAGACACCAGGGCGTTCCTTCCTTTCCCGTCCTGGTGGCTGCTGACACTCCTATGGCTGAGTTCCTCTGTCGCTGCCTCTGTCTTCACCCCTTCTCTTCTCCCCAGGTCTTTCTCTAGGTGTCTTAGAAATCATTTGTCACTGGGTTTAGGGCCAATCCTGATAATCCAATATGGTCTCATCCTGAGA
This sequence comes from Cynocephalus volans, assembly GCF_027409185.1. Classification (NCBI taxonomy): domain Eukaryota; kingdom Metazoa; phylum Chordata; class Mammalia; order Dermoptera; family Cynocephalidae; genus Cynocephalus; species Cynocephalus volans. Next base: position 2,943,642 of record NC_084474.1, on the reverse strand, counting down.
TCTTTACCTTAATTTTATCTGCAAATACCTTTTTTCCAAGTCAGATCACATTTGCAGGGTTTGGGGGTTGGGACATAGACATGTCTTTCCAGGGGCCACCATTCAACCCATGACAGCCCATTGCATGGATTGTTGACTGCAGAGGGGCAAGTAAGCCAGGGTCCTCCTCAGGAGGCTATCAAAATAGTCCAAGCAAGAAATGGTGGTGGCGTGGACTAGGCTGCTATAATGGAGGCCATGAAAAGTGGTCATGTTCTGAATGCATTTTAAAGCTTGAGCTAACAGGATTTGCTGTTGAACTGGATGTGGTTATGAGAAAATAAGGGAAGTCAGAGATGGCCCCAGAGTCTTTGGCCTGAACAAGTAGAGAATAAGGTTTTCACTTACTGAGTTGAGCAACATTTGGGAAGAAATATCTGAGGTGAAAATCTGGACTTGGATTTTATACGTATCACGTTTGAGAGATCTTTTAGCTACTGAAATGGAAATATGTGGTAGTCATTTGGGTACACAAATGTATACATAAGAATGAGTGAGACTCAGTTTTGCAGGAGCTCATGGTTGTGGTTTGGGGAGACACACATGTAGGCAGGCAGTAATAGTCCATCCACCTTGATAAGCTCCAAAGAAAGGGTAGAACTCCATCCTGTGGGGCCCCAAGAAGGGAGCAGGAGGATGGGCTAAGGGGTTTTTGGTGGCCACCAGGAGGAAGTCCCCAATGGTCATGAGAAGCTTCATGGCAAGGAAGCCACCTGAGGGAAACCAGAGAGAAAGAGGGAGAACAGCATGCACAGGGGACTGCACTGAAGCAGATGACCCCACTCAGATCTGCTCCACAAACTTGCCGGTGTCCAGGGAACCGGCACAGCCAGCACCCAGCAGCAGGAGAGCATGCCACCACAGACCCTGGGGGTGCATTCAGGCCTCACCTGGAGCAGTGTGTGTGGGGGGGACAATAGCCATGGCCCATAGGACAGGAAGATTGCGAGCACCTGGGAGATACCTGTGACTCCCAGGGAACCAGAGGGAGGGGTTTGGGACTGAGCTTCTCACACATCTGCTACTGGGCAGATGTGGGACTCCTGCCCAGTTCCCAAGGCATGTGCCCCTTGGTGCCCTTAGCATCCATGGCCTGGGGAAGTGGTCAGTTCAGCAAGAACAAGTGCCCAGAGGCATGAATTGCCGGGGCAAGTACAGAGTACTGCTGGTATGCCGTCTTAGCCAAATTCAAGCTCAAATTCTTTCACTTTATGAAAGGAATTTAGCTTTTAATTGACTTTTCTTAAAATGGGTACACACGTAATTATATTCACCTCTTTGGATGGTAGATTTTTATAAGCATGTGTGTTTATATGCATGTGTGCATGTACATATCTCAACGTACATGCCTGTGAGATGAAATTAGTTAAGAGGGAGGAAAGGCGAGAACGAAAAGACACTTGTGCCTGTCACATGCAAATCAACTTTCTTTGTGAGTCTTAAGGTCCTTCCAGTGGGAGATGGCAGGCTGAGGCTGTGTGCTGAGAGCTCTGCTTCCATAGCAACCTGTGAAACAGGATTACGGGTGCAGCCAGTGTTAGAGTGACAGCCCGCCCAGCATTAAATCCTGCCTGGATGCAGTCAGGACGTGCTGCCCCAGAGCTTTCCCTTCAGTTAGACTTTGGGACTTCTGAAGGTCATGCTTTGGTGCAATATTTTTTGGAGCAGGAAGAGGAATGATAGGCATAAAAAGAGCAGAGACAGCGCCTAGGTGATCCTAGACCAATGCCTATGGGCTGTGACCTCCATCCCATCATCAGCAACATCCCCCTTCTGCACCTTCAGCCAGGTATGCCCACAGGTACGCTGCTCAGCCCTTAAACTGTGGAAAGCAGGCAGTCTCAGAGACAAAGATGGAGGTTATCACTATTTGCTGAGATTTTCATCATGAAACCAGAGCCGTCAGGTACAAACATCAATCCACTTGATAACGTGGCTATTTTGATTTTTTTCCAAAGGTAAAAAAAAAAAAAAAAAAAAAAAGATCAGGTTAAAGTAATAAGCAAAGGAAGTGAGTCTCAGCCAAAACTAGATCTTAAAGTGGACAGAAACCTCTCAGAATCCCACTGTGAATGGTTAATTTTATGTGTCATTTCGACTGAATTAAGGGATACCCAGGTAGCTGATAAAATGTCATTGCTGGCTGTGCCCGTGAGGGTGTGTCTGGAAGAGAGGAGCATTTGAGTCAGTAGGCTGAGCAAAGAAGATGCGACCTCACCAGTGTGGCAGGCACCATCCAGTCTGCTGAGAGCCGGGGGGCGGGGGGGGGAGCAAATGGGCCGAGGGAGGTGAATTTGCTGTCTCTTCTGGAGCTGGGACATCCGTCTCCTGCCCTTGGACATCAGTGCTCCAGGTTCTCAGAGTCTCAGAGTCTTTGGACTCTGGAACTTACACCAGCGGCCACCCAATTTCTCAGGCTTTTGACCTTAAACCGAGAGTCGCACACTGGCTGCCCTGGTCCTCTAGCTGGCTGGCGGCACAGTGTGGAATGCTTAGCCTCCACAGCAATCACAAGAGCCAGGTCTCATCACACATCCCCTATTACACGAGGGATCTTCAAAAAGTTTGTGAAAGGATTTGTATTAATTCTATGTCACCAGGAACTTTTTGAAGTCCCCTCGTGTACCTGCATCTGTCTGTCTATACCGTATCGGTTCTGCGTCTCTAGAGAACCAGTGCACGCACGCTGGGGCAATTCATCTTGTTTGTTAAGATGTGAGAATGGCAATCTTTTCTGAATAACATATTGTCAAGCATCTTTAACATTCCTCCATTTTTTCTGATTTCTTTTACCCTTCTCTGCTTTTCTGCCATCATTTCCTCTAGCACTATTGTTGCACTAAGTCCAAAGTATCAGATAATTCTACTTTATATTTTTTAAAGAAAAGAAAAGAAAAGAAAAAACCCCACCGTGAGCCTGCCAGTCCCCTCCAGCCAGCAGGTGAGTGCGAGCACACATGCGTATTTGGCGGAGCTGGGTATCAACCCAAACACTGAGTCATGAGTAGTGAAGTAGCAATGTCGCTCAGACAGAAAAAAGCAAGTTTATGGGAATGTATTGACACAAAAACACATTGTCCCTTGTGATCAGGAGGAAAGAACCACAGGCACTGTTGTGTTTTTAAAAAATAATTGCAGTGTGCAGAATCTTTGGAAGGTGCAGGTGCAGGAAAGCCTCCTGGAGGTGGCGCCCAGTGGGACGGTGTGGGGTGCTGGGGAGGGGAGCCTGGTGGCCTCCAGCACCGCGTTTCTGGGACTGTGTGGTGAGTGTAGCTGGTCCACGTGTCCTAAAATATTTGGGGAAGATGGAACTGACACACAGGAAACTACTGATGAGTAGTTGATAACAACGTATAAATGTGATGCATGAGATGGTTAAAGTTACACGGTTAAGGAAAACCCTGGAGAATTCTGTTGTGAGGGGCTCACACCAAGATGTCTGAATCTATAGATTAGATTATGTGTGCTGCTATCTGACACGTTTCTTGGATGAAACATTAAGGGAACCTACTTTACCACTTCTTTGCATCTCCCGCCACCTTCCCTGTCCTAATACTCTCCCAGTCCCACTGCTACCTGCCTACCCCAGCTCAGTGAGGCAGGGACAAGATTGCTTCCAGATTCTGGCTATTGCTTTCTCCAAGCTCAGGTCAAAAAAGGGGTAGCCTTAGTGAAAATCGTGGATGTTGAACTAAACTTTGCCTGAGGGGCAAGATTTCCTCCTATGAATAGGGAAGATGGCACCCAGTGGTCATTTTATCCCTATGGCTGACCTGCATTTGCTTAAGGGAGTGAGAATACTGTGACCAATGAAGCTAGGTCCCCCAACCTCTTTTTATAGTTCATTAGAAGCATTGCTTAGAATATAAACATTGTTACACAGGAACTTAATTTTCCCCTCTTTGCTTTCCAAATCACTGATAATGCTCTGGTCCCTAATGCTCAGTTTGGAAAGATTCAGTGAACCTGTACATTGAAATGAGTAACACCACAATCAGATCCTGAGCCCTCCTGAAGCTGTTAAGCCTCAATATATATGTTTTTAATATTAGTTGATGTAGATTTAATATAAACCAAGTATCCTAGTTAATTAAATGTGTTGCTAGGAATATCTTCAAGGCTTAATTCATAGTCATATTCAATGGCCTTGGGTACCATTTTACTATCACTGGAGTATGATGGGTTGATCTTGGGTGAATAATAAATACTACGAAATAGACAGTGAATAGTGTGTGTTTTCCTCATTTGCCTAATACTAGCTATTTAGGAAACAAAAACACTGAATTTTCAGGAGTTATCTTCCTGGTAACCATATTGCCTCTCTCTCTCTCTCAAAGAATCCTAATAAAAGCATGAGCATATACATCCAAAGCAAGTCTGAAAAGCAGGTTTGCTGAGACTGGAGCTTAGAAATCGTTGCCTCACCAGAGGATAACTGATACTGTTTGGAGACAGTACTGACTGTTAGAATGGGGCTGCGAGGGTCGGGGGAGGGTGCTATGACATTCAGTGGGTAGGGACCACGTATGGTGTTAAGTGTTCTAAATGCACAGGACAACCCCCACAACAAAGAATCACCCGTCCAAAATGTCAGTAGGGCTGAGGTTGAGAAACTCTGCTAAAGGGCATCCATTTGCTGAGCGTGGGATGTCCCAGATGAGTACAGACAGCATCTCAGAGAGAAGAGAAAGGCTTCCTGTCTTTCTGAGGCCTGGACATACGCACTTCTGCTCACATGCCCGTGCACAAGGCTGGGTCCTTCGGGGCCTGACGACTGCCCAGCCGTCTTCTCAGCTTCCTGCTGGCGTTCCTCTGCACACTGACATCTTCCATCCCTGAACTAATGCACTTACTGAAACATAATGTGAATCAGACCCACCTTACTCATCTTAATTAACCAAAATAAGTACATGTCTCCGTCTTCTCCACCTAATCCCCCCACTTAGTAGCCTCCTCCTTCTCGCCTAACAAGATATGTGTCTCCCCAGGGCCCAATATAGAGCTAGCCTCAAAATAAGGTGTCATTACATACTTGTTTGTTAATGAAATGACATATTCACTTGCATTTATTATATTTGCTTAAATTTACAAGTATTTACTCCCTTAAATAAAAATATAAAATAAAACATGCCATAGCAGAAGACATTAAAAACAAGCAAACAAACAAATTCCATCCATGATTAGGCTTGGATGCATGATCTTGCAGCATTTAAAAACCTGGCAGAAGACATCGTTTATTCATTCATCAAACATTTAGAGAATAGCTACTAAATGACTGGCTGTTGGGAACATGGAGATGAATAAATAGTTTTCCTTTGTGAGTCACAAGGTCTAGAAATGTGGGAAGGCAAATAAACAGCCCGTTGGATGGAGAAGCAATAGTTTACACACACGTGCAAAGCACCGTGACCGTCTGGGAGAGAGGGATCCCCTCTCCTCTGGATCTGGAGAGATCTAAGAATATCGGGTGTAGCTGGATGAGCAGAATTTTCCAAGTGAGTAACAATACAACGGGGCTGTATTGTTGTTGATAGAAAAGAAAGGAAAAGAATGCGGCACGAGAAAAACAGAGAGAGAGGCATGAAAGCACAGGGTGAAGTCAGCAGCTGTTACTGGTCCATAAAATTGAAATGTCGGATGAGTGCAATCCTAGCACAGCCGGAATTCTAAATTGAGGTGGGTAGTGAAAGGCCTTGCAAGCCACGCCCGGGCTTTGGCTTTTGCCAATAGTCAGCATTTAAGAAGAGGCGCCCTCTTGCCCAGTGCAAGGCCCTGTGAGTGAGGACGGGAGGGTTTGCACCTGGAGAAAGCCGTGGAGACAGAGGCCGTGGAGACAGAGGCCGTGGAGACAGAGGCCGTGGAGACAGAGGCCGTGGAGACAGAGGCCGTGGAGACAGAGGCCGTGGAGACAGAGGCCGTGGAGACAGAGGCCGTGGAGACAGAGGCCGTGGAGACAGAGGAGGAGCTTCAGGGGTGAGGTGGTTAAAATCAACCAGGAAACATCAGCACGTTTAAACAGACATAGAATCTACAGGTCTAGATGTTATTGCTTTCTGTGCAGCTGGGAGACAGGCGAGGAGAGGTAATGGAGGTGTCAGCACAGTGTTGCTGCAAAGAGCTTTCCTCTAGGAGCTGGCCCTCCCACCTGCGAGCGCCTGTCCTGTCCCATGGTGGGGACGCATGAGGCTACAGGGCAGAGCCACAGGGAGGAACGCGACCCTCCAGAACCCACCGTGCTGGCTGTCCATCACTCCCCACTTTCTGTCTTCCCTTGACAGGGCGAGTAAAAGAAAACAGGAGCTGCAGGGCCGCCCAGAGCTGTAGAAAACGTAGGATGAATAACAAGACCACAGACGCGGGAGAGAAGCTGGCTCCGTCGCCTTTGCACTCGAGGCACTCTTCCTGCAACTGTGGCCATGTCTCGTCAGCTTTTCTCTCTCCACTACAAAGAGATTCCTCATTCCCACGGTTACTTCCCCACCCTTCTTTTGAGACTAAATAGTTTTATTTTTAAAAAAATTATAAAAATAGTGCACACGTATTGGGAAATTTGGGATATCCTGAAAAATATAAAGAAATAAAAATAAATATCAACCATATTTCCAACTTCCAGAGACAATCATTGTTAATACTTGGGGGATGGTAGAACCAGATAAGAGTTCCATATTCTATTTCAGATGATGTCCAAGCCTAATCAATTGTATTCTGCTGGAAACCCTATCAGTAAATATAGGGCCCATGGACTAAAAGGAAAGGAGTGGATATTGCTGCTGTCACATATCTTACCTACCTCTTCCAGGTAACCTAACACAGGGCAATGATCAGTTAGGTCCAAGCAGGTGTGTACCGATCTCAGCACGAGGGTGTTAGCGTATCTTCAGATGTGGAACCAAGCAAGTGGACTGGCATGTGAGTGGGCCTGATGTGAATGGGCAGGAGCTGTTTTTTGCCTTTTGATTTCAGGCCCATTTGCAGAGTGCAGTGGCTGTCAAAGATGGTGACTGCCTGGTCACTATTCCACATGGCCACTGGCCAGTGATGTCAGAAATCACGGGCCCAGTTTATAGTGCCACCCACCTTTTCTCCATTTTTCTTGCAGCCTGAATAGCAGACATGTGAAGGATTGGTCACAATCTGGATGTGACGGATCGATCTTCAATTGTTCAATGGGTTTCCTTTCATTCAGCAGCTGAACTGTCCTTGGTGACATGTGGAGTCAAATCCTCATTTATTAAGGTCAAATTATGGCCCCTGCTAGACACACAGTCATGACTGAGGTCTGCTGGAGGGTCCTGTGATTCAATCACTTCCCAGTGGCTCTGAGGACATGGGCCACTGCTGGGCAGGGCCTGCTCCCATGCATCTGCTTAACTTGACTTGCCTAAGATTTCTGCTTTGGTGGCACTGGAGGTCCCATGTTCGATGCCAAGAGGGAAGAAAAAGAGAGATGGTGTGAGGAAGACAGGAAGTAGTACTTTTGTGTCCATGCTTTGTGTGAGGGCACGGGTCCAAACTCTAGGGTCACCACTGCCTCTCATCGTGTCCAATCAGCCCTCCCTGCAGGTGAGACTCAGGCGAGGAGGCCTTGGGGTCGTGTGTGTAACCAGCCAGAGGAAACGGATCGCCAGCTTCTTCAGCAGCCTCTACCTTGTCAAGGCCACCGACTCCTTTCCTGGGCGGTTCCAAGTTTCAAAGCACTACACTCACTCCCTGCTAAAGAGAGGCATGCTGCTGGAAGGCAGGCTGGTGGTACCCAGCCAGCTCAGGTTCCCCACCCCCACACCTCTCCACCCAGCTGCAGCCTCCTGGCCTCGAGCCTGGGCCATCCTGCAAGGCTGAAATGGGGAGATGGGCCGGAGGTGTGTATCCAAAAACTATGTAAGAGGTGGAGTTGATCAGATCTTGGTGACTGCCTGGATGCTTCGGGCAAGGAATCTGGGGGAGCAAAGTATGACTCCTGAGGTCCTGGGCAGGAGGCGGGTGGTGGAGCTTAGCACAGACTACAGAAAGAGCAAATTAGAGAAGAGAATTTGTTGTGTCATCCATTCATTCTTGTAACAAATACTTGTTAATCATGTATTCATTGTGTTTATTATTTTAACATATTAAACTAATATTAATCAATCATTTAATGTATTGTTTATTATTTTAAATTTGTTGTTCACGATTATTAACGTCTCACTCTGTGCCGGCACTGGACTAGACGGTGAAGACCCGGCAGTGAACAAGACAGACAGAGCTTCTGCTGTTCGCAGTTTACACCCTCATGAAGGCAGGTGGACAGTCAACAAGAAAAAGAGGCAAAGCACAGAGGATGTGTGACGGCAGGGTGACAGGCAAGATAAATCAGGGAAGGGGAAGGGATTCCAGGAGGGGTGGAGATGGTAGAGGATGGGCCTCCTGGGGAGGTGACATGGGAGCCGGCACCTGCAGAAATGAGAGATGGCCGGGCGTGAAGGGCACGCTTGGAGGCGGAAGGGCAGGCGCGAAGTCCTCCGGCTGCAGGTGCGCCAGGCCAGCTGAGGAAGAGGAAAGAGGACAGTGCAGCTGGAGTGGAGTGAGGGGCGAGCAGGGGACGGGCGAGGCAAGGGCGAGCTGACCTGGCACTCTCGCGCCTTCTGTGAGGATCTCGGCTGTCACTGAGAGCGGCATGGCAGCCCCCTGGCAGGTCTTGAGCAGATTGTTGTGATCTGGCTGATAGAGGCTGTAAGATGCCAACGACTGTAGGATTCACACTGATTTCTGAGATGCTGTACTGTGAAGACAAACACACACCTGAGCAGTGATGAGACTGGTTGGAGGAGGGTCACTCTGGGTGCCGTGTTGACAGTGGACTTCGGGGCAGGGTGGAAGCACGAGACCTGTGGGGAGGCTGCTGTGAACAGCCAGCGCACGGGTGACGGTGGCCTGGACAGGGCTGCAAAGGGGCAGTTAAGAAAAAGAGGCGGTCAGGTTTTAGAATATTTTCAAGGTCAAGCAGACACCGTCTGCTGATGGAATAGTTATAGGCTATGACAGAAAAAGGGAGTAAAAAGTGACTCTGAGATTTTTGGTCCAAGTACCCAAAAATGTGGACTTATCATTCACTGAGGTCAGGAAATGGAGGGATCCTGAGGGGGTGTGGTTTTGGACAGGGTGAAATGCCTCTTAGACCCAGCAGAGGAGGTGCAGAGTAGACAACTGCATGCTTAATGTGGCTTTGGGGAAGGTCCTAGTTAGAGATGTAAATGTGGAGTCCTCACCAAATAAAAATATTTAAAGCCGTATGAATGGGTGAGGTTACTAAAGATTTGAGAGGAGATATAGGAAAAAGGGGCTGCTTGGCACGGAGGTTACGGAGGTGCTGCCGTTACTAATAATGCTGAAGTCTAAGATATGTTGAATCCGAGTTGCTCACAAAATATTCAGATCGACATGATCAGAATTCGGTACCAAAATGGATCAGAAAGTCAGGGCTGAAGATACGGGGTTGACATTTGGTGCAGGTGGTGGTTGAAACCAGGGGAGTGAAGCGGACAGAACCGTCCAGGAGACCAGAGAGGGAGAAGGTACCGACTTCACTTGCCTGTAGGACCGAGAAAGAGACCAGGCCTTTCCATCCCCAGTGAGAAGTCAGAGCAAAACTGGACCCCCTGCAAGATGCGGCCCGCTTGTACACAGGCACGAGTGAGGTGTCGCAGACCAAGACCGTGAACTCATAGACTTGGGGATTCATTTGTTTTCAAACTTTACCTGCAAAGTGTTGACGGAAAAGCCGTGCTGGCTTTTCACCTTCCCAGGAGTTACAGATTTTATCAGCATAATCACTCATTAAAACTGCCCATCCAGAGCGAAAAAAGGTTCGGAAGCCTCAAACCTGAGTGCATGTTCCTTGGCAGAGGGAAGCAACGCTGTCTCTGAGCAGTGGGACCCAGTGAGAGTCCTGCAATTAGACAAGGCTTGAAGCACCAGAGATTGTTAGAATATTCTGCTGCAGCGGAACTCAATTTTGTATTGATCTCCTTTAGGAAAAGCTAATTATTTTTGATTCTCTTGGCTGAGTTGCCAGCAGTGCGTTTTCTCAGGCTGATTGCCCATATTGCCCACATATGAGTGTGTGTGTGTATGTGTGTGTATATATATGTCTACACATAAGGGTACTTCAAAAATCTCAAGGGAAGATTCATATTATTGCTCATTTGATTTTTCCATGAACTTTTTGAAGTGCCTCACTTATAGAATTGCACTTCCTGGTGACTTCATTGTCTCGCCTCGACTCCAGAGAGCCCTGAAGTCCTCGTTTTCACGTGAAGTCTCCGATAGCGACACTCTCTTCTGCTGTCTTACGCTTGCAGCACTTGAGGGGAACTGAGGCCAGTGAAATGGCTAAGCCCAGCTCACGGAGGTGAAACTCAGATCCTACAGCTTCTTCTCCACCGATCCCCAGACCTTCCTGCGCCTGACAGTCACATGGAGGGCTCTTTACAGCAACAGTTTCCTTGGCTCCATCTCCAGAGATTTTGGTTTACTGGATGTGGAGGAAGGTCTGGGAATTTCCATCTCTAACAAGCTCACCGTGAGCGCCGAGGCACTGGCTGCTCCGGGGACCAGGCTTGGAGCAGCACTGGCTGCTCCACACTGGGGAACACCAGACTTGCATCTTTTTGTCTGCAGGGCCCAACTCTCAACAAAACCCTGAGATTAAACCTTAAATACTGGATAACCTGTATTAGTCTGATAGGGCTGCCATAACAGAGACCACAGGCGGGTTGCCTCTAACAACAGACGTCTATTTTCTCACAGTCCTGGAGGCTAGAAGTCTGAGATCAAGGTGTCAGCGGGGTCGATTTCTTCTGAGGCTTCTCTCCTGCTTGCAGATGGCACCTTCTCACTGTGTCCTCACATGGTCTTTTCTATGTGTGTGTCTGTGTCCCCATCTCCTCTTCTTATAAGGACACCAGTCCTTTTGGATTAGGACCTATCCTAATGACCCCATTTTAATTTTATTACCTCTTTAAAGAGAGGACAAGCAGAGTCCTAGACTGATCATGGGCAGAGCCGTGACGTGACTCAAGGCTCCACAACCTCCACCTTTTCTTTCTAAACTCTTTATTTGGAAATAATTTTAGATTTACAGAAGAGTGATAAGACAGCAAAAAGACTTCTTATGTACCCTTCATCCAGTCCCTGCAATGTTAGCATCTCATGGAACTCTGCCTCATTTGTCAGAAAAAAATACCCCAGACCTTACACCAGCCAGCTCAGTTAAAAGGAAGGCAAGAAAACTTCTGTACGCGCAGGCACCAGGACAACAGGACAGGTGTCCTGGCTTACAGGACAGTCCCATACAAGTGGATTATCTGTGAAGGTTGACTGAATGACATTGGGGTATTTGGGATTTACTGTGAAATCAAGAGAAGTTGACTGAGATTCAGCATTATCTTTAAGAGTCAGTAACAGTTGTCAGGACATTCCTCTTCTGACAGCACTATTTTGGGGCGGGCATGAAGGAGGTCTGGGAGCACCTGAGAGGGAGAGGTGAGTGTTAGGGAAGCTGTGGAGCTCAGCGGATGAGAGAGCCGGCTCTGGACCGAGACTGCCAGGGTCTGCGCGTCTTAATTCTGTGATCTTTGGCATGTCCCTTATGGTCTTTGGGACTGTTTTCTCATCTGTAAAATGGGAAGAAGAGTGGTCCTACCTCAAATGGAGGGCTCTTTAAAGCAGTTCCCTTGGCTCCATCCCCAGCGATTCTTGTTGTTGACAAGATTAACTGAGTTACTATGCAGTCAGGGCACACAGAACATAGCCACTAACTTAATTTAAACTTTTGTTAAAATCATAGGAATGATATTATGTGTAATATACATTACAAACATTATTATAGAAGTAATAATATGGTAGTTTATCATGAACACTGTCAACGTCCAGTGTAGGTTTATCCGTTCCTATTTTTCTTATTGCATTTCTAGCAAGTCCTTGGGGTAAACCTGGGCTGGGTGCCCAAGGTGTCCCGCTGGTCCCTTCTTCATTGGCCTCCCTCCTTTCTTTTTCCTGCAGGCTCCTCACAGGCTTTGTCTGCCACGACTCCAGCCCCAGGGCCTGGCACGCACGCGTTCTTCAGCGTGGGGCATCTGTAGGGTGAGAGAACGCTCTCTTGCTTATTGCTTTTCTCTTAGAATAACTTTAATATGTCGTTAAACTGAAAGAAACTGTTTCCCTCAAACAAAGATATGACGCAACGAAGGGCACCGAGGTGACCTTTCCACTCTGTCCCCTGGGTGGCTTTTCTGTTCCTTCCTGTGGCAGTCACTAGAGCTGATGGAGAGCTGTTGCGTCAGAGCGCCCAGGTGTCGGGGTCTAGCCACAAGGGGAGTGTAGCGGAGACTATGCTGCACCTTCATTCTCATTTGGAGCACACCCTCTGCGTTCTGCAGGCTGGAATTCTGAGGCTTCCAGGTTGAGATCTATGGGAAATGTTTTTCTCTTCTCTCCTGCTGCAGCCGAACAAGCACCAGTCTCCCTCAGAGAAAGTGTCCCTGAATCCCTGGTCCCGAGTGCTGTCAACTCTCTCCATCTTCTGGCCCAACATACTGCTTCCTCACTGAGGAGGAACAAGATTTCTCTCTGGTTGTGCCTTTGTTAAGGACGCTAAAGGGTCTGAGAATTTACCCAACAAGTTAGCCTGCCATAGTTTCATAGATGTTGAAGAAAGACAAGAGACGCCTGGATCAGAGACAAAGGGTCTTATTATTCATGGCACAGCAGGAGCTATGTTCACATTGGTTCCTCTTGCCCCCAAGTCAAATGGGGGAGATGCAGTGATAGGTCCAGGTAGGTGCTGTGCATATAGTGGGTTTATATCGGCTGAGGAATCCCAAACTTAGTAAACCCCCAATTTTATGAGGAAAATTCTAGCAAACATGCCCAACCTCTGCCCTGAAGGAAAAATTACCTTTATTATCCTGGTCAGTAAACATATATCCCCTCTTCCATGGAGGGAGATGCTATTTCTGTCTTCAAAGGCTGTTTGCTACACAAATGTCCTTTAAGGTCGTCTCGAAATAAGCTGTTGCTGCCTCATCACAGATGTGCAGAGATGTAAGAGACCCACAGAGCATCGTCTTCCACCAGTTTCCAGGCACTACTGGCTGACTGGGTGGTGATTGTTACTGACTTAGGGTTGGCTGGCCTTCTTGGCCAAGGACAAGTTCTCCAGAGGGTCATCCTGGGATATGTCTGGGCACAATGAGAAAACAAGCATGTTAGGAAGTTCTTACCCGGGTCCAATGCCATTCTTACTGAGTGTCTAAAACCTCCTGAACTTGGAGCAGGTGTATTAACCAGTCTCAGTTCAACTGTTCAGTGTCCTTTAACTCACACCTTACAACTGGGGAGTCTAGGGCTTAGCTGTGATGTAATTCACAAAGAGATCCTTGACCCGGGCTCTGAAACCATTGCTCTCTGACAGGATGACTCATCTTGAAGTTTCTCAACCTTTCTTAATTATGCAAGGAGTCTTTTTAGATACATTTCCCCCAATCCTCCATCCCATGAAATTTTAATACCACAGATGCAGTATGTCTGCTGATGTACTGTGGCTCTTTGGAAGGCCACTGACCCTTGCAGTATTAAAGTTTTCTTCTGTACTCAAGACCCTCTCTCATCTCCTTAGGGGTGATATCATCCACACTGAGAGTGCATGATCTCGAAGACTTGTATCAGTTCATCTGCCTCTGAGAAGCAGATGCCAAGACAGGTTAAATGTGCAAGGATGTTAGTAGGGGAAACATTTGTAGGAAAGTGCATGGAGGGAAGGAACCAGATGAGGTAATTTTCTAGGTTCAGACCACAGAGGCCCCGCTGGAAGTGGCAGCTGTCACCCATAGGTGACTGGCATATGAAGACACCTGAGAGCCATTGTGTGGTGCTGCTTGGCATCTCTCTCCCGTGGTTCATATGTGGCACCACTAGCCTCATGGAGAAGGCACTGAAATCCCTTCTAAAGGAGTGGGCTTGGGGCAGACACGTGGCATACGGCCGAGAGCTCCTTGAGGCTCGCCTGGCTCCCGCGTGCGGCCCCGGCTGCCGGTCTGACTGTCCTTGCCCCTGAGTGGTTTCCCGCAGTGCCACCCTGGCTGGCCAGCGTGGCTTCTCCCTCACCCCAAGCACAAGCTGGCCTGGCAGCTCACTCCTCACCTGTTCAAGCAGAGACTTGTGCATCTGCTCCTTTACCATTTCCTCTGCTTCTCCCACGGTCCAGGCGTCCGTGTGGTCTGTCTCCCTGACCGTGGCAGCTTCGTGATCTTCTGCTCCCTCTGAGTGGATTGAAACCACAGGCGGGTCCCCCAGGCCCTCAGAGCACGCAGGGTCGCCAGCAGAGCCAGGGTCGGTGGCTTCCACCAGCAGCTGCCTCACCTCTCAAGGTTTATCTCACCTTGGGGAGCCTTCCTCTCTTCAGCGTCATTCGTAAAGGTATTTCCAGCCTCTTCAAACACTAGGAGTCCACTCGTCCTTTCCTGCCAGTGGTCAGTGATTTAGCACGTGCTTCCTCAGCAGTTTCTAATCTGCTGGAAAATTGCTCCAGAGCAAGCAGCTACTGAAGTTTCATGGCTTTTATGCTGAAGATCACCTTTAAATTCTTCATAATCCCCTGAATTTCCTAGCCTTGGGAACACTTTATTCCTATAACAGTTCCCTGGTATGTTTATACCATAGTTCAAATTCCTTATCCCCGGGACCTACTGAATCTGCACCTCACCCGACACTCATCCATCCCCAAATCCTGGCCTTTATCCTCCAGCTGATTCAAGCACAGTCACATGGCTTATCTTATTTCTGTCAACCCAATGTCCTGAAGAAGATGCATCTGGATCTGATGTGGGTTTGGGATTTTCCCCCAGACATAGTATATAATGTATGGTTCTTTTACTTCCTAGAGTAATACAAACTTAAAAAAAAAATTCTTTGTAGTATATTTATTAGATCTTAACATAATTTTTTTTTAAAAAAAAAGACTATTATTTTAAATAATCTCTTCACAAGAGCCAGAATGGGAAATAAATGCTCAAGGATGAAGGCAACAGAGAACTATGTCCTGCTATACAAGCTTTGTCCCTTGGCTGAGCCTGGAAATCCCACAGAGAGAAACAGAGAGAAAGATGCTTTGACATGGAATTGTCACATGACACAAAAGAACTGTGCCGCTAGAGCAGTCCTGGCTTGGAAAATGACTTGCTTCCTAGAAGGGGAGAGGAGGGTCTCTTGGATTGACTTATTTTAAAAAGGTAAAACTTCCAAATATTCCAGCCTAGGGGACCCTTTGAGCTGGCTGTGCCTGAAAGAAAAAGTTACAGTTTTCACTTTATACAAGGTTCTCTTGCTCATAGTTAAGAGGTTTAATGTAAGAAAATATTATACCATTGCATGAGTTAGCAATGCATTTAACAACAAATAGAAAATTCAACTAAGAGTGGCTTAAACCACATGACACATATTTTTTACTTCATAATGACCCTACAGGCAATAGATTTTTAGACTGGTACAGCAGCTGCTACCTGGAGCTGGAGGATGTGTGAGAAGGTTTCTTGTCCTTCCCCTAGTGGTGCCAAATGGCTGCTTTGACACCAGATATTAGACCTTCATGTGACTGTGCCCAAAGCCAGGAATTAGGAGAGAGCAAGGAGTGAACAAAAATTGAGTTAGAGAGGATTCTTCCTGTGACCTCTCATTTCATCCGGGAGGAAAATCATTTATGGATGCTCCTAAGCAGGTGTCACCGTACATCCTGGTGGTCTGAACTGAGCCAATACCACCCCTCTGTCAGTCACATACACAGGGGATGGGATCTTGATGCTCAACTAAGAACAGCCAGTTTACCTCTTGGGACCTGGCACATTGCCACCTGAGCAAAACTGAGCTCTGTTAGCAAAGAAGAAACGGGGCAGACAGCAGCGTTTGCTATGGCCGTGGAGGCAGGACTGATGGTAACTGGTGTGCAGTGCTGGTGTATCTCCTGGGACTTGCAAGTCCAATCTCTTACCCTCTGTTAAATATTTTAAAAATTACACCTAAATAAAAGGACTTTGGGAATTATCTATTTCAAAATTGTTGCACTGATGTCAATGACAGTATGCATCGTATCTTGCCGTAGAGAATGAGCACACGACAAGCTGCACAGAGATGAGGGCGGGGTCTTCACACCATTTCCCAGGCCCTTTACTGTGTTTGGCACATAAAGGACACTCAGAAGCTGTTTTCTGCTTGAATTAACGGGCTGAACCTTCATTTCACAGACGAGCACACTTAGGCCTACTGGAGAGAAACGGCAAGTCTGAGGCCACCAACTTGTCGCTCCCAGAGCAGAGCCACAGCTTGGCTCTTCTGAATTGAGGCTTGACTTCACTTTCCTGTTTGCACAGCTGCTTGTGCAAAAGAGGCACACATGGACTCCTTGACGTAGCCTGAAAATCACTGCTCAGAGCAGATGCTGAAGGCAGAGACATAGGAGGACAGCTCTCTCCCCTATGACGGCACAGGGGCTCAATGGAAAACGTGATCCTGAAGATGTAAATGTCTATAGGAAGCCGAGGCTGAGGATGGGACTTATACCAGAACCTGAAGGAAATGTTTTCCTCTGCTCTGACGATCGTGGTCCCGCAGTTCTAGCTGAGTGTGGCTGTACTCTGCAGAAGGGCTCGAGCTCTAGTTCCCGGCCAGCCTCCTTATCTGAGTTGACCCTCCTGATGAGTACTTTTAATGAATTCCTTGGACATGTAGCTGTCTATCTGTTCTAAGTCAGAGGTGGTGATGACGGATGAGAAGAACCCACCACACAGTCCTGTGTCATTTCCAAACCATCTATACTGGCAGAATGACATTTGTTTTATGAGACTGCGGATGATTAGCATTTTAAACACGACATTGTAAGAGTCACAAAGTGAACAAAACATAGAGGTTTGGACGTAGGGAAATGTCTGGATCCAGACTGCCAGGGTTGAAGTCTCAGCTGTACCATCAAATACATTTGTGATCTTTGGAAAGTTGCTTGTGCCTCAGTTTCCTTTTCATTTTTTGTAAAATGAGGATAAAAATAATAACTAATTGATGGGGTTGTGATAGTTAAACTACTTAATATATGTAAAGTGTTAGAACATTCCTTAGTGTTACCTAAGGAATGATACATTCCATCACATGAATCATGGAGTTATATTCAGAATTCAAAAAATTGGAAAATATGAATTAACCTTATTTTTATATATATATATATATATATATATATTTTTTTTTTTTGAGTTTTATTTTGTCGATATACATTGTGGCTGATTATTGCTCCCCATCACCAAAACCTCCCTCCCTCCTCCCTCCCCCCTCCCCCCCAACAATGTCCTTTCTCTTTGCTTGTTGTATCAACTTCAAGTAATTGTGGTTGTTATATCTTCTTCCACCCCCCCCCCGGGTTTGTTTTTTTTTTTTTTTTGTGTGTGTGTGTGTGTGTGTGTGTGTGAATTTATATATTAATTTTTAGCTCCCACCAATAAGTGAGAACATGTGGTATTTCTCTTTCTGTGCCTGACTTGTTTCACTTAATATAATTCTCTCAAGGTCCATCCATGTTGTTGCAAATGGCAGTATTTCATTCGTTTTTATAGCTGAGTAGTATTCCATTGTGTAGATGTACCACATTTTCCGTATCCACTCATCTGATGATGGACATTTGGGCTGGTTCCAACTCTTGGCTATTGTAAAGAGTGCTGCGATGAACATTGGGGAACGGGTATACCTTCGACTTGATGATTTCCATTCCTCTGGGTATATTCCCAACAGTGGGATAGCTGGGTCATATGGTAGATCTATCTGCAATTGTTTGAGGAACCTCCATACCATTTTCCATAGAGGCTGCACCATTTTGCAGTCCCACCAACAATGTATGAGAGTTCCTTTTTCTCCGCAACCTCACCAGCATTTATCGTTCAGAGTCTTTTGGATTTTAGCCATCCTAACTGGGGTTAGATGGTATCTCAATGTGGTTTTGATTTGCATTTCCCGGATGCTGAGTGATGTTGAGCATTTTTTCATACATCTGTTGGCCATTTGTATATCTTCCTTAGAGAAATGCCTACTTAGCTCTTTTGTCCATTTTTTAATTGGGTTGCTTGTTTTCTTCTTGTAAAGTTGTTTGAGTTCCTTATATATTCTGGATATTAATCCTTTGTCTGATGTATATTTTGCAAATATTTTCTCCCACTCTGTTGGTTGTCTTTTAACTCTGTTGTTTCTTTTGCTGTGCAGAAGCTTTTTAGTTTGATATAATCCCATTTGTTTATTTTTCCTTTGGTTGCCCGTGCTTTTGGGGTCATATTCATGAAGTCTGTGTCCAGTCCTATTTCCTGAAGTGTTTCTCCTATGTTTTCTTTCAGAAGTTTTATTGTTTCAGGGTGTATATTTAAATCCTTAATCCATTTTGAGTTAATTTTAGTATACGGTGAGAGGTATGGATCTAGTTTCATTCTCCTGCATATGGATATCCAGTTCTCCCAGCACCATTTGCTGAAGAGGCAGTCCCTTCCCCAGTGAATAGGCTTGGTGCCTTTGTCAAAAATCAGATGGCAGTAAGTGTGTGGGTTGATTTCTGGATTCTCTATTCTATTCCATTGGTCAGTGTGTCTGTTTTTATGCCAGTACCATACTGTTTTGGTTATTATAGCTTTGTAGTATAGCTTAAAGTCAGGTAGTGTTATGCCTCCAGCTTTATTTTTTTTGCTCAGCATTGCTTTGGCTATGCATGGTCTTTTATTGTTCCATATAAATGTCTGGAGAGTTTTTTCCATTTCTGAGAAAAATGTCTTTGGAATTTTGATGGGGATTGCATTGAATTTGTATATCACTTTGGGTAGTATGGACATTTTCACTGTGTTGATTCTTCCAATCCAAGAGCATGGGATATCTTTCCATCTTCTTGTATCCTCTCTAATTTCTCTCAGCAGTGGTTTGTAGTTCTCATTATAGAGATTTTTCACCTCCTTGGTTAACTCAATTCCTAAGTATTTTATTTTTTTGGTGGCTATTGTAAATGGGCAGGCTTTCTTGATTTTTCATTCTGCATGTTCACTATTGGAGAAAAGAAATGCTACTGATTTTTGTGTGTTGATTTTGTATCGAATTAACCTTATTTTATTTACCAAGATGGATAATAGGTCCCTTTAATCTTTGCACATTAAAAAAAAAAAAAAGTAAAATCCTAGTTAACAAATACCTATATGGTTGTCATACACAATTTCATATTTGTTCCTTCAGTTACCCTTCTATAAATCCAGCAGCTCTGGGTGTTTACACGGTTCATTCTGTGAGCAGAAGGGAGTTGGGTGGTTAAGTGCACGGAAAGGCATGTCTCTGATGTCAGCACCAGTTGAGCTGGCACATTTAGAAGCATGACCCTTCTGTTCCTTGGCCCAGAATTCAGGAAAGGGCAAGTCTCAGAGTGAAGTACCCAGCATCGCGTTGTAGAGACGGGGTGACTTTATTACGTAGGGAATAACTTTCTGCTCTATGCTGGAAGAGTCTTTTCTCTGCCTAGTGGATTTCTGTGCCAAAGACTCATTTTCTGTTAGGGAGTTTCAAGATTCAGGCCAGTCCCCCAGGGAGACTTGTGGTTCTAGTGGAACCAGGAACCTGTCTGGCTAAAGGGGATAAATAGCATCTGGACAAAAATGTGAAGTGCTCAGTCATTGCTCTGTAGCTCAGAGGCCGGTGCAGAGTGCTTCAAGCAATTCTGAAAATACACATGCCATGGCCGCACCTTAGAGATGACGACTTAGTTGAGCTGGGTCACAATTTTTTTTCTGGCATATCAATACATTTTACTTTTTACTTAATTTTTAACACTTAATTGTGCATATTTGTGGACAACGTGTTGTTTCAATACATGTATATACTGTACATTGATTCACTTAGGGTAGATAGCATAGCTTTACAATTTTTAAGGAGACCTGTGAGATTCTGATGTGTTTCCCCAAGTAGTCATTCCTACTTCAAAAATACAGAGATTCCACATTCATGTCCACAGATACAGGTGGCCAAAAAGTTTAACATTTATAGCTCTTATAGATGTCATCCAGATTATTGGCCAGATGCATTGCTGCACTTTAAGATCTGGATACAGTTGCCTCAAATCCCCAGTGCAAATCCTGCAGAAAGACCACAGCTTCGCCATGGCTTCTTCCACATTGGGGGACATATTTTCCTGGTGACCTTTGGATCTACACTCAAGTTTCTGCTGAGATCATACAGTTAGGGCTCATTTCTTTGCCTTTTGCATACTTTTCTTCCACCCTACATCAAGCCACACCTGCTGGTAGGTTCCTGTTCTGAATTTCCATGGCGAATCACTCACAGAGTGTTGCGTATTTATCAGAATTACAGGGGTTTTGGAGAAGGTGAGTGGGGTTATGTGGCTGCAAATTAAATAGACTCTGATTAAATATTAAACATCCCTGATCTTAAGTAGTGTTGTAGCCTTGCCTGCCTTCCTGGGCACCACTCAGCTCCCATGTTACCTGACCTTCCTCTTTTCTCTGCCTTGCTCTGACTAATTCCCAATCTACCATTCATTTTTTACAATTAATTTTATTAGTGTATTTTACATAAAACCAACTCTATTTATTTAAAGTGATTTGATGAGTTTTAATAGAAGCATTCACAGTAAAACCACTGCCACAGTCTAGATGAAGAATTGTATGTCACCCGTGAAAATTTCCTCGTGCCTTTTTGCAACATAACCTCTGTCCCTCCCCTGCTGCCTGCCATCCCTGAAAAACTTCTTGCCACTAGAGATTTGTTTACATTTTCTAGAATTCTATAGAAATAAAATCATCATATTTACTATTTTATGTTATTCTTTTGTGCCTGGCTTCTTTCACTCAGCATAATGCGTCTGAGATCCATTCACATTTACTTCTTTTTATTTATAAGTAGTATCCATTGTATGCATAAACCATGTTTTGTCTACCTATTCATCTGCTGGTGAATATTTATAGTATTTCTAGTTTAGGGCTGTTGGAAATAAAGCCACTGAAGCATTTGTGTGCCAGACTTTGTGTGACACATGTTTTTATTTATCTTAGGTAAATACCCAAGGGTGGAATGGCTGGGTCATATGATTGGTGTGTGTTTCACTTCTTAAGAAACTGACTGAGTGTCTGTGCATTTTGCTGCATCATTGGCAGTGCACTGAAGTGCTGGTGCACTGCATCTTTGCCAGTAATTGGTACTGTCAGTTTTTCGTTTGTTTGCTTTTCACTTTTAGGATTCTAATGGGTGTGTAGCAAAATGACATTTTAATTTGCAGTTCTAGAATTTCCATTTGGTTCTCTTTTATATTTTCTGTATCTTTGCTAAGATCCCCTGTTTTTTTATTCATTACAAGTGTGTTTTCCTTTATACCTCATTGGACACGTTTAATGTAACTTTAAGATCCTTACCTGACAATTTCTACGTGTGGCTTTTCTCAGGATTAGCCTGTGTTGCTTGTCTTTTCCCTTGAGAACGGGTCCCGTTTCCTTGGCCTGTTAGATTCTCCAGCGCCTTTGCGTCCTTGTCCATGGTGTTCCGTGTGGTGGCAGTGTTCAAGGTTGTCATCTGCGGGTGGGTCAGTCTGTTCAGAGCTCATGCTGTCACACCACGCAGCCACACCTCACTCACTTTCCATGCTGTGAAGATAACTAGGTACCTATCTCTTGCAGCTTTTTTGTCTTCTTTCACCCCATCTTTTTAGGGTTTTACCTTCCACCCCCAAGTGACTATGGTGTTTTTCAAAATAAAAATAGTCCTCTCCTTAAGACAAGTTAGGGTGCCAGCTGTTAAAATAATCTTTTTAAAAAAAATTGTTATTTCACTTTTTTGTAACCCAGCCTTAGAACCAACATTTTGAGATGAGAGCACAGGTAACTGAGCCTAGGGCAATAAACACCAGGACAATTGAGCATGGAACACTATAAACCGTTCTACATTTCTGCTGAACGTGGTAGATTAAAACAGAGAGAGAGAGAACAAACAGTAAATGAGGTCCAGAGAATAAAATTAGCAATAACCTTACCAATAAGAGAATCAGCCACAAGTACAAAATAGTTGTCCTGCACCTCAGACAGAAAAAGCCCTGGTAACATTACTGGATTCCAAATCAATGCAGTGGAGATCTGCCATATATGACAAGGTCAGGGACAGAAGAAAGATATTGATACGAAGAAGCAGAAATAGAACTGAAACTCTAAGTCACTTGCGGTGAGATGAGTATTCCCAACACCCTAGCAAGGAGAGGTTGAAAATTAAAAACCAGACTGACATTGTTCCAGCATGACTTTGGCTGAAAGGCTGAGTAAATGTATACATTTTGTCATGTAATCACTTTCCAAGAGTTTGTGTTTTTTAATTTTTTCCTGGAGTCTTAGAGAAATAATTCTATTCCTGTCTTGTTTAAAATGGAAAATATCTGGTCACTCATGTTTCATGCTGGTGCTTGGAGGACACTGTCACACAAACAGCTGCTGAAGAGATTGCAGAGGCGGGCGACCCACAGGTGCCTCACAGGAAAGTGAGGCTTCCTTCTGAAAATTCAAATATTTAAAAACAGAGTGTCTCCCGGGCTAACCTTATTATTACATTATTACTAGTGTGTGAACATGTGTGTGTGTATTTATATACACACATATACATATACACATACATACACACATATACATAAGAGGGTAGTTGAAAAAGTTCATGGATAGATATGTGGGTATGGGTTCTAGTTGAGTGAACCCAAATAAGATTCATAGGAAATCCTCAAAATTTTTAAGAAAATTATGTTGGCAAAAATGCCACCAGCTTGGACTAAAAAGGATAGAGACCTAAAAAAAAAAAAAAAAAAAAACCCTCCAAAAGATACTATGGAAAGAAATCAGGCAGAAAGAAAACTATTCAGCTGCAAACACCAGCTGTTTTATAGAGAAGGAACAATGATTCAAAAGACAAAATCAAGATCCTATTGCTGTAGAGAATCATTCCCAGGAAATAGGATTAAACATTGATTAAAGAACTGGCAATATTTAAAAATAAATAAATAAAAAGAAAACTTTAAAAAAGTTCGTGGAAAGATTCCTATTATCTTCCAATTCTATTTTTCCATGATCTTTTTGAAGTACATACACGTAGATGCACCTACACATATGCAGTGCATGTGGGTATACATATGTGTGTGTGCATTCATGCACACATACACTGAGGAGGTCATGGTTAGCAATGGAGCACAGAAGGACTAGAGGCCACGTCTGTGTCCAGCCTTGTTCAGAGCAGAGAAATGGGAAAACACAAGCAATGTGGCCAGTGGGATGTGGCCCTCACCCCAGACTCCCAGGTCTACTCACCCACAGTTCTCTGCTCCCTTCCCACTGCTCCATCACTCCGGTGACTGAGATGAAACCGCCAACGTCATGGTCATACTGAAGACAGCATGCTCAGTCCCACGTCTTCCTCTGAACTCCACCTGCTCTTGCTTGTCCTTGGTCAAGCTGCTTGAGAGAGTAATTTGCATTTTCTGTCTAACTTCTCAATTCTGAGTAATTTTGTGGTTCATTTAAAAGTATTATTATATTCAAAACTGATATATGTGCTGTACGTAGAAGCCATGATGTCAATACCTCTGAGGCCTTCTCTTTTCAGAAACCAGAATGTTACCCGTATCATCGGAGTCCTGGGTCTCTCCCCGATTGCCATTTCTTCCTGTTCACTGAAGTTTTACCGATATACACGTACCCTTTAACAACTCATTGAATCTTTTGCATATTTTTAAATTTCGTATAAATCATATCATGCATTTTCCCAATATTTGCATTTTCTCTGTTTTGTTGGTAAGTTACTTGTTTGGCTGCAAGAGGCTATAGTATTCATTGTCATTGATACATAGTGTTCCACTGCAGGGCTACAGTTTAATTTATTTATCCCTTCTCTTTTTCAATGACATTTAAAATTCCTTCTGTTTTTATCCTTTTTTATTGTTGTTGTTCTTACTCCATACTTTTTTCCCTTGAGATATTTACACACTATACACATTTATGCACACATTTCCAAATTTCAATTTCCCCCATCTTCTGACTCAAATATTCAAATTCTGCTGGATATTTCCCTTTTTGTGTCTCACAGGCACCGCAAGCTCATAATTTCTGATTCTTCCCTAATCTTCTACCTGCGTCTCATTTATTATAAAATTCTGACAATTTTAACTACAAAATATTATGAAATTCATCTCCCGTTGGCACCCCTACTATGAATACTAATATATAAACTAGTAAACAAGAATTGTTTTATTTGTTTTTGTATACTCAGCATGAAGTACAGCTTTTAACATTTACTACAAAGATAAAAACATGACTGTTGACCTGAAATAGAGGACATTTCAGTTATTTTATCGGACCCTGTCACAGTGGCTTGATCAAAATACCCCTTGAGACCACTAACATTCTCTTCCTCAATTTTCAAGCAGCTTAGTAATGTCTAATTAGTTTTTATCATATCTCAGAATACACAACATATCTCTGTAAAGGGATATGTCCTCTTGTAACTTGGGTATGTTGGTGTCGGTTTGTATACCTGTTTATTCAGTATTCCAGTTATTACGGCTGCATTACAAACTATTCCAAACTTAATGATATAAAATAACCACCATTTTATTGTGCTCACCGATGCCTAGGTTAGAAGTTCATTCAGTGGGAATGTCTTGTCCCTGCTTGATGGTGTCGTAGGCCTGAGCTGGGGTGACATAAGTAGCCGGGGGCTGGAATCAGCTGGAGCCTTCTTCATGCACTTGTCTGGCACCTAGGCTGGCATTGCTCGAGGACTTGGAATACCTGCATGTGGCGTCTCCATGTGGCTGAGCTTCTCACAGCACAGTTGCTGGGTTCTGACAGCTAGCCTCCCAACTGAACCACATGACAGCTACATGGCCTTTTATGACTTATCACTTCCATCACCATCTGAATTGGTTGAAGGGATTATAACTTCATAAGTCTGATGCTCTGAAGGTACTAATAAAGCACAACTTCTAGATGTCTGAGATTGGGGACCGGAACCCAGACGTCTACATGGGGCTGCTCTCAGGCACCCAGATGGCAGCCTTGGCTGGTTCCTCTTAGACCAGCTCCCCACTGGGGGAGTGGTGGGTTGCTATGGACCTGGCCTACCTGAGGGAGGTGGAGTTATCACACCTTAGTAAAAAGAACACTTTTCTCAGTTTCAAGGTTATAGGTCTGATTCGTTTCAGGGACATCCCTAACCTGTAAGGTTGTTGATCTGAGAATCGACATGACCTTCTGCAACACACCTCAAGGCCGCCTGTGGAGGACGGACCGTCGGGTGCTACTCTCCTGCTCCCCAACTGTACCTTTCCTTGGTCTCATTCTTTTTTCTCCCCGCTTTTATCAGTCAAGTTTCTCTGGGTCCTGGAGAAACAGCTCTTGCCCCAGGGGATGAGATAGTCTCTGCAGATGCAGGCTTTCCCCGGTGCCACAGCCTACCGTGTACAGGTGCATTCACTTCCTCCACGAGGACCGCAGGGGAGCAGACTGCTGGAAACTTCTGCGACCAGCCCTGCTGCTCACGGCGAGCCCTGCAGGCCTGGCTCCTGCACCCTGTGCCGGCTGCGGTCGCACATCAGCGCTGCCCGCGGCTTTCTGCAGGGCGAGCGGCCGCTGCCTGTCACTCACAGGTGGCTCCCCTCCCGCGAGGACGGGTGCGGCAGCCCCTCTGAGAAGCCGGGCTTTTGCGGTCTCGGGAGACCTCAGGCTGTGCTTCGCGACCCCCGGGCTTCCTCCTCATCCAGCAGAAAAGCCCAGCACGCTGAAGCCAACCGTGGGGCCGGTTCCCTCGTCCCCAGCATTCCTCATTCTCCAGCGACATGTTTAATGTTTTCCCACCTGCGTCTCTGAGAAATAAACCCAAGGGAGGGTTCGGTAGTTTTAGGGCGATGCCAGAATGGGAAGAAGAAAGGACTCGTTCCTGAAATAGAAGTCCCAGTGCAGCAGCAGCACAGGCCTCACAGGACGCAGGCGCAAGCCGTTTTGCTGTGGAGGAGCCTGGGGTGGTTTGGGTTTTGTTTTTCCCAGGTGAGTTCTGTCCCCATAGATGTTCTACTGTTACGGGAAGGAGTCACCAATGAGAGAAGGGGAAGTCAGATAATTTATTGCCAGCTGGCTTCAGGGAACTTGTGTTCCAAATCCTGAGCAAACAAATGTAAGGAGCACTAGCCTTAAATACTGTTTGGGGGCAGGTAAGCAGCAAGCACTTCTATTGGCTCTTCTGTCTGTCTTTAGGCGGAGTCCCCCTTGTCAGGGGTCTTAAGCCAGTGGTTACTTGGGGTAAGGGGCACAAGAACAGGAAACGTGGTCAAGGAGCGACTGTTTCCAAACAGTGGATACATGGTTTTGAGTAAGGGTCTGTGTCACAGCTGGGTGCAAGGGCAGGAAGTGTGGTTACTTGAGGAGGGTCTGCTTTAGACAGCAACTCAGCCTCTCCTACTCAGGAGAGAGCTGGCAGTCTGTGGGGTTTTTGCTAACACAAGAGCAAGTTTGTGACCACAGAGCTACAGAGTGCAGAAATGCATTTAGTTGTTTAACCCTTAACACACTCCAGATACAAGTTACATACAAGCAAATGTTAACTAACGCAATTAAATCAAAGGTAAAAACAAGGGTGTAAATAAAGGGAAGGACAAGGAATCCAGCCATTACACTACCACTTCAGAGCAGGGGAACTGTGGGCCATTCTGCTGGGAGGGGACGGGAGGACTGGAATCTGGTCAGCAGTTCTTAGGCACCGAAGGGAACAGGTCTGTCCCTCTGCTACTGGCTCCTGCTGCCAGGGTGTGCTGGGCCCAAGGTTCGGCAACTGTGGGACTCTGGGCCCCCTGCTTTGGCTTCCACATGGGACTGCCGCGGGCAGTGGAGATGCTGCTGTTGTCGCTGTCACGGTGCACCCTGCATAGGCCAGCGGCTGCAGCTCCTGCATGGGGCGCTGACCAGCGCAGAGGAAGGGCCGTGCGGGCACAGGGCGCCTGCTGTGGGCGCTCCCCGGGTGTGAGTGCACGGCAGTGAAGTCAAGCAGGCTGTCTGAGAAACCTCATCTTCCGCAAGCCAGAGCTTCCTCCAAACCTGAGGTGAGCGTTGCATGCCTCGCCCGGGGTCCAGTGCTGAGGCTGTTCTTCGTGGGCTGATTCCAAACGTGGGCTCTGGAGTAGGGTTGGGTTGAAATGCCCCTAGTCACTTCACCAGCATGACCTCAGGCAGGTCAGTCTCCTTACATGGAAATTGAGGACACTGATATTCATCTTAGTGGGCTGTTACTGTGACTAGATGAGAAGATATACGTAAAGCACCTTGCACTTCACGTGACTGGTAGAAAGAACATGGGCTTTGCAGTCAGACCAGTTTAAGGATAACCTTGGCTCCACCACCACCGGGAGTGCCACCTTGGAAAGACCTAATCTCTTGGAGCCTTGTGCATTCATCTATTGAATGGCTTAACAATCATTTTGTAATGGGTTATTATTAAAATTAAATGACAATCTATGAGCATAGGAAAACGGTCTAGCACATATAAGAGACATGCAAATGCCAGTCTCACCTTCCTTTGTCCACCACAGGATGCTCCGACTTGTCTGGGACTTGTGTAGGAAATGATTCCTGTGCCACCATCACCAATTTATCCAGGCCAACAAGTATTTGCCTGACCGCCCTGGCTGAGGACTCCATGCATCCAGTTCACAATGGATTAGAAATGGATTTTTCCACCTGAGGTGGCAAGAAGAAAAGGTGCATTAATGTGGAGCCTCCAAACTATATGTATGTTCACAAAGACCACTAGCCATCCCTGAAAGGCGTGAGTCCAGGACTCACGTGTGAGAAGTTGCAGATTCACCTCATTCCTTCCAGTCCACCACAATGATCTTAAAAAAGAACGTGTGAAAGTCATTTCCCTCTGTTTAAAAAAATAAAGGACCTGTGTTGTACCTTTCTTTTGTTTATAACAGAATATCAGAAACTGGGTAATATAAAAAGAAATGAAATTTACTTCTTACAATTTTGGAGGCTGGGAAGCGCAAGGTTCAGGGAACACATGTGTGAGGGCCTTTTCCTGGTGGTGACTCTATAGCATCTCAGGGTGTCACAGGGTGAGAATGGGCTGAGCAAGAGAGAGCACTAACCTGCTCTCCTGGTCTTCTTATGAAGCCATCAGAACCACGCTCAGGACCAACTATTAAACTGTCAATGAGTGAATCCATTCATGAGGGCTCAGTCCTCACAATCTAATCACCTCTTTAAGGTCCCACCTTTCATTTACCATAAAAGGATTTCCTACCCTCTTAACACTGTTACAATGGGGTCAAGTTTCCAATACATGAACTTTAGAAGGACACATGCAACCCATAGCAGGACCTAAGCTGTAGAACTTAAAATTGCATGTAAGCTATTCCTGAAGGGGAAAGGTATTTGGTGAAAAAAGAAAAGGATAGAATCAGGAGGAAAAGAAAAAAAAAGGGAAACTGAAGGGCTGCAGCTAAAACGAACTTACAGAAAGAGTTCAGGTCCATGGGGGCAGATAACGTACCACTGGCAAGGGGAGAGTGGCAGGAGAGGACAGGAAAAGCAGCTGGCTCAAGCAGCACCTCTTTGTACTCTCTGGCCCCTTTTTAGGTGACTGGCTCTGAAATGCAGAGACCACCTGGTAAGAGCCGCAGTCAGGAGTTTGCTCCGTGTGCAGCGCCAGGTCTGGGGGCCTCCCTGAGGTCCTGGGTGGATAGACATGTGCACAGACAGTGGCAGGCAGCCTCCTACATCAGCGCACAGGGACACGTGGCTACCTGCAGCTGTCTAAAGAAAGATGCAAGATAACTTAATTCTGTGACTACACTTCAAGAAAGGGAGGCAGAGCTGGAACGTGCACTTGAGAGCGAGTCTGGGGAATGAAGAAACCTGGGACACTTGGGCATTCCGGGGCCGTCACAGCCAAGGTCAGAGCTCTGAGAGCACAGGGCACCTGGGGCCTTTCACTGCTGTTATTTATATCTGATGCTTCAATTACCTGAGATTCAGAAGTTGGGTAAAGAGAGCTGCAGAAATTATTGCTTATATTTTTCAGATGGAGAAAAGCAAGCATTATTAGATGGAGTATTAGAAATGGAAGAGATCTTGGTTATATATGCTTACCAAAGGGATTTACCGTGGCTCACCGTAAACACAGAGACTCATATATAACAAAGCTGTTAACACGGACTGAAAAGATGAACAAGACGGAACAAAGGGGAGAGAGAGAGAGCGCGGAGTCATAAACTCAAAACCCAAAGTCCTCTTTAAAATCTGCAGCAACCAGTTTTGAGTTTCCAAGCAACCAAGTCAAAGGAAAACAAGTGACCTTGAAGGTCACCTAATCAAATCCCTCATTTTATGGATTAGAAAATGAAGATCTATATTATTTTTAAAAGCTTTTCTTCAATAAAATGTGTTTCTGTAGTTTCTCTGTAGCTAAGCATAGAATTATTTCCACTTTAATGTTTTAGATTGATTTTTTTTCAAATGGGCTTTTTCATGAGACACTGCTGACCTTCCAGAAACCAATTATGCCTCAGAGCAGTGCAGAGTGCTACATGAAAAGTTAACCTCCAAGGAGCTGTAATGGTTCACACAACAGGAAAACAATCCCTGCACTGTACATGCTATTCTTCAGACATCTGCAAGCTGCATATTCCAGAACCCCTCTCTGCTTCCTTCAGTCAAATCATCCCACCACCTTTAATTCTCCATCATCTCACTGTGCTACCTTGAGTTCTCCCTGGTTGTCTGCTTTTGCTTGTAGCTGTGGGGTGCAGGGCAAAGTAAGGGGGCTAAGAACCCTGAGTTGATGTCGATTGTCTGCTGAGACTTACCCAAGGGGGCCAGTCAGTGTAGCAGGTCACCTGGCAGGTCAGTGATGCACCTTAGAAGACAGACTCCTCCTCCCCAAGCCCTGGTGGTGCACAGCCAGTGCTGCCGCTAAAAAGTTTTTGAGAAGCAAAAACCAGAGCAACAGTGGCCCGAAGCTTCTGAGGCTGGAGAGAAATCCTGTTGGGTGGGAACCCTGTGTATCCTTGATGTGACCGGAGCTGGCCCTTGGCTGCAAGCAGTGTGAAGGGCGCTGTGGAGTAGCAGCAAGCACTCCTCAGAGATTCTGCATCCTTGAGTCTCCCTGGCCAAGGCTCCTGCTTCCTGCTCCAGCTGGTATTGCAGCAGCCAGCTCTGCGTGGCTTGCAAACACCCTCACAGGGGGACCACCTGGCAGCATCTCAGGCCCCTACGCTAGTCTCCTCTTGCTCCCCGTTGCAGGGCTTCTCTGCCCAGCACTATGCATGTGCAGCCTGTGGAGTAAACCCTGAACGGTGGGAGACGAGGCAGCTTACAGCACTTCTCAGTGGATGGTCTGTCTGTGAGGACAAGCCCCCAGTCCCATGTAACGGTGACCGTCTCACCAATGCATTTGGAGTGTCTCTCCCTCCTTCCTTCCTTCATTCTCTTTACCTCGTCCTGCTCAGTGGGGTTCCTGAGTGCATTAGAACCAGGAAAGCCTCTGCTTCAGGCTCAGCTCCCTGGGGAGCCCAGGCACTGACCGGTACTCATCCTCTAGGCCATTTCACCTACTTTTGAATAAACTGGATTAGGCTTTCTTAACTTCATCCACCTGGACTTGATCTGCCTTCTGGAAGAAGCAGCCTCATTTTCTCTGGCAACCATTTCTTCTCCACTCCTGGTTACTCAGGCTGAGTGGGGTTTACTGCAAATCCAGCTCAAGGACTGAATGTGAAGTTTGCTTCCAGCCAAGCAGAATACTGGATATCTCTGACCGGTGGCAGGTCAAGCTGGCCACGCCATCCAAACCGAGCCAGTGTGGCACAGTATAACCTGTGCTAGGACTACGGGATAGCAGGCGTGTTTTCTTTTCCGCTACACTTGAAGGCCTGAACCTGGAAACTGTGGTAATGGAGTTGCCGTATCCATCTCTCCAGCCCAAGGGGGAAAGCTGGAAGCAGAGCTCTGAGAAATGGGGATCTGCTGGCACAGTGTGAGCACACATGCCTGTCTCTCCACTTGCCAGTCCACGGCCAAGACCCTGCACTTCATACTCATTTGAGCCAACGCCTACCCTTTTTCTTAAATCTGTTTTTTGTTATTTTTCATTTGCAACCCGATGAATCTTGACTGATACATAAAGTTCCTTCTGCCTCAAATTCCTTATTTTTATTGTCCGTCTTAGCTGCCACTGCCAGACTGTGTTCTAAGATTTATTTTTATTAAATGTTGAGAATTTTAAAAAGAATATTTGTAAGATTTAAAGGAAAGCTATAAATCAAACTCCCAGTTATTGACACCCAATTTAAGGAAAAAAAAAAAAAAGAAAGACCATTCCCTTAAGTTCTCTTTAGACCTCTCCTAGATTCTAAACCTTTCCCTGCATCTTCAGAGGTAGCCACTGTCTTCAATTTTGTGTTAGGTGCGCATGCTTTTCTTTATAATTTTATCATACGTTTGTATCCTTACACAATTTATTGTAGTTTTCATGATTTTAACTTTATATAAATGCAATCGTAGTGTTTATATTCTTTCTTGACTTGCTTTTGAACTCAACACTGCATTCTGGTATTCTTCCACACTGTTGCATGTAGTTGTAATGCATTTATTTTTGACGTATGCATATGTTACAATTTTTTTCTGCTGTTGGTGAAAATTTTTATTTCCAGGTTTGTTTGTATGTCTAATATTACAGAGTTCTGATATGAACATATGTATGTGTCCTTGTGCACAATGATATAGATTTCTTTAGGGTTTATACTTAGGAGAAGGATTTTCTGTCATAGTTAATCTGCAGTTTCAAATTTATTTGATAAATAAAAATTGTTATTTAGAGTGGTTTTAATAATATATAATCCCATAAACCATGAATAAGTATAATTTTTCATAACTTTTCCAAAACTTATTATTATCATAATAAGTGATGGCTGTGAAATTGTATCTCACCATGTGGTTTCAACTTACATTTTTTCCAGATCAGCAATGATGTTGAAATCAAAACCGTACATAAGGATTTGGTGTTTCCTCTGAAGGTAAAAATTATATTATATATTAATCACTTTTTAATAAGTGAGCACCTGATCTGTTTGTTTAATTAATTAATGACAGAACCAACAAAATGGTGAGTCTTTTCAAAGAGAATTGGAGAGAGTGAAGTATTTGTAGTGACTGAAAGAAAGAATGCTTAAATGAGATAGCTAATTTTCATACAAAACTAGTTAATATCCTACAGTGTAATGAAACTGAAACTTTTTGGATTTCTTTTCCATTACACAAACATGTTTTGGATCTCTATCACACAATTGTTTTGCATTGCTGTCATACAACAGTAATTTGCAGTGCTGCTGGTTTTCTGGAATTTACCATTTGCACTTGTAGAGTTGAAAACTACTGTCTTCGATAGTAAAGAGCAAGTCAAACAAATAGAAACACCTGAAGAGTAGAGGTTGACACACTCTCTCTGGAAAGGGCCAGATAGTAAATATTTTGGGCTTTGTGAGCCACATGGTCTCTGTAGCAAACTGCTCAACTCTGCTTATGAAAGCGGCTGTAGACAGTACCTAAATGAATGGGTGTGGCTGTGTTCCAATAAAACTTTATTGATTTACAATGAATGTGGCCACAATACTTGACCTGTGGGCCCAAGTTCGAAGCCCTGGATAATCAGATCATCCATAGGTGAGCCTGCTAGAAAACCCTCTGAAAGATGCTGAGAGGACATTCAGCAATCCCTGTGGCTTATTTGGATAATTTTTTTTAACAGTTTCCTCTTTGATCATAAATAATTTCCAAAGATTATTCTTGATCATGAAAAGCTGGTCTCATTGTGTTTGCACCTGATTCATTTACACAGTTACAGTAAAAAGGGAGAGCTACATAGAAGCTACCTTTATTACTGTCAGAAAATCTAGAGCCCTATGGCATTAAGCAACTTGTAAGTCCAGAAAATTAACTTCTGTCTGGAGAAATGGAAGAGCTTCTATTGTTTCAGAGACGTGTTTTATTGCTCTTATTTTCTCTTCTAATCTGAGGCCAGGAAATCAAACCCAAGACGTTTATCTCTACCACTTTTTCCTGCAATGTCTATAAATGTGGGTGAATTCCTCTGCTAAGGTTCCTGGCCAGCCAAGAAGTAGCATTTCTTACTACCTGTAAGGATTGGAAACTTTAAGCCAGAAGTTAGCAAACTCTCTGTAAAGGGCCAGATAGTAAATAGTTTAGACTTTGAGGACTGGGAGCTCTCTGTTGCAACTACTGCGCTCTGCTGTTATAGCACAAAACCTCCATAAAGCACGTGAATGGATGTACTTGTGTTCTCATAAAACTTTATTTACAGAAACAGTTAATGGGTCAGACATGGCCCACACACTATAGTTTTCCTACCTCTGCTTTAATCCATAGAGCAGGTACCAGCCCAGTTTTCTCAACAGGTGTAGAGAGTAAGAAGAGCACACCAATACTGCAGGATGAATTTGTCATTTTAACAAAGCAAAACCTAGTTCTAGTTTTGCATCAATATATAATTTGATACTAAAGGAATCATGCCCTTAAAAAAATCTTTTGAATAAACTTATCAAAAGTGAGTCACCTTTGGCAAAATTTTAACACATTTTATCGCTTTTTTTCAGACTAATTATTTGCCCATGCTATAAACCAAGGCAAATGGAATTTCCTTCTTTAAAACAAATTTATATTTTGTTCTTCACTATCAGCTTTCACATCTTAGAACAACCAGGACATAAAAAACTCTTTTTTTGCCTAAAAAAAACACCTCCCTACCTTTCATATTAAATCGTACCTCTATGCTTTTATTGCTCCTAGGAGAGTCCCACTCATGTATGTTAATTATAACTTTTTACCAAAGTATGTAATGCCTGTTTCACAGAAAGAACCAGAAGGTGAGTGGCAACTGTCATATGCAAATGTTTTAACAGAACTACAAAGATCATTCGCTTATATAACGTGAACACTGCAAAAATTAATACCTTTGTTAACATTACCCAGAGATACAACCACTGTATAATGTGTGAAAACAAAAAGCTAAGAAGCAAAGGATACGCACAGACACATACGCACTTTTGTTGGTAGCTTTCTATCTTACTTAGAAATCAGTCAAGTATTCAAATATTATATAGTAAGCAACTCAATTAATATTGGTCTAAGCTTAAAATTAACTAAAGGATTTGGCAATTATGTTTAAGTTGACACACTGCAAAAAATAATTACTATTGATATAAATCATTTGTCAGAATTTTAATTCAATTTAAGCACATAATTTTATAGTTCTCATAACCTGACACATAATACTAGCATGTAAGCAATATAAACTTCTTTAGTAAATAAACCAGTATAAGAAGTTTAGGAAGATTGGATTAACCAAAAAATAAAATTAAAAGAATTTTTAAAAATCTACATCTTTATTTTAAAAAATAAAATATGCATTTGTGTTAAACTGTACATCAATAAAACCAGAAAACACATCTAGCTGTTGTGAAAGCAAGTTTATGACAACACTCTGATTTTTTTCAAGGATTATTTTTTATTATGTGAGCTCAGATTCTGATTTAGCAGTTTCTATGAAAAACGTTTTTTCTTAAAAGCCTAGCACATTTAAAACATTAGAAATTTAGTTCATTTGTTTCTGGGAGTTATGAGAATATGAGATTTAAATAAGTTCTTATTAATGCCCATAAACCAACTAGAACAGAACTATTTTATTTTAAGGGACTTTAAACTTAATTTATTAGCATATTCTGCCTATTAATATGTACATCCAGACATATATGCATCACACTTATGGAATGGGAAGCAGAGTCTCTTTATTGCAGATACAGAAAGCTTGAAGCTTCTGCTGTATAACGTCAGTCATGGGACAGAATAAAACAGAAAACAGAAAAGCACAGCTCAGATTGTTATGGAAAAGACTTCAGTGGAGAAGTGGTAGGCACTCAGAGGGTTGGAGAGTCAGGTATTTTATTATACCGGTGGGCCCAGATGAGCTAACACTCCAAAATCTGGACCCCAAGCTAGGTCTTACAAGGCTTTTATAGGCAGACTTTTCTGGGTTCTTTTAAGTTTTGTTCTCTCAGCATTCATATAGCCAGTACAGTAGTCGTTGTGATAAGCAAGCACATTTATAAAAGCGGAAGCAGAGCAGTTGATTATCAGTAAAGCTGATACAATAAGCAAGTTCTGTTCTAAAGGCAAAACAAGCTACTGAAAGAATTAATTTTGTATTTTTCCAACAAGATCTTAAAGGTCTGTTCTCTCTAGTGGAAGCGAGGCATGTTTGCACAAACACACAAATGAAAAAGTCTAGGAAGACAGTTCTCTATTATCTCTCACCCAGTGAGCCCAGATTGCTATCTCTACATAATGGAGGTTGCCTCATGGTTAGACCACACACCCTCCAGTTAGTGCTAACCCCATTGGGCCAGGATGTTTGGGGATTTTGCAAATCAGAACTGGAGGCCAACATAGTCAAAAGCTAGAAGCAAAAGTAAAAACAAAGCACAGAGTTAAGAAAAAGAAGAAAGAAAACAAAAGAAGGAAAGAAGGAGGAAAGGAAGAAAGGAAGGAAGGAAACAGAGAGAGAAAGAGAGAAAAATGAGAGAATGAAAGGTACAGGAGCAAACTCTTACTGCCTCTGTGGATTTATCCAGAAGTTAAGAAAAGACACGCAGGCCTAAACAGCCCATGAGGGGCACTTCCTGATCAACACCGTTTAATTGGCTATAGAAGGTAAGCCAACTGGAAATCTCAGTAGAACCTCCCAAGTTGTCAAATATAATTTTCAGAAAGCTAAAAACCATGTCTCTCATGCAAACATAAAGTAAGCATGTGTTAAAGACTTATGTGACTCATCCACGAGGAACCAGCGAGGTGATAAGGCTGGTTCTCTGATCTACATCTAAATATTTATTTACTCATTCCCTGCTCAGATCCTTCAGTGGGCCCTTCTTTTGTTTGTTTGTTTACTTTCTGACATCTGATTGGCATGGAAAGTCAAAAAAGATGAGAAAAATCTTAGATCACATGGAAAGCAACATTTACAATAAAACTCCCTGCCTCTTTATCAAGACTTTTTGACTCCAAGTCCGGAGTTCTTTTTACTGCACTGTAACTACCTCTGCCAAGACACAATCCTTGTCTTCTAAATCCTTGTAAAAACTTCGGAAACACGAGCAATGAACAAACAGGAAACCCAGCGTTCACTGTGGACTTACTTGGTTACAACAATGCATGGAGCAGTCAGGAACAGAGTAAGAGATGTTCAGTAAAAGATGTTCAAGGGAAACGGACACGTAGAGTTTGTTTTTTGTTTTGCTTTTTCTTTTTTGTTTTTTGGTGGCAGGCCAGTAAAGGGATCTGAATCCTTGGCCTAGTATTATCAGCACCACACTGCAAACGAGTGAGCTAACCAGCCAGCCCCTGATTTCCTT
Source organism: Cynocephalus volans (assembly GCF_027409185.1). Taxonomy (NCBI): domain Eukaryota; kingdom Metazoa; phylum Chordata; class Mammalia; order Dermoptera; family Cynocephalidae; genus Cynocephalus; species Cynocephalus volans. Next base: position 2,907,059 of record NC_084474.1, on the reverse strand, counting down.
TGCAGTATGTTTAGGGGGTACATTAGTCCGTTTCGTGTTGCTATAACAGAATACCTGAGACTGGGTAATTTATAAAGAAAAGAGGTTTATTTGGCTTATGATTCTGGGACAGTTGCATCTGGCATGGGCCTCAGGCTGCTTCTACGCATGGCGGAAGGTGGCAGGGAGCTGGCGGGTACAAGCAGATCACATGGTGAGAGGAAGCAAGAGAGAGGAAGAGAGAGAGAGAGAGAAGGTGCCAGGGTCCTTTAAACAATCAGCTCTTGTGGGAACTAATAGAGCGAGAACTCACTCATTAATCCCCCCTCCCCCAGGAGAGCATTAATCCATTCATGAGGGATCCACCCCCGTGACTCAAAAAGCTCCCAACACTGCCACATTGGAGATCAGATTTCCACATGAGTTTTGGAGGGGACAACACATCCAAACTCCATCAGGGGGGTTCAAGATAAGTGAATCATCAACTTACAACTAAAAACTTGGTTTATGTTTTGTTACTGAAGTCTTGGAAAGATAATCAGAGAATTAATGAACACATATGTGTTTTTCTCTGGCAATAATAGGTTTTGGCTTTTTCAGAAGTAAGATTGAATTATAAAATATTCCATGTACATCCATGTTACATACTTCTGATTTTTATTGTGAAATCTCCAGACATAAGTACAGGGAAAATTAATCCATATGCCCTTCCTCCCTAAAGTGAAATAACTTTGAATATCAGTGTTTAAGGCAATACAAGAAAAATGTTGCTTGAACCTTGAACAATGAGCAAGGTGAGAAAGCAAGAAGAAACTGGCTTTTCTGTAAAGTTTTAAAAAATAAAGGAAGAAACTATCTTCTAAATAAATAGCTTAATTCTAAGCAAAGTGTGAGTCAGAAACCATAGCAGATCCCTAAATCCAAAATGTAGTTAGAATAACCTCAGACACTTAAGGCAATGTTGGAAACCTGGAGAACCTGTAACATTGATTCTTTGGGAAAAAAAGGAAATCCCCAAGTGAATTTGATAGGGTCGAATCGAGGTGAAGACGGCGTGTTTAAGGCGAGTGAGCAAGTGTGAGTGCGTGTGTGGGAATAATTGTTGCTCTGAGAGCTGCTCCTCCGCGTGCTCACCTTTATGCGAGGAAGAAACTATGGCCTCCAGAAACTTCCCTGTGGAATCACTGCTGCAAAGCTGCTCTGAAAGAAGACAGAGCTGCTCTTCATATGAAAAGATAGTGGCAAGTGGGAGTGAAGTCACTCACCAGAGCAATGTTTTTTAAGAATATGAAGCAGATATGACTCGACAGGTCTTTCCGTTCAAACATTTGAAGTTTGAGTTTGGATTTCATAGTATTGCAATTCTCCTGCCGAGTTTAGACATCCTAGCTATTTTGTTTTTATTTCCTATTAGTAGATATCTATAATCCTCAATGGATCTTCATTATGGTCCATTACCAACAGATGAATTTATTAATAACTTATGGAGAATTTTTAAAGACAGAGTTCGGGCAGCCTCACATATTCTGATTTAACAGGTCTAAAATAGGCACGAGAAATGAGCATGTATCTTTAAATACTTTTTAGAATTTCTGGTGATCAGCAGATTTAAGGATCATAACATTACTTAGGAGCATTGGGAGAAGAATTGAGTACATAGATTAGTCTGCTTATCTTGGAAGGTGAATTCCAGAAGATGCAGAGATGAGTTTTAGAGAGAAGGGAGCAGCAGAATGTTAGATCAAGAGAGAGAGAAGGTTTGGCAAATTTTTGGAATGAGTGTAGAGAAAATTTTTTTAAATGACCTAAGGAGCTTATATTTGGGGCCATGGTAAAGATAGCAGAATATCGCTTAATTTGCCTAAAGACAGCCAAGATCAAACGTCCAGATAGTTCCCTCAGGCCTTTCAGGACATAGCTGCAGGCTGGTAAGACCAGCTGGCTGTGGGGAAGGCTGTGGAAGGTCCGCCTCATCCTCAAGAGGGAGGGGCAGCAGGGGTGCTGCACGCTCAGTGCAAGGAACATGCCCCGGCCATGAGATCATGTCACATGTCAAATTAAGGCCATCTCATAAAGCATTTTTTCCTACCTGCATATAGTGCCTTTCTGAGAAAGGGACAAGTTTGAATAATTGTGCCTTTAGGTAAGGCACAATTTGTTGTCACTTGTATTACCTTGTGATTCAACACTCGATGCATCTTAGTTGAATTTTCCTGAGGGGAGGCTGTGGGAGGCAGAAAGATGAGGCTTGCCACAGTGGGAGCGTAGACATTAACCAGGGAGACAAGGCCATCACAGGCCTTGAATCGTGACCCCCAAAAGATATATTCATGTCTTAATTACCGGAACCTGCGATGACATCATCCCGATGGGCCTTAACATTGGCAAGTGTCTTTATGAGAGAAACAGAGAGGAGAGACGGAGAGGAGGAGGCCACATGGGGACGAAGGTGGAGATCAGTTATGCAGCCACAAGCCGACGAACACCTGGAACCAACTGAGCTGGAAGGGGTGAGGGAGGATTCTCCCCGAGAGCCTGCAGAGGGAGCACGGCCCTGCCCACACCTTGATTTTGGACTGCTCACCTCCAAAACTATGGGAGAATAAAGTGAGTTATTTCAAGCCACTCAATTTGTGGGGATCTGTGACAGTAGCCCTGGGGAGCTAATGTGTCCCTCTATCACAACGACGTGGGGAGGCATTCTTCTATCCCCATGGTTCTGTGTGACACGGCTGTCATGGAAAAGGAAAGAGAGGTGAGGCCCACAAAGAGGTGAGCAAAGGCCTCCAGTTACTGGGAATGGCAGATGGTGAGGAAGACGGTGGAGGGATGCTTTCCAAGAACCATGCCACCAGGTGGGATGCCAGCCGTGCTTGCGAGTCAGGCAGCCAAGAACAGAGACACGGAGGACAGAGCAGTGGCAGAGGCATGGGAGCCGGCAGCTTCAGAGAATTTCAGCAGCCAGTTGAATAACCACAGCTGCCCTGGATTGTTCCCTGGGAATGGAGGGTCGACAGGAGGAGGTTCCTGGCGGCAGCTCCATGACAGAGATTACTGTCTCGTTGCCCCCTCATCTCAAATACCAGGGTGGTGGTGGAGGCACAAGATTCTGCACTCCGTGCTTACTCACTGGATGTGAAGTGCTGGTTTTTTCTGAATTATCCTTAGACTACAGCACTGTGATACACAAAACCCAAATGCTGCCTGAGGAGATAATTGCTAGAGAAGGAAAAGTGGCTTTGGAGGAATCTGTGTTTTCGACAAGAGGCACCCCAGGGAGGACGACATCGTCAAACTAGTACTGCTTAAGTATCTGCTCACCGTTCATTAGCAGAGAAGGGAACAAAGGAATTTCTGTTAATAAATATCTTGAACAGAATTTGATATCAAAGTTTTAAGGAAACTCTTCCACTTACTAATTACTTTCATTTGCTAAAGCAGACCAATACGCGTGGAAAAATAAAGAAACGAACAGACGTTGTAAAACGTTCTCTGTTTTCAATAGGTCTTTGTTCTCCAGTTTATTTTCATTATTTTCAGGAGCAGACAACCTCTTGAGACACATACTAATGGTTTATGATGTACATAATTTAAAATATTATTTATTTTAGTAAACCCTACTACATCCTATACTGTTTTGTCCAGAACTTCAACGAACTGAAATTGGTGACATGAGGGCCTCAGAAACTCGGCACACGTAGGTCCATGCTAGGAAGGGGTCCTTTAAAATTTCTGCTCCAGACTTCCATCTACTTCTGTTGGTTTAAAAGCAATTTGTGGCTTACCGGGTGTATGAAAAGTTGTGCTTGAAAATGAGTGGAGCATCGCCACATCTCTGTGGCTTTTTGTTCTTTGTAAATGGACCTCTCGGGCAGCTGCCTTTCCTTCTGCCCTGAGCCCGGGTCTGGGTCTCAGGACAGTCTGCGTCAGCCTGCTTTCTCCGCAGACTGTGCCTGCTGGTCACGGGAAGGCTGTGGAAGGTGCTCTCAGTCTAATTGTCTCCATCCTGCAGGGCACAATGCATGTCCTGTAATTTCCAATAAGCCTCTCAGGATGCCATAGTTTACCCAAAACCCGTTTCTATCGATCCATTGCACTGATGGAACTTAATTAATTAACATTTTCTAGTAAAACTTTGAATTTACAAAGTGCTTTCTCATAAATGATATATTTTAACCATTTTGAAAAGCTTTTGTGGTAGGGTTTGTTATTATTGTTTTGTATTTTCAAGGCAGTGAAAGTTGAAGTGATGTGTCCTGGATCACACATGCGGTGAGCAATAGCCTCTGGAGTCTAACCCAGGAAGCACATTCTTTTTTTTTTTTTTTTTTCTTTTTGGTGCACAAATACCATGTTTTATTGATTCTAAAATGCATTTTTTGTTACCTCTTAATATCTCTAAAACTGTTCCAACATGTTAAATCAGCACCATTTGTGTTTCTTAAGAGTAAGAAATATAACGGTGTTTCCTACAGGACTGCTGTCTTAGAGTGGATGGGATGTTGTATTTAATGGGGACTCACCATATGCCAGGAACAGAGCAGGGCACTAGAAATAAAACTGAATGACACAATCACATTTCCCACTCCTGAGGCGTTTCCAGTGTTTTATCCTGCATCATTACACCCCCACCCCTAGCCTGCTGTAAAACTGTTTTCTGTTTTGTCCCATGTGTTAGAAACAACAGTGTTGATGAGACGACCAGCCACTTGAAGTGCTGCGTCTAGCTGAATTACCTTCCTTTATGTAACCCATGATATCTTTGTAGTGTATTTTTTCTGTGGCTAACTTTGGCTTTCCACCCCAAATAGAAAGAGGTCCGAGGTGGTGAAATCATGATATTGATTCAGATTTTTAAAAATATTTTTTCTAGAACTTGGGAAACAGCTGGGCCAGTGACATGAAAACACGAACATGTCTGCAGTTTTGCTACACTGTAATTTACCACTACAGCATCTGATGCCTTAGGAGCACAGGGGTGGTTGATAGGTAGACCCCCCCCACACACATATACTACCCCAACACACCACCGTGGCACTGCCAAAAACAAGACAAAACTAAACTAAAATAGACTCCATTTCTTTGTAGCAGCCCCGGCATTAGCAGCAGCTACAGGCTCAGGTGCAGTGAGGTTCTGAGAAACAGTGGGTCTGAAAAACCTGAGGCAGCCCTGGCTTTCCTGCTAACCAGCTGTCAGTCTCTGAACCTCCACCGACTTATCTTGAAGATGAATGCATTAGACTGAATGATCTCCAGGTCCCTCCTGGCTTTAACAGAATAAGAAGTGAAAGCCAGCTAAGGCTTGGTTCTATTTCTCCACCATGTGCTTCCAAGTACAGGCTACCATTCAGCAGAAGCTGGCCCCTAATTAAAGGGACACAGCACTTGGGTGACAACTAGCTCTGGAAAGTCCCAGGTCAGCAGAACAAGCCATGGCTTGCTTTCAGGGTAATTGATTAATCCCTGCAGTGGCAGGAGGCAGAGATGGCTGGTGACTAAACACCCTTCTGCCCGCTGTCTGGCAGAGAGTGGCAGAGAGCGTGAGAAAAGCAGGAAGGATTCTGTTGCACAAATGGTGATTACTCTCAGAGATCTGTACCCAACCTGTGCCAGCTCTCCTACCCAGGTCACTACTGACCATTGGAATTTAAATCCTGGCCTGCAGTTTTACTGTTTTCTTTTTGTTTATTTTAATTTTTGAAGCAAGAATGCACTTGCATGTGTGTGCCTTTGTTTGAAATCATATTCCCTAGGAAATAACCAGGTCGTTTTATGTGCACAAGGCTACGTTTTCTTCCTTCAGATATCTCATCTCAGAAGGGGCCGAGGTGTCGGGGTCCTTAAAAACACCTGGGAACATGCTGGTGACTTCCAACTCATGGCTGCTTATAGAAGGAGGCTTTTGGAATCACCAACACTTCTGTGCAGGCTGTGAGGTACAGCAAGTGATACAGTCACAGGAGAAACCAAAGCCAGTGAAGAGCTGTAAATACATTGGAGACGCTCTGGTCCAAACTGTGCATTCACACAGTGGCTCCAGCATGTACACTCATCCTATCACGAGGCATTGAACTGGAAAGCAGAGTTTCCCCAAGACGGCACATCAGGAACGGAGGCAGAGAGGAATCCAAGGAGGTGAGGCATCGGGTAGAAACACGTTAGTCAACAGAAATGCAGAATTAGTGCAGATCCTGAGACTTCTGCTGCCATGTGTTTTATTTTCTCAAGTTAGAAGGAGAGGTCACGTTGCTGTGGTGGAAAGCTCGGTAAATGTGACACCAGATGCTCGGGTTTTGGCTCTTCTGCTCTGGGAGGCACAGCACAGTAGAGAAAGCTCCGGGTGCCACGTGTGAATGGGCTCTGTGATCCCTTCTGCAGCACCTCCCGCAAGTGTGCGCACCATCATTCCTACTAGATCTCACTGTATCGCGGGCTACTATGTGCTTTTTCTTTTTTCTCCATACCTGTTTCTATGTCTGTGAGGGTACTTAAAAAAGTTCCTGAAATGATTTTAATTCTATTTTTCCATGAACTTTTTGAAGTACCCTCAGATTTTTTTTTTGACAAAGAAAATGTATGATAATTTCGGTTCTATCACATGTTAGTGGTTATAAGCATCAGTTTTTTTACCCTTTCCAAGTCTGAATAGTCGTAGATACTTGCAGAAATATTGATGTAATTACAGGAGATAATACAGTGAACTTGGCATATAGTAGTTGCTCAATAAACATATTCACATTCCTCTGAGTGACCTTGCATAATTTATTTATTTTCACTGATTCTCTATTTTATCATCAGAGAAAAGGGAATGATGATAATAACAAACCTTGTGGTAATAAAAAGTGAATGTAACAAAATATGTGAAAATGCTTTAGGAATGACAGGAAATGTGGGGCGTAAGTTCCGAATATAGTGATACAAAACGTCTCATACAACCATTGCCATTATGTCGTAGTGCTGTATACATTGACGTAAAATGAGGCCTGCTATACACTTATCAGAACAGCTAATTTTTTTTTCTTAAAGTGATAATTCCAAATGCTGGCAAAGGTGCAGAGAAACTGGATCACACATACATTCTGGTGGGAACGTGAAACGGTACAGCCACTCTGGAAGCTTTTTATAAAACTAAATATGCAATTAACACACAAACCAGTGGCATTTATCCCAGAGAAATGAAAACCTGAATTCCCCAAACACCTGTATGTGGATGTTCATAGCAGCTTTATTCTTAGCAGACAGAAATTGGAAATGAGCCACGTGTCCTTCCTCAGCGGGTGAATGGTCAACCCACGGTGGACATGCACACAGTCACATACTATGCAGCAAAGCAGAGGAGGGGGCTGTGACATGCACAGCTTGAGTGGGCATCAGGGAATCACGCTGAGTGAAAAAAGCCAAGCGTGAAAGGTTATTGTCTTAGTCCATTAGGGCCGCTATAACAAGATACCTTAGACTGGGGAACTTACAGATAACAGAAATGTATTGCTTACAGTTCTGGAGGCTGGGAAGCCCCAGGTCAAGGGGCTGGCACATTTGGTGTCTGGCGAGGGCTGCTCTCTGCTTCCTGCTATGTCCTCACATGGCAGAAGGGGTGAACAGGCTCCTGCAGGCCCCTTTTAGAAGGACACCAATCCCGTTATGAGGGCTCTGTCCTCATGACCTAACCACCTCCCAAAGTCCTCACCTCTTCGTACTATAGCATTGAGATTAGGTTTCAACATAAGAAGGGGGGCAGGGGACACAAATATTCAGACCATAACAGTTCTATACTGTATAATTCGACTTAAATAACATTCTTGAAATGGCAGTGTTATAGAACTAGAGAACAAGGTAGAGATCGAAGGGGTTAGGGATAGGGGAGGGGACTGGAGGGAGGTGGGTGAAGTTATAGACCAGCGATGTGAGCCTCGATCCGTGCAGTGCCGGAACTGATTGTGTCCTGACTGTAGTGAAAGGCACATGAGCTTACATGCGTGGTAAGATTGCATAGACACACGCGCACACACACGAGTACAGGGAAAACAGGAAAACTGCAATAAAATTAGTTGATTGTATCAATGTCAATATGCTGGTCTTGATATTACAGGGTAGTTTTCTAAGACGTGTCCATGAGGAACTGGGTAAAAGATACATGGTATTTCTCTGTATGATTTGTAACAACTGGATATGAAACAAAAATTATCTGAAAATAAAAAGTTTACTTAAAAATGAGACTTACAGTACTTGTTAAATGAAAAAGCAGCCTGCTTTTATGAAACATGCATAGTGAACGTTGGAGGAATTATATACTCTTAGTCAAGGTTCAATTGCATGTAACAGAATCCGCTCTGGCTAGTTTAGGCACAAAGGGATTTAATACAGAGAAGGCAAAGTCACTGGAAAGCTTGAGGTGCAGGCTTTAGCCTGTGCTTCAGTAATAACTCCCCAAACAACACTGTAGCACAGGCCACTAAAGAGCTGTCACAAGCAGTAGACACATCAGGAAGCCACTGCAGCAGCTTCTGACTTGAGCCCCACGGCTGCAGCCGCTACTGCACCAGCAACACGGGCGCTGCGTGCCGGACTGAACCGACCGCAGCAGGGGCCTGTGCTGCGTCCTTTACTGATTCACCACCTGTGCTGCTGTCCGGAGAAACTGCAGATGCGGCAGAAGCACCTTCCCCCTTCCAAACCTCTGGCTGCGCTTTGGCCTGGGGGCAGATGGATCAGGAGAGAAGCCTGAGGTTTGAGGAAGTCTGGAAAATACACGCTTTCCATGTCCAGCTTCTAAAGTGAAGTAAAGCTTGCTATGGAAATTTGAAGGGAGCTTAGTGAGCCATTGTGCAGCACTTGCCACAGCTATATACCAAAATTTCTAGTGGATCTCTCCGTATCATGTGATAAAATACCATTTTTCTTTTTTCTCCATGTCTTTTTTTTAAAATGTATGACAATATTAATAAAAACAAAAAGCTATTCCACTTTGTAGAGTCTAACCGAACAAGTAATCAATGAGCCAGTTGGAGGGCTGGCCAGTTAGCTCAGCTGGTTACAGTGCAGTATAATAACACCAAGGTCAAGGGTTCAGATCTCCTACCAGCCAGCCGCCAAAAAAAAAAAGTTGTCCCAGTGAGCCAGTTGGGGGCACAGTGATTGGGACCTGATCATTTTTAAATACCTTTGAAGTCTGAGAGCCTATGTTTATAGGAACAATGGCCATCCCAGCCTAGAAAGTTTCAGGCCCAGGGTTAACAACAAAAATGTCTGCAATAAGAGGTAATGTAAGTGAGTGGGACAGGCTGGGTGAGACCACGCAGAGTGCGGAGACCGCAGCAAACCTGTTCCATCTGAAGTCACTGTTTGGCTCCAGCTAATTATTGCCATGTGGAAATTGAGGCCCGGGATTATCCAACCTTCTGATTGTTAAAGGGATCTTTATAAACTGTGTCATGATTTTAAATGTTGGTTTCAACACATTTAAATCTTGGCTACTGATTGCAACAAAACCAGAAGCTCCTTGTTGGCTTGTTCTGTAGTGTTGTTAAGGGAATCATTCCTGGAAGCTTGAATTTAAATATTTTTACTAACATCATGAAGTCCAAACAGGACACCTCTTCAAGCCGATTTTTCCAGAGAGCCACAAAGTACTCAAGTTCTGCTTTAAGACCTTGAGGCGCCTGAAACTCTGTCTTTGAAATTCCAGCAGATACTTTTCGGAACAGCACTGACTCCATTGGAGGAAATCCAGTGAAGCCAATGGTCGTTGCCTTCGTGATAGGAACGTGTGGGGTTTTCGCAGAACACCCAGTGGCACCAAGGCAGAGGTGAGTCCAGAGGCTACCCAGCGGCACTTACTTTGTCCCCACCTTTTCCATGAGTGTCACATCAGCTGGCGAGGCAGGGAACAGGTGCAGGGGATGAGGGGACATTCATACTGGAGATGTCATTTAGTGCTGGATTCAGCCCTTGCAATACCACCTTCACATATATTTGTGAGAGGAAATGGAAAAAAGACAATAGCTGCCAGGGAAAGAAGTGGGCTGATATAAGAACTGTCGACTTTTCTAACAATACTGGTGGCTAACATGTGTGCACTGTTTCCTGTGGGCCAGGCATTGTCCTAGGCATCTTACAGACATTAACTTGTTCGGTCCCCACAATATCCTGTGAGGTAGGTGAGTGCTGGTTTTCCCATATTAAAAATAAGAAAACAGAGGCACAGAGAGGTCAGGCAACGTACTGGATCCAGGCCTTGTCAGGCCAAAGCCGGCCTACTAATGGCCTACACTGCTCTCAGTGTCAGGCAACTGGGTGACGGATGCTGTTGTTTCTGCACCTGACAGTCAAGGGGCCAGCTGCAGTGGTGTCCTTGGCTCCTTCTGATGCTATGAACACAACCTTGCAGTGTCTGCCCCCAGCAGAGCCACCTGCCTCTCAGCTCCTGCCTGGGTTCCCTGTGGCCTCTGAGGGGTGAAACCTACTAGTCACACCTGCGTAGACAAATGAGAATTAACTACCCATAGTGGTGAACTTTGGCCAATAAAAAATAAGAATCCACAGATAAACTCTTCTTTCCTAACTTTGGAGAGTAGTTCTGTATTGTTTCTTTGAAGATATCCAGCAAGACTGAAAAATCAGCTTGTCACATGGCCATGCTCCGCCCTGTTACACGCCTCCTTGTGTGTCCTCCCTCTTTCCCTGCCTCGCTTTACCTTTCCTATACTCAATTTCCCTGGAATTGACTCCCCAGTAAAGTGTGAACACGCAGTCATCTGCCTGTGCTCTGTGTTCTAGGGAACCAGCTAAGAGAAATAACTCATCCAAGGTTCTACAGCTGGTGAGTACCAGGGCCAGCATCAGGGGGCCCACAATTTTGTTCCCAGAGTTTGTATTTTTATTGTTGTTGTTTTTGTTGTCACCTACAGACACAAGCTATTTGAAACAATTTTGGTGAAGAGAAAAAAAGGGGGAATAAGGAAAAGCATTGAGCATATTACGGACAGGAGCTATCCTAGGAGAGGTGGCCTGGGGATAGCAGGCCCTTCCCTGCCACCTTTTCCATTTTCATGTCTTTAAATTTTATCATTATACAATGTAAACATTTTTTGTGGCCCTTTGCCAATTTCTCCCTAACATCTCTTCCTCTCTCCTTTTCCCACAATTGGTGTCCTCAGTTCCATTCTTTTCTTCTGAAAGTTCAAAGAATTATTGTGATTGTTTAACCTTCTTTTTCTTTTCTTTCTTTCTTCCTTTATTTTTTTCACCTCCCACACATTACTGAGAACATGTGGTATTTCTCTTTCTGTGCCTGGCTTATTTCACTTAACATAATTTTCTCTAAGTTTATCCATGTTACCACAGATGGCAGAATTTCAATTTTTTTTTTTATTGCAGAGTAGTATTCCATGGTGTATATATACTACATTTTCCTTACCCAGCCTTCCGTCGATGGACATTTAGGTTGATTCCAACTCTTGGCTATTGTAAATAGAGCTGCGATGAACATGGGAGTGCAGGTGTCTCTTCCACATGATGATTTCCATTCCTTTGGGTATATACCCAGTGGTGGAATTGCTGGATCGTAGGGCAGTTCTATCTGTAGTTGTTGAAGGAACCTCCATGCTGTTTCTCATAGTGGCTGCATTAATTTACAGTCAAGTCAACGGTGTAGGAGGGTGCCACTTTCTCCACGTCCTCATCAGCATTTGTTATTCTCTGTCTTTATGATGCTGGCCAGCCTAACCGGTGTGAGATGATATCTCAAAGTGGTTTTGATTTGCATTTCCCTGATGCTTAGTGATGTTGAGCATTCTTTCACACGTGTCTCTTGGCCATCTTCATTTGTCTGCCCTTCCTTTGAGAAATGCCTATTCAGCTCTTTTGTCTGTTTTTAATCGGGTTACTTTTTTTTTTACTTTTAAGTTGTTTGAGTTCCCTATATGTTCTAGATAGTAGTCACTTGTCAGATCCACAGTTTGCGAATATTTTCTCCCATTCTTTAGGATGTCTTTTCACTCTATAACTATTTCTTTTGCTGTGCAGAAGCTTTATTAGCTTGATATAATCCCATTTGTTTATTTTCTCTTTTGTTGCCTGTGCTTTTGGGGTCTTGTTCATAATGTCTTTGCCCAGTCATACTTCCAAAAGTGTTTCCCCTATGTTTTCTTTTAGCAGTTTGATAGTTTCAGGTCTTATATATAAGTCTTTAATCCATTTTGAGTTGATTTTGGTATACGGTGAGAGGTACAGGCCTAGTTTCATTCTTCTACATATGGCTGTCCAGTTTTCCCAGCACCACTTATCGAAGAGGCAGTCTTTTCCCCAATGTATGCTCCTGCTGCCCTTGTCAAATATCAGTTGGTTGTAAGTATGTGGGTTGATTTCTGGGTACTCTATTCTGTTCCACTCCATCTGAGTCTCTGTTTTTATGCCAGTACCATGCTGTTTTGGTTACTATACCTTTGTAGTATAATTGAAGTCAGGTAGTGCTATGCCTCTGGCTTTATTTATTTATTTATTTTTTGCTCAGGATTGCTTTGGCTATTCAGAGCTTTTTGTTGTTCAACATGAATGTTAGGATTGTGTTTTCTATTTCTGTGAAGAATGTCATTAGTATTTTGACAGGGATTGCATTGAATACGTAGATCGCTTTTGGTAGTATGGACATTTTCACAATGTTAATTTTTCCAATCCAAGAGCATGGAGTGTCTTTCTATCTTTCTGTGTCCTCTTTAACACACAAAAATCAGTTTGTTTGGTTTTTTTGTAACTATTGTAAATGTGCTTGCTTTCTTGATTTCATTTTCTCCTGGAGTATAAAAATGCTACTGATTTTTGCATGTTGATTTTGCATCCTACAGCTTTACCAAAATTGTTTATCAGCTCTAAGAGGCTTTTGATAGTGTCTTTAGGTTTTTCTATGTATATGGGATTATGTCATCTGCAGACAGGGACAGTTTGACTTCCTCTTTTCCAATCTTGATGCTCTTTATTTCTTTCTCTTTCCTGATTCCTCTGGCTTGTACTCCCAATACTATGTTAAATAGGAGTGGTGAGAGTGGGCATCCTTGTCTTGTTTCCACTCTTAAGGGAAAAGCTTTCAACTTTTCTCCATTCAGGATGAAATTGGCAGTGGGTTTGTCACATGTAGTTTTTATTGTGTTGAGATACTTTCCTTCTATAACTAATTTGCTGAGAGTCTTTATCATGAAGGGATATTGAGTTTTATCAGATGCATTTTCTTTACTTATTGAGAAAATCACATGGTTTTTGTCTTTGATTTTGTTGATTTGGTGAATCACATTTATTGACTTGTGTATATTGAACCATCCTTGCATCTCTGGGATGAATCCCACTTGATCATGGCATATAATTTTTTTGATGTGTTTCTGTATTCTGATTGCTAATATTTCATTGCGGATTTTTACATCTATATTCATCAGAAATATTGGCCTATAGTTTTCTTTTTTTTGTTGTATCTTTGTCTGGTTTTGGTACAGGGTGATGCTGGCCTCATAGAATGAGTTTTGGAGAATGGCCTCTGATTCAATTTTTTGGAATAATTTGAAGAGAAGTGGTATTAATTCCTCTTTAAATGTCTGGTAGAATTCAGCAGTAAAGGCTTCTGATCTGATCCTGGGCTTTTCTTCATTGAGAGACTGCTGATTACTGCCTCAATCTCATTGTTTGTTATTGGTCTGTTCAGGTTTTCTATTTATTCTTGGTTCAGTTGTGGTAGTTTGTATGTATGCAGAAATTTATTCATTTCCTCCAGCTTTTCAAATTTGTTGGCGTTTCATTGTTTATAATTTCCTCTAATGATTTTTTGTGTTTCTGTGGTATTTGTTGTAATTTCTCCTTTTTCATTTCTGATGTTTGTTATTTGGGTCTTTTCTCTTCTTTTTTTTAGTTAGCCTAGCTAATGGTTTGTTTATTTTGTTTATCTTCTCAAAAAAACAATTTTTTGTTTCAAAGATCTTTGTATTGTTTTGGGGGTGTTTTTCATTCAGTTCTGCTCTGTCTTAATTACTTCTTTCTGTCTACTAATTAGGGGATTGGATTGCTCTTGTTTTTCTAGTTTTTTTGGGGTGTAGGTTATTTATTTGAAATCTTTCTATTCTTTTGATGTAGGCATTTATTGAAATAAACTTCCCTCTTAGTACTGCTTTTATCCCACAGGATTTGGTATGATGTGTCTTTATTTTTGTTAGTTTCAAGAAAATTTTGGATTTCTTGTTTAATTTTTTCTTGAACCCATAGGTTGTTCAGAAGCATGTTGTTTAATTTTCATGCATTTGTGTAGTTTCCTGAGTTTTGTTTGTTATAGATTTCTACTTTTAATTTGTTGTGGTCTGAAAAGATACTTGAAATGATTTCAGTTTTTAAAAATTTGTTGAGACTTGATTTGTAACCTAACATGTGTTTGATCCTGGAGAATGTTCCATGTGCTGATGAAAAGAATGTATATTCTGTAGTTTTTGGATGAAATGTTCTGTAGATATCTGCCAGGTCCAGTTGTTCTAAAGTGTAGTGTAAGTCCTATGTTTCTCTGTTGATTTGTTGCCTAGATGTTCTGTCCAATACTGAGAGAGAGGTGTTCAGGTCCCCTACTATTATTATATTGGGGTCTATCTCTTTCTTTAGGTCTAATAGTGCTTGCTTTTTATATCTGGGTGATCCAGTGTTGGGGGCATATATACTTATGGTTTTTATGTCTTCTTGCTGGATAGATCTCTTTATCATTATATAGTGGCCTTCTTTTTCTCTTTTTATGGTTTTTTGTTTAAAATCTATTTTATCTGATATAAGAATAGCTACTCATGCTCATTTTGTGTGGTATATCTTTTTAAATCCCTTCATTATTAGTCTGTGTGTGTCTTTACAGGTGAGGTGAGTGTCTTGAAGACAGCATATAGTTGGGTCTAGCTTTTCAATCTAATCAGTCAGTCTGTGTCTTTTCAGCAAGGAGTTTAATCCATTTGCATTTAGGGTTGTTGTTGAAAGGCATTGTCTTACTTCTGGCATTTTATCAATTTTCATTTTGATGTTTTAAATATCTTTTGTTCCTTCATTCCCCTTCTATTATTTGTCTTTGATGTATGTTGGTTTTTGAGGTGGTAAGATTTAGTTTCTGTCTCTTTCTCATTTGCATTTTTGTTCTACCAATGGATTTTGTTTTTTATTGTGTATTCATGGTAGTTATTACCATTCTTGGATTCCAGATGCAGGACTCCCTTAAGAATTTCTTGCAGTGTTGGTTGTGTGGTGGTAAACTCTCACAGCTTTTGTTTTTCTGGGAAATACACTATTTCTCCCTCATTTCTGAAGGATAGCCTTCCTGAGTATAGTATTCTTGGCTGGCAGTTTTTTTCCTTTAGTATCTTGAATATGTCATCCCATTTTCTTCTCACCTGTAGAGTTTCTGTCAAGGAATCTGCTGTTAGTCTGATAGGGGCTCCCTGATAGGTGACTTGATGCTTCTCTCTTATTGCTTTTAGGATTCATTTTTTTATCTTTGAGCTTTGCCAGTTTGACTATAATGTGTTTTGGAGAGGACCTTTTTGGATTGAATCTGTTTAGGGAATTTTGGGGACTCCTGGATCTGAAGGTCTATGTCTTTCTCTATACCTGGGACATTTTCCATTATTATTTCATTGAATAGTTTTTCAATGCCTTTTCCTTTCTCCTCTCTTTCTGGAACACCCATGATTTGAATGTTTGTGCACTTAAGATTGTCTGCTAGCTCTCTTAGATTTTATTCACTTTTCTTTAGAACTTTTATCCACCTGATTTGTTTTGAAAAGTCTATTTTCAAGATCATTAATTCTTTCTTCTGCTTATTTTAGCCTGCTGCTTAGGCTCTCAGTTGTGTTTTTTATTTCATTAAATGAATCCTTCAGTTACACAAGTTCTGCTACATTCTTTTTTAAGGTATTGATCTCTTTGTAAATTTCTTCCTTCATATCCTAGATTCTCTTTTTCTTGTTTCATTATGTTGCCTGAGTCTTCTCATATCTCATTGAGTTTCCTTAAGATTGTGGCTCTGAATTCCTTTTCAATCATTTCAAGAGTTTCTGGCTTATTAGGGTCTGGTATTTGAGAATTACTGTATTCTTTTGGTGGTGTCATATTTTCTTGGGTTATCATATTTCTAGTATCTCAACTTTGATGTCTGGTCATCTGAGAGAGCAGTTGTTTCTTCTGTTACTCTGGAGTGGGCTTTGAGAAGAGAAACTTTGTCTTCTTTTTGTGGTCTCTGCTGATGACTGTAGAGTACACTAACATTTATAAAGCAAATGTATTTTACAGGGTCTAGTTTTCCAAAGCCCTGTAATTTCAGGTTTAGCCTAATCTTTTAGAATTTCATATAGAAATGTAAACCTTGCAAAAGACAGGAAACTTTCATCAAGCTAAAGTCTTTGTAACACAGCAAAATTGCTGGCTCAATGACAGACAAGTTACTTGATTGATATGTAAAATACTGGGGAAGCTCTTGTAGGGAAAGAGAATGTTTGCTAAGATCAAGCTTTTATTGGTGGATCGACTTAACCTTTTACAAATTGCATTATGGAATGTCACTCTGCTTATTTCAATGATGTTACTAGTTTTCCATTTGTTAGCCATAATTCTGCCAATATTCTTGTGTCTTTGTAATGGTTAAATCAACTGAATTTTCTTGTAAAACTTCCTTGTCTTTACAATAAAAGGGAGAGGCTAACTTTGGAAGTGGGTGCCACATTCAGTTTTGCTGCTCCTAATGGAGAAATTACTGAAGTGCAGTCCGTCTGGGCCTCAGTGCATACATAGTGCTTGAGTATTCATGTAATTCTTGTCTTTGTATACGTTACACAGGGAAAAGAGGTGTAACAGATGAATCTCCCTGTCTCAATTCAGTCGACTGGCTGGTGGGCCAACTGCACAGTGGCTGTGGCTGCTACCATGGCAGCGAGCCACTTTTGCAGCAGCCATGGCTCTGACTGTGGCTGTGGTGGACCACCCATGTGGAAGTGGTATTTTTGGCATGCTTCTGCTTTCTTCCGGGTGGTGAGGGCTGCCCTCCCAGACTGTGTTTTTTTTTAACCATGCAATATGCTACCTCTAAAGAAAGGAATAAAACCTAGGCCTACAAAGTTAATGTCATCTTTAAAATAACTTTCCCTTATCTACCAAGTGTATTGCTTGTGTTTTCTACCTTTCCCCAAATTTAAGTCTAATCTCAACTTTGCTCCAAGATGGGTGCTGGAAGTTTCTTAAATAAACTGCTAACTTTGTTTATTCCATGTCTGAATAAAAGTATATTGGCTTTTAGAGGGCAAGATCTATCCAACTGCAGTGTGAGAAATCTCATGAAGCCTGTAATGTAAAAGCTGTTAAATGATGGCCACACAGCTGTGTTTCAGAGCATAGTTTTGTTTAGGCTGGCAAATAATCCCAACTTCTCTCTAATAAGTACTTATCCTGTCTTTAATTATGAATCAGGCACAAAGTCAGGTACAGAGAAGAGAAGCTATGGAAGACATAGTCCTTGTACTCATAGTGACCTACTTCTAGTGGGGATGAAAGACATGTCAAAAAAAAATTTTAGCCATGGGATCAAGTGCTGTGCCTGGATTTTCTTTAATAAAATTTTGTTTTTATAGAGAACTTTGTCTTTATTTGCTGAATTAAAAAACTTTAGGCAAATAAGTAATGAGGGTCCTAATACTTCTTCAAAAGGAGCACCATTCCAATTCTGTGTAGGGCAGGAACAGCATTGGACCAGCACAGAAGATCAGCAGAGCCCCCGAATGTGGGACCTCATCCCCCGGGAGTCATGTTCAGCCACCAATCCCATAATAAATGCTGGCATCTGTCATGTTCCTGCTCCATGTCAAGCTGTTCAAAGTATTTTACTTATTTTAACTCACCTAAGTCTCACAAGGGTAGTACAAGGTAGTTACTATTAGTGTCTTCCTCATTTTACAGTTGAGAAGCTAAAGCACAGAGCAATGAAACACAGTCCAAGGACACACAGACGGCAGGTGAATGGCTGGTATCTGAGCCCTGTAAGTGTGTCTGCAGAGTTGCCCTCAGTCCCTATGTCTTCCTCACTCGGATCTGATCGGCTCACGGGGCATAACCCTTGGGGGATTGATATCTTCTATCTTCTCTCAAGGATGATTTCTCTGTTTTAGTGGTGGCTGGCTTGTACAGGGATCTGAAACATTGACCTTGGTGTTGTCAACACTGCACTCAAACCAACTGAGCTAACTGGCCAGCCCAAAAAGGATTTCTTTTTTTTAAAAAAAATATTTTATTTTATTTTATTTTGTCGATATACAATGTGGTTGATTATTGTGGCCCATTACCGAAACCTCCCCACCTCCTTCTTCTCCTGCCTCCCTCCCAACAAAGTCCCCTCTGTATGCTTTTCGTATCAACTTCAAGGAATTGCAATTGTTCTGTCTACCTCACCCCCATCCCAGTTTTTTTGTGTGTGTGTTTTTATTTATTTATTTTTAGCTCCCACAAATAAGTGAGAACATGTGATATTTCTATTTCTGTGCCTGACTTGTTTCACTTAATATAATTCTCTCTAGGTCCATCCATGTTGTTGCAAATGGCAGTATTTCATTCTTTTTTATAGCTGAGTAGTATTCTATTGTGTAGATATACCACATTTTCCGTATCCACTCATCTGATGATGTACATTTGGGGTGGTTCCAACTCTTGGCTATTGTAAAGAGTGCTGCGATGAACATTGGGGAACAGGTATACCTTCGACTTGATGATTTCCATTCCTTTGGGTATATTCCCAGCAGTGGGATAGCTGGGTCATATGGTAGGTCTATCTGCAATTGTTTGAGGAACATCCATAACGTTTTCCATAGAGGCTGCACCATTTTACAGTCCCACCAACAATGTATGAGATTTCCTTTTTCTCCACAACCTTGCCAGCATTTATCGTTCACAGTCTTTTGGATATTAGCCATCCTAACTGGGGAGAGATGGTATCTCAGTGTGGTTTTGATTTGCATTTCCTAAATGCTGAGTGATGTTGAGCATTTTTTCATATGTCTGTTGGCCATTCGTATATCTTCTTTTGAGAAATGCCTGTTTAGCTCTTTTGCCCATTTTTTAATTGGGTTGCTTGTGTTTTTCTTGTAAAGTTGTTTGAGTTCCTTGTATTTTCTGGATATTAAACCTTTGTCAGATGTATATTTTGCAAATATTTTCTCCCACTCTGTTGGTTGTCTTTTAACTCTGTTAATTGTTTCTTTTGCTGTGCAGAAGCTTTTTAGTTTGATAAAATCCCATTTGTTTATTTTTTCTTTGGTTCCCCGTGCTTTCAGAGTCATATTCATGAAGTCTGTATTCAGTACTACTTCCTAAAGTGTTTCTCCTATGTTTTCCTTAAGAAGTGTTATTGTTTCAGGGTGTTTATTTAATTCTTTAATCCATTTTGAGTTGACTTTAGTGTATGGTGAAAGGTATGGGTCTAGTTTCATTCTCCTGCATATTGATATTCAATTATCCCAGCACCATTTGCTGCAGAGGCAGTCTCTTCTCCAGTGTATAGGCTTGGTGCCTTTGTCAAAGATCAGATGGCTGTAGGTGTGTGAGTTGATTTCTGAATTCTCTATTCTACTCCATTGATCAGTGTGTCTGTTTTTATGCCCGTACCATACTGTTTTGGTTATTATAGCTTTGTAGTATAGTTTAAAGTCAGGTAGTGTTATGCCTCCAACTTTATTTTTTTTTGCTCAGCATTGCTTTGGCTATGCATGGTCTTGTTATTCCATATAAATGTCTGAATAGTTCTCTCCATTTCTGAGAAAAATGTCATTGGAATTTTGATGGGGATTGCATTGAATTTGTATATCACTTTGGGTGGTATGAACATTTTCACAATGTTGATTCTTCCAATCCAAGAGCATGGGATATCTTTCCATCTTCTTGTGTCCTCTCTAATTTCTCTCAGGAGTGGTTTGTAGTTCTCATTATAGAGATTTTTCACATCCTTGGTTAACTCAATTCCTAAGTATTTAATTTTTTTGGTGGCTATTGTAAATGGGCAAGCTTTCTTGATTTCTCTTTCTGCATGTTCACTATTGGAAAATAGAAATGCTACTGATTTTTGTGTGTTGATTTTGTATCCTGCTACTTTGCTGAAATCCTTTATCAATTCCAAGAGTTTTTTTGTAGAGGCTTTAGGCTATTCGATATATAGGATCATGTCATCTGCAAACAGGGACAGTTTGACTTCATATTTTCCAGTCTTGATGCCCTATATTTCCTTCTCTTCTCCGATTGCTCTGGCTAGTACTTCCAACACTATGTTGAATAGGAGTGGTGAGAGTGGGCATCCTTGTCTAGTTCCTGTTCTTAAAGGAAAAGCTTTCAGCTTTTCCCCATTCAGGATGATATTGGCAGTGGGTTTGGCATATATGGCTTTAATTATGTTGAGATACTTTCCCTCTATACCTAACTTATAGAGGGTCTTTGTCATGAATGAGTGCTGAACTTTATCAAATGCTTTTTCAGCATCTATAGAGATGATCATATGGTCCTTGTGTTTGACTTTATTAATACGGTGTATCACATTTATTGATTTGCATATGTTGAACCAACCTTACATCCCTGGGATGAATCCCACTTGATCGTGGTGAATAATTTTACGTATGTGTTGCTAGTATTTTACGTATTCTGTTTGCTAGTATTTTAATGAGGATTTTTGCATCTATATTTATCAAGGATATCAGCCTGTAGTTTTCTTTTTTAGTTGTACCTTTACCTGGTTTTGGTATCAGTATAATGTTTGCTTCATAGAATGAGTTTGGGAGATTTGCGTCTGTTTCAATCTTTTGGAATAGTTTGTAAAGAATTGGTGTTAATTCCCCTTTGAATGTTTGATAAAATTCTGCTGTGAATCCATCTGGTCCTGGGCTTTTCTTTGTTGGGAGCCTTCTGATAACAGGTTCAATCTTATTTACTGTTATTGGTCTGTTCAGATTTTCTATGTCTTCTTGGCTCAGTTTTGGGAGCCTGTGTGTGTCCAGAAATTTATCCATTTCCTCCAGATTTTCAAATTTGTTGGCGTATAGTTGCTTATAGTAGTCTCAAATGATTCCTTGTATTTCAGATGTATCTGTTATAATATCACCTTTTCCATTTCTAATTTGCATTATTTGGATCTTCTCTCTTCTTTTTTTTAGTTAGCCATGGCAATGGTTTGTAAATTTTATTTATCTTTTCAAAAAACCAACTTTTTGATTCATTGATCTTTTGTATTGTTTTTTGGGTTTCAATTTCATTCAGTTCTGCTCTGATCTTAATGATTTCTTTCCATCTGCTAACTTTAGGTTTGGATTGTTCTTGTTTTTCTCGTTCTTTAAGGTGAAGTGTTAGGTTGTTCACTTGCCAACTTTCCATTCTTCTGAAGTAAGCATCTAATGTGATAAATTTCCCCCTTACTACTGCTTTTACAGTATCCCACAGGTTTTGGTATGATGTATCATTATTTTCATTAGTTTCAATAAATTTTTTGGTTTCCTGCTTGATTTCTTCTTGGACCCATATGTCATTAAGTAGAATGCTATTTAATTTCCATGTGTTTGTATAGGTTCCAGAATTTCGTTTTGTTATTGATTTCTAATTTTAATCCATTGTGGTCTGAGAAAATACATGGGATAATTCCAATTTTTTTTAAAATTTGTTGAGACTTGATTTGTGACCTAATATGTGATCTATCCTGGAGAATGATCCATGTGCTGATGAGAAGAATGAATATTCTGAGGTTGTTGGTTGGAATGTTCTGTAGATATCTGCCAATTCCAATTGGTCTAGAGTATTATTTAGATCTTGTGTTTCTCTACTGATTCTTTGCCTAGATGATCTGTCCAATATTGACAGTGGGGTGTTCAGGTCCCCTGCTATTAGGGTATTAGTGTCTTTTTCCTTGTTTAGGTCAAATAGAGTTTGTTTTACAAATCTGGCTGCTCCAGCATTGGGTGCGTATATATTTATGAACTTTATGTCTTCTTGCTGGATCAATCCTTTTATCATTATGTAGTGTCCCTCATTGTCTCTTTTTATGGTTTTTAGTTTAAAGTCTATTTTGTCAGATATAAGAATAGCTACTCCAGCTCATTTTTCTTTTCTATTTGCATGGTAAATCTTTTTGCAACCTTTCACTCTTAGTCTATGTGAGTCTTTATGGGTGAGGTGGGTCTCTTGAAGGCAGCATATAGTTGGGTCCTCCTTTTTAATCCAGTCAGCCAGTCTGTGTCTTTTGATTAGGGAATTTAAGCCTTTTACATTAAGAGTTGTTATTGAAAAGTATTCATTTATTCCTATCATTTTATTGATTATTGTTTGTATGTCTTAGGTGTTTTTTGTTCCTTTCTTTCTGATGTACTCTTTTTTTTCTGTATTTGTTGGTTCCTTGGGTTGTAGATAGCCTTTTTGTTTGTTTGTTTTCTCTTCATGAATGCCATTTTTATTATACTAGTGGGTTTTGATTTTTCTTGGGTTTTTATGGCAGTGGTAGTTATTTTTCAGGTACCACACCCAGTACTCTCTTGAGAATTTCTTGTAAGGGTGGTCGTGTGGTGGTGAACTCCCACAGTTTTTGTTTGTCTGAGAAATATACTATTTGCCCATCATTTCAGAAGGATAGCCTTGCGGGGGAGAGTATTCTTGGCTAGCAATCTGTCTTTTAGTCTTTTGAATATTTCATCCCATTCCTTTCTGGCTTTTAGGGTTTGTGATGAAAAGTCTGATGTTAGTCTGATTGGGGCTCCTTCTTAGGTGATTTGACGCTTCTCTCTTGCAGCTTTTAAGATTCACTCTTTGTCTTTGAGTTTTGTGAATTTGACTATAACATGTCTTGGAGAAGACCTTTTGGGTTGAATACACTTGGGGATCTTTGAGCTTCCTGAATCTGAAGATCTGTGACTTTTCCTATACCTGTGAAGTTTTCTGCCATTATTTTGTTGAATATGTTTTCAGTGCAATCTCCTTTTTCCTCCCCATCTGGAATACCAATGACTCGGATATTTGAGCACTTAAGGTTGTGTTATTTCAAACAGCCCATCTTCAAGGTCTGAAGTTCTCTCTTCTACTTCTGCAGGCCTCCTGGTTAAACTCTCGGTTGTGTTTTTTATTTCGCTGAATGAATTCTTCAGTTTGGCAAGCTCTGCTACATTCTTTTTCAGGGCATTGATTTCCTTGTACATTTCTTCTTTCAGGTCCTGTATATTTTTCCTCATTTCATCATGTTGTCTAGCTGTGTTTTCTTGTATCTCATTCAGTTTCCTTAGAATTATCACTTGAAATTCCTTGTCAGACGTTTTGAGGGCTTCTTGTTCTATAGGATCTTGAGCTTGAGAGTTATTACCCTTTGGTGGTGTACTTCCTTGATTTTTCATATTTCTGGTGTCTTTTCTTTGATGTTTAGTCATAGTGGTAGGGGGTTTCACAGCCCACAGGTTTGACACTATTATCTGACTAGGATGTTGTTGGGGTTGCCAATTTGGTATGACTACCTCAGTATCTGCTCATTTGGCCACTCGTGCCTTGTGTGTGTGGTTGCCTCAGTTCTTGGGCCTCTCCGGGGAGCCACCTCTCTGGTCAGCATGCACTCAGCCAGGCTGCTGGGTCACTGGACAGTACCGCAGGGTGTGTATTCTCTGCTGAGCTTCCACCTCCCCTGCTGGACGTCTCCCTGCTCTGTGTGCACTGGGCCAGGCTGCTGTATCGCGAGGCGGTGGCACCACAGGTTGTGTGGCCTCTGCGGAGCTTCCGCCTCCCCTGCTGGAAACTCACTGCTCCACTTGCACTGGACCATGCTGTTAGGTCGTGTGGCAGCACCACAGAGTGTGTGGTCTCTGCGGAGCTTCCACCTCCCCTGCTAGATGTCTCCCTGCTCCCTGCACACTGGGCCAGACTGGAGATGGAGCTGGGTGGTGGCAGTGAAGCCTACCTGCTGGATCGCGCAGCAGTGGCCCCATAGGGCATGTGGTCTCTGTGGAGCTTCTGCCTCCCCTGCTGGACATCTCCCGGCTTCGTACGCACTTGATGTTATATTTTTATAGTTGTAAACTGGTTGATTTGTGGAAGGGAGTGACACTGGGGACCATCTATTCCTCCATCTTGACCGGAAGTCCCCCCGAGAATGATTTCTGATTTTTCTTTTTCAAGTTATGCCCTAAACCTTTTGAAAATAATTTTGAATTTCTCAATATATGATCTTTTGATGTGATGAGAATAATACACAGTGCCTATATTAACCCATTTCTGTTGCTTATAACAAAATACCTGGTACTGGGTAATTTAAGAAGAAAACATTTACTGCTTACAGTTTCTGAGGCTGGGAAGTCCAAAGTCCATCTGGTGGTGATGACAACCCAGAGGTCTCACATGAAAAGATGGTGGAAGAGACAGAGCAGAGAGAGAGCAAGAGAGAGAAACTCTGCTCTCTCTTCTTTTAAAGCCCTCAAAACCATGCCCATGACCGTGATTTTTAATCCATTCACTACTTCACGGTCCTACAATCCAATCACCTCTTCAAGATTCTACCTTTCAATTATCATAATAGGATTTCCCACCCTCTTAACAGCCACAGTGGGGGTTAAGTTTCTAATACATAAAACTTGGGGAACATAATTCAAGCTTCAGTGAGTTTGGGGGGGACATATTCAATCCACTATATTCTGGCCTGCCCAAACTTGGACACTTTTGAGAACAAAAGGAAGACACTATTAATAATTAAACC
Source organism: Cynocephalus volans (assembly GCF_027409185.1). Classification (NCBI taxonomy): domain Eukaryota; kingdom Metazoa; phylum Chordata; class Mammalia; order Dermoptera; family Cynocephalidae; genus Cynocephalus; species Cynocephalus volans. The sequence continues at coordinate 2,882,344 of NC_084474.1, read as the reverse complement.
AGGATGGCAAGTGACATCAGGACTGTTCCAGGTAAACTGAGATGTACAGTTACCTGGACATACATCGTTTGCCTCCAGATAGAAGCAAAATTTATGCCACATTGGATACAGAGTGTTTAAGTAGAAAATCTCGGGCAGGATACATAGATCTAGTAGAAAGAAGCAAGGGCCCCTTAGAATGGCATCTTTTCATGTATTTCCATTTCCTTAAAGATAATATTTCAAACTTCTTAGTATATCATAAAAGGTGTCTCATCATCTGGTTCCTGTCTACATTTCCTATCTCATCTTCAAATTCCTCTTCCCTGATCCTGTGCCCTGGTCAGTGGGTTATGCCAAGTTTTCCATTCTTTCCACACCTCTGTGTCTTGTACATGCTGTTGTTTTTCTGAGAATGCCATTTACCCTGTTCTGCAAGTGGCAGATTCCTGTGCATCTATGAAGAACCAAAACTGAGCTAACCCTTTTTCTTTCATTGGAATATAAGTCCCTTGCATACAAGACATGGTGCAAGTCACACAAATAATAAGCAATACATCCAGGAGGTTTGGATTTAACTGACTCTGAAGTCAGGTGACCTCACTCTCAAAGGATAAGGAGGAGTTTTCAGGCAGAAAAGGGGAAAGAGGGGACTATAAGCCAAGGAAACAGCATACAAGAAGGAAGAGAATACAGGAACATCATGACGGAGAAGGTCAAGAAACCTAGAGAAGTGAGAGATGAGGCTGGCAAGCAGGAGGGCCCAGACGTGCAGAGCCTCTGAGCTGTGCTGACATAGCTCAGAGAGACAGAGACTGAACCCCGCGCTCCGCCCCAGATCATCCCACTTCACCAAGGGTTTCAAGGACTGGTCATTTCTTAGCTGAATTTGAGAGTGTCAGATTGCTCCTGGGATAGAACTATCAAATTCTCTTCTACACCATAAAAAAGAAAATAGCCTCTCTATCTCCATTATTGCCTTTATTAGAAAAATGTTATTTACCTTTCAAAAACTTAACACTTTGTTTTCTTAGAGTTTGGTCAAGGTCTCACATCTATCTTGAAAATGCTGGTTTCTGCACTCTTTTTAACTGAAGGGCTTTAGGGAGAATTCAATTAAATTGTGGTATATAAACTGAAACTTTCAAATATTAAAAATATTTGACTGCACAGTTCACCAATCACCCAGTTTCTAAATTGAGTCCCGCCACTACTCCAACTTTGCACTCAAACTCAGAAAGATGTGCTCAGAAGAAATGACTGAGGGCTTCAGCAGTCACACATATGTCCCCCAAAAGCATTTGGGCTCACTCAAAGACAACCTACCCCAAAAGACACCAATCCTAACTGGTGCTTAGAGAACCACAAAGCTGGAAAGGGCCTCGGAGACCTTCTTCCAAGCTCTTCCTCTCATAGATGAGTGTAATCTAGCCAGCGAAGAGAACTGAGCCACAGTTAGTTCCTGAGCTCCGATGTCATAGCACTGGCCCAGGGTTGACAGGGGTTCCACTCACCATTTCTTCCTTGGTGACATTCACTCTCTAGAGGTCCTGTCACATTGAAGGAGACCGATAATGTACTACCGTTTGTGTGTTTCTTCTCTTTTGTCCAGCTTCTTACAATTGACACTGTCTGTGTCCCTGTCCTTATATGCTATCACCACCGCCCAGAGCAGGATCCAGCACCCCCCAGGCAGCATGCTCCGAGATTGCCTTCCGGAACTCTCTCCCCAAGAAGTCCAGCCCAGGAGGGTGGAGTCTGAGGATGGGGAGAGGAAAAGCAGGTGCAGTATTACCAAATGCACTTCCAGGCTAAATCAGAGTCATCTACTGACAATTGTTTTCACAATTCACCCAAGCCGGTGGGCCGCCCTCCACACCCTGCACGCTGCCAGGACGAATGACCACAGGGCCTGTGACTGTGCTGATACAATAGCTTTCTACTGAGTGCACTGAAATTCCGTGTTTCAGGATTTTGGGGGGCAGGCATATCTATATCACATCCAGGAGAACGTTTTGCAGGAATTACTAGAAAGAATTCACTACATGGAGGACAATACTTGATTTCTGTGTTTAATAAATATTGTTACAATAGTATTTTTTTAACTAAAATAAAAATCTGGTAAGAAGAAATATAGTGCTGGTGATCCAATCACTGGACACAACTATATTATTTTTGTGTATTTTCCCTTTAGGCTTTAAAATTATGCTTGAAAATGTAAACAGCGTCATGAATTTGCCCTTTTACAATTTTGTTTTTTAAAATTTAATACACAATAAACATTTTTAGCTCTATTTTTTATTTTATTTTATTATTATTTTTTTAATTTTTAAATTTTTTTTAAACTTTTATTTTGTCGATATACGTTGTGGTTGATTATTGTTGCCCCTCACCAGAACCTCCCTCCCTCCTCACTCTCCCACCGTCCCTGCCACCAGTGTCCCCTCTGTTTGCTTGTCGTATCAACTTCAAGTAATTGTGGTTGTTATATCTTCTTCCCCCCTGCCCCCGGTTTTGTGTGTGTGTGTGTGTGTGTGTGTGAATTTATATATTAATTTTTAGCTCCCACCAATAAGTGAGAAAATGTGGTATTTCACTTTCTGTGCCTGACTCGTTTCACTTAATATAATTCTCTCAAGGTCCATCCATGTTGATGCAAATGGCAGTATTTCATTCGTTTTTATAGCTGAGTAGTGTTCCATTGTGTAGATGTACCACATTTTCCGTATCCACTCATCTGATGATGGGCATTTGGGCTGGTTCCAACTCTTGGCTATTGTAAAGAGTGCTGCGATGAACATTGGGGAACAGGTATTCCTTCGACTTGATGATTTCCATTCCTCCGGGTATATTCCCAACAGTGGGATAGCTGGGTCATATGGTAGATCTATCTGTTATTTCTTATTTTAAACAACTCTAATATTTTATCACCTTGATGTGCTATAGCTAGAGAGCACCTAGAATATTTTAAGTGTGTTTGGTGGAATTTGACCAGTGACCATGCCCCAAAGAGACCAAGTGAGTATGTGCAAGGCTATGTCACATAACCTGTTCCATAACTGGGAACCACCCCTTAGGTGAATAAGACAGCACAAATATGTATAGATAGCCCAGCCGTAAAAGCAGAATCCAGGAAGAAGGTGGGGCAGTTGTTCATTCTCTCTGGAGCCAGCCTGCCCTTTATCTGTGAGATGCGTATACATACTGTTTGTGTTAAACCTGCCTTTCGTGGGCTGCTGCTCACTCTCTGGAGCCAGCCTGCATGGTCCCTGTGAAGTGTGTATTTCTTACTCTTTACATTAAACCCGTTTTCACTTTCGACTCTGACTCTGCTCTTGAATTCTTTCCTCTGTCATAGTCAAGAACCTGGTAGAGGATGGGGGGGGGCTGAGGTCAGCTATCTGACTTCCCCGGATCCTCTCCTCTGGTAACACTAGGAAAACAAAACAATAGGAATCCATTATTGTTGAGTGGAAAGCTTAGGTATGGTCGTGAATGATATGACCATAATAATATGCCAAGGTCTTCCCATTCAGGCCACACAGTTTTGCTATTTGGCTAACCTGTGTATCCACTAGTCTTACCATTTGCCTTCTGTTTGTTTGGGATGATGTGGTTCGTGTGGGCCATTTGGGGAGCTGGCAGGAATGAGGGGGCTGAGTGCATCTTCAGTCTTCAGTGTCGGCAGAGTAGCTCCCACCTCTCCCTGGGTGTGCCAAAACGATCACATTGTAAGTGGAACACGCCTTGCATTTGACCTTGTCCTTGAAGAAGATTGTGTGGGTTGTGTATGCCTCAGCCTCTGCACATTGTCTGATGGAGACACTCGAGCTGGAACAGAATCGGTCCAAGGGCTTCAGTACCTTCTGGTGTCCTGAGTTTCTGCCTCAGCCTCTGCCTTGACTAGGAGCAAATCTAGTCCCTTCCTCTTTTTCTAATCTTATCCTTTTGTAGTGCTTTTCACATAAGCATAAACCATAAGGTCATTTTGCATTAAGAGGTTAAAAAAATAAGAAAAAGGAAAACCCTGAAGAGCTTTTGAGCAAGAGTCTGAGATAAGTAGGGTTCTCTCTCTCTCTCTCTCTTTCTTAAATGTTGGAAAGATCACTCTGGCAGCTGTAGAGGATGGATTGCTGTAGATTGAGGTTAGAGGCAGCAATACCAGTTAGGAAGATTGTTCTATTAATCTAAGTGAGAAATGAAGAACTAAGACAGTGCTGTGGGGGATAGACATTAGACATTCAAAAGACTTGATGAATTATTTAGGGAGTGGTTTGCAGCAAACAACAGGAAAATAAACAACACCAATAAATAAATTTGTTTGCTAATCAAACATTAAGTCCACAAAGAAGATGGACTTCAGAGTTACTTACAATGACTCCTATTCTGAATATCCACTTGATTTTCTTGGCTGTTCTTTGTGTTGATTTTGCTCTGAAGATAATAGCAAGGTGGCAACAGCAATTCTAGACCTCATATCCATGTATGAGATCACCCAGAAAGAGTCACTCTCAGAAGCTTGCCCAGCAAATAGGAACCAACTTCCCAGAAGTTTCTACCAAACCTCTCCTAGTTTCTCATTAGCCTGAATCAAGTCACATGTCTGTCTCTGAGTCAATCATTGGCAAGAGGAATGAGATTTCTCTTAGGCCAAAGTGATGGGAGGGTTCACTTTCCCAGAAGCAAATGGGCTATTTGGATGAGAGGAGGGAAGAAAAAAATCTGAACAAAATCAGGGTTTTCTAAAACTGGGGGAGTGGGATGTGGATTTGCAGTGGGCAGTCCACATTACCCAATATGGTCAGTGATAGTTTTGGTGTGGGGAAGAGGAGAGAGCAACTGCTATTATTCTGTTTACTGGGATGGATGATTGGGAAGATTCACCAGGATAAAGGAAACATGAGGACAGACAGCTTTGGGCAGAAGATCAGTTTTGATGGGAATGAGGTACATCCATGTAAAGATGTGTCAAAGAAGCATCTACATAGGCAGTTAAACATATGGGTTTGAAGCTAAGGAAAGGGCTTGGATGGAAGATATCTATTTGGAGGTTGTCTGCATGTGGAAGTTACACAGCGTACAGGTACATGGTGAGTGCATTCTTGGATGAGAGCACTCAGGGAAGTGTGCAGAGTGAGGGGGACAAAGATAAGAATCCATCTCTGCAAAAGGCCACAGTATAAGGCTTGGAATTAACTAAATGCATTTGCATATCAAAGAGGTGTTTCTTGCTCTGGATAGCTGCTGCACTAAAAATGTCTACGTAACTAAATGATTTCTAAGCTCCATTTGACAGCTCACTATTTTTAAAGCAGCATTGCCCCTCCCCCACACGGACAAAATTGACTTTCACTAATGCGTATGGACTTCCAGTACCATGTTGAGCAGAAGTGGTGAGATGGGCATCCTTGTCTTGTTCCAGTTCCTAAGTGGAAAGCTTTCAGCTTTTCCCTGTTCAGTATGAGGTTAGCTGTGGGTTTTTCATATATGGACTTTATTATATTAAGATACTTTCCCTCTACGCCTAATTTGTTGAGAGTCTTTATTATAAGGGAATGTTGAATTTTATCAAAAGCTTTTTCTGTGTCTGTCGAGATGATCGCGTTGTTTTTTTCTTTCATTCTGTTGATGTGATGCATCATGTTTATCGATTTGCATATGTTGAACCATACTTGCATCTCTGGAATAAATCCCACTTGATCATGGTGTATAATCTTTTTGATGTGCTGTTGAATCTAGTTTGCTAGTATTTTCTTGAAGATTTTTGCACCTACATTTATTAGGGATATTGGCCTGTAGTTTTCTTTTTCATGTGTGTGTCCTTGCCTTGTTTTGGTATCAGGGTAATGCTGGCCTCATAGTATGAGTTTGGAAGAATTCCATTCACTTCAGTTTTTTGAAATAGTGTAAGTGTTGGTATTAGTTTTTCTTTAAATACTTGGAAAGGACTTTTTAGCAATGGGATTTGACCTAAAATAATACTCCATAGATTGTAAAAGTGTTTGGAATTTCTTTATGGCATGCCAGATGGTTTCTACTAGAATGAAGATACACTTGGTTGACTTACAGTTGCTGACTTTGCAGTTAGCTTTAATAAATTAAAGTTGTTAATGTTACAGGAAAGTCTCAGTAAAAGTTCAAAGAATATTAAGGTCAAATCCATCTGAAAGCATAAGGATCTCGTTCTATTAAATTGAAAGTGGAGGAACAAACAGGTTCAGGGAGATACATATCTGAGTTTGCTAGATTTCTCAGAGCTGTGAGGACTGTGCGCTGGCTCTCCTGGCTCTCAGCGGCCCATGTGGTAGACTGGCCCCTGTGAGCCTGGAGAGGGAAAAGCTCCCTTGCAGGTGTACATGTTCAGGTGTAGGAAGCAAAGCCTTTCTCACCTATCTCATGAGCTGATGCAGCCTAGGAGAGGGCTGGCCCAGCAACACCCCCACTGAGACATAGAAAGTGAAGCAGTCCTGAGGACTTTGGAGGTTTCTAGTTCCTTATTTAAAGGACATTTCTCAACTACATAAAGAGGTTCTCAGGGACAATTTTCCAAAGCCCATGAAAAAAGTTTTCAGGGGCCCCTTAAGCTAGATAGAAGCAACCAGAGGGTCAGACTTGACAAATGCCCTGGGAAATTCAGGAAAACTAAGGGTGAAGGCTTTTTCTCCCCTTGCTCAGCTGAATGATAGGACCACTTAACTGATTAAGAAAGAAGGTGGCAGGGAAGTGGGTGGAGAGTGGTGTAAAATTCAGTGAACTCTCGGCATTTCTTCCCAGCTCTGGAATTCTGCATTCCTGCAGTTGACAGGCACTGAGGGAAGCCCAGATTTCACTGTAGTACAGCTGCTCCTTGGCCATGTGATCTTGCAGGCCAGTTTCCTTAGATTCACTTACTGCGTTTGGAAAAGAGCATGGAGCAGATGATCTCAGAGGGAGAGTCAGTGCAATGATTAAGGCCAATTATGCAGGTTTAAATCCTGGTTTAACTGCCTCTGTGATTGTATTAGTCTGTTTCTGCTGGTTTTAACAAAATACCCGAAACTGGGTGATTTATAAAGAGAATGAAATTTATTGGTTACAGTTTCAGAGGCTGGGAAGTCCAAAGTCCAGAGAACATATCTAGTGATGGTTTTCTTTGGTGGTGGCTTTACAGCAATGCTGGGGTCTCGCGTGGCAGAAAATGACAAAGTGGAGAGAGAGAGAGACTCTCACATGCTCTCCTTTTAAAGCCCTCAGAACCACGCCCCTGACCACCAGTATTAATCCGTTCCCTATGGCATGGTCTTACAATCTAATCACCTATTTAGGGCCCCACCTTTCAATTCCCGTAATAGGATTTTCCACCCTCAACAGTTATACTGGGGATTTAACATCAGTGAGGTTGGGAGGCATCCAGTCTAGAGCAGTGACCTTGGGGGGAGTTATTTAACCACCTGTACTTTAGTTTCCATACCTGTAAAAAGGATTTAGGGCCTCCCCAATGCCCAGAACAGTGCCTGGGTCATTATGTAAATGTTGGCTACATTGATTCCAGCTCTAATTTTATATAAATATGTAATTCCAAGACCAGCACTTAGCATGATTCTTTTAACCCATGCCAAGATTCCTAGGAATTAAAAGTACTTCCTTAGACATGGACACATCTTGGGAATATTCCTTCACCAAAAGCCAGGGCTGCTAAGCTGCCTTTTTATTACTATTAAATATTTCTAAACCTTTTTAGGGAAGGTTGTTTTCAAAATAGAGTAAAGAATTCCAATTAGGTTTTGCAATATCTTGTACAACTGTGCCCTACAGGGCTCTCTCTTTGTATTAAATGGAGCTATATTGGAATTAATTACCAGAAGAGATGGATGAGAGTCCGATGGCTGCTTAATGAGAACTCTCATTGCCCCAGGCTCAGGAACTTCCACACCCAGAGTGAGGCCCCCACTAATTGAGGGGGACGGGAGAGGGGAGGATGACCCACTTCTGAAGGAAAGAATACTTCTTAAGAATTTTAGGTTCATTTATTCATTCTTTCATTCATTCCTCTTCCTCCCCTCCTTTATTTCAAAACCCTTTAAATAATAGTATGCACAAGAATCACTTGAGGTTACTTGTTAAATGCAGATTCCTAGTCTTTTTGTTCTGATTTAGTAAAGCTATATTAGAGCCAGCAATGTGCATTCTTAACGAATACAACAGAAGATTCTGATGCTCCTGAGAATGGTCCTCAATGTGGGAAAACTCTACTTGACCATGAGGTGTGGGAAAACCAAGATCAGGCAGACTCGTGGACAATGTGGCTAGGCCAATAAGTTGATGACTCTTCAAACTGATTTTCTTGAAACATTTATTCAACATTTATATGATGACTTTATTTGGTGACATATTTATTTGGAAATATATTTTAATTAATATTTATATTAATAGACATTCAGAAAAGATTTGCCTAATAATTCACTGCTGTCCAAAGCAGACTGAATGCTGTGAATCACAATTACAACATGCATTAATCAGATTCACTATTTCCGATGGCTACAACTGCAAATTTCAGAAGACTGTCACCTGGATTATAGTAGATTTGTGCTTGCAACATGCAAGTACTCCATTTATAATTTTTTATCTTCATTTACCTTTGAAGGAACTCTGGAAGGCAGGACCAGTTAACATTTCGCCAGTTATCTAATAAGTCCCTGTGGAAACCTGAACTGATTGGCATCATAATTCTTATTTATTGCAGTGGTATTTTAATATCACTGATGTCCTTTTCAGATTGGTGTGCTGTGTGGTTGTCCTTCTCTTCGTCCTTTAATCTGTTCTAGGTGGTGCCACTGGAGATGAGTAAGAAAGAGGGTAAAAGGTATGTCCGGGGCTTGGGCCAGATTCATGACATCTTGAATCTCAGTGTGAAATGTCATAGCCGTCGACCTGTGCTGGCATTGTTATCCAGCACGTCCATGATGCTACTCTACCATGGGCTCTTGGAGGAAACGGTAGCAGTGGTTCAGTGTGGACTGTTCATTTGGAAAACTCCCCAGCCAGCAGTTAGTACTCTAAGAAGGCAGGGGCAGGGAGCAGGATTTTCGGAAGAGAACACTTGCCCGAGAAGGCAGGGGTCTGGGCCATGTCGCTGGCCTTAGTTCAAGGCAGAGATCCTGGAGTGACCAGCAGAAACTCACATATGTGAATGGCACATCTCCAGGGCTGCAGAGCCAGTGAATACCTGGGTATTCAGGATTCAGCCTAAGGCCACAGACTTAGGCCCACACTTCAGGGCAACTTGCCAAAGTTCACTCTCAATCTCCTCTTTGGGATCAATTGCTTAAAACTCTCTCTGATCCTACTGAGAATTGTGTGAGGATGTAAGAAGATTTGTCTTAGGATTTACACAACTGCTTCTAGTTATTGTTGCTGGGCAGGGAACAATGGCTAAGCCTAGGAGCAGGGCCTTTAGAATCTTCAACCTCTTTAAAGGACAAATGCTGACTCCAGAAGGTATATCCTCAAAGGGTCAAGAGTTACGGGTGTGATTTTCAGGTTTAAATCACGTTACCCTCTATTTGGATGCCTGACAATGTGTGTGGGATTTAATTTCCAACTCCACACTTAAAACATTTTCCCTCTGTCCCCTTTGCAGCATCACATGGTGCTCAGTGTAATGCGTGTGTGCATGTGTGTGCACATGCTTATTTCTGACTTATTCCTCACAATAACCCTGGAGTTGGCACTGTTACTGCATTTTATGGATGAGCAGAATGAGTCTTAAAGATGTTAGGTGACTTGCCCAAAACCACAAGTCTGATGAGTGACGTTGATGGATTTGGACTTTCGGTCGCTTGGAAACTGTGCTGTCAGCCGCTTGGCTCTGCAGCTGAGGGGATGTTGTGTAGCTACAGGAGCACAGGGTGGGATGGAAATACATGGCTCCAAGTGGCAGCTCTGCCTCTAGCCAGCTTTGTAAACTTCCTTAGTTCAGTTTTCTTCCATTCATTGAAAAAAGACATCGTAGAGCATCTTCCACGTCCCAAGCACTGCTCTCTGCTCAAAAAGCCCTGCTTTATAAAGTGTCCCTGCACACTCCAGCATGGGACACAGACGACAAGCCACAAACCTAATAAATACATTAGAAAATATAATGAAAACTACTATGAAAAATTACAAATTAAAAACAAATACTAAAAAGTAATAAAAACAAACATTGCATTGTTAACAAGTGTTAAGTCCTATAAGAAGAAAAGTGCAATAAGGGAGGTGGGTGTGGGAGGTGGCGTGCAGCAGCTTTGAACAGGGGATCAGGACAGCCTCAGACTCACTGAGAAGGTAATATTTAATTTTTCAAAAACTTGAAGGGAGTGAAGGAGTTAGTCAAGCAGTTATCAGTGGAGAGAGTTCCAGGCAGCGGCTGAGTAAAAGCCTTGAGCCCTGGGCTTGCCTGGTGTACTGAGGAGTGACAGGGACATCAGGGAAGAGTGAACACTCATGTCAGGAACGACCCTCCACCCATTGTGAGGGCTTTGTCTCTTCTTGGCAGGAAATGGGCAGGGTCTTGAGCAGGGGAGCAACGCAGCCTGAAATCACTTCCTAGAAGGATTTCTCTGGATGCTGTGCTGAGAGCAGACTGCACAAAGACCCCACAATGCACTATTGCAATGTCCAGGTGACAGGGGACGGTGGCTTGACCTGAGGTGGGAGTCGTGGAGGTGGCGGAAAACTGGTCAGACTCTGCATTTATCTGAGGGTAGAACCAGCGAACTTTCCTGGTGGATTTGATGTAGGATGTAGGATGTGAGAGAGGGACAGGAGTAAGTGAAAGTTGGCTCTGTAGATTTGGAAGTGAGCATCTGAAAAAATGCTTTGTCCACAGAGACGGGGAAGACGACGAACTTAGCAGGTTAGCAGTCAGTATCAGGCGCTCACTTTGGGGCATGTTAAGTGTGATATAACTGTTAGACATCAAGATGAAGTTTTTAAGTATCCCATTTGACATAGGGTCTGGAGTCTAGGAGGAAAGTCTGAGCCCTGTCGTCATCAGCACAGAGATGGTTTATCAGGCAATGGCCCATGGGAAACAGTGACAAAGGCATTTAATCAAGGGACTATTTACGGAGATGCTGGCAGGATTCAAGGGGTTTACTAGGGATGGTGGGCTCAGGGACCAGTAAATGTGGAAAGTCATTACCACTTTCAGGCTTGAAGGAGAAGCAGAGAGGGAGCCCCATGCCTGGGGACAGTGAGCCGGGAGCCCTGGGCCGCCATCCCCCATGCAGCCACCTCCTGTGCACCAACCACATGTGCCAGCCAGCATGGGGCCTGGGCAATGCAGCCACACAGCAGAGCAGAGAGCTGTGACTCCAGAGCACAGTTATGTGGAAAGCCTGAGGCTAGATAAGGTTATGAAGAGAACACTAAGGAGGACAGAGAGCTGAGCCTGGGCTCTCCTTCATTAAGAGGGAGAAGAGCTAGCCCAGGCTACCACAGAGACATGGCCCGGGAGGGAGGACACACTGCAGAGAGCAGGATCCTGAAAGCCAGCAGAAGAGCCTCGAGCAAGGAAAAGGCTGTGATCAACTGCACCCAGCACAGCCAATGTGCCACACGAGGTGTGGACAGGCCACTGACCTGCAGTCAGCAGCATGGAGCCTCCCGGTGTCCCGAGCAAGAGCCACCTCAGTGAAGCGGGCAGCGAGCACCTAATGAGAGTGGCCTGCAGGGAGCAGCACGACAGGGCTTCTGACAGCAGCGAGCCGCTCTTCCCAGGGGTTCTGCTGCAGAGAGGAACAAAACCATGCACGGAAGGCAGAGAAGAAACAAAGGTCAAGGGAAATACTTTCCGAGGTGGAGAAATAACAGCGTGATTTCACGATAATGAGAAAGACCCAGCAGAGAAGGAGAAAGTAATGATCCAGGAGGAAGAGCGGAGAAGGCCTAGAGTGAAGTCTTGTCCTGGGTCATGTCTCCTCTTCTGTGAAGCGGGGTGCTGATCTGCCGTCCTTGAGGGGCTGTTTGAAGAGTGAAAGTACAGGGCAGCCTGCCACCGTGCCCGCACTGCCAGCGCCGACACCGCAGCCTCGCCTGCCTGCCCTTCAGAGCATCCAGCGAGCTCTCCCCCTGTGCGCCGGGCCCTGCGCTTCACAGCAGCGGCCAGGGCTGTGTCCCTAAGTCCCAGGACAGAAAACTTGCACGGCAGCATTTCAGGAGCGTGAGGGAACTTGTCACGGGCCGTAGCTCCCCGGTGGCAGAACCCAGGGTGACTCCCGGTCCCATGCAAAGCACTTACTCTGCTCTTTCTCCCAGGCCAGCCTCATACTCTCCTTTCTCTGTATCGCTTTTTCCTTTCCTCACTCTGTCTGGGTTTTTTACTGTCCATTCCTTGTTCTAAAAATCTCTACCTCCTCCCCGACAGCCGCTTTCCCATCATTGGAAATCAGCTCTGATAACGTTAATACCTTAGTGCAAAGAGCATTATTTTCCTTTCAAATAGGACCTTCTTGCAAAGGTAGCGCTCGCGCCCCTCCCAGTCGGTCTCTCGTGGAGGAACTTCACCCGTGGCAGTCAGTGGAAGAAAAGACAGGGGCTTCCAAACCGCTAAAATCCAGCTGTGGGGACCAATGTCTACGCCCCGAAGACTTTTCTGTCTCTTCATGTTTTTAGTTTAGACAACTACTTATCCTTCAGTTCAAGTTCTCAGAAATTTATGACCTCAACATCTTGGCGGGTCATAATTGAACTGCCTGTTTTTCAGGCTTAAGCTTGATAAATGCTGTTGTCTGCCCTGTTCTAAATACTCTCCTCTCTCTAGCTCTTTTTCTGTCTCCTGTTCTCTTTCTCTTGCTCTTTCTGTGTTACACACACGCACGCACGCACATGCACACACATGCACACAAGCATGCACACACGCACATACACGCACACGCGCACACACACATGCACACACGTACATAGACACTCACACACGCGCGCACACACACGCACGCACACACGTACACACACGCGCGCACACACACACACACGCACATAGACACCCTCACACACACACACACGCACACACGCACACACTGCTCTTCTTAAGGCTCTGCTTCCTTCCTGCCCGTGGTGCTTGGAACTTGGAGAGAACTTGGGTAGGAGAGAGTGACCTGCCACTGTGGCTAATAGGCTGGATCGATATGGCCACACAGTTCACCATTTTCTCATCGTGTGGCAGTCACTAGCCTGGCCTTGCCTGGACTCCTTTCTCAAGGTTTGGCACTGCTCATTTCCTGGGCAGGGCGTTCTCATGCCAAGATACTCAGGACAGAAAAGGATGAGCCTGGCCCTAGCTTCCCAGCTGGAGTGGCTTGTGCCCACTGCCACCGTGAAGAGGCGCTCACAGCACACAAGCGTGTTCACAGATGTACAGGCGTGTGAATGAGCATGTGCGTGTGTTCACACACACATATATATTTCTAAACAGAAGCAGATCAATACCATCTATTTTGCTCCACCCTCAGAACTTAACTCGCCCAAGGAGGAACAAAGAGGGGAAGGGTTTATTCTTCCCTATAAACTAATGCCATGTGGAAAAACTCCTTGGCTGTAATGACGTGAAGCAGCAGGCGGTTAGTATCGGCAAATAACATTACCTGGTTTCCAGTGTCACTGCTCTGTCCCTGCTTATGATGCTCACTTTGGTTTAAAAGATACGTACTCTGATAAAGGACTGTGGGACAATGTATCTGGCCTTAGGAAGAACAAGCGAATGTCACTTGTAATTCGAAGGGCTGAGAGGTTTTCTTCACCCCAGACAGAAATAGCACCTCCCCCAGACCCCCACCATGCCTCAAGCTCCCCATGACTGACTCTTAGGGCTAAGTATTGAAGGCAGGAACTAAACACAATGTGTGTGTGGTGGTGGTGGTAGGGGGGTGCATAATATAAATCCATCCAGTCCTGATGGGGAAATGGGATATCAAATTATTGATAGACTTTGTATTAGTCTGTTTCTGTTGCTTTTAACAGAATACCTGAAACTGGGTAATTTATAAAGGAATATAATTTATTTCTTAAAGTTTGGAGGCTGAGGAGTTGAAAGTCTGGGGAACACACCTGGTGAGGAGAGGGCCTTTTTCTTGGTGGTGGCTCTATAGGGATGCAGGATATCACATGGTGAGAATGGGCTGAGCAAGAGAGAGCTAACCTGCTCACTCACTCTCCTTATAAAGCCATCAGAACCATGCCCATGACCACCATTCAATCATCAATGGATCAATCCATTCATTAGGGCACAGTCCTCACAATCTAATCAGCTCTTAAAAGGCCCCACCTTTCCACTATCATAATAGGATCTCCCATCCTCTTAATCCTATTGCAGTGAAGATTAAGTTTCCAATCATGAACTGTTGGGGAGCACATTCAACTCATAGCAGACACCTAGAAAATTCTGAGGGAATGAGGGTCAGGCAAAATAGCAACATTCCACAGTTCATTTCACCTTAATCCCTGACACCTGTGAATGTGTTACCTTACATGGCAAAAAGCGCTTTGCAGATGTCATTAAGTCAAGGACCTTGAGTTGGGGAATTTATCCCAGATGATTCAGGTAGACCCAATGAAATCACACGTCTTAAAAGTAGTAGAGGAAGGAGGCAGAAGAGGAAAATCAGAAGGAGGTGTGATGGCAGAAGCAGGTGGAATGATGCCGCGTGAGAAGGGTTCCACCTGCCCTTGCTGGCTCTGACGATGGGGGAAGGACCACGAGCCAAGGAGCGTGGTGGCCTCTGAAAGCTGGACAGGAATGCAGCCCTGCCAACCTCATGACCTTGGCCCAGTGAGGCCACTGTTGGACTTCTGACCTACAGAACTGTAAGGTAAAAAATTCATGTTGTCTTAAGCCACTGCGTTTGTGGTAATTTGTTATGGTACCAGTAGGGAACTGACGCAAAAGTCAGCTTTGAAAGACGAGTCCAGACCATCTAAGTTTGGACAGGATGTGGGAGGGCAGACTGGGTTGGTAAATTGAGCCCAGGGAAGACAGGAGGTAGCCTTGGGGAACTTACAGGGAGAAACAAGAGACAGGCAGACATGAGCCCAGACCAGGCAAGCCCCAGCGTGCAGGAGGCAAGCCCTCTGTGGCTCTGGAGCGTGCTGGCAGAGGCAGGGACCGAGACGAATGCGTGCCGAGGGCACGCTCACAGCCACGTGTGGCTTCTCTTGCGGATCCTCAGAGGGGCGCCATGTCCATTTTTCACTCCCCTGGAAGCATTGTCTGAAGAGAGATACCAGATGGAGGCCAGGAAGGACATCCTCTCAGTCCCAGGGTCAGGAGATTCCATGACTTGCTAAGCGAAGCTTGTCAAATACAGCTTCATAGTCAAAACCTATGAGAGAGAAAGAAAAGTAAGGAGGGTAGCAGGGTAGAAAACTTTTAAGAAAGCAACTTATATTTTGCAGCCTGGTTGGTGTGGGAAAAAAAAAATTAACTTTCGGAAACGTACTGCATCTTTTTGGGGGGTTGCTGAAGCCAAAATATGCTGCTGCGTTATTTCCACTGGCCAAAGACATACAAGTTGTAGCTTCCAGTGAGAAGTTTTATTTTCGTTTGCGCCTGGATCTTAAGTACATAAGGGAACATTGGTGCAACGTAGTAGATAAAGGATGAACCAGCCTAGCAATGTTGATCTTTCCAGAAACTTTCTTCCCATACATGCACTGAACAGGTATGAAATTTTATGAAAGGAGGGCAGCTTGGTGCATTTTATGTAGCATTTCTTTGAACAGTGCTAAATAAAATGCCAAGAATATGAGCTGCGAGTAGAAACTCATAATTCCTCGTTAAACTTGGCTATGAAACCATTTAGCTAGCCCGTCTCCATGGGTAATGCATTCCTTTCTTGGTTGACATTGGAGGTCTGGAGATGTGCTGGCTTCTGCTGGCAGCTTCCTAGGACCCTCACTGAGACCTGGCCACTGGGACATGAGCTCCCTCTCTCTGCAGGTGTGCTTGGTACCCAACATGCCCTAAATGTTGTTGCTGGGCAGAAAACCCTCTCTGGCTTGCCCTGGGGAAGTCCTGTGGCTGCTACCCTAAGGATCTAGGTACCGACACTTTTCTATGACACTGGGCCTTTTTCTACCCCCATGAGACAAAAAAGCTCATATCCTAGTGCTCCACTGCTGCGTTGCTGTTCTGTTTCCACGCTATCCCTGCCTTTCGTCCTTTGTGTGCCAGAGGGACACTTCAATCTCTGAGCGCCTCTGGTAGTACTTGTCTGGCCTATGTCCTCTGTCCTGCGGGTTTGTGTGTGACTTTGTTAGCTGCCCCGCTGTCAGTATATGCAGCCTGGGACTGCCAAGGTGACTACAGTGATCTGAATTCTCCTTTCGCAGGTACCCAGAAGTCAGAAATCCAGCAGGTTTTGGCAAAGTGCTTAAATGTTACAGACTCAGAATCTATCATATGAATCCAGACAGCAGAACGTAAGAATATAGAGATGAGGAGAAAAAGGAGGAAGAGGGAGAAAAGGGGAAAGAAGAGCACTGGCAGTTTTTAAAAAGTGTTAACTTCTATAGCTGAAGAGGAAAACACATGAGAAGGTCACAGCCAGCAAATGAACAGAATCGGCCCTGCTCCTGCAGACCCTCCAGAGGCTGCTTAGACCCAGCCATGCACCTGCCAGGCAGCCGTTGACCCAATAGAGCTGGCTTGCTGCCCCATTTAGGTCACCTCTAAGAGACACATAGGCCACCTTGCATTCACTGTGGCCCCTGGCATGGAGGGAGACCTGCGTGGGTACCCAGATCGCAAACCATCCCTGCATGCAAAGGTGCACTGGGTTCCCCTGCCTGGCACAAGCCTGATTCCTTCACTCCACCGCACGTCTCTCTGCACCCTCCTTCTGCTCTATCAGAGACTGTGGCTGCAGAAAACCCCAAATATCATGACCAAACAGTCCTCCCACATCTGTGGGGACCTGATGGGGAAACGAACCACTGCAAGCAAAGCCACAGAAAACAGACATTGATCTGACCGTGGAGGTGAAGCGTGAGCAATTGCCTATAAATGGTCTGGATAATTGTAGGCACTGAAGTGGTGCAAGAGCTTCTGACCTCTCTCATTCTGTGCACCATTTTAATTAATTCAGACAGGAAAGAGTGTGCTCTTTAGAGCCGGGCAGGGCTGGGTTCAGGTCCTGCCCTCAATGCTTACTTGATGTCTGACTGCGGAGTAGTCACACTTTCACTGGCATGCACACCTTGTCTGTGGAATGGAGAAGTGACATTCCTTTGAGGTATTGTAGTGAGAATCAAATGAGGTTAGCTACCCAGAACAGGGCCTGGCGTTTGCTAGGTGCTCGTTCAACAGTTCTTTCCCTCCTGGCGTTCTGTGGATCTTGTTAGAAGTAGGATCCTGGCTCTCTGCATTTTTATCCCATATGAACAACCGTGTCATCTTCTCCCCCAAGCCCACCCTTCCTCCTTAACTCCTTATCCACATGAAGACATCTGGCCTGGAGATCTAAGGTTTGCCCCTTTCCCTGGTCTGAGACCCTCTCCTTCCCTTTTTCCACCTTGTTCCCTGTCCCAGCAGACTTACCTGTGAGGATTATGTGCACAGGCCCCCGTGCACGTTGTTTCCAGTTGGGTGTGTCAATAAGGGGCCTCAGCAGGAAATCAGGAGGAGGTGCATGGTGAGCTCAGCTTCCTGCCCAGGGTGGTCAGCTCGGGCTGGCTGAGCCTCTCACCTGAAGAGCACTGTACTTCCTGGGCAGCCTCTGTAGGACGTGCCTTCCTGGTTCTGAAAACCGTTTCCTACCCTTGTCACTCTGAGCCTTGCCCTGGGTGTCTGTACAGTCCCTCACGGTTATCCCGCGCCCTGCCAACACCTTCGTAACTGGACCCTTTGTAGAAAACAAACAAAACAAAAACAAATCAGAACTCCTCAAGTCATTCTAAGTTAGTAGGTCATCTGTTCCCTGGAGGAATTCCAAATGACTTGAGACCATCTCTTGTGATCCTCAAATCAGACTCTAAGAGTCATTTTAATCTCCCTCTCTTGTGTTTTTAATCCTCACCAGCTGTCAAGCCCAGTCAGATATTTCTTCCAGCTGCTTTCAAAGCCCAGGTGACTTTCTTATTAGCTGAGATCTTTTATCTATCTATCTATCTATCTATCTATCTATCTATCTATCTATCTATCTATCTATCTATCTATTTATTTATTAAATCATAGTCGATTATACATATTTTTGGGATTCAACATTGACATATGTTGATCAAATCAATAATAGTAGTATGTACATTGTTACAGATTGTAGTTATTCTTTATGCCCCTTGTCCAATCTCTCCCCATCCCTCTCTCCCTCCCCCCTCCCACCTCTGTAACCCTAGATTTCTTCTCTTCCTCTGAAAGAGTAATGGTTACTCTGTTGATTTGTTGCCTAGATGATCTGTCCAATGCTGAGAGGTGTGTTCAGGTCCCCCAATATTATCATGGAGCAGATGCTTCTTCTGTCACTCTGGAATGGGCTTTGTGGAGAGAGACATCCTGTCCTTTTCTTTGGTGTCTGCTGGTGACTCTCCTTTTGTCAATGCACTTCAGTGGCTGGCAGACCATCTGTGTGGTGGTTGTGGCATCTCGCCACTTTCGCAGCCACCATGGTTACTGTGGTGGCAGTGGTGGGCCACTGACATGGAGGTGATATCTTTAGCATGCTCCTTGGCACTGGTGGTATATACCCGGTGTGGGTGGGAGGTCCGGTCCCCGGCTCCAGCCTCAGGCCCCCTGGCAGGTCCCAAGGCACTGGTGGTGTGCCTGGGCCAGAACTAATTTTTTGTCCTTTGCTTACTTCTAAAACGGGGGAACTTCCTGTGGGAACCAGTACTTGAGCTGTGTGGTTGAGCTAAGTTGCTGCTTTGCTGCTGTTTCCCTAGGGAAGGCTTTTTGTGCAGCTCAGGGTTTAATGGTTGACCTTATAGGTACTTCCAGCTCTCCAGAGACCCGATGCACCTGGGTTGTGTAGAAACGCTGATCTGGGCCTGAGTTTTTTCATCAAACTGCACCCCATGCAATTCTGCATTCCCGACCAGTCTCCTCTTTGTGGTCCTGCGCTGATTGGGGGGTGGATCGGCTGTCCTTGCTGTGCCCCAGTGTTCTACTGGTGGGCCTGTCTCCCCCACCACCCATGCTGCAAACACTTCCCATGGGATGGGCCCTGCACTGGTCCCTTGTGATGACTCACTGGCCTCTGAATGGCCCCCTTTTTTCAGCTGTTCTGGCTCCTCGCTCCTGCATGGGTTCATGGGATCCGTATTAGTGGTCTTGCTGTCCCAGGGGCCACCAAGGCCCTCTTCTCCCCTGCTGCCTCCAAGTAACTCCATCTGAAGGGCACAGCTGCGGCTTCTGCCGGCTCCTGCTCCATGAGCTCAGCAGTTTCAGGCTTAAAGCGGCTGCGGCCCAAAATGCACCAAGCAGTTTTTTCTTTCTCTTATTGTGGCTTCTCCCACCTTCATGAGCTCCATAGGTCTCTCTTTCTCTGGGTCTGGCCCCAGCTTGGCTGTTGTTACATTGTTATAGTTGTAAATTGGTTGATTTGTGGGAGAGAGTGACGCTGGGGACTGCCTATTCTGCCATCTTGACCAGAACACCGCTGAGATCTTGATAATTACTTATTTGAGTTTTCCAGCTGCTTTCTAAGTGGTTTTCTGCCTCCATGTCCACCCCTCTTCAATCCATTCAGTGCACCAACAGAATGGTGGACACGTCCATCCCCAAGTCCCAAGTGCTTAAAAGACAACATCTAAGCTGCCCAGCATACAAGACACAGCACCCTGTGGGGCTCGACCAGCTCCCCAGCTTCCTTTCCGGTGTCCCCTCTTCCCCTGCCCTCAGTGGCCACCCCTCTGGCCATGGATGAACTCTGTAGTTCACCACTTGCAGTCATGTTCAATGATGGAGTCCTGGCCCAGGAGGAATGGGCACAGTACGAGGAAGTAATGGTGTAAGGGACAGTGTTTGCACCTGCTGTGCAAGGTGTGGGGCATTGTGTGACATGAGCTGTAAACCCACCCGCCCGCTCCTCCTGCTGAGAGCCCAGGGTGTGAAGAAAACTATGTTTCCTTGAACCTGACTTCAAAACTCAAGCCAACTCCTTCATCTGCTGTTTCAATGAAGAAACACCATCTTGTTTCAATATTAGGTAACAATCTCTGCTGAATTTTTAAAGAAATATGTCAGTTCTTAAGGAATTTCCAGGAGCATGTTGCCCATTGTGACCTTCCCTCACTTGCTGCCTCAGGAGCTCGTGGGTTTGGAGTGCCCCTTTCTCCTTCATGCCAGGCGGTTCTGCGCACCTGGCTCCTCTGCCCGGGCGTCCTCCTGCTCTTCTCTTACCAGGAGAAACCTGCACATTCTCCAAGACTCGGCATAATGCAGGCAGGCACTCCTTCCTTTTATCCCCGAAAGCTTGTGGCATGTCCTCCTGTTACAGCACGCATCTCCTGTGCTTTAGCCGGCCTATCTCCCCCTGCTGGACTGGGAGCCCCAGAGGGCAGAGGTCAGCTCACCTGTGTAACCCCCGTGGACCTTGCTCTTTCTTGCTGCCTGCCCTTGTGCTGCCAGGCTTCCTGCTACAGGTCGCACCACGCCCTAGAGCAAGGCTGCAGGTGAGGTCATTTGTTACAAAGCTCTGCCACTCCTGCTCCACGGCCTGAGAGAGGCAGCAGTCAGGAGCCGTGGGCCTGGCTCTCCGGGAGAGAGACGTGTCATGATGTCAAGCCACATCGGCCTCTCTAAGGGGGAGAGTGGTCACTCACTCACCATTCTGAAGTTTTAGCCTTTACAAGAAGCTCAAGAGCATCTGATTGCTCCTCTCAGCTGCTGAGGTGGAACTTGACTGGAACTGCATGGTTGCTGTAGAAGTCGTGGTCCAGGCAGACTCAGAGGGACAGTACAGAGGTGGAGCAGAGTAGATGGATGAGTACGGGCCCATGAAACACCCAGGCACTAGCAGCAGCATAAACCTTGCCACTCCTGGGCCGAAAGGGCACACGGACAGGCTGTTGCAGATCCCAGCAAGCGCTCTGTTTGCCCTCAGGCACTGTGGCCATTGATGGGGGAAGGGCAGAAGAAATAAATACCCCAAACTTTCTTCCCCTTTTCTGATTCTGCCAGTGCCTCCCAACAGATGAACCCAACTGGAAACCAAAAGGCACAGGTCCCTGGACGGCAATCCACAGACACTGTCTTCATGGAGCCCAAAATTAGGAGAGAAGGCTGGAGAATGCCTGGAGAATCACAGAGAGCGATCACTTTGGGATATTCTGAATTACCAGTTATGCTCTGCAGGGTGGCCTGGCGTCCCTAGGATCGGTTATGGACTGAACTGTTTCCCTAAGATGTGGGTTGAATGGTCCACGTAGCTGTCTGGTTCTCCAGTTGCTCCCTATCTGCATGGCTGTGGCATCCTTCCCCTGGAAGAAAAAGACAAGTAGGAAATTTGGGGTGGCAGGAAGGGGAAGCACTGCCTATTTCAAAATGCACCCCATCACAACACATGTGGTTCATGAGAACAGTCATCCCATAGGAAAGCCTGGGAGCCAGGAGCCATCCTTCCCATGTCACTGGGCCACAGCACAGGGGCATGGGGGCTGCTCCATCTCGGCTGCCAGCCCGGCCTTCCCAGAGCCAATGAGCGCAGAGCGCAA
Source organism: Cynocephalus volans (assembly GCF_027409185.1). Classification (NCBI taxonomy): domain Eukaryota; kingdom Metazoa; phylum Chordata; class Mammalia; order Dermoptera; family Cynocephalidae; genus Cynocephalus; species Cynocephalus volans. The sequence goes on along the minus strand of NC_084474.1, from coordinate 2,860,705 downwards.
GAGCAGTTCCCTTCATTTTCCCGAGGGGAGAGACAGAATTCCAGGGAAGTGTGGGCTTCAGGAACATGTTTGAATCTCTTCCCCAGTCTTAATGGGAGAGAGAGAGGAGTGGTAGTTGAGTCACGGATTTGTAATCAGAGACAATCTGGTGCTTCAGACTTGGAGGACAGGCTGTCCCACAGTGTCCGAGGAACTGAGAATAAAGCACTAGAATGAGTGTCCAGAAGGACACCAGGTCTGGGCAGGCTGGACGCGGAAGGCAGAACTGGGATAAGCAGCCAAAAGTTCAGGGCCAGGGGCACGAGAAAAGAAAATCACATCTAGAGGAAGATGAGCTGGGTGGAGTGTGAGCATGACTGCCGGGCAGCGGTGGCCTGGAGAACCAGCTGAAGGGTCCAGAGCAGAGAAAGCACCAGGCTTATTATTAGTGCAAGTTTTCCTAAAGCTTTTGGTTAGTGGTCACTGCTCCAGCTAAGTGTGTATGGATGAAGGAAAGCATTTTGTCAAGTCAAGAGCAGTACTTTATGTATTTATGCTATAAAGTGTGGACATCAACAGGCCCGACTCTTGCGAGAACGAGTGTATACCAGGCCTCTCCAGCCTAGAGGCATTTCATCTACTGTTTCTACAAGTCATCTAAAACAGCAGGTTTATAGAGCAATCCCCAAAGTTGCCAATGACATTCAGCACTTGAGCATCTCCCGGCTGTAAAATATTAAGCAGACAAATTTTTCAAAGATCTTTTCATTTTTTCACTTTGGAGACAAGGGTTGTCAGGTGAAGGTGAGACGGCTCTGCCCAGTGCTCTCCCAGGAAGTGTTCACCCAACCCATGAGCTTCGTCATTGTCCTAGAGTCTCACTGAATCAGGGACACTGACTCACACTAACCAAATTAAAATCAAAGCACATCAAGGAAATTGAAATCTTTTTAATACACAGTAGAAGACATTATGATCCAGTAAAAGGATTTTACATTCCTCCTGCTAGGGGACAGCCTCTTCTTGAAGAGGTCAGAATTACAACCCCAAAGCTGCATGGTCAGCCCAGGATCAGAGCAACAGAGGTGGAGTGTCTGAGATCCTGATCCAGGCCGTGGCATGATGAATTCCCCCACTCCTCCCAGTACAGAACAACTCTCTAGTAATTAAATTAAGGCTGTCCTGCAGATTCAGTGTCTGCTTAGCTTGGCAGTGCTGGAAAAACACTGCCAGTTTTTGTCCTGTTGAGCTCTACTTTTTGTGATCCAGACTGCCCCTTTATGTTCATACATGACAGTGCAGTCGGTTGGGCTTTTGCTTACTGAACAGTAACTGCATTCCTACGCTGCCTGTCTCAGACCCAGGTCACCTTGTGCGGAATCAGGGATAACCCGAATCCTTCGGTCACTATTTACTCGTCTAGATTTCTAATCACTGTGTGTGAATTTTACTAGTTGAATCCTTGGAATCAAATCTTATTTCTCTTATCTCTAACTTCTTAGGGGAAAGAAATCTAACCTCACTTACCCAGCCCACACCCGCAGCATAATCTTCTGCCAGAAGGCTGAAGGGGACAGACAAACTTCTGCATGAGCAAAGCAGTGCATTTTAGGGGACAAATGTCTATGTGTTACCTACACTACCGGTAGGGTGCAGGGCATCATTTGTAATCTGCTATGTGCAGAGAGTACCCCTTAAAGTTTAAAAGGGGTTTCATTGAGGGAAAAGTTTTCAAGTAAATTTTCTAGTAAAGTAAAATTATAAAATCAATTTCCCAAATGGGTGATGTGGGTTAAAAATATGCAATAGGCACATAAGGTCTAAATAAATCCTTGTCAGACCCGTACAGACAATTAAAAGGAGCAATGGGGTTTGGAGGTTCTCTGTCATCAGTCTAGAGGAGTGACTAGGTGCTCCCACTGCATAAACCTAGACACTGCCATTAAAGAGATGACATTGGCTCAGCTGAGGGTGACGCGGAAGGGCAATTCCTGCTTTGTCTCCTCACCTCATAGGCAGTTTTAGTTCAGGAGTCCTGAAAAACAGACTCTGAGGCTGAGGTTTGTGTGCCAACGTTTTCCTGGAGAGGTGCTCTGCAGAAGCAACGCCTGCAGGAGGAGAGGAGCAGGGCAAGGCCCAGGGAGAAGCCGGGCTGTGACACAGCTGCAGCAGGGACCTCTGAAAGCCACCCTGCAGTGGCTCTTCAGAGTTGCCTTGTCTTGAGGCAAGAGTGTGGGGCCTTTATTAATCCCCACCCATAAGACCGATCCCTGTCTGAGTGGTTTCCCAGGAAAGAGGATGGGACCTTGTGTAGAGTGACCTTCTTTGGCTAAGGGCAGATCCTAGAGAGGAACCAAGGGGAGAGCCTTTAGCCACCAACACTCCCGGCAATGGGGAAGGGTGTCTTGGTCCCAGGCACCAGAACATCCAACAACGGGTGCTCACAGACCCCGACTATTTGGTCTTGCATGTTGGGGACAAGCCCACTGCTGCATCTGAGATATTCCTGGTTGGGTGTATTGTTTGCTGAGAGACAACAGCATTGGGTGAAAGACTTCATCCCAGGAGCAGAGTGATCATCCCACCATGAAAACGATCTGTTTCCTGTGCCAGACCACCTTTACCCACCAACCCCAAAAGGAGCCGGCACATGGCACTGCCCCTGACAGTCCCACCCCACACTCCAGCCCCATATTTGCTGAGGTGAGATGGTGTGGCATGGGCCATCTGGAAGGCTGCTCGGGGGTGGTGACAGGTGGGGCAGAAAATAGGCTTATGTTAAAGGGAGGCCACACCCCAGAAACTCTAGTAGGGTTGTCTCTGGTGCCCATCCCCAGCCGCTTCTCTACCCTGGTGCTGGTGTCCTTGTTGTGGCCTCTCCTGCACCTCCTTCCCCCTCTTGATTCTAAACCCATTGTCAAGAAGTGACATGAAATTTATTGGCATTAAGGTGTGGATGACTTAGAATCGCTGTTCCCCTCCCTCCTGAAATATTTAGCTTAAGTTCTTTAGCAATCAGCTATCGTGCAAGTGAGGCATCGGTTGTGCTCCTGGCAGCACAAGTCAGGGGAGAACAGAGTCTCTGGAGGACGTGCAAGAGGCTGGTAGTCACCTGCCCAACGTTCTCTTCCTCTTTCTTTCTAACAGAAACCCAGTTTTATTTTGTGTATTTGCTGTATTAGCTCATTTCTGTTGCTTATAACAGAACACCTGAAAATGAGTAATTTATACAGAAATGAAGTCCACAGTCCAAGGGGCGAGTCTGGTGAGGGCCTTCTTGTGGGAGGTGACTCTCTACAGGGTCCTGTGGCAAAAAGAGTGTCACATGGTGAATGCTGAGCAAGAGAGCTAACCTGCTCCCTCACTTTCTTTATAAAGCCATCAGAACCATGAATGAATCAGTCCATTCACAAGGGCACAGTCCTCACAGTCCAATCACCTGTCAAAGGCCCCCACCTTTCAAATGCCTCCGTAGGATTTCTCACCCTCTTCACACTGTTACAGTGGGGGTTGAGCTTCAGTGAATCTTGAGGGGACATTCACTCTATAGCAGATGAAAGTATCGAATCAAGCAGACTCTCTTGCAGCCCTTAGTTCTTGTGCAGCATGCTCAGAAAGTGAACATGACAGCTGGAAAGACAGCAAGCATTTTGGGCAACAAGGTGGTCTTGAAGATGGTGGAGCAGAATGGAAGAAGAAACCTAGACCCTGGAAATTTCTAGAACCACCAAACTAATCCTAGACTGTCTACTTCCAGGGAAGACAAACAAGCCTCTGTTATATGCAGCCCAAACAAATCCTAATTCATACAGAAGTTGGTTCCTTGAAGTGGGGTGCTAGAGAGAAAACCCAAAATACCGATTTGGCTGAATGCTAAGGACTCCGACACTGTGGTCTCAAACCCTCCTGCCTGGTGAATGCAGTGGTGAAACACTTTGTCAGTCTGTTTCCCACTGTACCTTGGAAACCAGACTGCATGCTGACCAAAGTTGAAGTGTTGGGAAAAAAATTAAAAATTAGGTAGAAAAATTAAAAATTCTGGAGTGTGGTGACCTCTTCCTGCTGCTCTCTACAGAATCCTGCAAGAAAGGTAGGAGCTCATGCAGAACTAGCCACACTGTCAGCACAGATGGAAAGAAATGTGTTTACTAAGGGAGACACTGCTGCCTACAGTCTGCAATCTGGGTTGAATAGGAGTCTCATAACTTAAGCCTCACACAGTTGAAAAAGCCAAATGCATTGTGCCTCAAACTGAAGCAGTCATAAATAGTGGCTGTAAAATCGCTGTCTTTACAAGAGAGGAGGCTGATATTCTCTCATAGGAAGCTGGGAACTCACTGACAAATACAAGATTGAAGGCCTTACATTCCCATGCAAGCTCCTTGTTTCAGAGGAGTCGAAGAGGTGACCATTGATTTGAGAAGGCAGGATGTAGGCAAGCGTGAGACCAGTAAATAGAAGATAACACCTTTTCTGCTTAAAAGCTCTCTATAGCCTTTGCCTGTGATTACTTTGCACAGGACTGAATAGAATTAAGAAAACCGGAGGCTTGCTCAACTTGAGAGAAACAAGATAAGCATAACAGTCAACCTAACCATGGCAGTCAGCAGCCTGAGGCTTTTCTGCCTTCAGAGCACTCCCTGGGCCCCAAATGTTCAGCAGTAGTCATTGGGTTAGGAGAGGTATGCAGCCCCCGAAAGAGAGCTCTCCAGCACCTACATCGGAGGTAGTCATGGAAGATAATGAAGTGACAAGACTTCCAGACTTCAGAGGATTAAGGACAGAGAGAGTTTTTCCCAGAGAGCAGAATCGAGGCTGCCCCATAAACTAACTCATCACATGCTCTGCTGAAACCTTCCACTGACAGAGCCAGGAATCCTTGCTATGCTTACCCAGAAGGATTTGATAATTGCTATGGATCAATGTTTCCCATTCTCCATTTTTCCAGATGGAAGATTTTTGCTTATTTGTGTGTTTTTATTGCAATTATCCCATTTTCTCCATCATGGTGCTTTGGTAGTTTTGGAGAAGGTAACTTGCTTTTGAGCTTATGTGTCACTGACCACAGGAAGGAACACCAGACATGGTGGAGAGAACCGCACACCATCCAGATATCCTGAACTTCAAGGTGGGGAAACTGATTAGATAAGAATTGGGAGCTGACTGTCAAGGGAAGTGGTGAATACATTCTATGTACAGTCTTCATGGATGTTGGGTAACAAAGGTGCAGATACATCAGAAACAAGTAGTTGCCTAACCAATACCCATTCTTGCCTTTTTTATTTCTAACAGAACCTGAATGTTCTTTGAGATGATGTCCCTGTTTTAAAAAAGTGGAAAAAGAAGAGGCTATTTTTAACCAATTCCTTTAAATTCCCTAGGGGTGGCTAAGGAAATGTAAGTGGTGGTCATGGGAGCTTCCAGCAAAGCTCGTCAAAGGGGATGATTTCTCTGGGAGGTGTGCTGTTTTTCATTCCTCCATATTTCTGTTTCCTGCCAGAAGCATGGCGATGGTGGCTGAAGCTTTGCCAGTCAGCTTGGACTACAAGTCAACACTGAGTGTGAAGCCGTGCTTCAAGGTGGTGGGACAGAGGGAGGCTGACTCCCTCCTCCCGTGCCTGCATGCTGGCCTTTGTTACCTGTGTCAGCATTCTTTTTTTTCCTTTTTTCAGCAAGAGAGAAGTTAATCTGTTCTCTTTAAGCCACTTGTATTTTCTGCTATATGCAGATTAAGCTAATCCTGATGGATAGCAGGATGAGTGCAGCCTTCACACTGCAGAAGCAGGTGCTTGCTTGCTTTGCCACCCGCAAGGCAGACCCAGGCACAGTCACAGAGCATCCAGCCTCGGCAGTTCCTACACTCTGAGCTTGATTATTCTAAAAGCCCACATTCAGAAGAATCTCAGAAGCAAGTTACACAGAGCATGACCTCTGAGACGAAGGGGGCTCTGTATGGGCCCTCTCGGTCTGCTGGACAGCAGAACTGTTTATAGTCTGAATCCAAGTACACTGGAGACAGACAGACATCAGGAAAGTTTTTGTGTGAACTGGCTTGCTAGAAGTCTAAGGAGCCTAGAAGCTTGATCCTCTTTTTGTTGTATCAAAAGCACAGTATCTGTTTTACTGGCCAAGAGGTATAAGTCTCATCGCCTAGCAGAGAGAAAAATTGGGGGCTTTTCCAGTTTTGGTTATGACCATATCAGAACAGTAGTGATGGCCTGTTGTCTGATTTCATTTTTCCAAAGATGCTATAGATCTCCAAAATAACTCTATATGGGTTTCCTATTGCTGCTGTAACAAATTGCCACAAACTTACTGGTTTAAACAACACAAATTTATTCTCATAGTTCTGGAGGTCAAAAATCCCAAAACAGGCCATGAGAGCTATGATCCTTCTGGAGACTCTACTGGAGAATCTGTTTTCTTGCCTTTTGCAGCTTCTAGAGGCTTCCTGCATTTCTTGGCTTGTGACCCCATTTGCCATCTTAAAAACCCACAGTGTGGCACCTTCCAGTCTTTCTGTGTCCCTCTCTGTCCGACCTCACGTTGCCTTCTATCTGACTCTAACTCATAACCTCCCTGTTCAGGATCATTGTGATTATCTTGGGCCCAACTGGATAATCTAAAATAATCTCCGCATTATAAGATCTTTAACTCAATCACAACTTCAAAGTCCCTTTTACCACAGGAGGTGACATATTCACAGGTTCTAGTGACCAGGAAGTGGACATTTTAGGAGGTAATTATTCAGTATACAAATACCAGGGTCACCTTGATATCCTCATGGCTGTATCTATTGGCCTATATTTTCCAGGTTCCTAAATAGCTTCCTCTGCAACCCTACATTATTGTCTAAATTTTTTGCCATGAAAGCTTTTGCCAAGAGTCCTCTGTTAAACTCAACAGACCATTTGCAGTGTTAATGTGTAGAGCTGTCAGCTGTTCTTCAGATTCCCTGTCAACCTGTGGCTGTCTTGGAGAGCAGGAGAAATTGGCTCGAGAACTATTAAAATTTTATTAGGGGAGAAGCTGATGTGGGAGGTTGCATTGCCATGTGGAGCTGAGCAGCGCACTATAGCGGAGGCGCTAAGCAAGGTGGAGCCATCGGGTGGTGGGGTGATAAAGGCAGAGCCCAGGAGGACTAGATGGAAGATAAAAGCAGAATCTTCCTGTTTCAAGAGTGTTTAGGGGATAGCACCATTGCAAATAGCTAACATTAATTGAGCTTTTATTATATGTCCGTGTGGCAGATTAACTTATTGGTCCCAGTTCTTCATACTCCCTCCCATGCACATCCATGTCCTTGGTCATGTAACTTTGTCAAGTTCCTCCCATAAAGACAGAATATTTTCCTGGTCCTCGATTTTGGGTTCATCCACATGACTTGTTTGGTCAACATGATGTCACCAGACGCAGAAAAGAGCAGAGGCTGCCTGGGCTTGGTTGCCTGGGCTCCTCCTCTTACGCTTCTGCCACAGGAATAGAAGAATATTCCTGCTCGGCCCACCGGCCCAAGGAGGATGAGAGAAACATGGAGCAGGCCCATGCTGAGAGTCACCCCAGGTGATCTGCAGACAGACGAGAAATAATGGCTTACTGTTGCATGTGACTGAGATTTGGGAGATTGTTTATGTCAGTTTGCTTATTTCCTGAGACAGTTGAGGATGGTTCTAAGTGTTTTTCATGAATTAACTTATATAAACCACACCTTGATCTTACAAAGCAGATATTATTAGTTTCCCTATTTTGCAGACAAGGAAACTGAGGCATTGATCTATTAAGAAACTTGCTCAAAGTCACGCAACTAAGTGCCAGAGCTGCTATCTGAAGCAGGTAGTATGTCCACTTAGTTCGTAACTACAGGATCACACTCAGGCCACAACCACAGGCATAAGCTTCCTTTCTTTCCCTTCTTTCGTCTTTATGGCCCATTTTCAATCTGTCCTAAAATATTGGGGTTTTAAAGCTTTTTGTTAAATATATCAGATCAGAAATCCACTGGGCTAAAAGTCTGACAACCCAATTCTGATCCCAGTACCAATAAGGAATGCAAGATTGCCCAGAAATAACAAATATTTTCTTTGCCAATTCTCTAGCCACACTTTCAAGGCCTGGTCTGGTAAACAATACACCAGAGAAATAAGGACACGTGTCTAGAAGCCAACCACGGTGTGATTTGGCTGACAGTCAGGGGCCACCCAGTTTTGGACGATGAGCCATGTTTAAGATTTTTATAATTAATATCTTCTTTCTCTTCTTCAAACTCCTGAAAAGGAGTTTTATTCTTCTGGAACACTTTTGGAAGCTGAGTTCACAGGGTGGTGACAGAGGCCTAGGAGGCAAGCGGTCACCTGCACATCAGACCTAAAGAACACGGAACGTGAACCTGAACATCAGCACCGGACGGCAGGAGGCTCACGAGGCAAAAAATAGGCAGAGACCGGAGGGAGAGCCAGCGACACTCCTGTTTCTAGATAAGGAACAGGAGAATGGCAAATCTACTGAGGAGCAAAAGAAATAAGAGATTTAGGAATTACTGGCCACAAACAATGAGAGTGCAGATTTTATAAAAACTTTAAAAAATCTTTGTGACATGTGACACCTGCTGTCTTTTATCTGTTAGTGATTGGTAGTGAAAATCCTTAAAAACAAACTGGTAATGTGGTGGGAAATGTCGAGGAGTGGTGAGCTCAGGAGACTGTTTCTCCTGCTCGGTCTTGGATGACTGTGATGGTGACGATGGGAGCAATGTTGGCATCAATTGCATTTATTGAACATTTATTGTATTAAGCTCTTTATGAAATTACCCAATTTAATTTTTCAGTGCAACCCTGTATGAAGATAGTAATATTCTGTCTCTTTTCACAGATGCATGGTTTAAAACTTAAAGAGGTTAAATTATTCTCTGAAGTCACAGAGGTAGTCAATGATGGAAATAGTACTCAAATACAGAGAGTTTGACTTACTGGGTCTTAACAAACCAACAAACAAGCCAACAAAGAAACTCTTGAAACAGAGGAAGTAGTTACCATTTTGGAGAGGGGAGGACAGGTGGCAGACTCCCTGGGAGCTCCTACAGTGGATGAGGGGCACACATGTTGCTGAGCAGTGAGGAAAGCTCTAATATAAGTGAAAAGGGGTAACATGTTAAGCCCGAGATGGCCACATTCCCCTCACTGGCCCGAGATGAGTACTCAGGTATCAGGAGCCTCAGTCTTCCATAGCCCCTGCCATGCTTATCCGGCCTGCCCAGCAGAAACTCTACCCTCCACCTGCTGGACACACTGTCTCTTTGCTTTTCAGAACGCATTCTCCTGTGGGGCAGGGCTGGCCGTGGCAGGCAAGGCAGGGGTGAAAGAAGCATTCTGCAAACCCAGGAGCTGCCGCGGGGTGTTCTTCCTGAGACGATGGGCAGCTCCAGGCTACAGCAGCCGACTAAATCAGAAGCAGCATAGAAAAGCAGTCTGGGGAAGTCACAGGTGGACATAGAAGTTAAATCTTTGGAATCAGAAGATCAAGGCCAAGCAAAGGAGGCTAGGGGCAAACTAGATTGGCAACTTGGGTATTGTCTTCAATGCAGCTGGGTGTCTGGTGCTGGGTTCTGTAAGCCTGAAGGGCAACATGCACAGACATGTTGGTTCTGTGTAAAGGGCCAGGCATGGGTTGGAACTGCTAGGACTGGGGCCAAGGCTTAAGCTCTGCTCTGTTTGACTGGGGCCTAAACATTGGGTTTACAGCTTGCCAGTCCCTCCCTCAGAAAGCCTGCTCCTTAAACCATTAGCTGCTGGCTAGAATCCAGCCCCAAATGAGCTGGCCATCAGAAAACACAATGCAGCTGTTGTGTCTGATCATAAGAATGTCCTATATTTTACATTTCTGCTACAGCCTCTTTTAAAAAATGCTATCCGTTCGCAATCCTCAGGTACCAACACAAGCCTCTGTGACCCTGGCTCTCCACCCTGCTCACCTGGCTGCCTAGGCCCAGTCTGTGCTCACATCAGGTCCACTTGAGTCCACTTATGTCACTGCAGTCACAGGCAGGTCCTATGTGCAGAAGGAAATCTTCCCAGGATGATGGAGACTTCTCGAAGGGAAATAGAGATTGACAGAATTTACTGCTGCCTGTTGTCTCTCAAATTAACCCCCCAACCTTTTCTACTCTGGTTTGTATTACAAGAAACTGATCCATGAAAACTCAAGTTATCGGGCTCTCTTGCTAATTTGTTGAGTCCAGCTCATGGGAGTCATCAGGCAATGAGAGTCGTCCGTGGGAGACTGGAGAGGCGAAGGAAGGCGGAGGCCAGAGAATTTCTCTCTCCAGCCCCTCTGCTTTGGGCTGCTTCTCTGGAAGCAGTTTATCTCTTCCATGATCACAGCTCCTACAGGCAGCCCCTGACGTGGGCCCAGTTTCCTGGGTGGCTCCACCTCCTGAGCTCTGGAAACACCATCTCCTTCCTGGGCCTCTCCAGTGCTGGTGGTGAGAACGGTTTGCTGTTACTGCTAAATCTCTGGGTTGCTGCACAATCCCCTCTTTGAATGTTCAGTTCCTCCAATATCTTTATCACTATCTCCCCATATTAAAATCTCTCCTGGCTGGAACCTGCCTGACAAACACCAAAAGGCAAATTAATGTGGAGTGGGAAGAGGAAAATGTGAGAGTGGAGGGAAAAAAAGATTGCAGGACATTGGAGCTGAATTTGGACTTTCGGATGTCCTCCTGGGGTGGGGGAGGGGGCAGTGGTGGACAGGAGGCTCCACATGGAATGGGCACTAACTTTTACAGATTACCTAGCGTTCCTTCCTGCCGTGGAGACCAGACCTACCCCTACTCAAATTTCCCAAAAGGAGATTGGTCTGGGTCACCTTCCTTTTGTATAAGTAGTCTAGAAATGCCTTGTCTTCAGATTCAAATACTGTCATAAAATCTCTTCATCACAATAAACATGCAAAGTACAAAGTTGCCGTTCTGCACCACATCACAGAGGGATGCGGAGACTTCGTGCGAATGTGTTTAGGACAATTGCTGCATATGCGCTTGCAGCCTGACGGGACTTAAAAATAGCACATTCCATTAAAAGAAAAAAAAAAAGAAAGACTCTTTGGTAACAAAGTGACTGTTCGCTTTGTTCCTTTTTTATACAGACACCAGCCCCCTCATCAGACTCTTCGCAGAGTTGCAGTTTTCTAGGAATTGTTAGGGGCTGGCAGCACAGTTACGGGAGGGGACCCCGGGAAAGGGGCAGAGACAAAGGCAGGGGCGGGAGAGCTCAGGACCCTCTCCCCTCCTGCGCCCGCGGTCTCTCCAACCCTCATGCACAATCTACCTGCCAGCGCAGAGGTCCGCTACCTGGGGTGGCTGGTGCTACTCGAAGAGCTGCGGCAGTGTGGGAAAGGATTACACTCTGAATTAGCACGGTGCTGAGTCTAACAAAGGGCAGGTCTAATGACTTGAATTTAAATTCTTCATCCCCGAGCAGATTTAACGGGAAGATTCCCACTCGAGTTGATGTGTTGGTGTGCACAGATAATCAGACAAACACTTGAGAAGTCTTACCGCCATTCCCTCCTGGATTGTTCTCGATGATGCCATGGAGGCAAGTCCTGTAAACTCTGAGCTGCATTCTCCTTGTCAGAAAACTGGGCGTGAAGACACCAACCACAGCTACCTCATAGAGTGTTATGCTGCTAAAATGAGTCCTTATGTAGAAAAATGTGGAAAATAGGACACGTTTGCAGGTGTTAGGAAAGAGCAAGGATCAGCAAGCTGTTTCAGCCAGATGTAAAATTTCAGGCTTTCAGGTCAAATATAGCTAGCATTGCAATTATGTGCTTCTGTGTCGCAGCACAAGAGCAGCAAGAGACGATACGTGAACGAAAGCGTGTGGCTGCGTTTCAGTAAAACTTGACTTATAGAACAGGCAGCAGGCTGGGTTTAGCCTGTGGGCCATAGGCTGCCGACCCTGGGGTAAGGTCCTCCCACTGTGTTCAGAGACTTCACTGGAAAAGCCTTTCTGCTTCCTCCACCGTCCCCCTTCGCTGGACTCAGGGCTCCATGACTCAGCTGAAGCCTTATTTTTAGAGCACCCACTTTTTAAAGCAAAACGTAGCTCACTAGAGGGGGTTGAGACACATAGTCATCTGCACCAGGATAAAAAGAGCTAAGAAGACATTTATAAGCACAGTCTCCGCCAACTTCTCTATGAACATGTGTACGTCTGCATTTAGACACATGCCACAAGCATAAGGTGATGCACAAAAAGGAGTGGAAGACAGCTGTGGATGGAAAAGACGCAGCAGTGGCCTTCGCTCAGTGTGCAGTACGGGACCAGATATAAGTGTAAACAGCAACACTTTTAGCTCCCAGCTCTAACTCTTTAAAGCACATTCACATTTATTTTTACTCATCACTATGAGATTATGAGGGAGTTTTGACAGATTTGAGAGCAAACAGGTTCTTACCTCCTGTCACAAATCTGGGTGTTGCAGATCTCGGGCTCAAACAAGCTCAGGGACTCTGTCTCCTGAGGTCCAGTGAGCGAGCCCTCCCTCAGCCAGGGAAGTGCAGCACTGCCCACCTGACCCTCCAGCCATGTCCTCGCCAGAACGTCAGAGCGTCAGTCTTCTTAAGGATGTTACTTTTTTCTCCCCTTGATTAAAATTCTGTCTGTTAATTCCAATGAAGAGAATTCTCCATGCTCTGGGATCAGGGGGAAAACACATGGGTCAATCCTCAAAAGTACTGAAAGTGGACAGTGCTGGACTGATGGTTTCTTGGGCCATGGATAGGTTAATCCTCTGCGCGTGTGCTGGAATTAGAAATGCTCCCCAGGCTAAACGCGTGAAGTTATACACGGCTCTGAAGAGGCAGGCGTCTGCAGCGGCTTTAGAAGGATGAGGAATGCAGCCTGGAGACTGACTTCACCTCAGGGAAGGAGAAGCAGCTTCACACAGGGGTTGCAGCAGCCCAACCAAGTAGCATGGAAATGCTCAGGTGGCTGAACGGGACGCAAAGAATGTAGACTCCACTTCTATGTCTGTGTCGTACGACCCACCGGGAGAAAAATAAACGGCCTGTCATAGTCTCAACTCTGGGGGAAAAGCACAGGGCTACTTAAAAGTGTGTTCTTAACCCAGAGAGCCAGAGGATGAGAAACCACCTTGGAGGTCAAACATAAGTGAAGACTGGAAAGGTTCTGAAAAGAGCCTTAAAGTCCATCTGCATTACTAACATCCACGTCTATATAGAGCTGCAGTCTCATACCTATTTCTGGCATCCAACTAAAACCAGCCTGAGTTGAAGTCTAAACTGGGAATCACAGAGATGGGAGGACAGACTGAGCCCAATTTATATCAACATGTGGTTAATAAATGTTTATTGCAATAAACTGAATTTGAATATAAAGTACGCCAAGCACCACTTGTACTTAAAATTTCTCATAAATATATGTTCTCTCAATATTTACTGCTTTACTTAAACCCAGTGGTTTATGTGTATTTAATTCTTGCTTCGAGAGCAATGATTTTATGATTTAAAAAGCTAAAGGTATTTTTCTTTAGGGACATTGTAATATAAGAGGATTCTTAAAGAACATTAGTGTTTAGGAACACATGGGTTAAAATAGGCCTTTATGACCTGTGCCAGCCAGCTAACAAGGCTGCGTACTATAGTTTCTCTGAAAAGTTGTTCCAAACAATGGATTTGTAAATGGATGCTGTCCCAGAGGTCCATTATTAAGTCTGGGGCTGCCAGTCTCTGCACAGATGCATGGAGGGTGTGTGTGCGCGTGAGTGTGCGTGCGTGTGTGTGCGAGTGTGTGTGTGTGTGTGTGTTCATGAGTGTGTGCGTGTGACTGTGTGCACGTGAGTGTGCGTGAGTGTGTGTGCGTGTGACTGTGTGTGCGTGAGTGTGTGCGTGTGTGTGTGCGTGAGTGTGTGCATGTGACTGTGTGCACGAGTGTGAGTGTGCGTGAGTGTGCGTGAGTGTGCGTGACTGTGTGAGTGTGTGCGAGTGTGCGTGAGTGTGTGCGCGTGAGGGTGTGCGTGTGACTGTGAGTGTGCGTGAGTGCGTGTGTGTATGTGTGCGTGAGTGTGTGCGTGTGTGTGTGCGTGTGTGCGTGAGTGTGCATGTGTGTGTGCGAGTGACTGTGTGTGTGCGTGTGTGTGCGTGCGTGAGTGCGTGCGTGCGTGCGTGTGTGTGTGCGTGTGCGCGTGTGTGTGAGTGTGTGTGCGTGAGTGTGTGTGTGTGTGTGCACGTGCGTGTGTGAGTGTGTGATTGTGAGTGTGCGTGTGTGATTGTGTGTGTGTGCATGAGTGTGTGTGTATGAGTGTGTGTACGTGTGTGAGTGTGTGTGCGTGTGACTGTGTGCGCGTGAGTGTGAGTGTGTGTGTGCACGTGTGTGTGTGCGTGAGTGTGTGCGTGTGCGTGCGCGTGTGATTGTGTGTATGTGAGTGTGCGTGTGTGATTGTGAGTGTGTGTGCATGTGTGAGTGTGCATGAGTGTGTGTACGTGTGTGAGTGTGCGTGCGTGTGCGTGTGTCTATGCAGTGTCTCCCAAGTCCCCTCACTGCCCGGCAGGATGTATACCCACTCTTCCAGAAGCTTGATCCTCCGGTCCTTGTTTTCATGTCAGGACAGCCCTCATATGAATGTGCTCACTTGTTCCCACTGATTTCCATCGGCCATCAAGTGAGAAATTGTTGCCAGAAACAAAGGCTTCCAGCAGCACTTTCTACACTACCAGCGCATTCCATTGCCTGAAGATACCTGCAGTGCCACTGTGGGCTTTATGTCTCCTGTGTGGAGTAAATAGAATCACTGAAGCTATATTTCTTTCCTCTTTTAAATGGCAGTGGAGGGAAACGTGGGAGAGGCGGGCCCATAGGTTATTTCCTGATGACACTCACCATCGGGGGATGGAGACCTCCAAGCGAGTGAGCCAAGGCCTCTGGTGCGCGTCCTCGTGCCGCTCCTGCTCCAGCCGGTTCCTGTGGGCAACGATGGATCAGCTCCATGGGTCTGAAACAAAGGTCTGAATATAAAAGGCTACCGCCTACCTTTTCCCATCGTTATGAATCTCCGCTTGGGGAGGTGTGGGAAGAAGAGGAGGCTGTTAGAAAAACATGTATTAAAAATACACCAAATCCTTATAAGTAAGGATAAACAAAGTAGAAGAGGAAGGAAGAAGGAGGAAATTTAGTTTCTCTCTTCTACTTGTGAGCCCCGGGGAGATAGATACCAGACATTAAAGTCTTCTTGCTACCCTCTGCTCCTATTCTGGATGTGCAGAATCACTTTTACCAAGACCTTCTACGTCTCTAGGCAAAGCAGGCCTCCCTGCTCCTAGGAGCCCCTGGGGCCAAGTTGTTCTTCCCCACAGGGCTTCAGAGGAGGCAAGAATATACAAACACTGGGCATACTAGAGGGCTTCACTCCTTATATTAGGCGGGAAGAAAAAAGTAGCATGATTTGCAAAGGTATCCCAGCTCAGACAGGGGCAAAGGGAACTTAGTTGATCTATCCCAGGTGCAAAATGAAGTTGTGATTCAAGCTGGTTTGCTGAGAGACAGGGGTGGGAAAAGAAGCTGGAAGACCAAGACTGCCCTTCCATAAAGCTCACGACATCTGTGGTGTAATAGAAAGCATGTAGAACTTGTAGGGAAAAACCCTGCAAGTGAATCCCAGCCGTACCACTAGCACTAATAGCTGTGTGACCTTGGAGTGACATTCACACTTTCTAAAGCTTAATTTCTTCACTTACATATATATTGGGAAAAACAGTGTTCTAGTTAGCTTCAAAGTATTTTATGACAATCAAATGAGAAAATGCATTAAAAACACTGTGAAAACTGGAAAGTGCAAAGCAGATAAAAAGACTGTACACATTTTAACACTGTTTGTAAGGAGCTTAAGAAACTGGGTGTTAATGAAGCACTGATCTCCAGTCTTTTGAAAAGTGAACTCTGAATAAGATTGTTATTAAGACTTGGCTAATATATTGATACTTGCTTTTGCTACATAACAAATTTATTATTTTGGTCTATTCCTGTTCATTAGCTACATTCCATAGCATTACTATTTGGATACTTAGCATACAAATTGACAAATGAACCACTATTCTAATTTAATTAGTTTTGGAACAATATACTTAGTGCATAATGACTTTCTAATTTATAAATTTACATTTGGGTTTTTTGAACTGGTGTGGGTGAATAGCAATCCTTTATAGTTACATAGCATTTCATTGTTTACCCAACACTTTCACATATTTTAACTCATTTTATTCTTCAAAAACTGTACGAAGCATGTCAAGCATAGATTATTATATCTATTTTATAGCTGATAAAACTAAAAGAGAGTGTTTGTCTTTCCAAGAGTCACGCAGGAAGGGAACAGAACCGGGCCTGGAATCCGTAATAGCCAGTCTCCTCTCCATTACACAGTGAGACCTGTCCCTAATCCTGACCCTAAAGCCACGCCCCTCTTCCTACACACCTGAAAGCACTTATGGCTACTGACGGCCAGCACTATAATTGGTGGTTTTGTGAGTTCGGGAATTTGCCACATCCTTACCTCTCAGAGTGATGACAGCTATCTCCTTGGTGAAGGGGAAAGACTGTGGGTGTGGCAGTCAGGCACCCAGAATTCTAGGTCCCTCTGGATGAATGCTTGGTCCCCAAGATGGTTTGATCATGTACAGCTCATGGGTTCTTTCTGGTAGGTAATGGTAGCCTCCAAAATGCTTGAGGTACAAGAATAAAATGAAAATAAGTCTCAGACATAATTTTTCCCCACATTTGGAAATGTGCTAAATAAACATTTGTTAGCAAGTTAGGCACAAAACAATCCATATATTATCTTCTGAAAATGTGATGAATTCCACCTTTCTGTCCTTAGAGGCCATCCAACTAATCCTATATAAAAACCTGAGATATAAGAATGTTCTAGAGACAGAATTCATCATTAGAGTTGGCATTACACAACAGAATTTTCCGATCAATAGCTGGACATTGTACTGGGCAATGGCGAGGCCATTTAGAGATCAGACATTAAGAGCTATCCCCTAAGGAAAAGGTCACAAAGCAGATCAGATATTCAAGCCAAAGTGAGAAGCTTCTCTACAATATTCTAGTCATGCCACACATTTTGATCCCACTAATTTCATCTGTGAGAACTCATTTAATATTCATCATGCTAATTCCTAAAGCCTCTGACATTGGTGGGAGATAAAGACAGATGAAGCGCTTGTATTATTCATTTATTAACACAACCTTGTATTTTTAAACATTTAGCCCAGTGCCTGGCATAAAGTAAACACTATGTGTTTGTTCAGTTTAAATTAAAAAAAGAAAAAGTAGCTACCTCTGAAGTGTGCCAGCCTACAATGCTAGCAATGTGAATTCCAGAATAAGGCAACTGGCTGCTCTAGAATATAGGGTTAACACTATATAATATCGCACCATTTAGGCCAATGTGATTTTAAGCAAATTACAGAATCCATGGAGGTGCTAATAATCTAAGCAAGATGACCACAGATCAGCAACGATCAGTTGCATCTTAGCAAATGCTAATGCAGGACAGAGGACAGAACAGGTCTGGCCCTCCCCCTGAGCAATGCCAGAGAAGCCCCCTGAAGACAGGAGAGAAGGCTAAGCCTGACCAGATGCAGAAATCTTGAAACTGACTCGACCACGTTAGGTTTAGGAAAAGCTGCTGTAACTGGTCCAGCGTGTAAACTTCTTTCTTAAGCGCTTTCAGGTTCTGAAGTGTCATCAGTCATCACCTCAGTAGTGTGCTCCACTCTGTGTTGAGATCCGCAGCTCAAATACATGCTAACCTAAAGGCTGTGCACTCACCAGCTTTCAATTCCCATGACATCACCCCAAGTCTCATGTTTTGTTCAGTTTTAGGCGAGAAGTGACTATTTACATTCTTTATGCCCTCGAAACATTCTCCCCAAATAAATCCTCTCTGCCCCATCTCTATGGTGATCTTGAGTCGCCCCCAGTGCCAGCACCCGTGTTTGAGCCACCCACCTGCTGACTCTCTGGGGCTCTGCCACGTTCCACTTCATGCCCACTTCCAAGAGTATCCATTTCTATTTAGAAACGTTCCGCCTACCCTGCTTATTTTTGGCTTCTTTTCCTGTGGATCTCATGGACAGCCAATGGAACTGCTGAGCTGCCTTGCCCCTAGCTGGGCCAGAGTGGGTGAAGGTGTTAAAAATGAGAAGGTCTCTGATGTCTGGTGCATTTCTCCGTGGGGACAGGCTGGGGAGCTGGTGGGGAGGTGCCGGGGCAGAGGGAGGTACTGAGAGATATTCCAGAAGTGGAGGTACTGGTAGCTCTGGTCACCTGTTGACAGAATGGAAACTCACATGGGATTGTGAGTATACACAGAGCGTAATTTTTTATTGAGATAAAATTTGCATAACATAAAATTAACCATTTTAAAGTAGACAATATTTAGTACAACCACAATGTTGTGCAACCATCTCTATATAATTGCAAAATGTTTCACTGCCCCAAAAGTAAACCCCACACCCATTAAATAGTCAGTCCCCATTTCTGTGTTCCTCTAGCACCCAGCAACCACCACTCTGCATTCTGCTTCTATGGACTTACCTATTCTAGGTATTTCACATAGATGCAGTCATACAATATGTGGCTTTCTATGTCTGGCTTCTTTCAATTAGCATGTTTTCAAAGTTCATCAGTATTATAGCATATTTCAGAACTTCATTCTTTTTTATGGCTGAATAATATTCCATTTTATGTGTACACCACACTTTGTTTATTCATTCATTCGCTGATGGACATTTAGGTTGTTTCTACTTTTGGCTATTGTGAATTATGATGCTATGAACTTTCCCATATGGATATTTTCTTGATACCTGTTTTCAGTTCTTTTGGGTATACACCAAAAGGTGGAATTGCTTGGTCATGCAGTAATTCTACGCTTAACTTTATGAGGCACTGCTGAACTGTTCTCCCTAGCAGCTGCGTCGTGTCTGACTCCCACCAGCAATGTATGAGTGCTCCCATCTCTCCACGTAACCTTGTCAATACTTGTTGTTTTGTTAGTTTTTGTGTTTGTTATTGTTTTATAGCCGTCCTAGTGCATATGAGGTGGTATCTCACTGTGGTTTTAACTCACATTTCCCTAATGATGACTAATGATGTTGAGCATTTTTCACTTGTTATTGGCCATGTGTTATCTTCTCTAGGAAAAAATGTCCTTTCAGGTCTGCTGCTCATTTTTTAGTTGGGGTTCATTGTTGAGTTATACATATGGATATAGTATAACTATATAGTATACACATGGATACTGGGCCCTTATCTGATATATGATTTACAAATATTTCTCCCTATCCTGTGAGTTGTCTTTTCACTCTCCTGATAATGTCCTTTGCTGTAAAGTAGTTTTTAATTTTAAGTCCAATTTATGTATTTTTTCTTTTGTTGGTCATGCTTTTTTTCATCTCTAAGAAACGGTTGCCAAGTCCAACATCATGAAGATTTACCCCTATATTTTCTTCGAAGACTTATAGTTTTAGTTCTCATATTTAGGTTGTTGACCCATTTTGATTATTTTTTGTATATGATTCAAGGTAGGAGACCATCTCTGTTCTTTTGCATGTGGATTTTCAGAACACCCAGCACCATTTGTTGACGAGACTATTTTTCTCCATTGAATGGTCTTGGCTCCTTTGCCAAAAATCAGTTGGACATAAATGTATTTCTATTGGGTTTATTTCTGGACTCTTGATTCTATTGTCTGTATGTTTATCTTTATGCAAGAGCTGCACAGTTGTGATTGCTGTGGACTTTGTTTTAAATTTTGAGATCAGTAAGTGTGAGCCCTCCAACTGTGTTCTTTTTTAAGATTGCTTTGGCTATTCTGGGCACATAAAAGTTTCATATGAGTTTGAGGATTAGCTTTTCCATGTATGCAAAAATAGGAACTGGAATTGGGATTGCATTGAATCTGTAGATTTCTTTGCATAGTATTGACATCTTAACAATATTGTCTTCCGATCCTTGAAAACAGATGCCTTCCCATTTATTTTCTCATTTTTAACTTTTTTAAGCAATGTTTTATAGTTTTTAGTGTACAAGTTTTTCACCTCATAGGTTAAATTTATTTCTAAACATTTTGTTCTTTTGAATGCTTTTGCAAAAAAAATTGTTTTATTAACTTTCTTTTCAGATTGTTTATTGCTGGTGTACAAAACATAGGTGATCTTTGTGACTTGATCTTGTCACCTACAACTTTGCTTAATTTGCTTATTAGCTTTAGTAATTTTCTGTGGTTTCTTTGGAACATTTTACATATATAGGATCACGTGATCTGCACACTGAGCCTAATATTACCTTTATAACTACTCAGATCCAGGAACTGAGTGTGATCGACCAAAAACCTATGAGAATCAATAGACATATTCAGCAAGGCTGTAGGATACAAGATCAACATACAAAAATCAATTGTATTTCTTTAGACTAGCAGTGAACAATCTAAAAATGAAATTCAGTGAAAGATTTATATAATCTGAAGAGAAACCAGAGTATATTATTTTATTGCTTTGCATTGTAAATAGAATTGTTATCTTAATTTCATTTTTGGTTTGGGGGGGAGAAGACACAACAATCACAATAATTCCTTGAATTTGTTAAGACAAGTAAACAGATATGATGTTGATGGGGGAGGGGGAGAGCGAGAGGGAAAAGAGGAATT
Source organism: Cynocephalus volans (assembly GCF_027409185.1). Taxonomy (NCBI): domain Eukaryota; kingdom Metazoa; phylum Chordata; class Mammalia; order Dermoptera; family Cynocephalidae; genus Cynocephalus; species Cynocephalus volans. The sequence continues at coordinate 2,839,996 of NC_084474.1, read as the reverse complement.
GGTAAAGGTACTCGAAAATCAATTACATTGTATATTGATAAAATAAAATAAAATAAAAGAGAAAAAAATGAAATTAAGAAAACAATTCCATTTAGAATGCAAAGCAATAAAATAATTAGAAATAAGTTTAGACAAAGAAATGTAAAACTTATACTCTGAAAATAACAAAACATTGCTGTGATACAATAAAGACCTACACGAAGGGAAAGGTATCCATGTTTATGAACTGGAATACTTGGTCTCATTGAATGGTAATCCTCCCCAAGTTGTTCTACAGATTCAGTGCAGTACCGATCAAAATCCCAAATGGCTTTTTTTTTTTGCAGAAATTAATAAGTTGATCCTAATATTTACATGGCAATTCAAGGGACCCAGAATAGCCAAAATAATCTTGAACAAGAAGATCAAAATGGAAGGATCTGTACTTCTTGCAATGGACTGAATGTTTACGTGTACACCCCCCCCCCCAAATTATATGTAAAAATCCTAATCACCAGGGTGATGGCATCAGGAGATGAGGCCTTTAAGAGATGATGAGATCATGAGGCTGAGTCCTCAAGAATGGAATTAGTGCCATTAAAAAAGAGACCGTCGTGAGGCATCCTCCCACAAGAAATGCACTTACACACACTTGTGCAGAAAAGGGCAGTTTATTCACTCCAGCTGGCCAGCCTCCATCTCCCAAGGTGCAACCAAGGAAGAGCGGCATCGGGCTTGGGTCTTGTGGGGTTTTTAAAGGCAAAAACTACATCCTGTTGGCACACAGGTTTGTCCAGATGCACAAAGCAAGCTAGGGAGCGAGGTCACAGAGGCTGAGAATGAGCCATTCAAGCAGTCAAGTGTACAACTTTTCATTGTGTATGTTCCTGTTCCCATGTAATAGTTCACTGTGAATGGCTCCTGTTTCTATGCAATTGTTTTTGTTTCTATGAGAAGGTCAACAGTTTCTCATGCAGAAGGGGGGGGTAGTCTGCTGGTCAGACAGGGGGCAAAATGGAGTTACTTAGGTTAAGCAAGCGATTCTACAGACGCAGATAGTGTATGTTATGAGGGTGTAGGGAGCTCTATTTCAAGACCTCAGAGACTCTCCTGCCCCTTCTACCATGTGAGGTTATGGTGAAAAGACAGTCATCTATAAGAAATCCTGCCCTTACTAGACACTGAATCTGCTGGTGCTTTGGACTTCCCAGCCTCCAGAACTGTGAGAAATAAATTTCTGTTGTTTATGAGTCACCTAGTATATGGTATTTTGTTATAGTGGCCCAAATGGACTAAAATATCTCCCAATTTCAAAATGTGCTACAAACCTACAGTAAGTAACAATAAAATAAAATTGAGAGTTCAGAAATAAACCCTTGTACTTATAGTTAGTTAATTGTCAACAAGGGTGCTAAGATAATTCAGTGGAGGAAGGTGAAGGAGTAGTTATTTTGAACAAATTGTGCTGGGATAGGCAGACATACCCATGCAAAAGAATGAAGTTGTGTCCCTTCCTCACAATACACAAAAATAAATCAAATGGGTTATAAATTTATTTGTAAGAGATAAAACTATAAATTCTTCCAAGAAAACATAAAGGTAAAACTTTGTGATCCGGGGTTTGCCAAAGCCTTCCTAGGTATGACACAAAACTATAAACGACAAGGAAAATAGATCAGTTGGACTTCATCAGAAGTAATACTCATCAAGAAAATGGAAAAGAAACTCAGAGAATGGGAGAAAATATTTGCAAATTATACATACAGGACTTACATCTAGAATACATAGAGAACTCTTACAATTCAACATCAAGAAGATAAATAACCCAACTGTAGGAGAACAGGAGGATAACAATACAAGTCAGTCATCTTTCCAAGAGGTTCAGAAAAAGGGTCCTAATAACAACAACTAGAATCAGTGACACGAGGAGTTCTGTTGGTGGTGATGGGTGTGGAAGCCAGGATGGCTGAGCCATGTAGTTTTTAGGAAAAAAGCAAAAGAGATGAGTAAGCGCACCTGTTCCAACGGGAAGAGAAATGGAACCAACAGACTTAGATGAGCAGTTCAAGAACTCATGAAGAGCCTTGCTGAGGACTTAGGTGGAGGGAAAGCTTGCATCTGCTAATAGCAATGAAGTTAGGGATTATCCCTCAGGTACTTTGAAAAACTCTGTCCTAGAAGTTGATGCACCATCACTGCTCTATGTCAGGTGTACCAAAATGAGTTATTTATATATCTGGATCTCCAGCTAAAATGAAATAGTCCCAACTCTCAAGGGAATTACAATGTCTACAACGTCTGTCACAATAGGTTTCTGCTGGGATCAGGTATAAGTGCGTTGTGACTGCATTGAGGAAGAGGTCTAACCAGATGAGATTCCAACCTACTCAGGCCCACGTTTTTCTTTCCTTTGTTTTTTACTTTGGATTTTTTGTTTTCAAGATTCTACATTTCTCTACTTAATCTGCATTCTCTTTTATTTCTGAATATTTTTAATAGAGGTGCTAAGATCCTTTATTTTATTTTTTTTGTAGAATTGTAAAATTTATACAGTTTTGGTATTTACATCGTATTGATGCTGGACATTGGGAAGAATATAAACAGACGTAGTAACAGAATCTTGGGAGCAGGACCTGAAAAAATCTGAAGCATTTTATAGTGTTTGTGAGCTGTTTATGCCTATCATAAGACTGCAAGAGCCCACAAGGAAAAGAAACTGTCACCGGATTGAAACCTCTAAGGGTAAACCATATATAATTGTGGAGGAAAATACCTTATTTGCATACTTAACTTCTATTACCTCTTCAAATGAATGTGCCCTGTCACTCATCAGAAGAATTTTTTTTTTTTTTTGGTCAGTGGAAAGACACTGAAATGGGAACAGATTGAGAAATTATGGAAATATAATACAGAAAATCAATATTAGGCACGTAAAGCTTTGACATACTGTGTAATTCTGACTGGAACATCAGGCATCGATTGCGGGCTCCTGCAATGTCAATGAGCAGTGTGAAGGCAGTAAGCTTCCCAGTGTCTGGCAGGACTCTGGTCTCTGCTTTCTTCATTACCCTGAAGGCCTACGGCAGCTGTCACTACTGGGAGTGGGGTAGCCTGGTGAATAAAGGAACAAATGAATTAATAAATTAAGGGATATGCAATTTTAAAGTAAGACATATTTACTGTAGAAGGTTTTTTGATTTGTAATATTTATAAGAAGCTTGGAACAGTGCCTGGAATGCAGTTAGGTGTTGTATAAATCAGTGCTGATGGTCTAGGACTTCCTGAGAGTGCGTGGGGATGCAGTCTCTGCGAGGAGCCGATGGTCTGAAGCATGCGTGACCTCTCTGGATGGGGTGAAGAAGACTTTGCTCCTCCGGTTCTCTGAACCTGGTCACCACATTGCCAGGAGTCAGGGTGTGGACGGGGCGAGTGCAGCAGCAGAGAAAGTTGTTTCCGCAGTTTTATCTGATCATATCAGAGTGCTCTGGAACAGGTGGGCTACCTGGTTTTCTGGAGAGGACACAGTAAAATGGTGATACCACAGACCATTGTGCACCCGGATGGAATTATAACCTCTCTCCAGTGCTGCAAGTGATATGCAGAATGGGGACAGGGGACGTGAAGTCTGTTTACTTTCTGTTGCTGGACAAATTATGCCTTAGCTTTTCCTGTTGTAATTAAGTCTCCTTTTCCTATGTGGTGGCCAGAGTATTTGTAGGTCAAGCTATGGAGTGGAAGTTGCCATAGCTGGGGTAAGGGATAAATCCTCATAGAGTTATGAGTTTCTTCTTTCTACAGAGCCCCGAGGTGGATGTTACATAAGACAGTCGACCTGCCCTCCTTTCCTGCTGTGGCTCATGCGGAGGCAGCTGTGCTAAGTGCATACAATGTCCTAAGGGGATGTTCCACGCATTAGAAAAAAGACGTATGTGAGGAGGTCAAGTCCTGGATGCATTTACAAATCTTTCCAATGAAGTGAAGCTAAAGTGCTATTCTTACTCAAAGAATTTAAAAAGAAAGAAAAATCTCAAGGGAAGGAAAAAATTAGCTACCCTGGAACATCTTCCTTTTAAATGAGAGTGAGAAACTGGTTCATACCTAGAAGCAGAGAACTTCAGCTTCCAAGGTCCCTGTCCACTTGCTGTGAAACAAACATAGGGCACCCAGACACAGGAGCAACTAGACAGGCTCCTAATCCAGGGAAATAGCTGAACGCTCATCTAAGAAAGGTGTGCTAATGGCCCTTAGTGGCACTAAATTACGCAGTGAGAAGGACGGAAAGCAAGTGCCCTGGATTTGAAGGTGGTCCATCCTCTTCAACCCTCTGATTCCAGACCCTGTGCATGCAGGTCTCGTCTGTCTGCTGCTCTTGGGCAGAAAATTGTCATTTCTCTCTAGTGAACTGTTAATGGAGAGCAGTAAAATTCAATTTAAAAGTGGGAGTTACTACATAAAACTATTGTTGACAACGGATTATGGGATTTAAAAGAATGTCTACATCGTAACTTTTTTTTTTTTTTTTTGTCGTTTTTTCGTGACTGGCACTCAGCCAGTGAGTGCACTGGTCAGTCCTATATAGGATCCGAACCTGCGGCGAGAGTGTCGCCGTGCTGCCAGCGCAGCACTCTACCAAGTGCGCCACGGGCTCGGCCCTACATCGTAACTTTTTTAACGTTATAAACTATCAGAAAGAAATGGCCTCTGAAATAGGCTAACACGGAAGAAGCCAAACATGTTGAGAAAATGGCTATTGATGAGACTTCATCATCATCTCATGGACAAAATTGGTTAAAGATCCTGTCATCTAATTTTAAAGACTCCCCAAGGAAGAATACACTGGATCTAGGGGGTTAAAAACACGGTTACGACTTATATAGGAATATTGAAGCCAAGCTTCTGGATGCCCACCAAACCTGTTTGCTCTCCCTCTGGGCCATTGCTGGGTGACATTTCCCAGCTGCCTCCCATGCCCTGTGGGTTGTGTGATTGGATTCAGGGACAGGCTGTGATTGGAAGTGACATGCACCACTCCCAGTACCTCCCCAACCCTTAAATATCTCTGGCGCGATATACTCCATGCTCTTTCTGCACACTCTTTTCGGAAACCACATGTAAAAGATGGCCGAGCTAGCATGGAATGACCCAGGTCCCTGAATGACCGGCAAGAAATGTCCATTTATCAGATACATACTTGGGAGTATTACTTAAGTGAGAAAAACCTACTATTGGGTTAAGTCGCTGAAACTTTAGAATTTATCTATTGCATCAGTGGCTAGCATTATCTTTATTTCTTTAACTTAATTAGGTCATTTTTAAAAGCGGTCAGGAATATGGGCTTTGGTGTCAGACACCAAATGTGAATGTGAATCTCTGCTCTGTCAACCGTGGCAAATGTGGGCAAGTTTCTTAATCTCTCTGAGTTGTGCTTCTCCCATCTACAAAACCAGGATGACCACATCACAGTGAGAAGGTAATAAGGTCATATTTGTCAAGCGTTGGTACAGGGCTGGTGGGACACAGCAGGTACTCACGTTCCTCTTTCCTGCACCAGTTTATTCCACGTAAGGTCCAAGAGCAGCCCTTTCCAATGATCCCAGCTGTTGGGAGCCAGGAGATGAAAGTGCAGAGCAGAATTACAGACATCCGTAAACTGTAGGTTTTTCTAGTGGAAATATTGTAAACTAAAGGCCTATAGGTTAGATTCAGTCCTCGGTGTTTTGTTTGGTATCTGTACAGTGTTAAAGATTTTTAAATTAGTTGTCAAAATTTAAAAATCCCAATAAAAATCCAATTTCTAGGTTTTCTGAAATACCTGAATCACGTGGAACACTTTGCCCATGCTCCCTGCCTCAGTAACGATGGAACGGAGCTGAGCAGCTGCTGTCTGCTGTGCACGGGCCTGCAGTTCTGGCCACTGCAGAGGACAAAGTACCCACATCACCCACCATTACCTGTCTGGTCCTGGAAGTCTCTGAATTTGTAACCCCCGCATCTCTAATCTGATCACACAGTTCAAAACAAAACAAAACTTGCAATTTTACCATGCATCGGGTACTGTTCTAAACATTTCGTCTATAACGTAATTTAATCCTTACAGTGAATTTATGAAAAGAGGTACTCTTATCATTCCCATTTTTTAGAAGAATAAACTGAGGCACAAGAAGATCAGATAACTTGCCCAAGATCATGCAATAAGAAGTGGCAGAGATAGGATTCAAACCCAGGGAGTCCGGCTCCAGGCTTGTGCTGTACAGCTGCTGCACTCCCCCACCCTTCATGGTAACCGGGCCATTTTGGTGCCAATGACATTGGGCATGTGTGCACTAACCACCTTATCAAGTCCTCTTGGTGGGCAGCTTGCAGGAAAAACTGGATGGAGATTCAGTTTTTAAATGGTTCTTGAAGGAATAGTGAAGGAGACCTCAGTGACTTAATAGATGGAAGTTAATTACTCGTGACTTTGGTCAAGTAGAGAAAGCGCCAAATGAAATGGAGAGAAAGCCAGCATCAGACAAAAGGACAAATCTGCCAGATACCACCTTCTTCCAGCTCCACAGGAGGAAGTAAACTGCATTGCAAGAAACATCCAGATCCCTCATCCTGCAATAATAAGGAGGTAGTTGCTGAACTATTTGTGGTTCCCTGATTTCCTGTTATGCCACTAGCTAAGAACTCAACATTGGGAAAAAGTAATCAAGTGCCCACAAGGCAGCCTTATTTGTGGTAGCAGATATCCTAAAACCCTGTCGGGAAAGGGATGCTCCTAACATCACTCTTTGGCTATTGGGAACCTGGAAGGACCAGAAAGTTACCAATTCCAGGTTCATAAGCACCCAGGTTCCCTGGCTCTGACCCATGATCTGGCACTGTATCCAAGATTCCAGTAATAATCCTGACGTGATTATGCTGACTGTGGGGTTGCTTTTTCAGAAATAAAGAATATTTTCGTTTGACACTGAATCTCATAAGAACTTTATGACATAGAAAAAGTGAACTTTTTAATGGCACTGGAAAATGAAAATTTTTAATGATGAAACCTAACTCTAAGAGAGATTGCTAAACTCGCTCCTGGTCATGAAGCAGAAAGTGCTAGAGAAATAAGCCTGGGTCTTCTGATGGCATCTCCAGTGAGCATTCTGCTGCATGACCTTGCTACGCTCTACTCCATTCCCACAGTGCACACTCCAGGAGCTGTTTCAGAGGACGGGCACAAAGGAGCTTTACCGGCAATTATCCCGGGGTTAAGAAACAGGGTAAGTTTCTAGGTGGGTTGTCTGAAAACGAGCAAGACCCAGGAACCTGGACATAGGAAGCGGAAGGAAGCGCTGTAAGAAGCGAGAGAAGCCAACAAAGAGAGTTCCAGACCTGAGACACTGGCGCAGAAACAGTGGGGAGATTATATACATGGCAGGACTGAAGGAAAGTGCTGGGCATCCGTCAGGATCGGCAGAAACCCAAGCACAGCAACTCCTCCGAACGGGGATTTATCGCCTTATACAGCAAGGAGCCCGAGGCTCGTGCCGTGACCCCTTCGATGACTTCAGGCTTCCAAGACTCCTTCGTAGCTTTCTGCTCCTCCATCCTTGGAATGCAGCTTTTATTCGGACTTTCAAAATGTGGGCATCGTGTCCACTGTCCAAGAAGGAAGGAGGTCAAGGGCTAAATAAACAGAGGCAAACCAGCAGAGCCTGTCCCCTTTTAAAGAACATTTCTAGAAGCTTCTCACCCCTTTGCAACATTTAATTGCCTCTCGTTGGCCTGAATTATGCCACACGGCCACTCCTGGTTAATAGGAAGTCAGATAAACGGAGCTTGTTTTGTTTCAAGACCATTATTTAGCTGTTCTCAACAGAATTCAGCTCTGTAACTTCATCGGTCAGGATCCTAACAGGAAACAGATGGTGCATTCAAGTTAAAATATGAAGACTATAAACAGGCTGCATGCAAGGCTGTGGTTAGATGTAGGGCATCGGCAAGGATCAATACAGTAACCTGCAAGTATAACAGACCGTCCCTTGAGCCTGAGGGATGAAGAGAGGATTCAAGAACCAGAAAGGGCAGAAGCAGGTAGAAAATGCCACCTTGAAAGGAGCAGTGACATTTGGTCAAAGGACGCAATCAGCCCAAGGCAACCACAGAATGAGAAAAGGGACTAATAGCCTGTACTCACGTTCCATCGTCCCTCTGATATCTGCCAAAGTTCCCCACTGGCGAAACCAAACAGAAGCCAGAGGGCAAATGAACCTGTTGACATCGTATCCTGAGGCAGACAGCAAACTCACAGAAGGCGGACTTACAGCAAATCCTTTCCAGGGCTGGAATTTTTAGATAGCACTTCTCCCTCTCCCTGCTCTCAACCACGGTGTTCTCTCTGCCTGGAACACCATTAGTCCTGCCCTGCCCTCCCTCCACTAAGCCCTTCTGGTCCTTCAGCTTAAGAATCACATCCACAGGGGAGGCCCTCATGACCCCCAGACTTGGTCAGACCCCCTGCTATGTGTTCTCGAGGTACCCTGCCCCCAGATGAGGCTCTCACTACCTTGTAATTGCCTGTTTAACCAGCATTTTCCTCACCAGACCCCATGTGGCTTTGTTATCACGTTTATTTGTCTTGCTTTGTGCAAATATAGCCCTGGAAAATATCAGATGTTCAGTAAGTATTTGCTTGGATTTACCATTAAACAAATGTACATAATCAATTACACCTCAGTTAAAAAAAAGAAAGAAATGGCTAAATTGCCCGTGCCTTGGGGAATATGGAATCTAAGCACTGACAGCTGGGTTGTCCTGAGGAATATTTCATGTCAGCCTGGAGGATTACTCCTGCTGTGATGCTGAGAATTGCTCTGTGCAAGACTAAAACAGCAGATCCACTGTCTCTGCCCCAAGCAGTGGTGGAGAGACACGGACAGATTCTTCAGGACTTCACACCGAGCCCCATCCTTTCGTAAGGAATCTGGAGCTCTTGTGCTTCTCGCGCAGGTTGTGCAGGAGTGGGTGGCAACACTTTGGTCACTTCTCCATGCACCGGAGAAGTGGCTTTGGGCTGTGTGTGTGTGTGTGTGTGTATCTGTGTGCAAAGATGGCCCTGAGAAAGAGGGGTTAGAGAGTGGGGCTTGGTCACAAGATCCCTACTCATCTCTGGCTATGAAAGAAAGACACGTGGGAATGATCTGGGCAAGTACATTTGTTAACATGGGCTCCTGGTAGCCATAGCCGAGAGTTAGCGGGCTTATCTCCTTATCTTGTTTGAGGTTGGCTAGAATATCTGTCTTCCTCTCAGAAAACAGCAGAAGGATTTTCTAGTTGCATGGTGTGCAGGTGGCTGCAGCTGTCACACTAGCAACACTGGCTCATTCTGCCCCCCAGTCGATACAGGGGCCCCAAGCACCCTTTGTACACTTCTTTTATATTCTACGGAGATGTGTAATCATATATATGATTTAGACATCTAGGCTGAACATATGTGTATTTCTAATTTGTTCTGGATCTTAATCATGCAACATGGTCAGCAACTGATAGGTGTTGAATAAATACAGATGTAACACATTGTCATGATACGTACTCTCCTTTATCTTAATCCTTCATGCCCTTTTCTTCTTCCTGGTGACCTTTGGGGTATCATGATTGTGTTCCCATCATCCTCCTCCACTGCATGAGTCCAGCTTTCTGTGTCACTGTGGATTCCTTCAGTGCTGATCCCTTGCTGGGTATGCAGTTATCTCAAAACACAGAACATGATACAATTAATAAGTTCCAGTTGATCTTACCTTACTTATGTTTTAGTATACTTGATTATATTTGAAGACATCTGGACACATTTTAGATGTAATCTAGAATGATTAAAAACACATTTACAAAATTATTAGGAGATCACAGTTTTCCCTTGTTTCCTAATGTCTGGGAAGATGTAACTTGGACCTGTTACATGCTGCACATCCTAAAAATGAGGTACTTGTGCTCATGCCGGTGCCCACATGATCACGTGAAGACAGAGTTCTGTCCAATAATTTAACTTATACAGGATGATGTTTACTTGAACATTCTATACGTAGGTTGCTGTAGCACCTCTAAAGTTGGTTAGAATTCCTAACTGTTCAAGTATGCAGTAAACTGACGCTCCAGCTTCAGTCATTCACAGCTCCACCTGCCAGGCCACCTCCACATACCCTTCCAGGCCCCGTCCAGGCTGGGACCTCAGCCTCTAGTGATGACCCCCTACTCAATCCTGTCTTTATGCTTTATCTATTTAACACCAGGAAATTCCATTTTAACCTATTTCACCAATTTCCTGTTTTCCTATGATGGGTAACTTATTATTTCATCATAGAATTTCATTTTTTTGCTTTATGTTTACATGTATTTTATGTCCCAACTCATAATAAAGGGTAACATTTATTGAGCACTTTTTCCATATTAATTTATTTAATATTTCCTCTAACTCTCCAAGTATTCATTATCATTATTATTATGACTATCCCCATTTTATCAGATGAAGTAATAGATGCAAAGAGAGCTTAAATCACTTTTCCCAGGACACATGCAATTAGATTAATTCACCAATTCTTTCTGCAGTTACTAAATATTTATTTGTAGTGATGTTGTATTAGATGATAGGTTCCGCATTATAGGCTGTTCCTGGGCAGGGGCAGTGGTTGCAGTTTTCCGGCTATGGCTATACTTGTGAAACTCACCATAGTGCCAGATGCATAGTACCTCCCAGAGAGTTGACTGAGTTATCATGGATTATGATAGTGGATATAAGATATGATTTTTAATTTACCATAAGAAGTATTTTTTTGTCATAAATTTAACGTTAATCTAGGATGCAGTCTAAGAAATCACAAGCCCTCTGAGATCTGTTTTTTCCCCTGAGTAGGATTGGATGACCATACAGCTCAGCCAGCCTAGGAGAAAAAGGCTGCCTCCTCCAGGAGAAATTTGATTTGGGATTAAGAACCTGCTTTTAAACCAAACTGTTCACATCCTGTTGTTTGGTTTTGTAATAGTATATTGACCTTAATACAGTGAATGTCAGGCTGCCTCTGTCTAGCTGCCTGCTACTAGGACTCTTCTCCCTGGAATCTGATGTAATTGATCAGGGTTGCTGCAGCTCTTGGTTTTCTTACAGCCAAAAGACTTCTTTCAAGGTTTTTAGTGGAGAAAAAGGTATTATTTTTCTAGAAAGGGTTATATAAAGCAGCTCTCCAGTATTTGGAAACAGCTTTGTTAGTATTTCTGCTTATTGAAAAAAATCAGGTGAGGTATCAATTTCAGAATATATGGCAGAGAAAATATAGTTCAGCCTTGAATTTAACACACTTTAACATTCCCAAACTCAAACTCACTACATAGGTATACATTGAATTCTTTGTTGAAAAAAAAAAATATATATATATATGAAACTGGAGGGAATCTGCAGTGGCTTGAATGTCCCGTGTCCCCCACCCCCTGCCATAGTCACTGGAGCTTAGTCCCCCCTGTGACTGTTAAGAAGGTGGGAAATCCTATTATGGTAGTTGAAAGGTGGGTCCTCAAAGGTGTGATTAGATTACAGGACCATGCCATAGTGAATGGATTAAAAATGGTGGTCATGGGTATGGTTCTGAGGACTGCATGTGAGAGTCTCTCTGCTCCACCATATTTGCCGTGTGATCCCTGAGTTGCTGTAGTCACCACCAGGACAAGGCTCTCACCAGACGTGTTCCCTGGACTTTGGATTCCCCAGCTTCCAAAACCATAAGGAATAGATTTCACTTTCTTCATAAATCACCCACTTCCAGATATTTTGTTTTAAGCAGCAGATATGGACTAGCACAGAACATAAGTTATCAAAACTTCCCATTTTGCTGTTAATTAAATAAAGGTCTTTCTAGGTTGGACAAGTCACTCATGGCAAGTTAAAAATCATACGTCATAAGCCACAATGTGTCCAACCTAGAAAGACCTTTATTTAATTGACATTAAAATGATTATATAGCCAGGTAGTATTAGAGTGGGTAGTAGAATACAGGCCTCATAATTCTTTTCCAGGATTATTTTTTCAGTACTCTGATATTCTCAAGTGCTTATAGAATATTTTGCCCCTACTACATTTAAAATATATTTTAATCTGGGAAATTATGATACAAACAGAACATCTTTTAAATCCAACCTGCGAGGCCAGTGAGGTGTGTCTCTAACATAAACTATATATATTGTTATACAGCTTGAAGATTGGTTCATTACAGAATTGGCATCCTGCTTGGAATCCATGGACAAACAAAAGAAAACCAGGAAAGGATTTGAATGCAGGACTAGACTGAAATAGCAAATAAAATTTAGGCAAATACTCACTGATTGCACAAGACTTGCAAGTGTCCTTAGAGGTAGCTCTAGGACCAGCCTGTGTATTTGGAAACCCCAGAAGCCCCACACCCCCACCCAAAATGTGAGGGCCAATGAATGGGCAGTATAGAAATTTTATGATTTCTGCTGAGTGAAGTTTGTGGGGCAGGGCAAGAGGCAATTCCCATTTTCATGCTGCCTGCTAACACGCTGACTGGAGACCATGCCTGGACTGTGGCTGGAAGATTAGACATCTATCAGTGTAATTTCTGCAAAGGTCAGGCTGTTATATAAGTATTTTTCCATGACTTGCAAAAACAAGAGGATAGAGGTAAATATGCATCGTATTTCAAACAGGAAAGGCTAGTTTGAAAACTTTAAAAGGACGGATTTTTTGCACAGCATAAAACTTATGGGAAAATACTTAGCAATGTTTCTTAAACAACTGAACAAAGTGATTTAGAAAAAAAGGTTACAAGAGAAAAATTTTGTGCCATTTTATCTGATTTTTTTATGGGCATGGGAGTCTTTTAAATTTTATTTACCATAGTTTTTAATATGAATATTTAAGACCATTTAAATTTGTTTTTCCTCTTACTCTGTATTGATTATGGTACCTTAAAGACTGATTTTTTTTGGAATATGATAATTTTTTTTTTTTTTTTTTTTTTTTTTTTTTTTTTTTTAGAGCCTGAGATTCTGCATTCCTATGAAACTTCCAGATGTTACCCATATTGATCCACAGAACTTTCAGGTCACCTTTTCTTTTTTTTTTCTCTCTCTTTTTTTTTTTTTTTAATTTTATTTTGTCAATATACATTGTAGCTGATTATTGCTCCCCATCACCAAAACCTCCCTCCCTTCTCCCTCCCCCCTCCCCCCAACAATGTCCTTTCTGTTTGCTTGTCGTATCAACTTCAAATAATTGTGGTTGTTATATCTTCTTCACCCCCCCCCGGAATATGATAATTTTTAGGAAGATAATTTCCATGATCAGGAAGGAAACCTATTTCTCAAAGCTGAGCTGGTTAGTTTCCATCATCTCGTATGAGATGCTTTTTCATAGCTTTCTGTGAACCCACTTGAGAGCATTGTGGCTGCTCATTCATCTAACCAGTCATGGTTGGCCTCAGGATATGCACAAATTCCTGGTCCAGTCAGCCTTGGTTAGAACATTAAGGCTGTTACCTGTTCATCTTAGTGCCATAAATGTTACTCACTCATGATCAAATGAACTACTTAAGGGGACTTTTTTCTGCAGGGTTCAGTTTAGCTGGCAGGTAAGATGAGGCCTACAGACTTCTAACTGCAGCTTCTGCAGTGGAGTGAAGAAAGACAGCTCAGGTTGGGGCATGTTCATCTTGAGATGCCAGTGGGACCTCTACATGGAGCTGTTCAGAGGACATTTTGTACAGAGATGTGTCACTGTGTGTCACGAAGAAGGAAGAGATGATCTGTACAAGAGGTAGAATTCTAAGCTGGTGCCTGCAATCTCCACGTCCCAGTGTCCATGTCCTGTAGAATCATCTCTCCTTAAGTGTGAGCGGGACTTGTGAATATAATGATCTTTCACTTCTGTGACTAGAGTACTGATTAGTTAACTCTGGGTTAATCTACAGAGAGATTATCTGGGGTGAGCCCTCAAAGAAGGAACTGTGTCCTTGCTGAGAGAAGAGATTCTCCTGCCAGTCTTGGAAAAGCAAGCTGCTGTTTGTGTGAGGCAACCTCTGCAGGGGCCACATGGCAAGGGCACAAGGATACCTGTCCCCAGCAGCTGTGAGCGAGAAAGCAAGGACCTCACCCAGACAACTTCAGGAAACTGAACCTAGCCACCGGCTGCTGAACCTGGGAGAGGACCCTGAGCTCAGATGGCATCACAGGTCCACAACCCTTCACTTCAGTCTGGTGAGCATCCGAGCCAAGGAGCCAGCCCAGGCTGTCCAGACTCCTGACCTGCAGAGACCAGGAGATAACAAATGTTTTTCTTTAATAAGTGAGTGAACAAGTGTGTGGCGGTTTGTACTCTGCAACAAAAACGTCGTTGTTGGGGGCATCAGCACATAGATGAGAGCACACATGGAGAGGATACGGCAGAGATGAGAAGGCCCACACAAGGTCTAGCACAGAGCCATGTCTAAGGGAGGGAGAAGCGTGAAGGAGTGGAAGAGCAAATCAGAAGGACGGGCAGGACAAGGCCCTTCCCTTTCCTGGCGTTCCTACCCTCACCATTGCCTCTTTGGCAAAACTGGCAAAAGCAAGCCCACCTGGCACAGCCTATCTGGACTTCTCTTTCAGGACCATCACGGCTGCGTGTCCTCTTGCCTGCACCGGCCTCCCTGGGCAAGTGGCCTGCCAGGAGCGGGGAGGTGGGGAGGGTGCGGTTGAAGCTGTGACTGGTGGGTTGGAGGTGCCTGTGCTTCGTGTGGGTTCACGCTTTTGGACTTTGGGGAAAGTAGTGGAAGTCTGTCTTCAGCCTTCAGTAAGGCCTCCGACAGTTTTACCTGCAGTTAAGCTCACGTGTTGATTCTGATTTGATTTCTGTTGCATTTCTCAATTTGTTCAGGACCACTGGGGAGGATATGACCAGCACTGCAGAAACTACCAGTGACATTGGAAGCCATAGGGAGACCTGGTTCAAGAAGGAGGAGGCACCAACAGGATCAAAAGCGGCAAAGAGGCCAACACCAGCGAACGGTGGCATATGAGACAGGCGCTGGGCCTCGTTCCTTATCCACACGTCCTCACTTGATCGTCATGAGAGTC
Organism: Cynocephalus volans; assembly: GCF_027409185.1. Taxonomy (NCBI): domain Eukaryota; kingdom Metazoa; phylum Chordata; class Mammalia; order Dermoptera; family Cynocephalidae; genus Cynocephalus; species Cynocephalus volans. The sequence goes on along the minus strand of NC_084474.1, from coordinate 2,824,927 downwards.
CTCTGATCTGCTATATGCATTTCACCTAGGTGGAAAATGAGGTCTAAAGTCAAGCACCTGCAGAAGGTCAAACAGCGGATTAGTAGAGGAGCTAGAATTCATACCCTACAGCATCTGACCTCAAAGCCACTTCCAAGATCCAGGGAACTTGACAACAGACAAGGTGCTTTATAATCTCGAGGGCACCGTTTATAGTTTCAGGGGAATGCTGGTGTCATGAACCAGATTGCAACTGGCTAACTAGATAATGAGGTAAGGAAAGAAAGAGAGAGCAAATACAAGGGCACTTTAAAAAGTCTGTGGAAAAGAGAATTAAAAGACAACAGAAATACCATCGTACAGTTAAATTTTTAATGCAGTTTGGCAATAAAGGTCAGAAGAGGTGGAGTATGGGAAACAGGGTGCAGGGATCTTTTTCTGCTAAAATAGGAGAGATTTTGAAAACATTTGAGTGTTGTTAGGAGAGAGAACAGGAGGGGAGAGGGGAGTGTGCCTGAGATACGGGGAGCAGTGATGTCCCTGCGGGAGGAGGGAGGAGAGCCGTGGAAACTGAGTTCTCTTCTCCTGATTTCTATTTTCTTGGTGAAGCAGGGACTGAGGGTCACCTTCCCACAGTAGCTGAGGAAAAGAGGCGAGGTGATCGTATTCTGAGAGGGGACTGCAAACCATGAGGCAGGACCCAGCTAGACAGGACCGACGAGGGTCGACCAAGAGCGGCCTGTTCCGACAGAGACTGTCTGCCAAGGAAACGTGTGCTTGTCACGGCTCTTACTGTAACTCTCCTGCCACTGTGTCGTTGCTTTGTTTGCAGGTTGCTTGTTTGGGGTGTTTGTTTTTTCTTTAAGAGAAGCCAGTTTTTTCTCAAGGAATGTTAATTTTAATAGAAATTAACCTCATTCATCATATCGTCCCTCGGCGTCAACAGAGGACTTTTACTGAGGTCTACGTATAGGCCATGACTTCAATACAATCCATTCTAACCCTGATTTCCTAATATATCTTGGCCTTGGACAATGACATACCAAAGCTTCTAACCAAAATTCTTCGAATTTTTCCACAGAATTCTCCCTTCATTAAGCATCCAATGCATTTTTTCCCAAATAAACAATCAAATGTACATGAGCTCCTATGGTGCATCTGTGGTTGTGGTTCATGCTGTTAGACATTTTTTTTTAAAGGCATCACTTCTAAACTTTATTTCAAATGCTATTGCAAAACCACATACGGTTAACAACTGGAGAGCAATGACAGACAGAAAGTGCCACATCCTTCAGGGCAGATGGTGATGAGCGTGGGCAGGCCTGGCTTTCTTGGAAAGACAGCACTGTGGGGGGGTCTTCAAGGACAGTAGAACTGGGCAAGCCCAAGATGGAGGGGCAAGGTGCTTCAAAGTGGGAAGATGGAAGGGGAAGGCAGAGCGATGACATCAACCAGAGCACACATGAAGGTTAGTGAGGAATCTATGCAGGGGCGTCTTTATTAGAGAAGTATGGGTAAGAAAGTCAACTTGCACACAGAATCACAGGGTGGAAGCAACTTTCAACCAGCCTGTAACATTCCTCATTTTATAGTTTGGGAGACTATAGTTGAGAGGTAAGCAATTTCCCAAGTTCTCTCAGTGGGTATGTGGTAGAACTGGGTTAAAAATTCATTTTTTTAAAAAAATTGCAATTGTTATAAAAAAAAGTTTTTGTCCCCTTAAAGTTCACATGTTGGAGCCCTAATCCCTAATGTGATGGTATTTGGAGAGGGCCTTTTGAGAGTTTATTTGGGTAGCTGAGGTTATGAGGGTGGGGCCCTAGTCTATTGGGATTAGTGCCCTTATGAGAAAAAACACCGGAGAGTGTCTACCGCCCCTCCCCAGCCCCCATGCACAAAGAAGAGGACACATGAGTGCATAATGAGATGGCATCTGCCTACATGCCAAGAGAAGAGGCCTCGGAATGAAACTCACCTTGTCAGCACCTTAATCCTGGACTTCCAGCCTCCAGAATTACGAGAAATTGATTTCTGTTGTTTAAGCCACCCAGTCTATGGTGTTCTGTTATGGCAGCCAGAGCAGACTTAGACAGAGAGAGCTGATTGCAAGCCCGGGGGGGTGGGTTCCATATACGTTGCAGCCTCCGGAAGCACATAACAGCACAGGGGTCAGGCTCACTGGCTGTGGAGAGCCCCAGCTGGAACACAGGTTGTTGGATGCTTTTTAACCTCTCTGAATCTCTGTTTTCTCATCTGTACACTGGGGATATGCATAGTATCCACCCAGAATGGTTTGTTTATGTGTATTAAATAACACATGTACTAAGATGCTTATTAGAACACACAGAACATATTAAGTATCCAATGTATATTATCTATTGTTTTACTTATTTTCCTTCAACATTTATTTGATGAGAGATTGCAACGTTTGGTAAGGTTATTTGAAATATAAAATGATTACATTGTATAATGTTGAATATCCTAATTATCCTGATTTGAGCATCACATATTGCACATGGGTATTGAAATTCAACTCTGTACTCCACAGATTTGCACCATCAACTATATTTCAATAATAAATAAATAAAGGTAGATTAGATATAAGAGATAAGACTTACAAACAAAAATTTATAATGAAAGGTAAAGAGTGATCAGGGCTGTCAGTAAGGCATAGAAGATAGAGACAATGTACTGTGGGTGTTAAGAAGAAAGGGCATAATTGGAAACAGCTTCATGGAAATGATGGATTATTTTAAAATTAAACATGCCAGAAATTTAACAGCTAAATAACTACCACCCTCCAGTCACCTTGGGAGACAATATGCTCATGAAGTGAGACTTTAGTTAATGGGTAGGAGATGCGTGGAACACCCCAAGGGAACCACCTCTAGTCATTTCACAGCCACCCAGGAACGCTTCTCAACTTCAGTTCAGGGGATGTGCAGATGCGTACTGTGGGAGGTTTCAGGAGGAGAGGAGGCATTCCGCGTGAAGGGCACAGTGTGTGCAGAGGTTCAGAGCTGTGTGTGGAACCACACACCATGCTGGGAGACCGCCAAAGAGGACTTCTGTGAAGCTGTGTGGTCCTTCCTGACCTATCCAGCTGATACACTAATTTAGAACTCATAACAGTAGATTATTTAGGATAAATTCTTTAGGGAGAAGTTGAGAAGGGGTATAGAGGAAGGCTGGAGCACCCAGGAATGAGGGTGTGTCAGTGAGACCCCAGGTCACCCAGAGACCTCTGCTTGAATCTTACCTTCAGGCGATAGGACTGGTGACTAGATTTTAAGCTGGGTGATGATACCTCATGTTCAACACAAGTATTGCCAGACATTCCTGCCTTTTTTTCTGTTTTTAAAGGGAGCACTTTAAGTAGTTTAAAATTAAATATGATCTTTGCTATAGCTTGTTTATTTAAGACTTTATCAGGTTAAGGAAGTTTGTGGAGTATGCATAAAGCAAATGTACTTCACAGGGCCTGGTTTTCCAAAGCCTTGCAGTTTCAAATATTGACCTTGCAAAGGACAGGAAATTTTCCCCAGGCTATCGTCTCTGTTGTAAGATAAAGAATTGTAACACAGCAAGGTTGCTGGCTCAAAGACAGACAGGATACTGATTGATATGTAAAGATACGGGGAAATTGCTGTAAGAAGAGAATGTTTGCTAAGATCAAGCTTTTGTGGGTGGATTAACTTCACTTCTTGAAAACTGCATTATAGAATGTCACCTTGCTTGACTTCCTGAATGTTACCAGTTCAGCTTCTATTGTTAAACTTGTTAAACTATACTTAGCAAAACCCCCACCTATGTTCTCTTTCAGTAACTTCCTGGTCTGGAGAATAAATGTGGGAAGAGAACCCCAATTCATGGTTAATTTCTCAAATGGAAGGAATGCCTCTATCTTGAGAGTTCCAGGAGATTCACCCCTTTTGGGAGCTTCTCGCTGCTCAGAAGAGATGGGCTTTGAGTAATCTTTGGCGGTTCTGTCACCCAGGGGAAAAGGGGTGACAAATCTGTGGGAGGCAAAGCAACAGAAGTTTTTTTTTTCTATTCTGGGTTTGGTGATAGTTTTTTTGTTTGTTTGTTTGTTTTTTTTTTTTTTATCTTGAATGGATGCAGCTTTTAACTGAACAATTTTTCAGCTTCAATTGAGTTGCATCCTTTTCTCTTTTAATCTATTAATGTAAAGAAATATGTGGATAGATTTTCAAATGTCAAATCAACTTTGCATTCCTGGGATAAACCCAACTTGGTCATAACATTAGCCCCACCCCCATCCCCACCAAAAAAAAGGCTAAGAATTATTCCAGGGAAGCATATTCAGTGTATAATTTTAGGAATCAGGTTGACTTGGATTTAAATCTTTGAAGTTTTCAGTGTATTGAACAGTTTTTATTTCTCCATCTGTAAAGTAACAATAAAAAAGTTTACACCTCACAGGGTCTTCTGACATTTCCATGAAATAATCCATGAGCCATGCTTAAGGCACCCTCACATCTAAGAGATCAGTATGCAGTGATATTGTTACTGACATATGGACAAGATCAACAGCAGAAGAATGTGTTATGCAATTACAGTCAACCAAGAGTAACAGACAGTAAATGCCATAGTGTTGAAAAAGGACTGTACCATTTTACATTTCAACAAGCCCCTAACCCTGTCTTGTTTTTTGTAAATCATTCTATTGGGTATGATGTGGTATCTCATTGTGGTTTTGATTTGCATGTCCCTAATGACTAATGATGTTGAGAATCTTTTTATATATTTATTGGTCATGTATATGTTTTCTTTGGAAAAATGTCTATTCAAATGATTTGCCCATTTTTAAATTGAGTTGCCTTTTTATTGTTGAGCTGTTAACAGTTCCTTATGTATTCTGGATACTAGACTCTGCTTAAATATATAATTCAAAAATATTTTCTTTCATTCTCTGGATTATCTTTGCAGTCCCTTGATAGTAGTCTTTGAAAGTACAATTTTTTTTTTAATACTGAAAGTTTGATTTGTCTTTTTTTTCTTTTGTTGTTTGTACTTTGGGTATCATATCTGAAAAGGTGTCATCTAATCCAAGGTCACAAAGATTTACACCTAAATTTTCTTCTAAGAACTTTATAGATTTAGTTCTTACACTTAGGTCTTTGATGCATTTAAAAAATTTTTGTATATATGTTAAGTAGTGGATATGCATGTTTCACTTTTTGCATGTGGATATGCAGTTGTCTCAGCACGTTTTGTTGAAAAATCTATTCTTTCCCCATTATCATGGCATCCTTGTCAAAATCCAATTGCCAATAAATGCAAGGATTCATTTCTGGACTCTACATTCTAGTCTCCTGATCTCGACATTTATCCTTATGCCCATGCCATGCTGTCTTGAATTTATTTGCTTTGTAGTAGGTTTTTAAGTCAGAAAGTGTGAGTACTCCAACTTTTTTCTTTTTTCTCAAATACTTTTGGCTATTCTGGATTCTTTGCAATTTCATGTGAATTTTTGAATTAGCTTGTCAATTTATACAATAAGCCAGCTGAAATTTTGGCAGGGATTGCATTGGATCTGTAGATCAATTTGAATGTTATCATCTTAACACCAAGACTTATAATTTATGAACATGAGATAGGAAATAGCATTTTATTTATTTAGGTAATTAAAATTGTTTTTCAATGAGGTTTGGTAGTTCTCAGCATGAGAGAAATATATTTCTTTTGTTAAATATATTCCTAAGTAGTTATTCCTTTTGATACGGATGTTGGATGTAGAGTCCGGGGGACCTGATAGTTGTCCTCAACCCACCCAGTCCTCTTACCAGGTTCTTGACTCTACCACAGGAAAAATTTCAAGGGCAGAGTCACAGCAGAATGTGAGAACAAGTTTAATATAACAGATAAGAAATGCAGGTTCCACAGAGATAGTGCGGCATAGCTCCGGAGACTGAGCAGGGCGCACACCAAGTTTAACACAAAAGTAAGTTCAGTACAGACATCAAGTCCAACACAAAAGCAAGAAAAACATACTTAAAGCTCAGTACAAAGTGCAGGCTGGCTCAAGAGAATGAGCAGGTGCTTGCTGAAAGTATGCTAGATACGAAGTAAAGTACACACTCCTGCCAGTGAAGTGTGGGTTGCTTCCAGAAAGGTGAGCAACCACCCTGCCTTCAGCTGGGCTCTGGCTTTTAGCCTTTCTCTATCTAATGAATATTCAGTTAAGGGGTGGTTCCCAGTTATATGCACCAGGCATATTCAATAAGATTCTGTGCTCTCTATTGAGCAAGCCCAGCCACTGGATTGCACAAGCCAGCCCCTGTGGTCTCATTTCCCCATTTGGTGCTAAAAATAGGTCTAACTGTCAACAGTTGGGCCTCTTTCCTACAGGGGAGAACCCAGAAGAGGGGACCTGAGACCTCAGGGGGTGGCTGGAAACCCAGAGGCATGTCCTAAAATCCGAGCCCAGGGAAACTGAACACCTCCCGTATCAATACTTTTATAAATGAAATCATTTTCTCAATTTCATTTTTAGATTGGTCCTTAGTACTGTAGAGAAACAATTTATATTGATTTTCTTGTACCCTGCAGCCTTGCTAAACTCATTATTAGGTGTGCACGTGTATGTAGGAGGGTACTTCAAAAAATTCCTGCAAAGATTCATATTACAATTGAATTCACTTTTTCCATGAAGTTTTTGAAGTACTCTTGTGTGTGTATGTTTAGTGGATTTCTTCAGATTTTCTCTACCTAACATCATGTCATGTTGTTTTACTTCTTTATTTCCAATACGGATGACTTTTATTATTTTTTTCTTTCTAATTGCCCTGGTGAGGACTTCCAGTACTATATATATATATATATATAATTCACCAATTTATTAATTTGCTGCACATATTTGTTGGCCTGAAAAGAATATTAATATGGGAATTAAGAGACCTGGGTATTCTAGATACTGAAATGAGCTGACTTTGTTTTCTTGAGCTCATTTCTTAATCACCCTAGGTCTGGTTTCTTTATGGGTTTTTTGAGTTTTTTGATTGAAACATATTGATTGTCTTCCATTACTATATTAAGTAGAAGTGAAAACAGCAGACATCCATGGCCTGATCCTGATGTTGAGAAGAAAAATTCAGTTTTTCACCATTATATATGATGCTGGCTGTGAATTTTTCATAGATGTTCTTTACCTAGTTAAGAAAGTGTTCCTCTACTTCTAATGTTTTGAGCACTTTTATCATGAAAGGTGTGAAGTTTTGTCAATTGGTTTAACTGCATCTATTGGGATGAACATATGTTTTATGTCCTTATTCTGTTGATATGCTGATATGGTATACCAGATTAATTAATTTTTGGATATTAAACCAGTTTTCTTTCCATAGAGTCAATGTCACTTTGTCATCTGTTATAATCCTTTTTACATATTGCTAGATTCGGTTTGCTGATATTGGCTCAGTAGTTTTACATTTGTATCTATGGAAATATTTATCCGTACTTTTCTTTTTTTCAATGTCTGTATGGTTTTGATATCATGGTAATACTGACTTCATAAAATGAGCCTGCATGTCATTCTTCTGCTTTTTAGAAGAGTTCATGAAGCACTGGCACCACTTAGTTGATTGTTTGGTAGAATTCACCAGTGAAGCCATCTCGTCCTGAGCTTTTCTTTGTGGGATGCTTTTTAATTGGTAATACATTTAAAAAAATTCTTATAGGTATATTCAGATACTCTCTCTCTTTTTGAGTCCATTTTGGTAAGTTTGTGTCTTTCTAGGAATTTGTTCATTTCTTCTAAGTTATCCAATTTGCTTGTATACAGTTGTTCACAATGCTCCGTAATTATAACAGTTCTTGTTTTTGTAATGTTGGTGGTGATGTCCTTGTTGCTTTCATAACCAGCCACTCGAGTCTTTTCTCTTTTTTTTTCTCGGTCAGTCTAGCTACAGGTTTATCAAACTTGTCATCTTCTCAAAGCACCAAGTTTTGGTTTTGTTTGTTTCCACTATTGTTTTGTTGCATCTACAAACTGTAGTAGCGTTTTCCTTATCACCTAGTTCTAAGTACCTTCCAACTTTCCTTGTACTTTCTTCTTTGACATGAGAGTTATTTCAAAATGGGTTATTTCCCAAATATTTTGGCTTTACTAGATATATTATTGTTATCAATTTTCTAATTTAATCCCATTATAGTAATAAAACATATTCTATAAGATTTCAATTTCTTTAAATTTATTGGGACTTATTTTATTTCCCAGCATATGGTCTACCTTGTGAAAGCTCCCTGTAAATTTGAAAAGAATGTGTATTCTGTAGTTCTTGGGTATAGTATTCTGTAGTTTTCACTTGGCCTACCTGTCAGTTGAAAATTTTTCCTTAATATTTCTTGTAGTGCACATGTGAGGTGACAACTTTTCTCAGTTTTTTATTTTCTGATATTGTCTGTAGGTGCACTTGAAAATAAAGTGTATTCTTGAGTTCTTGCATATAATGTTCTATAACTGTTGAGTAACCTGTCAATTGAAGACTTTTCTTTAATATTTCTTATAGTGGAAGTCTGTGGTGATAAATTTGCTAAACTTTTGCCTGAAATGGTCTTAATTTCATTTTCATTTTTGCAGACTATTTTTTCTAGATATGGAAATTTATGTCTGGCCAGTTAGCTCAGTTGGTTAGAGCATGGTACTAATACCACCAGGGTCCAGGGTTTGATCACTGGACCAGCCAGCTGCCAAAAAATAAATAAATAAAAGAAATTAAAAAATTTGGTGTTGGTGACATCAAAGTCAATGGTTCAGATCCCCTCCTTACTGGCTAGCTGCCAAAGGGAAAAAAAAAAGAATTTCTTGTTTGTTGGTGGGGTTTAAAAAATTATTCTGTTAATTATTCTGTTATTTCTTTGATGATAGCACCCCTTTGTTCATCTGTTTGCATCCCTTCTGATGAAAAGTAAGGGACATTCTGATTCTTTTTCCCCTTGCATCCTTTTTTCTCTGATGCTCTTAAGATTTTCTCTTTATCATCCTTTTCAGATGTTTGATTGTCTTGTGCCCTTATGTGTTTTTTTTTCATTTTCCTTTTCTTTTTTATTTATCATTATAAAATGTACAACGTAGTTGATTTTCATGGCCCTCTTCCAATTCCTCCCTTTCCCCCCTCCCTCTCTCCTCCTTTCCCACCCCCATCAACATCATTTCGGTTCTCTTCTCTTAACAAGTTCAAGGAATTACTGTGATTGTTGTGTCTTGTTTTATTTTGTTCTGTTTTGGTTTTTGTTTGTTTGTATGCTTCTTGGGTTGTTTGGGTCTATCGAATTATATTTTTTATCAAACTTAGGAATTTTTTTGGCTATCATTACTGTGCACATTTTTCTTTCTAATCACTTTTTTTCTCCTTCTGGGACTTGAATTGCACATAGGTGGTTCTGTGTGGTGTTGCCCCACAGGTCCCTGATGCTCTGTGCATATTTTTTTCCCATATTTTTTCTCTGTGTGCTTCTTGGATTTCTCCTGGCTTATATATCTCCATTGAGATATCTTAACTCTTCTCTTATTATGCTCATATTTTCCTTTAAATCCTTAAACTTATTTATAGTAGCTATTGTAAAGCCCTTGACTGTGTAATGCTATCATTAGCACGTCTGTCATCTCTGGATCTGTTTTTATTGATGTGCTTTTGTCCTGCTTCTTTGAATATACAGTGTTTTGGTTGTACATTGGGCATTGTGTATAGTACATTGTTGAGTGTTAGGATTTTGTTTTCTTTTAAACAATGTTGAGTTTTATTGTGGATCAATTTGATTATCTTAGGATTTTTCTAAAGCTTTGATAGAGAGAATCTAAGGTAACAATAGCCCTATTCCAGGGGTGTGACTTTTCTCAAGTATTTACTAAACGCTTGGGCTATTCAGTAGAGTCTCTCCAATGAAGCCAGTCAGAATTCCACCATCTCTTATTCCACCATGAGCTCCAGAATCTTTTTGGCTCATAGTTCCTCAACGTTTATATTTTTCCCAGCATCATAAAATCTTGCCCTGCACATGACCAGCTTAGTTTCATCCAAGACACAAAGGGAGCCCTGTGCAGTTTTGGGGTGTTTTTAAATCATTTTTTAACTTTTTCTGCAACGTTTCTGGTACTTTATCGTATAAATTTTATTTACCTTAGCTATCCCAAATTTCGATTTATGTGTCCTCAGCCATGCAAGACCACAATAGTCTGTATGGTCAATTTTGTATATTCTTGTATGGGATTCAAATATATATAGACTCCAAATTCCTGAGCTGCTATGCAGAAAGAGCCCCTGGGCATAAATTCAGGACAACTATGGAGCTCAGTTAATTCTTTTCCATTCTTTCTAGATCACTGTCCCACGCTGACTGTTGTCCAAAATCTGAAAATAGTTGTATTTTATATTTGGCCCATTTTAAAAGTAGCTTATGTGGAGGGGATAGTCTAGAACCAATAACCTTATAATAACCAGAAGCAGAAGTCTGGCATATCTTAAAAAACAAACTAACATAATACTCTTTTATTATTTCTTTAATTTCAAAACCCTTTAGAGGTTCCCTACACTATTCAGTATAAAAGTACAAGCCCTTTTCAAGTCTCTTATAATGCCCCAATCATCTCTTTCTCTGTTATTTCTCTGACCTCTAGTCTCATTCTAGCCTTCATTCCCTTAAATCCTGGTTTATTATTTTAATAGCACTTGGAAATTCTTGACGTACTCCAGAGCTCCCCAGTTCTGCAGAAGCTCTGGGGCCTGTGCACAGCCCCTGCCCTGCAGTTACTCTGCAGCTGCCTTGTGGAGCTCATCTACCCCACACATGAACAGCCTAGAATTCATCTAAGATTTAAGGACAGTCCTTAGCAGTTTTGTTTGTCTGTTTTTATTTTCCATACCAGAATATAAAAACACAGATATTATTTTACTTTATCCTTGCTACCTGTAACAGTGCCTGGTAATCCTAGGAGCTTAATTCATAGTTGTTGACTTTGTACAATAAAGTTTCTTATGTATTTGGGAAAAATGTCATCTAATTTATAACCATGAGTAAAAGCAGGATATTAAAAAAATAATAAATGTTGGACTTACTATTATAGGGAATGTAAGAGGAAGCCAACTAAAAAATGATTAAAAGAATTTCTTAAGAGCATTGAGAATCTTCTTGAAAAGGAAATCATAAATTTAGAATGGGTCTAATTAATATAGCTAAACTCCTTTTTTAGTTTCTTAGGAATAAAAGGAGACTAAACTGGTCAAACAGCGGGAATTAACAAAGCTGACAGGAGAGAAGGACATGGCAGTAGAGGTTATAATACTGATGAGCCATTTAGGTTGGTCAGGAAGAGGAAGGGACCAAGGTCTGGAGGTCATAGAGGGCAAAGAGCATGAAGGTGGGAGTGAAGGTGAAATCTAGGTGGAAAACACCAGCTGAATTGTAAATTTCTCTGTTTTATCTTGGAAGGTCTGAAAAGATCTTAATGATGGCTTGGTCTAAGCCTCTCATTTTGTCAACGAGGAAGTAAAAGCCAAAGAAGTGATGTGAGCTCTCCAGGCTCGGCCACTTAAAAAGAGGTCCACCTAAATAGAGCTGCAGTCCCAGCTACCAGTAAGGAGCTAGTCTGCGCTGGGCAGCCTGTCCCACCACCTCCCCTGCAGATGGGGTCCCAGCTGTGGTTTCTTTTTCTCCCCAATTTGCTATGCACGTTAAAATTCTCAGTGACAGAAGAAGGAAAATATCTAGATTAGCGCCCTGCACTGCTTTCTCTGTGGTTCAATACGTTTTTGGCTTCTGAGCATTTGGAAGTTTGCTTTTGAAACGAGTGAAAATGTGACTGCCTCCAAGCATTTAGCTCGCCAGCGGGACGCCTGTCTCCGGCTGACAGGACTGGCCGCCTTGTGCTGTGTGCACTTCTAACCAGGTTGTCTGACAGCAGGGTACTTCTCGCTTTGATCAAGGACAATGGGCTCCAGATCAAAGCTCAGCATGTGTCAGCCTTTCCCCTCAGGCTGGGGAAAGCTCACATTCACGTGGTTCAGCTGGGACCAGGGGAGAGGCAGAAATGACTCACCTGGGTTGTAAGTTACACAAGCGTCTTCTGGACTCGGTGTCCGGAAAGAGGTCTCTAGGGTGAGTCGGGAGACTTGCGTTCCAGTCCTGCACCATCTACTCAGTACTTGTTTAAATAAAGTCATTGCACCTCACTTGCCTTGGTTTAAACATCTCCAAAGTGAATTGGTAAAAGAAATGGTTTTTAGAGTTTTTCTGTTCAGAAATCTGAAATTCCATGAAGACAGAAAATGTTTTTCCTGTGACAGCCTACAAGATGAAACACAAGGGAACTGAAGCCTCCTAAGTAATTCCTGTTACTGCTGGTTATTGGTCATTACACAAAATGAGTTAAGAATGGACCAATGACAGCTAAAGCCAGGATTTCAGCTCTCGCAGGAGATTCTGAGATTCTGGGCATCCTACCCAGGAATAGGTCAAGTCCTTTCATACAGAGCAGAAGGACGTGGGGACGTCTGAGTCTGCACAGTCAGTACGCAGGATAGATACGCCTCGGCTGATTCTGGGGAAAAGCATTTTCTGATTGCTCTGTGTTATATCGGAGATGAACTGCTTTGTACCCACAGATGTTAATTGTAGCCAAAAAAAAAAAAGGCCAGAACACTGCAACGGCATGATATGTAAGGAAAAACACATGATTTGGAATTGAACAGACTTGAAGTCAAATCCAGTTCTGGAACCAACTATCTGCCCTTTCTGAATCTAAATTCTATCATAGTAACTTAGGGATAATTATAGTTTGCATAGGTTTTATGAGGATTAGAGATAATACATGCCAAATGCTTGGCACATTGTAAATGCCTGCTAAATGTTATCCAATTTTATCAATGAGGTTTGGGAAAAGGAAAAGACTTTAAGGCCAAATAGCAATACAGGTACACTGTGATTTTGCCAAACTCAACACTTACAGATCCACATGTGATTTTGTAGGGAAGTCCTGAACACAGCCGTATGACCAGAGCAAACTTTTCAGGCACTCATGGTGGCAGCTGTGGAAACATGCACAACCACGTGTCTCTGTGCTTCCGTGTGGGGACTACAGGGCATGGTGATTCCAAAATTTCTGCAGAAGAGCCATAAGGATGGCAATTTAGAAGGAAATGGGAACCAATGGACTTGTCTTTAATTTAGGTTTGCACATAAGTATATGAATAATTAGAAAATGTCAGTTGCTCATATCAAGGAATGGGAGACTTACGGAGTGGGGTGGGGGTGGGAGACAAAGCCCCCTCCCCATCGTGTTTCTTGGTGCTTCACAGCTATCATAGCCATCACAGGTATAAATGCGAAATTTTGACAGGCAGAGTTTCAGGCTAGTTGGAACATTAGAAATCATCTTAGCCAGTTCCCTCCCTTTATGGTTAAAGACAACAGTAAGCATGGAAAAGAAAAGCTATTGACCAAATACTCGTCAGAGCAAAGGGATGCATATCTATAAAACCTGACTTTTGGCTTCAATCTCCCTCTATGCATATGCACGCACACACATGCTCTCACACACACACACAAACTCATTAGAAACAGGACTGAAAACCAGAAGGCAACAGCGTTTTCATTAGTTCTCTGCTCATATACTATTTATGTAGTAAACAACAACATAGAAGAAATAAACTTGACTTCAAGGCAAAGATGGGCAGAGAGTGGAAAGTAGCCTTTCTAAATACAGGTAACTGTCGTGACCAAAATAATTATGTTAAATATAATATACAGATTAAGTTAATTAAGTATCTGCTAAATGTTTTTACGGGAGATGCAGAGATAAAAGTTAGTGCTCTTACTCTCAAGGAGCTTAAGTCCAATACACAACTGAACTGCAGCGTTCATAGTGGTCCTAGCAGTAGCCTCCTGCAGGTCACGGGAGGAGCACAGCGAGTGGTCAGACTGTTCTGTCCACCTAACAGATAAGTGTCCTGGAGCGGGTGGGAAGGTGTTTTAAGCCTTGGTGTGATTATCTATGATAGAAAGGTGATAATACCCAACTGGCTAGATTGCAGTGAAGGTCAAAGGAGATACTGTAAGCACAACAGCTCTGCAAATTTTAAGGAGCCCACACAAATGCTAACGTTGGCTGTTTCCTTCTCCCTTAAGGGCGTAGTTGACCTTCCTGATGGAGCTTTTAGGAGAAAGGCAAACTTCACAAAAACTGCTCTATCAGGTACAATCTATGAATTAATGATTTGAACGTTGAAAAAATAAGAATGGATAACTTTCAAAAATGCTCAGTTTTGACATACTGCCTGTTCTCCACTCATTCATCTCCCATGGCCATGTCCTGCTGTCTCCCGAACATCAGCCCTTCTCACCGCTTCCTGGCAGCAGTTTTCCTTCTGCTTTCCCTTTCCGCTCTCTCAAGGCCAACCCTCTGAGAGAAGAACTGGCTAGCCGGCAGATCCTCAGAAGAGACCTCAAAGAACACAGCAATTACGAAACTCCAGCAAGGAAAGATTTCAGCTGTTCTTGGAAAATCAAGTGTCTTCACTGTCAGAAATGCTGTAGAAATGACTTTAATATAATAACTACTTCTTTGACTTACGTTTTGTTTGGAGATAACTGTTGGGCCTGCAGGATCAGGAGGACCGGAAGGAAAGCAGCAACAAAGTAGGACAGAGCCTAAATCTTGTTAACTCCACCCTGGGAAGGCGAGAACCCGAAACTGAACTCTGCTCAATTCCTTACCGTATGTGGGCACAAAACTCACCAACAGCCCTCCCCCTATAGATAGCTGCTTGTATCCACGCTGGGTGCGACTTCCCCGGCCTCACCCCCTTGCGGGGTGTGGAACCTCACCCCGGAGCGACCCCATTAAAGCCTACCCTAAATTTACTGCCTGGCTCCTGGTTTTCTTTGCTTTGGCTCAAGACTAAAATCTTCAAGAGTCAGACCTAACAGTAACAGGATATCATTTCTAAAAACAGGCCGGTGTCCCAAAATTGAGACACAAACTTCAATGACTGAAGGTACCAGGTGGGGCAGGGTTGCTGAAGTTGGGCCCCCCTACCGAGCTGGGAAGTGTGAACCCTGCTAGTGGGACCTGCTGCGACTCTTGTCAGTCAGTTACTCCCAAGTGGAATTGAGAATCCATAACAGCCAGAGCAATTAATCTGGATTTTTTTTGTAAAATTCACTGGTTTTTAAATATTACCAATTAATTAATTGAGAAAAAATGTAAAACTCCAGCTAGGCTGGGGATGCAGAAAAAACATTTAAAACACATCATGTGCCTACATTTTGGGCTAAAGGAGACAGAGAAAAAGAACAGATATTCATCAGTCCCTCACTACTAGGTATTTAAAAAATTTGGAGTTCGTGTCCTAATAAAGGTAAGTGAATAGCAACAGCTTTGGACTCCCAGGGTCACATGAGCATTCATATTAATTTATTTATTCATCACCATTGTAGGTCTCTGAATGGAGTAGTACTGGGCAAAATGCAGAGGAATGAGATAATGCCTGGATTCTGACCCTGAGGGGCACATAATCTAAACAGAAAGACATGGTATATACAAGTGAAAACAAGTTATATTATAAGAATTAAAATGATACAAGTCCATATAATGTACTAGTTAGTAGCATTGGCCATGGAGCCAAATGGACATGGCATTAGACCTGTGAGACTGGCTTTTCCTCAGTCCCTCAACTGTAGGTAGTAATGAAACCTATCTCACAGGAATGCCGTGAGAGCTCAATGAAATGATGCATGTAGCGTTCCTTGCACAGTGTCCAGCACCAACTCGGTAACATATGCACATACAATAACAATGGTGGTAGCAATAATAATAGAAGTGAAATAACTCAAATGTCTCAAGGCTATAAATGATGTGGATGACGTGAGTGATGCGGTGGGATGAGCTAGACCCTCGCTACTTAAGGTGGGCATGTGGACAGGCAGCACCAGCATGTGCTGTGAGGCTGTTAGAGACACAGAGCTCAGGCCCCACACCAGATGTGCTGTATCAGAATGTGCATTCATTTAGCATTTTTCCCAGGTGATCAGCATGCGCACAGAAGTCCAAGAAGTGTTGTGCTAGACAACACCAGAGGAGTGAACGACGTGTGCTAGAGCAGAACAAAGGCCGCTGGGATGAGACAGGACTTGACCAGACCATAAGTTTTCAAACTTTTTGATCTCAGGAACACTTTGCAATCTTAAAAGTTATCAAGGTCCCAGTGACATCTGTTTATGTGTTTTGTTTATCCATCCAATGTTTAACAATAAAAGATCGCTGGATTCTCATATCTGCTTCACATTCTATGTATTGTATTACATTGTTTTGGTTGATGTATATGAAGAAAATTTGGCCTTACACAAATACATAGCTCGAAAAGGTTGGAATATTTTTATACCTTTTTTATATAATTGCAGATATTCTCTTTTGTTGTTACCCAAAACCTCTATGAGTGGTAGATAAACTTGTTGAATCTCAAATTTAATGAGTCAACATTTGGAAGACTTGCAAAACCCAGTGAAACATTATTTTCCAAATGAGAAAATGCGGAACGTGGGTAAAAGACTCATGCAAAGTAGACTAATAGATTTTAATGTAACAGTGTGAATATAGACTAATGGATTTCAGTCTACATCACACCAGTGTTCTTTTTCGAGACAAACATTGTACTTTGGTATGCAGCAGAAGTGCTTTTTGAGTACTTCCTATCTCCGCACATAGAATGTTAATAAGAAATATACATAAGGGTCAAAATTCATAAAGTTAATAATTTTGGCTGCTTAGTTCAGAACGTTCTTAAGTGAAAGCAAATGCACACTGGTAGGAATTCAGCCACTGCGGCACGGTCTGGGATCCCTGCTTTGAGCAATGTTAGCATCATCACTTCTAGCCACCGGTGCTTTGCTTTTGCACGTCAGTGCGAGTTTTAACACAGTGAAAAAAGCAAGTAAGATCTTAGCATTATCATAAAAATAGTTTTGACTTCTCAGACATCCTTGAATGGATCTTAAAAACTTTAAAAGTCTTCAGACCATACTTTGAGAACTGGAGTAGGACATTGGAAGGCAGGGCTTAGATAAGAGGCTGGGGAAATACTGGAATGCACAGGACGAATGGGATTTTCCAGTGGAGACTGGAAACAGGAGTGAGCAGAGCATGTTCGACCACGCAGCATGGGCAGAGCCTACACAGTTCAGAAATGGCTGCTTCATCCGCTTCATTCTGCCCTGAAGAGCGGTGGCCCATACAGACAGAACACTCCTTTTAGCTTGTTGATTAAGTCTCACGGAAGCAGCCTCAACTCCAACTAGTCCACATCTTCCAAAGTGAACTTGAAATTGTTGGCAATTGATTAAAGTTCAAAATTCAAACAGTGGACAAGCATGGTGTATGGTCTATTTCTGTTGCTTATAACAGAGTACCTGAAACTGGGTAATTTATAAAGAAATAAAATTTATTTCTTGCATTTCAGAGGCTGGGGAGTCCAAAGTCCAGGGAACACTTCTGTGAGGGTCTTTTTCTTGGCAGGAACTCTACAGGGTTTTGTGGTGACCAGAGTGTCACATGGTGAATGGCTGAGCAAGAGAGCACTTACCTGCTCACTTATTCTCCTTTTAAAGCCATCAGAGCCATGCCCAGGACCTCCCATTAAACTATCAAAGGATGAATCCATTCAGGAAGGTACAGTCCTCACAATCTTTTTTTTATTGTACATGTTTAGGGGATACAATTTGTTGTTTCGATACATGCATATATTATATAATGACCTAAACAGAATAGTTTGCATATTTGTCACCTAAACATTTATCATTCCTTTGTGATTATAACATTCAAGATCTTTTCTGGCTGTCTTGAAATATACAATACAATATTATTAGCTATTGTCACCCTACAGCGCTAGAATTTGTTCTTCCTATCTAACTGCAACTTTGTAACTTTGTACCCGTCTTCCAGCCTTCCCCGCCACCCCCCACCCTTTCCTGCCTCTGGTAATCACTATTCTACTCTCTATTTCTTTTTTCTCTCCTTTTATTTTTCTTAATTGACCCATGATAATTGTACTTATTTATGGAGTACAATATGACATTTGGGTTCTTTCATATTGTGTGCAATGATTATATCAGGGTGCTTACTACACCCATCACCTCAAACATTTGTCACTTCTCTGTGTTAGGAGCATTCAACATCACCTCCACTAGCTGTTCGAAGATTCATAGTAGTTTGTTGTTAACTGTAGTCTCCCTGTATTACTATAGAACACTAGGTCCCATTCTTTCTATCTCTCTACTATTTTGTATCCACTGACCACCCCCTCCCCATCCTGCCACCAGTAGTCTCTAATAACCACTACTCTATGCTCTCCTTCTATGAGATCAACTCTTTTAGCTTCCACATATGAGTGAAAACATGCATTTCTCTCTCTCTCTCTCTCTGTCTGGCTTATTTCACTTAACATAACTTCCTCCAAGTTAATCCATGTTCATCCATGCAGAATTTCTTACTTTTTTATGGCTGAGTAGTATTCCTTTGCGTATATATACCACATTTTCTTCATCCATTCATCTCTGGAAGGACATTTAGGTTGGTTTCAACTCTTAGCTATTATAAATAAAGCTATGATAAACATAGGAGTGTAGGAGTCCCTCTGATTTGTTGATTTCCATTCCTTTGGGTGCACACCCAGTAGTGGGATTGCTAGGCCAATAGTAGTTCTATCTGTAGTTGTTTGATAAATCTCCATATTGTTTTCCATAATGGTTGTACTAATTTACATTTCTACCAACAATGTGTAAGAGTTCCCCTTTCTCTACATCCTCACCGTGTTTTTATTCTCATTCTTTTTGATAATAGCCACTGTAGCTGGGGTGAGATGCTATCTCATAGTGGTTTTGATTTGCATGTCTGTGATAATTAGTGATGGTGACCATGTTTTCATATGCCTGTTGGCCATTTGTAAAAATGTCTGTTAAGTTCCATTGCCCATTTTTTAATCGGATTATCATTTTTTTTAGTAATGAGTAGTTTCAGTTATTTGTATATTCTGGATATTAATCCCTTGTCAGACACATAGTTTGCAAATATTTTCTCCCATTACGCAGGCTGTCTTTTTTCTTTGTTGACTGTTTCCTTTGTGGTGCGGAAGCTTTTTAGTTTGATATAATCCCATTTGTTCATTTTTGCTTTTGTTTCCTTTGCTTCTGAAGTATTATTCATAGTCTTTGCCCAGACCTATGTCCTGAAGTGTTTCCCCGGTGTATTCTTCTAGAAGTTCTGTAGTTTCGGGTCTTACCTTTAAGTCTTTAATCCATTTTGAGTTGATTTGGGCATGTAGTGAGAGATAAGGGTCTAGTTTTGTTGTTCTACATGTGGATGTCCAATTTTCTAAGCATCATTTATTGAAGAGATTGCCTTTTCCCCAAAGTATGTTCTTGGCTCCTTTGTCAAAACTCAGTTGGCTGTAGTTTCTGAATTCTGTATTCTGTTCCATTGGTCTTTGTGTCTGATTTTATGACAGTACCATGCTGTTTTGATTACTATCGCTTTGTACTACATTTTGAAGTCAGGGAGTATGATGTTTTGTTCTCTTTGCTCAGGATTTCTTTGGCTTTTCAGGGTTTCTTGTTGTTCCATATAAATTTTTGTATTGTTTTTTTCTATGTCTGTGAAGTATGTTATTGGTAGTTTGATAGGGATTGCATTGAATCTGTAGATTGCTTTGGGTAGTTTGGTCATTTTAACAATATTGATTCTTCCAATCCATGACCATGGGATGTCTCCCATTTTTTTGTGACTTCTTTAATTTCTTTAATCAGTATTTTTTATAGTTTTTTATAATAGACATCTTTCATCTTCGTTAAATTTATTCCTAGGTTTCTTTTGTTGTTGTTGTTGATATTGTAAATGGGATAGCTTTCCTGATTTCTTTTTCTGCTATTTTGTTGTTGGTGTATAGAAATGCTACTGATTCTTTCTATGCTGATTTTGTATCCTGCAACTTTACTGAATTTTCAAAATCAGATCTAGGAGTTTTGCTACAGTCATTAGGCTTTTCTCTATATAAAATCATGTCATCTGCAAACAGGGACAACTTGACTTCCTCCTTTCCAATTTGTATGCCCTTTATTTTTTTCTCTTGTCTAATTTCTCTGGCTAGGACTTCCAGTTGAATAGAAGTGGTGAGAGTGGGCATCCTTGTCTTATTTCAGTTCTTAGGCAGAAAATATTCAGCATTTCCCCATTCACTATGATGTTAGCTGTGGGTTTGTCATATATGACCTTTATTATATTAATATACTTTCCTTCTATACTTAATTTGTTGAGAGTCTTTAAAATGAAGGGATGTTGAATTTTATCAAATGCTTTTTCTGCATCTATTGAGATGATCATATGATTTTTTTCTTTCATTCAGCTGGTGTGATGTATAACAAACATAATACATTGCTTTGCATATGTTCAACCATCATTGCATCCCTGGGATAAATCTCACTTGATAGTGGTATATAATCTTTTTGATGTACTGTTGGATTCCATTTGCTAGCATTTTATTGAGGATTTTTGCATCTATGTTCATTAGGGATATTGGCCTGTAATTTTCTTTTTTTGCTGTGTCCTCACCTGATTTTGGTATCATGGTAATGCTGGCCTCATAGCATGAGTTTGGAATAATTACGGTAGAATTCAACAGTAAAGCTATCTGGTCTTGGGGTTTTTCTTTGTTGGGAGACTTTATTACTAATTCTGTCCTATTAGTTGTTATTGGTCCATCTAGGTTTTCTATTTCTTCTTGGTTCAGTCTTGGTAGGGCATATGTGTCCAGGAATTTATCCATTTCCTCTAGGTTTTCATATTTATTTGTGTATAACTATTTGTGTTCATAATAGTCTCTGATGATCCCTTGCATTTTGGTGCTATCTGTTGTAATGTCTCCATTTACAGTTCTGATTTTATTAATCTGGGTCTTTTCTCTTTTTTTCTTGGTTAATCTGGCTAAGGGTTTGTCAATTTTGTTTATCTTTTCAAAGAACAAGCTTTTCATTTGATTGACTTTTTGTATTGCATTTTTAGTCTCAACTTCATTTATTTCTGCTCTGATTTTTATTATTTCTTTTCTTCTACTTATTTCGGATTAGTTTGTTCTTGCTTTTCTGTTTCCTTGAGGTGCATTGTTGTTTATTTGAAATCTTTCTATTTTTTTGATGTATGCATTTATTGCTATAAACTTTCCTCTTAATACTGCCTTGGCTGTATCCCATCAGTTTTGGTATGTTGTGTTTCTGTCTTCATTAGTTTCTAGAAATTTTTCAATTTTCTTCCTAATCTCTTGTTTGACCCATTGGTCAAACAAGAGCATGCTGTTTAATTTCCATGCATTTGTGTAATTTTGCAAGTTCCTGTTGTTATTGATATCAAGTTTTATTCCATTATGGTCAGAAAAAGAAAAAAAGCTTGATATGAATTCAAGTTTTTTGAATTTGTTAAGACTTATTTTGTGGCCTAACATAGGTCAATCCTAAAGAATGTTCCATGTGCTGATGATGTTTCCTTGTTGATTTTCTGTCTGGATGATATTTCCAATTCTGAGAGTGGGGTGTTGAAGTCCCCAGATATTATTGTGTTGATGTCTATCTTTTCCTTTAGATATGATAATATTTACTTTATATATCTGGGTGCTCTGGTGTTTGTTGCATACATATTTATAATTATTATATCTTCTTGCTGTATTGATCCCTTTATCATTATATAGTGCTCTTCCTTGTCTTTTACTACAGATTTTGATTTAAAGTCTGTTTTATCTGATGTGAGTATAGCTATTCCTGCTCACTTTTGTTTTCCATTTGCATGGAATATCTTTTTCCATCCCTTCACTATCAGTCTATGTGTGTCTTTGTATGTAAGGTATGTTTCTTGCAGGAAACATATGGATGGGTCATTTTCTTAATCCATTCAGCCAGTCTGTATCATTTAATTGAAGCATTGAATTCATTTACATTCAAGGTTATTATTAAAATGTGAAGTCTTACTCCTGTCATTTAGTTGTTTATTTTCTGATTGTTTTGTGTGTCCTTTGTTCCTTTCTTCCTCTCTTACTGTTTATCCTTGTGGTTTGGTGGTTTTCTGTATTGATAAGTTTAGATTTCTTTCACTTTCTAATTTGTGTATCTATTCTACCAGTAAGTAGTATATTTTCATGTATTTTTGTGATGGTTGTTATTGTTCTTTCTGTTCTAGATTTAGGATTCTCTTAAGCATTTCTTGTAAGACCAATCTGGTGGTGATGAATCCCTTAATTTTGGCTTGTCTGAGAAAGACTTTATTTCTCCTTCATTTGTTAAAGATAGCTTTGCTGGACATAATATTCTTGGCTGGCAGTTTTTTCTTTTGGTAATTTGAATATATAATCCCATTCTTTCCTGGTCTTTAGGGTTTCTGCTGAGAAGTCAGCTAATGGGGATTCCCCATAAGTCACTTGACATTTTTCTCTTGCTGATTTTAGAATTCTCTCTTTGTCTTTAACTTTGGATAATTTGACCAGATGTAACTTGGAGATGACCTATTTGAGTTGAAACTATTTGGGAATGTTTCAGCTTTCTTATTTGGATGTTTGCATATTTCCCAAGACTAGAGAAGTTTTCAGCTATTATTTCTTTAAATACATTTTCACTATCTTTTTTTTGTTTTGTTTTCTTCTCCTTCTGGAATGCCCATAATTCAAATATTTATTCTCTTAATAGTATCCCATAGATCTTGAAATCTTTGTTCATTCTTTTTTATTCATTTCTTCTTTTGTTTGTTTTCCTGTGTTATTTCAAAACTACTGTCTTCAAGATTAGAAATGTTTTCTTCTGCTTGATCTTGTATGTTGTTGATGCTGTGAGATATGTTTTCTATTTCATTCAATGAGTTCTTCAATTCCAAGATTTCTGCTTGATTTTTAAAATGATATCTATGTCTTTGTTGAATTTCTCATTCAGATCATGAATTTTTAATGATTTTTTTGAACTGTATATCTTGTACCTCAGTGAGTTTTCTTAAGATTATTATTAATTTGAATTTCTTTTCCAGCAAGTTAGCAATTTCTGAATCTTTGGATCACTTACTGGAGCATTATTTTGGTTTTTGGGTGTTGTTTTGTTACCTTGTTTTTTCGTGTTTCTTATTTCCCTGTGTTGATATCTGTGCATCTGGTGGAACAGTCACCTTTTTGAGTTTTGTAGAGTGGTTTGTTTGGGGAAAGACTTTTACCTACAAATGTTTCATAGGGTGTCAATTGGGTAGAGTGCAATGGCTTGTGTTCTTGACGGATTTGCAGTAGTATAGAATCTGCGTAGGTTCTTCAGGTGTAATCCGTTTTCACTATGTCTGCAAGTGACTCAGTAACCTATGCTTTGGAGGTTTGTGGCACAGATTTTCCAGAGGAGATATTGCTGGTTGGTCCACAGGCTGGGAGGTGCACATGCACTCTATGGGGAAGTCCTCTCAGGAGCTGGCTTGCTGGCTATGAGGTTGTTGGACTGGTTCTCAGGCTGGCATGTGTGTGTATGGCATTCAGGATCTGTGGGACAGTTTTGCCAGTGGCAGGGTCACGTTCTGCTTCTTTGACCTAGGGTGGGCCTGCCAGGGGCATGTCATCCAAGCTGTTTCTCACTTGAATTTATGTGCATGTGATGGCTCAAAGACTTGGGGGAGACATGGCTAGCTGACTGCAGGTCTGCCAGTGGCCCTTCCTCTGTGCTAGTTCTTGGGGCCTCATATGAAGTTGTGCTACCCTCTCTGGTTTTGGAGCTGGACTTCCAAGGGTGGAGCTGCTGAACTGCTTCTCGGAAAGTGGGTGAGGACTCTAGGCAGGGCTGCAGTGAAAGGGTCCTTCTAGTTGCTTTGTGGGTGGTGGGTGTAGCCATTAGGCAGACCTGCAGTGAAGTGACTTCTCCAGTTGTTTTGGGTGGTGGGCAAGGCCACTAGGCAGACCTGCAGTGATGTTACCTGTCTAGCTGTTTCTGAGCAGTGAGCAGGGCCATCTGCAGTGAAAGGGACAGAACAGCCACCTCTGGGACTGTTGGCAAAGCCCCTAGGCAGGACTGTTTAGGATGGAACCACCTGACCACTTCTATGGAAGGGGCAGATGGACTTTATTTCCACTTGCCTGAGGACATATTTGTTAGGATAGAGATCCATGAGCTCTTTTTCCAGCTTGTGGGCTCAGACACACACAACTCAGTTAGCTGGAAGGACTTGGGTTAGGGGGACAAATCGGGGCAGTTTGCCTGATGAGGGTCTGTCTGTTCTATCTCTGGCCAGGGACACGGTGGGTGGGTCAGTTCAGCAGAACCAGGGTTGGCTTCCCATACTGCAGAACTAGGTCACAGCCTCTGCGAGCCTGGGCTTCAAGCCACTGGAATCAGGGCATTGTAGCCCCTCCTGTGAGTGAGCTGGGATGAGGGCAGAGCCTTAGGGCTAGAGAAGCACAGTGGCTACTGGCTCCAGGGTAGGGCATGCTCCTGCAAAGGCTCTAGTTGCAAGATGATGCTGTCCTGCATTGGCTTGGTCCTGGGAGTGGGAGGTGGGGAGCACACCATTTGTGCTAGTGTTCTGAAGAGAGGCAGTGTGCGTATTCCAGGCCACTCCCCACACTGGGCTCTGGGCTTGTCCTGCCACAGGATCTGTAGGCCTCTGTGGTGAGGGTGGAGGTTGATGTGGGTCCTCTGGCTGCCTTTTCACTGCAACAGAAAATTCTTCCTTAGCCAATCGCAGTGTCAAGAGTCGTGGTGACCAAGGCCATGTGCTTCTCTCTCCTCGCCATGCTGCCATACTGGGCTTTCACGGTACACAGGTATCTCACCATTCTCCTGCTCCTATCCTCCACTCTCCTACCAATGCTCCCGTTGATATTTAGCTGTCTGTTAGTTGTTCCAGTCCTTTCCTGTGGGAGGAGCTGCTCTTGGCACCTCTGGTTTGCCATCTTGCCCCGCCTCCCAGTCCTCACAATCTAATCACCTCTAAAGGCCCCGCCTTTCAATTCCCATAATAGGATTTCTTGCCCTCTTAACACTGTTGCCATGGTGTTAAAGAACTACTTACTGTTAAGTTTCTAATACATGAACCTTTGGGGGACACATTCAACCCACAGCACTTAGATAAATCTCTTCTGCCATAATGTCCAAGTAAAGAATTTACACTCTCCCTTTAAAAAAGGAGGGAGAGATAATTTATTATTCTTAAAGAAAATTGACATGGTAACTTTTAACTTTACAATTCATATAAATACTATTTTTCTGTATGAATTGCAACCTCCCCAAGACCCAAGAGGTTAGGGATACTATTACTAATTTTTTATGTACTTTAGAGAAAATGTTTATGGCTTGGAAACCTGAGGGATTAGATTTAAGATTGCAGATTACCTTGATTTCTAAATGTATAACAATTATCTTTATGTAGTAAGGGGCTTTACATTGTCAATCATGAGGAACCTAAGACTAGAACATAAATCCCAGTGCCTTGGCTTTTTGTCCATAAGTTTCACCCCAAAATAGGAGGACACTGTGATATACCAGCAAAATGAAAGCACCTTTTAAAGAGGCTACCTCAGGTACCTAGGTGTTACTCGGAGAAGCTGATCAGTGCCCATGAGGTCTGCAATACAGAGACTACCCAACGGGACACAGACGTAACAACCCTAGGAGCTGAGGATCCCTAGAAATCTCTCACCCTCTCAAGTGGTGGCCATCTCTGAATGTCAGACAGCCTCCTTTCTGGATCCTACAGGGACCTGATGTAGTATATCTTGATCTCTCCACCTTCTCCAAAACTCTACAACTCAAACCCACATGGTTACCTGATTCACCTATGTGATTAGTCCTCTACCATATCCAGCTTGGTAATTCCTGAAGAGGACGTGTTCCTCAGGGACATGTACAGCAAGGCCCTTTCTCATCCAGATGAGGCACACCTCCTGCCTGGGGCCTCTCTCATTTTCTCTGAAACTGACTTTAAGAGATGCTTGGCTGCTTAAAACTTCAGTGAAAATAACACCGAGGAGAACTTTTGAGCGAACATAGCTGAACATGCCGTTAAAGTCATATTCAAAATCCTGCTCTGTGTGCTTTTTATTTTCTAACTTGACTGAGGTGTTTTAGTCCTATATTCAGACGATGTAAAAAATAATCTTTTTCAAATTATAAAACAAACTCTTATTTACTTTATAGATTGTGTAAAATTACAAAGAAATAAAGAAAATTAAAATTACCCATATTTATGTCAGGAAAGATTATTCAAAACTTGTATTGAGCCATGGATATGGGTGCTGTGTCCTTCTGGTCCTTCCTGTATGAGGCAACAGCCCACCCATCCAATAATTTATTGGATTATTTAGAACCAATAAAATATAATGTGAAACACAAGTGGAAACTATATAATTTTAAGTTTTCTAATAACCATATTAAAATTGTAAAAAGAATCAAGCTAACTTTATAATATAATTTATTGAACCCAATATATCCCAAATGTTACCAATTCAATATGTAAGAGATATAAGAAATTATTAATGAGATATTTTGTATTCTTTTATCGTACTAAGTCTCTGAAATCTAGTGTTTTATATTTATAGCACATCTCAATTTGAGCTAGCTCTATTGCAAATGGTCAAAAACTACATGTGACAGTGGCTACCATGTTGGACACACAAATCTAAGGGAAGGTACTTTGTTCGGCTTGCTGTTCACTATTTATTAAAGGTCCCACACTTAGTCAAGTCACAAGTTAACTGGTAGCTTTCTGCTCAGTAGAGATCCAGATAATTTCTGTTCAGCAGGAAAGATAACAGCAGTAATCATCTTGTGCTGTAGATTATTAACCAGTTTTGTACTAGCCCAGCAATCATATCATAGTACATTCTTTTATTAAATTGCCTATAAATACCTAGCTCCTTAAGCATTCTTTGAAACGGTCTTACCTTCTTATTGGAGCCCTTGTTACTTAATAAATTTAATACAGTCTTGGATATGTGCTCATTTCTTATTTTCATGAGTCATGGATTTTACCTTGTAGAAAATTCTACTTTAGCAGTTCCACTATCTAGAGCCACTATTAACGTGTTACTTTCTTTTATTATTTCTCTATGGCTTTGTCTGTGCATGTAAATTCTATATACATAGATTCATCATTTCAGTATCTACCTACATAAATATTGAAAAACTGCATTAAGGGAACTCATATACATTTTTACTTGTCTGAAATTAAAGAATTTCATATAAATGTCCAAGGTATTTTTTATATACATTACCAAATTGTCTTTTTGAAATGTTTTATTACAAACACTCTTATTACCAGATAATAAAAATGCTTGATTTCTTACTCCAGAAAACACTGCATAATAGTTTATATATTGCTCTCCCTTTCTAAATTTAGATTTATTTTTAACATTTATTTTTGAACATTCAAAATAGTGACTAAACTGTCCATAATAATTACAGTAGTAATAAAATGAGCTTTTAAAATTTTATGTCTGACTTAGGAACAATACCACGAGAATTCTCTCCATTAGATGAGGTGTTTGCTATTATTTTAAGATCGTTTTCTATTGTACTAAGCATATATTCCTCTACTCCTATTTTACTAATTTTTAAAAAAAATTTGGAATAAAATTTTAACTCTATCAAATGCATATTTTTTCCACTAATCTACTAATTTATACATTATGTTCATAGGTCTTCTAATACTTAATTATCACTGTGTTTTTACATTAAACATTAATTGACTGAGTGTATTATTTCTCTAATATACTGAAAAATTTGATTAGCTTTCTTTTTGCAGTATATCTAGCATCTATATTCATAAATAACACTAGTCTTCATGTTTTATTTTTAGAACTTAATCAGATTTTAATATCAGAGTTATTTTCACTTAGTATGGTTATATATCATTAAAATCTCTAATTTTAGTACTGAGATTATGTAAGCATATAAGTATAATTATACATATATAAAATTATATGTAGTCATAACTACACATATGGTATGAGGGTCCTTCAAAAAGTTCATGGAAAAATAGAACTGAAAGTAATATGGACCTTTCCATGAACTTCTTGAAGTGCACCGCGCATATAACCACAGATATAACAATATCTGTGCACATCTATCTTATAACTGTTCTATATTTGTAATTTCTTCCTTTTTTTTCTTAATTAAATCAGCCGAGGAGCATCACTTTCGTTTGCTAGAGGGCCTGCTTTTGGCTGACGTCGATTTCATCCCTTTGGTTTTTTGCCCTCTGCCGGCACTGGGAGCCCTGCAGGGTTAAGCAGGGGAGGGGGAGAGATCGCTGTGCCCGCTGTGGGCACGCGAGGTGCCGCGGAGAGCCCCAAAGACAGGCCGGGCCCTTCGTCCCACGGCCGCCTCCGGGGGCTGGCGGGGCAGAGCCCAACAAGGGCCAGCTCGGCTCTAGCCCAGCGCCGTTGCCCGAGGGGAGGCGGGCCCGGGACTGGGCCGCCTGGGGCCAGGCTCGTGTCCTGGAAGGAAGGTTTCACCAGCGCTTTTCCGAATACAGCGGCGCAGACCTAACGATGTGTAGGGGCGGGAGCCTCGCCGAGGTCTGGGACTGAGCAGCATTCTGCACCCCCGCCCGGCCCCACGACAGGGCTGTCGGGACACCGGCAGCCGGGCTGTCGCAGAAGGTCGTACGGTTGTGCGTGCGCAGCTCTCGGCCCAGGGTTCACGCGGACGACAGCGTGAGGCACCCTTGGAGCTGGGCGATGCCGTGGGCACCGCTGCTCTGGGAAGACGAATGACAGTCCCGTTAAGCAGCGGAAGACAGGAGGGCGCAGGTCGGGAGCCCAGACACCCTAAGCGCGACAGCTTTCTCCCCCTCCCCCGCCCTCGGGTCCCAGGCTCCAGCCCTGTACCCCACAGCCCTGCACCCACTCGCGGAGGAGGGGCCCCCGGGACGCCCTCAAGACACTTGGCCACCGAACAGTGGCCTCCGCTGCTGGGAAGGGATCACAGCGGCCGCTAAGCAGAGCAGCGTGGCGTGACGCTCGTGTGGAGCCGGGAGGGTGTTTGCTCATGGCCGTGAAGCTCCATCTAAGGGCTTCACCCCTGTCGCCTGCTGTCCCCCAGCAGCTGGCGGTGCAGCTGCTGCAGAGTCCACCCCGTCCACACTGCCGGGTGCTGAAGAGCACATTCAGGTGTTGGGGGAAAAGCAGCCAGGCAGGGAACAGCTTGACCAGGACAAGCTCCCTCTGCGTATCAAAGTGGGGCTGCTGAAAGAAAAATCTGCGAAGGGACAGTGTTGCGGGCAGGGGAGTAGTTTAACCACATCTGCTTCAGTGAGCTCAAAAGCAGAATGTGAAACAGGATGTGACAGTGCCTCCCATTATAGCAGGACCCTTGTCAAGTAAAATAACCCTCACTGGCCGGCTGAAAACCCCACAGCAGGGCAGCTGACCTCATGGTCACTTGGCAGTCACAGAAGCTAAAAACTAGATCCAATTAAATTTTAAAAGAAGAAAAAAATCATTGTGAGTAGCAAACATTATTATTTCTCTGAGGCAAAGGCTTCTATTTTCCCCATTCAACGACCTTGGAACAATGAATTCCTGAGCTGGGGCTGCAGAGGGTGACCCCCTGGCAGGGCGGCGCTCCCTGCGGGCCTCGGGAGGGCGGCGGGTCCCGCACACGACACTGCAGGCCGTGCAGGAGGACGCGCCTGACACTTGGTGCTGCGTGACTTTTGGTGATCACTTAATGACCTTGAGATAATTCTGTTTGTTTTGGGTGAAGGTAGATTGAGAACATTTATGCGAACGCACCCAGCACAGCGTCTGGACTATTTCAGCTAGTCAACAAACGAATTCCTTCTATCTTTCTTTTTAAACATGTCCACGTCCCCAGAAAGTAACCCAGCATTGGGAGTATGGAAAGGACTCGGTACACGGATGTGCGGTTTGGTACACTGGACCCCGTAAGAAGTACCGTCTAACAAACTGTGGTAGGTGCTGAACGTATTGTATTATGGTTATTCAGCCCACTAGGAAATCAGGAATGCACATTCACACAAAAATGTTTCTTAATTGTCTACTTTGTATTATATGCAATGTAGGCCTTGGGAATACAGCAGTGAAAAAGGTAGACGTGGTCTTTACTATGCCACTCAGCAACAGAACACCCAGCTCAAAGTGACCTAAAAAATAAAAAAGAGGCAATTGCTCAGGTGACTGGAAAAGCCAAAGATAGACTGGGCTCCGGGAACAGCTGGATTCATGTGCTCGTCGAGGTCGTTTGAGACTCTGCTTCTTGCATCTCTGCTCTGCCTCCCACCGCATCTGCCTTAGGAGGAGGCCAGCTGCTGCCAAGGCTGTGAGAGGCTGCAATGCCCTAGCGAGGCCACCAGGACATGAGCAGGCCCCTGCTTTCTCTTCCACATTCTCTCCTGTGAAGCAAACGGCTTCACATTCCAAGAGTTCCCAGACAATCTTTCGTTGTGTCTCACGGCCTAACTGAGTCACATGCATCCCTAAACTCAGCATATTGCAGTTAATAGATGAGATCATGCTGACTAATTTAGTCCTGAGCCACATACCCTGCTCTAGAATCCCCTGGGCTGAGGACATGGAACAGAAATACCCCCAAAACGTGGGGGAATAGGAAGAGAAGGGGAATGGTCCTGGGAAGTTATAACCATGCAGTCTCTTTAAAGTCCTCACAGAGTTTCTGGTCAAGTTCGGCAACTTCCCAGAATAGACTTTTTAAAAAATAAAAAACAAAATTTTGTGCTGCTTTCCTGGGGAGAATGAATAATATCACTTCACATTTAGTTATGGAGCCATTTTTTTTTTTTTTTTTTTTTTCATCTTGATTCTCCTCACTTTTCTTTTTTTTTTTATTTATTTATTTATTTTTTTTTTAATTTTATTTTGTCGATATACATTGTAGCTGATTATTGCTTCCCATCACCAAAACCTCCCTCCCTTCTCCCTCCCCCCCTCCCCCCCGACAATGTCCTTTCTGTTTGCTTGTTGTATCAACTTCAAATAATTGTGGTTGTTATATCTTCTTCCCCCCCCCCCCCCCGGTTTGTGTGTGTGTGTGTATGTATGTGTGTGAATTTATATATTAATTTTTAGCTCCCTCCAATAAGTGAGAACATGTGGTATTTCTCTTTCTGTGCCTGACTTGTTTCACTTAATATAATTCTCTCAAGGTCCATCCATGTTGTTGCAAATGGCAGTATTTCATTCGTTTTTATAGCTGAGTAGTATTCCATTGTGTAGATGTACCACATTTTCCGTATCCACTCATCTGATGATGGGCATTTGGGCTGGTTCCAACTCTTGGCTATTGTAAAGAGTGCTGCGATGAACATTGGGGAACAGGTATACCTTCGACTTGATGATTTCCATTCCTCTGGGTATATTCCCAACAGTGGGATGGCTGGGTCGTATGGTAGATCTATTTGCAATTGTTTAAGGAACCTCCATACCATTTTCCATAGAGGCTGCACCATTTTGCAGTCCCACCAACAATGTATGAGAGTTCCTTTTTCTCCGCAGCCTCGCCAGCATTTATCGTTCAGAGTCTTTTGGATTTTAGCCATCCTAACTGGGGTTAGATGGTATCTCAATGTGGTTTTGATTTGCATTTCCCGGATGCTGAGTGATGTTGAGCATTTTTTCATATGTCTGTTGGCCATTTGGATATCTTCCTTAGAGAAATGCCTACTTAGCTCTTTTGCCCATTTTTTAATTGGGTTGCTTGTTTTCTTCTTGTAAAGTTGTTTGAGTTCCTTATATATTCTGGATATTAATCCTTTGTCAGATGTATATTTTGCAAATATTTTCTCCCACTCTGTTGGTTGTCTTTTAACTCTTTTAATTGTTTCTTTTGCTGTGCAGAAGCTTTTTAGTTTGATATAATCCCATTTGTTTATTTTTCCTTTGGTTGCCCGTGCTTTTGGGGTCGTATTCATGAAGTCTGTGCCCAGTCCTATTTCCTGAAGTGTTTCTCCTATGTTTTCTTTAAGAAGTTTTATTGTCTCAGGGTGTATATTTAAATCCTTAATCCATTTTGAGTTGATTTTAGTATACGGTGAGAGGTATGGATCTAGTTTCATTCTCCTGCATATGGATATCCAATTCTCCCAGCACCACTTGCTGAAGAGGCAGTCCCTTCGCCACTGAATAGGCTTGGTGCCTTTGTCAAAGATCAGATGGCAGTAAGTGTGTGGGTTGATTTCTGGATTCTCTATTCTATTCCATTGGTCAGTGTGTCTGTTTTTATGCCAGTACCATACTGTTTTGGTTATTATAGCTTTGTAGTATAGCTTAAAGTCAGGTAGTGTTATGCCTCCAGCTTTATTTTTTTTGCTGAGCATTGCTTTGGCTATTCGTGGTCTTTTATTGTTCCATATAAATGTCTGAATAGTTTTTTCCATTTCTGAGAAAAATGTCTTTGGAATTTTGATGGGGATTGCATTGAATTTGTATATCACTTTGGGTAGTATGGACATTTTCACTATGTTGATTCTTCCAATCCAAGAGCATGGGATATCTTTCCATCTTCTTGTATCCTCTCTAATTTCTCTCAGCAGTGGTTTGTAGTTCTCATTATAGAGATTTTTCACCTCCTTGGTTAACTCAATTCCTAAGTATTTTATTTTTTTGGTGGCTATTGTAAATGGGCAGGCTTTCTTGATTTCTCCTTCTGCATGTTCACTATTGGAGAAAAGAAATGCTACTGATTTTTGTGTGTTGATTTTGTATCCTGCTACTGTGCTGAAATCATTTATCAATTCCAACAGTTTTTTTGTAGAGGTTTTAGGCTGTCCGATATATAGGATCATGTCATCTGCAAACAGGGACAGTTTGACTTCATCTTTTCCAATCTGGATGCCCTTTATTTCCTTCTCTTCTCTGATTGCTCTGGCTAGTACTTCCAACACTATGTTGAATAGAAGTGGTGAGAGTGGGCATCCTTGTCTAGTGCCTGTTCTTAAAGGAAAAGCTTTCAGCTTTTCCCCATTCAGGATGATATTGGCAGTGGGTTTGGCATATATGGCTTTAATTATGTTGAGATACTTTCCCTCTATACCTAACTTATAGAGGGTCTTTGTCATGAATGAGTGCTGAACTTTATCAAATGCTTTTTCAGCATCTATAGAGATGATCATATGGTCCTTGTGTTTGAGTTTATTAATATGGTGTATCACATTTATTGATTTGCGTATGTTGAACCAACCTTGCATCCCTGGGATGAATCCCACTTGATCGTGATGAATAATTTTTCGTATGTGTTGCTGTATTCTGTTTGCTAGTATTTTAGTGAGGATTTTTGCATCTATATTCATCAAGGATATCGGCCTGTAGTTTTCTTTTTTGGTTATATCTTTACCTGGTTTTGGTATCAGGATGATGTTTGCTTCATAGAATGAGTTTGGGAGATTTGCGTCCGTTTCAATCTTTTGGAATAGTTTGTAAAGAATCGGTGTCAATTCCTCTTTGAATGTTTGGTAAAATTCTGCTGTGAATCCATCTGGTCCTGGGCTTTTCTTTGTTGGGAGCCTTCTGATAACAGCTTCAATCTCCTTTATTGTTATTGGTCTGTTCAAATTTTCTACATCTTCACGGTTCAGTTTTGGGAGCTTGTGTGTGTCCAGAAATTTATCCATTTCCTCCAGATTTTCAAATTTGTTGGCGTATAGTTGTTTATAGTAATCTCGAATGATTCCTTGTATTTCAGATGAATCAGTTGTAATATCGCCTTTTTCATTTCTAATTTTTGTTATTTGAGTCTTCTCTCTTCTTTTTTTTGTTAGCCATGCTAATGGTTTGTCAATTTTATTTATCTTTTCAAAACACCAACTTTTTGATTCATTGATCTTTTGAATTGTTTTTTGGGTTTCAATTTCATTCAGTTCTGCTCTGATCTTAATGATTTCTTTCCGTCTGCTAACTTTAGGATTGGATTGTTCTTGTTTTTCTAGTTCTTTAAGGTGAAGTGTTAGGTTGTTCACTTGCCATCTTTCCATTCTTCTGAAGTGAGCATTTAATGCAATAAATTTTCCCCTCAATACTGCTTTTGCAGTATCCCACAGGTTTTGGTATGATGTATCATTGTTTTCATTAGTTTCAATAAACTTTTTGATTTCCTGCTTGATTTCTTCTTGGACCCATATGTCATTAAGTAGAATGCTGTTTAATTTCCATGTGTTTGTATAGTTTCCAGAGTTTTGTTTGTTATTAATTTCTAGTTTTAATCCATTGTGGTCTGAGAAGATACATGGGATAATTCCAATTTTTTTGAATTTATTGAGACTTGATTTGTGACCTAATATGTGATCTATCCTGGAGAATGATCCATGTGCTGATGAGAAGAATGAATATTCTGAGGTTGTTGGGTGGAATGTTCTGTAGATATCTGCCAATTCCAATTGGTCTAGAGTCTTGTTTAGATCTTGTGTTTCTCTACTGATTCTTTGCCTAGATGATCTGTCTAATATTGACAGTGGAGTGTTCAGGTCCCCTGCTATTATGGTATTAGTGTCTATTTCCTTCTTTAGGTCTAATAGAGTTTGTTTTATAAATCTGGCTGCTCCAACATTGGGTGCGTACATATTTATGATTGTTATGTGTTCTTGCTGGATCAGTCCTTTTATCATTAAGTAGTGTCCCTCATTGTCTCTTTTTATGGTTTTTAGTTTAAAGTCTATTTTGTCAGATATAAGAATAGCCACTCCAGCTCGTTTTTCTTTTCTGTTTGCATGGTAAATCTTTTTCCATCCTTTCACTCTTAGTCTGTGTGAATCTTTATGGGTGAGGTGGGTCTCTTGTAGGCAGCATATAGTTGGGTCCTGCTTTTTGATCCAGTCAGCCAGTCTGTGTCTTTTAATTGGGGAATTTAAGCCTTTAACATTAAGAGTTGTTATTGAAAGGTGTTGATTTATTCCTGGCATTTTATTGGTTGTTTGGTTGTCTTAGGTGTCTTTTGTTCCTTGCTTTCTGATTTACTGTTTGGTTTCTTTGTTTGTTGGTTCCTTAGGTTGTAGATAGTGTTTTTGTTAGCTTGTTTTCTCTTCATGAATGCCATTTTTATTGTACTAGCGGGTTAGGTTTTTCTTAGGTTTTTATGGCAGTGGTAGTTATTTTTCAGGAACCAAACCCAGTACTCCCTTGAGGATTTCTTGTAAGGGTGGTCTTGTGGTAGTGAACTCCCGCAGTTTTTGTTTGTCTGAGAAATATACTATTTGCCCCTCATTTCGGAAGGATAGCCTTGCAGGGTAGAGTATTCTTGGCTGGCAATCTTTGTCTTTTAGTATTTTGAAAATATCATCCCATTCCTTTCTAGCTTTTAGGGTTTGTGATGAAAAGTCTGATGTTAACCTGATTGGGGCTCCCTTATAGGTGATTTGACGCTTCTCTCTTGCAGCTTTTAAGATTCTCTCTTTATCTCTGAGTTTTGCCAATTTGACTATGACATGTCTTGGAGAAGGCCTTTTTGGGTTGAATACGTTTGGAGATCGTTGAGCTTCCTGGATCTGAAGATCTGTGATTTTTCCTATACCTGGGAAGTTTTCTGCCACTATTTTGTTGAATATGTTTTCAATGGAATCTCCATTTTCCTCCCCTTCTGGAATACCCATGACTCGGATATTTGAGCGCTTGAGGTTGTCTGATATCTCTCTCAGATTTTCTTCCATGTCCTTGATTCTTTTTTCTTTCTTTTTGTCTGCTTGTGTTATTTCAAACAGCCCATCTTCAAGTTCAGAGGTTCTCTCTTCAACTTCGACAAGCCTGCTGGTTAAACTCTCCGTTGTGGTTTTTATTTCGCTGAATAACTTCTTCAGTTCAGCAAGTTCTGCTACATTTTTTTTCAGGACATTGATTTCCTTGTATATTTCCTCTTTCAGATCCTGTATACTTTTCCTCATTTCATCATGATGTCTAGCTGAGTTTTCTTGTATCTCATTCAGTTTCCTTAGAATTATCACTCGAAATTCCTTCTCAGTTATTTCAAGGGCTTCTTGTTCTATAGGATCTAGAGTATGAGATTTATTAACTTTTGGTGGTGTACTTTCTTGATTTTTTGTATTTCTGGTGTCTTTTTTTTGGTGTTTATTCATTGTGGCAGGGGGTTTCACAGTCCACCGGTTTGAGACTAATGACTAACTAGGATGTTGCTGTGGTTGCCAATTTGGTATGGCTCCCGCCGTGACTGCTCAGTTGGCCTCTAGTGTCTTGTGTGTGTGGTTGCCTCGGGTCTTGGGCTTCTCCGGGGATCCACCTTTCTGGTCAGCTTGTACTCTGCTGGGCTGGTGGATCACGCACCACAGGGTGTGTGATCACTGTTGAGCTTTCACTTTCTGTACAGGACTTCTCCCCGTTCCGTGTGCTCTGGCCCAGGCTGTTAGATCGTGCAGTGGCGACCCCACCGGGTGTGTGGTTTCTGTCGAGTCTCCGCCTCCCTGGCCGCACGTCTCCCCCCTCTGTGCACACTGTGCTGGGCTGGGGTGTGTCTTCTGCACCCGTCGTCTATCAGCTGGGCCTTCAAGACCCTGCTCAGCACCACCTCGCCCAGGAAGTCTACCAGGTTTCTGCTAGGCACAGACGACCGGTCTCTTTGGGTGCCTTTGTAGCACTGTGTAGATCTTTCTCGGGTCTTGTTCACCTTTGTATCCCCCCGGTATAAACCGAGTCTAGTGCCCGCCTGCAGCCTGCTCTCCGGCAGGTTCTAGCGGACCTGGGAACTCTCCTACCACACTATTCCCAACCAGAAATTCGTTAGGCTTTTTTCCAAACTGGTGGTCGCAGAGATGGTATCTGCCTCCCAGTAACAGGAAGTTTACCGGGCCGGAGTCCAGGGTGTGGTGGAGTGACAGTCGGCCCGCCCGTATTTCCTAGCCCTCCCAACACTGGTCGGGACGCCCCACACCCCCAGCCCCGCCAGAGAACCGCGGAGGGAGTGGGAGAGGAGGCCGGCCCGCAGGCTCCGGAAAGCCCCGCGCCAGGCCAAGCAAATGGGCTCAGTGATGGCCGATCAGGGCGGAGCTGCCCGCACCTGGGAAAATGGAGGCAGCACTGGGGCAGTGAGTGGCCTGGTGGTGCAGGCGGGAGCCGGGTGGGCAACCACCCCCCGAACAGAGCTGTGCCAGGGATCACTCACAGTGCTGTGCCAGGTCGGGCGCTCGCTCTGTCTCTGGTTTGTTGCCTTCCGTGTTCTCGGCGCTGCCGCCTCGGGCTGTTCAGTCGCGGCGGCGCCGCTCGGGCGCTCCCAGGAATCTTCTTTAATGCCGGCCTGAAACCTCGAATCCTGAATAGGGCAGCTGACCGCCTTCAGTGCGGCCCCAGCCTCCGGGATCCTGGCTGCATCCACAGCAGCCCTGGCGCCGTGTTCCCTGTTTCAAGACTCGCTTTTGCAGCTAAGAATCAGTTCTTTTCCTGCTCCACACTTCAAAGCTGTTGCCGGTAAATGAGGCAGCCTCTCCTGCCGGGGGCAAAGTGGCGTTGAGCCCCCACGACCGGCCAGCAGCAGCAGTCCTTCCTTAAGAGATGGCCAGAGGAAGGTCCACAAGTTTCCCGGCTGCCTGAGGCCCAGTGGCCACCTTTTCCACCTCAGCTACTCCGCGCCAGCCGCCGCAGCCGCCGCCATCTTGAAACTATGGAGCCATTTAATAAACTGAATGGCTAATCTATTCCATAAGTCATGCTACGCACTGTGGGACGTACAGAAAAGTATGGAATTAGAGCCCCTTTCAAGAAGCCAACAGTACAATATATAAACAATTTTATTCACTTGTGAAATGACCAATAGTGAAATGATGCCATGTGGTAAGTGCCAGTGAATGGAACGGACATTGATTTTTGTAGGAGGGTAGGTTGCAAACTTTGGTGTGCTCAAGAATCACCTGGTGTGCTTGATAAAAATGCAGATTTTTAACTCAGTGATTCTGATTCAGTGGCTTGAGATGACACCCAGGTTATCTAATTTTTTAAAAACTAATACTCAACGATTGCAATGCAAAAGAGAGGTTGCCTGGGACACTGTGGTCAGAGAGGCTCTGTGAAGGAAGTACCAAAAGTCAAGGAATAGTTTTGTGCAGGGGAATGTCAGGAGTTTTCAGGATTCTATCAGGACTTGGGTTTTTATCGTTGGTTGCGGCGTGGCCCTCGGTGTAGTGTAAGAGTGCTCATCCAGGGTGGGCACTTGGAATGGAACTGAATGACTGCCTTTACCCTGGGTGTTTTCAGGTTGGATGGAGTGGAGCGATAGCAGAAGTAACAGGACGAGTTCAGTGTAGTCGTCTTTGCATGAGATGATGTGGAATTAGTCCAGAGGGTGTGAAAAGAGGGAAAGATATTCCTATCCAAAAGGACTTCATCAAATGCTATGCTTGTTCAGCAGATAATTTACACTCCCTAGAAAATTTGGCAGAAGGTTTTAATTTATTTAAAAGAATGTGTGAGTGGAATGTTGCCACATGTTGCTCTGTGTTGATGTAAACCAAAGAGGAAAGGGAATTGGACGGGGAGGCAGGAGACGGGTCCCGCGCCGGCTTGCTTCTCCGTGGCTGTGCGACCATGGAGAAATATCTTCTTTGGAGCAGTTTCTCATTGGTAAATGAAGGGGTGGAAACAGATAATCTCCAATGTCCTTTGTTGCTGTGACAGAATATCACGGAATGCACCTCGATGAAAACTGTATTGTAAATTTAATTTACTCTTTGAACTGTTAAAATAAGTATGGGTAAAACAAAATGCAAATTGTACTCAATGTAAGAGTAATGGTGTGCTTTCTAATTATCTACTCAAGCAATGGAACCATAGCTAAATTTATAATGAGAATAGCACATCCATTGGGCTGATCAGGTTGTAGTAAATTAGAACTTACAGCTGCCCATATAATAATTTAAAGGCATCCCTCTGCCACCAGCAACAGAAGTCTTATCAGCATATGAATGAGGCCCATTAACACAACATAAGTTGTATAGCATAATGTCAAAGTCCTGTGCTAGACATCTAACCTTGTAAACACTGCCCTTGTATCTAAGGAGAAATTCATGGTTACGGTCCCTGGCACTGGCCCAGCTTCCCCTCCATCTGAAACCAAATTCAAAGGCCAGGAAAACTTGTCTTTCCCTTCTCTTTTATGAGGACCACAGACAGCCGTGTCTGCATGGGTGTGTGATACCCCATTCAAGGCCAACCTAATATTGTTAAGTGTCTAGACCAACCCACTGATCATTTGAAGGCTGTGATTTCCTTACAGAAAGATTGTTCTCTTTTCAAATACAAGTTAACCAGGGATTCTATTACAGGGAAATTCCCAAGTGTATTTTAAATATGAGTCAATATCTAAAAACTTTCCCAAGTACCCAATTTTTCAGAGAGGTTATTACATAAATAACAATAAAAGCTAATCTTTTGAGCCCCTGTACTAATCTTTTGAGCCCCTGTCAAGCAGGCCAGACCTGTACTAATAACATTACTAAAATTCTGTGTAATTCTTCTAATTAACCTGAAAGATAGATACCTATCATCTTTTGTCTATAGCAGAAGCTCTAGAGGAGTTTGTCACTTGTCAAAGATCAAACATAACTAAGGATTCATATCCGAATTCATTTGACTCCAAGACACATAATCATTCCACTATGACTGCTATAGTTAGTGATGTATATTTTTGGACTGTAACTAAAGGTGTAAGAACCTGGAAAATTTCAAGACAAAGAGTTCTAGTTTTCCCAGGAACTTTTTTTTTTATATAATTACTTTTATATCCTGAATGTTTTTATAATGCTGAATAAAATATTTAAAATGTACTAACTCAGTGTGATCCCTTCAAATTATTTCTGATATCTATGTCATAAGACAATTCTACATAAAACTCCATAGCAGACTTTACATGGGAACTAAATTATACTTTTTCTAAGTGATTTGGATTAAAATAAGTGGTTTGATAATTCAGCTGTGGACTTACATACAAGTAAAGAAAAAGAAACATGAACTATACACATCTACAATACCTTCTCTAAAGATAAATTTATGGCAAAATCCTTAGGTTAAAAAAACTGAACTGAGAATATTTATATGTTTTGCAGAACAAATTTTAATGGATTTAGGACGAGTGCCACTGTTTATGGCCATGTTGTCTTTCTAAAAACTGCATATAATAGAAATGACCTGTGTAACCAACAGGATACTGCTGAAATGACGGTTTGCTGCCTCTGAGACTAGGTCATGAGAACCTTGCTGCTCTGCCTTACTCTTTCCTGGATTACTTGTGGGAAGCCAGTTGCCCTGTCAAGACCCCCTATGGTAGGGATCCCTGTGGCCTGGAACTGAGGCTTCTGGCTAACTGCCATGTAGAGAGCTGTCTTCAAAGTGGATCCTTCACCGAGTCAAGCCAGCAGTTGAGACACAACCACCAGCTGAGCTGCTTCCAAATTTTTGACCCACAGAAACTGTGTGAGATAATAAACTTTTATTGCTTTTTAAGTCCCTATGTTTTGTATGGATAACAAGTGCATCTGTTTTTTCAAGTTTCTGCAAATTACCTGAATCTAAGATTTAAAAGCAAAAATGTGGTTGAATATATTAATTAGGTTATTTAAGGAATAAAATACTTAGAATATGCTGTACAGGCGGGAATTTTCAAATTTTGCATAGTACGGAATAACTATTGGTGGTTGCCCTGAGTTTCACTCAATGCCTTGAATTGAGATTTGGAAATCGAGGTTCATTCTCCCCCTTAAGTTATCCAGTGCCCTTGGGAGCAACCACCTGCCTCTGTGGGCTATCCAGGGACAGACTGGCATTCATTTGCTCCAGTACCTCCTTAGTGACTTAACAGGACATCTTTGTATACCACCAGCTCTTGACTCATTTTTGTTGCAGATTACTCATTTTCTTCAAACTAGGGATAGAATTAGGGATAATCAAATCACTCAGTCCAAATAAGGAAACATCATAATTGCAAGGTAGAAAATCTGTTTAATTCAAACACATCTTCAGTATTCTGATGGGGCCAAGATCACTATTAGTGCCTTCCTCTGTTCTGAATAGCTACGGAAAACACTTATTTTCAGAAAAGAAACCAAAAAAAGTAAAGGAGAATAAACCTTCTTCAATTAAATTTTAGTCACGTGTAACTTACTATAATTTCTCTAGTTTTTTGTGTTATTAGTAAGATCTGTTTTAATATAACACTGATAGCTTTTTCTTATTGACAAGAAGGCAAGACATCTGAAGGTAAAAAGATATGTTATGTTTTTAAATTAAAGAAAATTTAAACTTTATTATAGCAAATGTGACACAAAACGACAACTAAATATACTGTTTTAAAGTACCATAGCAAATTTGGTCACTTCATGAGCAAATAAAACTAATCACAATGTTGTCTCAGATCCTTTCAGAACAAGGAAGAATATTTGCATTTATAAAATTTTGCCTAATTTTATGTAAAATATATTTTCATATTTTTATTAGTTATCCATCAACTTAAAGTTTTAAGTTAGTAACTTAAGACAACAAACATTAATTTCACAGTTTATGTAGGTCAGAAATTTAGGAGCAGCTTAACTGGATGGTTGTAGCTTAGGGTCTCTCATGAATTTGTGATTTAGATGTCAGCTGGGGCTACAGTCATCTGCAGACATGACTGCGGCTGGAGGATTTACTGTCGAGATGTTTCACTCACATGGCCACTGGCAGGAAGCCTCAGTTCCTTGATCACTGACCTCTCCAAGAACTGCTTTGAGTGTTATCGCAACATGGTAGCTGGCTTGCTCCAGAGCAAGTGACCAAGAGAGACAGCAAGCAGGGGCTGCAGTGTCTATTGTGATCTCTTCTCAGAAGTCACACATTTGGCGATGAGCAAGGCACAGAACTAAGTGTTGACCAGACCAGAGGCATCTCTCAACAGGTAACTTGCTGCTGAAGAATGTATGTCCAGGACTGCAGGGTCCTTGGCTAAATGCCCACCTGAGCAGTGAGATAGGATACAAAACTCTTCCCTGTTTTTTCCCCCCAAAACCTCTCACTTATCAACCAGTCATCATGCCTAATATGCTGCACTTGTTTCTTTAAAACAGATTAACATCTTAGCGTGAGTACATTTATTTAGGACTTCTGTCTAGTAGCCAGCTGAAAGGAAAAGTACGGGCAAGCATATTTGATGAGGAGTTGAACTCAGCTGAGGAGACACTGTGGGTCCCAGGGCCAGTTTAGGAAGAGCATTAGCACTTTGACCCCCTAAGACAGACACCCAGAAGCTAAGAAGGGTACTCAAGAGGAAGGTGGAACATTACGTGCTGACGTGGACTTTCTGTCTCTGCAGCTGCTGGTGCTGGAGAAGAGGAGACATTACAAAGGTGTAAAGAAGGGGCTGCCACCCTGGTCCAGATGGCCAGCTGGGTGACTGTCTTGACCTTTTTTATACCCATCAGCTTGAAAGAGTTGTTAAGGCTGTGTTGAAAGAATTATTCAATGACACTAGTTAAAGTGTGGTAAGGAAGACTTTATTCATGGTGATCATAGTAGGTATAGAGACCACTACAATGGGGTCCCGCAGTGGGGAAAGAGATTGGGCTCAACCCTGAATACAGCATGACCAAGTGGACATTTGCAGCCAAGGAGCAGGGAGATATCAGGGGTCAGGGGGAGTCTGTCTAAACTGACCTAACAGGATTCTTGCTAAAGACAGGCCAGGCAGTTCAGACATCACCTGGGGTAAGGTGCGGGATGAGGAACCCGATCAGATATTGAGGGTGATCAGATATTGAAGAGGGGGGGTTCTGGCTAAACTGACTTAGGATTTTGTTGCTAAAACTGGATTTTACAAAGAAATGTGCAGATAGGCCTAGGAGAAGGTGACCAAGTGAAGAACTTTTGTCAGCTGACATGCAGATTCCTGACTGTAATGCTCACAGACTATGCCTTCAAAGGCTGCCTTTTCTATTTAGCTAAACCCACTCAATAACTTGTCCTACTGAACTGTAATTAATAGCACATTTACTTCTGCTTCTAAACCACCAAATCCCTCGCCTTTCCCCTGTTTTTGCTTGCCTTTGGCCTCTATTGCTTCAACCTTAAGATTACATTTTTTCTAGACCATGGTAGTCAGAGCTCTGCTTGGTTGATGACTCAGCAGTGAGTAAGTCATGTTTCTTCCAGTGATGACAGGAGAAAAAGATGAGAAAAGAGATGGATGGCAAAAAGAAACAAAGGTTACCTAAAAGGGTACATTTCTGTATAAGTTATATATATTGCCCCAAATCAGTGTACTTTCAGATAACCTTTTTCCTAGTGTCTCAATATGAATTGAGATTGGAATGTCCCAGAAAATTCTTATTTGTTTTTGGGAGACATTATTTAACTCTTCATCCTCTCACCTCTGCCCAAATATTTGGCCACAGGATATAATGAGACTTGTGCCCACAGCATGGTGGTGGGTGAGGAGGGGGAGCCAGCAGGCGAGCTGGGGGAGGGGCACAGGAGTCAGGCTCTAGGATATTTAGCATGGAGCTTT
This sequence comes from Cynocephalus volans, assembly GCF_027409185.1. NCBI lineage: Eukaryota > Metazoa > Chordata > Mammalia > Dermoptera > Cynocephalidae > Cynocephalus > Cynocephalus volans. The sequence continues at coordinate 2,781,445 of NC_084474.1, read as the reverse complement.
TCTTTCATTGGTAGTTATCATGTGCATTACTAAGTCTTTACTAAAACTGTGTTAAATGCGACAGGAATTTAAGGGGGTGGGGAGTGGGTTCCACGCTTAGCATGAGCAACAGGTGGGCTGGGGCCTTCCTGGCACTGCCCTTCTTCTGAGGCCAGTGTGCCCCAGCAGTGCTTTCAAAGAAGCACGGCGGTCTCAGAGGCATGGGCCAACATGAAAATAGGTATGGGATGGCTCTCCTACCTGAACTTTCCAAATATTGAGAGGAGGGAAACCTTGAATGGAGAAGGCTAAATAATCTGCAAGGAAGGATTAGGAGTTAGCAGCTTTCTGAGCTATACATGGATCTTTTAGATCACAGTCCAAAAATGTCCTTGTGATATAGATTTACGTAAAGTCTAGATGGACTAGAAATGGCTAAAAAGCAAAACCAATCTTTGACCAGACAGTGAGAGAAAGGAACTGTGGCTGATAAACATAGATCTAAAGAGTTGTCAGGAAAATCCCAATCAGTTTTCAAGCCTGGAGGTTGCATCTTCTCTGCTGGTTAAGAAGTTAATTCATACGTGCCCCTTTCATTTCATTATTCATGCAACACAAATTAAATGGCTTAGCTGTTTCAATAAAGATTAATTACATTAGGCATAAAGCACACTTCCAGTTCAGGCCATGGTTTCTTCTTCATTTAATTCATTATCCCATGTGCAGTGCAGTGGTGTCCGGAAGGTAACAGCTAATTTCAATCATGTAAGTCTTTTTCAGCACTTTTCTCCCCTTCTTTCAGGTTCCTCTAAGAAAATTCCTAGCTAGAACAAAAGGAAAAATACATACTTAGACCCAAGGGATCTTATTCTAAAAGGTTTTCTCTCTATTATTTGCGTTTGCTTTTTGTTTGGGTGTTCTGTGATTGAGGTGACATATAGCGGCATCACCTGGCCTCATTGAGAAAGGTGCTATTTCTGCTCTTATGCAGTAGGAAACACCTGGGAGAGGAACAGAGCCTATGGTTAGGGCCGCCATGGGTATCGATGGAGGCACACTACTTGTGATAGTGAGAGAAAGAGCTGATATTAACTAGGATTTTAGGGCCTGTGCAGATCTCTTTACATTAGCATACTCTTTGCAGGGCATTTCTCACCTGGCAAGAAGAAAAGTCTGATGCAGGTGTCCGTATGCATGTTTTCCACAGAAGTTTTTCAAAGGGTAGCTCTTTGAAGATTAACTACCAAGAATGCTGAAATTTCTTTCTCTGCAGCTGTGAGCACAGGTTTATAGCAGAGAGAAATAGCCTCAAGTCTAGAATTAGAACATTTACATACACCCAAATTTCTTATGGAAATGAAGTCAAAATGCTAGACACATGGAATGCTCTCACTGAAAAGCAACTTGGAAATGGTTCTCCTGGGCTCCAGATTTAATACACACGGGGGCGGGGGAGACTGTTTTGTGGGCTTAAGCCTTGAAAAATTTGCCATGGACAGAGGAAAACATGGACTGGCATTCTGCAAACCCAAAGGACAGCCACTATAGGAAAGCCGAGATAATAGAGACTTTATTTATACTCAGATTTGTCAAGGAAAAATATTAAGAATATTTTCCTGTTTGTCTTCAAAAAAATTCCTGAGCCCTGTGATTTAGTTCAAAAGATCCATTATGTACTTTCATTTCCCAAGCTTATTTCTAAATACATTTGTAAATAAGAGTACAAAGTTGCTATCACTTGGGAAATTGCAATGAATTTTCTGGAAAAATCTTTCTTTGCTATGGGAGAGGGGGCTATTTTTTTTCTCACTGATTAACTGCTTTCCCACTTGCATCCAAACTTTATCCTGTACAAGGAAGGCTGTAAGAACAAACCCACACGATGCTTAGTTTATAAATCCAAAGGCTCCTGGATGATTTGGAAGCCAGGTCTTGGGACTTCGGATCCTTTTGTGACTTCTGCTGAAATATCACAGGAGAAAGAGAAAGGTAATAAGAAACCATCTAAAGACAATCAAATAATCATTAATCCCCTACTCTCTCCACACACAATAAGCATTAGCTGTAGCTCAATGAAACTCTGCAGTTCACAGATGTTCACAGTCATGACTGCCCCACAATAGCATTCTTCTTATTAAGGTGTTCTGGAACTGCGTATGCCGCCAACCCCCTCCCACCAGGGAACTGGGGAGCCGAGAAAATGCAGGTACCAGACGTGCCTGGGCTATGAAGCAGAAGACAGCTGTCTGCTCTTTCCAGAAAAGGTGCATCAGCAGGATTTATCATCATGTTTTTACCAACACACCACCCCTCGCCCCTCTCTGCATTGTTAACAGTGAAAATACAGGAGAGCATGACAGAGGCAGAGGCCAAAAATGTGTCCCCGGAGCCTAGAGCCATCTGGAAGCAGCACCAGCTTTCCCTGTGCCTGGGTGCTACTCAGCAGAAGCCAGCCTGGCTCCCCTAGAATGTGCTTTTCTGCCCTGTTCCTGCAGATGCCCTGTCAGCACCACACTCAGCCAGTGAGCGAACCGGCCATCCGTATATGGGAACCGAACCCGGGGCCTTGGTGTTATCAGCACTGCACTCTACCGAGTGAGCCACGGGCCGGCCCCTCCTGCAGATGCCCTGGATGCTCCAAAACATGCTCCCTTTGGGGAAATTAGCTGCATAACAGGGACATGGGAGGTGCCGGAGATGAACTTAAAATAGTTCTTTAGTACATAAAGTGTCAGTTGCAAGTGGTACCCCTTTCCTTGAAAAGCAAAGGAATAATGAGCTCATGAGGAGGGTGTTTAAATTTGAGACTGGATGTGTTCCACTTTGCCACCAATCATAACGTAGCCTGCAGTGTAGCCAGCCTAGGCCCCTTTCCCTCCAGAAACAAAGGGCGTGGCATCTGTAGACACCTGTTTTCTGGATGTGGCTATAGATACAATCTCAGAATAGGTTATTTCATTAGCCTTAATTTCATTCTGATAAATGTCTGTGTCTCAGGAGCCACTGGCAAACATGATTATTACTGGCTTCGTCACAAAAACATCTTTTCTTCTAAAGAAGTAACAAGGCCACTTCAAGGCTGAAGACCTCACGTCTAAAAGATCCCGGGACTTCCTGGCCGGGCCAGATCCTTGTTAAGAAGGATTGATTTCTTGGGATAAACTGTAGTGGCAGCAAAACAACAGGTTTGGAGCAGGAACTTTGGATCAGGTGTTCTCAATTGCCTAACACCTGGTCTCTGAGGAGGTCAGTCACCACTGTGTCTTCTGTGACTGATGGACAAGACTCCTCTGAAGGAGTCTTTTAAAAAGTGATCGGCACAAGCTCCTAACGCTTCATCAGAAGCTGCTACCAAGTGCAGGGGATGGAAACCTTCCAGCTTCTGAAGGCCAGACCTGAGAATCCAGTACTGGCACTACATCTGGGGAAGCCAAAGTACTAGTGCTGAAATAATTTGTTTAAATTAGGGATTGCCCTGACTTCAGTAAAAGAAATCAAACCAATTATTGTTATTATTTTTTTAATGTTTAAGAACAAAAGCCACGCAATCCAGCAGCCCAGCCCAATGCGTATGGAGCACAGAGATGTCCAGCAGGTGAGTCCACACACCCTGTGGGGGGGCCGCTGCCGTATGATCCAGCAGCAGGTAGGCTTCACCGCCGACACCCAGCTCCATCCCAAGCCCGGCCTAGTGCGCACGGAGCAGGGAGACATCCAGCAGGGGAAGGGGAAGCTCTGCAGAGACCACATGCTCTGTGGTGCCTCTGCACATCCCAGCAGCCCAGCCCAGAGTGCACAGAACAGGGAGAAGTCCAGCACGGGAGGTGGAAGCTCAGCAGAGACCACACACCCTGCAGTACCACCCCATGATACAGCAGCCTGGCCGAGTCCAAGCTGACCAGAGAGGTGGCTCCCCGGAGAGGCCCAAGACCCGAGGCAACCACACATGCAAGGCACTAATGGCCAACTGAGCAGTCACTGAGGTAGCCATACCAAATTGGCAACCACAGCAACATCTTAGTCAGTCAATAGTGTCAAACCAGTGGACTGTGAAACCCCCTGCCACAATGAATAAACATCAAAGAAAAGATACCAGAAATACGAAAAATGAAGAAAGTACACCACCAAAGGATAATAACTCTCAAGCTCTAGATCCTAGAGAACAAGAAGCCCTTGAAATAACTGACAAGGAATTTCAAGTGATAATTCTAAGGAAACTGAATGAGATACGAGAAAACTCAGCTAGACATCATGATGAAAAGTATACAGGACCTGAAAGATGAAATATGCAAGGAAATCAATGCCCTGAAAAAAAAATGTAGCAGAACTTCCCGAACTGAAGAATTTATTCAGTGAAATAAAAAAACACAATGGAGAGTTTAACCAGCAGGCTTGCAGAAGCTGAAGAGAGAACCTCTGAACTTGAAGATGGGCTGTTTGAAATAACACAAGCAGACCAAAAAAAAAGAAAAAGAAAAAAAGAAAAGAAAAAAGAATCAAAGGCATTGAAGAAAATCTAAGAGAGATATCAGACAACCTTGAGCGCTCAAATATCCAAGTCATAGGTATTCCAGAAGGGGAGGATAAAGGAGATTGCATTGAAAATACATTCAACAAAATAGTGGCAGAAAACTTCCCAGGTATAGGAAAAATCACAGATCTTCAGATCCAGGAAGCTCAACGATCTCCAAACGTATTCAACCCAAAAAGGTCTTCTCCAAGACATGTTATAGTCAAATTGGCAAACCTCAAAGGCAAAGAGAGAATCTTAAAAGCTGCATGAGAGAAGTGTCAAATCACCTATAAGGGGGCCCCAATCAGACTAACATCAAACTTTTCATCACCAACCCTAAAAGCCAGAAAGGAATGGGATGATATATTCAAAATACTAAAAGACAGAGATTGCCAGCCAAGAATACTCTACTCCTCAAGGCTATCCTTCCGAAATGAAGGGCAAATAGTATATTTATCAGACAAACAAAAACCACCCTTACAAGAAATTCTCAAGAGAGTACTGGGTTTGGTTCCTGAAAAGTAACTACCACTGCCATAAAAACCCAAGAAAAATCAAAACCCACTAGTATAATAAAAATGGCATTCATGAAGAGAAAACAAACAAACAAAAAGGCTATCTACAACCTAAGGAACCAACAAACACAGAAACCAAACAGTAAATCAGAAAGCGAGGAGCAAAAGACACCTAAGACAACCAAACAATAATCAATAAAATGCTAGGAATAAATCAACACTTTTCAATAACAACTCTTAATGTAAAAGGCTTAAATTCCCCACTCAAAAGACACAGACTGGCTGACTGGATTAAAAAGGAGGACCCAACTATATGCTGCGTTCAAGAGACCCACCTCACCCATAAAGACTCACATGGACTAAGAGTGAAAGGATGGAAAAAGATTTACCATGCAAACAGAAAAGAAAAACAAGCTGGAGTAGCTATTCTTATATCTGATAAAATAGACTTTAAACTAAAAACCATAAAAAGAGACAATGAGGGACACTACATAATGATAAAAGGATTGATCAATCAAGAAGACATAACAATCATAAATATACATGCACCCAATGTTGGAGCAGCCAGATTTATAAAATAAACTCTATTAGACCTAAAGAAGGAAATAGACACTAATACCATAATAGCGGGGGACCTGAACACCCCACTGTCAATATTGGACAGATCATCTAGGCAAAGAATCAGCAGAGAAACACAAGATCTAAACAGTACTCTAGACCAATTGGAATTGGCAGATATCTACAGAACATTCCATCCAACAACCTCAGAATACTCATTCTTCTCATCAGCACATGGATCATTCTCCAGGATAGATCACATATTAGGTCACAAATCAAATCTCATCAAATTCAAAAAAATTGGAATTATACCACATATTTTCTCAGACCACAATGGATTAAAATTAGAAATCAATAACAAACGAAACTCTGGAAACTATACAAACACATGGAAATTAAATAGCATTCTACTTAATGACATATGGGTCCAAGAAGAAATCAAGCAGGAAATCAAAAAAATTATTGAAACTAATGAAAATAATGATACATCATACCAAAACCTGTGGGATACTGCAAAACCAGTACTAAGGGGGAAATTTATTGCATTAAATGCTCACTTTAGAAGAATGGAAAGACGGCAAGTGAACAACCTAACACTTCACCTTAAAGAACTAGAAAAACAAGAACAATTCAAACCTAAAGTTAGCAGACAGAAAGAAATCATTAAGATCAGAGCAGAACTTAATGAAATTGAAACCCAAAAAACAATACAAAAGATCAATGAATCAAAAAGTTGGTTTTTTGAAAAGATAAATAAAATTGACAAACAATTAACATGGCTAACAAAAAAAAAAAGAGAGAAGACTCAAATAACAAAAATTAGAAATGAAAAAGATGATATTACAACTGATTCATCTGAAATACGAGGAATCATTCGAGACTACTATAAACAACTACACACCAACAAATTTGAAAATCGGGAGGAAATGGATAAATTTCTGGACACACACAAGCTCCCAAAACAGAACCATGAAGACGTAGAAAATCTGAACAGAACAATAACAATAAAGGAGATTGAAGCTGTTATCAGAAGGCTCCCAACAAAGAAAAGCCCAGGACCAGATGGATTCACAGCAGAATTTTATCAAACATTCAAAGAGGAATTGACACCGATTCTTGACAAACTTCCAAAAGATTGAAACAGACGCAAATCTCCCAAACTCATTCTATGAAGCAAACATCATCCTGATACCAAAACCAGGGAAAGATATAACCAAAAAAGAAAACTACAGGCCATATCCTTGATGAATATAGATGCAAAAATCCTCACTAAAATACTAGCAAACAGAATACAGCAACACATACGTAAAATTATTCACCACGATCAAGTGGGATTCATTCCAGGGATGCAAGGTTGGTTCAACACACACAAATCAATAAATGTTATACACCATATTAATAAACTCAAACACAAGGACCATATGATCATCTCTATAGATGCTGAAAAAGCATTTGATATAATTCAAAATTCATTCATGATAAAGACCCTCTATAAGTTCGGTACAGATGGAAAGTATCTCAACATAATTAAAGCCATATATGATAAACCCACTGCCAGTATCATCCTGAATGGGGAAAAGCTGAAAGCTTTTCCTTTAAGAACAGGAACTAGACAAGGATGCCCACTCTCACCACTCCTATTCAACACAGTGTTGGAAGTACTAGCCAGAGCAATCAGAGAAGGAAATAAAGGGCATCCAGATTGGAAAAGATGAAGTCAAACTGTCCCTGTTTGCAGATGACATGATCCTATATATCGAACAGCTTAAAGCCTCTACAAAAAAACTCTTGGAGTTGATAAATGATTTCAGCACAGTAGCAGGATACAAAATCAATGCACAAAAATCAGTAGCATTTCCTTTCTCCAATAGTGAACATGCAGAAAGAGAAATCAAGAAATCCTGCCCATTTATAATAGCCACCAAAAAAATAAAATACTTAGGAATTGAGTTAACCAAGGAGGTGGAAAATCTCTATAATGAGAACTACAAACCCCTGCTGAGAGAAATTAGAGAGGATACAAGAAGATGGAAAGATATTCCATGCTCTTGGATTGGAAGAATCAACATAGTGAAAATGTCCATACTACCCAAAGTGATATACAAATTCAATGCAATCCCCATCAAAATTCCAATGACATTTTTCTCAGAAATGGAAAGAACCATCCAGACATTTATATGGAATAACAAAAGACCACGCATAGCCAAAGCAATGCTGAGCAAAAAAAATAAAGCAGGAGGCATAACACTACCTGACTTTAAACTATAGTACAAAGCTATAATAACCAAAACAGTATGGTGCTAGCATAAAAAAAGACAAAGTGATCAATGGAATAGAATAGAGAATCCTGAAATCAACCCAAACACCTACAGCCATCTGATCTTTGACAAAAGCACCAAGCCTAAACACTTGGGAAAAGACTGCCTCTTTAGCAAATGGTGCTGGGAGAACTGGATATCAATATGCAGGAGAATGAAACTAGACCCATACCTTTCACCATATACTAAAGTCAACTCAAAATGGATTAAAGAATTCAATATACACCCTGAAACAATAACACTTCTTAAATAAAACATAGGAGAAACTCTTCAGGAAGTAGGACTGGACACAGACCTCATGAATACGACCCCAAAAGCACAGGCAAGCAAAGGATAAATAAACAAATGTGATTATATCAACCTCAAGAGCTTCTGCACAGCAAAAGAAACAATTAATAGAGTTAAAAGACAACCAACAGAGTGGGAGAAAATATTTGCAAAATATACATCTGACAAAGGATTCATATCCAGAATATATAGGGAACTCAAACAACTTTGCAAGAAAAAAACAAGCAACCCAATTAAAAAATGGGCAAAAGAGCTAAGTTGGCATTTCTCTAAGGAAGATATACAAAAGGCCAACAGACAGATGAAAAAATGCTGAACATCACTCAGCCTCTGGGGAATGCAAATCAAAGCTACACTGAGATACCATCTCAACCCAGTTAGGATGGCTAAAATCCAAAAGACTCTGAACGAAAAATGCTGGCGAGGTTGCAGAGAAAAAGGAACTCTCATACATTGTTGGTGGGACTGCAAAATGGTGCAGCCTCTATGGAAAATGGTATGGAGGTTCCTCAAACAATTGCAGATAGATCTACCATATGACCCAGCTATCCCACTGCTGGGAATATACCCAGAGGAATGGAAATCATCAAGTCTAAGGTATACCTGTTCCCCAATGTTCATCACAGCACTATTTACAATATCCAAGAGTTGGAACTAGCCCAAATATCCATCATTGGATGAGTGGATTCAGAAAATGTGGTATGTCTACACAATGGAATACTACTCAGCTATAAAAAAGAACGAAATACTGCCATTTGCAATGACACGGATAGACCTAGAGAGAATTATATTAAGTGAAACAAGTCAGGCACAGAAAGAGAAATACCACATGTTCTCACTTATTGGTGGGAGATAAAAATAAATAAATAAATGCACGCACACACACACACACACACACACACACACACACACACACACACACACACACACACACACACACACACACACACACACACCCAGGTGGGAGAAGAAGACATAACAATTACAATTCCTTGAAGTTGACAGACAAGCAAACAGAAATGACATTGTTGGGTCACAGGGGGGAGAGGGAGGAGCGAGGGAGGTTTCAGTAATGGGCCACAATAATCAACCACATTGTATATCAACAAAATAAAATTAAAAAAAAAAAAAGAACAAAAGGATTTAAATAGTAGGAAAAATCTGAATCTGGTTGGTTAAAAAGTTTCTCTTAACCTTTATCTACGTAGTGCTACAGTTTTAATGACCATCCCAATCGCTTTGCAAATAACTGGGAGTTGGAAAAGGAAACGTTGCGAGCCTTGCTTTTCTGTCCACCGCGACCGACCGGCACTAGGCGAGCGTCACCTTCGGCGCGTGCCCTCCCTCCGGTGAGCGCCGCCTGCTCCACCGCCCTGTGCCTGTGTTCCGGCTTCCTGCCTTCCTCTTTCCTTCGCACCAGACAGGTCTGTCCTTGTCTCTTTCCCTTCGAGCCTTGGGGCTGCTGTGGGGCTGAGGCTCGCGATGAAGACCACCGTCTGCGCTCTGAATGCTTCACACGTTACCGAGGCAGCGCGGGGAGCCACGAGGAAGAGCGTGGCTGCGCATGAGCGGGAAGAGTGCAGCTGCGCATGAGCGGGAAGAGTGAAGCTGCGCATGAGTGGGAAGAGCGCGTGGCTGCGCGTGAGCGGGAAGAGCGCGGCTGCGCATGAGCGGGAAGAGCGCGCGGCTGCGTCCCTGCAGGCCTCGGTCACTGACGGGCAAAACGAGCGTCTAAAGCACAAGGCAGGTCTGTGGATTTCCATGTAGCAGTTTTTTTAAAAAAGTTCATCGAATTCTTTCAGATCCCACATCCATCGGCAACTCATTTTTAGAAAACCACTGCTGTCAAGTTTTGGGGGCAATATCGAAGAGGACTATTCAAAACGACCCGAAAAAACTACGAATGCGCTTTTCCCCGTCCTAACTTTACGTCAGTGTGACGCTGGGTTTTCTTCAGCTAGAACAGTGTGTAACACGACGGACAGGACGCAGAAGCAGACAAAAGCGTCCGGCTGCCGCCTGTTGACAGACGTTTAAGAGAGTCATAAAAATGCAAGCAGTGCCACTTCCTTTTGGTTTGGTGACTGGAGCGTCTAAAGCAGTTCACTTTATTTATTTTTCATTTTTTGGATCAAATCAATATCACTAGCCTGTTCATTATTACAAATCGTGCTTATTCTTCATGGCCCTTCCCCAACCTGTCCCCGCTCCTCCTTCCCTCTCCCGCCAGTAACCACAGATTTATTCTCTCCTGAGAAATCAACTATTATTGTGATCTTCTCTCTCTCTCTCTCTTCCTTCCTTCCTTCCTTCTTTCTTAGCGCCCACTTATGACAACCTGTGGTATTTCTCTTTCTGTGTCTGGCTTATTTCACTTAACATAATTTTCTCCAAGCTCATCCATGTTGCTGTGAATGGCAGAATTTCATTCTTTTTTATGGCTGAGTAGTATTCCCTGGTGTATACATACCACAGTTTCCTTATCCAGTCATCCATCGATGGACATTTAGATTGGTTCCATGTCTTGGCTGTTGTAAATAGAGCTGCAATGACACAGGAGTGCAGGTATCTCTTCGACATGATGATTTCCATTCCTTTGGGTATATACCCAGAGTGGGAGTGCTGGATCGTATGGTAATTCTATCTGTAGTTGTTTAAGAAACCTCCATACTGTTTTCCTTAATGGCTGTACTAATTTACAGTCCCACCAACACTGTAGGAGCGTTCCCCTTTCTCCACATCCTCATGAGCATTTGTTATTCTTGGTCAAATTTTTAATTCTGGCCCGTCTAATTGGGGTAAAATGATATCTCAGTGCAGTTTTGATTTGCATTTCCCTGATGATTTGTGATGTTAAGCATTTTTTTCATGTGCCTTTTGGCCATTTGTATATCTTCCTTTGAAAAATGTCTATTCAGCTCCTTTACCCATTTTTTTAATTGGAATATTTGATTTTCTTTACTGTGAAGTTGTTTGAGTTCCTTACATATTCTGGATATTAATCCCTTGTCAATGTATAGTTTACGGATATTTTCTCCGATTCTGTAAGTTGTCTTTCCACTCTGTTGATTGTTTCCTTAAATATAGTGATTTTTTTCATTTTGAGCTAGGCATCTATATCAATCTATAGGCATCTAAATTGAGCTAGGCATCTATAATTAACAATAATTTACTGCATGTTGTCAAATGGCTGGAAGAGAGGAGATCAAATGTGCACATCACAAAGAAATGATTAAGTTTTGCAATGATGAATATGCTAATTACCCTGATTTGATCGTCACGCATTGTAGACATGTGCTGAAATATAAGCCTGTACCCTAAAAATATGTATTATCAATGTTTCAATAAAAAGATGTTATGTATGTTAATATGTAATGAATTTTCATTGTTATGTTAAGTGAATTAGTAAAATATATTTTTCAATTCCTGTTATAATTTCTAATATTAAATAATATTGGTGGACATAGCCCATATATACAAAACTTTTTGGGGGTTCTCAATAATTTCAAAGAGTGTGGAAAAATCCTAAAACCAAAACTCTTAGTCATCCAGTTTCTGTCAAAATTCATCTGACGTATGGTTACAAGGGTTTTGAGGAGGAAAGAAGAAAAATATGAAATTTTACAAATACTACAAATGGAACAATATGAGACCATTTCCACAAGAATAAAGGCTGAGAAGGAATACTCAAAAAAAGAAAAAATAGCTTTGTTAAGTCTGGGAACTTATGCTTTTTACATCATCAAAATTATTAAATAAAACCCCAAAACTGTTATTTTTACTATTAAAAAGTGACTATGTGAAAGTTGGGCATGACATGGTGATTCTTGGAGCCTTCTGGAATTTAGCGTAACATTTAATGCTCAAATACAATAATCCTATTAGCCTACATTGTATCTATTTTTCTCTTCTCCAACGATAGTTTTCATTTTTTTTTATCATCGCAATGTGTACATTTTCATTACGTCATCTTGGATTATTTTTGAAAGCAAACTTTTTAGACAAATCTGATGCATTAATCCTTCTTCGTGTATTGATACCTACGAAGATGGCAAGAGTGCCATGACACCGAGAGTGGGACTTCTGTGCACTGCTGCAGCTTGCCCGAGACAAGGGCGCATCCCCAGGCAAGCGTCCAGCGAGAAGAGAGGTATTGGAGGGCAATAGAAAAGATGGTCTAGTATAAACCTTTTCGTTTGTTCGTTTTCTAAGTGTTTTTCCCAGATGAATCATGTCCCTTCTGTAAAGTGCAATGATGATCATTCTTAGCGTCCTTTACACTGTTGGAAATTCAAATGCCTTGCAGAATTGCACTTGTATGTCTCAATTGGATGAGACTACTTGTTCAGGGCACAGCCAGGTTGGGACTAAGTCCATTCAACTTGGTTAGGTTTAGGAATCCTTGAACTCAGATTGGCACTCCAGCTTTTGACCTGGCGCCGTGCTGTCTAGTGGGGACCACGTATTCTCAAGGAAGAATGTGGGAAAGATCCTCTGAGAGGATCGTGGTCCTGCAACAGTGGATCATCTATAGCTAAGCTGGTCCTGGTTGCTGTTTTTAACACAGTTCTTCTTTGTTTTGGAAAATAAAACAATAGTTATAAATATTTACATTTGAAAAAGAAACATTTTGACAACATTTGCAGCTGCTAAATGATTTATGAAACTCGTGAAATCAAATAAAGAAAGACAGAAGACAAACACGTCGCTGCTAAGAAGGAATGTTTTCCTGACTGATTTAGTAGCTGATGAGGATTTCCTAGAGTGTAATTATACAGGAATATTTCTTTTTTTTTTTTTTTCTTTTTTTCGTGACCGGCACTCAGCCAGTGAGTGTACCGGCCATTCCTATATAGGATCCGAACCCGCGGCCGCTGGGAGCGTCGCCGCGCTCCCAGCGCAGCACCCTCCCGAGTGCGCCACAGGCTCGGCCCTACAGGAATATTTCTTAAGGGAGTTTGGTTTAAAAGTATGATACATTTAATTGCCATTTGATCATTAGCATTTTGTTGTCATTAACGTTCAGCTGACAAATTACCTACTTAGGAGAAATAGATTTCAATTTAAACTGTTGGAGGCAGTTATGTGTTCCATGTATTTGGGTCAAAAATCAGATCTATGCATAAAAGCACAACTCTGGGGCTCAGAAAAAAAGAATCTTGGTAAGGCCTAAGTTTTCCAAAATATATAGGTAATTCTCAAATAATTAAATGTAATAAGCAACAATAAAGCACCTATGTCCTTCTGTACTTTTCAACATTTTGGCCAAAGTCTGCAGATACCTGGGAAGCCTCTGTTGAATACTGAGGCTCCATTCTATGGAGTTCAACTCCTGGCCTTGTAAACACAGTTACAAATTTAACCTTCATAGGGATTTTGCTCTTTACTGGGAAACAAGCATGTCCTGTGTGCTATAGAGTTGGAAGATCTGAGCATGAATCTCTTCTCTGACTCTTATTAACTGAGTGACCTGGGGCAAGTTATGAATTTTTCTGAGTCTCAGTTTCATAAGTTTCATAATACAGACACCTGCCTCATGAAAATGCTGTAAGTATTTAATAAGATAATCTAAGTAAAGAGCCTGGCAGCTAATATAAGCTGGATAAATAGCAGCTCCAACTGCTAGAAGGATTTTGAGGAGAACTTTGAAATAGTTGGACTGAACTCATATTTATTTAGAATTCGCTAGGCATGGGGACTTAGGCAGAGCAAAGGTGGTGATATAGTTGGTGAGACAGATGTCCTTCCACACAGCCCTCCTCCTGCCAAAGGGGGAGTGCCCATCTCTGGGGCCACAGACATATGTGTGGATCTACACATCCAGGTGGAAGGAAATTTAGCTGTGGGGTAGGGATGGATAAAAAGAAATTTCCCAGAGAAGAAAAGTGAAGGGCAGAGATGGTGGTGGGAGAAAGCCATACCACCCTGTCTAGCTCACAAGGACCCAGGGTGTTGAGGGAGAGGAGTAGAACTGGACCTGCAGCCTTGTCTCAAGAGCTGGGGCAAACCTAGCAGAGGCCCCAGGAGAGCCATAGGCCCTGGTGTGTCTATTTTCCCTTACACCCCAAAGGTATGGAGCTGCCAGCATGGGCAGGAGCTGTGACTGAACAGACATTGTCAGGAGGGCCTGCTGCTGAGTCCTGAAGATGAGTGGGATTTAGATAAAAAACAGAGAATGGAGATTAGCATGAGCAAAAAGCATGAGGACTAAACCTCCTTGCTAGATTTGGAAGTTGGCAGCAGGGCTGTCAGAGTCAGGCAGACAGGCTGGAAAGGTAGGTGCCCAGCCCTGGGTATCTTCGAAATACAGGCTGGAGCACTTGATTAAAAACCAGGGAAATACTCAAATATTGGCTTCACCTGCCCATCAAACTCTATTAAATACAAAAAAACTTCCGAAATATATTATTTTTTCCAAGTGGGAATTCATCATCTCTGCTGATTTTCAAAGTCAGTAAATATTTATTGTAATAAAAAAAAAGAAAAGAATAGCTTAAATCTATCTCTACTGCTGCTGGTTCCCCCCTAAATGCCTGGCAGTGAGCAAAAAGACACTTTTAACATTTCGTAGCTGCTGCGGTCACCTTGGCATAAGAGTGAATGCAGACTTTGATGGAAGTTTAATTAGATTTACCATGGGGAAGATGTCACATAGGAGATGAGATACTTTTATATTTAGAAACCCGTAGGATGACATGAATAAATAAAAAATGTACAGAAAATGAAACATTGGAAGACCACAGCAGTTATTTCTCTTCCTGTTCTCCTTACAGCTTAAGCGGTGTTCTCCTGCAGTGTCTCAGTGCCTTTATGCTCATGGGAGTTGACTGTGCATATGGAGGGAAGGGTTGCATACCATGTTTTGCATTTTATGAGCAGACATTACATCTCTAAAAAAGACTGGCAGTTGATTCTACTTTTTGTTGAATGAGAACAGAAGGCAATTTTATCCCTCCTGTGAAAAAAATGTACAGGTTCTCCCCAGAAGCTCAAGAGGTCTCTATGGTGGAGAGAACCAGTCGTACATTATAGACAGCATTTTCCCCTACACCTCTGGAGACTGAAAACTCAAGAGACTCAACCATGTTTTTTAAATCTGTTTCCCTATGAAGAGGCCAAAACCTTCTTTATGAAAGGTAGGCATAAAGGAGAGCATGAGGAAGGAATAATTTGTGAGTCATTTCTATAGTTCCCACATAAAAAAAAAAATATGTCTAGACATTCTGAAATCATTTCTACACCTGCTGTGGGAGCCAAAAGGAGTCCACTTAAAGCTTCCAACTGCTTTCTATAGGACCCGGACCCAGATCTAGCAGGTGGTGAAACTCGGATTGGAAGATCCTGGTGAGTTGTCAATTCCTCTAGAGCATTTTGGAAGAAAACCCACGGATTCTGAAATGATGGCATACCTATTCCTTTGGGAGTCTTCCAGGACAGTTAGGCAGAACTGGTAACTGTGCACACATACTGTAGAGGTTTCTGAGATCTCTTTAAAGAACTTTAAACTGCAGAGGTTCTCAGCACATCAATGTGCTGAGAAATTCAAATTTAGTAGCATTTCAGCAGGCTCAAGGAGCCTAACGTCAGGCCTAACGTGAGCTTCTCTAAGTGAGGTCTGTAGACACCTTCATGAGATTGGGGGTGGAGAAGGTTGTTGATAATGCAGATCTGTGGGCTTCATCCCAAGTCTGCTGAATAAGGATCTCCTGAGACTGGGAAAAGAACTTGAGAATCTGCATTTTAACGGTATCCCCAACCCCCAGGTGATTCTCAAATATACAAAGTTAGAGAAACACTCCAGGAGAAACCTGAAAATTTTAATAAAAAAAAGTAAAAGAAAAGAATAGTGAGGTATCCTCATCTCAGGATTTCACCGTGATCTTTTCTCGTAAGAAGGAGGACATTCACTTGAATTATTGTTTGTACTAAGGGCACTTTCTGAATCGACTGGAAGTGGTGTGGCAGAGTAAGCAGGGTGGCTCATGGCCAGGTTGGCAAGAACTCACTGTGTGTCGAGCACTGCCCCAAGTCCTGTCCCTGCATGATCTCATTAAATCCTTTGGCAACCTTTTCTGGAAAGTGGGTGTTTTTCTCATCTCCAATTTGCAGGTAGAAAATTAGATAGGATTTCCTAAGTCAGATCCTGCCCAATACAAATGACAGTGAGGGAGAAGACTAACCAGAGAGGAAGGGAAAGAGGAATGCGGCATTTCTGGCCAACTCCAGAGTAGAGAGATGAACAACATAAACTCAAAGAATCAAACGAAAAAAGAAATCAGACTGCCCTTAGGTCCTAGAAACAAAGATCAGAGCTCCTTCCAGTTCTAATAGAGATCTAACATACCTCATCTGTTTTTCATTAATTTCTATGTATTTAGGAATGTGAGTTACTATAAGGTGGTCAAGTTCCTTTCAGTTACTTGTTTCTATGTATAGAATAAGACTCTGGAACATTCCCATAAAACATACAACACTACTCTACATGGATTTATTAAAAAGACCCCTGGAGAAGGGAGTAATAAAATCTGATCAAGTCAGCAGTTCCAGCTGTGTAATTGATATCCATTATTTTCTATTGACTGCTGTGCGGAACTTCAATTTCTGTAGCATAAACAGAATCCTCATTTCTTTTGCGAGTAGATTGCCATAGGGTACAGCTAAAAGTAAGGTTCATCAGCAAAATCATTTTATAAATTCCCCGAGGCTTTGGGGAAAGCTCCTCTAAGAATAGTTTCTTAGACAGGTGCTACTTCTCTGTAAATCACATTTACATTTCCAATCATTACATTTGTTCTACATGATTCTTTTCTGTGCATAACATATACCTTAGACAGAGTATGACCTCCTAAAGGATCAGGGAACAGCTATGAAAAAACAGGGATGTTGGGAAATATCCAATTCTCCATTATTCCTTCTTCTGTTCTTCACAGATTTCTAAAAACAGGAAGATACCACTCTGTACCCAAAACAAGTAATTCAAATAGACTGTGCTTTATAATTGTTATGTTTCCATGATCCCACAACGTAGCTTCATATTTTATCTTGGGGGACAGGATTAAATATTTTCCTGATGAGAATGCTAAATTTTACAGCTGAGTTGCAGGAAGCAGAACAGGTGCCTTTGTAAGTGCTAGAGTCAGACCTGTCTTTCCCCACGTCAACCTATTTCAAAACACAAGCTCTGTGGTACAAACTGCAGGCTTTGAACTCCACAGAGGTAATAAAAGGTTTTGCAGATTCCTCTTTATTACCACGATTGGTTAATCCCAGCTATGACCTATTACCCTGTGAATCCTAATATTTGTATTTCTGCTGGTTTTATGTAAGAAGGGAAGATATTTGCACTCTCCTCTCAAATCCTTTGAGATTTGCTTATTGTAATTTGAGTTTCTTGGTGGGGTGTTTGTGAAAATACTTTTATATAAACATTTTTGGGGAGAAAAAATATGTGAAGTCAGCAAAGAGTGAAATTTGACAAAAGATATTCAAGCCTTTTCACAGTAAATACTGATTTTGCTCAAAATCACTGTTTCTCCTGGAGCGGAAACTACCCCACAGTGATTAGCTTCCTTAGTCAATAGACTCAACAGCGCTGCCCTTTGCGAGTGTGGATAAGTCCTTTGCTGCCAAGCAGAAGTGATGAGCTCCCCAGCATGCTGGTGCATTTTGTGTGTCCTTTGTTTGTTTTAAAGGTGTTAGAGGTCTCTAGAGACGGCCCTTTGGATTCCAGTCACAGAATTCACAGAGCCTTGCCCCCAAGTTAAATGAAAAATGCTAACATTTGTCTATGTCTTTGATGCTTCCTCGCTGTCTGTTCTCTCTCTTTCACGTTCCTTGCTGCTCAGTCACCCTCTCTTTTCCCAGAGAACTGGGATCTTATCTACCCGATATGTCCTCTGCCACTCAACACCTCCTCTGACCCCCATCCACACCCCGCACCCGCTGTTGCCACACTGTGCACCCTCCTGCCTCTGCCCCACCCGGGCCCCCTCCTCACATCCTCTTCCTCCCATATCCCCACCCAATGCGTGCCCCCCAAACATGCTCACATCTTTCTTGCTGCACTACACCCAGCACCTAGTTTAGTAAAGCTCTTAATTCAGTACCTGGGCCACTGTAGGACCCTCCATAAATGGTACTCACATCTTTCCTCCCTTCTTCTCTCTCCCCACTTCTCCAGGATTCTGTGGATCCTAGAAGAGGATGCCCTGAGAGGCTCAAGAGGGTGATGGCTAATGCAGAAGAAAGTTACCCCAAGACTGCATTTCAGCCACAGGGGAAGCTGAACTGGGGGGAGGGGTGTGTGAGAAGAGTACTTCAAAGTCACAGAATTTGTGACTTTAAAGAATAGGACTTTTGCATTTTTTCATTGGAGTATTAAAAAATTATGAACACATTTTATTTTTATTTTGCTTCATTATACTGACAATTCGGGAATCTTCAGTGTCGGATGCAGCATCAGCCACAACACCCACTTGTGTCCTTCGTGGGAACCAGTCTCTCCTCTGAGCTGATCTTTGCCAGCACAGGAGGACTGGCATAGGGTATTTTTATGTAGGTCTTGTTTTTTTGATTTTCCCACACTTGGTACAGTTGTCCCAGGTAATATTTTATATGTTTTTCCACGTTACTCCTTCCCTGTTAGTCCTCCAGCTTTTCAGCAAAAGAGACACTCGTAAGGCCTGATAAGAGGTATAAATAAAACAGAGCAGTGTGATTACCCACTTCACTCACTCAACCACTCTTGCAGGACTCAAAGGCTCTTCTGCAGAGGGCAGAGAGAGGACAGAGGCAGGAGGATGTTTTTCTCTGCCCAGACACTGGTGCAGTCAGAGAAAACATGTGAGACTCAGCCACTGCACAAGACTTACGATTTCCCTCTCTTACGTTAGGCTCCTGGAAGGGAGCAAAGATTCCTGAATTGGCTAAAGTTCAGGTAAAATTCTAGAAGACTAGGAGGAAATGTCAAGGCAATGCCCTCTCTGAGGCCCCAGACTTTCCTTATGCCTCCCAATTCTGGTCTCTGGGTTCCTGCTTTTGTCTTGATTGTCTTTATTAGTCAGGATTCCAACTGCCAGCATGTAGTAGTGTGTGCTAACTCCACTGGCTTACAATGGGATGCATTTTTCTATCTCAACAAAAAGTCCTACAGCAGGTGGTTGATAGATTTGGCTTACCTATTCAGTGATACTCTCAGCGACCAAGGCTCAAGCTCTCTTTTTATTTCTTATTTCATCTTCAGAAAGGTGCCTTTGTCATCATGTTCTTCCCTTCATAGATAACAGGTGTCTGTTGCCTCTTCAAATGCTGCATCCACGTTTAAGGGCAAAGAAGAGAAGGGGGATTCCCAGCTGCCTCTGACACTTGATCAGGAAGGCAAAAGCCAAACCAAGAAAACTTCTTCTTTCATTTTATTCATCAAAGCAGTGCAAAGTGGACTGGCAATATAGCCATGTGTTGATTTTTCCGGACTTCACTGGACAGGTGGGTAAGGGAGTGACCACCATGAAACAACTCAGAATAATGATCAGATTTTGTGTCCTTGATCCTTCATGCTGATTTTGAGTTCTCATTTCAGGGAACTCATAGAAACTCTGCCTGGTGCCTCAGTATTTTGAAAACAGTTCACACCCCACCAAACCCCACAATAGCATATATTCAGGAAGGATCTGAACCCCTGTTCTGACACACCATGCCATTTGGGTTAAAATAGTCATTATATAGAGATAAAATTTAAAACTTGCTTTGAGAAGGGCATCAAAATATCCAGGTTACGTCCTTCATTAGAGGGGAATCATACATAAAGGGTGGATTGAGCTCAGTGAGTGTTACTATTTCTTTCCCTACAAATATTTAGTTATCCATGAACAGATTATAAGGAAAGTAAGTAGTCATTTGTCACTAAAGTGATGAATCTAAACCACTGCATGCTCCTGTCCACTGCTGAGCTCCTCCTCCTGTATCCCTCAGTCGCAGAGCTGTCCTGACCATGTTTACCTTCCATTGTTCCTTGAGCATCAAGACCACGACCTAAGAGGGAGGGTTACCGCTTCCCACACCTTCGGTTATGAATGCCCCCCCCCCACAAAGAGCCAGCTTTTTTTTTAGGAAACAAGTTCCTGACAATTATTTGTAGGTAATTGTTCAATTTTGTGGCATCTTGCTCTTCTCTAATAAGCACACAAAGTGCTTTTATTAGCCAGCCTTTCCAGTGTCAAGCTATTTAGGAGACGATTTATGGCAAAGCCATTACTACGAAGAACTAGAACACAGTGAAATTAATGCTTCTGTTTCAAGGTGGAGCAGAGGTGATTTTCCTTAAATGTATTAGCTGGCTCTTATCTAAAATTCATCATAACTCAAGGTCACAGATGAAACAGCCTGTGTTTCCATGGTCCTGAATCTTCTAACAACCCAAACCAGTAAGGTATACTTTAATAGTAGAACTGTTATAAACTCACTGTGTCTTCCATGTTAAGGATCAGCCCCCAAGCAATTTGTGATTCAGCTGCCAAACAGTTTGTGATAAAGAAGGCCAGATAGTGATAGTGTGCCATGACTGCCTTTCTCAGCTAGGGTCCTACGACATCCATGCAATATTATGAATTAACCTCTCTCCTATTACTCTAGAATGACACTACCTATGCACCATCCTTGGGAGAACTGAGAAAACAGTCACACATATCACTTTATGCTTTCTGTGGTTCAGAAGAAGCCCCTCAGCTGAGAAAGACTATCTGGGAGTCAGCTGCAGGCCAGCATCCAACCAGCTCTGTGATTTGAGGCAAATCATTTACTTATAGCCTTAGCCTCCTTATTGAAAGAGTGAATGGATTGCTTCAGAATAATTCTAAGATGCCTTCTAGCTACAATAGAAAATCTGCTCTGTGAAAGGTTGCTTTAGGAAAGTGTGGGATCTTAGGGAAACAAACTGAATATTGTGTCTAGTCATGCATTACTCTTTTTGCATCCCACCAAAAAAAAAAAAAAAAAAAAAAAGGGTGGGAGAGAAATCCAAGAAAAATACTTCCTGTGTAATCCTTTTCATCTCACCTGTCTCTCATAGCCTCCTTCTCACCCCTCATTTCTGCTGTGAAATTATCAATGTCGAGAGTTCCAGAGCTTTCATTCAGTTAAATACTTTTCTATCTACAAATTGACAAGGGGTTAAGCTCTTTGGTGCTGGCTAGACTGAGAGCAGATTCGCACTTGCTCCCCTTCCTCTGCTTCTTACCTGTTTCTTTCCTCAGGTCTGTCTCCCCCTCTACTTGCCCAGATTTGGAACTATGGAGCTCTCAGTTCCCTGTGGCCCTTCCTAATGTGAAAACAGATGCCTGGAGACATGAGCAGTATCAGAAGCTACGGCAACCACCTCTCTCTTTTTTTAAACCAAAGCTATTACATGAAACCCCACACCTGAAATAAAAAGGAAGGAAACAAATGGGAAAAGAAAGAGCATCTGATGTAGAAATTATATCTTTTGATCAATTATCTGCATATTACCTCCCTGTTTCTTATATTTCCTTCGTATTTTCAGGGTAAACAGAAATTGGTTAATAAAATGTGGAAAGAGTGAGAAATTTGCTTATAAGCAGCTTTTCCATCGACTCATGTGTTGTTCTGAATTAGTCCTTGTTCTTTGGTGAGTGCGATGAGGAAAGAAGGGGAGTCGAGACTCATCAGGTGGACCCAGAAGCTGACATCACAACTGACCTCTGGCACAGCTGGTGGGCACAAGTGTACATGAGCCTGAGGGTGGCGGGGAGAAGATCTCAAATGTCCACAAATTTGTCACTTTCCACTTTAGAGATAAACTCTTAGGAGCAATGAAGAAGAGTGGAAAATGTGTTTTGAGATGGATTTTTAAGCTAAATATGAGCTCTGTGGGGAAGCGCATGATTGATTACTGATATCTGCTATGGCTCTCTTTAAGAGAGGAATGCCATGAATACTTTCTAGCCATGTGGACTTCGTAATTGGCTGCAAATAAATTAGACTTAGCATACAAATCAGAACTAATCAAATCCCGATAATGCACAATCTTCCTTACATGCGACTGATTCAGATTTTGCATTCTGAATCCTAAAAATTACTCATCATATCATTAAATCCTTTGAGTAAAGTATTCACATACTGTTATCCAAAATGAGTGGACAAACGACCTTCAATGTTCCTTTTAGCCTAAAAATTCAAGGAAACAGAATTCTCCATTAGTAACTCCTTTTATCTCTCTCCTTCATTTTTATCTTAGCATGTTTTTAACGAGACAGGCTGTCTGAAGTGTATCAACATGAACATTACCTGCTCAGTAAGATTGAGAGCCGATTTCTCACCGTGAAGGACAGAAATGACGTATGTGATGAAAGGAAGCAAATAAACAAAACCCCTGATAATCAAGTATTCTATATCCCACAAAACTACACTTCAAGATGAAAGTGGAATTAAGACATCCCAGATAAGTAAAAGCTGAGGGTGTTTGCGGCTGGTAGACCTGCCCTATGCAAAATGCTAAAGGGAGTCCTTCAGGCAGAAGTGTAGGACACTGGACAGCATCTCGAGAAATCAACAATAGTGGTGAAGGTGACAGCTGTGGCCCCCCTTATCTGCACTTTTGCTTTCTGCAGCTTGTTACCCAGGTCAACAGTCTGAAGATATTAAATGGAAAATTCCAGAAATAAACAATTCATAAATTTTAAACTGCACGCCACTCTGAGGAGTGTGATGAAATCGTGCGCTGTCCTGTTCCATCCTGCCTGATGCGAATCATCCCTTTGTCCAGCATATCGTCCCTGTAGATGCTGCCTGCCATTAGTCAGTAGCCGTCTGTGATCATACGGACAGATCACAAGAAAAAAAGGGTGAGGGCAGGACAATAAGATATTCAGAGAAAGATCTCATTCACATAACTTTTGTCACAGTAGATTGTTATAATTGTTCTATTTTAGTATTAATTATTGTTGTTAATCTCTTACTGTGCCTCATTTATAAATTAAACTTTACCATAGATATACACACAAAGTACAAAACATAGTATATAAGGGGTTTGGTACATTTACAGTTTCAGGCATCCACTGTGGGTCTTGCAACCTGTCCCCTGTGACTAAAAGGAGACTACTGTACACAGTTTGCCACAATTTCAAGAATAATGAAGAAAAAAATTACATGAAGGTAGTTTTCCTTTGAACTATAGACTGTTAACCTGTTTCTTCAATTTCGGAAAGTTTTTGAATGTAGAATTCTGAAATTTTGCGATAAAAGAAGCAAATGTGCCAACATTTAAAGTTGTTCTTTGTAACAAAGATTTTTTGATGTTTTACAGACAAAATTTATAGGGAAGCACTGTGTCAGATATAGAAAGACCTCATTTTTCGTCAGATTACTTACTACCTCATTTGTTTAGAAGTTTTAAATAAATGGATCCTTAATCCGAGTCTTTTAAAGCGTAGTTCTGTGTTGCTGTGCCCGCGCAAGTCTGTGCTGTTGCAGTTACCCTCCAGAGGGCAGCAGAGAGCAGACGCCACCGACCGACCCTGTGAGCCCTCAACCAAGACCATCAACCGAGACCCCCTAGCTCAGGCCCGCAACGAGGGAAGGAAGGGCCCAGGGCTAAGAGCTAGTCCTGCTTCCACTGAGCCCTTAGGAATATACACAATGCCTAATGTGTTTGGTGATAATGCCCTCTGTCGTGTTACATGAATAGTGACTATACAAAAAAATGGCATCACATCAATCTGTCCATCTGCAAACCTTTCCTGTCAGTCAACAACATACAAAGTGCTGGGCGCAACATCACAGAGAATACAGAGCGGCACCAATCAAGGATCCAACTTCGAAGAAGCTCACACTTTGGCTGTGGAGCATCCCTAACTAGCAACACAAAGCAAACACACTAATTCTCAGTAAATATTCTACAGTATAATACCAAAATTTCCACCTTCATCATGTGTAAAATAAGTAAATTTCCTTCAAGCATCAAGATAGCCTAGCTTTGGAGTGAGAGTCTTTTGAGTTTCAATTCTGTTGCCACATTGCTTGGTTTTGTGATTGGGGGTTTAATTTCCCTGTGTCTCATTTTCCTTGTTTGAAATGAGGCTAGCAGTACCTTCCTCGCAGAAGTGCTGTGAGGAGCATCGTCTCATGTATGTGCACCAGTCAGGTTTTATTTAAATAATGCTGCATCACAAGCAACTCTCAAACATCCCTTTTCTGCTCACATTCTGTGGCTTTGATTCAGATCTTTTCCAAGTGTCTCCCATTCTGGATCCAGGCTGAAGGAGCAACAATTACCTGGAGATTGTTCCTCTCATGTAGATGAGAGGACTACAAAAGGGTGAGTAGAAACAGGTGATGCCTTTTAAACCTCTGCTCAGGACTGAGACACACTTTATTAGTCAAATCTAGTCATGTGGTGGAGCCCCAAGTCAATGGGTGGGGAAATACATGCTTTCCTCTAGGAAACCATGGCAAGCCTGAGAGAGAATGGAGTTTTATGAACAGATAGATACTCTGTCACAGGATGTACTGTGTTGCATAGTGCTGAACACTTTCCCCTCAAGTATTTTCTGTCACTGCTGTCACCAAGACTGTCCTCGACACGTTAGTCCTTCACCAATCTGTCTGCTCAGCTCCAAATGCCAATTATAAAACTATTGTAAAACAAGAGTGGACCAGGGTAAAGGGCCATATATAAACATTGGCTTGGGTTTGTTTCTCCAGGGCCGTGTGGAGTCCTCAGAAGCAGAGTTTCCCTTCCGATATCACAGGCATCTCACACATCCCTCTGCAGCTTTTCTTCTATTGAGCTTTCTTTGATCACGAGGGTTGAAAAATGTATTTTTTGTTTTCCTTTAGTCATATATATGTCATATATGTGATGTCAGTAGCCAAATTTAAAAAGTATTCCAAAATATTCAACAAAATTATCCAAAATATTTTCATTTCAACATGTAAACAATGTAAAAGTATTGTTATTTATTGAGATATTTAACATTTTTTTCATATGAAGTTTTCAAAACCCAGTGTGCATTTTATGTCACAGCACATCTTTTTAAAGTTCCCCTATTTCAAGTAGCCACATATGGCTACTGGCTACCGTATTGGATAGTGGAACTCCATCATTTATTATTGTGTGTCTGACTTTTTTGTCTCTATTAAAATGAATACATTTACTGTTGTCTCTTCCAATAACTCTGATGTTTGTTTGGATGCTGATCTTAATCTAGGTTTAACGAGGCATTAAAAAACAAATAAACAAAACAAAACAACACAGCATTTAGAATGAGAGTTAAAGAAATAAAAACACTGTGGTACAAAATAAGTAATTTACAGACAAACATTAAGTCTTACCTGCAGATGTATAACCCTACCTTGGGCTTCCTTAGATCATACCAGATAAGATTTAGAGGCTAGAGTATCATAAAATGTAAAACATACTCTAATGATTTTTTTAAGATATTAATTTGATCAACTTAAGCCAAAAGTTCTCTCTATCACAAGGTAGCGGAGGTTTATTGAAGCAATTTAGCACGACCTATTTTTTATAGACACTACTTAACTGAAATGACTTCAGGAATGTTATGTGCCTATAAATAAATCCATAAGAAGCAGCAGTGCATGTAAGGCAGTAACTGGTGGGAAGAATCAGTGCCGTTATCTAGGGAGATTGGACACAAAATAAGGAGGGCAGCTCATGACCTAAGATTAGGATGTGGTAGATGTCAGAGACAAAAGGTTGTCTATAGCCATTTGGGTTACTGATGGTGATGATCTTGAAGTCCTTCTTTCCATATTAAACTACCTATAAATGTTGTGTGAAAGGCTGGTTAATTATGCATGAGAAAAATGTGTAACAAATTTGTCTCATGTGCGAGACACAATAATTTAATATGAAATATAATGTTGAGTTTTTTAAAAAACATTAATAATATGCTTACAAGCCAAAAGGATATGCCAGTCTTAGGATTTATGTGGGCATGAAATGTGGACCCATAGTTTCCCACAGATTCACGTCAGTCCTTCCTGGTGCCCAGGCCCTGGTAGAGCACAGTGGCTTGAACACACTATGTAGCTTTCTTCGCGCCTTACTTTGCCTTGATTTCTAAAATCTCTTCTTAAACTGACAGATCCATGAAGAAATAGGGCCTAATAGGTTCATTTCAATGAACTCTTTAAATATTTTGAAACTGAGAAAGACTATTTATCTTCTATCCTTTGGTTTAAAAATTGGAAGAAGCAGAAAAAAGAAATGGCTGTTGAGATTTACAATCGTCCCTCTTTTGTGTTCATCTTAGCGTCTCGTCTGTGGCATTGACTTCTGACTTCTATATCTTAGAATTGTTTTTCCATTATGCCAGAGTCATTATTTGTTAGAATCTGTCAGTTGTGTGAAAGATACAGATGGTGAGTATATCGCTTATACATCTCAAATCAGAAGACACCAAGAAAGTTGGTCCTTTGATTAATTCACTTCTTCGTCCTCTATGAATTGAATTAACAATCTATTTCTCATCATATACAGTCTAGTTGATTGTTTCTATCTGCAGACTGATATTTATTCTCACACTGCTGTGTAGTAAAGGATAATTAAAGACATTTACACTTATCTTGCCAGCAAGAAAATTGATTTTGCTGCTAAGGAAATTATACAATCCAGTGTGATTGATATTTGCATAATATCCTGTTGCAATATCAAAAAACACTGTGCTAAAAAATAGAGGGAGGTACTGGAATTGGGGGTTACAGAAGGGAAAGTGAGGTTATAAATAATCACTGTCAAAGAAAACATTTAGCTTATTCCATCAGTTCCACTTTTCACCTGCTTGGGTGTGATGCCCAGGAGAAATGGCATTTTACAATTCAATTTTGCTTTTTCTATTTTCTGTGAATCAAGATTCAACAAAAACAAGTCATAAAAATAGAATTTTTACAAAGGAAAGACCAGTTTCTACAAGAAAATAAACCAAAATTTATAATCACTATTCATTCATACTGTAATTTTTTAACAGCTATATGCTCAGCTTAAAATCATGTTAATAAACTTTGTGATTAAATTATAATAATTTGTCTAATTCTAACTGATATCATCCTTACAACCTAAAAAGTATTTCAAGTCACACTATTTTGTTACCATTTTAAGCATTCAGTTGTAGTCTGAGAAGGTATAAGGTGGCCAGCCATCTCAGTTTGCCTGGGACTAAGGGCTTGGTTACTTGAGAGTCAAGACTTTCAGTGTTGAAACAAGGGCAAACTTGGATGGTTGGTATATCATAGCATGAAACTCAAAGAAATATCTTAGGATAGCTCAGTATTTGGAATAAAAGTCTTCTGCAAAATGAAGAAAGCCTGAGTTACTCATTTATGTGTTTATGTAGTTACATTTTATTGAGCACCTTCTATGAAGTATTGGTCAAGTATTGGTCTGGGCGCCACAGATTGAGACATAGTTCTAGTCCCAGATACATACATGCATAAGAAGCAAGAGAAATATGCAGGTAGAGAATTCAGAATAGAGATATGTACAAGGTTCTACGGAACACGTAGGAGTATAAGGAAAATATAATTGGTATGTTTTCTATGTCTATTTTGTAAATTTCAATTTTTGATATTTATGCTGTTAAAATAACATTTTATATATTTAAAATATATAAGTAAACTAAAATTTTAGCAAGTTTTTTTAAAAAAAACCCTGCTTTCATAATCAATAAACTCATTCAATAAGTCATATGTGAAAAATAACTAATCCCTAAAATAAATCAGTTTTGGGGTCAGTACATAACTGATTTTATTTCATAAGCAACTTAAAAGTCTATAAATTTTATAGCACTTTGAACAGCATTACATACTGATAAAGGGGTCAATTCACCAAGAAGACAAACCAGTCCTAAGTGGTATCAATCTAACAAACAAAAGAACTTCAAAATATGTAAAACAAAAACTGATAGAACTGAAAGAAAAAAATAAAGAAGTTTATAAAGTTAAAGAATTCAATACTCCTTTCTCAATAACTGATGTAACATGTAGACATAAAATTAGTAAAAATAGAGAAGACCTAAACAACACTATTAGCCAACTTTACCTAAGTGTTATTAATAGATCAGTACACATCTACCCCCAAACAGCAGATTATATATTCTTTTCAATTGCACATGGGAAGTACAGTAATGTAGATAAAATTCTTCGTCTTAAAACAATCCTTAATAAGTTAAGAATCGAAATCATACAAAGTATGTTCGCTGAGGACAACAGAATTAAAATAGAAATCAATAGCTGAAAGATATTTGGAAAATCTCCAAATATTTAGAAATAAAGCAACACGTTTCTAAGTAACACATGTCAAAGAAAAACTCACAAGTAATGTTGGAAAATATTTTGAGTCAAATAGAAATAAAAGCACAGTATTATTCATATCAAAATTTGTGGGCTATGGCTACACCAATCTTTAGAGGAAATTTTATATCTTTAAATGTTTGTGTCAGAAAAGATGGAAGCTCTCAATGCGATGCTAAAACTCCTATCATAAGAAATTTGGGGGGGGGGTGTAGTGGGAAAGGAGGAAGAAAAAAATTACAGACAGAGCAAACAGAAGAAAGAAAATATTAAAGATAAGAGCAGAAGTCAATAAAATTGAGAGCCAAATACAATAAAGAGTCCCAATCAAACTAAAAGTTAGTTCTTTGAAAAGAGTAGTACAGGATTACTTAAGAGAAACTTGGAAGTTGTGACTCCATCTTAACAATAAATAAAAAGCTGGACATGCTGAAAAATCAACAAAACTGTCTTCAGGTTCATGAGACAAGTGATATCACAGGGCAAACCACTGCCTCCACAATTGGAGAGGCAGGTGAACACAGAGAATCACAACTTGTTGGAGCAGAAACGCACAAGCAGGAACCTCCATGGGAATCAGTGCTGGGGTAAGAAAACCTGGACTGTGATGGATGAATTGCTGGAAGCTCAATGTGGGCAACTCTGAGAATTAAAAACTTTAGGGAGACCCAGTCATATGGGGGTTTCCAGATTCTTGTGAGTTTTACCTCCAGGAGTGCAGCCTGTTATCAGAATGAATGACAGAAAATTCCCCTCATACGTCCTTCATGGGGAGGAGAAAAGGCACCATTTGTAAATATGCCGGAGCGTTCTGTGGTTCTTTATTAAGTCTGCCCTCAGGCGAAACTGTTTTACCAGAGCCTGACATGCTGGGATTTTACCAGCCTAACTGTGCTGGGGGAGGAGAAATAGCCAACCTCAGACTGGTTTAGCCATCCTGTCCCCTCAAGGGGGTGGGGGTAAAGTCCAGAAGCACTTGCGAACTTCCCAGTCTAGAGGCACAGGCTTGTCGAAGGTCTGAGACCTAGTCACAGGCGACAGCACACTTCCCTCCCCTCGCAGCTCAGCTCCACATTACTGAAGGCCTATTTACAGACGTTCTTTTTATCTAGTACTCTCAAGAAAAAATTACAAGACGCGCTAACAGGTAAAAAACGTAGTCTGAAGAGCCAGACTCTGATAGGGCAGAAATTCTGGAATGATAAGGCAGGAAATTTAAAACAACTGTGATTGACATGCTAAGGGCTCTACTGGATAAAGAAGACAGCATGCGACAAATGCTGGGCAGTGCAAGCAGAGAAATGGAGCTCCCGAGAAAGAACCAAACAGAAACGCCAGAGATTAGAAACACTGTAACGGAAACAAAGAATGCTTTTGATGGGCTTATTAGCAGATCGGACACGGCTGAGAGAAAGAATCGTGAGCTTTGGCATATCGTAATAGAAACCAACAAAACTGAAAAGCAAAAAGAACAAAAACGGAAAGAAACAGAAGAGAATATTCAAGAACTGTGGGACAGCTACAAAAAGGTTACCAGAAAAAGAAGAAAGAGAGGAAGGATCGGAAGAAATATTTGAAGCAATAATTACGGAGAATTTCCCCAAATCAGGGTTTGATACCAAACCACAAATTAAGGAAGCTCAGAGAACAGGATAAATGCCAAAACAAACAAACAAAAGAACGAAAACAACAGCAAACATACCTAGGCATATTATATTCAACTCAGAAAAAAATCAAAGATAGAAAAAAAATTTTTTTAATCCAGAGGAAAAAAGCAAAGATAAGAATTACATCCAACTTCTCAGAAACCATGCAAGCAAGAAGAGAGTAGAATGAAATATTTAAAGTATTGAGGGAGAAAAAAACAAAAACAAAAACAAAACCCAGTACCTTGTGAAATTATTCTTCAAAAGTGAAAGAGAAATGAAAACTTTCTCAAACAAACAAACAAAATATTGAGGACATTTGTTGCCAGTAGATCTGTCTTGTGAGAAATGTTAAGAGAAGTTATTTAGAAAGAACTAAAATGATATGAGTCAGAAATTCAGATTTCCGTGAAGAAGAGAGCAACAAAGAAGGAAAAAGTGAAGGAAAAACAAAAACTTTTATTTTTCTTATTCTTAGTAGATCTAACAGGTAATAGTTTGTTCAAAATAATATCATTGAGTTATGTATTCTTACACACACACACACACTCACACACACACTCACAAACACACACACACTCACACTCACACACACACACGCACACACTCACACACACACACGCACACACTCAAACACACACACGCACACACACACACGCTCACACACACACACACGCGCGCGCACACACACTCACACACACACACACATACACACAAACTCACACAAATGCTCACACACACGCATGCACACACACTCACGCACACACACACGCTCACACACACACGCTCACACACACGGACACACTCACACACACACACTCACACGCACACACACTCACACTCACACACACACGCTCACACACGCTCACCCCCCCACACTCACACGCGCTGACACACACGCTGACACACACACTCACACTCACACACACGCGCACTCACACGCACACACACACACTCACACACACTCACACACACTCACAGACACACACACACTCGCGCACGCACGCACATACACTCACACTCACACACACATGCATGCGTGTGCACACACACACGCTCACACACGCGCTCACACACTCACACACACACGCTCACACACACGCACACACTCACGCACACACTCCCACACACACGCACACACTCACACTCACACGCACACACACACATACCTGTGTGTAAGTTGAAATGCATGACAGCAATGATACAAGGGACTAGAGAGAGGAGCTAGGATTATTTTATTATTATAAAGTACTTGCATTATGTGTGAAGTGGTATAGTGTTATTTAAAATAAATGTACATTGGAAAATTTAAGGCAACCAATAAGAAAAGTGGAAAAAGAAGTATAACTGATATGTTAATAAAGAAGATAAAATGGGATTATATAATAAAATACTTAATTGAAAATTACAAAATGCAGAAAAAGAGTGAAAGAGTTTAAAACAAAATAGGAAAAAAACAAGGGCAACAGATAGAAAAGAGAAACGATTATGGTAGATATTAATTCACCTATATCAAGAATCACTTTAAGTGTCAAGGTCTAAATGAACAAATTAGAGACAACGGTGCTGTCTACAAGAAACCCACTTTACACATAAAGACATACAGATTAAAAGTAAATGGGTGGAGAAAAATACACCATGCTAGCACTAATACAAGAAAGTGGGGTAGCTATATTAATTTCAGACAAAGCTGACTTCAAAGCAAGGAATATTGTATTATTATATTATTATTATTATTATTATATTAAGGTTATAAAGAGGAATATTACACAATGATAAAGAAGTCAATTCTCCAAAAAGACACAGCAATCTTTAATGTGTGTGCACCTAACAGCACAGCATCAAAATACATGAGGCAAAAACTGACAAACGTGCAAAGAGAAATAGATAAACCTATTATTAAAGTCAGAGATGTTGATGCTGTTCTATCACAAATGGACAGATTCAGTGCACAGAAAATCAGTAAGAACATAGTTGAACTCAACAGCACCATCAGTCAACTAGGTATAACGGACATCTATAGTCTACTTCATCCAACGGACATCTATAGTCTACTTCATCCGACAACAGCAAAATACACATTGCCCTCAACTCATGTGAAACATTTGCCAAGAAAGACTGAATCTGGACCATAAAACACAAAAAATTAAAAAGTATAGAATTATACAAGGTCTGCTCTCAGACCACAGTGGAACTAAATGAGGAATTAATAACAGAAAGTTAGTTGGAAAATCCCCAAACACTTGGAAGTTAAATAGCACAGCTCAAAAAAAAAAAAAAAAAAAAAAAAAAAAAAAAAAAAAAAAAGTCAAATAAAGAATAAATCAAAGAAGAAATCTCAAAAGAAATATTTTAACAATAAAATGAAAACACTATTTATCAAAATTTGTGGGGTGCAGTGAAAGCAGTGCTTAAATGGAAATTTATAGCACTGAAAGCATATATATTAAAAAAAGGAAAGATCTAAAATTAATCATCTACGCTTCCACCTTAGGAATACAGATAAAGAGGAGTAAGTTAATTTCAAATAAGCAGAAGAAAAGAAATAATAAAAAATTAAAATAGAAATTGATGAGACTGCAAACAGTAAATCACGAGAAAATAAATGAAATTAGAAGGTGGATCTTTGAAAATAGCAGTGAAACTGATAAGCCTCTCTAGTGAGGCTAACTGAGAAAAAAGACAGAGGACACAATTATTAATATCAAAATGAAAAAGGGACATCAGTACAGATCTCAAAGATGTAGAACGGATACTAAAGGAATGCGATGAACAACTCGATGCCCACAAATTTGATAACCTAGATGAAACGGACAGATTCCTTAAAGATACAGTCTGCCAAAACTCACGTAAGAAAACATAGGCAATCTGAATAGGCCTATATCAATTAAAGTAATTGAATCAATAACTAATACCCTTCTAAAACAGAAAGCACCAGACCCCGATGTGTTCACTGGTGAATTCTACCAAATATTTAAGAAAGAAATAATAGCAATTTTCTACAACCTCTTCAAGAAAATAAAAGCAGAGAGAATAGTTTCTAACTCATTCTTATGAGGCCAGAATCACCCTTATACCAAAACCAGACAAAGACATTACAAAACAAGAAAATTACAACCAATATCTCTCTTAAACATAGATGTGAAAATCCTGAACAAAATATTAGTGAACAGAATCCAACAATATATAAAAATGATTATACACCATGGCCAAGTGTGATTTACCTCAGGCATGCAAGGCTGGTTTGAAATTTTAAAATCAATTAATGTAATTCATCATATCAACAAGCTAAAAAAGAAAAATCACATGATTATATCAATAAACAGAAAAAAGCATTTGATAAAATCAAGCAGCCATTCATGATAAAAACTCTCAGTAAACTAAAAATAGAGAGGAACTTCCTCAACTTGATAAAGAGAATCTATGAAAACCTACAAATAACACCATCTCTTAGTGGTGAGAAATCAGAAGCTTTCCCACTAACATCAGGAACAAGGCAAGGTTAGGAAGACACAATGTTGTCAAGATTTTAGTTCTTCCAAAACAGAACAGAAAAACTCTTTGCAACCCAGACTGAGGCAAATATTTCTTAGATAAAACACAGAAAGCACAAACTACGAAAGGAAAAATAGATAAATTGAATTTCATCAAAAAAATCTGATGAGATCCTTTTGAAAGACACTGTGAAGAAAACAGAAAAACAAGACAGAGATTCAGGGAAAATATTTGCAAATCACCTGTCTGATAAAGGACTGGTATTCAAAATGTGCACGCAGAACTTCTACAACTCAGCGAAAAGAAAACAAAGAACCCGATGAAAGTGGGCAAAAGATCTACACAGGCACTTTACCAAAAATGAGAAATGAATACATAAGCACACAAAAAGTTGCTGAACATCGTTAGTTATTAGGCAAATGCAAATTACAGCCACGTTGAGTTACAACTAGACTCCTATAGAATAGTTTCAATTAAAAGAAGAAGAAAAAAATTACAGTAACAAGTGCCTGCAAAGATGGAAGGCAAGTGCAACTCTCATACGTTGCTAATGGGAGTGCAGAATCCATGCAGCCACTTTGGAAAAATAGCTTTGCAATTTCTGTAATAATGAGCAAATTAATGGGCTAGGATGAGTGTTCTGTAGTCATGCACACCAAGATTCATGAGAGGGATGTTTGCTCTTTAAATGAACTCCAATAAATCTTGTGTAAATAAAAAGTGATTTAAATATGAAAAATATATACATTTGTTTTGAAAACACAAGGCTATTTTAATAGGAATTTTAAAAAATACCCATAATATATTCAAATATCTTTTAAAGCCAATTTGTTGACATCTAATCCCATCTTAGTTTACTCTTCAGAGTAATTGTCCAAGAATTTTTTTCTTTAAACCCCAATGCATCACACTAGTGAGAAACCTTAACCAAAATGCAGAGCAGAAATTCCAGTGTAGAGATATCTAAAAATAATAGCCAACATTTATGATGATATGTGTCTGGCATTCTTGTATTTATTTTACATATAGTAACTCATTTATTTTTAACACCAACCCTGTTACTTGAGTTACTATTATTATAGCGTTTTTACATGTGGAGATTCTGAGGCAGAGGAGGTTAAGAAACTCCTCCAAAGTCAGAAAACTATTTAGAGATGAATCTAGAATTAAAACTCAGGAAGACTGACTCCCTAATCCACTAATTACGACTACTTGTTTCCTAGGTGCTTATATGATAACAACAATCACCACACTCTTTCCCTGTAGTCTACACAGACATTATTAGGAGTTGGTTACACAGGCAGGGAGAGGCTCTTTGGTTCAGACTGAGCTCTTTTGAGGCCCTGCGTCCCTGTCTCCATTAGGACATTTATGAGCAGCACTTGTGACCTGTTGATACTGTTCAGAACTTCAGAAGAATAGAACCATATCTCGTATCTAAGTTTTTGGAATTTTCCCCCTGACTTCTCCACATCTCTAACCCTTTTCAGCTAATGTCCTCCCCCAGCAGTGACAGTATTAGCAGGTAGTAAGAAAGATCGTATTTCTTTTTTCCTTCTGCAGAATCAGTTTATCTCTGTCATCTTCCCCGGATAGATCAAGAAAAAACAATCCTTCCCTTTGGCTCTGATTCTCAGTCTTTCTTTCCATTAAGGATTCTTGTGATGACACTTATCTTCTGTCTCTTTAATTACTGCCTCTCTCTAAAATGTACTTTCAATGTGACTCTGCTGACATTTGCAACTGTCTTTATGAGTTTCCTCTCCTCTAGGGCCGAGCCTCGCAGTCTAAACCACTGCTCCCTTCCTCTCTGAACCCGTGCAGCTGGAACTGGCCTCCCTCAGGTAAAGCCCAGCGGTGCTTTCCAGTTTCGCACTCCTCGGCTTTCTCAGGAGGTGTGTTCACTCAGTACCACTGCCCCAACTATCGAACTAACACCGATCACGTCTTCCCTGCTGTTCTACCTCCCACTTTGTCTCCTGTGCTGCTCAAAGGACATACACTTCATCTGGCCATCCATCTCATTAATAAGATATTTATTTAACAAAATGTACTTTCCCCCTCTTTTCAAATATTTGTCTAAGGCAAAATTTTTAAATCAGCAGGGATTATTTCCCTTCTTATCACATATATCATTAGTCACCTAACCTTGCTTATCTTTTCTTCACATTTTTTAAAGGACGTTTCTTCATCTCCATTGACTGCTGGACAATCTAGTCCTTCAAATCTTTATATTTAGATTATAATGTTGATATCTTTGTCTTACTGTCCCCCCATTCTAATTCACAGTGCACATTATAATTATTTTGTCATTTTATTTTCAATAGGTTCTTCCCAATGTTAAGAAACTATGGCATGTCTGTTGTCTACTCTTCAAACCCCAACTCTTCATCGTGTTTTTTTCAATCCTAGGAAACATCCTTTCCACCCTGTCCCTTGCTGCAGATGGGAACAAGGGCCCCGGCCTGGTTAATCGTGGGATCTCAACCATTCCTGAAAAACTAAGACCGGATGGAGAGTGGTCATCCGACCCAAACTGAGCCCGTCAGAACACGTCCATGAGATCATCTGTGAACTCGAAGGAGAGAAACACTCTTCATGAGCTATAAAAACAATTGGCCATATTTATTTCAATGAAGAATGCACACCAATGGGCATATTCAAAAGAGGGAAGGAAGAGACAATACAAGTTATGTTGTTCGAGCATATTGATCAAGGCATATATAATACCAAACCACTCTTGGACTTCTCAGTGACATAAAGCAGTACATTCAATTCTCGATTAAACTCTTTCTGTTGGGTTTCAGTCACTCACAACTGGAAGAGTGTATTTATCACACTCTGCCAATGTACCCATTATTTGGTTTATTGCTGCAAGGCCATATATAGATCCAGAGATAAAGAAGAATCGAACACCATATTCAGTTCAGTCAATTTGGAAGATGACCACCCCATGTTATGGTAAGTTATGTATGTCTAAGTTTGACAAGTACTTCAAGAGGAGTACAGACCGCCAAGGAACTACGGAGAGTAGACAGATTCATTCTATGTAGGTTGGGAAGATTTCCGGGTATAGGAACTTTTTGAACTGGACCTGCAGAGAGCAGTAAGCTGTCAATACTATTCTTCAGTTTGATATCAAACATGTTATTATTTTATTCACTCAGGTTCATTTCTGAGATTCTTTTCAATTTTGTTTATTAATCTAGATTTGATTATTACGAGGCCCAAGTTTATGACTAACTTTGTCTCCTTTCTGCTTTCTTTGATACTAGATTTTGTCATTTTGGTTACTTCATACATACAGACCACTTATCCTACTTATCCCATCAGACTAATTATAACCTTCTAGTGGCAAATATCATATTATCATCTCTTTAATATCTACTATAGCACTTAATACTGGCACAGAGTGCTTGAAAAACAATAAAGGAACATAGATGTCACGTTTTTGACAGTTTGATTAAATATCTCTACATGGTAGATCAACTTCATTTCTAAATTATCTTGAAGGCTTCCTGTTATTGTCAAGTGAGAAAACCTACTGGCTGGTAGAATTCCTTTCTCTTCCACGGAACTACTTCAAGCATGCAGAAAAAAGTAGATTAAATTGTGTGTGACGGACAGGTCTAAATTGAGACAACTTCTTTACCTGCTTCTGCCTCTGAGCTTTTAACTAGAATCTTGGGATTAAGATCATTAAATTACTTAGTTTATTGCAAAAATAAAATACTTGGAAGGAAGATGATAAAAACAGACAAAAGCTGAAGGGGTGTTAAAAATGAGACTGAGGTAGCAAGTGAACTAAAATAGTAGTAAAAACATGAGACATAGGAAATTATTTTGCTAGAGAACAGTAAGAAGATGTCAAAGCCATTAAAATACAAGAGTGTGAGGTCAAAGACTTGCCAGGTTGAAATTACAAAAAGCTAAAGACGGCTTTGCTGTGGGAGACACAACTGAAGGTCACATCCCTGAGATTAAATGTGCGGAAAATAGTTCTTTCCATGGAAAGGGTAATGCTAACCAAGGTGAGGCTAATCAATGTGTAACAGTAATTTCACAAATAGGATTACTGTGTAAAAATATGACCAGATAGAGCTACAGAAAAATTGTATCTTAGCACAGGGAAGACAGAACTGTCAGAGAAGGAAGGAAAAGTCAGCAGACAAATATCTGATGATTTAGATAAGGGCAGATTCGGGTTTTATGGGGCCTACGGCTTATACAATTTTGGGTACATGTTAAAAAACAACATTATGGATGCAAAATTTGGTGCAGCAGTGAGTATTTATTTAGAATTTAAAAAATCAAGTTACAAACTTACATAACATAACAAATATTACAAGATATCATAAAAATTACTTAAAATAGCTAATAATGTCCTGACACATCTGTAAAATGTCTTTTCTGCATTATTTGCTGCCTATTATTTAATTGCCTTCCCATGTGACAAAGATTTTTTATAATATTCTCTATACAGAAAATAGGAAGAGAATTAGTTTTTCCTTTAGTATCATTGACTGAAACATTTTTATTATTGATAGTTTTATAAAGTTTCTTTTTGCTACAAAACTTGGTTTGGTAATATTGCATAAATTATTAAGGTGGTGGTCAAATTTGGGAATCTTCCACCAAGTGTCTCACATGTATGAGCTGTTTATTACAAATGTAGCTGCTGTTTGCAGTACTGCTAGAGGTTTACAAATAAGAATTCTGATAAATTCTATCTTGCACAATTTCTATCAAAAAAAGAATGCACGGTGCTTTTATAATTGTATATGTTGCTTATGAACATATCCCTGACATGAGACAACTTCTCTTTTTACTAAGGATTGTGAAAACAGAACCCTTTTCTTATCATTTTATGTAGAGAATAATTAGAAAGAGCTCCCACAGGACAGCTTATAGTTCAAACATCTCAACTTCCTTTTTCTTTTGGCCATTCACATGTCTCTCTTTCACATTATGATACCAGCCTTCTATCATGATACAAACTATGGCTCTAGATGGCTAATAATGACTTAACTATATCCAGAAGTGACTGGGAACCAAAAAAGTATGTCCCACTGAACCCAAACTAAATGTATCCCCAACAGAACTGTCCCTTGTCAGTTTCCCCAAATGGGGGTTAGGGATTACACATATAAATTGGGAAGCGGGGGGATAAAATTCTGTCCACAATAGTTCAGAAAACATAGACGTACAGTTTAATGCATATCATAAGGCAAGCATACATGGAGCACCACCCAAGTGAAGACACGGAACACTGCTCTCATCGAAACACACCTTCTCAAACACAGAGCCCGAGGCGTCCCTTCCTCAAGCCAGATGTAACCACTTCTCTGACTTCTGTGTTATTTTCTTTATGGTTTTACCATTTATGTCTGTAGCTTTATACAACTTACGTACAGCTTGGCCTGCTTTTGAAATCTGCTTAATTGAGTGGTGCTCCTATATATTATTTTGGGTCTTGCTTTTTTACGCACATTTTTTGTGAGCTTTATTATAATTCACTTTGTTCATTTTTCTTCAAGGGCAAGATATGAAATATTTAGGCTTGAGGGTCATGGGAATCTCTGTCACCATTATTCAGTTCCACCACTGTACTATGAAAACAGCATAGACAATGTGTATATGGATAAACATAGTTGTGTCTGAATAAGTCTTTATTCACAACCACAGGCAGCAAGTGTGCAAGCTGCAGTTTGCTGACCTCTGGCCTATGAATCCTCTACACCTGGTATTGGTTATTTGTACATTCTTTCATCCATAATTGATCTCAACAAGTTTATTAATAATAATAGTATTTGAAAATAAAATTAACTTTTGAATTAGTTGACTCTTTGGCATAGATTTTCGAGATTAGCACTATGTTTCTTTCAGCAAATTGAAGATGTGATTTCGCTGTTTCCCCATTTCCATAGTTGCTGCTGAGAAGCCCATGATAAATCTAACTCAATATCCATTTCTTTGGCTGTGTTTAAGATGTTCTATTTGTCTTTGGTGTTCTGCACTTTTACTGGGATGTCTTTAGATATGGAATTTTAAAAAACTTATTTGCTAGAGATTTACTGGAATTCTTGAATGTCTTTTGCGGTGTCTGGATGTTTCTCAGTCACCATCTGCACACATCAACCACACCCTTTTCTCTCCTTTTCTTCAGGAGCTCCAGTTGAATACACGTTATATTTTCTCTTTTTATCTTACTCATCTCTCAACTTTTCTCCAGGGTTGCCATCTTTTCATTCTATACAATTCTGCTTACTATACAGTCTCTTCTGGCTTATTTTCCAGTTCATTTACTTGCTCCTCACTACGCCTTATTTGCTTTTAAATCCAACTGTTAAGCTCCTGTATTTCAAAGATTGTAATCTAATCTTAATTTCCAGAATTTCCATTTAGCAGTTTTTTAGTATCCTAGATTATATCAGTTTCCTCTTCTTGGCAGATACTACAAGTTTGTCTTTTCTTCTCTTTTTACACAGTGTAATCTATTTTTGTAATCTGTGTTTTATAATCTATGTCTGATAATTCTACCATTTAGAAATGTTGACAAATCTGTTAGTGCATTTGTTTGTGTTTTCTATGCTGCTTGCTCATGGTTTCCTTTTTCCTTATGTGCTTAGTTATATTATTTTCGAAAAATTTCTTGTGAGTGTTATTTGAGGCCTCAGATAAAGAAGCATTTATACAGAGGATGCCTAAGAGAACAATTTTTTCTTCAACACTTTAAATTAAATCCATGATCTAAAGGAGTTTTTTGGCCATTCAGGTTAGGAATGCAGGTTCAAATCTGTACAAGGGCCGGCTTCCATTTACAGCTACTCAGGGACAGTATGCCCTCTGTATTGCTCACCTGGAATGAAGGCAACTTCCCTAGAAATCCCCTGGAGTTTGAAGATGGAGGTGGGTTTATTTTTAGCTTATCGTTACTTTGAGAGGGTGGCTCCTTTGGACCCCAGCTTACTGTGCAAAGGTCGCTTCTTAGACTCCATAAGCAGGAGATGCCCGGGCTTTGGTTTCCTTCCTCCTGTGCCCTGAGACCATCTAGAGGAAAGCTCAAATGTTTTTTGGATGGAAAAATATGAGAATGGCCTTTGTCCTTTGTCAGTTCTCCAGATTCCTTCTTTCCCTCGATTTTATCCTTACAATTCCTTTCTGCTTGTCATAGTGTCAAAACTTTTAGGACTTAGAAAAAATGGAATCTATTATTTAGTCATTCTCAGTAGGAGAGTTGGTCCAAATAATTTAGACCACATTGTTAGAAAGGAGAGTTTAAAAACCCCTTAACAGAGCTTTTAGTATTTTCCTCCTTGTATTTAGGGTTTTTGGTAGAAATGAGCCTTGAATTTTTTCCCTGTGCTCAATTAGTAACCTATTGTGAACTGAGACTGCAAATGCTTAAATTGGAAACTTATCCATTATGGATTTGGTTATACTTTCAAAGCTCAGTACCTGAAGCTAGAATACAGGGAGAGTTTGTTTCTTGTGTTGCTATTTTTGCCCCGCAGCACTAGACCGGGGCTGGGGTAATGGCGATAGCAGTAAAAGTTCTGAAAAGTCTCATTGTCCTTCACATGGCTCTGCCTCTTGTATTGTGTCCAGTGCAAGTCCACTAGAGAAGCAGTTTTTCTGGGTTCCCCTGTCAAAGGACACCTGCTGCAGTATGTTTCCAAATCCTGAGAGGTGAGCCAGCCCCGCCATGCTCTTTTAAACTTGAGAGCATTGTTTATTTGGCACCAGGACAAGAGAACCATAGAGCTCAGGCTTTTTCGCCAGCTTGTAAGTATAAATGCAGTGATGTTAAATTTTACAATACAGATTGCTGTGATTCCAGTCCCCTCCTTCCGTATGGAGACCTCTGCCCGGGTTCTACTCCAGAGCTCCCAGTGTGCTGAGAAGCAGTGCCCTTGTGTCTTCCCCTTCTGGCTTCTCATCAAGCCACCACGGTGCCACCTCACAGCCAGTGGCCTGGACATCACTGGATGCCTGCCTCAGCAGGTACCACCAGCCTGCATTGATATGCACTGCTACGACAGCCACTTGGGTGGCCAGGCACTGTTCTAGGAAATCCTGCTCCATTGCAGGCATGTAAGATTTCTCACTGCATAAGTAAGACCAGGTTACAAGTTCAGACAAGGCTTTATGGAAATCTCAAAAATACAAGAAAGAAAGCATAACGAAGAATACACTAAAAATTCTTCTGGAAAAGGCTACTCTGAGACCACAGGTTCAGCTACATTCTAATGGACTCATACATTTTGCCTCTGTGTCTCTGTGTGTGAGTTTACCCTAACTCTATATAAGCCCCCACAGCTTTTCTACATTCTTCTGAGTCAGCGCCTCCCTCCTGGTCATTATTTCTGTCCTGAGATCTATGCCTTTCAACAGTGACTCCCACACTAGCAGGATTTCCTATACATCCCAGAGGCAATTTAATCAGAAGAAGCTGATCAGCCATCAGTATGTTCTGGATTATTTCTAATCAAACTGGCAGTACATTCCAGGTTGAATGCCGTGAATCTAGATCAGTACCCATTTCATGGCACGTCAAGCAGGGGGAGGTGAAGATTTTCCTGCATGTCCTTTCCGCAGTTTCCTGGTTGTTTCTGGACTCCCACCAGAAGTTGCTTGAACAAGAACACTCACATATCCACTGTCAGAGAAAACCAGAGCTAGACGGTAGTTAACATGATAAAAGCAAATTTTAATCAGGAACTAATGTACTAAGA
Organism: Cynocephalus volans; assembly: GCF_027409185.1. Classification (NCBI taxonomy): domain Eukaryota; kingdom Metazoa; phylum Chordata; class Mammalia; order Dermoptera; family Cynocephalidae; genus Cynocephalus; species Cynocephalus volans. Next base: position 2,739,073 of record NC_084474.1, on the reverse strand, counting down.
GAAAAGAGATTTCAGTATAAAACTAGGCTCAACACCAAATAAAACCTAATAATGTGGGAATTTATAGCTGAGGAGCAGGATGAAGAGTCAGTGGACAGAAGATCAGGGGTAAGAGGATTCTTGCTGAAGACAGGCCAAGGTGATTAGACATTGAGGGTGAAGGCTCTGGCTAACCTGAAGACTCTTGCTAAAATTGGGCTGGCCCTTAAGGGCAATGCCCAAATGCAGAGCCTAGTTGAAAAGGGCTCAGAGAAGCTCCTTTAGGGTTTGATCAAGGAGAAATACATTGCACTGTAAATCCATACTTGAAAATGAAGATTTTTCTAATGCAGTTGTTTTAAAACTATAGATTGCAATCCAGTGGTATTCTCAAAGTCAATATAATGAATAACCACAGACATTTTTAAAACATTAAACAAAATAGAAATAGAAATTATCAAAGACCTGTGTGCAATCAGGAAAATTGTCTTGTGAAACAGGCGTACGATTGTGTACCTGGTCACACAATATAACAAGCAAAATATGTAGTATTAGTCTCTATTTCTAGAGAAAAGAGAATGGTTTCCCACTTTTAAATAGCTTTTTCCCACCTCCAGCTTTGAACTTGTCAACATCTCCAAAAATTTTTGATTCAAACTTCAATCATGGAGCCCTAAATACATTATTTTACCCATCCCCCCACATATCTTTTTATGGGCTCATATCTTGATCCCCAATAATGTAAACTCCTTGAGGATACATCGTACCCTATTTAGGTTTACTTGATTTCCCATTAAGAAGGTACTTCATAAGTACAATGTATTAAGGCCATAACAGTGTGAGTGGGGGTCAAAAATTGAAATGCTGGCTGACATAATTGAGTGATTAATGAAATAAATGAATGGGCCAGTCCAGTTAAAAAGCTGTGGTGCCAAGGGTCCACTCCTAGCAGACAGATCCGTCCTTGTCCAGGCAGTGTTTGGTGCCATCCAGTGGCTACTGTCTGTCCCATTCTAACCGCTGGAGCCGGGTCTGGGCCCTGTGTGTTCCAGGATCGTGACAGGGATCGATCGGAGGAGTCTCCAGGTCAGCTGACACTGCTTCCCTGGCTGCTCCTGTGACAAGGGGAAAGAGAAAACTGGGAGTGCTCAGACCCAGCCTCTCCCTCCTGGCTGGACTTTGCGCTGTTTCCCCAGCGGACCTGCCACCACTGAAAGACTCCCGCAGTGGGTAGTCAGTCAGTTCAGGGAGACCCTCCCAAGGAACAGCGAGACCACGGCTTCGGATGCAAAAACAAGAGGTTTATTGAACACACAGGTACCCGGGCGACTCAGTCTTTCGAAAGACTGGCGCGCCGAGTGGAATTTCTGGGCTTATTTTATAGCAAAAAGCGCGGGTACAGAAGCGAGAAGCAAGGTAATTGGTTAGTTTAAATCAAGCCAGGGGTGAACTTCGGTCAAGTGGGAGTCCTTGAAACAGCTGAGGGGCACTCTTGAAACTTTAACTGACTTGTCTATTTCTGGGAACTATCCGCCCTTTGCCTCGGGCCGGGGCCCAGGTGCATAACCACAGATATCCTGTTTGACTCTGTTCCCCTTGTTTCTTAACTTGACTTTTTGGCTGTATTTTCCCTATACTGCGGCTAGCTTGAAAAGAAAAAAGAAAAACACTTCCTTCATTCCCCCATTTTTTCTTGTGGATCGCTCTAATCTTAGAGCGGAATTAAAGGTTATCTTCGTCATCTAAGGTTTGGTATTTTTGTCTAAGGACCAGAATTTTAACTGCACTTACCCTATCATTGATGAATTGGACTAGTCTATTGATGACGTAGGGCCCAAGGGTGAACAACAGAAGGAGGAGTAATAGGGGCCCGGCGATGGTTGACAGTAGGGTGGTCAACCAAGGGGAGTTATTTGATCTGGTTATAAGCATTTTCATAGTTTGAGTCAGGAGGCCTGACTCTTTTAGAGGCCGGTGCATCAATTTCTGGAATATCCCAAGTCTCGAGACCCGCCGCCAGGGCACATATATCAGGGGTAAGGGAGGGCCACCAAGTCCAAAGGGGGTGGACTTCTGTCTTGAACCAGACAACCTTTCCAGTTTGGGACAGTACCTGCCAGGTGAGGGTGTTGGGCTGGTTAGGGTTATTACTTGGTAGGCTTGCTCCGCCGCCGCCGAATGCGCAACTTAAGAGGATTATCAGTCCTCTCCAGCTCCCAGGATTCATCTGGTACGGAGGGTGGCGCAGGCTTGAGGTGAGAAGCATGTACCCAAGCTGCAATGCCGTCTACTTTTACCGCTGTTGGTGTGGTCAGTAGCACCAGGTACGGGCCTTTCCACCGAGGCTCAAGGCTGCCGGTCCGATGGCGCCTAACAAGCACTTGGTCTCCGACCTGGAACGGATGAGGGATGGCCACGGCACCTGGCTCGTATACCTCCTTGATCTGGTCCCAGATCTGGGTTTTTACAACTTCTAAAGCCTTTAAGTGAGTAAATAAGACAGGAAGAAAGTTATCATCGGGACCCAGTGTTCCTCCCAACTCAAGTATGGGGGGGGGTCCCCCGTGGAGGATTTCATAAGGAGTCAGACCAAGCTGGCCAGGGGTATTCCTGGCTCTGAACAGCGCTAAGGGAAGGAGGGCCACCCAGTCTTTTCCACCGGTCTCTAAGGCCAATTTAGTTAAGGTCTCTTTGATGGTTCTATTCATTCTCTCTACTTGACCTGAGCTCTGGGGCCTATACGCACAATGTAATTTCCAATTTATTCCCAGTTGTGTGGCCAGTCCCTGGCTTACCTGAGCAACAAAGGCTGGGCCATTATCTGACCCGATCACCTTAGGGATCCCGAAACGGGGCAGGATTTCTTCTAGTATCTTTTTACATACAGTCAGGGCCGTTTCAGTTTTGGTAGGGAAAGCTTCTACCCATCCAGAGAAAGTATCTACAAATACTAGCAGATACTTGTTTCTATACCGGCCAGGCTTTACCTCTGTAAAGTCTACTTCCCAGTATACGCCGGGTCGATCTCCCCGTTGTCTTTTTCCGGTCTCTCGGTAGGTGGTAGTCGCATTAGTCATGGCACAAGCCGGACACCGATTGGCGACTTCTTGAACGGTGGACCGGAGATTCGGGATGGAGAGGCTGGTGCGGCTCGTTAGTTGAAGGAGCTTTTCTGGTCCTAAGTGTGTTAGCTGATGTAACCGCTGAATGAATTCTTTTCCCTGGTCAGGAGTGAGCTCTCTTGGCTTGGTCCTAGCTTGAGCAGGCTCGATTGGCTCTTGAATCTTTATAGTTTCTGCTAGCACCCTGACCGACAGGGCGGCTTGTTTTGCAGCCTCGTCGGCCCTCCGGTTCCCGGCCGCCACAGGGTTATTTCCTCTCTGGTGGCCCGGGCAGTGGATAATGGCGACCTGCTTAGGGAGGTGAATGGCCTCTAGCAGAGCCAGAATTTCTTGTTTATTTTTAATGTCTTTTCCAGCAGAAGTGAGCAGTCCCCTCTGTTTATATATTGCCCCATGAATGTGAGCAGTGGCAAAAGCATACCTGCTGTCCGTGTAGATATTGATGTTTTTCCCTTCGGCTAAGCGTAATGCCTGCGTTAAGGCTATTAGCTCGGCCTTCTGGGCTGATGTCCCTTCTGGCAGGCTGCTTGCCCACACCGTCCGTTTTCCATCTACGATGGCGGCCCCTGCTCTCCGCTTACCTTCCACAATGAAGCTGCTACCGTCTGTATACCAGGCAGGCACTCCGGGCAATGGCTGGTCCTTCAGGTCCCGTCGAGTCCCAGCTTCTTCAGCAAGGATTTCTGAGCATTGGTGTACTGGGGTGGATTCTGACTCGACTGGTAGTAGGGTAGCTGGGTTCAGGACAGCAGGGGGCGCGAAAGATATCCTTTCGTTTAGCAGCAAACTCTGGTAATGAGTCATTCTGGCATTGGTCATCCACCGATTGGGGGGCTGCCGCACAATACTTTCGAGGCTGTGGGAAGCAATCACAGTCACATTTTGCCCCAAGGTTAACTTATCAGCGTCTTTGAGGAGGAGTGCCACTGCAGCAACCGCTTTTAGGCAGGTTGGCCACCCACTGGCCACTGGATCCAGTTTTTTTGATAGATAAGCTACTGGCCGTCGCCATGGTCCTAGGGTCTGAGTAAGCACTCCTCGGGCTACACCGGCTCTTTCATCTACGTATAGAGTAAATGGTTTGGTGAGGTCTAGGAGAGCCAAAGCGGGGGCAGACAGCAAGGCTTCTTTTATGTGGTCGAAAGCCTTTTGATGCTTTTCAGTCCAGGTAAAAGGAATGTTTTCCCTTGTCAGAGGGTACAAGGGTGCAGCCAGGGAAGCAAACCCAGGAATCCAGAGCCTGCAGAATCCGGCAGTGCCCAGAAATTCGCGGACCTGCCTGGGGGTTGTGGGAGTGGGGATCTTCATAACTGTAGCTTTCCGGGCCGCGGTCAGCCATCTTTTTCCCTCTTTGAGCAGGTACCCCAAATAGGTGACCTCCTTCTGGCATAACTGGGCCTTTTTAGCTGATACCCGGTACCCCAACTTACTCAGTTCCTGCAAGAGCTTCTGTGTCCCTTTTTTGCAGCCTTCATATGTGGGAGCCGCCACCAGGAGGTCGTCCACATATTGGAGTAATGTGACCTGGGGGTTGAGAGCCCTAAAAGGAGCTAAATCTCGGTGGAGGGCCTCGTCGAAGAGAGTGGGAGAGTTTTTGAACCCCTGTGGCAGCCGTGTCCAGGTCAGCTGACCTGTGTTACCTTTTTCTGGGTCTCTCCACTCGAACGCGAACAGTGGCTGGCTGTTGGGGTGTAGTTTGAGGCAAAAAAAGGCATCCTTGAGATCCAGGACTGAGTACCAAGTGTGACTAGGCGGAAGGGAACTCAGGAGGCTGTATGGATTTGGGACCGTGGGATGAATGTCTTGCACCCTTTTGTTAATTTCTCTCAAGTCTTGGACTGGCCGATAGTCATTGGTCCCTGGCTTTTTTTACTGGTAGCAGAGGGGTGTTCCAGGGCGATTGGCAGGGCACTAAGACCCCTAGGTCTAAGAACCTTTGGATGTGGGGTCTGATGCCTTCCCGGGCTTCTTTAGTCATTGGATACTGTCGGACGGCCACCGGTGAGGCACCTGATTTCAGCTCTACTACTACTGGTGGGACGTTATTGGCCAGTCCCATACCTGTCTTTTCTGCCCATACGGTGGGAAAAAGTTGGAGCCAGGATGGGTCGATGGAGGGAGAGGCCGGCTTTTCATACAGCCGGTATTCTTCTTCTAGGTTTAGGACCAAGCACATGGTAGAGTGATCTCCCCATGTTACTTGTGGGCCCTCTGTAGAAAACTGGATTTGAGCTTTTAGTTTGGTCAGGATGTCCCGGCCCAACAGAGGAGTAGGGCACTCAGGTATGACCAAAAAGGAATGGGTCACTTGCTTATGTCCGACCCTTAAAAGTCTTTGTGTGGTCCAGGGGTAGACTTTGCTGCCGGTTGCTCCTACTACGACTGTCCGCCTGGACCCTACCTTCCCCATGGGTTGGGTCAACACCGAATGTTCAGCCCCGGTATCGACCAGAAACTCGATGGGGGTCCCCTCCACTGTCAATGTTACCCTAGGTTCGGGGAGGGGGTCCGAACCTTGACTCCCCTAGTCGTCTAGGGATAGAACCCTGGCTTTTTTGTCGTTTTTTTTTTTTCGGGGGCATTCCCTTGCCCAGTGGCCTTTCTCTTTGCAGTAGGCGCACTGGTCCCTGTCGAGGGGAGGCCTTTTGTCCCTAGGTGTCGGTCTTGCCCGGTTGCTCAGGGTCCCTTTCTGCTTATCTGTAAACCTTTTATCACTTACTACTGTGGCCAAAATCCTAGTTAAATTTTTTTCTTGGCGTTTATCACGCCGCCTCTCTCTCTCTTCTGTCTCTTTTTTTTCTCTTTCCTGTCTTTCTTCTTCTGTTTCTCTCTTGTGGTACACCTTTTCTGCCTCCTTTACTAAGTCTTGTAAGGAAAAGTCTTGGAGCCCCTCTAGTCTTTGTAACTTTTTCTTGATATCTGGGGCTGACTGGCCGATAAAGGCCATGGCAACTGCCGCCTGCTGTCCCTCAGAAGAGGGGTCAAACGGAGTGTATCTCCTATATGCCTCCATTAGGCGTTCCAAGAAAACCGAGGGGGGTTCTACTGGTCCCTGCAAGACCTCTCTTACCTTAGCCAAATTGGTGGGGCGCCGGGCTGCCCCTTTGAGACCTGCCACTAGAGTCCGGCGGTAGACCAGAAGACGCTCCCTACCTTCGGCCGTGTTGTAATCCCATTGAGGTCGATTGAGGGGGAAGGCCTCATTAATGAGGTTCTCGAGTTGTGTAGGGGCCCCGTTGTCCCCGAGAACGTTCTTGCGGGCCTCCAGAAGAATCCTTTCTCGCTCTTCAGTGGTGAAGAGGATCTGGAGTAGCTGTTGGCAATCGTCCCAAGTGGGCTGATGAGAAAACATAAGAGACTCAAGGAGTCCCGTGAGTCCTGCTGGATTTTCAGAAAAAGAAGGATGGTTAGATTTCCAATTATAAAGATCTGCTGAGGAAAAAGGCCAATATTGTAGAGGAACTAGGCCGTTGGGCTCGGCTGGGGGTCCTATGGCTCGGAGGGGTAAAATCACAGTGGAGTCAGGACCTGAGTCGTCTGCCGGACTGCGGGCACGGCGACTCCTGGTCCTAGCGGCTGGTCCCTCAGGATCGGAACTATCGGGCGCCTGGCCCGGCACCGGTCCGATCGCCTGAGGGGCCAGAGGAGGCGGCAGGGCCGCCGGGTAGGGCGGGGGCTCAGAGAGAAGGAGCGAGTCGTCTGGTGTCGGGAGGACGGGGGGTTGGGGAGGGGCGGAAGGCTTCCTTGTAGGTGGCCTTTGAGTATTTTCTGATCCCGAAACAACAGCGACTTTGCTGGAGGGTGGCACCCAGGGAGGGGGATTCTGGGCGAGGTCTTGCCATACCACGACATAGGCAACCTGGTCCGGGTGTCCTCCGGTCTCCTGAAAAACAATCTTTTTAACTGCAAAAATGACAGTAAGATCAAAGGTTCCCTCTGGCGGCCAACCTACGCCGAATGTGGGCCACTCAGACGAACAGAAAGTCTGCCATTTTCCTTTTTTGATCTCCATGGACAGATTGTGAGCCCTGGCTTTGACATCTTTCCAATGATCTAGAGTAAGGGAGAGGGGCGTAAGGGCACCTTGCCCCATCTCGAAAATTTCCAATAGGGGAACGACGACGCAAAGACCTATCACAACTAAGACAAAAAGAAACCAGAAACGGCGACGAGACCGAGTGCCGTAGAAATAGAAGAAAGAGTCCGATGGCAGAGCGCGCCTCCCGAGACGCGGTGAGACCAAAACACAATAATCCTCTGCCAAGGGGTCCACCAGGCGTCCCTGGTCCTCCCCTGATCCTGGGACGTCTCCCAGGATTGCCGGGTGGCGAGCCCCCGAACACGTCTGTTCGCTACCCGCACTTCGCTCCCAGAGCGACTAACCCGGAACAAACTGAAACCAAAATGCGCGCGCTCAGAAAAGACAGTCGAAATCACTGAGTCAGACACAGAGACGAGACACAGAAACGAGACACAGAACGACTGCTGGCCAGCTTACCTCCCGTTGGTGGGTCGGTGGTCCCTGGGTGGGGGTCTCCGATCCCGGACGAGCCCCCAAATGAAAGACTCCCGCAGTGGGTAGTCAGTCAGTTCAGGGAGACCCTCCCAAGGAACAGCGAGACCACGGCTTCGGATGCAAAAACAAGAGGTTTATTGAACACACAGGTACCCGGGCGACTCAGTCTTTCGAAAGACTGGCGCGCCGAGTGGAATTTCTGGGCTTATTTTATAGCAAAAAGCGCGGGTACAGAAGCGAGAAGCAAGGTAATTGGTTAGTTTAAATCAAGCCAGGGGTGAACTTCGGTCAAGTGGGAGTCCTTGAAACAGCTGAGGGGCACTCTTGAAACTTTAACTGACTTGTCTATTTCTGGGAACTATCCGCCCTTTGCCTCGGGCCGGGGCCCAGGTGCATAACCACAGATATCCTGTTTGACTCTGTTCCCCTTGTTTCTTAACTTGACTTTTTGGCTGTATTTTCCCTATACTGCGGCTAGCTTGAAAAGAAAAAAGAAAAACACTTCCTTCACCACCATCACCCTGCACTGTGGGAGAAAGTAGTTGCCAGAGGAACAAAGCTGATTCCGCTTTATTTTAATTCTTGGTAATGGTGGAGTTTTATTTCAGAAGGAGAGAGCAGGACTGTGGTTACCAGAAGCAGGAAAGGGGAAGGGAGAGGGGAGATAGTGAGAAATTGGTTAATGGACACAGAACAGCTAGTTAAGAAAGGCCAGTCCTGTGGTGCACTGTTAACCGAGGCATCTGTAATTAACAGTAATTTACTGCATGTTACCAAATGACTAGAAGAGAGGAGAAAGAACGTCCTTATCACAAATACATAACTGTGTTCTGTAACGATGACTACGCTAATTATCCTGATCTGATCACCACACGCTGTACAGATATCGATATTAACTCTGTACTCCATAAATGTGTATAATCAGTTATGTTGCAATTAAAAACTGGAGTTTCACGGTTGTTGGAGAGGAAGGAACATCTTTTCCCCTCTACTCTTCTGGGTTCTCCAGTTGGGGCCCCTCTAAGTTAACCTAGCAATACATAGATCAACAAGACAAAAGCATATGAATATATTTAATTTGAGTTTTGTGCGGCATGGGCAATGCGGGAACAAAGACCTGGAGAAGCGGTTCGCCCCGAGTGTTTTTATGCTGGGTTGACGTGGAGTGGAACGTCGGGGAAACGCGACAGGACGCAGGGTGTGAGCTGGGGCTGGGCGAGGCCTGTCCCCTCCGACGCCCCTCAGCACCCCCTCGGCACCCTCCTCGGCACCCCCCTCGGCACCCCCCTCAACACCCCCCTCTGCACGCCCCTCAACACCCCCCTCGGCACCCTCCTCGGCACCCCCCTCGGCACCCTCCTCAACACCCCCCTCTGCACGCCCCTCAACACCCCCCTCGGCACCCTCCTCGGCACCCCCCTCAACACCCCCCTCTGCACGCCCCACAACACCCCCCGCGGCACCCCCCTCGGCACCCCCCTCTGCACGCCCCTCAACACCCCCCTCGGCACCCGTCTTGGCACCCCCCTCTGCAAGCCCCTCAACACCCCCCTCGGCACCCCCCTCGGCACCCTCCTCGGCACCCCCCTCAACACCCCCTTCTGCACGCCCCTCAACACCCCCTCGGCACCCCCCTCGGCACCTCCCTCGGCACCCTCCTCGGCACCCTCCTCGGCACCCTCCTCGGCACCCTCCTCGGCACCCCCCTCGGCACCCTCCTCGGCACCCCCCTCGGCACCCCCCTCGGCACCCTCCTCGGCACCCCCCTCGGCACCCCCCTAGGCACCCTCCTCGGCACCCTCCTCAACACCCCCCTCTGCACGCCCTTCAACACCCCCCTCTGCACGCCCCTCAACACCCCCCTCGGCACCCTCCTCGGCACACCCCTTAACACCCCCCTCGGCACCCCCCTCTGCACGCCCCTCGGCACCCCCCTCGGCACCCCCCTCGGCCCCCCCCTCTGCACGCCCCTCAACACCCCCCTCGGCACCCGCCTCGGCACCCCCCTCGGCACCCTCCTCGGCACCCCCCTCAACACCCCCCTCGGCACCCCCTTCGGCACCCCCCTCGGCACGCCCCTCAACACCCCCTTCTGCACGCCCCTCAACACCCCCCTCGGCACCCCCCTCTGCACGCCCCTCAACACCCCCCTCGGCACCCCCCTCTGCACGCCCCTCAACACCCCCCTCGGCACCCCCTCGGCACCCCCCTCGGCACCCCCCTCGGCCCCCCCCTCGACATCCCCCTCGACATCCCCCTCGGCACCCTCCTCGGCACCCCCCTCGGCACCCTCCTCGGCACCCCTCTGTACTGGGGTGAGCCTTCTCCTTTCCTCTCTCACCACATTCTCACGCGTGCGTCGGGCGCAAGGGCAGGTCACAGAGTCCTCCCCGCACCTGCCATGTCTCAAATCCCTGCGGCTTAAGACATTCAACACGGCAAGTGCCTTGTTTGGGGTTATCACGCTCCGAACCCAATTCCAGCCGTGTGGTCAATTTTTAAGAAAATATGGGCTTAGAAGCAGAAATTTTATCCAAAAAGACTATCGCAAGGGGCAGGGGGAGAGGTGACGGCAGCGGGGGGAGGGGGTCCCCCAGCAGGCGCTCGGGCGTGGGAAGGAGCGTGTTCCTTTAGAGAGAGGAGCAGGCACAGCTGGAAACAACCCGGTGCGAGTGCAGCCCGGTCGCGGGCCCGCAGCAGCTCCGAGGCCTGCCCGTCTGCGGGGTCGGTGGCCGCGGGCTCCCGCCAGGGGGAGGCCGGTCTCGGGGCTCGGGAGCCGGGGTGCGCAGGCACGTTGTGGCCGGGGGTGGGTGGGGACCTGTGGCCAGGAACAGGAATTCAGAACGTTAGACAAGAGGGGGACCAGGAGTCTTAAGTCCTATGGAAACGGCGGTTCTTTGCAGTAGCCGTTGTCTGGAAGGTAAAGCGTGAGGGGTTTTAAGCTTCGCTTCTTCCCAGGCAGGGCTCAGGTAAAGCTCAGTCCTGTCAGTGTTGATGATGACACCTGAGCAGAGGAAGAAGCAGGTCCCCCGAGTATCCGGGGGCGGGGGCTGTGCAGAAATGGGGTCCAGCGGAGGCCACCTGCGCCTGGGGACCCCTGGTCTGAGCGGTCGCTCCCGCCCTCTGAGCTTGGCAGCGTTTCTCCGTCGGTATCAACGTCAGGAATCCCTCGTGGGAAACATATAAACGGTATTCAGTGTGTTCCTCTGCAAACAGAGCAGGTTCTACCAGTGTCACCTGATGAAACCATCAATCACGGTAACCTTGTCCCAGGACAGAAGTGGTTTCAAACTGAGTCTCAAGCAAGAGAATTTTGTCTAAGCAACTTATTTAAGGTGGTTTATTTAATCATTACCACATTTTAAGATTATTTTACAAATTGCTTGTTCTCATAAATCAGACAGGCAGTAAAAAGTTTCTCTAAAACACATCTGAGCAACGGTGTGAATTGCTTAAGAGAAATGTGAACTATGGGGTAGGGAGGATAAGAAAAGTGTTGGCTGGGAACATAATTATTTTAAGAAATGCAGATAAGAAATATTATCTGTAAATATTTTAAAAGTACTGTCAGAATCTGTGAGAAAAAACTTTGAGTAAATTTTTTGACATTTTCATACATATGCTGCTTGAATTACCACCAAGCTATACAGCCAATTTATCAAAATTTAAGAAAGCCTCTGCCTCTAGGACTGCAGAAACATCGATGTTCACTTTTTTTCTTTTTTTTCCAGCCTTCTTTCCTTCGCTTTTCTCCTCCTAAGTTCGCTATGCAAGTCAAGCTCTCAAAATTTATTTCTAAAAATGTTTGCCTTAAATATAGAAAGCTGCATGTTTTATTAGTAATGAGATTTTAACTAATGACAGAAATAAGGCCACTAGGGGGGTCAGAGAAGATAATTTAGAGAACATGCGCCTGCTTATGAGTCAGTCTGCGGTGTAAGCAAATGGAAAGAGCAATTAATAGAAAAAGGAGGCCCTGAGCTTACATGAAAACGAGAATTTAAATCCTGAATTAATGAAAATGATCTAAGGTGAGGGAGAGAATTTTTTCTATCTCCCAACTATGGTGTGTGTGTGAGGAGTGTGAAAGGCTACTCTGTGAGTAAAGGAACCTGCTATGACAGAAACGAGCTGAGTTACACGAGTTTGCAGCAAGGGAGAATAAGGCAGGCAGTCTGCTCTCTTAGGGGAACTGGGTGCGTGGTTTCCGTTACTTATTGGCCCTTGCCTAAGAAGGTTTTAGGGTAGGATCTGGGGAGCAGGTTGACTGATTTCTCAACGTCAGAGTGGAGCAAGCGAGGCAAAATTCTGAGCAAGGAAGAAAGCAGAGTGCAAGTCACAAGACCCTCGTGGTTGTAATTGTGTAGCTGCAGGAGGTGGTGGTTTGGATTCTCAAAAATTATAATATATACCACCTTGAAGTTTAAGGACAAAAATCAGAATCCATTTCAGTATGTATGTCCCCTGTTTGAACATTTTTCCCCACGTGCAGAGGTAGGGTGAGTTTTTGACCAGAAGGTCCTCCCATAGCTAATGCACCAGCTCCCATCAGCCTGCCTTGAGCGACTGGAATCACCTGCATTTTACTTGTGACTTCACGCAGCACACCTAAGTGGCTGAAAAGCAAAATCCGAGGACTTGGTAAGACAAACTGCTTACTTTCTGGACCATCAATAAAACAGTCAATGAAATAAAAGGCATAGTGGGGAAGAAAGCTGACATTAGTCTTGCTAACAAGTGAAGGATTCTGCCGAGATGCCAGAGCTTTGAGAATTTCTAGGTAGAGGATGGATGGGAAGAAATTGAGAGAGCTCACTGAGGGCTGACTTCCAGCAACCTCTGAATAAAAAGACGTGTCCGCAGAAAGCATGTCAAAGAGTGCTTGAAAAAAATCCCCCTAAACCTTTTGACTTGAAGAGCCCGGGTCCAGGGGTGAGGACTGGCTCTCAGACCACTGCGGAGTGTGTTTGTTAAATATTTATTTCCTAGTGCAGAGCAGCAGCACGTGGAAATTGTGGTTCTCTTAGAGGCTAAAGCAAACAGGAAAACAGCTAAATGTTGGAAGCTTAGCCCCATCAGTGCAGGTAGCAGTCTAGGAAGCCTTGGTTTCAAACATCAGAAACCAACTCTCAACAATTGAAGCAAAATATAAAATTAGTAGGATATTAGGTAGCTTATAGAATCACTGGGAATACTGAAGAACCATGCTGTGTTTGAATGTGTCCCCCAAAAAGCATGTGTTGGAAACTTAATCCACAGTGCAACAGCTTCCAGAACTGTGCAGCAATCAATTTCTGCTCGTTATAAATTACCCAGCCTCAGGAATACTGTCACAGCAGCACAAAACAGACTAAGACAAACTGGGATTATGAAACAGGCAGGAACCTTGTTAGGCAGCAACACTGGCACAGAAGTTTGTACCATGGTTACAGCCTCTAGCAGCTACTCCCAGATCTGCCACATCAGTGACCTGTGGAAATAGTGAGTTGCTGTTTCTTAACTTCCAGAAAGTATTTCTCTCAGTCCTTGGTCTTTATGCTTTGACTAATGATTCAAGGGCCCAGGGAATCATGAGTTAAACTTAAAAAGTCACAAATGGGAAATTTATGACATAAAAGGATTGGTGGTGAGAATCAAAACCAGTTAAACATAGCATTAAATACAATTTTGTAAAAAGTCATGCAGCAGTATGAATGGAATATATAAAATATGATTATTTGAATATAACATATATAATATAAATGATTAACAATCCACAATAATAATGACTAATGGCCCAATTTATGGGGAAAAAATTCAAAAGTTGGTGGGGTGAAAGAAAAAGTGTGCTAATTTCTTTATGTAATAAATATTCTGTATATAATGTTTATATAACAAAATGTTACCTTAGTACTGTGAATGCTACAGACAATAACCTTTTAAAAAGTGCCCATGGCACATTTAAAAAGAGGGATCATATATTAGATCTCTATTAGTAAGGATTTATTTCAAGAAACTTAAAATGTCCCTACAGAGACACTGAGAGGTTTTATTTAGTTTCTGCTTTTGTTTTTGTTTTTCTTGTATAGCAAGAAGATCAGATGAAAAAATAATTAATGCTGGTTTAAAAGCTCAAAATCACAATAGATTTTTTTCTGTGATTTCTTCGCCCTTCCTGTGGGGTTTTGAGAGGATGCTATTGCTGTGTCTTAACCTCTGTGCTCAAGACAAGAAAGAAGGGGTGGATGGATTTTTCAGTCACATAAAATCTTTACCAGGAAACACAGCAGATTGCCACTGGAAACATGTTTGTCACAGCTGAGATGTGGCAAGGGAAGAGGGATACATGTCGGGTCAGTTAAGCAATATTGTTTACTGACAATAAGATCAAGGAAAAGACTCATTAAATTTTTAAAAACCAAAATTGTGCAAAACACATTTTGCAACACTGTATCATCAAAGTGGAAGTTAAAAAAATAACAAATGAAAGAAAACAATTTTTTTCCAGTTATTGAAAATTAAGAAAACTTTCCTTTCTCTTTGCTCAAAGAGATAGTCAATTCTTGGTATGCAAATGCTTTAGAAAGTCATAATGATTTATGGTAAATTACTAGCACTATGTTCAGCTGAACCCTTTAAGGTCTTAATTATGTCACTAATAGGCAGAATAGTTGGAAAATAAACAACTGATTTTAAACTTTAGGTAATTTTTATATGCAAAATAATCAAGGGTATGAAATTTACAGATAGAAGAATTATGTTTCAGAAAAGAGAAACACGATAGAATTGATAGAGATACTGAAACTTATTTATTAAAAAAATCAATATAATAGGCAAACATCTGGCATTATGATTATGTCACAATCTAAAAAAAAAGAGAAAAAATAAACACACCAAATTTCATAACAAAAAGCTATAAACTTGTGGTTATGTATGTCAAATTGAAAAGCTGTTGTACGGGACGGCCCTGTGGCTCACTCGGGAGAGTGCGGCGCTGGGAGCTCTGAGGCCGAGGGTTCGGATCCTGCATAGGGATGGCCGGTGCGCTCACTGGCTGAGTGTGCTGCAGACCACACCGTGACGAGGGTTGTGATCCCCTTACCGGAAGGAGAGTAGGGGGGGTGGGGGGGTGAGGGGGTGAGGAGTGGGGGGTTGGGGGGGGGTGAGGGGTGGGGGTTTGGGGGGTGGGGGGGTGAGGGGGTGAGGGGTGGGGGGTTGGGGGGGGTGAGGGGGTGAGGGGTGGGGGTTTAGGGGGTGGGGGTTGCGGGGGTGGGGGTTTAGGGAGTGGGGGTTGCGGGGGTGGGGGGTTGGGGGGGTGGGGGGGTGATAAAAGAAAGAAAGAAAAACTGTTGTATCCCATTACCTTGAACATTCATGGAAATTTCAATACAATAATAAAAAGATGGTTAATCTGCATAAAGAAAAAGAGTAAGAATGCAGAAGATAGAATATTAATGTTGTCAACGATCATTTGGAAGCTGGGGGGGGGCTGGGGATAAAAGAAAGAAAGAAAAACTGTTGTATCCCATTTCCTTGAACATTCATGGAAATTTCAATAAAATAATAAAAAGATTGTTAATCTGCATAACGAAAAAGAGTAAGAATGCAGAAGATAGAATATTAATGTTATCAACCATGATTTGGAAGCTGGGGGGGGGGTGGGGGAGAAAAGAAAGAAAGAAAAAGTGTTGTATCCCATTTCCTGGAACATTCATGGAAATTTCAATAAAATAGTAAAAAGATTGTTAATCTGCATAAAGAAAAAGAGCAAGAATGCAGAAGATAGTATATTAATGTTGTCAAGCATGATTTGGAAGCTGGGGGTGGTGGGGGATAAAAGAAAGAAAGAAAAACTGTTGTATCCCATTTCCTTGAACATTCATGGAAATTTCAATAAAATAATAAAAAGATTGTTAATCTGCATAAAGAAAAAGTGTAAGAATGCAGAAGATAGAATATTAATGTTGTCAACCATGATTTGGTAGCTGGTGGGGGTTGGGGATAAAAGAAAGAAAGAAAAAGTGTTGTATCCCATTTCCTTGAACATTCATGGAAATTTCAATAAAATAATAAAAGGATTGTTAATCTGCATAGAGAAAAAGTGTAAGAATGCAGAAGACAGAATATTAATGTTGTCAACCATGATTTGGAAGGTGGGGGGGGTGGGGAATAAAAGAAATAGAAGAAAAACTGTTGTATCCCATTTCCTGGAACATTCATGGAAATTTCAATAAAATAATAAAAAGATTGTTAATCTACATAAAGGAAATGAGTAAGAATGTAGAAGATAGAATATTTGTGTTGTCATCCATGATTTGGAAGCTGGCGGGGGTGGGGGATAAAAGAAAGAAAGAAAAACTGTTGTATCCCATTAGCTTGAACATTCATAGAAATTTCATAAAATAATAAAAAGATTGTTAATCTGCATAAAGAAAAAGTGTAAGAATGCAGAAGATTGAATATTGATGTTGTGAAACATGATTTGGAAGCTGGGGGGTGGTAGGGGATAAAAGAATGAAAGAAAAACTGTTTTATCCCATTTCCTTGTACATTCACGGAAATTTCAATAAAATAAAAGATTGTTAATCTGCATAAAGAAAAAGAGTAAGAATGCAGAAGATAGAATATTAATGTTGTCAAACATGATTTGGAAGTTGGGGGGGGATAAAAGAATGAAAGAAAAACTGTTGTATCCCATTTCCATGAATATTCATGGAAATTTCAATAAAATAATAAAAAGACTGTTAATCTGCATGAAGAAAAAGTGAAAGACTCAGAAGATAGAATATTAATGTTGTCAACCATGATTTGGAAGCTGGGGGCGTTGGGGATGAAAGAAAGAAAGAAAAACTGTTGTATCCCATTTCCTTGAACATTCATGAAAATTTCAATAAAATACTAAAAAGATTGTGAATCTGCATAAAGAAAAAGGGTAAGAATGCAGAAGATTGAATATTAATGTTGTCAACCATGATTTGGAAGCTGGGGGGTGGTGGGGGATAAAAGAAAGAAAGAAAAACTGTTGTACCCCATTTCCTTGTACATTCACGGAAATTTCAATAAAATAATAAAAGATTGTTAATCTGCATAAAGAAAAAGAGAAAGAATGCAGAAGATAGAATATTAATGTTGTCAAACATGATTTGGAAGCTCGGGGGGCGTGGGGGATAAAAGAATGAAAGAAAAACTGTTGTATCCCATTTCCTTGAACATTCATGGAAATTTCAATAAAATAATAAAAAGATTGTTAATCTGCATGAAGAAAAAGTGAAAGAATGCAGAAGAGAGAATATTAATGTTGTCAACCATGATTTGGAAGCTGGGGGGGGTGGGGGAATAAAGAAAGTAAGAAAAACTGTTGTATCCCATTTCCTTGAACATTCATGGAAATTTCAACAAAATAATAAAAAGATTGTTAATCTGCATAAAGAAAAAGAGTAAGAATGCAGAAGATAGAATATTAATGTTGTCAAGCATGATTTGGAAGATGGGGGTGTCGGGGGATGAAAGAAAGAAAGAAAAAGTGTTGTATCCCATTTCCTTGAACATTCATGGAAATTTCAATAAAATAATAAAAAGATTGTTAATCTGCATAAAGAAAAAGAATAAGAATGCAGAAGATAGAATATTAATGTTGTCAACCATGATTTGGAAGCTAGGGGGGGTGGGGGATAAAAGAAAGAAAGAACAACTGTTTTATTCCATTTCCCTTAACATTCATGGAAATTTAAATAAAATCATGAAAAGATTGTTAATCTGCATAACGGAAAAGAGTAAGAATGCAGAAGATAGAATATTAATGTTGTCAACCATGATTAGGAAGCTGGGGGGGGTGGGGGAATAAAGAAAGTAAGAAAAACTGTTGTAACCCATTTCCTTGAACATTCATGGAAATTTCAACAAAATAATAAAAAGATTGTTAATCTGCATAAAGAAAAAGAGTAAGAATGCAGAAGATAGAACATTAATGTAGTCAACCATGATTTGTAAGCTGGGGGGCGTGGGGGATAAAAGAAAGAAAGAAAAACTGTTGTATCCCATTTCCTTGAACATTCATGGAAATTTAAATAAAATAATAAAACGATTGTGAATCTGCATAAAGAAAAAGAGTAAGAATGCAGAAGATAGAATATTAAAGTTGTCAACCATGATTTGGAAGCTGTGGGGGGGGGATAAAAGAAAGAAAGAAAAACTGTTGTATCCCATTTCCGTGAACATTCATGGAAATTTTAATAAAACAATAAAAAGATTGTTAATCTGCATAAAGAAAAAGAGTAAGAATGCAGAAGATAGAATATTAATGTTGTCAACCATGATTTGGTAGCTGGTGGGGGTTGGGGATAGAAGAAAGAAAGAAAAAGTGTTGTATCCCATTTCCTTGAACATTCATGGAATTTTAAATAAAATAATAAAAGGATTGTTAATCTGCATAGAGAAAAAGTGTAAGAATGCAGAAGACAGAATATTAATGTCAACCATGATTTGGAAGGTGGGGGCCGTGGGGAATAAAAGAAATAGAAGAAAAACTGTTGTATCCCATTTCCTGGAACATTCATGGAAATTTCAATAAAATAATAAAAAGATTGTTAATCTACATAAAGGAAATGAGTAAGAATGTAGAAGATAGAATATTTGTGCTGTCATCCATGATTTGGAAGCTGGCGGGGGTGGGGGATAAAAGAAAGAAAGAAAAACTGTTGTATCCCATTAGCTTGAACATTCATAGAAATTTCATAAAATAATAAAAAGATTGTTAATCTGCATAAAGAAAAAGTGTAAGAATGCAGAAGATTGAATATTGATGTTGTCAAACATGATTTGGAAGCTGGGGGGTGGTAGGGGATAAAAGAAAGAAAGAAAAACTGTTTTATCCCATTTCCTTGTACATTCACGGAAATTTCAATAAAATAATAAAAGATTGTTAATCTGCATAAAGAAAAAGAGTAAGAATGCAGAAGATAGGATATTAATGTTGTCAAACATGATTTGGAAGCTGGGGGGGGGATGAAAGAATGAAAGAAAAACTGTTGTATCCCATTTCCATGAATATTCATGGAAATTTCAATAAAATAATAAAAAGACTGTTAATCTGCATAAAGAAAAAGTGAAAGACTCAGAAGATAGAATATTAATGTTGTCAACCATGATTTGGAAGCTGGGGGCGTGGGGGATAAAAGAATGAAAGAAAAACTGTTGTATCCCATTTCCTTGAACAGTCATGGAAATTTCAATAAAATACTAAAAAGATTGTTAATCTGCATAAAGAAAAGGTGTAAGAATGCAGGAGATAGAATATTAATGTTGTCAACCATGATTTGGAAGCTGGTGGGGGTGGGGGATGAAAGAAAGAATAAAACTGTTGTATCCCATTTCCTTGAATATTCATGGAAATTTCAATAAAATAATAAAAAGATTGTTAATCTGCATAAAGAAAAAGAGTAAGAATGCAGAAGATAGAATATTAATGGTGTCAAGCATGATTTGAAAGCTGGGGTGGTGGGGGATTAAAGAAAGAAAGAAAAACTGCTGTATCCCATTTCCTTGAACATTCATGGGAATTTCAATAAAATAATAAAAAGATTGTTAATCTGAATAAAGAAAAAGAGTAAGAATGCAGAAGATAGAATATTAATGTTGTCAACCATGATTTGGAAGCTAGGGGGGTGGGGGATAAAAGAAAGAAAGAAAAACTTTTGTATCCCATTTCCTTTAACATTCATGGAAATTTAAATAAAATCATGAAAAGATTGTTAATCTGCATAAAGAAAAAGAGTAAGAATGCAGAAGATAGAATATTAATGTTGTCAAATAAGATTTGGAAGCTGGTGGGGTGGAGGATAAAAGAAAGAGAGAAAAACTGTTGTATCCCATTTCCTTCAACATTCATGGAAATTTCAATATAATAGTAAAAAGATAGTTAATCTGCATAAAGAAAAAGAGTAAGAATGCAGAAGATAGAATATTAATGTTGTCAACCATGATTTGGAAGCTGGGGGGGTTGGGGGAATAAAGAAAGTAAGAAAAACTGTTGTATCCCATGTCCTTGAACATTCATGGAAATTTCAACAAAATAAGAAAAAGATTGTTAATCTGCATAAAGAAAAAGAGTAAGAATGCAGAAGATAGAATATTAATGTTGTCAAATATGATTTGGAAGCTGGGGGGGTGGAGGATAAAAGAGAGAGAGAAAAACTGTTGTATCCCATTTCCTTGAACATTCATGGAAATTTCAATATAATAGTAAAAAGATAGTTAATCTGCATAACGGAAAAGAGTAAGAATGCAGAAGATAGAATATTAATGTTGTCAACCATGATTTGGAAGCTGGGGGGGGGTGGGGGATAAAAGAAAGAAAGAAAAACTGTTGTATCCCATTTCCTTGAACATTCATGGAAATTTCAACAAAATAATAAAAAGATTGTTAATCTGCATAAAGAAAAAGAGCAAGAATGCAGAAGATAGAATATTAATGTTGTAAAATATGATTTGGAAGCTGGGGGGGTGGAGGATAAAAGAAAGAGAGAAAAACTGTTGTATCCCATTTCCTTGAACATTCATGGAAATTTCAACAAAATAATAAAAAGATTGTTAATCTGCAAAAAGAAAAAGAGTAAGAACGCAGAAGATAGAATATTAATGTTGTCAAATAAGATTTGGAAGCTGGTGGGGTGGAGGATAAAAGAAAGAGAGAAAAACTGTTGAATCCCATTTCCTTGAACATTCATGGAAATTTCAATATAATAGTAAAAAGATAGTTAATCTGCATAAAGAAAAAGAGTAAGAATGCAGAAGATAGAATATTAATGTTGTCAACCATGATTTGGAAGCTGGGGGGGTTGGGGGAATAAAGAAAGTAAGAAAAACTGTTGTATCCCATTTCCTGGAACATTCATGGAAATTTCAACAAAATAATAAAAAGATTGTTAATCTGCATAAAGAAAAAGAGTAAGAATGCAGAAGATAGTATATTAATGTTGTCAAATATGATTTGGAAGCGGGCAGGGGTGGGGGATAAAAGAAAGAAAGAAAAACTGTTGTATCCCATTAGCTTGAACATTCATAGAAATTTCATAAAATAATAAAAAGATTGTTAATCTGCATAAAGAAAAAGTGTAAGAATGCAGAAGATTGAATATTAATGTTGTCAAACATGATTTGGAAGTTGGGGGGGGATAAAAGAATGAAAGAAAAACTGTTGTATCCCATTTCCATGAATATTCACGGAAATGTCAATAAAATAATAAAAAGACCGTTAATCTGCATGAAGAAAAGGTGAAAGACTCAGAAGATAGAATATTAATGTTGTCAACCGTGATTTGGAAGCTGGGGGCGTTGGCGATGAAAGAAAGAAAGAAAAACTGTTGTATCCCATTTCCTTGAACATTCATGAAAATTTCAATAAAATACTAAAAAGATTGTGAATCTGCATAAAGAAAAAGGGTAAGAATGCAGAAGATTGAATATTAATGTTGTCAACCATGATTTGGAAGCTGGGGGGTGGTGGGGGATAAAAGAAAGAAAGAAAAACTGTTGTACCCCATTTCCTTGTACATTCACGGAAATTTCAATAAAATAATAAAAGATTGTTAATCTGCATAAAGAAAAAGAGAAAGAATTCAGAAGATAGAATATTAATGTTGTCAAACATGATTTGGAAGCAGGGGGGCGTGGGGGATAAAAGAATGAAAGAAAAAATGTTGTATCCCATTTCCTTGAACATTCATGGAAATTTCAATAAAATAATAAAAAGATTGTTAATCTGTATGAAGAAAAAGTGAAAGAATGCAGAAGAGAGAATTTTAATGTTGTCAACCATGATTTGGAAGCTGGGGGGGGGTGGGGGAATAAAGAAAGTAAGAAAAACTGTTGTATCCCATTTCCTTGAACTTTCAAGGAAATTTCAACAAAATAATAAAAAGATTGTTAATCTGCATAAAAAAAAGAGTAAGAATGCAGAAGATAGAATATTAATGTTGTCAAATATGATTTGGAAGCTGGGGGGGTGGAGAATAAAAGAAAGAGAGAAAAACTGTTGTATCCCATTTCCTTGAACATTCATGGAAATTTCAATATAATAGTAAAAAGATAGTTAATCTGCCTAAAGAAAAAGAGTAAGAATGCAGAAGATAGAATATTAATGTTGTCAACCATGATTTGGAAGCTGGGGGGGTTGGGGGAAGAAAGAAAGTAAGAAAAAGTGTTGTATCCCATTTCCTAGAACTTTCAAGGAAATTTCAACAAAATAATAAAAAGATTGTTAATCTGCATAAAGAAAAAGAGTAAGAATGTAGAAGATAGAATATTAATGTTGTCAAGCATGATTTGGAAGATGGGGGTGTCGGGGGATGAAAGAAAGAAAGAAAAAGTGTTGTATCCCATTTCCTTGAACATTCATGGAAATTTCAATAAAATAATAAAAAGATTGTTAATCTGCATAAAGAAAAAGAATAAGAATGCAGAAGATAGAATATTAATGTTGTCAACCATGATTTGGAAGCTAGGGGGGGTGGGGGATAAAAGAAAGAAAGAAAAACTGTTTTATCCCATTTCCCTTAACATTCATGGAAATTTAAATAAAATCATGAAAAGATTGTTAATCTGCATAACGGAAAAGAGTAAGAATGCAGAAGATAGAATATTAATGTTGTCAAATATGATTTGGAAGCTGGGCGGGTGGGGGATAAAAGAAAGAGAGAAAAACTGTTGTATCCCATTTCCTTGAACATTCATGGAAATTTCAACAAAATAATAAAAAGATTGTTAATCTGCATAAGGAAAAAGAGTAAGAATGCAGAAGATAGAATATTAATGTTGTCAAATATGATTTGGAAGCTGGGGGGGTGGAGGATAAAAGAAAGAGAGAAAAACTGTTGTATCCCATTTCCTTGAACATTCATGGAAATTTCAACAAAATAATAAAAATATTGTTAATCTGCAAAAAGAAAAAGAGTAAGAACGCAGAAGATAGAATATTAATGTTGTCAACCATGATTTGGAAGCTAGGGGGGTTGGGGGATAAAAGAAAGAAAGAAAAACTGTTGTATCCCATTTCCTTGAACATTCATGGAAATTTCAACAAAATAATAAAAAGATTGTTAATCTGCATAAAGAAAAAGAGTAAGAATGCAGAAGATAGAATATTAATGTTGTCAAATATGATTTGGAAGCTGGGGGGGGTGGCGGATTAAAAAGTAAGAAAAACTGTTGTATCCCATTTCCTTGAACATTCATGGAAATTTCAACAAAATAAGAAAAAGATTGTTAATCTGTATAAAGAAAAAGAGTAAGAATGCAGAAGATCGAATATTAATGTTGTCAAATATGATTTGGAAGCTGGGGGGGTGGAGGATAAAAGAAAGAGAGAAAAACTGTTGTATCCCATTTCCTTGACCATTCATGGAAATTTCAATATAATAGTAAAAAGATAGTTAATCTGCATAAAGTAAAAGTGTAAGAATGCAGAAGATTGAATATTGATGTTGTGAAACATGATTTATAAGCTGGGGGGCGTGGGGGATAAAAGAAAGAAAGAAAAACTGTTGTATCCCATTTCCTTGAACATTCATGGAAATTTAAATAAAATAATAAAACGATTGTGAATCTGCATAAAGAAAAAGAGTAAGAATGCAGAAGATAGAATATTAATGTTGTCAACCATGATTTGGAAGCTGGGGGGGTTGGGGGAAGAAAGAAAGTAAGAAAAACAGTTGTATCCCATTTCCTTGAACATTCATGGAAATATTAATAAAATAATAAAAAGATTGTTAATCTGCATAGAGAAAAAGTGTAAGAAAGCAGACGATAGAATATTAATGTTGTCAACCATGATTTGGAAGCTAGGGGTGGTGGGGGACAAAAGGAAGAAAGAAAAACTGTTGTATCCCATTTCCTTGAACATTCATGGAAATTTCAATAAAATAATAAAAAGATAGTTAATCTGCATAAAGAAAAAGAGTAAGAATGCAGAAGATAGAATATTAA
Organism: Cynocephalus volans; assembly: GCF_027409185.1. Lineage (NCBI taxonomy): Eukaryota > Metazoa > Chordata > Mammalia > Dermoptera > Cynocephalidae > Cynocephalus > Cynocephalus volans. Next base: position 2,715,496 of record NC_084474.1, on the reverse strand, counting down.
TGTTGTCAACCATGATTTGGAAGCTAGGGGGGGTGGTGGATAAAAGAAAGAAAGAAAAACTGTTTTATCCCATTTCCTTGAACATTCATGGAAATTTCAATAAAATAATAAAAAGATTGTTAATCTGCATAAAGAAAAAGAGTAAGAATGCAGAAGATAGAACATTAATGTAGTCAACCATGATTTGTAAGCTGGGGGGCGTGGGGGATAAAAGAAAGAAAGAAAAACTGTTGTATCCCATTTCCTTGAACATTCATGGAAATTTAAATAAAATAATAAAAAGATTGTGAATCTGCATAAAGAAAAAGAGTAAGAATGCAGAAGACAGAATATTAATGTCAACCATGATTTGGAAGGTGGGGGCCGTGGGGAATAAAAGAAATAGAAGGAAAACTGTTGTATCCCATTTCCTGGAACATTCATGGAAATTTCAATAAAATAATAAAAAGATTGTTAATCTACATAAAGGAAATGAGTAAGAATGTAGAAGATAGAATATTTGTGCTGTCATCCATGATTTGGAAGCTGGCGGGGGTGGGGGATAAAAGAAAGAAAGAAAAACTGTCGTATCCCATTAGCTTGAACATTCATAGAAATTTCATAAAATAATAAAAAGATTGTTAATCTGCATAAAGAAAAAGTGTAAGAATGCAGAAGATTGAATATTAATGTTGTCAAACATGATTTGGATGCTGGGGGGTGGTAGGGGATAAAAGAAAGAAAGAAAAACTGTTTTATCCCATTTCCTTGTACATTCACGGAAATTTCAATAAAATAATAAAAGATTGTTAATCTGTATAAAGAAAAAGAGTAAGAATGCAGAAGATAGAATATTAATGTTGTCAAACATGATTTGGAAGCTGGGGGGGGATGAAAGAATGAAAGAAAAACTGTTGTATCCCATTTCCATGAATATTCATGGAAATTTCAATAAAATAATAAAAAGATTGTTAATCTGCATAAAGAAAAAGAGTAAGAATGCAGAAGATAGAATATTAATGTTGTCAAATATGATTTGGAAGCTGGGGGGGTGGAGGATAAAAGAAAGAGAGAAAAACTGTTGTATCCCATTTCCTTGAACATTCATGGAAATTTCAACAAAATAATAAAAAGATTGTTAATCTGCATAAAGAAAAAGAGTAAGAATGCAGAAGATAGAATATTAATGTTGTCAAATATGATTTGGAAGCTGGGGGGGTGGAGGATAAAAGAAATAGAGAAAAACTGTTGTATCCCATTTCCTTGAACATTCATGGAAATTTCAATATAATAGTAAAAAGATAGTTAATCTGCATAAAGAAAAAGAGTAAGAATGCAGAAGATAGAATATTAATGTTGTCAACCATGATTTGGAAGCTGGGGGGGTTGGGGGAATAAAGAAAGTAAGAAAAACTGTTGTATCCCATTTCCTTGAACATTCATGGAAATTTCAACAAAATAATAAAAAGATTGTTAATCTGCATAAAGAAAAAGAGTAAGAATGCAGAAGATAGAATATTAATGTTGTCAAATATGATTTGGAAGCTGGGGGGGGTGGGGGAATAAAGAAAGTAAGAAAAACTGTTGTATCCCATTTCCTTGAACATTCATGGAAATTTCAACAAAATAAGAAAAAGATTGTTAATCTGCATAAAGAAAAAGAGTAAGAATGCAGAAGATAGAATATTAATGTTGTCAAATATGATTTGGAACCTGGGGGGGTGGAGGATAAAAGAAAGAGAGAAAAACTGTTGTATCCCATTTCCTTGACCATTCATGGAAATTTCAATATAATAGTAAAAAGATAGTTAATCTGCATAAAGAAAAAGTGTAAGAATGCAGAAGATTGATTATTGATGTTGTGAAACATGATTTGTAAGCTGGGGGGCGTGGGGGATAAAAGAAAGAAAGAAAAACTGTTGTATCCCATTTCCTTGAACATTCATGGAAATTTAAATAAAATAATAAAACGATTGTGAATCTGCATAAAGAAAAAGAGTAAGAATGCAGAAGATAGAATATTAATGTTGTCAACCATGATTTGGAAGCTGGGGGGGTTGGGGGAAGAAAGAAAGTAAGAAAAACAGTTGTATGCCATTTCCTTTAACTTTCATGGAAATTTCAACAAAATAATAAAAAGATTGTTAATCTGCATAAAGAAAAAGAGTAAGAATGCAGAAGATACAATATTAATGTTGTCAGGCATGATTTGGAAGATGGGGGTGTCGGGGGATGAAAGAAAGAAAGAAAAACTGTTGTATCCCATTTCCTTGAACATTCATGGTAATATCAATAAAATAATAAAAATATTGTTAATCTGCATAAAGAAAAAGAGTAAGAATGCAGAAGATAGAATATTAATGTTGTCAACCATGATTTGGTAGCTGGTGGGGGTAGGGGATAAAAGAAAGAAAGAAAAAGTGTTGTATCCCATTTCCTTGAATATTCATGGAAATTTTAATAAAATAATAAAAGGATTGTTAATCTGCATAGAGAAAAAGTGTAAGAATGCAAAAGACAGAATATTAATGTCAACCATGATTTGGAAGGTGGGGGCGGTGGGGAATAAAAGAAATAGAAGAAAAACTGTTGTATCCCATTTCCTGGAACATTCATGGAAATTTCAATAAAATAATAAAAAGATTGTTAATCTAAATAAAGGAAATGAGTAAGAATGTAGAAGATAGAATATTTGTGTTGTCATCCATGATTTGGAAGCTGGCGGGGGTGGGGGATGAAAGAAAGAAAGAAAAAGTGTTGTATCCCATTTCCTTGAACATTCATGGAAATTTCAATAAAATAATAAAAAGATCGTTAATCTGCATAAAGAAAAAGAATAAGAATGCAGAAGATAGAATATTAATGTTGTCAACCATGATTTGGAAGCTAGGGGGGGTGGGGGATAAAAGAAAGAAAGAAAAACTGTTTTATCCCATTTCCCTTAACATTCATGGAAATTTAAATAAAATCATGAAAAGATTGTTAATCTGCATAACGGAAAAGAGTAAGAATGCAGAAGATAGAATATTAATGTTGTCAACCATGATTAGGAAGCTGGGGGGGGTGGGGGAATAAAGAAAGTAAGAAAAACTGTTGTAACCCATTTCCTTGAACATTCATGGAAATTTCAACAAAATAATAAAAAGATTGTTAATCTGCATAAAGAAAAAGAGTAAGAATGCAGAAGATAGAACATTAATGTAGTCAACCATGATTTGTAAGCTGGGGGTCGTGGGGGATAAAAGAAAGAAAGAAAAACTGTTGTATCCCATTTCCTTGAACATTCATGGAAATTTAAATAAAATAATAAAACGATTGTGAATCTGCATAAAGAAAAAGAGTAAGAATGCAGAAGATAGAATATTAATGGTGTCAAGCATGATTTGAAAGCTGGGGTGGTGGGGGATTAAAGAAAGAAAGAAGAACTGCAGTATCCCATTTCCTTGAACATTCATGTAAATTTCAATAAAATAATAAAAAGATTGTTAATCTGAATAAAGAAAAAGAGTAAGAATGCCGAAGATAGAATATTAATGTTGTCAACCATGATTTGGAAGCTAGGGGGGTGGGGGATAAAAGAAAGAAAGAAAAACTTTTGTATCCCATTTCCTTTAACATTCATGGAAATTTAAATAAAATCATGAAAAGATTGTTAATCTGCATAACGAAAAAGAGTAAGAATGCAGAAGATAGAATATTAATGTTGTCAACCATGATTTGGAAGCTGGGGGGGTGGGGGAATAAAGAAAGTAAGAAAAACTGTTGTATCCCATTTCCTGGAACATTCATGGAAATTTGAACAAAATAATAAAAAGATTGTTAATCTGCATAAAGAAAAAGAGTAAGAATGCAGAAGATAGTATATTAATGTTGTCAAATATGATTTGGAAGCGGGCAGGGGTGGGGGATAAAAGAAAGAATGAAAAACTGTTGTATCCCATTAGCTTGAACATTCATAGAAATTTCATAAAATAATAAAAAGATTGTTAATCTGCATAAAGAAAAAGTGTAAGAATGCAGAAGATTGAATATTAATGTTGTCAAACATGATTTGGAAGTTGGGGGGGGATAAAAGAATGAAAGAAAAACTGTTGTATCCCATTTCCATGAATATTCATGGAAATTTCAATAAAATAATAAAAAGACCGTTAATCTGCATGAAGAAAAAGTGAAAGACTCAGAAGATAGAATATTAATGTTGTCAACCATGATTTGGAAGCTGGGGGCGTTGGCGATGAAAGAAAGAAAGAAAAACTGTTGTATCCCATTTCCTTGAACATTCATGAAAATTTCAATAAAATACTAAAAAGATTGTGAATCTGCATAAAGAAAAAGGGTAAGAATGCAGAAGATTGAATATTAATGTTGTCAACCATGATTTGGAAGCTGGGGGGTGGTGGGGGATAAAAGAAAGAAAGAAAAACTGTTGTTCCCCATTTCCTTGTACATTCACGGAAATTTCAATAAAATAATAAAAGATTGTTAATCTGCATAAAGAAAAAGAGAAAGAATGCAGAAGATAGAATATTAATGTTGTCAAACATGATTTGGAAGCTCGGGGGGCGTGGGGGATAAAAGAATGAAAGAAAAAATGTTGTATCCCATTTCCTTGAACATTCATGGAAATTTCAATAAAATAATAAAAGATTGTTAATCTGCATAAAGAAAAAGATAAAGAATGCAGAAGAGAGAATTTTAATGTTGTCAACCATGATTTGGAAGCTGGGGGGGGGGGTGGGGGAATAAAGAAAGTAAGAAAAACTGTTGTATCCCATTTCCTTGAACTTTCAAGGAAATTTCAACAAAATAATAAAAAGATTGTTAATCTGCATAAAGAAAAAGAGTAAGAATGCAGAAGATAGAATATTAATGTTGTCAAATATGATTTGGAAGCTGGGGGGGTGGAGAATAAAAGAAAGAGAGAAAAACTGTTGTATCCCATTTCCTTGAACATTCATGGAAATTTCAATATAATAGTAAAAAGATAGTTAATCTGCCTAAAGAAAAAGAGTAAGAATGCAGAAGATAGAATATTAATGTTGTCAACCATGATTTGGCAACTGGGGGGGTTGGGGGAAGAAAGAAAGTAAGAAAAAGTGTTGTATCCCATTTCCTTGAACTTTCAAGGAAATTTCAACAAAATAATAAAAAGATTGTTAATCTGCATAAAGAAAAAGAGTAAGAATGCAGAAGATAGAATATTAATGTTGTCAAGCATGATTTGGAAGATGGGGGTGTCGGGGGATGAAAGAAAGAAAGAAAAAGTGTTGTATCCCATTTCCTTGAACATTCATGGAAATTTCAATAAAATAATAAAAAGATTGTTAATCTGCATAAAGAAAAAGAATAAGAATGCAGAAGATAGAATATTAATGTTGTCAACCATGATTTGGAAGCTAGGGGGGGTGGGGGATAAAAGAAAGAAAGAAAAACTGTTTTATCCCATTTCCCTTAACATTCATGGAAATTTAAATAAAATCATGAAAAGATTGTTAATCTGCATAACGGAAAAGAGTAAGAATGCAGAAGATAGAATATTAATGTTGTCAAATATGATTTGGAAGCTGGGCGGGTGGGGGATAAAAGAAAGAGAGAAAAACTGTTGTATCCCATTTCCTTGAACATTCATGGAAATTTCAACAAAATAATAAAAAGATTGTTAATCTGCATAAGGAAAAAGAGTAAGAATGCAGAAGATAGAATATTAATGTTGTCAAATATGATTTGGAAGCTGGGGGGGTGGAGGATAAAAGAAAGAGAGAAAAACTGTTGTATCCCATTTCCTTGAACATTCATGGAAATTTCAACAAAATAATAAAAATATTGTTAATCTGCAAAAAGAAAAAGAGTAAGAACGCAGAAGATAGAATATTAATGTTGTCAACCATGATTTGGAAGCTAGGGGGGTTGGGGGATAAAAGAAAGAAAGAAAAACTGTTGTATCCCATTTCCTTGAACATTCATGGAAATTTCAACAAAATAATAAAAAGATTGTTAATCTGCATAAAGAAAAAGAGTAAGAATGCAGAAGATAGAATATTAATGTTGTCAAATATGATTTGGAAGCTGGGGGGGGTGGCGGATTAAAAAGTAAGAAAAACTGTTGTATCCCATTTCCTTGAACATTCATGGAAATTTCAACAAAATAAGAAAAAGATTGTTAATCTGTATAAAGAAAAAGAGTAAGAATGCAGAAGATCGAATATTAATGTTGTCAAATATGATTTGGAAGCTGGGGGGGTGGAGGATAAAAGAAAGAGAGAAAAACTGTTGTATCCCATTTCCTTGACCATTCATGGAAATTTCAATATAATAGTAAAAAGATAGTTAATCTGCATAAAGTAAAAGTGTAAGAATGCAGAAGATTGAATATTGATGTTGTGAAACATGATTTATAAGCTGGGGGGCGTGGGGGATAAAAGAAAGAAAGAAAAACTGTTGTATCCCATTTCCTTGAACATTCATGGAAATTTAAATAAAATAATAAAACGATTGTGAATCTGCATAAAGAAAAAGAGTAAGAATGCAGAAGATAGAATATTAATGTTGTCAACCATGATTTGGAAGCTGGGGGGGTTGGGGGAAGAAAGAAAGTAAGAAAAACAGTTGTATCCCATTTCCTTGAACATTCATGGAAATATTAATAAAATAATAAAAAGATTGTTAATCTGCATAGAGAAAAAGTGTAAGAAAGCAGACGATAGAATATTAATGTTGTCAACCATGATTTGGAAGCTAGGGGTGGTGGGGGACAAAAGGAAGAAAGAAAAACTGTTGTATCCCATTTCCTTGAACATTCATGGAAATTTCAATAAAATAATAAAAAGATAGTTAATCTGCATAAAGAAAAAGAGTAAGAATGCAGAAGATAGAATATTAATGTTGTCAACCATGATTTGGAAGCTAGGGGGGGTGGTGGATAAAAGAAAGAAAGAAAAACTGTTTTATCCCATTTCCTTGAACATTCATGGAAATTTCAATAAAATAATAAAAAGATTGTTAATCTGCATAAAGAAAAAGAGTAAGAATGCAGAAGATAGAACATTAATGTAGTCAACCATGATTTGTAAGCTGGGGGGCGTGGGGGATAAAAGAAAGAAAGAAAAACTGTTGTATCCCATTTCCTTGAACATTCATGGAAATTTAAATAAAATAATAAAAAGATTGTGAATCTGCATAAAGAAAAAGAGTAAGAATGCAGAAGACAGAATATTAATGTCAACCATGATTTGGAAGGTGGGGGCCGTGGGGAATAAAAGAAATAGAAGGAAAACTGTTGTATCCCATTTCCTGGAACATTCATGGAAATTTCAATAAAATAATAAAAAGATTGTTAATCTACATAAAGGAAATGAGTAAGAATGTAGAAGATAGAATATTTGTGCTGTCATCCATGATTTGGAAGCTGGCGGGGGTGGGGGATAAAAGAAAGAAAGAAAAACTGTCGTATCCCATTAGCTTGAACATTCATAGAAATTTCATAAAATAATAAAAAGATTGTTAATCTGCATAAAGAAAAAGTGTAAGAATGCAGAAGATTGAATATTAATGTTGTCAAACATGATTTGGATGCTGGGGGGTGGTAGGGGATAAAAGAAAGAAAGAAAAACTGTTTTATCCCATTTCCTTGTACATTCACGGAAATTTCAATAAAATAATAAAAGATTGTTAATCTGTATAAAGAAAAAGAGTAAGAATGCAGAAGATAGAATATTAATGTTGTCAAACATGATTTGGAAGCTGGGGGGGGATGAAAGAATGAAAGAAAAACTGTTGTATCCCATTTCCATGAATATTCATGGAAATTTCAATAAAATAATAAAAAGATTGTTAATCTGCATAAAGAAAAAGAGTAAGAATGCAGAAGATAGAATATTAATGTTGTCAAATATGATTTGGAAGCTGGGGGGGTGGAGGATAAAAGAAAGAGAGAAAAACTGTTGTATCCCATTTCCTTGAACATTCATGGAAATTTCAACAAAATAATAAAAAGATTGTTAATCTGCATAAAGAAAAAGAGTAAGAATGCAGAAGATAGAATATTAATGTTGTCAAATATGATTTGGAAGCTGGGGGGGTGGAGGATAAAAGAAATAGAGAAAAACTGTTGTATCCCATTTCCTTGAACATTCATGGAAATTTCAATATAATAGTAAAAAGATAGTTAATCTGCATAAAGAAAAAGAGTAAGAATGCAGAAGATAGAATATTAATGTTGTCAACCATGATTTGGAAGCTGGGGGGGTTGGGGGAATAAAGAAAGTAAGAAAAACTGTTGTATCCCATTTCCTTGAACATTCATGGAAATTTCAACAAAATAATAAAAAGATTGTTAATCTGCATAAAGAAAAAGAGTAAGAATGCAGAAGATAGAATATTAATGTTGTCAAATATGATTTGGAAGCTGGGGGGGGTGGGGGAATAAAGAAAGTAAGAAAAACTGTTGTATCCCATTTCCTTGAACATTCATGGAAATTTCAACAAAATAAGAAAAAGATTGTTAATCTGCATAAAGAAAAAGAGTAAGAATGCAGAAGATAGAATATTAATGTTGTCAAATATGATTTGGAACCTGGGGGGGTGGAGGATAAAAGAAAGAGAGAAAAACTGTTGTATCCCATTTCCTTGACCATTCATGGAAATTTCAATATAATAGTAAAAAGATAGTTAATCTGCATAAAGAAAAAGTGTAAGAATGCAGAAGATTGATTATTGATGTTGTGAAACATGATTTGTAAGCTGGGGGGCGTGGGGGATAAAAGAAAGAAAGAAAAACTGTTGTATCCCATTTCCTTGAACATTCATGGAAATTTAAATAAAATAATAAAACGATTGTGAATCTGCATAAAGAAAAAGAGTAAGAATGCAGAAGATAGAATATTAATGTTGTCAACCATGATTTGGAAGCTGGGGGGGTTGGGGGAAGAAAGAAAGTAAGAAAAACAGTTGTATGCCATTTCCTTTAACTTTCATGGAAATTTCAACAAAATAATAAAAAGATTGTTAATCTGCATAAAGAAAAAGAGTAAGAATGCAGAAGATACAATATTAATGTTGTCAGGCATGATTTGGAAGATGGGGGTGTCGGGGGATGAAAGAAAGAAAGAAAAACTGTTGTATCCCATTTCCTTGAACATTCATGGTAATATCAATAAAATAATAAAAATATTGTTAATCTGCATAAAGAAAAAGAGTAAGAATGCAGAAGATAGAATATTAATGTTGTCAACCATGATTTGGTAGCTGGTGGGGGTAGGGGATAAAAGAAAGAAAGAAAAAGTGTTGTATCCCATTTCCTTGAATATTCATGGAAATTTTAATAAAATAATAAAAGGATTGTTAATCTGCATAGAGAAAAAGTGTAAGAATGCAAAAGACAGAATATTAATGTCAACCATGATTTGGAAGGTGGGGGCGGTGGGGAATAAAAGAAATAGAAGAAAAACTGTTGTATCCCATTTCCTGGAACATTCATGGAAATTTCAATAAAATAATAAAAAGATTGTTAATCTAAATAAAGGAAATGAGTAAGAATGTAGAAGATAGAATATTTGTGTTGTCATCCATGATTTGGAAGCTGGCGGGGGTGGGGGATGAAAGAAAGAAAGAAAAAGTGTTGTATCCCATTTCCTTGAACATTCATGGAAATTTCAATAAAATAATAAAAAGATCGTTAATCTGCATAAAGAAAAAGAATAAGAATGCAGAAGATAGAATATTAATGTTGTCAACCATGATTTGGAAGCTAGGGGGGGTGGGGGATAAAAGAAAGAAAGAAAAACTGTTTTATCCCATTTCCCTTAACATTCATGGAAATTTAAATAAAATCATGAAAAGATTGTTAATCTGCATAACGGAAAAGAGTAAGAATGCAGAAGATAGAATATTAATGTTGTCAACCATGATTAGGAAGCTGGGGGGGGTGGGGGAATAAAGAAAGTAAGAAAAACTGTTGTAACCCATTTCCTTGAACATTCATGGAAATTTCAACAAAATAATAAAAAGATTGTTAATCTGCATAAAGAAAAAGAGTAAGAATGCAGAAGATAGAACATTAATGTAGTCAACCATGATTTGTAAGCTGGGGGTCGTGGGGGATAAAAGAAAGAAAGAAAAACTGTTGTATCCCATTTCCTTGAACATTCATGGAAATTTAAATAAAATAATAAAACGATTGTGAATCTGCATAAAGAAAAAGAGTAAGAATGCAGAAGATAGAATATTAATGGTGTCAAGCATGATTTGAAAGCTGGGGTGGTGGGGGATTAAAGAAAGAAAGAAGAACTGCAGTATCCCATTTCCTTGAACATTCATGTAAATTTCAATAAAATAATAAAAAGATTGTTAATCTGAATAAAGAAAAAGAGTAAGAATGCCGAAGATAGAATATTAATGTTGTCAACCATGATTTGGAAGCTAGGGGGGTGGGGGATAAAAGAAAGAAAGAAAAACTTTTGTATCCCATTTCCTTTAACATTCATGGAAATTTAAATAAAATCATGAAAAGATTGTTAATCTGCATAACGAAAAAGAGTAAGAATGCAGAAGATAGAATATTAATGTTGTCAACCATGATTTGGAAGCTGGGGGGGTGGGGGAATAAAGAAAGTAAGAAAAACTGTTGTATCCCATTTCCTGGAACATTCATGGAAATTTGAACAAAATAATAAAAAGATTGTTAATCTGCATAAAGAAAAAGAGTAAGAATGCAGAAGATAGTATATTAATGTTGTCAAATATGATTTGGAAGCGGGCAGGGGTGGGGGATAAAAGAAAGAATGAAAAACTGTTGTATCCCATTAGCTTGAACATTCATAGAAATTTCATAAAATAATAAAAAGATTGTTAATCTGCATAAAGAAAAAGTGTAAGAATGCAGAAGATTGAATATTAATGTTGTCAAACATGATTTGGAAGTTGGGGGGGGATAAAAGAATGAAAGAAAAACTGTTGTATCCCATTTCCATGAATATTCATGGAAATTTCAATAAAATAATAAAAAGACCGTTAATCTGCATGAAGAAAAAGTGAAAGACTCAGAAGATAGAATATTAATGTTGTCAACCATGATTTGGAAGCTGGGGGCGTTGGCGATGAAAGAAAGAAAGAAAAACTGTTGTATCCCATTTCCTTGAACATTCATGAAAATTTCAATAAAATACTAAAAAGATTGTGAATCTGCATAAAGAAAAAGGGTAAGAATGCAGAAGATTGAATATTAATGTTGTCAACCATGATTTGGAAGCTGGGGGGTGGTGGGGGATAAAAGAAAGAAAGAAAAACTGTTGTTCCCCATTTCCTTGTACATTCACGGAAATTTCAATAAAATAATAAAAGATTGTTAATCTGCATAAAGAAAAAGAGAAAGAATGCAGAAGATAGAATATTAATGTTGTCAAACATGATTTGGAAGCTCGGGGGGCGTGGGGGATAAAAGAATGAAAGAAAAAATGTTGTATCCCATTTCCTTGAACATTCATGGAAATTTCAATAAAATAATAAAAGATTGTTAATCTGCATAAAGAAAAAGATAAAGAATGCAGAAGAGAGAATTTTAATGTTGTCAACCATGATTTGGAAGCTGGGGGGGGGGGGTGGGGGAATAAAGAAAGTAAGAAAAACTGTTGTATCCCATTTCCTTGAACTTTCAAGGAAATTTCAACAAAATAATAAAAAGATTGTTAATCTGCATAAAGAAAAAGAGTAAGAATGCAGAAGATAGAATATTAATGTTGTCAAATATGATTTGGAAGCTGGGGGGGTGGAGAATAAAAGAAAGAGAGAAAAACTGTTGTATCCCATTTCCTTGAACATTCATGGAAATTTCAATATAATAGTAAAAAGATAGTTAATCTGCCTAAAGAAAAAGAGTAAGAATGCAGAAGATAGAATATTAATGTTGTCAACCATGATTTGGCAACTGGGGGGGTTGGGGGAAGAAAGAAAGTAAGAAAAAGTGTTGTATCCCATTTCCTTGAACTTTCAAGGAAATTTCAACAAAATAATAAAAAGATTGTTAATCTGCATAAAGAAAAAGAGTAAGAATGCAGAAGATAGAATATTAATGTTGTCAAGCATGATTTGGAAGATGGGGGTGTCGGGGGATGAAAGAAAGAAAGAAAAAGTGTTGTATCCCATTTCCTTGAACATTCATGGAAATTTCAATAAAATAATAAAAAGATTGTTAATCTGCATAAAGAAAAAGAATAAGAATGCAGAAGATAGAATATTAATGTTGTCAACCATGATTTGGAAGCTAGGGGGGGTGGGGGATAAAAGAAAGAAAGAAAAACTGTTTTATCCCATTTCCCTTAACATTCATGGAAATTTAAATAAAATCATGAAAAGATTGTTAATCTGCATAACGGAAAAGAGTAAGAATGCAGAAGATAGAATATTAATGTTGTCAACCATGATTAGGAAGCTGGGGGGGGGTGGGGGAATAAAGAAAGTAAGAAAAACTGTTGTAACCCATTTCCTTGAACATTCATGGAAATTTCAACAAAATAATAAAAAGATTGTTAATCTGCATAAAGAAAAAGAGTAAGAATGCAGAAGATAGAACATTAATGTAGTCAACCATGATTTGTAAGCTGGGGGGCGTGGGGGATAAAAGAAAGAAAGAAAAACTGTTGTATCCCATTTCCTTGAACATTCATGGAAATTTAAATAAAATAATAAAACGATTGTGAATCTGCATAAAGAAAAAGAGTAAGAATGCAGAAGACAGAATATTAATGTCAACCATGATTTGGAAGGTGGGGGCCGTGGGGAATAAAAGAAATAGAAGAAAAACTGTTGTATCCCATTTCCTGGAACATTCATGGAAATTTCAATAAAATAATAAAAAGATTGTTAATCTACATAAAGGAAATGAGTAAGAATGTAGAAGATAGAATATTTGTGCTGTCATCCATGATTTGGAAGCTGGCGGGGGTGGGGGATAAAAGAAAGAAAGAAAAACTGTTGTATCCCATTAGCTTGAACATTCATAGAAATTTCATAAAATAATAAAAAGATTGTTAATCTGCATAAAGAAAAAGTGTAAGAATGCAGAAGATTGAATATTAATGTTGTCAAACATGATTTGGATGCTGGGGGGTGGTAGGGGATAAAAGAAAGAAAGAAAAACTGTTGTATCCCATTAGCTTGAACATTCATAGAAATTTCATAAAATAATAAAAAGATTGTTAATCTGCATAAAGAAAAAGAGTAAGAATGCAGAAGATAGAATATTAATGTTGTCAAACATGATTTGGAAGCTGGGGGTGGATGAAAGAATGAAAGAAAAACTGTTGTATCCCATTTCCATGAATATTCATGGAAATTTCAATAAAATAATAAAAAGATTGTTAATCTGCATAAAGAAAAAGAGTAAGAATGCAGAAGATAGAATATTAATGGTGTCAAGCATGATTTGAAAGCTGCGGTGGTGGGGGATAAAAGAAAGAAAGAAAAACTTTTGAATCCCATTTCCTTTAACATTCATGGAAATTTAAATAAAATCATGAAAAGATTGTTAATCTGCATAACGAAAAAGAGTAAGAATGCAGAAGATAGAATATTAATGTTGTCAACCATGATTTTGAAGCTGGGGGGGTGGGTTAATAAACAAAGTAAGAAAAACTGTTGTATCCCATTTCCTTGAACATTCATGGAAATTTCAACAAAATAATAAAAAGATTGTTAATCTGCATAAAGAAAAAGAGTAAGAATGCAGAAGATAGAATATTAATGTTGTCAAATATGATTTGGAAGCTGGGGGGGTGGAGGATAAAAGAAAGAGAGAAAAACTGTTGTATCCCATTTCCTTGAACATTCATGGAAATTTCAACAAAATAATAAAAAGATTGTTAATCTGCAAAAAGAAAAAGAGTAAGAACGCAGAAGATAGAATATTAATGTTGTCAAATAAGATTTGGAAGCTGGTGGGGTGGAGGATAAAAGAAAGAGAGAAAAACTGCTGAATCCCATTTCCTTGAACATTCATGGAAATTTCAATATAATAGTAAAAAGATAGTTAATCTGCATAAAGAAAAAGAGTAAGAATGCAGAAGATAGAATATTAATGTTGTCAACCATGATTTGGAAGCTGGGGGGGTTGGGGGAATAAAGAAAGTAAGAAAAACTGTTGTATCCCATTTCCTTGAACATTCATGGAAATTTCAACAAAATAATAAAAAGATTGTTAATCTGCATAAAGAAAAAGAGTAAGAATGCAGAAGATAGAATATTAATGTTGTCAAATATGATTTGGAAGCTGGGGGGGGTGGGGGAATAAAGAAAGTAAGAAAAACTGTTGTATCCCATTTCCTTGAACATTCATGGAAATTTCAACAAAATAAGAAAAAGATTGTTAATCTGCATAAAGAAAAAGAGTAAGAATGCAGAAGATAGAATATTAATGTTGTCAAATATGATTTGGAAGCTGGGGGGGTGGAGGATAAAAGAAAGAGAGAAAAACTGTTGTATCCCATTTCCTTGACCATTCATGGAAATTTCAATATAATAGTAAAAAGATAGTTAATCCGCATAAAGAAAAAGTGTAAGAATGCAGAAGATTGAATATTGATGCTGTGAAACATGATTTATAAGCTGGGGGGCATGGGGGATAAAAGAAAGAAAGAAAAACTGTTGTATCCCATTGCCTTGAACATTCATGGAAATTTAAATAAAATAATAAAACGATTGTGAATCTGCATAAAGAAAAAGAGTAAGAATGCAGAAGATAGAATATTAATGTTGTCAACCATGATTTGGAAGCTGGGGGGGTTGGGGGAAGAAAGAAAGTAAGAAAAACAGTTGTATGGCATTTCCTTGAACTTTCATGGAAATTTCAACAAAATAATAAAAAGATTGTTAATCTGCATAAAGAAAAAGAGTAAGAATGCAGAAGATACAATATTAATGTTGTCAAGCATGATTTGGAAGATGGGGGTGTCGGAGGATGAAAGAAAGAAAGAAAAACTGTTGTATCCCATTTCCTTGAACATTCATGGTAATATCAATAAAATAATAAAAATATTGTTAATCTGCATAAAGAAAAAGAGTAAGAATGCAGAAGATAGAATATTAATGTTGTCAACCATGATTTGGTAGCTGGTGGGGGTTGGGGATAAAAGAAAGAAAGAAAAAGTGTTGTATCCCATTTCCTTGAATATTCATGGTAATTTTAATAAAATAATAAAAGGATTGTTAATCTGCATAGAGAAAAAGTGTAAGAATGCAGAAGACAGAATATTAATGTCAACCATGATTTGGAAGGTGGGGGCGGTGGGGAATAAAAGAAATAGAAGAAAAACTGTTGTATCCCATTTCCTGGAACATTCATGGAAATTTCAATAAAATAATAAAAAGATTGTTAATCTAAATAAAGGAAATGAGTAAGAATGTAGAAGATAGAATATTTGTGTTGTCATCCATGATTTGGAAGCTGGCGGGGGTGGGGGATGAAAGAAAGAAAGAAAAAGTGTTGTATCCCATTTCCTTGAACATTCATGGAAATTTCAATAAAATAATAAAAAGATTGTTAATCTGCATAAAGAAAAAGAATAAGAATGCAGAAGATAGAATATTAATGTTGTCAACCATGATTTGGAAGGTAGGGGGGGTGGGGGATAAAAGAAAGAAAGAAAAACTGTTTTATCCCATTTCCCTTAACATTCATGGAAATTTAAATAAAATCATGAAAAGATTGTTAATCTGCATAACGGAAAAGAGTAAGAATGCAGAAGATAGAATATTAATGTTGTCAACCATGATTAGGAAGCTGGGGGGGGTGGGGGAATAAAGAAAGTAAGAAAAACTGTTGTATCCCATTTCCTTGAACATTCATGGAAATTTCAACAAAATAATAAAAAGATTGTTAATCTGCATAAAGAAAAAGAGTAAGAATGCAGAAGATAGAATATTAATGTTGTCAAATATGATTTGGATGCTGGGGGGGTGGAGGATAAAAGAAAGAGAGAAAAACTGTTGTATCCCATTTCCTTGAACATTCATGGAAATTTCAACAAAACAATAAAAAGATTGTTAATCTGCAAAAAGAAAAAGAGTAAGAACGCAGAAGATAGAATATTAATGTTGTCAAATAAGATTTGGAAGCTGGTGGGGTGGAGGATAAAAGAAAGAGAGAAAAACTGTTGAATCCCATTTCCTTGAACATTCATGGAAATTTCAATATAATAGTAAAAAGATAGTTAATCTGCATAAAGAAAAAGAGTAAGAATGCAGAAGATAGAATATTAATGTTGTCAACCATGATTTGGAAGCTGGGGGAGTTGGGGGAATAAAGAAAGTAAGAAAAACTGTTGTATCCCATTTCCTTGAACATTCATGGAAATTTCAACAAAATAATAAAAAGATTGTTAATCTGCATAAAGAAAAAGAGTAAGAATGCAGAAGATAGAATATTAATGTTGTCAAATATGATTTGGAAGCTGGGGGGGGTGGGGGAATAAAGAAAGTAAGAAAAACTGTTGTATCCCATTTCCTTGAACATTCATGGAAATTTCAACAAAATAAGAAAAAGATTGTTAATCTGCATAAAGAAAAAGAGTAAGAATGCAGAAGATAGAATATTAATGTTGTCAAATATGATTTGGAAGCTGGGGGGGTGGAGGATAAAAGAAAGAGAGAAAAACTGTTGTATTCCATTTCCTTGACCATTCATGGAAATTTCAATATAATAGTAAAAAGATAGTTAATCTGCATAAAGAAAAAGTGTAAGAATACAGAAGATTGAATATTGATGTTGTGAAACATGATTTGTAAGCTGGGGGGCGTGGGGGATAAAAGAAAGAAAGAAAAACTGTTGTATCCCATTTCCTTGAACATTCATGGAAATTTAAATAAAATAATAAAACGATTGTGAATCTGCATAAAGAAAAAGAGTAAGAATGCAGAAGATAGAATATTAATGTTGTCAACCATGATTTGGAAGCTGGGGGGGTTGGGGGAAGAAAGAAAGTAAGAAAAACAGTTGTATGGCATTTCCTTGAACTTTCATGGAAATTTCAACAAAATAATAAAAAGATTGTTAATCTGCATAAAGAAAAAGAGTAAGAATGCAGAAGATAGAATATTAATGTTGTCAACCATGATTTGGTAGATGGTGGGGGTTGGGGATAAAAGAAAGAAAGAAAAAGTGTTGTATCCCATTTCCTTGAATATTCACGGAAATTTTAATAAAATAATAAAAGGATTGTTAATCTGCATAGAGAAAAAGTGTAAGAATGCAGAAGACAGAATATTAATGTCAACCATGATTTGGAAGGTGGGGGCGGTGGGGAATAAAAGAAATAGAAGAAAAACTGTTGTATCCCATTTCCTGGAACATTCATGGAAATTTCAATAAAATAATAAAAAGATTGTTAATCTAAATAAAGGAAATGAGTAAGAATGTAGAAGATAGAATATTTGTGTTGTCATCCATGATTTGGAAGCTGGCGGGGGTGGGGGATGAAAGACAGAAAGAAAAAGTGTTGTATCCCATTTCCTTGAACATTCATGGAAATTTCAATAAAATAATAAAAAGATTGTTAATCTGCATAAAGAAAAAGAATAAGAATGCAGAAGATAGAATATTAATGTTGTCAACCATGATTTGGAAGCTAGGGGGGGTGGGGGATAAAAGAAAGAAAGAAAAACTGTTTTATCCCATTTCCCTTAACATTCATGGAAATTTAAATAAAATCATGAAAAGATTGTTAATCTGCATAACGGAAAAGAGTAAGAATGCAGAAGATAGGATATTAATGTTGTCAAACATGATTAGGAAGCTGGGGGGGTGGGGGAATAAAGAAAGTAAGAAAAACTGTTGTAACCCATTTCCTTGAACATTCATGGAAATTTCAACAAAATAATAAAAAGATTGTTAATCTGCATAAAGAAAAAGAGTAAGAATGCAGAAGATAGAATATTAATGTTGTCAAATATGATTTGGAAGCTGGGGGGGTGGAGGATAAAAGAAAGAGAGAAAAACTGTTGTATCCCATTTCCTTGAACATTCATGGAAATTTCAACAAAATAATCAAAAGATTGTTAATCTGCAAAAAGAAAAAGAGTAAGAACGCAGAAGATAGAATATTAATGTTGTCAAATAAGATTTGGAAGCTGGTGGGGTGGAGGATAAAAGAAAGAGAGAAAAACTGTTGAATCCCATTTCCTTGAACATTCATGGAAATTTCAATATAATAGTAAAAAGATAGTTAATCTGCATAAAGAAAAAGAGTAAGAATGCAGAAGATAGAATATTAATGTTGTCAACCATGATTTGGAAGCTGGGGGGGTTGGGGGAATAAAGAAAGTAAGAAAAACCGTTGTATCCCATTTCCTTGAACATTCATGGAAATTTCAACAAAATAATAAAAAGATTGTTAATCTGCATAAAGAAAAAGAGTAAGAATGCAGAAGATAGAATATTAATGTTGTCAAATATGATTTGGAAGCTGGGGGGGGTGGGGGAATAAAGAAAGAAAGAAAAAGTGTTGTATCCCATTTCCTTGAACATTCATGGAAATTTCAATAAAATAATAAAAAGATTGTTAATCTGCATAAAGAAAAAGAATAAGAATGCAGAAGATAGAATATTAATGTTGTCAAGTATGATTTGGAAGCTCGGGGGGGTGGGGGATAAAAGAAAGAAAGAAAAACTGTTTTATCCCATTTCCCTTAACATTCATGGAAATTTAAATAAAATCATGAAAAGATTGTTAATCTGCATAACGAAAAAGAGTAAGAATGCAGAAGATAGAATATTAATGTTGTCAATCATGATTAGGAAGCTGGGGGGGGGTGGGGGAATAAAGAAAGTAAAAAAAACTGTTTTAACCCCTTTCCTTGAACATTCATTGAAATTTCAACAAAATAATAAAAGATTGTTAATCTGCATAAAGAAAAAGAATAAGAATGCAGAAGATAGAATATTAATTTTGTCAACCATGATTTGGAAGCTGGGGGGTGGGGTATAAAAGAAAGAAAGAAAAACTGTTTTATCCCATTTCCTTGAACATTCATGGGAATTTGAATAAAATAATAAAAAGATTGTGAATCTGCATAAAGAAAAAGAGTAAGAATGCAGAAGATAGAATATTAATGGTGTCAAGCATGATTGGAAAGCTGGTGGGGTTGGGGGATTAAAGAAAGAAAGAAAAACAGTTGTATCCCATTTCCTTGAACATTCATGGAAATTTCAATGAAATAATAAAAAGATTGTTAATCTGCATAAAGAAAAAGAGTAAGAATGCCGAAGATAGAATATTAATGTTGTCAACCATGATTTGGTAGTTGGCGGGGGTGGGGGAGGAAAGAAAGTAAGAAAAACTGTTGTATCCCATTTCCTGGAACATTCATGGAAATTTCATTATAATCATGAAAAGATTGTTAATCGGCATAACGAAAAAGATTAAGAATGCAGAAGATAGAATATTAATGCTGTCAAGCATGATTTGGAAGCTGGGGGGTGTGGGGGAAGAAAGAAAGTAAGAAAAACTGTTGTATCCCATTTCCTTGAACATTCATGGAAATTTCAACAAAATAAGAAAAAGATTGTTAATCTGCATAAAGAAAAAGAGTAAGAATGCAGAAGATAGAATATTAATGTTGTCAAATATGATTTGGAAGCTGGGGGGGTGGAGGATAAAAGAAAGAGAGAAAAACTGTTGTATCCCATTTCCTTGACCATTCATGGAAATTTCAATATAATAGTAAAAAGATAGTTAATCCGCATAAAGAAAAAGTGTAAGAATGCAGAAGATTGAATATTGATGTTGTGAAACATGATTTATAAGCTGGGGGGCATGGGGGATAAAAGAAAGAAAGAAAAACTGTTGTATCCCATTGCCTTGAACATTCATGGAAATTTAAATAAAATAATAAAACGATTGTGAATCTGCATAAAGAAAAAGAGTAAGAATGCAGAAGATAGAATATTAATGTTGTCAACCATGATTTGGAAGCTGGGGGGGTTGGGGGAAGAAAGAAAGTAAGAAAAACAGTTGTATGGCATTTCCTTGAACTTTCATGGAAATTTCAACAAAATAATAAAAAGATTGTTAATCTGCATAAAGAAAAAGAGTAAGAATGCAGAAGATACAATATTAATGTTGTCAAGCATGATTTGGAAGATGGGGGTGTCGGAGGATGAAAGAAAGAAAGAAAAACTGTTGTATCCCATTTCCTTGAACATTCATGGTAATATCAATAAAATAATAAAAATATTGTTAATCTGCATAAAGAAAAAGAGTAAGAATGCAGAAGATAGAATATTAATGTTGTCAACCATGATTTGGTAGCTGGTGGGGGTTGGGGATAAAAGAAAGAAAGAAAAAGTGTTGTATCCCATTTCCTTGAATATTCATGGTAATTTTAATAAAATAATAAAAGGATTGTTAATCTGCATAGAGAAAAAGTGTAAGAATGCAGAAGACAGAATATTAATGTCAACCATGATTTGGAAGGTGGGGGCGGTGGGGAATAAAAGAAATAGAAGAAAAACTGTTGTATCCCATTTCCTGGAACATTCATGGAAATTTCAATAAAATAATAAAAAGATTGTTAATCTAAATAAAGGAAATGAGTAAGAATGTAGAAGATAGAATATTTGTGTTGTCATCCATGATTTGGAAGCTGGCGGGGGTGGGGGATGAAAGAAAGAAAGAAAAAGTGTTGTATCCCATTTCCTTGAACATTCATGGAAATTTCAATAAAATAATAAAAAGATTGTTAATCTGCATAAAGAAAAAGAATAAGAATGCAGAAGATAGAATATTAATGTTGTCAACCATGATTTGGAAGGTAGGGGGGGTGGGGGATAAAAGAAAGAAAGAAAAACTGTTTTATCCCATTTCCCTTAACATTCATGGAAATTTAAATAAAATCATGAAAAGATTGTTAATCTGCATAACGGAAAAGAGTAAGAATGCAGAAGATAGAATATTAATGTTGTCAACCATGATTAGGAAGCTGGGGGGGGTGGGGGAATAAAGAAAGTAAGAAAAACTGTTGTATCCCATTTCCTTGAACATTCATGGAAATTTCAACAAAATAATAAAAAGATTGTTAATCTGCATAAAGAAAAAGAGTAAGAATGCAGAAGATAGAATATTAATGTTGTCAAATATGATTTGGATGCTGGGGGGGTGGAGGATAAAAGAAAGAGAGAAAAACTGTTGTATCCCATTTCCTTGAACATTCATGGAAATTTCAACAAAACAATAAAAAGATTGTTAATCTGCAAAAAGAAAAAGAGTAAGAACGCAGAAGATAGAATATTAATGTTGTCAAATAAGATTTGGAAGCTGGTGGGGTGGAGGATAAAAGAAAGAGAGAAAAACTGTTGAATCCCATTTCCTTGAACATTCATGGAAATTTCAATATAATAGTAAAAAGATAGTTAATCTGCATAAAGAAAAAGAGTAAGAATGCAGAAGATAGAATATTAATGTTGTCAACCATGATTTGGAAGCTGGGGGAGTTGGGGGAATAAAGAAAGTAAGAAAAACTGTTGTATCCCATTTCCTTGAACATTCATGGAAATTTCAACAAAATAATAAAAAGATTGTTAATCTGCATAAAGAAAAAGAGTAAGAATGCAGAAGATAGAATATTAATGTTGTCAAATATGATTTGGAAGCTGGGGGGGGTGGGGGAATAAAGAAAGTAAGAAAAACTGTTGTATCCCATTTCCTTGAACATTCATGGAAATTTCAACAAAATAAGAAAAAGATTGTTAATCTGCATAAAGAAAAAGAGTAAGAATGCAGAAGATAGAATATTAATGTTGTCAAATATGATTTGGAAGCTGGGGGGGTGGAGGATAAAAGAAAGAGAGAAAAACTGTTGTATTCCATTTCCTTGACCATTCATGGAAATTTCAATATAATAGTAAAAAGATAGTTAATCTGCATAAAGAAAAAGTGTAAGAATACAGAAGATTGAATATTGATGTTGTGAAACATGATTTGTAAGCTGGGGGGCGTGGGGGATAAAAGAAAGAAAGAAAAACTGTTGTATCCCATTTCCTTGAACATTCATGGAAATTTAAATAAAATAATAAAACGATTGTGAATCTGCATAAAGAAAAAGAGTAAGAATGCAGAAGATAGAATATTAATGTTGTCAACCATGATTTGGAAGCTGGGGGGGTTGGGGGAAGAAAGAAAGTAAGAAAAACAGTTGTATGGCATTTCCTTGAACTTTCATGGAAATTTCAACAAAATAATAAAAAGATTGTTAATCTGCATAAAGAAAAAGAGTAAGAATGCAGAAGATAGAATATTAATGTTGTCAACCATGATTTGGTAGATGGTGGGGGTTGGGGATAAAAGAAAGAAAGAAAAAGTGTTGTATCCCATTTCCTTGAATATTCACGGAAATTTTAATAAAATAATAAAAGGATTGTTAATCTGCATAGAGAAAAAGTGTAAGAATGCAGAAGACAGAATATTAATGTCAACCATGATTTGGAAGGTGGGGGCGGTGGGGAATAAAAGAAATAGAAGAAAAACTGTTGTATCCCATTTCCTGGAACATTCATGGAAATTTCAATAAAATAATAAAAAGATTGTTAATCTAAATAAAGGAAATGAGTAAGAATGTAGAAGATAGAATATTTGTGTTGTCATCCATGATTTGGAAGCTGGCGGGGGTGGGGGATGAAAGACAGAAAGAAAAAGTGTTGTATCCCATTTCCTTGAACATTCATGGAAATTTCAATAAAATAATAAAAAGATTGTTAATCTGCATAAAGAAAAAGAATAAGAATGCAGAAGATAGAATATTAATGTTGTCAACCATGATTTGGAAGCTAGGGGGGGTGGGGGATAAAAGAAAGAAAGAAAAACTGTTTTATCCCATTTCCCTTAACATTCATGGAAATTTAAATAAAATCATGAAAAGATTGTTAATCTGCATAACGGAAAAGAGTAAGAATGCAGAAGATAGGATATTAATGTTGTCAAACATGATTAGGAAGCTGGGGGGGTGGGGGAATAAAGAAAGTAAGAAAAACTGTTGTAACCCATTTCCTTGAACATTCATGGAAATTTCAACAAAATAATAAAAAGATTGTTAATCTGCATAAAGAAAAAGAGTAAGAATGCAGAAGATAGAATATTAATGTTGTCAAATATGATTTGGAAGCTGGGGGGGTGGAGGATAAAAGAAAGAGAGAAAAACTGTTGTATCCCATTTCCTTGAACATTCATGGAAATTTCAACAAAATAATCAAAAGATTGTTAATCTGCAAAAAGAAAAAGAGTAAGAACGCAGAAGATAGAATATTAATGTTGTCAAATAAGATTTGGAAGCTGGTGGGGTGGAGGATAAAAGAAAGAGAGAAAAACTGTTGAATCCCATTTCCTTGAACATTCATGGAAATTTCAATATAATAGTAAAAAGATAGTTAATCTGCATAAAGAAAAAGAGTAAGAATGCAGAAGATAGAATATTAATGTTGTCAACCATGATTTGGAAGCTGGGGGGGTTGGGGGAATAAAGAAAGTAAGAAAAACCGTTGTATCCCATTTCCTTGAACATTCATGGAAATTTCAACAAAATAATAAAAAGATTGTTAATCTGCATAAAGAAAAAGAGTAAGAATGCAGAAGATAGAATATTAATGTTGTCAAATATGATTTGGAAGCTGGGGGGGGTGGGGGAATAAAGAAAGAAAGAAAAAGTGTTGTATCCCATTTCCTTGAACATTCATGGAAATTTCAATAAAATAATAAAAAGATTGTTAATCTGCATAAAGAAAAAGAATAAGAATGCAGAAGATAGAATATTAATGTTGTCAAGTATGATTTGGAAGCTCGGGGGGGTGGGGGATAAAAGAAAGAAAGAAAAACTGTTTTATCCCATTTCCCTTAACATTCATGGAAATTTAAATAAAATCATGAAAAGATTGTTAATCTGCATAACGAAAAAGAGTAAGAATGCAGAAGATAGAATATTAATGTTGTCAATCATGATTAGGAAGCTGGGGGGGGTGGGGGAATAAAGAAAGTAAAAAAAACTGTTTTAACCCCTTTCCTTGAACATTCATGGAAATTTCAACAAAATAATAAAAGATTGTTAATCTGCATAAAGAAAAAGAATAAGAATGCAGAAGATAGAATATTAATTTTGTCAACCATGATTTGGAAGCTGGGGGGTGGGGTATAAAAGAAAGAAAGAAAAACTGTTTTATCCCATTTCCTTGAACATTCATGGGAATTTGAATAAAATAATAAAAAGATTGTGAATCTGCATAAAGAAAAAGAGTAAGAATGCAGAAGATAGAATATTAATGGTGTCAAGCATGATTGGAAAGCTGGTGGGGTTGGGGGATTAAAGAAAGAAAGAAAAACAGTTGTATCCCATTTCCTTGAACATTCATGGAAATTTCAATGAAATAATAAAAAGATTGTTAATCTGCATAAAGAAAAAGAGTAAGAATGCCGAAGATAGAATATTAATGTTGTCAACCATGATTTGGTAGTTGGCGGGGGTGGGGGAGGAAAGAAAGTAAGAAAAACTGTTGTATCCCATTTCCTGGAACATTCATGGAAATTTCATTATAATCATGAAAAGATTGTTAATCGGCATAACGAAAAAGATTAAGAATGCAGAAGATAGAATATTAATGCTGTCAAGCATGATTTGGAAGCTGGGGGGTGTGGGGGAAGAAAGAAAGAAAGAAAAACTGTTGTATCCCATTTCCTTGAACATTCATGGAAATTTCATAAAATAATAAAAAGATTGTTAATCTGCATAAAGAAAAAGTGTAAGAATGCAGAAGATTGAATATTAATGTTGTGAAACATGATTTGGAAGCTGGGGGTGGTAGGGGATAAAAGAAAGAAACAAAAACTGTTTTATCCCATTTCCTTGTACATTCACGGAAATTTCAATAAAATAATAAAAGATTGTTAATCTGCATAAAGAAAAAGAGTAAGAATGCAGAAGATAGAATATTAATGTTGTCAAACATGATTTGGAAGGTGGGGGGGGATGAAAGAATGAAAGAAAAACTGTTGTATCCCATTTCCTTGAACATTCATGAAAATTTTAATAAAATACTAAAAAGATTGTCAAGCTGCATAAAGAAAAAGGGTAAGAATG
Source organism: Cynocephalus volans (assembly GCF_027409185.1). Lineage (NCBI taxonomy): Eukaryota > Metazoa > Chordata > Mammalia > Dermoptera > Cynocephalidae > Cynocephalus > Cynocephalus volans. The sequence continues at coordinate 2,690,413 of NC_084474.1, read as the reverse complement.
CAGAAGATTGAATATTAATGTTGTCAACAATGATTTGGAAGCTGGGAGGTGGTGGGGGATAAAAGAAAGAAAGAAAAACTGTTGTACCCCATTTCCTTGTACATTCACGGAACTTTCAATAAAATAATAAAAGATTGTTAATCTGCATGAAGAAAAAGAGAAAGAATGCAGAAGATAGAATATTAATGTTGTCAAACATGATTTGGAAGCTGGTGGGGCGTGGGGGATAAAAGAATGAAAGAAAAACTGTTGTATCCCATTTCCTTGAACAGTCATGGAAATTTCAATAAAATACTAAAAAGATTGTTAATCTGCATAAAGACAAGGTGTAAGAATGCAGAAGATAGAATATTAATGTTGTCAACCATGATTTGGAAGCTGGGGGGGGTGGGGGATGAAAGAAAGAAAAAAACTGTTGTATCCCATTTCATTGAACATTCATGGAAATTTCAACAAAATAATAAAAAGATTGTTAATCTGCATAAAGAAAAAGAGTAAGAATGCAGAAGATAGAATATTAATGGTGTCAAGCATGATTTGAAAGCTGGGGTGGTGGGGGATTAAAGAAAGAAAGAAGAACTGCTGTATCCCATTTCCTTGAACATTCATGGAAATTTCAATAAAATAATAAAAAGATTGTTAATCTGAATAAAGAAAAAGAGTAAGAATGCAGAAGATAGAATATTAATGTTGTCAACCATGATTTGGAAGCTAGGGGGGTGGGGGATAAAAGAAAGAAAGAAAAACTTTTGTATCCCATTTCCTTGAACATTCATGGAAATTTAAATAAAATCATGAAAAGATTGTTAATCTGCATAACGAAAAAGAGTAAGAATGCAGAAGATAGAATATTAATGTTGTCAACCATGATTTGGAAGCTGGGGGGGGTGGGGGAATAAAGAAAGTAAGAAAAACTGTTGTATCCCATTTCCTGGAACATTCATGGAAATTTGAACAAAATAATAAAAAGATTGTTAATCTGCATAAAGAAAAAGAGTAAGAATGCAGAAGATAGAATATTAATATTGTCAAATATGATTTGGAAGCTGGGGGGTGGGGGATAAAAGAAAGAGAGAAAAACTGTTGTATCCCATTTCCTTGAACATTTATGGAAATTTCAATATAATAGTAAAAAGATAGTTAATCTGCATAAAGAAAAAGAGTAAGAATGCAGAAGATAGAATATTAATGTTGTCAACCATGATTTGGAAGCTAGGGGGGGTGGGGGATAAAAGAAAGAAAGAAAAACTGTTGTATCCCATTTCCTTGAACATTCATGGAAATTTCAATAAAATAATAAAAAGATTGTTAATCTGCATAAAGAAAAAGAGTAAGAATGCAGAAGATAGAACACTAATGTAGTCAACAATGATTTGTAGGCTGGGGGGCGTGGGGGATAAAAGAAAGAAAGAAAAACTGTTGTATCCCATTTCCTTGAACATTCATGGAAATTTAAATAAAATAATAAAACGATTGTGAATCTGCATAAAGAAAAAGAGTAAGAATGCAGAAGATAGAATATTAATGTTGTCAACCATGATTTGGAAGCTGGGGTGGTTGGGGGAAGAAAGAAAGTAAGAAAAACAGTTGTATCCCATTTCCTTGAACTTTCATTGAAATTTCAACAAAATAATAAAAAGATTGTTAATCTGCATAAAGAAAAAGAGTAAGAATGCAGAAGATACAATATTAATGTTGTCAAGCATGATTTGGAAGATGGGGGTGTCGGGGGATGAAAGAAAGAAAGAAAAAGTGTTGTATCCCATTTCCTTGAACATTCATGCTAATATGAATAAAATAATAAAAAGATTGTTAATCTGCATAAAGAAAGAGGAAGAATGCAGAAGATAGAATATTAATGTTGTCAACCATGATTTGGAAGCTGGGGGGGTGGGGGAATAAAGAAAGTAAGAAAAACTGTTGTATCCCATTTCCTGGAACATTCATGGAAATTTGAACAAAATAATAAAAAGATTGTTAATCTGCATAAAGAAAAAGAGTAAGAATGCAGAAGATAGTATATTAATGTTGTCAAATATGATTTGGAAGCGGGCAGGGGTGGGGGATAAAAGAAAGAATGAAAAACTGTTGTATCCCATTAGCTTGAACATTCATAGAAATTTCATAAAATAATAAAAAGATTGTTAATCTGCATAAAGAAAAAGTGTAAGAATGCAGAAGATTGAATATTAATGTTGTCAAACATGATTTGGAAGTTGGGGGGGGATAAAAGAATGAAAGAAAAACTGTTGTATCCCATTTCCATGAATATTCATGGAAATTTCAATAAAATAATAAAAAGACCGTTAATCTGCATGAAGAAAAAGTGAAAGACTCAGAAGATAGAATATTAATGTTGTCAACCATGATTTGGAAGCTGGGGGCGTTGGCGATGAAAGAAAGAAAGAAAAACTGTTGTATCCCATTTCCTTGAACATTCATGAAAATTTCAATAAAATACTAAAAAGATTGTGAATCTGCATAAAGAAAAAGGGTAAGAATGCAGAAGATTGAATATTAATGTTGTCAACCATGATTTGGAAGCTGGGGGGTGGTGGGGGATAAAAGAAAGAAAGAAAAACTGTTGTTCCCCATTTCCTTGTACATTCACGGAAATTTCAATAAAATAATAAAAGATTGTTAATCTGCATAAAGAAAAAGAGAAAGAATGCAGAAGATAGAATATTAATGTTGTCAAACATGATTTGGAAGCTCGGGGGGCGTGGGGGATAAAAGAATGAAAGAAAAAATGTTGTATCCCATTTCCTTGAACATTCATGGAAATTTCAATAAAATAATAAAAGATTGTTAATCTGCATAAAGAAAAAGATAAAGAATGCAGAAGAGAGAATTTTAATGTTGTCAACCATGATTTGGAAGCTGGGGGGGGGGGGTGGGGGAATAAAGAAAGTAAGAAAAACTGTTGTATCCCATTTCCTTGAACTTTCAAGGAAATTTCAACAAAATAATAAAAAGATTGTTAATCTGCATAAAGAAAAAGAGTAAGAATGCAGAAGATAGAATATTAATGTTGTCAAATATGATTTGGAAGCTGGGGGGGTGGAGAATAAAAGAAAGAGAGAAAAACTGTTGTATCCCATTTCCTTGAACATTCATGGAAATTTCAATATAATAGTAAAAAGATAGTTAATCTGCCTAAAGAAAAAGAGTAAGAATGCAGAAGATAGAATATTAATGTTGTCAACCATGATTTGGCAACTGGGGGGGTTGGGGGAAGAAAGAAAGTAAGAAAAAGTGTTGTATCCCATTTCCTTGAACTTTCAAGGAAATTTCAACAAAATAATAAAAAGATTGTTAATCTGCATAAAGAAAAAGAGTAAGAATGCAGAAGATAGAATATTAATGTTGTCAAGCATGATTTGGAAGATGGGGGTGTCGGGGGATGAAAGAAAGAAAGAAAAAGTGTTGTATCCCATTTCCTTGAACATTCATGGAAATTTCAATAAAATAATAAAAAGATTGTTAATCTGCATAAAGAAAAAGAATAAGAATGCAGAAGATAGAATATTAATGTTGTCAACCATGATTTGGAAGCTAGGGGGGGTGGGGGATAAAAGAAAGAAAGAAAAACTGTTTTATCCCATTTCCCTTAACATTCATGGAAATTTAAATAAAATCATGAAAAGATTGTTAATCTGCATAACGGAAAAGAGTAAGAATGCAGAAGATAGAATATTAATGTTGTCAACCATGATTAGGAAGCTGGGGGGGGGGTGGGGGAATAAAGAAAGTAAGAAAAACTGTTGTAACCCATTTCCTTGAACATTCATGGAAATTTCAACAAAATAATAAAAAGATTGTTAATCTGCATAAAGAAAAAGAGTAAGAATGCAGAAGATAGAACATTAATGTAGTCAACCATGATTTGTAAGCTGGGGGGCGTGGGGGATAAAAGAAAGAAAGAAAAACTGTTGTATCCCATTTCCTTGAACATTCATGGAAATTTAAATAAAATAATAAAACGATTGTGAATCTGCATAAAGAAAAAGAGTAAGAATGCAGAAGACAGAATATTAATGTCAACCATGATTTGGAAGGTGGGGGCCGTGGGGAATAAAAGAAATAGAAGAAAAACTGTTGTATCCCATTTCCTGGAACATTCATGGAAATTTCAATAAAATAATAAAAAGATTGTTAATCTACATAAAGGAAATGAGTAAGAATGTAGAAGATAGAATATTTGTGCTGTCATCCATGATTTGGAAGCTGGCGGGGGTGGGGGATAAAAGAAAGAAAGAAAAACTGTTGTATCCCATTAGCTTGAACATTCATAGAAATTTCATAAAATAATAAAAAGATTGTTAATCTGCATAAAGAAAAAGTGTAAGAATGCAGAAGATTGAATATTAATGTTGTCAAACATGATTTGGATGCTGGGGGGTGGTAGGGGATAAAAGAAAGAAAGAAAAACTGTTGTATCCCATTAGCTTGAACATTCATAGAAATTTCATAAAATAATAAAAAGATTGTTAATCTGCATAAAGAAAAAGAGTAAGAATGCAGAAGATAGAATATTAATGTTGTCAAACATGATTTGGAAGCTGGGGGTGGATGAAAGAATGAAAGAAAAACTGTTGTATCCCATTTCCATGAATATTCATGGAAATTTCAATAAAATAATAAAAAGATTGTTAATCTGCATAAAGAAAAAGAGTAAGAATGCAGAAGATAGAATATTAATGGTGTCAAGCATGATTTGAAAGCTGCGGTGGTGGGGGATAAAAGAAAGAAAGAAAAACTTTTGAATCCCATTTCCTTTAACATTCATGGAAATTTAAATAAAATCATGAAAAGATTGTTAATCTGCATAACGAAAAAGAGTAAGAATGCAGAAGATAGAATATTAATGTTGTCAACCATGATTTTGAAGCTGGGGGGGTGGGTTAATAAACAAAGTAAGAAAAACTGTTGTATCCCATTTCCTTGAACATTCATGGAAATTTCAACAAAATAATAAAAAGATTGTTAATCTGCATAAAGAAAAAGAGTAAGAATGCAGAAGATAGAATATTAATGTTGTCAAATATGATTTGGAAGCTGGGGGGGTGGAGGATAAAAGAAAGAGAGAAAAACTGTTGTATCCCATTTCCTTGAACATTCATGGAAATTTCAACAAAATAATAAAAAGATTGTTAATCTGCAAAAAGAAAAAGAGTAAGAACGCAGAAGATAGAATATTAATGTTGTCAAATAAGATTTGGAAGCTGGTGGGGTGGAGGATAAAAGAAAGAGAGAAAAACTGCTGAATCCCATTTCCTTGAACATTCATGGAAATTTCAATATAATAGTAAAAAGATAGTTAATCTGCATAAAGAAAAAGAGTAAGAATGCAGAAGATAGAATATTAATGTTGTCAACCATGATTTGGAAGCTGGGGGGGTTGGGGGAATAAAGAAAGTAAGAAAAACTGTTGTATCCCATTTCCTTGAACATTCATGGAAATTTCAACAAAATAATAAAAAGATTGTTAATCTGCATAAAGAAAAAGAGTAAGAATGCAGAAGATAGAATATTAATGTTGTCAAATATGATTTGGAAGCTGGGGGGGGTGGGGGAATAAAGAAAGTAAGAAAAACTGTTGTATCCCATTTCCTTGAACATTCATGGAAATTTCAACAAAATAAGAAAAAGATTGTTAATCTGCATAAAGAAAAAGAGTAAGAATGCAGAAGATAGAATATTAATGTTGTCAAATATGATTTGGAAGCTGGGGGGGTGGAGGATAAAAGAAAGAGAGAAAAACTGTTGTATCCCATTTCCTTGACCATTCATGGAAATTTCAATATAATAGTAAAAAGATAGTTAATCCGCATAAAGAAAAAGTGTAAGAATGCAGAAGATTGAATATTGATGCTGTGAAACATGATTTATAAGCTGGGGGGCATGGGGGATAAAAGAAAGAAAGAAAAACTGTTGTATCCCATTGCCTTGAACATTCATGGAAATTTAAATAAAATAATAAAACGATTGTGAATCTGCATAAAGAAAAAGAGTAAGAATGCAGAAGATAGAATATTAATGTTGTCAACCATGATTTGGAAGCTGGGGGGGTTGGGGGAAGAAAGAAAGTAAGAAAAACAGTTGTATGGCATTTCCTTGAACTTTCATGGAAATTTCAACAAAATAATAAAAAGATTGTTAATCTGCATAAAGAAAAAGAGTAAGAATGCAGAAGATACAATATTAATGTTGTCAAGCATGATTTGGAAGATGGGGGTGTCGGAGGATGAAAGAAAGAAAGAAAAACTGTTGTATCCCATTTCCTTGAACATTCATGGTAATATCAATAAAATAATAAAAATATTGTTAATCTGCATAAAGAAAAAGAGTAAGAATGCAGAAGATAGAATATTAATGTTGTCAACCATGATTTGGTAGCTGGTGGGGGTTGGGGATAAAAGAAAGAAAGAAAAAGTGTTGTATCCCATTTCCTTGAATATTCATGGTAATTTTAATAAAATAATAAAAGGATTGTTAATCTGCATAGAGAAAAAGTGTAAGAATGCAGAAGACAGAATATTAATGTCAACCATGATTTGGAAGGTGGGGGCGGTGGGGAATAAAAGAAATAGAAGAAAAACTGTTGTATCCCATTTCCTGGAACATTCATGGAAATTTCAATAAAATAATAAAAAGATTGTTAATCTAAATAAAGGAAATGAGTAAGAATGTAGAAGATAGAATATTTGTGTTGTCATCCATGATTTGGAAGCTGGCGGGGGTGGGGGATGAAAGAAAGAAAGAAAAAGTGTTGTATCCCATTTCCTTGAACATTCATGGAAATTTCAATAAAATAATAAAAAGATTGTTAATCTGCATAAAGAAAAAGAATAAGAATGCAGAAGATAGAATATTAATGTTGTCAACCATGATTTGGAAGGTAGGGGGGGTGGGGGATAAAAGAAAGAAAGAAAAACTGTTTTATCCCATTTCCCTTAACATTCATGGAAATTTAAATAAAATCATGAAAAGATTGTTAATCTGCATAACGGAAAAGAGTAAGAATGCAGAAGATAGAATATTAATGTTGTCAACCATGATTAGGAAGCTGGGGGGGGTGGGGGAATAAAGAAAGTAAGAAAAACTGTTGTATCCCATTTCCTTGAACATTCATGGAAATTTCAACAAAATAATAAAAAGATTGTTAATCTGCATAAAGAAAAAGAGTAAGAATGCAGAAGATAGAATATTAATGTTGTCAAATATGATTTGGATGCTGGGGGGGTGGAGGATAAAAGAAAGAGAGAAAAACTGTTGTATCCCATTTCCTTGAACATTCATGGAAATTTCAACAAAACAATAAAAAGATTGTTAATCTGCAAAAAGAAAAAGAGTAAGAACGCAGAAGATAGAATATTAATGTTGTCAAATAAGATTTGGAAGCTGGTGGGGTGGAGGATAAAAGAAAGAGAGAAAAACTGTTGAATCCCATTTCCTTGAACATTCATGGAAATTTCAATATAATAGTAAAAAGATAGTTAATCTGCATAAAGAAAAAGAGTAAGAATGCAGAAGATAGAATATTAATGTTGTCAACCATGATTTGGAAGCTGGGGGAGTTGGGGGAATAAAGAAAGTAAGAAAAACTGTTGTATCCCATTTCCTTGAACATTCATGGAAATTTCAACAAAATAATAAAAAGATTGTTAATCTGCATAAAGAAAAAGAGTAAGAATGCAGAAGATAGAATATTAATGTTGTCAAATATGATTTGGAAGCTGGGGGGGGTGGGGGAATAAAGAAAGTAAGAAAAACTGTTGTATCCCATTTCCTTGAACATTCATGGAAATTTCAACAAAATAAGAAAAAGATTGTTAATCTGCATAAAGAAAAAGAGTAAGAATGCAGAAGATAGAATATTAATGTTGTCAAATATGATTTGGAAGCTGGGGGGGTGGAGGATAAAAGAAAGAGAGAAAAACTGTTGTATTCCATTTCCTTGACCATTCATGGAAATTTCAATATAATAGTAAAAAGATAGTTAATCTGCATAAAGAAAAAGTGTAAGAATACAGAAGATTGAATATTGATGTTGTGAAACATGATTTGTAAGCTGGGGGGCGTGGGGGATAAAAGAAAGAAAGAAAAACTGTTGTATCCCATTTCCTTGAACATTCATGGAAATTTAAATAAAATAATAAAACGATTGTGAATCTGCATAAAGAAAAAGAGTAAGAATGCAGAAGATAGAATATTAATGTTGTCAACCATGATTTGGAAGCTGGGGGGGTTGGGGGAAGAAAGAAAGTAAGAAAAACAGTTGTATGGCATTTCCTTGAACTTTCATGGAAATTTCAACAAAATAATAAAAAGATTGTTAATCTGCATAAAGAAAAAGAGTAAGAATGCAGAAGATAGAATATTAATGTTGTCAACCATGATTTGGTAGATGGTGGGGGTTGGGGATAAAAGAAAGAAAGAAAAAGTGTTGTATCCCATTTCCTTGAATATTCACGGAAATTTTAATAAAATAATAAAAGGATTGTTAATCTGCATAGAGAAAAAGTGTAAGAATGCAGAAGACAGAATATTAATGTCAACCATGATTTGGAAGGTGGGGGCGGTGGGGAATAAAAGAAATAGAAGAAAAACTGTTGTATCCCATTTCCTGGAACATTCATGGAAATTTCAATAAAATAATAAAAAGATTGTTAATCTAAATAAAGGAAATGAGTAAGAATGTAGAAGATAGAATATTTGTGTTGTCATCCATGATTTGGAAGCTGGCGGGGGTGGGGGATGAAAGACAGAAAGAAAAAGTGTTGTATCCCATTTCCTTGAACATTCATGGAAATTTCAATAAAATAATAAAAAGATTGTTAATCTGCATAAAGAAAAAGAATAAGAATGCAGAAGATAGAATATTAATGTTGTCAACCATGATTTGGAAGCTAGGGGGGGTGGGGGATAAAAGAAAGAAAGAAAAACTGTTTTATCCCATTTCCCTTAACATTCATGGAAATTTAAATAAAATCATGAAAAGATTGTTAATCTGCATAACGGAAAAGAGTAAGAATGCAGAAGATAGGATATTAATGTTGTCAAACATGATTAGGAAGCTGGGGGGGTGGGGGAATAAAGAAAGTAAGAAACACTGTTGTAACCCATTTCCTTGAACATTCATGGAAATTTCAACAAAATAATAAAAAGATTGTTAATCTGCATAAAGAAAAAGAGTAAGAATGCAGAAGATAGAATATTAATGTTGTCAAATATGATTTGGAAGCTGGGGGGGTGGAGGATAAAAGAAAGAGAGAAAAACTGTTGTATCCCATTTCCTTGAACATTCATGGAAATTTCAACAAAATAATCAAAAGATTGTTAATCTGCAAAAAGAAAAAGAGTAAGAACGCAGAAGATAGAATATTAATGTTGTCAAATAAGATTTGGAAGCTGGTGGGGTGGAGGATAAAAGAAAGAGAGAAAAACTGTTGAATCCCATTTCCTTGAACATTCATGGAAATTTCAATATAATAGTAAAAAGATAGTTAATCTGCATAAAGAAAAAGAGTAAGAATGCAGAAGATAGAATATTAATGTTGTCAACCATGATTTGGAAGCTGGGGGGGTTGGGGGAATAAAGAAAGTAAGAAAAACCGTTGTATCCCATTTCCTTGAACATTCATGGAAATTTCAACAAAATAATAAAAAGATTGTTAATCTGCATAAAGAAAAAGAGTAAGAATGCAGAAGATAGAATATTAATGTTGTCAAATATGATTTGGAAGCTGGGGGGGGTGGGGGAATAAAGAAAGAAAGAAAAAGTGTTGTATCCCATTTCCTTGAACATTCATGGAAATTTCAATAAAATAATAAAAAGATTGTTAATCTGCATAAAGAAAAAGAATAAGAATGCAGAAGATAGAATATTAATGTTGTCAAGTATGATTTGGAAGCTCGGGGGGGTGGGGGATAAAAGAAAGAAAGAAAAACTGTTTTATCCCATTTCCCTTAACATTCATGGAAATTTAAATAAAATCATGAAAAGATTGTTAATCTGCATAACGAAAAAGAGTAAGAATGCAGAAGATAGAATATTAATGTTGTCAATCATGATTAGGAAGCTGGGGGGGGGTGGGGGAATAAAGAAAGTAAAAAAAACTGTTTTAACCCCTTTCCTTGAACATTCATTGAAATTTCAACAAAATAATAAAAGATTGTTAATCTGCATAAAGAAAAAGAATAAGAATGCAGAAGATAGAATATTAATTTTGTCAACCATGATTTGGAAGCTGGGGGGTGGGGTATAAAAGAAAGAAAGAAAAACTGTTTTATCCCATTTCCTTGAACATTCATGGGAATTTGAATAAAATAATAAAAAGATTGTGAATCTGCATAAAGAAAAAGAGTAAGAATGCAGAAGATAGAATATTAATGGTGTCAAGCATGATTGGAAAGCTGGTGGGGTTGGGGGATTAAAGAAAGAAAGAAAAACAGTTGTATCCCATTTCCTTGAACATTCATGGAAATTTCAATGAAATAATAAAAAGATTGTTAATCTGCATAAAGAAAAAGAGTAAGAATGCCGAAGATAGAATATTAATGTTGTCAACCATGATTTGGTAGTTGGCGGGGGTGGGGGAGGAAAGAAAGTAAGAAAAACTGTTGTATCCCATTTCCTGGAACATTCATGGAAATTTCATTATAATCATGAAAAGATTGTTAATCGGCATAACGAAAAAGATTAAGAATGCAGAAGATAGAATATTAATGCTGTCAAGCATGATTTGGAAGCTGGGGGGTGTGGGGGAAGAAAGAAAGTAAGAAAAACTGTTGTATCCCATTTCCTTGAACATTCATGGAAATTTCAACAAAATAAGAAAAAGATTGTTAATCTGCATAAAGAAAAAGAGTAAGAATGCAGAAGATAGAATATTAATGTTGTCAAATATGATTTGGAAGCTGGGGGGGTGGAGGATAAAAGAAAGAGAGAAAAACTGTTGTATCCCATTTCCTTGACCATTCATGGAAATTTCAATATAATAGTAAAAAGATAGTTAATCCGCATAAAGAAAAAGTGTAAGAATGCAGAAGATTGAATATTGATGTTGTGAAACATGATTTATAAGCTGGGGGGCATGGGGGATAAAAGAAAGAAAGAAAAACTGTTGTATCCCATTGCCTTGAACATTCATGGAAATTTAAATAAAATAATAAAACGATTGTGAATCTGCATAAAGAAAAAGAGTAAGAATGCAGAAGATAGAATATTAATGTTGTCAACCATGATTTGGAAGCTGGGGGGGTTGGGGGAAGAAAGAAAGTAAGAAAAACAGTTGTATGGCATTTCCTTGAACTTTCATGGAAATTTCAACAAAATAATAAAAAGATTGTTAATCTGCATAAAGAAAAAGAGTAAGAATGCAGAAGATACAATATTAATGTTGTCAAGCATGATTTGGAAGATGGGGGTGTCGGAGGATGAAAGAAAGAAAGAAAAACTGTTGTATCCCATTTCCTTGAACATTCATGGTAATATCAATAAAATAATAAAAATATTGTTAATCTGCATAAAGAAAAAGAGTAAGAATGCAGAAGATAGAATATTAATGTTGTCAACCATGATTTGGTAGCTGGTGGGGGTTGGGGATAAAAGAAAGAAAGAAAAAGTGTTGTATCCCATTTCCTTGAATATTCATGGTAATTTTAATAAAATAATAAAAGGATTGTTAATCTGCATAGAGAAAAAGTGTAAGAATGCAGAAGACAGAATATTAATGTCAACCATGATTTGGAAGGTGGGGGCGGTGGGGAATAAAAGAAATAGAAGAAAAACTGTTGTATCCCATTTCCTGGAACATTCATGGAAATTTCAATAAAATAATAAAAAGATTGTTAATCTAAATAAAGGAAATGAGTAAGAATGTAGAAGATAGAATATTTGTGTTGTCATCCATGATTTGGAAGCTGGCGGGGGTGGGGGATGAAAGAAAGAAAGAAAAAGTGTTGTATCCCATTTCCTTGAACATTCATGGAAATTTCAATAAAATAATAAAAAGATTGTTAATCTGCATAAAGAAAAAGAATAAGAATGCAGAAGATAGAATATTAATGTTGTCAACCATGATTTGGAAGGTAGGGGGGGTGGGGGATAAAAGAAAGAAAGAAAAACTGTTTTATCCCATTTCCCTTAACATTCATGGAAATTTAAATAAAATCATGAAAAGATTGTTAATCTGCATAACGGAAAAGAGTAAGAATGCAGAAGATAGAATATTAATGTTGTCAACCATGATTAGGAAGCTGGGGGGGGTGGGGGAATAAAGAAAGTAAGAAAAACTGTTGTATCCCATTTCCTTGAACATTCATGGAAATTTCAACAAAATAATAAAAAGATTGTTAATCTGCATAAAGAAAAAGAGTAAGAATGCAGAAGATAGAATATTAATGTTGTCAAATATGATTTGGATGCTGGGGGGGTGGAGGATAAAAGAAAGAGAGAAAAACTGTTGTATCCCATTTCCTTGAACATTCATGGAAATTTCAACAAAACAATAAAAAGATTGTTAATCTGCAAAAAGAAAAAGAGTAAGAACGCAGAAGATAGAATATTAATGTTGTCAAATAAGATTTGGAAGCTGGTGGGGTGGAGGATAAAAGAAAGAGAGAAAAACTGTTGAATCCCATTTCCTTGAACATTCATGGAAATTTCAATATAATAGTAAAAAGATAGTTAATCTGCATAAAGAAAAAGAGTAAGAATGCAGAAGATAGAATATTAATGTTGTCAACCATGATTTGGAAGCTGGGGGAGTTGGGGGAATAAAGAAAGTAAGAAAAACTGTTGTATCCCATTTCCTTGAACATTCATGGAAATTTCAACAAAATAATAAAAAGATTGTTAATCTGCATAAAGAAAAAGAGTAAGAATGCAGAAGATAGAATATTAATGTTGTCAAATATGATTTGGAAGCTGGGGGGGGTGGGGGAATAAAGAAAGTAAGAAAAACTGTTGTATCCCATTTCCTTGAACATTCATGGAAATTTCAACAAAATAAGAAAAAGATTGTTAATCTGCATAAAGAAAAAGAGTAAGAATGCAGAAGATAGAATATTAATGTTGTCAAATATGATTTGGAAGCTGGGGGGGTGGAGGATAAAAGAAAGAGAGAAAAACTGTTGTATTCCATTTCCTTGACCATTCATGGAAATTTCAATATAATAGTAAAAAGATAGTTAATCTGCATAAAGAAAAAGTGTAAGAATACAGAAGATTGAATATTGATGTTGTGAAACATGATTTGTAAGCTGGGGGGCGTGGGGGATAAAAGAAAGAAAGAAAAACTGTTGTATCCCATTTCCTTGAACATTCATGGAAATTTAAATAAAATAATAAAACGATTGTGAATCTGCATAAAGAAAAAGAGTAAGAATGCAGAAGATAGAATATTAATGTTGTCAACCATGATTTGGAAGCTGGGGGGGTTGGGGGAAGAAAGAAAGTAAGAAAAACAGTTGTATGGCATTTCCTTGAACTTTCATGGAAATTTCAACAAAATAATAAAAAGATTGTTAATCTGCATAAAGAAAAAGAGTAAGAATGCAGAAGATAGAATATTAATGTTGTCAACCATGATTTGGTAGATGGTGGGGGTTGGGGATAAAAGAAAGAAAGAAAAAGTGTTGTATCCCATTTCCTTGAATATTCACGGAAATTTTAATAAAATAATAAAAGGATTGTTAATCTGCATAGAGAAAAAGTGTAAGAATGCAGAAGACAGAATATTAATGTCAACCATGATTTGGAAGGTGGGGGCGGTGGGGAATAAAAGAAATAGAAGAAAAACTGTTGTATCCCATTTCCTGGAACATTCATGGAAATTTCAATAAAATAATAAAAAGATTGTTAATCTAAATAAAGGAAATGAGTAAGAATGTAGAAGATAGAATATTTGTGTTGTCATCCATGATTTGGAAGCTGGCGGGGGTGGGGGATGAAAGACAGAAAGAAAAAGTGTTGTATCCCATTTCCTTGAACATTCATGGAAATTTCAATAAAATAATAAAAAGATTGTTAATCTGCATAAAGAAAAAGAATAAGAATGCAGAAGATAGAATATTAATGTTGTCAACCATGATTTGGAAGCTAGGGGGGGTGGGGGATAAAAGAAAGAAAGAAAAACTGTTTTATCCCATTTCCCTTAACATTCATGGAAATTTAAATAAAATCATGAAAAGATTGTTAATCTGCATAACGGAAAAGAGTAAGAATGCAGAAGATAGGATATTAATGTTGTCAAACATGATTAGGAAGCTGGGGGGGTGGGGGAATAAAGAAAGTAAGAAAAACTGTTGTAACCCATTTCCTTGAACATTCATGGAAATTTCAACAAAATAATAAAAAGATTGTTAATCTGCATAAAGAAAAAGAGTAAGAATGCAGAAGATAGAATATTAATGTTGTCAAATATGATTTGGAAGCTGGGGGGGTGGAGGATAAAAGAAAGAGAGAAAAACTGTTGTATCCCATTTCCTTGAACATTCATGGAAATTTCAACAAAATAATCAAAAGATTGTTAATCTGCAAAAAGAAAAAGAGTAAGAACGCAGAAGATAGAATATTAATGTTGTCAAATAAGATTTGGAAGCTGGTGGGGTGGAGGATAAAAGAAAGAGAGAAAAACTGTTGAATCCCATTTCCTTGAACATTCATGGAAATTTCAATATAATAGTAAAAAGATAGTTAATCTGCATAAAGAAAAAGAGTAAGAATGCAGAAGATAGAATATTAATGTTGTCAACCATGATTTGGAAGCTGGGGGGGTTGGGGGAATAAAGAAAGTAAGAAAAACCGTTGTATCCCATTTCCTTGAACATTCATGGAAATTTCAACAAAATAATAAAAAGATTGTTAATCTGCATAAAGAAAAAGAGTAAGAATGCAGAAGATAGAATATTAATGTTGTCAAATATGATTTGGAAGCTGGGGGGGGTGGGGGAATAAAGAAAGAAAGAAAAAGTGTTGTATCCCATTTCCTTGAACATTCATGGAAATTTCAATAAAATAATAAAAAGATTGTTAATCTGCATAAAGAAAAAGAATAAGAATGCAGAAGATAGAATATTAATGTTGTCAAGTATGATTTGGAAGCTCGGGGGGGTGGGGGATAAAAGAAAGAAAGAAAAACTGTTTTATCCCATTTCCCTTAACATTCATGGAAATTTAAATAAAATCATGAAAAGATTGTTAATCTGCATAACGAAAAAGAGTAAGAATGCAGAAGATAGAATATTAATGTTGTCAATCATGATTAGGAAGCTGGGGGGGGTGGGGGAATAAAGAAAGTAAAAAAAACTGTTTTAACCCCTTTCCTTGAACATTCATGGAAATTTCAACAAAATAATAAAAGATTGTTAATCTGCATAAAGAAAAAGAATAAGAATGCAGAAGATAGAATATTAATTTTGTCAACCATGATTTGGAAGCTGGGGGGTGGGGTATAAAAGAAAGAAAGAAAAACTGTTTTATCCCATTTCCTTGAACATTCATGGGAATTTGAATAAAATAATAAAAAGATTGTGAATCTGCATAAAGAAAAAGAGTAAGAATGCAGAAGATAGAATATTAATGGTGTCAAGCATGATTGGAAAGCTGGTGGGGTTGGGGGATTAAAGAAAGAAAGAAAAACAGTTGTATCCCATTTCCTTGAACATTCATGGAAATTTCAATGAAATAATAAAAAGATTGTTAATCTGCATAAAGAAAAAGAGTAAGAATGCCGAAGATAGAATATTAATGTTGTCAACCATGATTTGGTAGTTGGCGGGGGTGGGGGAGGAAAGAAAGTAAGAAAAACTGTTGTATCCCATTTCCTGGAACATTCATGGAAATTTCATTATAATCATGAAAAGATTGTTAATCGGCATAACGAAAAAGATTAAGAATGCAGAAGATAGAATATTAATGCTGTCAAGCATGATTTGGAAGCTGGGGGGTGTGGGGGAAGAAAGAAAGAAAGAAAAACTGTTGTATCCCATTTCCTTGAACATTCATGGAAATTTCATAAAATAATAAAAAGATTGTTAATCTGCATAAAGAAAAAGTGTAAGAATGCAGAAGATTGAATATTAATGTTGTGAAACATGATTTGGAAGCTGGGGGTGGTAGGGGATAAAAGAAAGAAACAAAAACTGTTTTATCCCATTTCCTTGTACATTCACGGAAATTTCAATAAAATAATAAAAGATTGTTAATCTGCATAAAGAAAAAGAGTAAGAATGCAGAAGATAGAATATTAATGTTGTCAAACATGATTTGGAAGGTGGGGGGGGGATGAAAGAATGAAAGAAAAACTGTTGTATCCCATTTCCTTGAACATTCATGAAAATTTTAATAAAATACTAAAAAGATTGTCAAGCTGCATAAAGAAAAAGGGTAAGAATGCAGAAGATTGAATATTAATGTTGTCAACAATGATTTGGAAGCTGGGAGGTGGTGGGGGATAAAAGAAAGAAAGAAAAACTGTTGTACCCCATTTCCTTGTACATTCACGGAACTTTCAATAAAATAATAAAAGATTGTTAATCTGCATGAAGAAAAAGAGAAAGAATGCAGAAGATAGAATATTAATGTTGTCAAACATGATTTGGAAGCTGGTGGGGCGTGGGGGATAAAAGAATGAAAGAAAAACTGTTGTATCCCATTTCCTTGAACAGTCATGGAAATTTCAATAAAATACTAAAAAGATTGTTAATCTGCATAAAGACAAGGTGTAAGAATGCAGAAGATAGAATATTAATGTTGTCAACCATGATTTGGAAGCTGGGGGGGGTGGGGGATGAAAGAAAGAAAAAAACTGTTGTATCCCATTTCATTGAACATTCATGGAAATTTCAACAAAATAATAAAAAGATTGTTAATCTGCATAAAGAAAAAGAGTAAGAATGCAGAAGATAGAATATTAATGGTGTCAAGCATGATTTGAAAGCTGGGGTGGTGGGGGATTAAAGAAAGAAAGAAGAACTGCTGTATCCCATTTCCTTGAACATTCATGGAAATTTCAATAAAATAATAAAAAGATTGTTAATCTGAATAAAGAAAAAGAGTAAGAATGCAGAAGATAGAATATTAATGTTGTCAACCATGATTTGGAAGCTAGGGGGGTGGGGGATAAAAGAAAGAAAGAAAAACTTTTGTATCCCATTTCCTTGAACATTCATGGAAATTTAAATAAAATCATGAAAAGATTGTTAATCTGCATAACGAAAAAGAGTAAGAATGCAGAAGATAGAATATTAATGTTGTCAACCATGATTTGGAAGCTGGGGGGGGTGGGGGAATAAAGAAAGTAAGAAAAACTGTTGTATCCCATTTCCTGGAACATTCATGGAAATTTGAACAAAATAATAAAAAGATTGTTAATCTGCATAAAGAAAAAGAGTAAGAATGCAGAAGATAGAATATTAATATTGTCAAATATGATTTGGAAGCTGGGGGGTGGGGGATAAAAGAAAGAGAGAAAAACTGTTGTATCCCATTTCCTTGAACATTTATGGAAATTTCAATATAATAGTAAAAAGATAGTTAATCTGCATAAAGAAAAAGAGTAAGAATGCAGAAGATAGAATATTAATGTTGTCAACCATGATTTGGAAGCTAGGGGGGGTGGGGGATAAAAGAAAGAAAGAAAAACTGTTGTATCCCATTTCCTTGAACATTCATGGAAATTTCAATAAAATAATAAAAAGATTGTTAATCTGCATAAAGAAAAAGAGTAAGAATGCAGAAGATAGAACACTAATGTAGTCAACAATGATTTGTAGGCTGGGGGGCGTGGGGGATAAAAGAAAGAAAGAAAAACTGTTGTATCCCATTTCCTTGAACATTCATGGAAATTTAAATAAAATAATAAAACGATTGTGAATCTGCATAAAGAAAAAGAGTAAGAATGCAGAAGATAGAATATTAATGTTGTCAACCATGATTTGGAAGCTGGGGTGGTTGGGGGAAGAAAGAAAGTAAGAAAAACAGTTGTATCCCATTTCCTTGAACTTTCATTGAAATTTCAACAAAATAATAAAAAGATTGTTAATCTGCATAAAGAAAAAGAGTAAGAATGCAGAAGATACAATATTAATGTTGTCAAGCATGATTTGGAAGATGGGGGTGTCGGGGGATGAAAGAAAGAAAGAAAAAGTGTTGTATCCCATTTCCTTGAACATTCATGCTAATATGAATAAAATAATAAAAAGATTGTTAATCTGCATAAAGAAAGAGGAAGAATGCAGAAGATAGAATATTAATGTTGTCAACCATGATTTGGAAGCTGGGTGGGTGGGGGATAAAAGAAAGAAAGAAAAACTGTTGTATCCCATTTCCTGGAACATTCATGGAAATTTCAACAAAATAATAAAAAGATTGTTAATCTGCATAAAGGAAAAGAGTAAGAATGCAGAAGATAGTATATTAATGTTGTCAAGCATGATTTGGAAGGTACGGGTGGTGGGGGATTAAAGAAAGAAAGAAAAACTGTTGTATCCCATTTCCTTGAACATTCATGGAAATTTAAATAAAATAATAAAAAGATTGTTAATCTGCATAAAGAAAAAGTGTAAGAATGCAGAAGATTCAATATTAATGTTGTCAACCATGATTTGGAAGCTGGGGGGTGGTGGGGGATAAAAGAAAGAAAGAAAAACTGTTGTATCCCATTACCCTGAACATTCATGGAAATTTCAATAAAATAATAAATATTGTTCATCTGCATAAAGAAAAAGAGTAAGAATGCAGAAGATAGAAAATTAATGTTGTCATCCATGATTTGGAAGCTGGGGGGTATGGGGGATAAAAGAATGAAAGGAAAACTGTTGTATCCCATTTCCTGGAAAATTCATGGAAATTTCAATAAAATAATAAAAAGATTGTTAATCTGCATAAAGAAAAATAGTAAGACTGCAGAAGATAGAATATTAATGTTGTCAACCATGATTTGGAAGCTGGGGGGGTCGGGAGATGAAAGAAAGAAAGAAAAAGTGTTGTATCCCATTTCCTTGAACATTCATGGTAATATCAATAAAATAATAAAAAGATTGTTAATCTGCATAAAGAAAGAGTAAGAATGCAGAAGATAGAATATTAATGTTGTCAACCATGATTTGGAAGCTGGGGGGGGGATAAAAGAAAGAAGGAAAAACTGTTGTATCCCATTTCTTTGAACATTCATGGAAATTTCAATAAAATAATAAAAGGATTGTTAATCTGCATAGAGAAATAGTGTAAGAATGCAGAAGACAGAATATTATTGTCAACCATGATTTGGAAGGTGGGGGCTCTGGGGAATAAAAGAAAGAAAGAAAAACTGTTGTATCCCATTTCCTTGAACATTCATGGAAATTTAAATAAAATAATAAAACGATTGTGAATCTGCATAAAGAAAAAGAGTAAGAATGCAGAAGATAGAGTATTAATGTTGTCAACCATGATTTGGAAGCTGGGGGGGTTGGGGGAAGAAAGAAAGTAAAAAAACTGTTGTATCCCATTTCCTTGAACTTTCATGGAAATTTCAACAAAATAATAAAAAGATTGTTAATCTGCATAAAGAAAAAGAGTAAGAATGCAGAAGATAGAATATTAATTGTGTCAAGCATGATTTGAAAGCTGGGGTGGTGGGGGATTAAAGAAAGAAAGAAGAACTGCTGTATCCCATTTCATTGAACATTCATAGAAATTTCAATAAAATAATAAAAAGATTGTGAATCTGCATAAAGAAAAAGAGTAAGAATGCAGAAGATAGAATATTAATGTTGTCAAATATGATTTGGAAGCTGGGGGTTTGGAGGTTAAAAGAAAGAGAGAAAGACTGTTGTATCCCATTTCCTTATACATTCATCGAAATTTCAATATAATAGTAAAAAGATAGTTAATCTGCATAAAGAAAAAGAGTAAGAATGCAGAAGATAGAATATTAATGTTGTCAACCATGATTTGGAAGCTAGGGGGGGTGGGGGATAAAAGAAAGAAAGAAAAACTGTTTTATCCCATTTCCTTGAACATTCATGGAAATTTAAATAAAATAATAAAACGATTGTGAATCTGCATAAAGAAAAAGAGTAAGAATGCAGAAGATAGAACATTAATGTAGTCAACCATGATTTGTAAGCTGGGTGGCGTGGGGGATAAAAGAAAGAAAGAAAAACTGTTGTATCCCATTTCCTTGAACATTCATGGAAATTTAAATAAAATAATAAAACGATTGTGAATCTGCATAAAGAAAAAGAGTAAGAATGCAGAAGATAGAATATTAATGTTGTCAACCATGATTTGGAAGCTGGGGGTGTTGGGGGAAGAAAGAAAGTAAGAAAAACAGTTGTATCCCATTTCCTTGAACTTTCATGGAAATTTCAACAAAATAATAAATAGATTGTTAATCTGCATGAAGAAAAAGGGTAAGAATGCAGAAGATTCAATATTAATGTTGTCAACCATGATTTGTAAGCTGGGGGGTGGTGGGGGATAAAAGAAAGAAAGAAAAACTGCTGTATCCCATTTCCTGGAAAATTCATGGAAATTTCAATAAAATAATAAAAAGATTGTTAATCTGCATAAAGAAAAAGAGTAAGACTGCAGAAGATAGAATATTAATGTTGTCAACCATGATTTGGAAGCTGGGGGGGTCGGGAGATGAAAGAAAGAAAGAAAAACTGTTGTATCCCATTTCCTGGAAAATTCATGGTAATATCAATAAAATAATAAAAAGATTGTTAATCTGCATAAAGAAAGAGTAAGAATGCAGAAGATAGAATATTAATGTTGTCAACCATGATTTGGAAGCTGGGGGGGTCGGGAGATGAAAGAAAGAAAGAAAAACTGTTGTATCCCATTTCCTGGAAAATTCATGGTAATATCAATAAAATAATTAAATGATTGTTAATCAGCATAAAGAAAAAGAGTAAGAATGCAGAAGATAGAATATTAATGATGTCAAGCATGATTTGGAAGCTCGGGGGGGTGGGGGATAAAAGAAAGAAAGAAAAACTGTTGTATCCCATTTCCTTGAACATTCATGGAAATTTTAATAAAATAATAAAAAGATTGTTAATCAGCATAAAGAAAAAGAGTAAGAATGCAGAAGATAGAATATTAATGTTGTCAACCATGATTTGGAAGCTGGGGGTGTTGGGGGAAGAAAGAGTGTAAGAAAAACAGTTGTATCCCATTTCCTTGAACTTTCATGGAAATTTCAACAAAATAATAAATAGATTGTTAATCTGCATAAAGAAAAAGGGTAAGAATGCAGAAGATAGAATATTAATGTTGACAAGCATGATTTGGAAGATGGGGGTGTCGGGGGATGAAAGAAAGAAAGAAAAAGTGTTGTATCCCACTTCCTTGAACATTCATGGTAATATCAATAAAATAATAAAAAGATTGTTAGTCTGCAAAAAGAAAGAGTAAGAATGCAGAAGATAGAATATTAATGTTGTCAACCATGATTTGGAAGCTGGTGGGGGGGATAAAAGAAAGAAGGAAAAACTGTTGTATCCCATTTCCTTGAACATTCATGGAAATTTCAATAAAATAATAAAATGATTGTTAATCAGCATAAAGAAAAAGAGTAAGAATGCAGAAGATAGAATATTAATGTTGTCAAGCATGATTTGGAAGCTCGGGGGGGTGGGGGATAAAAGAAAGAAAGAAAAACTGTTGTATCCCATTTCCTTGAACATTCATGGAAATTTTAATAAAATAATAAAAAGATTGTTAATCTGCATAAAGAAAAAGAGTAAGAATGCAGAAGATAGAATATTAATGTTGTCAACCATGATTTGGTAGCTGGTGGGGGTTGGGGATAAAAGAAAGAAAGAAAAAGTGTTGTATCCCATTTCCTTGAACATTCATGGAAATTTCAATAAAATAATAAAAGGATTGTTAATCTGCATAGAGAAAAAGTGTAAGAATGCAGAAGACAGAATATTAATGTCAACCATGATTTGGAAGGTGGGGGCGGTGGGGAATAAAAGAAATAGAAGAAAAACTGTTGTATCCCATTTCCTGGAACATTCATGGAAATTTCAATAAAATAATAAAAAGATTGTTAATCTACATAAAGGAAATGAGTAAGAATGTAGAAGATAGAATATTTGTGTTGTCATCCATGATTTGGAAGCTGGCGGGGGTGGGGGATAAAAGAAAGAAAGAAAAACTGTTGTATCCCATTAGCTTGAACATTCATGGAAATTTCAATACAATAATAAAAAGATTGTTAATCTGCATAAAGAAAAAGAATAAGAATGCAGAAGATAGAATATTAATGTTGTCAACCATGATTTGGAAGCTGGGGGGGTTGGGGGAAGAAAGAAAGTAAAAAAACTGTTGTATCCCATTTCCTTGAACTTTCATGGAAATTTCAACAAAATAATAAAAAGATTGTTAATCTGCATAAAGAAAAAGAGTAAGAATGCAGAAGATAGAATATTAATTGTGTCAAGCATGATTTGAAAGCTGGGGTGGTGGGGGATTAAAGAAAGAAAGAAGAACTGCTGTATCCCATTTCCTTGAACATTCATGGAAATTTCAATAAAATAATAAAAAGATTGTTAATCTGAATAAAGAAAAAGGGTAAGAATGCAGAAGATAGAATATTAATGTTGTCAACCATGATTTGGAAGCTAGGGTGGTGGGGGATAAAAGAAAGAAAGAAAAACTTTTGTATCCCATTTCCTTTAACATTCATGGAAATTTAAATAAAATCATGAAAAGATTGTTAATCTGCATAACGAAAAAGAGTAAGAATGCAGAAGATAGAATATTAATGTTGTCAACCATGATTTGGAAGCTGGGGGGGGGGGTGGGGGAATAAAGAAAGTAAGAAAAACTGTTGTATCCCATTTCCTGGAACATTCATGGAAATTTCAACAAAATAATAAAAAGATTGTTAATCTGCATAAAGAAAAAGAGTAAGAATGCAGAAGATAGAATATTAATGTTGTCAAATATGATTTGGAAGCTGGGGGGGTGGGGGATAAAAGAAAGAGAGAAAATCTGTTGTATCCCATTTCCTTGAACATTCATGGAAATTTCAATATAATAGTAAAAAGATAGTTAATCTGCATAAAGAAAAAGAGTAAGAATGCAGAAGATAGAATATTAATGTTGTCATCCATGATTTGGAAGCTGGGGGGTATGGGGGATAAAAGAATGAAAGAAAAACTGTTGTATCCCATTTCCTGGAAAATTCATGGAAATTTCAATAAAATAATAAAAAGATTGTTAATCTGCATAAAGAAAAAGAGTAAGACTGCAGAAGATAGAATATTAATGTTGTCAACCATGATTTGGAAGCTGGGGGGGTCGGGAGATGAAAGAAAGAAAGAAAAAGTGTTGTATCCCATTTCCTTGAACATTCATGGTAATATCAATAAAATAATAAAAAGATTGTTAATCTGCATAAAGAAAGAGTAAGAATGCAGAAGATAGAATATTAATGTTGTCAACCATGATTTGGAAGCTGGGGGGGGGGGATAAAAGAAAGAAGGAAAAACTGTTGTATCCCATTTCTTTGAACATTCATGGAAATTTCAATAAAATAATAAAATGATTGTTAATCAGCATAAAGAAAAAGAGTAAGAATGCAGAAGATAGAATATTAATGATGTCAAGCATGATTTGGAAGCTCGGGGGGTAGGGGATAAAAGAAAGAAAGAAAAACTGTTGTATCCTATTTCCTTGAACATTCATGGTAATTTTAATAAAATAATAAAAAGATTGTTAATCTGCATAAAGAAAAAGAGTAAGAATGCAGAAGATAGAATATTAATGTTGTCAACCATGATTTGGTAGCTGGTGGGGGTTGGGGATAAAAGAAAGAAAGAAAAAGTGTTGTATCCCATTTCCTTGAACATTCATGGAAATTTCAATAAAATAATAAAAGGATTGTTAATCTGCATAGAGAAAAAGTGTAAGAATGCAGAAGACAGAATATTAATGTCAACCATGATTTGGAAGGTGGGGGCGGAGGGGAATAAAAGAAATAGAAGAAAAACTGTTGTATCCCATTTCCTGGAACATTCATGGAAATTTCAATAAAATAATAAAAAGATTGTTAATCTACATAAAGGAAATGAGTAAGAATGTAGAAGATAGAATATTTGTGTTGTCATCCATGATTTGGAAGCTGGCGGGGGTGGGGAATAAAAGAAAGAAAGAAAAACTGTTGTATCCCATTAGCTTGAACATTCATGGAAATTTCAATAAAATAATAAAAAGATTGTTAATCTGCATAAAGAAAAAGTATAAGAATGCAGAAGATAGAATATTAACGTTGTCAACCATGATTTGGAAGCTAGGGGGGGTGGGGGATAAAAGAAAGAAAGAAAAACTGTTTTATCCCATTTCCCTTAACATTCATGGAAATTTAAATAAAATCATGAAAAGATTGTTAATCTGCATAACGGAAAAGAGTAAGAATGCAGAAGATAGAATATTAATGTTGTCAACCATGATTAGGAACCTGGGGGGGGGGTGGGGGAATAAAGAAAGTAAGAAAAACTGTTGTAACCCATTTCATGGAACATTCATGGAAATTTCAAGAAAATAATAAAAAGATTGTTAATCTGCATAAAGAAAAAGAGTAAGAATGCAGAAGATCGAACATTAATGTAGTCAACCATGATTTGTAAGCTGGGGGTCGTGGGGGATAAAAGAAAGAAAAAAAAACTGTTGTATCCCATTTCCTTGAACATTCATGGAAACTTATATAAAATAATAAAACGCTTGTGAATCTGCATAAAGAAAAAGAGTAAGAATGCAGAATATAGAATATTAATGTTGTCAACCATGATTTGGAAGCTGGGGGGGTTGGGGGAAGAAAGAAAGTGAAAAAACTGTTGTCTCCCATTTCCTTGAACTTTCATGGAAATTTCAACAAAATAATAAAAAGATTGTTAATCTGCATAAAGAAAAAGAGTAAGAATGCAGAAGATAGAATATTAATTGTGTCAAGCATGATTTGAAAGCTGGGGTGCTGGGGGATTAAAGAAAGAAAGAAAAACTGCTGTATCCCATTTCCTTGAACATTCATGGAAATTTCAATAAAATAATAAAAAGACTGTTAATCTGCATAAAGAAAAAGTGAAAGACTCAGAAGATAGAATATTAATGTTGTCAACCATGATTTGGAAGCTGGAGGCGTGGGGGATAAAAGAATGAAAGAAAAACTGTTGTATCCCATTTCCTTGAACAGTCATGGAAATTTCAATAAAATACTAAAAAGATTGTTAATCTGCATAAAGAAAAGGTGTAAGAATGAAGGAGATAGAATATTAATGTTGTCAACCATGATTTGGAAGCTGGGGGGGTGGGGGATGAAAGAAAGAAAAAAACTGTTGTATCCCATTTCCTTGAATATTCATGGAAAGTTCAATAAAATAATAAAAAGATTGTTAATCTGCATAAAGAAAAAGAGTAAGAATGCAGAAGATAGAATATTAATGGTGTCAAGCATGATTTGAAATCTGGGGTGGTGGGGGATTAAAGAAAGAAAGAAAAAGTGTTGTATCCCATTTCCTTGAACATTCATGGGAATTTCAATAAAATAATAAAAAGATTGTTAATCTGAATATAGAAAAAGAGTAAGAATGCAGAAGATAGAATATTAATGTTGTCAACCATGATTTGGAAGCTAGGGGGGGGTGGGGGATAAAAGAAAGAAAGAAAAACTGTTTTATCCCATTTCCTTGAACTTTCAAGGAAATTTCAACAAAATAATAAAAAGATTGTGAATCTGCATAAAGAAAAAGAGTAAGAATGCAGAAGATAGAATCTTAATGTTGTCAAGCATGATTTGGAAGATGGGGGTGTCGGGGGATGAAAGAAAGAAAGAAAAAGTGTTGTATCCCATTTCCTTGAACATTCATGGAAATTTCAATAAAATAATAAAAAGATTGTTAATCTGCATAAAGAAAAAGAATAAGAATGCAGAAGATAGTATATTAATGTTGTCAACCATGATTTGGAAGCTAGGGGGGGTGGGGGATAAAAGAAAGAAAGAAAAACTGTTTTATTCCATTTCCCTTAACATTCATGGAAATTTAAATAAAATCATGAGAAGATTGTGAATCTGCATAACGGAAAAGAGTAAGAATGCAGAAGATAGAATATTAATGTTGTCAACCATGATTAGGAAGCTGGGGGGGTGGGGGAATAAAGAAAGTAAGAAAAACTGTTGTAACCCATTTCCTTGAACATTCATGGAAATTTCAACAAAATAATAAAAAGATTGTTAATCTGAATAAAGAAAAAGAGTAAGAATGCAGAAGATAGAATATTAATGTTGTCAAATATGATTTGGAAGCTGGGGGGGTGGGTGATAAAAGAAAGAAAGAAAAACTGTTGTATTCCATTTCCTTGAACATTCATGGAAATTTCAATAAAATAATAAAAGGATTGTTAATCTGCATAGAGAAAAAGTGTAAGAATGCAGAAGACAGAATATTATTGTCAACCATGATTTGGAAGGTGGGGGCTCTGGGGAATAAAAGAAAGAAAGAAAAACTGTTGTATCCCATTTCCTTGAACATTCATGGAAATTTAAATAAAATAATAAAACGATTGTGAATCTGCATAAAGAAAAAGAGTAAGAATGCAGAAGATAGAGTATTAATGTTGTCAACCATGATTTGGAAGCTGGGGGGGTTGGGGGAAGAAAGAAAGTAAAAAAACTGTTGTATCCCATTTCCTTGAACTTTCATGGAAATTTCAACAAAATAATAAAAAGATTGTTAATCTGCATAAAGAAAAAGAGTAAGAATGCAGAAGATAGAATATTAATTGTGTCAAGCATGATTTGAAAGCTGGGGTGGTGGGGGATTAAAGAAAGAAAGAAGAACTGCTGTATCCCATTTCATTGAACATTCATAGAAATTTCAATAA
The DNA here is from genome assembly GCF_027409185.1 of Cynocephalus volans. Classification (NCBI taxonomy): domain Eukaryota; kingdom Metazoa; phylum Chordata; class Mammalia; order Dermoptera; family Cynocephalidae; genus Cynocephalus; species Cynocephalus volans. Next base: position 2,663,523 of record NC_084474.1, on the reverse strand, counting down.
AATAATAAAAAGATTGTGAATCTGCATAAAGAAAAAGAGTAAGAATGCAGAAGATAGAATATTAATGTTGTCAAATATGATTTGGAAGCTGGGGGTTTGGGGGTTAAAAGAAAGAGAGAAAGACTGTTGTATCCCATTTCCTTATACATTCATCGAAATTTCAATATAATAGTAAAAAGATAGTTAATCTGCATAAAGAAAAAGAGTAAGAATGCAGAAGATAGAATATTAATGTTGTCAACCATGATTTGGAAGCTAGGGGGGGTGGGGGATAAAAGAAAGAAAGAAAAACTGTTTTATCCCATTTCCTTGAACATTCATGGAAATTTCAATAAAATAATAAAAAGATTGTTAATCTGCATAAAGAAAAAGAGTAAGAATGCAGAAGATAGAACATTAATGTAGTCAACCATGATTTGTAAGCTGGGTGGCGTGGGGGATAAAAGAAAGAAAGAAAAACTGTTGTATCCCATTTCCTTGAACATTCATGGAAATTTAAATAAAATAATAAAACGATTGTGAATCTGCATAAAGAAAAAGAGTAAGAATGCAGAAGATAGAATATTAATGTTGTCAACCATGATTTGGAAGCTGGGGGTGTTGGGGGAAGAAAGAAAGTAAGAAAAACAGTTGTATCCCATTTCCTTGAACTTTCATGGAAATTTCAACAAAATAATAAATAGATTGTTAATCTGCATGAAGAAAAAGGGTAAGAATGCAGAAGATTCAATATTAATGTTGTCAACCATGATTTGTAAGCTGGGGGGTGGTGGGGGATAAAAGAAAGAAAGAAAAACTGTTGTATCCCATTTCCTGGAAAATTCATGGAAATTTCAATAAAATAATAAAAAGATTGTTAATCTGCATAAAGAAAAAGAGTAAGACTGCAGAAGATAGAATATTAATGTTGTCAACCATGATTTGGAAGCTGGGGGGTCGGGAGATGAAAGAAAGAAAGAAAAACTGTTGTATCCCATTTCCTGGAAAATTCATGGTAATATCAATAAAATAATAAAAAGATTGTTAATCTGCATAAAGAAAGAGTAAGAATGCAGAAGATAGAATATTAATGTTGTCAACCATGATTTGGAAGCTGGGGGGGGATAAAAGAAAGAAGGAAAAACTGTTGTATCCCATTTCTTTGAACATTCATGGAAATTTCAATAAAATAATTAAATGATTGTTAATCAGCATAAAGAAAAAGAGTAAGAATGCAGAAGATAGAATATTAATGATGTCAAGCATGATTTGGAAGCTCGGGGGGGTGGGGGATAAAAGAAAGAAAGAAAAACTGTTGTATCCCATTTCCTTGAACATTCATGGAAATTTTAATAAAATAATAAAAAGATTGTTAATCAGCATAAAGAAAAAGAGTAAGAATGCAGAAGATAGAATATTAATGTTGTCAACCATGATTTGGTAGCTGGTGGGGGTTGGGGATAAAAGAAAGAAAGAAAAAGTGTTGTATCCCATTTCCTTGAACATTCATGGCAATTTCAATAAAATAATAAAAGGATTGTTAATCTGCATAGAGAAAAAGTGTAAGAATGCAGAAGACAGAATATTAATGTCAACCATGATTTGGAAGGTGGGGGGGTTGGGGGAAGAAAGAAAGTAAAAAAACTGTTGTATCCCATTTCCTTGAACTTTCATGGAAATTTCAACAAAATAATAAAAAGATTGTTAATCTGCATAAAGAAAAAGAGTAGGAATGCAGAAGATAGAATATTAATTGTGTCAAGCATGATTTGAAAGCTGGGGTGGTGGCGGATTAAAGAAAGAAAGAAGAACTGCTGTATCCCATTTCCTTGAACATTCATGGAAATTTCAATAAAATAATAAAAAGATTGAGAATCTGCATAAAGAAAAAGAGTAAAAATGCAGAAGATAGAATATTAATGTTGTCAAATATGATTTGGAAGCTGGGGCTGTGGGGGATAAAAGAAAGAGAGAAAAACTGTTGTATCCCATTTCCTTGAACATTCATGGAAATTTCAATATAATAGTAAAAAGATAGTTAATCTGCATAAAGAAAAAGAGTTAGAATGCAGAAGATAGAATATTAATGTTGTCAACCATGATTTGGAAGCTAGGGGGGGTGGGGGATAAAAGAAAGAAAGAAAAACTGCTTTATCCCATTTCCTTGAACATTCATGGAAATTTCAATAAAATAATAAAAAGATTGTTAATCTGCACAAAGAAAAAGAGTAAGAATGCAGAAGATAGAACATTAATGTAGTCAACCATGATTTGTAAGCTGGGGGGCGTGGGGGATAAAAGAAAGAAAGAAAAACTGTTGTATCCCATTTCCTTGAACATTCATGGAAATTTAAATAAAATAATAAAACGATTGTGAATCTGCATAAAGAAATAGAGTAAGAATGCAGAAGATAGAATATTAATGTTGTCAACCATGATTTGGAAGCTGGGGGTGTTGGGGGAAGAAAGAGTGTAAGAAAAACAGTTGTATCCCATTTCCTTGAACTTTCATGGAAATTTCAACAAAATAATAAATAGATTGTTAATCTGCATAAAGAAAAAGGGTAAGAATGCAGAAGATAGAATATTAATGTTGACAAGCATGATTTGGAAGATGGGGGTGTCGGGGGATGAAAGAAAGAAAGAAAAAGTGTTGTATCCCACTTCCTTGAACATTCATGGTAATATCAATAAAATAATAAAAAGATTGTTAGTCTGCAAAAAGAAAGAGTAAGAATGCAGAAGATAGAATATTAATGTTGTCAACCATGATTTGGAAGCTGGTGGGGGGGATAAAAGAAAGAAGGAAAAACTGTTGTATCCCATTTCCTTGAACATTCATGGAAATTTCAATAAAATAATAAAATGATTGTTAATCAGCATAAAGAAAAAGAGTAAGAATGCAGAAGATAGAATATTAATGTTGTCAAGCATGATTTGGAAGCTCGGGGGGGTGGGGGATAAAAGAAAGAAAGAAAAACTGTTGTATCCCATTTCCTTGAACATTCATGGAAATTTTAATAAAATAATAAAAAGATTGTTAATCTGCATAAAGAAAAAGAGTAAGAATGCAGAAGATAGAATATTAATGTTGTCAACCATGATTTGGTAGCTGGTGGGGGTTGGGGATAAAAGAAAGAAAGAAAAAGTGTTGTATCCCATTTCCTTGAACATTCATGGAAATTTCAATAAAATAATAAAAGGATTGTTAATCTGCATAGAGAAAAAGTGTAAGAATGCAGAAGACAGAATATTAATGTCAACCATGATTTGGAAGGTGGGGGCGGTGGGGAATAAAAGAAATAGAAGAAAAACTGTTGTATCCCATTTCCTGGAACATTCATGGAAATTTCAATAAAATAATAAAAAGATTGTTAATCTACATAAAGGAAATGAGTAAGAATGTAGAAGATAGAATATTTGTGTTGTCATCCATGATTTGGAAGCTGGCGGGGGTGGGGGATAAAAGAAAGAAAGAAAAACTGTTGTATCCCATTAGCTTGAACATTCATGGAAATTTCAATACAATAATAAAAAGATTGTTAATCTGCATAAAGAAAAAGAATAAGAATGCAGAAGATAGAATATTAATGTTGTCAACCATGATTTGGAAGCTGGGGGGGTTGGGGGAAGAAAGAAAGTAAAAAAACTGTTGTATCCCATTTCCTTGAACTTTCATGGAAATTTCAACAAAATAATAAAAAGATTGTTAATCTGCATAAAGAAAAAGAGTAAGAATGCAGAAGATAGAATATTAATTGTGTCAAGCATGATTTGAAAGCTGGGGTGGTGGGGTATTAAAGAAAGAAAGAAGAACTGCTGTATCCCATTTCCTTGAACATTCATGGAAATTTCAATAAAATAATAAAAAGATTGTTAATCTGAATAAAGAAAAAGGGTAAGAATGCAGAAGATAGAATATTAATGTTGTCAACCATGATTTGGAAGCTAGGGTGGTGGGGGATAAAAGAAAGAAAGAAAAACTTTTGTATCCCATTTCCTTTAACATTCATGGAAATTTAAATAAAATCATGAAAAGATTGTTAATCTGCATAACGAAAAAGAGTAAGAATGCAGAAGATAGAATATTAATGTTGTCAACCATGATTTGGAAGCTGGGGGGGGGGTGGGGGAATAAAGAAAGTAAGAAAAACTGTTGTATCCCATTTCCTGGAACATTCATGGAAATTTCAACAAAATAATAAAAAGATTGTTAATCTGCATAAAGAAAAAGAGTAAGAATGCAGAAGATAGAATATTAATGTTGTCAAATATGATTTGGAAGCTGGGGGGGTGGGGGATAAAAGAAAGAGAGAAAATCTGTTGTATCCCATTTCCTTGAACATTCATGGAAATTTCAATATAATAGTAAAAAGATAGTTAATCTGCATAAAGAAAAAGAGTAAGAATGCAGAAGATAGAATATTAATGTTGTCATCCATGATTTGGAAGCTGGGGGGTATGGGGGATAAAAGAATGAAAGAAAAACTGTTGTATCCCATTTCCTGGAAAATTCATGGAAATTTCAATAAAATAATAAAAAGATTGTTAATCTGCATAAAGAAAAAGAGTAAGACTGCAGAAGATAGAATATTAATGTTGTCAACCATGATTTGGAAGCTGGGGGGGTCGGGAGATGAAAGAAAGAAAGAAAAAGTGTTGTATCCCATTTCCTTGAACATTCATGGTAATATCAATAAAATAATAAAAAGATTGTTAATCTGCATAAAGAAAGAGTAAGAATGCAGAAGATAGAATATTAATGTTGTCAACCATGATTTGGAAGCTGGGGGGGGGGATAAAAGAAAGAAGGAAAAACTGTTGTATCCCATTTCTTTGAACATTCATGGAAATTTCAATAAAATAATAAAATGATTGTTAATCAGCATAAAGAAAAAGAGTAAGAATGCAGAAGATAGAATATTAATGATGGCAAGCATGATTTGGAAGCTCGGGGGGTAGGGGATAAAAGAAAGAAAGAAAAACTGTTGTATCCTATTTCCTTGAACATTCATGGTAATTTTAATAAAATAATAAAAAGATTGTTAATCTGCATAAAGAAAAAGAGTAAGAATGCAGAAGATAGAATATTAATGTTGTCAAGCATGATTTGGTAGCTGGTGGGGGTTGGGGATAAAAGAAAGAAAGAAAAAGTGTTGTATCCCATTTCCTTGAACATTCATGGAAATTTCAATAAAATAATAAAAGGATTGTTAATCTGCATAGAGAAAAAGTGTAAGAATGCAGAAGACAGAATATTAATGTCAACCATGATTTGGAAGGTGGGGGCGGAGGGGAATAAAAGAAATAGAAGAAAAACTGTTGTATCCCATTTCCTGGAACATTCATGGAAATTTCAATAAAATAATAAAAAGATTGTTAATCTACATAAAGGAAATGAGTAAGAATGTAGAAGATAGAATATTTGTGTTGTCATCCATGATTTGGAAGCTGGCGGGGGTGGGGAATAAAAGAAAGAAAGAAAAACTGTTGTATCCCATTAGCTTGAACATTCATGGAAATTTCAATAAAATAATAAAAAGATTGTTAATCTGCATAAAGAAAAAGTATAAGAATGCAGAAGATAGAATATTAATGTTGTCAACCATGATTTGGAAGCTAGGGGGGGTGGGGGATAAAAGAAAGAAAGAAAAACTGTTTTATCCCATTTCCCTTAACATTCATGGAAATTTAAATAAAATCATGAAAAGATTGTTAATCTGCATAACGGAAAAGAGTAAGAATGCAGAAGATAGAATATTAATGTTGTCAACCATGATTAGGAAGCTGGGGGGGGGTGGGGGAATAAAGAAAGTAAGAAAAACTGTTGTAACCCATTTCATTGAACATTCATGGAAATTTCAAGAAAATAATAAAAAGATTGTTAATCTGCATAAAGAAAAAGAGTAAGAATGCAGAAGATAGAACATTAATGTAGTCAACCATGATTTGTAAGCTGGGGGTCGTGGGGGATAAAAGAAAGAAAAAAAAACTGTTGTATCCCATTTCCTTGAACATTCATGGAAACTTATATAAAATAATAAAACGCTTGTGAATCTGCATAAAGAAAAAGAGTAAGAATGCAGAATATAGAATATTAATGTTGTCAACCATGATTTGGAAGCTGGGGGGGTTGGGGGAAGAAAGAAAGTGAAAAAACTGTTGTCTCCCATTTCCTTGAACTTTCATGGAAATTTCAACAAAATAATAAAAAGATTGTTAATCTGCATAAAGAAAAAGAGTAAGAATGCAGAAGATAGAATATTAATTGTGTCAAGCATGATTTGAAAGCTGGGGTGCTGGGGGATTAAAGAAAGAAAGAAAAACTGCTGTATCCCATTTCCTTGAACATTCATGGAAATTTCAATAAAATAATAAAAAGACTGTTAATCTGCATAAAGAAAAAGTGAAAGACTCAGAAGATAGAATATTAATGTTGTCAACCATGATTTGGAAGCTGGAGGCGTGGGGGATAAAAGAATGAAAGAAAAACTGTTGTATCCCATTTCCTTGAACAGTCATGGAAATTTCAATAAAATACTAAAAAGATTGTTAATCTGCATAAAGAAAAGGTGTAAGAATGAAGGAGATAGAATATTAATGTTGTCAACCATGATTTGGAAGCTGGGGGGGTGGGGGATGAAAGAAAGAAAAAAACTGTTGTATCCCATTTCCTTGAATATTCATGGAAAGTTCAATAAAATAATAAAAAGATTGTTAATCTGCATAAAGAAAAAGAGTAAGAATGCAGAAGATAGAATATTAATGGTGTCAAGCATGATTTGAAATCTGGGGTGGTGGGGGATTAAAGAAAGAAAGAAAAAGTGTTGTATCCCATTTCCTTGAACATTCATGGGAATTTCAATAAAATAATAAAAAGATTGTTAATCTGAATAAAGAAAAAGAGTAAGAATGCAGAAGATAGAATATTAATGTTGTCAACCATGATTTGGAAGCTAGGGGGGGGTGGGGGATAAAAGAAAGAAAGAAAAACTGTTTTATCCCATTTCCTTGAACTTTCAAGGAAATTTCAACAAAATAATAAAAAGATTGTTAATCTGCATAAAGAAAAAGAGTAAGAATGCAGAAGATAGAATCTTAATGTTGTCAAGCATGATTTGGAAGATGGGGGTGTCGGGGGATGAAAGAAAGAAAGAAAAAGTGTTGTATCCCATTTCCTTGAACATTCATGGAAATTTCAATAAAATAATAAAAAGATTGTTAATCTGCATAAAGAAAAAGAATAAGAATGCAGAAGATAGTATATTAATGTTGTCAACCATGATTTGGAAGCTAGGGGGGGTGGGGGATAAAAGAAAGAAAGAAAAACTGTTTTATTCCATTTCCCTTAACATTCATGGAAATTTAAATAAAATCATGAGAAGATTGTTAATCTGCATAACGGAAAAGAGTAAGAATGCAGAAGATAGAATATTAATGTTGTCAACCATGATTAGGAAGCTGGGGGGGTGGGGGAATAAAGAAAGTAAGAAAAACTGTTGTAACCCATTTCCTTGAACATTCATGGAAAATTCAACAAAATAATAAAAAGATTGTTAATCTGAATAAAGAAAAAGAGTAAGAATGCAGAAGATAGAATATTAATGTTGTCAAATATGATTTGGAAGCTGGGGGGGTGGGTGATAAAAGAAAGAAAGAAAAACTGTTGTATTCCATTTCCTTGAACATTCATGGAAATTTAAATAAAATAATAAAACGATTGTGAATCTGCATAAAGAAAAAGAGTAAGAATGCAGAAGATAGAATACTAATGTTGTCAACCATGATTTGGAAGCTGGGGGGGTTGGGGGAAGAAAGAAAGTAAAAAAACTGTTGTATCCCATTTCCTTGAACTTTCATGGAAATTTCAACAAAATAATAAAAAGATTGTTAATCTGCATAAAGAAAAAGTGTAAGAATGCAGAAGATAGTATATTAATGGTGTCAAGCATGACTTGAAAGCTGGGGTGGTTGGGGATTAAAGAAAGAAAGAAGAACTGCTGTATCCCATTTCCTTGAACATTCATGGAAATTTCAATAAAATAATAAAAAGATTGTTAATCTGAATAAAGAAAAAGAGTAAGAATGCAGAAGATAGAATATTAATGTTGTCAACCATGATTTGGAAGCTAGGGGGGTGGGGGATAAAAGAAAGAAAGAAAAACTTTTGTATCCCATTTCCTTTAACATTCATGGAAATTTAAATAAAATCATGAAAAGATTGTTAATCTCCATAACGAAAAAGAGTAAGAATGCAGAAGATAGAATACTAATGTTGTCAACCATGATTTGGAAGCTGGGGGGGTTGGGGGAAGAAAGAAAGTGAAAAAACTGTTGTCTCCCATTTCCTTGAACTTTCATGGAAATTTCAACAAAATAATAAAAAGATTGTTAATCTGCATAAAGAAAAAGAGTAAGAATGCAGAAGATAGAATATTAATTGTGTCAAGCATGATTTGAAAGCTGGGGTGCTGGGGGATTAAAGAAAGAAAGAAAAACTGCTGTATCCCATTTCCTTGAACATTCATGGAAATTTCAATAAAATAATAAAAAGACTGTTAATCTGCATAAAGAAAAAGTGAAAGACTCAGAAGATAGAATATTAATGTTGTCAACCATGATTTGGAAGCTGGAGGCGTGGGGGATAAAAGAATGAAAGAAAAACTGTTGTATCCCATTTCCTTGAACAGTCATGGAAATTTCAATAAAATACTAAAAAGATTGTTAATCTGCATAAAGAAAAGGTGTAAGAATGAAGGAGATAGAATATTAATGTTGTCAACCATGATTTGGAAGCTGGGGGGGTGGGGGATGAAAGAAAGAAAAAAACTGTTGTATCCCATTTCCTTGAATATTCATGGAAAGTTCAATAAAATAATAAAAAGATTGTTAATCTGCATAAAGAAAAAGAGTAAGAATGCAGAAGATAGAATATTAATGGTGTCAAGCATGATTTGAAATCTGGGGTGGTGGGGGATTAAAGAAAGAAAGAAAAAGTGTTGTATCCCATTTCCTTGAACATTCATGGGAATTTCAATAAAATAATAAAAAGATTGTTAATCTGAATAAAGAAAAAGAGTAAGAATGCAGAAGATAGAATATTAATGTTGTCAACCATGATTTGGAAGCTAGGGGGGGGTGGGGGATAAAAGAAAGAAAGAAAAACTGTTTTATCCCATTTCCTTGAACTTTCAAGGAAATTTCAACAAAATAATAAAAAGATTGTTAATCTGCATAAAGAAAAAGAGTAAGAATGCAGAAGATAGAATCTTAATGTTGTCAAGCATGATTTGGAAGATGGGGGTGTCGGGGGATGAAAGAAAGAAAGAAAAAGTGTTGTATCCCATTTCCTTGAACATTCATGGAAATTTCAATAAAATAATAAAAAGATTGTTAATCTGCATAAAGAAAAAGAATAAGAATGCAGAAGATAGTATATTAATGTTGTCAACCATGATTTGGAAGCTAGGGGGGGTGGGGGATAAAAGAAAGAAAGAAAAACTGTTTTATTCCATTTCCCTTAACATTCATGGAAATTTAAATAAAATCATGAGAAGATTGTTAATCTGCATAACGGAAAAGAGTAAGAATGCAGAAGATAGAATATTAATGTTGTCAACCATGATTAGGAAGCTGGGGGGGTGGGGGAATAAAGAAAGTAAGAAAAACTGTTGTAACCCATTTCCTTGAACATTCATGGAAATTTCAACAAAATAATAAAAAGATTGTTAATCTGAATAAAGAAAAAGAGTAAGAATGCAGAAGATAGAATATTAATGTTGTCAAATATGATTTGGAAGCTGGGGGGGTGGGTGATAAAAGAAAGAAAGAAAAACTGTTGTATTCCATTTCCTTGAACATTCATGGAAATTTAAATAAAATAATAAAACGATTGTGAATCTGCATAAAGAAAAAGAGTAAGAATGCAGAAGATAGAATACTAATGTTGTCAACCATGATTTGGAAGCTGGGGGGGTTGGGGGAAGAAAGAAAGTAAAAAAACTGTTGTATCCCATTTCCTTGAACTTTCATGGAAATTTCAACAAAATAATAAAAAGATTGTTAATCTGCATAAAGAAAAAGTGTAAGAATGCAGAAGATAGTATATTAATGGTGTCAAGCATGACTTGAAAGCTGGGGTGGTGGGGGATTAAAGAAAGAAAGAAGAACTGCTGTATCCCATTTCCTTGAACATTCATGGAAATTTCAATAAAATAATAAAAAGATTGTTAATCTGAATAAAGAAAAAGAGTAAGAATGCAGAAGATAGAATATTAATGTTGTCAACCATGATTTGGAAGCTAGGGGGGTGGGGGATAAAAGAAAGAAAGAAAAACTTTTGTATCCCATTTCCTTTAACATTCATGGAAATTTAAATAAAATCATGAAAAGATTGTTAATCTCCATAACGAAAAAGAGTAAGAATGCAGAAGATAGAATATTAATGTTGTCAACCATGATTTGGAAGCTGGGGGGGGGTGGGGGAATAAAGAAAGTAAGAAAAACTGTTGTATCCCATTTCCTGGAACATTCATGGAAATTTCAACAAAATAATAAAAAGATTGTTAATCTGCATAAAGAAAAAGAGTAAGAATGCAGAAGATAGAATATTAATGTTGTCAAATATGATTTGGAAGCTGGGGGTGTGGGGGATAAAAGAAAGAGAGAAAAACTGTTTTATCCCATTTCCTTGAACATTCATGGAAATTTCAATATAATAGTAAAAAGATAGTTAATCTGCATAAAGAAAAAGAGTAAGAATGCAGAAGATAGAATATTAATGTTGTCAACCATGATTTGGAAGCTAGGGGGGGTGGGGGATAAAAGAAAGAAAGAAAAACTGTTGTATCCCATTTCCTTGAACATTCATGGAAATTTCAATAAAATAATAAAAAGATTGTTAATCTGCATAAAGAAAAAGTGTAAGAATGCAGAAGATAGAATATTAATGTTGTCAAACATGATTTGGAAGCTGGGGGGGGATGAAAGAATGAAAGAAAAACTGTTGTATCCCATTTCAATGAATATTCATGGAAATTTCAATAAAATAATAAAAAGACTGTTAATCTGCATAAAGAAAAAGTGAAAGACTCAGAAGATAGAATATTAATGTTGTCAACCATGATTTGGAAGCTGGGGGCGTGGGGGATAAAAGAATGAAAGACAAACTGTTGTATCCCATTTCCTTGAACAGTCATGGAAATTTCAATAAAATACTAAAAAGATTGTTAATCTGCATAAGGAAAAGGTGTAAGAATGCAGGAGATAGAATATTAATGTTGTTAACCATGATTTGGAAGCTGGGGGGGGTGGGGCATGAAAGAAAGAAAAAAACTGTTGTATCCCATTTCCTTGAATATTCATGGAAAGTTCAATAAAATAATAAAAAGATTGTTAATCTGCATAACGAAAAAGAGTAAGAATGCAGAAGATAGAATATTAATGTTGTCAACCATGATTTGGAAGCTGGGGGGGGGTGGGGGAATAAATAAAGTAAGAAAAACTGTTGTATACCATTTCCTTGAACATTCATGGAAATTTCAACAAAATAATAAAAAGATTGTTAATCTGCATAAAGAAAAAGAGTAAGAATGCAGAAGATAGAATATTAATGTTGTCAAATATGATTTGGAAGCTGGGGGGGTGGAGGATAAAAGAGAGAGAGAAAAACTGTTGTATCCCATTTCCTTGAACATTCATGGAAATTTCAATATAATAGTAAAAAGATAGTTAATCTGGATAAAGAAAAAGAGTAAGAATGCAGAAGATAGAATATTAATGTTGTCAACCATGATTTGGAAGCTGGGGGGGTTGGGGGAAGAAAGAAAGTAAGAAAAACTGTTGTATCCCATTTCCTTGAACTTTCAAGGAAATTTCAACAAAATAATAAAAAGATTGTTAATCTGCATAAAGAAAAAGAGTAAGAATCCAGAAGATAGAACATTAATGTAGTCAACAATGATTTGTAAGCTGGGGGTCGTGGGGGGTAAAAGAAAGAAAGAAAAACTGTTGTATCCCATTTCCTTGAACATTCATGGAAATTTAAATAAAATAATAAAACGATTGTGAATCTGCATAAAGAAAAAGAGTAAGAATGCAGAAGATAGAATATTAATGTTGTCAACCATGATTTGGAAGCTGGGGGGGTTGGGGGAAGAAAGAAAATAAGAGAAACAGTTGTATCCCATTTCCTTGAACTTTCATGGAAATTTCAATAAAATAATAAAAATATTGTTAATCTGCACAAAGAAAAAGAGTAAGAATGCAGAAGATAGAATATTAATGTTTTCAAACATGATTTGGAAGCTGGGGGGGGATGAAAGAATGAAAGAAAAACTGTTGTATTACATTTCAATGAATATTCATGGAAATTTCAATAAAATAATAAAAAGACTGTTAATCTGCATAAAGAAAAAGTGAAAGACTCAGAAGATAGAATATTAATGTTGTCAACCATGATGTGGAAGCTGGGGGCGTGGGGGATAAAAGAATGAAAGAAAAACTGTTGTATCCCATTTCCTTGAACATTCATGGAAATTTCAATAAAATACTAAAAAGATTGTTAATCTGCATAAGGAAAAGGTGTAAGAATGCAGGAGATAGAATATTAATGTTGTTAACCATGATTTGGAAGCTGGGGGGGGTGGGGCATGAAAGAAAGAAAAAAACTGTTGTATCCCATTTCCTTGAATATTCACGGAAAGTTCAATAAAATAATAAAAAGATTGTTAATCTGCATAACGAAAAAGAGTAAGAATGCAGAAGATAGAATATTAATGTTGTCAACCATGATTTGGAAGCTGGGGGGGGGTGGGGGAATAAGGAAAGTAAGAAAAACTGTTGTATCCCATTTCCTTGAACATTCATGGAAATTTCAACAAAATAATAAAAAGATTGTTAATCTGCATAAAGAAAAAGAGTAAGAATGCAGAAGATAGAATATTAATGTTGTCAAATATGATTTGGAAGCTGGGGGGGTGGAGGATAAAAGAAAGAGAGAAAAACTGTTGTATCCCATTTCCTTGAACATTCATGGAAATTTCAATATACTAGTAAAAAGATAGTTAATCTGCATAAAGAAAAAGAGTAAGAATGCAGAAGATAGAATATTAATGTTGTCAACCATGATTTGGAACCTAGGGGGGTTGGGGGAAGAAAGAAAGTAAGAAAAACTGTTGTATCCCATTTCCTTGAACTTTCAAGGAAATTTCAACAAAATAATAAAAAGATTGTTAATCTGCATAAAGAAAAAGAGTAAGAATCCAGAAGATAGAACATTAATGTAGTCAACCATGATTTGTAAGCTGGGGGTCGTGGGGGATAAAAGAAAGAAAGAAAAACTGTTGTATCCCATTTCCTTGAACATTCATGGAAATTTAAATAAAATAATAAAACGATTGTGAATCTGCATAAAGAAAAAGAGTAAGAATGCAGAAGATAGAATATTAATGTTGTCAACCATGATTTGGAAGCTGGGGGGGTTGGGGGAAGAAAGAAAGTAAAAAAACTGTTGTAACCCATTTCCTTGAACTTTCATGGAAATTTCAACTAAATAATAAAAAGATTGTTAATCTGCATAAAGAAAAAGAGTAAGAATGGAGAAGATAGAATATTAATGTTGTCAACCATGATTTGGAAGCTAGGGGGGGTGGGGGATAAAAGAAAGAGAGAAAAACTGTTGTATCCCATTTACTTGAACATTCATGGAAATTTCAATATAATAGTAAAAAGATTGTTAATCTGCATAACGAAAAAGAGTAAGAATGCAGAAGATACAATATTAATGTTGTCAAGCATGATTTGGAAGATGGGGGTGTCGGGGGATGAAAGAAAGAAAGAAAAAGTGCTGTATCCCATTTCCTTGAACATTCATGGCAATATCAATAAAATAAAAAAAAGATTGTTAATCTGCATAAAGAAAGAGTAAGAATGCAGAAGATAGAATATTAATGTTATCAACCATGATGTGAAAGCTGGGGGGGGGTGGGGGATTAAAAAAAGAAAGAAAAACTGTTGTATCCCATTTCCTTGAACATTCATGGAAATTTAAATAAAATAATAAAACGATTGTGAATCTGCATAAAGAAAAAGAGTAAGAATGCAGAAGATAGAATATTAATGTTGTCAACCATGATTTGGAAGCTGGGGGGGTTGGGGGAAGAAAGAAAGTAAGAAAAACAGTTGTATCCCATTTCCTTGAACTTTCATGGAAATTTCAACAAAATAATAAAAAGATTGTTAATCTGCATAAAGAAAAAGAGTAAGAATGCAGAAGATACAATATTAATGTTTTCAAGCATGATTTGGAAGATGGGGGTGTCGGGGGATGAAAGAAAGAAAGAAAAAGTGTTGTATCCCATTTCCTTGAACATTCATGCTAATATGAATAAAATAATAAAAAGATTGTGAATCTGCATAAAGAAAAAGAGTAAGAATGCAGAAGATAGAATATTAATGTTGTCAAATATGATTTGGAAGCTGGGGGTGTGGGGGATAAAAGAAAGAGAGAAAAACTGTTGTATCCCATTTCCTTGAACATTCATGGAAATTTCAATATAATAGTAAAAATATAGTTAATCTCCATAAAGAAAAAGAGTAAGAATGCAGAAGATAGAATATTAATGTTGTCAACCATGATTTGGAAGCTAGGGGGGGTGGGGGATAAAAGAAAGAAAGAAAAACTGTTTTATCCCATTTCCTTCAACATTCATGGAAATTTCAATAAAATAATAAAAAGATTGTTAATCTGCATAAAGAAAAAGAGTAAGAATGCAGAAGATAGAACATTAATGTAGTCAACCATGATTTGTAAGCTGGGGGGCGTGGGGGATAAAAGAAAGAAAGAAAAACTGTTGTATCCCATTTCCTTGAACATTCATGGAAATTTAAATAAAATAATAAAACGATTGTGAATCTGCATAAAGAAAAAGAGTAAGAATGCAGAAGATAGAATATTAATGTTGTCAACCATGATTTGGAAGCTGGGGGTGTTGGGGGAAGAAAGAAAGTAAGAAAAACAGTTGTATCCCATTTCCTCGAACTTTCATGGAAATTTCAACAAAATAATAAATAGATTGTTAATCTGCAGAAAGAAAAAGGGTAAGAATGCAGAAGATTCAATATTAATGTTGTCAACCATGATTTGGAAGCTGGGGGGTGGTGGGGGATAAAAGAATGAAAGGAAAACTGTTGTATCCCATTTCCTGGAAAATTCATGGAAATTTCAATAAAATAATAAAAAGATTGTTAATCTGCATAAAGAAAAAGAGTAAGACTGCAGAAGATAGAATATTAATGTTGTCAACCATGATTTGGAAGCTGGGAGGGTCGGGAGATGAAAGAAAGAAAGAAAAAGTGTTGTATCCCATTTCCTTGAACATTCATGGTAATATCAATAAAATAATAAAAAGATTGTTAATCTGCATAAA
The DNA here is from genome assembly GCF_027409185.1 of Cynocephalus volans. Taxonomy (NCBI): domain Eukaryota; kingdom Metazoa; phylum Chordata; class Mammalia; order Dermoptera; family Cynocephalidae; genus Cynocephalus; species Cynocephalus volans. The sequence continues at coordinate 2,648,116 of NC_084474.1, read as the reverse complement.
GAAAGAGTAAGACTGCAGAAGATAGAATATTAATGTTGTCAACCATGATTTGGAAGCTGGGGGGGGATAAAAGAAAGAAGGAAAAACTGTTGTATCCCATTTCTTTGAACATTCATGGAAATTTCAATAAAATAATAAAATGATTGTTAATCAGCATAAAGAAAAAGAGTAAGAATGCAGAAGATAGAATATTAATGATGTCAAGCATGATTTGGAAGCTCGGGGGGGTGGGGGATAAAAGAAAGAAAGAAAAACTGTTTTATCCCATTTCCTTGAACATTCATGGAAATTTCAATAAAATAATAAAAAGATTGTTAATCTGCATAAAGAAAAAGAGTAAGAATGCAGAAGGTAGAACATTAATGTAGTCAACCATGATTTGTAAGCTGGGGGGCGTGGGGGATAAAAGAAAGAAAGAAAAACTGTTTTATCCCATTTCCTTGAACATTCTTGGAAATTTAAATAAAATAATAAAACGATTGTGAATCTGCATAAAGAAAAAGAGTAAGAATGCAGAAGATAGAATATTAATGTTGTCAACCATGATTTGGAAGCTGGGGGTGTTGGGGGAAGAAAGAAAGTAAGAAAAACAGTTGTATCCCATTTCCTTGAACTTTCATGGAAATTTCAACAAAATAATAAATAGATTGTTAATCTGCATAAAGAAAAAGGGTAAGAATGCAGAAGATACAATATTAATGTTGACAAGCATGATTTGGAAGATGGTTGTGTCGGGGGATGAAAGAAAGAAAGAAAAAGTGTTGTATACCATTTCCTTGAACATTCATGGTAATATCAATAAAATTATAAAAAGATAATTAATCTGCATAAAGAAAGAGGAAGAATGCAGAAGATAGAATATTAATGTTGTCAACCATGATTTGGAAGCTGGTGGGGGGGATAAAAGAAAGAAGGAAAAACTGTTGTATCCCGTTTCCTTGAACATTCATGGAAATTTCAATAAAATAATAAAATGATTGTTAATCAGCATAAAGAAAATAGTAAGAATGCAGAAGATAGAATATTAATGTTGTCAAGCATGATTTGGAAGCTCGGGGGGGTGGGGGATAAAAGAAAGAAAGAAAAACTGTTGTATCCCATTTCCTTGAACATTCATGGAAATTTTAATAAAATAATAAAAAGATTGTTAATCTGCATAAAGAAAAAGAGTAAGAATGCAGAAGATAGAATATTAATTGTGTCAAGCATGATTAGAAAGCTGGGGTGGTGGGGGATTAAAGAAAGAAAGAAGAACTGCTGTATCCCATTTCCTTGAACATTCATGGAAATTTCAATAAAATAATAAAAAGATTGTGAATCTGCATAAAGAAAAAGAGTAAGAATGCAGAAGATAGAATATTAATGTTGTCAAATATGATTTGGAAGCTGGGGGTGTGGGGGATAAAAGAAAGAGAGAAAAACTGTTGTATCCCATTTCCTTGAACATTCATGGAAATTTCAATATAATAGTAAAAAGATAGTTATCCTGCATAAAGAAAAAGAGTAAGAATGCAGAAGATAGAATATTAATGTTGTCAACCATGATTTGGAAGCTGGGGGGGGTGGGGGATTAAAGAAAGAAAGAAGAACTGCTGTATCCCATTTCCTTGAACATTCATGGAAATTTCAATAAAATAATAAAAAGATTGTTAATCTGAATAAAGAAAAAGGGTAAGAATGCAGAAGATAGAATATTAATGTTGTCAACCATGATTTAGAAGCTAGGGTTGTGGGGGATAAAAGAAAGAAAGAAAAACTTTTGTATCCCATTTCCTTTAACATTCATGGAAATTTAAATAAAATCATGAAAAGATTGTTAATCTGCATAACGAAAAAGAGTAAGAATGCAGAAGATAGAATATTAATGTTGTCAACCATGATTTGGAAGCTGGGGGGGGTGGGGGAATAAAGAAAGTAAGAAAAACTGTTGTATCCCATTTCCTGGAACATTCATGGAAATTTGAACAAAATAATAAAAAGATTGTTAATCTGCATAAAGAAAAAGAGTAAGAATGCAGAAGATAGAATATTAATGTTGTCAAATATGATTTGGAAGCTGGGGGGGTGGGGGATAAAAGAAAGAGAGAAAAACTGTTGTATCCCATTTCCTTGAACATTCATGGAAATTTCAATATAATAGTAAAAAGATAGTTAATCTGCATAAAGAAAAAGAGTAAGAATGCAGAAGATAGAATATTAATGTTGTCAACCATGATTTGGAAGCTGGGGGGGTTGGGGGAAGAAAGAAAGTAAGAAAAACAGTTGTATCCCATTTCCTTGAACTTTCATGGAAATTTCAACAAAATAATAAAAAGATTGTTAGTCTGCATAAAGAAAAAGAGTAAGAATGCAGAAGATACAATATTAATGTTGTCAAGCATGATTTGGAAGATCGGGGTGTCGGGGGATGAAAGAAAGAAAGAAAAAGTGTTGTATCCCATTTCCTTGAACATTCATGCTAATATCAATAAAATAATAAAAAGATTGTTAATCTGCATAAAGAAAGAGGAAGAATGCAGAAGATAGAATATTAATGTTGTGAACCATGATTTGGAAGCTGGGGGGGTGGGGGATAAAAGAAAGAAAGAAAAACTGTTGTATCCCATTTCCTGGAACATTCATGGAAATTTCAATAAAATCATAAAAAGATTGTTAATCTGCATAACGAAAAAGAGTAAGAATGCAGAAGATAGAATATTAATGTTATCAGCCATGATGTGAAAGCTGGGGGGGGGGTGGGGGATTAAAAAAAGAAAGAAAAACTGTTGTATCCCATTTCCTGCAACATTCATGGAAATTTCAACAAAATAATAAAAAGATTGTTAATCTGCATAAAGGAAAAGAGTAAGAATGCAGAAGATAGTATATTAATGTTGTCAAGCATGATTTGGAAGGTGGGGGTGGTGGGGGATAAAAGAAAGAAAGAAAAACTGTTGTATCCCATTTCCTTGAACATTCATGGAAATTTAAATAAAATAATAAAAAGATTGTTAATCTGCATAAAGAAAAAGTGTAAGAATGCAGAAGATTCAATATTAATGTTGTCAACCATGATTTGGAAGCTGGGGGGTGGTGGGGGATAAAAGAAAGAAAGAAAAACTGTTGTATCCCATTACCCTGAACATTCATGGAAATTTCAATAAAATAATAAATATTGTTAAACTGCATAAAGAAAAAGAGTAAGAATGCAGAAGATAGAATATTAATGTTGTCATCCATGATTTGGAAGCTGGGGGGTATGGGGGATAAAAGAATGAAAGAAAAACTGTTGTATCCCATTTCCTGGAAAATTCATGGAAATTTCAATAAAATAATAAAAAGATTGTTAATCTGCATAAAGAAAAAGAGTAAGACTGCAGAAGATAGAATATTAATGTTGTCAACCATGATTTGGAAGCTGGGGGGGTCGGGAGATGAAAGAAAGAAAGAAAAAGTGTTGTATCCCATTTCCTTGAACATTCATGGTAATATCAATAAAATAATAAAAAGATTGTTAATCTGCATAAAGAAAGAGTAAGAATGCAGAAGATAGAATATTAATGTTGTCAACCATGATTTGGAAGCTGGGGGGGGGATAAAAGAAAGAAGGAAAAACTGTTGTATCCCATTTCTTAGAACATTCATGGAAATTTCAATAAAATAATAAAATGATTGTTAATCAGCATAAAGAAAAAGAGTAAGACTGCAGAAGATAGAATATTAATGTTGTCAACCATGATTTGGAAGCTGGGGGGGTCGGGAGATGAAAGAAAGAAAGAAAAAGTGTTGTATCCCATTTCCTTGAACATTCATGGTAATATCAATAAAATAATAAAAAGATTGTTAATCTGCATAAAGAAAGAGTAAGAATGCAGAAGATAGTATATTAATGTTGTCAAGCATGATTTGGAAGGTGGGGGTGGTGGGGGATAAAAGAAAGAGAGAAAAACTGTTGTATCCCATTTCCTTGAACATTCATGGAAATTTCAATATAATAGTAAAAAGATAGTTAATCTGCATAAAGAAAAAGAGTAAGAATGCAGAAGATAGAATATTAATGTTGTCAACCATGATTTGGAAGCTAGGGGGGGTGGGGGATAAAAGAAAGAAAGAAAAACTGTTTTATCCCATTTCCTTGAACATTCATGGAAATTTCAATAAAATAATAAAAAGATTGTTAATCTGCATAAAGAAAAAGTGTAAGAATGCAGAAGATAGAACATTAATGTAGTCAACCATGATTTGTAAGCTGGGGGGCGTGGGGGATAAAAGAAAGAAAGAAAAACTGTTGTATCCCATTTCCTTGAACATTCATGGAAATTTAAATAAAATAATAAAACGATTGTGAATCTGCATAAAGAAAAAGAGTAAGAATGCAGAAGATAGAATATTAATGTTGTCAACCATGATTTGGAAGCTGGGGGTGTTGGGGGAAGAAAGAAAGTAAGAAAAACAGTTGTATCCCATTTCCTTGAACTTTCATGGAAATTTCCAAAAAAATAATAAATAGATTGTTAATCTGCATAAAGAAAAAGGGTAAGAATGCAGAAGATACAATATTAATGTTGACAAGCATGATTTGGAAGATGGGGGTGTCGGGGGATGAAAGAAAGAAAGAAAAAGTGTTGTATCCCATTTCCTTGAACATTCATGGTAATATCAATAAAATAATAAAAAGATTGTTAATCTGCATAAAGAAAGAGTAAGACTGCAGAAGATAGAATATTAATGTTGTCAACCATGATTTGGTAGCTGGTGGGGGTTGGGGATAAAAGAAAGAAAGAAAAAGTGTTGTATCCCATTTCCTTGAACATTCATGGCAATTTCAATAAAATAATAAAAGGATTGTTAATCTGCATAGAGAAAAAGTGTAAGAATGCAGAAGACAGAATATTAATGTCAACCATGATTTGGAAGGTGGGGGCTCTGGGGAATAAAAGAAAGAAAGAAAAACTGTTGTATCCCATTTCCTTGACCATTCATGGAAATTTAAATAAAATAATAAAACGATTGTGAATCTGCATAAAGAAAAAGAGTAAGAATGCAGAAGATAGAATATTAATTGTGTCAAGCATGATTTGAAAGCTGGGGTGGTGGGGGATTAAAGAAAGAAAGAAGAACTGCTGTATCCCATTTCCTTGAACATTCATGGAAATTTCAATAAAATAATAAAAAGATTGTTAATCTGAATAAAGAAAAAGGGTAAGAATGCAGAAGATAGAATATTAATGTTGTCAACCATGATTTAGAAGCTAGGGTTGTGGGGGATAAAAGAAAGAAAGAAAAACTTTTGTATCCCATTTCCTTTAACATTCATGGAAATTTAAATAAAATCATGAAAAGATTGTTAATCTGCATAACGAAAAAGAGTAAGAATGCAGAAGATAGAATATTAATGTTGTCAACCATGATTTGGAAGCTGGGGGGGGGTGGGGGAATAAAGAAAGTAAGAAAAACTGTTGTATCCCATTTCCTGGAACATTCATGGAAATTTGAACAAAATAATAAAAAGATTGTTAATCTGCATAAAGAAAAAGAGTAAGAATGCAGAAGATAGAATATTAATGTTGCCAAATATGATTTGGAAGCTGGGGGGGTGGGGGATAAAAGAAAGAGAGAAAAACTGTTGTATCCCATTTCCTTGAACATTCATGGAAATTTCAATATAATAGTAAAAAGATAGTTAATCTGCATAAAGAAAAAGAGTAAGAATGCAGAAGATAGAATATTAATGTTGTCAACCATGATTTGGAAGCTGGGGGGGTTGGGGGAAGAAAGAAAGTAAAAAAACTGTTGTATCCCATTTCCTTGAACTTTCATGGAAATTTCAACAAAATAATAAAAAGATTGTTAATCTGCATAAAGAAAAAGAGTAAGAATGCAGAAGATAGAATATTAATTGTGTCAAGCATGATTTGAAAGCTGGGGTGGTGGGGGATTAAAGAAAGAAAGAAGAACTGCTGTATCCCATTTCCTTGAACATTCATGGAAATTTCAATAAAATAATAAAAAGATTGTGAATCTGCATAAAGAAAAAGAGTAAAAATGCAGAAGATAGAATATTAATGTTGTCAAATATGATTTGGAAGCTGGGGGTGTGGGGGATAAAAGAAAGAGAGAAAAACTGTTGTATCCCATTTCCTTGAACATTCATGGAAATTTCAATATAATAGTAAAAAGATAGTTAATCTGCATAAAGAAAAAGAGTAAGAATGCAGAAGATAGAATATTAATGTTGTCAACGATGATTTGGAAGCTAGGGGGGGTGGGGGATAAAAGAAAGAAAGAAAAACTGTTTTATCCCATTTCCTTGAACATTCATGGAAATTTCAATAAAATAATAAAAAGATTGTTAATCTGCATAAAGAAAAAGTGTAAGAATGCAGAAGATAGAACATTAATGTAGTCAACCATGATTTGTAAGCTGGGGGGCGTGGGGGATAAAAGAAAGAAAGAAAAACTGTTGTATCCCATTTCCTTGAACATTCATGGAAATTTAAATAAAATAATAAAACGATTGTGAATCTGCATAAAGAAAAAGAGTAAGAATGCAGAAGATAGAATATTAATGTTGTCAACCATGATTTGGAAGCTGGGGGTGTTGGGGGAAGAAAGAAAGTAAGAAAAAAAGTTGTATCCCATTTCCTTGAACTTTCATGGAAATTTCAAAAAAATAATAAATAGATTGTTAATCTGCATAAAGAAAAAGGGTAAGAATGCAGAAGATACAATATTAATGTTGACAAGCATGATTTGGAAGATGGGGGTGTCGGGGGATGAAAGAAAGAAAGAAAAAGTGTTGTATCCCATTTCCTTGAACATTCATGGTAATATCAATAAAATAATAAAAAGATTGTTAATCTGCATAAAGAAAGAGTAAGACTGCAGAAGATAGAATATTAATGTTGTCAACCATGATTTGGTAGCTGGTCGGGGTTGGGGATAAAAGAAAGAAAGAAAAAGTGTTGTATCCCATTTCCTTGAACATTCATGGCAATTTCAATAAAATAATAAAAGGATTGTTAATCTGCATAGAGAAAAAGTGTAAGAATGCAGAAGACAGAATATTAATGTCAACCATGATTTGGAAGGTGGGGGCTCTGGGGAATAAAAGAAAGAAAGAAAAACTGTTGTATCCCATTTCCTTGACCATTCATGGAAATTTAAATAAAATAATAAAACGTTTGTGAATCTGCATAAAGAAAAAGAGTAAGAATGCAGAAGATAGAATATTAATTGTGTCAAGCATGATTTGAAAGCTGGGGTGGTGGGGGATTAAAGAAAGAAAGAAGAACTGCTGTATCCCATTTCCTTGAACATTCATGGAAATTTCAATAAAATAATAAAAAGATTGTTAATCTGAATAAAGAAAAAGGGTAAGAATGCAGAAGATAGAATATTAATGTTGTCAACCATGATTTAGAAGCTAGGGTTGTGGGGGATAAAAGAAAGAAAGAAAAACTTTTGTATCCCATTTCCTTTAACATTCATGGAAATTTAAATAAAATCATGAAAAGATTGTTAATCTGCATAACGAAAAAGAGTAAGAATGCAGAAGATAGAATATTAATGTTGTCAACCATGATTTGGAAGCTGGGGGGGGGGTGGGGGAATAAAGAAAGTAAGAAAAACTGTTGTATCCCATTTCCTGGAACATTCATGGAAATTTGAACAAAATAATAAAAAGATTGTTAATCTGCATAAAGAAAAAGAGTAAGAATGCAGAAGATAGAATATTAATGTTGCCAAATATGATTTGGAAGCTGGGGGGGTGGGGGATAAAAGAAAGAGAGAAAAACTGTTGTATCCCATTTCCTTGAACATTCATGGAAATTTCAATATAATAGTAAAAAGATAGTTAATCTGCATAAAGAAAAAGAGTAAGAATGCAGAAGATAGAATATTAATGTTGTCAACCATGATTTGGAAGCTGGGGGGGTTGGGGGAAGAAAGAAAGTAAGAAAAACAGTTGTATCCCATTTCCTTGAACTTTCATGGAAATTTCAACAAAATAATAAAAAGATTGTTAGTCTGCATAAAGAAAAAGAGTAAGAATGCAGAAGATACAATATTAATGTTGTCAAGCATGATTTGGAAGATGGGGGTGTCGGGGGATGAAAGAAAGAAAGAAAAAGTGTTGTATCCCATTTCCTTGAACATTCATGCTAATATCAATAAAATAATAAAAAGATTGTTAATCTGCATAAAGAAAGGGGAAGAATGCAGAAGATAGAATATTAATGTTGTGAACCATGATTTGGAAGCTGGGGGGGTGGGGGATAAAAGAAAGAAAGAAAAACTGTTGTATCCCATTTCCTGGAACATTCATGAAAATTTCAATAAAATCATAAAAAGATTGTTAATCTGCATAACGAAAAAGAGTAAGAATGCAGAAGATAGAATATTAATGTTATCAGACATGATGTGAAAGCTGGGGGGGGTGGGGGATTAAAAAAAGAAAGAAAAACTGTTGTATCCCATTTCCTGCAACATTCATGGAAATTTCAACAAAATAAAAAAAAGATTGTTAATCTGCATAAAGGAAAAGAGTAAGAATGCAGAAGATAGTATATTAATGTTGTCAAGCATGATTTGGAAGGTGGGGGTGGTGGGGGATAAAAGAAAGAAAGAAAAACTGTTGTATCCCATTTCCTTGAACATTCATGGAAATTTAAATAAAATAATAAAAAGATTGTTAATCTGCATAAAGAAAAAGTGTAAGAATGCAGAAGATTCAATATTAATGTTGTCAACCATGATTTGGAAGCTGGGGGGTGGTGGGGGATAAAAGAAAGAAAGAAAAACTGTTGTATCCCATTACCCTGAACATTCATGGAAATTTCAATAAAATAATAAATATTGTTAAACTGCATAAAGAAAAAGAGTAAGAATGCAGAAGATAGAATATTAATGTTGTCATCCATGATTTGGAAGCTGGGGGGTATGGGGGATAAAAGAATGAAAGAAAAACTGTTGTATCCCATTTCCTGGAAAATTCATGGAAATTTCAATAAAATAATAAAAAGATTGTTAATCTGCATAAAGAAAAAGAGTAAGACTGCAGAAGATAGAATATTAATGTTGTCAACCATGATTTGGAAGCTGGGGGGGTCGGGAGATGAAAGAAAGAAAGAAAAAGTGTTGTATCCCATTTCCTTGAACATTCATGGTAATATCAATAAAATAATAAAAAGATTGTTAATCTGCATAAAGAAAGAGTAAGAATGCAGAAGATAGAATATTAATGTTGTCAACCATGATTTGGAAGCTGGGGGGGGGGATAAAAGAAAGAAGGAAAAACTGTTGTATCCCATTTCTTAGAACATTCATGGAAATTTCAATAAAATAATAAAATGATTGTTAATCAGCATTAAGAAAAAGAGTAAGAATGCAGAAGATAGAATATTAATGATGTCAAGCATGATTTGGAAGCTCGGGGGGTGGGGGATAAAAGAAAGAAAGAAAAACTGTTGTATCCCATTTCCTTGAACATTCATGGAAATTTTAATAAAATAATAAAAAGATTGTTAATCTGCATAAAGAAAAAGAGTAAGAATGCAGAAGATAGAATATTAATGTTGTCAACCATGATTTGGTAGCTGGTGGGGGCTGGGGATAAAAGAAAGAAAGAAAAAGTGTTGTATCCCATTTCCTTGAACATTCATGGCAATTTCAATAAAATAATAAAAGGATTGTTAATCTGCATAGAGAAAAAGTGTAAGAATGCAGAAGACAGAATATTAATGTCAACCATGATTTGGAAGGTGGGGGCTCTGGGGAATAAAAGAAAGAAAGAAAAACTGTTATATCCCATTTCTTTGAACATTCATGGAAATTTCAATAAAATAGTAAAATGATTGTTAATCAGCATAAAGAAAAAGAGTAAGAATGCAGAAGATAGAATATTAATGTTGTCAACCATGATTAGGAAGCTGGGGGGGGGGAATAAAGAAAGTAAGAAAAACTGTTGTAACCCATTTCCTTGAACATTCATGGAAATTTCAACAAAATAATAAAAATATTGTTAATCTGCATAAAGAAAAAGAGTAAGAATGCCGAAGATAGAACATTAATGTAGTCAACCATGATTTGTAAGCTGGGGGTCGTGGGAGATAAAAGGAAGAAAGAAAAACTGTTGTATCCCATTTCCTTGAACATTCATGGAAATTTAAATAAAATAATAAAACGATTGTGAATCTGTATAAAGAAAAAGAGTAAGACTGCAGAAGATAGAATATTAAAGTTGTCAACCATGATTTGGAAGCTGGGGGGGTTGGGGGAAGAAAGAAAGTAAAAAAACTGTTGTATCCCATTTCCTTGAACTTTCATGGAAATTTCAACAAAATAATAAAAAGATTGTTAATCTGCATAAAGAAAAAGAGTAAGAATGCAGAAGATAGAATATGAATTGTGTCCAGCATGATTTGAAAGCTGGGGTGGTGGGGGATTAAAGAAAGAAAGAAGAACTGCTGTATCCCATTTCCTTGAACATTCATGGAAATTTCAATAAAATAATAAAAAGATTGTTAATCTGAATAAAGAAAAAGAGTAAGAATGCAGAAGATAGAATATTAATGTTGTCAAATATGATTTGGAAGCTGGGGGGGTGGGGGATGAAAGAAATAGAGAAAAACTGTTGTATCTCATTTCCTTGAACATTCATGGAAATTTCAATATAATAGTAAAAAGATAGTTAATCTGCATAAAGAAAAAGAGTAAGACTGCAGAAGATAGAATATTAATGTTGTCAACCATGATTTGGAAACTGGGGGGGTCGGGAGATGAAAGAAAGAAAGAAAAAGTGTTGTATCCCATTTCCTTGAACATTCATGGTAATATCAATAAAATAATAAAAAGATTGTTAATCTGCATAAAGAAAGAGTAAGAATGCAGAAGATAGAATATTAACGTTGTCAACCATGATTTGGAAGCTGGGGGGGGATAAAAGAAAGAAGGATAAACTGTTGTATCCCATTTCTTTGAACATTCATGGAAATTTCAATAAAATAATAAAATGATTGTTAATCAGCAAAAAGAAAAAGAGTAAGAATGCAGAAGATAGAATATTAATGATGTCAAGCATGATTTGGAAGCTCAGGGGGTGGGGGATAAAAGAAAGAAAGAAAAACTGTTGTATCCCATTTCCTTGAACATTCATGGAAATTTCAATAAAATAATAAAAAGATTGTGAATCTGCATAAAGAAAAAGAGTAAGAATGCAGAAGATAGAATATTAATGTTGTCAAATATGATTTGGAAGCTGGGGGTGTGGGGGATAAAAGAAAGAGAGAAAAACTGTTGTATCCCATTTCCTTGAACATTCATGGAAATTTCAATAAAATAATAAAAAGATTGTTAATCTGCATAAAGAAAGAGGAAGAATGCAGAAGATAGAATATTAATGTTGTGAACCATGATTGGGAAGCTGGGGGGGGTGGGGGATAAAAGAAAGAAAGAAAAACTGTTGTATCCCATTTCCTGGAACATTCATGGAAATTCCAATCAAATCATAAAAAGATTGTTAATCTGCATAACGAAAAAGAGTAAGAATGCAGAAGATAGAATATTAATGTTATCAGCCATGATGTGAAAGCTGGGGGGGGGTGGGGGATTAAAAAAAGAAAGAAAAACTGTTGTATCCCATTTCCTGCAACATTCATGGAAATTTCAACAAAATAATAAAAAGATTGTTAATCTGCATAAAGGAAAAGAGTAAGAATGCAGAAGATAGAATATTAATGTTCTCAAATATGATTTGGAAGCTGGGGGTGTGGGGGATAAAAGAAAGAGAGAAAAACTGTTGTATCCCATTTCCTTGAACATTCATGGAAATTTAAATAAAATAATAAAAAGATTGTTAATCTGCATAAAGAAAAAGTGTGAGAATGCAGCAGATTCAATATTAATGTTGTCAACCATGATTTGGAAGCTGGGGGGTGGTGGGGGATAAAAGAAAGAAAGAAAAACTGTTGTATCCCATTACCCTGAACATTCATGGAAATTTCAATAAAATAATAAATATTGTTAATCTGCATAAAGAAAAAGAGTAAGAATGGAGAAGATTGAATATTAATGTTGTCATCCATGATTTGGAAGCTGGGGGGTATGGGGGATAAAAGAATGAAAGAAAAACTGTTGTATCCCATTTCCTGGAAAATTCATGGAAATTTCAATAAAATAATAAAAAGATTGTTAATCTGCATAAAGAAAAAGAGTAAGACTGCAGAAGATAGAATATTAATGTTGTCAACCATGATTTGGAAGCTGGGGGGGTCGGGAGATGAAAGAAAGAAAGAAAAAGTGTTGTATCCCATTTCCTTGAACATTCATGGTAATATCAATAAAATAATAAAAAGATTGTTAATCTGCATAAAGAAAGAGTAAGAATGCAGAAGATAGAATATTAATGTTGTCAACCATGATTTGGAAGCTGGGGGGGGGATAAAAGAAAGAAGGAAAAACTGTTGTATCCCATTTCCTTGAACATTCATGGAAATTTTAATAAAATAATAAAAAGATTGTTAATCTGCATAAAGAAAAAGAGTAAGAATGCAGAAGATAGAATATTAATGTTGTCAACCATGATTTGGTAGCTGGTGGGGGCTGGGGATAAAAGAAAGAAAGAAAAAGTGTTGTATCCCATTTCCTTGAACATTCATGGCAATTTCAATAAAATAATAAAAGGATTGTTAATCTGCATAGAGAAAAAGTGTAAGAATGCAGAAGACAGAATATTAATGTCAACCATGATTTGGAAGGTGGGGGCTCTGGGGAATAAAAGAAAGAAAGAAAAACTGTTATATCCCATTTCCTTGAACATTCATGGAAATTTAAATAAAATAATAAAACGATTGTGAATCTGCATAAAGAAAAAGAGTAAGAATGCAGAAGATAGAATATTAATGTTGTCAACCATGATTTGGAAGCTGGGGGGGTTGGGGGAAGAAAGAAAGTAAAAAAACTGTTGTATCCCATTTCCTTGAAGTTTCATGGAAATTTCAACAAAATAATAAAAAGATTGTTAATCTGCATAAAGAAAAAGAGTAAGAATGCAGAAGATAGAATATTAATTGTGTCAAGCATGATTTGAAAGCTGGGGTGGTGGGGGATTAAAGAAAGAAAGAAGAACTGCTGTATCCCATTTCCTTGAACATTCATGGAAATTTCAATAAAATAATAAAAAGATTGTGAATCTGCATAAAGAAAAAGAGTAAGAATGCAGAAGATAGAATATTAATGTTGTCAAATATGATTTGGAAGCTGGGGGTGTGGGGGATAAAAGAAAGAGAGAAAAACTGTTGTATCCCATTTCCTTGAACATTCATGGAAATTTCAATATAATAGTAAAAATATAGTTAATCTCCATAAAGAAAAAGAGTAAGAATGCAGAAGATAGAATATTAATGTTGTCAACCATGATTTGGAAGCTCGGGGGGTGGGGGATAAAAGAAAGAAAGAAAAACTATTGTATCCCATTTCCTTGAACATTCATGGAAATTTTAATAAAATAATAAAAAGATTGTTAATCTGCATAAAGAAAAAGAGTAAGAATGCAGAAGATAGAATATTAATGTTGTCAACCATGATTTGGTAGCTGGTGGGGGCTGGGGATAAAAGAAAGAAAGAAAAAGTGTTGTATCCCATTTCCTTGAACATTCATGGCAATTTCAATAAAATAATAAAAGGATTGTTAATCTGCATAGAGAAAAAGTGTAAGAATGCAGAAGACAGAATATTAATGTCAACCATGATTTGGAAGTTGGGGGCTCTGGGGAATAAAAGAAAGAAAGAAAAACTGTTATATCCCATTTCCTTGAACATTCATGGAAATTTAAATAAAATAATAAAACGATTGTGAATCTGCATAAAGAAAAAGAGTAAGAATGCAGAAGATAGAATATTAATGTTGTCAACCATGATTTGGAAGCTGGGGGGGTTGGGGGAAGAAAGAAAGTAAAAAAACTGTTGTATCCCATTTCCTTGAACTTTCATGGAAATTTCAACAAAATAATAAAAAGATTGTTAATCTGCATAAAGAAAAAGAGTAAGAATGCAGAAGATAGAATATTAATTGTGTCAAGCATGATTTGAAAGCTGGGGTGGTGGGGGATTAAAGAAAGAAAGAAGAACTGCTGTATCCCATTTCCTTGAACATTCATGGAAATTTCAATAAAATAATAAAAAGATTGTGAATCTGCATAAAGAAAAAGAGTAAGAATGCAGAAGATAGCATATTAATGTTGTCAAATATGATTTGGAAGCTGGGGGTGTGGGGGATAAAAGAAAGAGAGAAAAACTGTTGTATCCCATTTCCTTGAACATTCATGGAAATTTCAATATAATAGTAAAAAGATAGTTAATCTGCATAAAGAAAAAGAGTAAGAATGCAGAAGATAGAATATTAATGTTGTCAACCATGATTTGGAAGCTAGGGGGGGTGGGGGATAAAAGAAAGAAAGAAAAACTGTTGTATCCCATTTCCTTGAAGATTCATGGAAATTTCAATAAAATAATAAAAAGATTGTTAATCTGCATAAAGAAAGAGGAAGAATGCAGAAGATAGAATATTAATGTTGTGAACCATGATTGGGAAGCTGGGGGGGTGGGGGATAAAAGAAAGAAAGAAAAACTGTTGTATCCCATTTCCTGGAACATTCATGGAAATTCCAATCAAATCATAAAAAGATTGTTAATCTGCATAACGAAAAAGAGTAAGAATGCAGAAGATAGAATATTAATGTTATCAGCCATGATGTGAAAGCTGGGGGGGCGTGGGGGATTAAAAAAAGAAAGAAAAACTGTTGTATCCCATTTCCTGCAACATTCATGGAAATTTCAACAAAATAATAAAAAGATTGTTAATCTGCATAAAGGAAAAGAGTAAGAATGCAGAAGATAGTATATTAATGTTGTCAAGCATGATTTGGAAGGTTGGGGTGGTGGGGGATAAAAGAAAGAAAGAAAAACTGTTGTATCCCATTTCCTTGAACATTCATGGAAATTTAAATAAAATAATAAAAAGATTGTTAATCTGCATAAAGAAAAAGTGTGAGAATGCAGCAGATTCAATATTAATGTTGTCAACCATGATTTGGAAGCTGGGGGGTGGTGGGGGATAAAAGAAAGAAAGAAAAACTGTTGTATCCCATTACCCTGAACATTCATGGAAATTTCAATAAAATAATAAATATTGTTAATCTGCATAAAGAAAAAGAGTAAGAATGGAGAAGATTGAATATTAATGTTGTCATCCATGATTTGGAAGCTGGGGGGTATGGGGGATAAAAGAATGAAAGAAAAACTGTTGTATCCCATTTCCTGGAAAATTCATGGAAATTCCAATAAAATAATAAAAAGATTGTTAATCTGCATAAAGAAAAAGAGTAAGACTGCAGAAGATAGAATATTAATGTTGTCAACCATGATTTGGAAGCTGGGGGGGTCGGGAGATGAAAGAAAGAAAGAAAAAGTGTTGTATCCCATTTCCTTGAACATTCATGGTAATATCAATAAAATAATAAAAAGATTGTTAATCTGCATAAAGAAAGAGTAAGAATGCAGAAGATAGAATATTAATGTTGTCAACCATGATTTGGAAGCTGGGGGGGGGATAAAAGAAAGAAGGAAAAACTGTTGTATCCCATTTCCTTGAACATTCATGGAAATTTTAATAAAATAATAAAAAGATTGTTAATCTGCATAAAGAAAAAGAGTAAGAATGCAGAAGATAGAATATTAATGTTGTCAACCATGATTTGGTAGCTGGTGGGGGCTGGGGATAAAAGAAAGAAAGAAAAAGTGTTGTATCCCATTTCCTTGAACATTCATGGCAATTTCAATAAAATAATAAAAGGATTGTTAATCTGCATAGAGAAAAAGTGTAAGAATGCAGAAGACAGAATATTAATGTCAACCATGATTTGGAAGGTGGGGGCTCTGGGGAATAAAAGAAAGAAAGAAAAACTGTTATATCCCATTTCCTTGAACATTCATGGAAATTTAAATAAAATAATAAAACGATTGTGAATCTGCATAAAGAAAAAGAGTAAGAATGCAGAAGATAGAATATTAATGTTGTCAACCATGATTTGGAAGCTGGGGGGGTTGGGGGAAGAAAGAAAGTAAAAAAACTGTTGTATCCCATTTCCTTGAAGTTTCATGGAAATTTCAACAAAATAATAAAAAGATTGTTAATCTGCATAAAGAAAAAGAGCAAGAATGCAGAAGATAGAATATTAATTGTGTCAAGCATGATTTGAAAGCTGGGGTGGTGGGGGATTAAAGAAAGAAAGAAGAACTGCTGTATCCCATTTCCTTGAACATTCATGGAAATTTCAATAAAATAATAAAAAGATTGTGAATCTGCATAAAGAAAAAGAGTAAGAATGCAGAAGATAGAATATTAATGTTGTCAAATATGATTTGGAAGCTGGGGGTGTGGGGGATAAAAGAAAGAGAGAAAAACTGTTGTATCCCATTTCCTTGAACATTCATGGAAATTTCAATATAATAGTAAAAAGATAGTTAATCTGCATAAAGAAAAAGAGTAAGAATGCAGAAGATAGAATATTAATGTTGTCAACCATGATTTGGAAGCTAGGGGGGGTGGGGGATAAAAGAAAGAAAGAAAAACTGTTTTATCCCATTTCCTTGAACATTCATGGAAATTTCAATAAAATAATAAAAAGATTGTTAATCTGCATAAAGAAAAAGAGTAAGAATGCAGAAGATCGAACATTAATGTAGTCAACCATGATTTGTAAGCTGGGGGGCGTGGGGGATAAAAGAAAGAAAGAAAAACTGTTGTATCCCATTTCCTTGAACATTCATGGAAATTTAAATAAAATAATAAAACGATTGTGAATCTGCATAAAGAAAAAGAGTAAGAATGCAGAAGATAGAATATTAATTTTGTCAACCATGATTTGGAAGCTGGGGGTGTTGGGGGAAGAAAGAAAGTAAGAAAAACAGTTGTATCCCATTTCCTCGAACTTTCATGGAAATTTCAACAAAATAATAAATAGATTGTTAATCTGCAGAAAGAAAAAGGGTAAGAATGCAGAAGATTCAATATTAATGTTGTCAACCATGATTTGGAAGCTGGGGGGTGGTGGGCGATAAAAGAAAGAAAGGAAAACTGTTGTATCCCATTTCCTGGAAAATTCATGGAAATTTCAATAAAATAATAAAAAGATTGTTAATCTGCATAAAGAAAAAGAGTAAGACTGCAGAAGATAGAATATTAATGTTGTCAACCATGATTTGGAAGCTGGGGGGGTCGGGAGATGAAAGAAAGAAAGAAAAAGTGTTGTATCCCATTTCCTTGAACATTCATGGAAATTTCAATAAAATAATAAAAAGATTGTGAATCTGCATAAAGAAAAAGAGTAAGAATGCAGAAGATAGAATATTAATGTTGTCAAATATGATTTGGAAGCTGGGGGTGTGGGGGATAAAAGAAAGAGAGAAAAACTGTTGTATCCCATTTCCTTGAACATTCATGGAAATTTCAATATAATAGTAAAAAGATAGTTAATCTGCATAAAGAAAAAGAGTAAGAATGCAGAAGATAGAATATTAATGTTGTCAACCATGATTTGGAAGCTAGGGGGGGTGGGGGATAAAAGAAAGAAAGAAAAACTGTTTTATCCCATTTCCTTGAACATTCATGGAAATTTCAATAAAATAATAAAAAGATTGTTAATCTGCATAAAGAAAAAGAGTAAGAATGCAGAAGATAGAACATTAATGTAGTCAACCATGATTTGTAAGCTGGGGGGCGTGGGGGATAAAAGAAAGAAAGAAAAACTGTTGTATCCCATTTCCTTGAACATTCATGGAAATTTAAATAAAATAATAAAACGATTGTGAATCTGCATAAAGAAAAAGAGTAAGAATGCAGAAGATAGAATATTAATGTTGTCAACCATGATTTGGAAGCTGGGGGTGTTGGGGGAAGAAAGAAAGTAAGAAAAACAGTTGTATCACATTTCCTCGAACTTTCATGGAAATTTCAACAAAATAATAAATAGATTGTTAATCTGCAGAAAGAAAAAGGGTAAGAATGCAGAAGATTCAATATTAATGTTGTCAACCATGATTTGGAAGCTGGGGGGTGGTGGGGGATAAAAGAATGAAAGGAAAACTGTTGTATCCCATTTCCTGGAAAATTCATGGAAATTCCAATAAAATAATAAAAAGATTGTTAATCTGCATAAAGAAAAAGAGTAAGACTGCAGAAGATAGAATATTAATGTTGTCAACCATGATTTGGAAGCTGGGAGGGTCGGGAGATGAAAGAAAGAAAGAAAAAGTGTTGTATCCCATTTCCTTGAACATTCATGGTAATATCAATAAAATAATAAAAAGATTGTTAATCTGCATAAAGAAAGAGTAAGACTGCAGAAGATAGAATATTAATGTTGTCAACCATGATTTGGAAGCTGGGGGGGATAAAAGAAAGAAGGAAAAACTGTTGTATCCCATTTCTTTGAACATTCATGGAAATTTCAATAAAATAATAAAATGATTGTTAATCAGCATAAAGAAAAAGAGTAAGAATGCAGAAGATAGAATATTAATGATGTCAAGCATGATTTGGAAGCTCGGGGGGGTGGGGGATAAAAGAAAGAAAGAAAAACTGTTGTATCCCATTTCCTTGAACATTCATGGAAATTTTAATAAAATAATAAAAAGATTGTTAATCTGCATAAAGAAAAAGAGTAAGAATGCAGAAGATAGAATATTAATGTTGTCAACCATGATTTGGTTGCTGGTGGGGGTTGGGGATCAAAGAAAGAAAGAAAAAGTGTTGTATCCCATTTCCTTGAACATTCATGGCAATTTCAATAAAATAATAAAAGGATTGTTAATCTGCATAGAGAAAAAGTGTAAGAATGCAGAAGACAGAATATTAATGTCAACCATGATTTGGAAGGTGGGGGCTCTGGGGAATAAAAGAAAGAAAGAAAAACTGTTGTATCCCATTTCCTTGACCATTCATGGAAATTTAAATAAAATAATAAAACGATTGTGAATCTGCATAAAGAAAAAGAGTAAGAATGCAGAAGATAGAATATTAATTGTGTCAAGCATGATTTGAAAGCTGGGGTGGTGGGGGATTAAAGAAAGAAAGAAGAACTGCTGTATCCCATTTCCTTGAACATTCATGGAAATTTCAATAAAATAATAAAAAGATTGTTAATCTGAATAAAGAAAAAGGGTAAGAATGCAGAAGATAGAATATTAATGTTGTCAACCATGATTTAGAAGCTAGGGTTGTGGGGGATAAAAGAAAGAAAGAAAAACTTTTGTATCCCATTTCCTTTAACATTCATGGAAATTTAAATAAAATCATGAAAAGATTGTTAATCTGCATAACGAAAAAGAGTAAGAATGCAGAAGATAGAATATTAATGTTGTCAACCATGATTTGGAAGCTGGGGGGGGGGTGGGGGAATAAAGAAAGTAAGAAAAACTGTTGTATCCCATTTCCTGGAACATTCATGGAAATTTGAACAAAATAATAAAAAGATTGTTAATCTGCATAAAGAAAAAGAGTAAGAATGCAGAAGATAGAATATTAATGTTGCCAAATATGATTTGGAAGCTGGGGGGGTGGGGGATAAAAGAAAGAGAGAAAAACTGTTGTATCCCATTTCCTTGAACATTCATGGAAATTTCAATATAATAGTAAAAAGATAGTTAATCTGCATAAAGAAAAAGAGTAAGAATGCAGAAGATAGAATATTAATGTTGTCAACCATGATTTGGAAGCTGGGGGGGTTGGGGGAAGAAAGAAAGTAAGAAAAACAGTTGTATCCCATTTCCTTGAACTTTCATGGAAATTTCAACAAAATAATAAAAAGATTGTTAATCTGCATAAAGAAAAAGAGTAAGAATGCAGAAGATACAATATTAATGTTGTCAAGCATGATTTGGAAGATGGGGGTGTCGGGGGATGAAAGAAAGAAAGAAAAAGTGTTGTATCCCATTTCCTTGAACATTCATGCTAATATCAATAAAATAATAAAAAGATTGTTAATCTGCATAAAGAAAGAGGAAGAATGCAGAAGATAGAATATTAATGTTGTGAACCATGATTTGGAAGCTGGGGGGGTGGGGGATAAAAGAAAGAAAGAAAAACTGTTGTATCCCATTTCCTGGAACATTCATCGAAATTTCAATAAAATCATAAAAAGATTGTTAATCTGCATAACGAAAAAGAGTAAGAATGCAGAAGATAGAATATTAATGTTATCAGACATGATGTGAAAGCTGGGGGGGGGGTGGGGGATTAAAAAAAGAAAGAAAAACTGTTGTATCCCATTTCCTGCAACATTCATGGAAATGTCAACAAAATAATAAAAAGATTGTTAATCTGCATAAAGGAAAAGAGTAAGAATGCAGAAGATAGTATATTAATGTTGTCAAGCATGATTTGGAAGGTGGGGGTGGTGGGGGATAAAAGAAAGAAAGAAAAACTGTTGTATCCCATTTCCTTGAACATTCATGGAAATTTAAATAAAATAATAAAAAGATTGTTAATCTGCATAAAGAAAAAGTGTAAGAATGCAGAAGATTCAATATTAATGTTGTCAACCATGATTTAGAAGCTGGGGGGTGGTGGGGGATAAAAGAAAGAAAGAAAAACTGTTGTATCCCATTACCCTGAACATTCATGGAAATTTCAATAAAATAATAAATATTGTTAAACTGCATAAAGAAAAAGAGTAAGAATGCAGAAGATAGAATATTAATGTTGTCATCCATGATTTGGAAGCTGGGGGGTATGGGGGATAAAAGAATGAAAGAAAAACTGTTGTATCCCATTTCCTGGAAAATTCATGGAAATTTCAATAAAATAATAAAAAGATTGTTAATCTGCATAAAGAAAAAGAGTAAGACTGCAGAAGATAGAATATTAATGTTGTCAACCATGATTTGGAAGCTGGGGGGGTCGGGAGATGAAAGAAAGAAAGAAAAAGTGTTGTATCCCATTTCCTTGAACATTCATGGTAATATCAATAAAATAATAAAAAGATTGTTAATCTGCATAAAGAAAGAGTAAGAATGCAGAAGATAGAATATTAATGTTGTCAACCATGATTTGGAAGCTGGGGGGGGGATAAAAGAAAGAAGGAAAAACTGTTGTATCCCATTTCTTAGAACATTCATGGAAATTTCAATAAAATAATAAAATGATTGTTAATCAGCATTAAGAAAACGAGTAAGAATGCAGAAGATAGAATATTAATGATGTCAAGCATGATTTGGAAGCTCGGGGGGTGGGGGATAAAAGAAAGAAAGAAAAACTGTTGTATCCCATTTCTTAGAACATTCATGGCAATTTCAATAAAATAATAAAAGGATTGTTAATCTGCATAGAGAAAAAGTGTAAGAATGCAGAAGACAGAATATTAATGTCAACCATGATTTGGAAGGTGGGGGCTCTGGGGAATAAAAGAAAGAAAGAAAAACTGTTATATCCCATTTCCTTGAACATTCATGGAAATTTAAATAAAATAATAAAACGATTGTGAATCTGCATAAAGAAAAAGAGTAAGAATGCAGAAGATAGAATATTAATGTTGTCAACCATGATTTGGAAGCTGGGGGGGTTGGGGAAGAAAGAAAGTAAAAAAACTGTTGTATCCCATTTCCTTGAACTTTCATGGAAATTTCAACAAAATAATAAAAAGATTGTTAATCTGCATAAAGAAAAAGAGTAACAATGCAGAAGATAGAATATTAATTGTGCCAAGCATGATTTGAAAGCTGGGGTGGTGGGGGATTAAAGAAAGAAAGAAGAACTGCTGTATCCCATTTCCTTGAACATTCATGGAAATTTCAATAAAATAATAAAAAATTGTGAATCTGCATAAAGAAAAAGAGTAAGAATGCAGAAGATAGAATATTAATGTTGTCAAATATGATTTGGAAGCTGGGGGTGTGGGGGATAAAAGAAAGAGAGAAAAACTGTTGTATCCCATTTCCTTGAACATTCATGGAAATTTCAATATAATAGTAAAAAGATAGTTAATCTGCATAAAGAAAAAGAGTAAGAATGCAGAAGATAGAATATTAATGTTGTCAACCATGATTTGGAAGCTAGGGGTGGTGGGGGATAAAAGAAAGAAAGAAAAACTGTTTTATCCCATTTCCTTGAACATTCATGGAAATTTCAATAAAATAATAAAAAGATTGTTAATCTGCATAAAGAAAAAGAGTAAGAATGCAGAAGATAGAACATTAATGTAGTCAACCATGATTTGTAAGCTGGGGGGCGTGGGGGATAAAAGAAAGAAAGAAAAACTGTTGTATCCCATTTTCTTGAACATTCATGGAAATTTAAATAAAATAATAAAACGATTGTGAATCTGCATAAAGAAAAAGAGTAAGAATGCAGAAGATAGAATATTAATGTTGTCAACCATGATTTGGAAGCTGGGGGGGTTGGGGGAAGAAAGAAAGTAAAAAAACTGTTGTATCCCATTTCCTTGAACTTTCATGGAAATTTCAACAAAATAATAAAAAGATTGTTAATCTGCATAAAGAAAAAGAGTAAGAATGCAGAAGATAGAATATTAATTGTGTCAAGCATGATTTGAAAGCTGGGGTGGTGGGGGATTAAAGAAAGAAAGAAGAACTGCTGTATCCCATTTCCTTGAACATTCATGGAAATTTCAATAAAATAATAAAAAGATTTTGAATCTGCATAAAGAAAAAGAGTAAAAATGCAGAAGATAGAATATTAATGTTGTCAAATATGATTTGGAAGCTGGGGGTGTGGGGGATAAAAGAAAGAGAGAAAAACTGTTGTATCCCATTTCCTTGAACATTCATGGAAATTTCAATATAATAGTAAAAAGATAGTTAATCTGCATAAAGAAAAAGAGTAAGAATGCAGAAGATAGGATATTAATGTTGTCAACCATGATTTGGAAGCTAGGGGGGGGTGGGGAATAAAAGAAAGAAAGAAAAACTGTATTATCCCATTTCCTTGAACATTCATGGAAATTTCAATAAAATAATAAAAAGATTGTTAATCTGCATAAAGAAAAAGTGTAAGAATGCAGAAGATAGAACATTAATGTAGTCAACCATGATTTGTAAGCTGGGGGGCGTGGGGGATAAAAGAAAGAAAGAAAAACTGTTGTATCCCATTTCCTTGAACATTCATGGAAATTTAAATAAAATAATAAAACGATTGTGATTCTGCATAAAGAAAAAGAGTAAGAATGCAGAAGATAGAATATTAATGTTGTCAACCATGATTTGGAAGCTGGGGGTGTTGGGGGAAGAAAGAAAGTAAGAAAAACAGTTGTATCCCATTTCCTTGAACTTTCATGGAAATTTCAAAAAAATAATAAATAGATTGTTAATCTGCATAAAGAAAAAGGGTAAGAATGCAGAAGATACAATATTAATGTTGACAAGCATGATTTGGAAGATGGGGGTGTCGGGGGATGAAAGAAAGAAAGAAAAAGTGTTGTATCACATTTCCTTGAACATTCATGGTAATATCAATAAAATAATAAAAAGATTGTTAATCTGCATAAAGAAAGAGTAAGAATGCAGAAGATAGAATATTAATGTTGTCAACCATGATTTGGAAGCTGGTGGGGGGGATAAAAGAAAGAAGGAAAAACTGTTGTATCCCATTTCGTTGAACATTCATGGAAATTTCAATAAAATAATAAAATGATTGTTAATCAGCATAAAGAAAAAGAGTAAGACTGCAGTAGATAGAATATTAATGTTATCAACCATGATGAGAAAGCTGGGGGGGGTGGGGGATTAAAAAAAGAAAGAAAAAGTGTTGTATCCCATTTCCTTGAACATTCATGGTAATATCAATAAAATAATAAAAAGATTGTTAATCTGCATAAAGAAAAAGTGTAAGAATGCAGAAGATTCAATATTAAAGTTGTGAACCATGATTTGGAAGCTGGGGGGTGGTGGGGGATAAAAGAAAGAAAGAAAAACTGTTGTATCCAATTTCCTTGAACATTCATGGAAATTTCAATAAAATAATAAAAAGATTGTTAATCTGCATAAAGAAAAAGAGTAAGAATGCAGAATATAGAACATTAATGTAGTCAACCATGATTTGTAAGCTGGGGGGCGTGGGGGATAAAAGAAAGAAAGAAAAACTGTTGTATCCCATTTCCTTGAACATTCATGGAAATTTAAATAAAATAATAAAATGATTGTGAATCTGCATAAAGAAAAAGAGTAAGAATGCAGAAGATAGAATATTAATGTTGTCAACCATGATTTGGAAGCTGGGGGGATTGGGGGAAGAAAGAAATTAAGAAAAACAGTTGTATCCCATTTCCTTGAACTTTCATGGAAATTTCAACAAAATAATAAAAAGATTGTTAATCTGCATAAAGAAAAAGAGTAAGAATGCAGAAGATAGAATATTAATGTTGTCAATCATGATTTGGTAGTTTGGGGGGGTGGGGGAAGAAAGAAAGTAAGAAAAACTGTTGTATCCCATTTCCTGGAACATTCATGGAAATTTCAATAAAATAATAAGAAGATTGTTAATGTGCATTAAGAAAAAGTGTAAGAATGCAGAAGATAGAATATTAATGGTGTCAAGCATGATTTGCAAGCTGGGGGAGTAGGGGGATTAAAGAAAGAAAGAAAAACTGTTGTATCCCATTTCCTTGAACATTCATGGAAATTTCAACAAAATAATAAAAAGATTGTTAATGTGCATAAAGAAAAAGAGTAAGAATTCAGAAGATAGAATATTAATTTTGTCAAGCATGATTTGAAAGCTGGGGTGGTAGGGGGATTAAAGAAAGAAAGAAAAACTGTTGTATCCCATTTCCTTGAACATTCATGGAAATTTCAACAAAATAATAAAAAGATTGTTAATCTGCATAAAGAAAAAGAGTAAGAATGCAGAAGATAGAATATTAATGTTGTCAATCATGATTTGGTAGTTTGGGGGGGTGGGGGAAGAAAGAAAGTAAGAAAAACTGTTGTATCCCATTTCCTGGAACATTCATGGAAATTTCATTATAATCATGAAAACTTGTTAATCGGCATAACGAAAAAGATTAAGAATGCAGAAGATAGAATATTAATGCTGTCAAGCATGATTTGGAAGCTGGGGGGTGTGGGGGAAGAAAGAAAGTAAGAAAAACTGTTGTATCCCATTTCCTGGAACATTCATGGAAATTTAAATAAAATATAAAAAGATTGTTAATGTGCATAAAGAAAAAGAGTAAGAATGCAGAAGATAGAATATTAATGGTGTCAAGCATGATTTGAAAGCTGGGGGGGTAGGGGGATTAAAGAAAGAAAGAAAAACTGTTGTATCCCATTTCCTTGAACATTCATGGAAATTTCAATGAAATAATAAAGAGATTGTTAATCTGCATAAAGAAAAAGAGTAAGAATGCAGAAGATCGAACATTAATGTTGTCAACCATGATTTGGAAGCTGGGGGGGGGGTGGGGGAATAAAGAAAGTAAGAAAAACTGTTGTATCCCATTTCCTGGAACATTCATGGAAATTTGAACAAAATAATAAAAAGATTGTTAATCTGCATAAAGAAAAAGAGTAAGAATGCAGAAGATAGAATATTAATGTTGCCAAATATGATTTGGAAGCTGGGGGGGTGGGGGATAAAAGAAAGAGAGAAAAACTGTTGTATCCCATTTCCTTGAACATTCATGGAAATTTCAATATAATAGTAAAAAGATAGTTAATCTGCATAAAGAAAAAGAGTAAGAATGCAGAAGATAGAATATTAATGTTGTCAACCATGATTTGGAAGCTGGGGGGGTTGGGGGAAGAAAGAAAGTAAGAAAAACAGTTGTATCCCATTTCCTTGAACTTTCATGGAAATTTCAACAAAATAATAAAAAGATTGTTAATCTGCATAAAGAAAAAGAGTAAGAATGCAGAAGATACAATATTAATGTTGTCAAGCATGATTTGGAAGATGGGGGTGTCGGGGGATGAAAGAAAGAAAGAAAAAGTGTTGTATCCCATTTCCTTGAACATTCATGCTAATATCAATAAAATAATAAAAAGATTGTTAATCTGCATAAAGAAAGAGGAAGAATGCAGAAGATAGAATATTAATGTTGTGAACCATGATTTGGAAGCTGGGGGGGTGGGGGATAAAAGAAAGAAAGAAAAACTGTTGTATCCCATTTCCTGGAACATTCATCGAAATTTCAATAAAATCATAAAAAGATTGTTAATCTGCATAACGAAAAAGAGTAAGAATGCAGAAGATAGAATATTAATGTTATCAGACATGATGTGAAAGCTGGGGGGGGGGTGGGGGATTAAAAAAAGAAAGAAAAACTGTTGTATCCCATTTCCTGCAACATTCATGGAAATGTCAACAAAATAATAAAAAGATTGTTAATCTGCATAAAGGAAAAGAGTAAGAATGCAGAAGATAGTATATTAATGTTGTCAAGCATGATTTGGAAGGTGGGGGTGGTGGGGGATAAAAGAAAGAAAGAAAAACTGTTGTATCCCATTTCCTTGAACATTCATGGAAATTTAAATAAAATAATAAAAAGATTGTTAATCTGCATAAAGAAAAAGTGTAAGAATGCAGAAGATTCAATATTAATGTTGTCAACCATGATTTAGAAGCTGGGGGGTGGTGGGGGATAAAAGAAAGAAAGAAAAACTGTTGTATCCCATTACCCTGAACATTCATGGAAATTTCAATAAAATAATAAATATTGTTAAACTGCATAAAGAAAAAGAGTAAGAATGCAGAAGATAGAATATTAATGTTGTCATCCATGATTTGGAAGCTGGGGGGTATGGGGGATAAAAGAATGAAAGAAAAACTGTTGTATCCCATTTCCTGGAAAATTCATGGAAATTTCAATAAAATAATAAAAAGATTGTTAATCTGCATAAAGAAAAAGAGTAAGACTGCAGAAGATAGAATATTAATGTTGTCAACCATGATTTGGAAGCTGGGGGGGTCGGGAGATGAAAGAAAGAAAGAAAAAGTGTTGTATCCCATTTCCTTGAACATTCATGGTAATATCAATAAAATAATAAAAAGATTGTTAATCTGCATAAAGAAAGAGTAAGAATGCAGAAGATAGAATATTAATGTTGTCAACCATGATTTGGAAGCTGGGGGGGGGGATAAAAGAAAGAAGGAAAAACTGTTGTATCCCATTTCTTAGAACATTCATGGAAATTTCAATAAAATAATAAAATGATTGTTAATCAGCATTAAGAAAACGAGTAAGAATGCAGAAGATAGAATATTAATGATGTCAAGCATGATTTGGAAGCTCGGGGGGTGGGGGATAAAAGAAAGAAAGAAAAACTGTTGTATCCCATTTCTTAGAACATTCATGGCAATTTCAATAAAATAATAAAAGGATTGTTAATCTGCATAGAGAAAAAGTGTAAGAATGCAGAAGACAGAATATTAATGTCAACCATGATTTGGAAGGTGGGGGCTCTGGGGAATAAAAGAAAGAAAGAAAAACTGTTATATCCCATTTCCTTGAACATTCATGGAAATTTAAATAAAATAATAAAACGATTGTGAATCTGCATAAAGAAAAAGAGTAAGAATGCAGAAGATAGAATATTAATGTTGTCAACCATGATTTGGAAGCTGGGGGGGTTGGGGAAGAAAGAAAGTAAAAAAACTGTTGTATCCCATTTCCTTGAACTTTCATGGAAATTTCAACAAAATAATAAAAAGATTGTTAATCTGCATAAAGAAAAAGAGTAACAATGCAGAAGATAGAATATTAATTGTGCCAAGCATGATTTGAAAGCTGGGGTGGTGGGGGATTAAAGAAAGAAAGAAGAACTGCTGTATCCCATTTCCTTGAACATTCATGGAAATTTCAATAAAATAATAAAAAATTGTGAATCTGCATAAAGAAAAAGAGTAAGAATGCAGAAGATAGAATATTAATGTTGTCAAATATGATTTGGAAGCTGGGGGTGTGGGGGATAAAAGAAAGAGAGAAAAACTGTTGTATCCCATTTCCTTGAACATTCATGGAAATTTCAATATAATAGTAAAAAGATAGTTAATCTGCATAAAGAAAAAGAGTAAGAATGCAGAAGATAGAATATTAATGTTGTCAACCATGATTTGGAAGCTAGGGGTGGTGGGGGATAAAAGAAAGAAAGAAAAACTGTTTTATCCCATTTCCTTGAACATTCATGGAAATTTCAATAAAATAATAAAAAGATTGTTAATCTGCATAAAGAAAAAGAGTAAGAATGCAGAAGATAGAACATTAATGTAGTCAACCATGATTTGTAAGCTGGGGGGCGTGGGGGATAAAAGAAAGAAAGAAAAACTGTTGTATCCCATTTTCTTGAACATTCATGGAAATTTAAATAAAATAATAAAACGATTGTGAATCTGCATAAAGAAAAAGAGTAAGAATGCAGAAGATAGAATATTAATGTTGTCAACCATGATTTGGAAGCTGGGGGGGTTGGGGGAAGAAAGAAAGTAAAAAAACTGTTGTATCCCATTTCCTTGAACTTTCATGGAAATTTCAACAAAATAATAAAAAGATTGTTAATCTGCATAAAGAAAAAGAGTAAGAATGCAGAAGATAGAATATTAATTGTGTCAAGCATGATTTGAAAGCTGGGGTGGTGGGGGATTAAAGAAAGAAAGAAGAACTGCTGTATCCCATTTCCTTGAACATTCATGGAAATTTCAATAAAATAATAAAAAGATTTTGAATCTGCATAAAGAAAAAGAGTAAAAATGCAGAAGATAGAATATTAATGTTGTCAAATATGATTTGGAAGCTGGGGGTGTGGGGGATAAAAGAAAGAGAGAAAAACTGTTGTATCCCATTTCCTTGAACATTCATGGAAATTTCAATATAATAGTAAAAAGATAGTTAATCTGCATAAAGAAAAAGAGTAAGAATGCAGAAGATAGGATATTAATGTTGTCAACCATGATTTGGAAGCTAGGGGGGGGTGGGGAATAAAAGAAAGAAAGAAAAACTGTATTATCCCATTTCCTTGAACATTCATGGAAATTTCAATAAAATAATAAAAAGATTGTTAATCTGCATAAAGAAAAAGTGTAAGAATGCAGAAGATAGAACATTAATGTAGTCAACCATGATTTGTAAGCTGGGGGGCGTGGGGGATAAAAGAAAGAAAGAAAAACTGTTGTATCCCATTTCCTTGAACATTCATGGAAATTTAAATAAAATAATAAAACGATTGTGATTCTGCATAAAGAAAAAGAGTAAGAATGCAGAAGATAGAATATTAATGTTGTCAACCATGATTTGGAAGCTGGGGGTGTTGGGGGAAGAAAGAAAGTAAGAAAAACAGTTGTATCCCATTTCCTTGAACTTTCATGGAAATTTCAAAAAAATAATAAATAGATTGTTAATCTGCATAAAGAAAAAGGGTAAGAATGCAGAAGATACAATATTAATGTTGACAAGCATGATTTGGAAGATGGGGGTGTCGGGGGATGAAAGAAAGAAAGAAAAAGTGTTGTATCACATTTCCTTGAACATTCATGGTAATATCAATAAAATAATAAAAAGATTGTTAATCTGCATAAAGAAAGAGTAAGAATGCAGAAGATAGAATATTAATGTTGTCAACCATGATTTGGAAGCTGGTGGGGGGGATAAAAGAAAGAAGGAAAAACTGTTGTATCCCATTTCGTTGAACATTCATGGAAATTTCAATAAAATAATAAAATGATTGTTAATCAGCATAAAGAAAAAGAGTAAGACTGCAGTAGATAGAATATTAATGTTATCAACCATGATGAGAAAGCTGGGGGGGGTGGGGGATTAAAAAAAGAAAGAAAAAGTGTTGTATCCCATTTCCTTGAACATTCATGGTAATATCAATAAAATAATAAAAAGATTGTTAATCTGCATAAAGAAAAAGTGTAAGAATGCAGAAGATTCAATATTAAAGTTGTGAACCATGATTTGGAAGCTGGGGGGTGGTGGGGGATAAAAGAAAGAAAGAAAAACTGTTGTATCCAATTTCCTTGAACATTCATGGAAATTTCAATAAAATAATAAAAAGATTGTTAATCTGCATAAAGAAAAAGAGTAAGAATGCAGAATATAGAACATTAATGTAGTCAACCATGATTTGTAAGCTGGGGGGCGTGGGGGATAAAAGAAAGAAAGAAAAACTGTTGTATCCCATTTCCTTGAACATTCATGGAAATTTAAATAAAATAATAAAATGATTGTGAATCTGCATAAAGAAAAAGAGTAAGAATGCAGAAGATAGAATATTAATGTTGTCAACCATGATTTGGAAGCTGGGGGGATTGGGGGAAGAAAGAAATTAAGAAAAACAGTTGTATCCCATTTCCTTGAACTTTCATGGAAATTTCAACAAAATAATAAAAAGATTGTTAATCTGCATAAAGAAAAAGAGTAAGAATGCAGAAGATAGAATATTAATGTTGTCAATCATGATTTGGTAGTTTGGGGGGGTGGGGGAAGAAAGAAAGTAAGAAAAACTGTTGTATCCCATTTCCTGGAACATTCATGGAAATTTCAATAAAATAATAAGAAGATTGTTAATGTGCATTAAGAAAAAGTGTAAGAATGCAGAAGATAGAATATTAATGGTGTCAAGCATGATTTGCAAGCTGGGGGAGTAGGGGGATTAAAGAAAGAAAGAAAAACTGTTGTATCCCATTTCCTTGAACATTCATGGAAATTTCAACAAAATAATAAAAAGATTGTTAATGTGCATAAAGAAAAAGAGTAAGAATTCAGAAGATAGAATATTAATTTTGTCAAGCATGATTTGAAAGCTGGGGTGGTAGGGGGATTAAAGAAAGAAAGAAAAACTGTTGTATCCCATTTCCTTGAACATTCATGGAAATTTCAACAAAATAATAAAAAGATTGTTAATCTGCATAAAGAAAAAGAGTAAGAATGCAGAAGATAGAATATTAATGTTGTCAATCATGATTTGGTAGTTTGGGGGGGTGGGGGAAGAAAGAAAGTAAGAAAAACTGTTGTATCCCATTTCCTGGAACATTCATGGAAATTTCATTATAATCATGAAAACTTGTTAATCGGCATAACGAAAAAGATTAAGAATGCAGAAGATAGAATATTAATGCTGTCAAGCATGATTTGGAAGCTGGGGGGTGTGGGGGAAGAAAGAAAGTAAGAAAAACTGTTGTATCCCATTTCCTGGAACATTCATGGAAATTTAAATAAAATATAAAAAGATTGTTAATGTGCATAAAGAAAAAGAGTAAGAATGCAGAAGATAGAATATTAATGGTGTCAAGCATGATTTGAAAGCTGGGGGGGTAGGGGGATTAAAGAAAGAAAGAAAAACTGTTGTATCCCATTTCCTTGAACATTCATGGAAATTTCAATGAAATAATAAAGAGATTGTTAATCTGCATAAAGAAAAAGAGTAAGAATGCAGAAGATAGAACATTAATGTAGTCAACCATGATTTGTAAGCTGGGGGGCGTGGGGGATAAAAGAAAGAAAGAAAAACTGTTGTATCCCATTTCCTTGAACATTCATGGAAATTTAAATAAAATAATAAAACGATTGTGAATCTGCATAAAGAAAAAGAGTAAGAATGCAGAAGATAGAATATTAATGTTGTCAACCATGATTTGGAAGCTGGGGGGGTTGGGGGAAGAAAGAAAGTAAGAAAAACAGTTGTATCCCATTTCCTTGAACTTTCATGGAAATTTCAACAAAATAATAAAAAGATTGTTAATCTGCATAAAGAAAAAGAGTAAGAATGCAGAAGATACAATATTAATGTTGTCAAGCACGATTTGGAAGATGGGGGTGTCGGGGGATGAAAGAAAGAAAGAAAAAGTGTTGTATCCCATTTCCTTGAACATTCATGGTAATATCAATAAAATCATAAAAAGATTGTTAATCTGCCTAACGAAAAAGAGTAAGAATGCAGAAGATAGAATATTAATGTTATCAACCATGATGAGAAAGCGGGGGGGTTGGGAGATTAAAAAAAGAAAGAAAAACTGTTGTATCCCATTTCCTGCAACATTCATGGAAATTTCAACAAAATAATAAAAAGATTGTTAATCTGCATAAAGGAAAAGAATAAGAATGCAGAAGATAGTATATTAATGTTGTCAAGCATGATTTGGAAGCTGGGGGTGGTGGGGGATAAAAGAAAGAAAGAAAAACTGTTGTATCCAATTTCCTTGAACATTCATGGAAATTTCAATAAAATAATAAAAAGATTGTTAATCTGCATAAAGAAAAAGTGTAAGAATGCAGAAGATTCAATATTAATGTTGTCAACCATGATTTGGAAGCTGGGGGGTGGTGGGGGATAAAAGAAAGAAAGAAAAACTGTTGTATCCCATTACCCTGAACATTCATGGAAATTTCAATAAAATAATAAAAGATTGTTAAACTGCATAAAGAAAAAGAGTTAGAATGCAGAAGATAGAATATTAATGTTGTCAACCATGATTTGGAAGATGGGGGGGTGGGGGATAAAAGAAAGAAAGAAAAACTGTTGTATCCCATTTCCTTGAACTTTCATGGAAATTTCAACAAAATAATAAAAAGATTGTTAATCTGCATAAAGAAAAAGAGTAAGAATGCAGAAGATAGAATATTAATTGTGTCAAGCATGAGTTGAAAGCTGGGGTGGTGGGGGATTAAAGAAAGAAAGAAGAACTGCTGTATCCCATTTCCTTGAACATTCATGGAAATTTCAATAAAATAATAAAAAGATTGTTAATCTGAATAAAGAAAAAGGGTAAGAATGCAGAAGATAGAATATTAATGTTGTCAACCATGATTTGGAAGCTAGGGGGGTGGGGGATAAAAGAAAGAAAGAAAAACTTTTGTATCCCATTTCCTTTAACATTCATGGAAATTTAAATAAAATCATGAAAAGATTGTTAATCTGCATAACGAAAAAGAGTAAGAATGCAGAAGATAGAATATTAATGTTGTCAACCATGATTTGAAAGCTAGGGGGGATGGGGGATAAAAGAAAGAAAGAAAAACTGTTGTATCCCATTTCCTTGAACTTTCATGGAAATTTCAACAAAATAATAAAAAGATTGTTAATCTGCATAAAGAAAAAGAGTAAGAATGCAGAAGATAGAACATTAATGTAGTCAACAATGATTTGTAAGCTGGGGGGCGTGGGGGATAAAAGAAAGAAAGAAAAACTGTTGTATCCCATTTCCTTGAACATTCATGGAAATTTAAATAAAATAATAAAACGATTGTGAATCTGCATAAAGAAAAAGAGTAAGAATGCAGAAGATAGAATATTAATGTTGTCAACCATGATTTGGAAGTTGGGGGGGTTGGGGGAAGAAAGAAAGTAAGAAAAACAGTTGTATCCCATTTCCTTGAACTTTCATGGAAATTTCAACAAAATAATAAAAAGATTGTTAATCTGCATAAAGAAAAAGAGTAAGAATGCAGAAGATACAATATTAATGTTTTCAAGCATGATTTGGAAGATGGGGGTGTCGGGGGATGAAAGAAAGAAAGAAAAAGTGTTGTATCCCATTTCCTTGAACATTCATGCTAATATGAATAAAATAATAAAAAGATTGTTAATCTGCATAAAGAAAGAGGAAGAATGCAGAAGATAGAATATTAATGTTGTCAACCATGATTTGGAAGCTGGGGGGGTGGGGGATAAAAGAAAGAAAGAAAAACTGTTGTATCCCATTTCCTGGAACACTCATGGAAATTTCAATAAAATCATAAAAAGATTGTTAATCTGCATAACGAAAAAGAGTAAGAATGCAGAAGATAGAATATTAATGTTATCAGCCATGATGTGAAAGCTGGGGGGGGTGGGGGATTAAAAAAAGAAAGAAAAACTGTTGTATCCCATTTCTGCAACATTCATGGAAATTTCAACAAAATAATAAAAAGATTGTTAATCTGCATAAAGGAAAAGAGTAAGAATGCAGAAGATAGTATATTAATGTTGTCAAGCATGATTTGGAAGGTGGGGGATAAAAGAAAGAAAGAAAAACTTTTGTATCCCATTTCCTTGAACATTCATGGAAATTTAAATAAAATAATAAAAAGATTGTTAATCTGCATAAAGAAAAAGTGTAAGAATGCAGAAGATTCAATATTAATGTTGTCAACCATGATTTGGAAGCTGGGGGGTGGTGGGGGATAAAAGAAAGAAAGAAAAACTGTTGTATCCCATTACCCTGAACATTCATGGAAATTTCAATAAATTAATAAAAAGATTGTTAATCTGCATAGAGAAAAAGTGTAAGAATGCAGAAGACAGAATATTAATGTCAACCATGATTTGGAAGGTGGGGGCTCTGGGGAATAAAAGAAAGAAAGAAAAACTGTTATATCCCATTTCCTTGAACATTCATGGAAATTTAAATAAAATAATAAAACGATTGTGAATCTGCATAAAGAAAAAGAGTAAGAATGCAGAAGATAGAATATTAATGTTGTCAACCATGATTTGGAAGCTGGGGGGGGTGGGGGAAGAAAGAAAGTAAAAAAACTGTTGTATCCCATTTCCTTGAACTTTCATGGAAATTTCAACAAAATAATAAAAAGATTGTTAATCTGCATAAAGAAAAAGAGTAAGAATGCAGAAGATAGAATATTAATTGTGTCAAGCATGATTTGAAAGCTGGGGTGGTGGGGGATTAAAGAAAGAAAGAAGAACTGCTGTATCCCATTTCCTTGAACATTCATGGAAATTTCAATAAAATAATAAAAAGATTGTGAATCTGCATAAAGAAAAAGAGTAAGAATGCAGAAGATAGAACATTAATGTAGTCAACAATGATTTTTAAGCTGGGGGTCGTGGGGGATAAAAGAAAGAAAGAAAAAGTGTTGTATCCCATTTCCTTGAACATTCATGCTAATATCAATAAAATAATAAAAAGATTGTTAATCTGCATAAAGAAAGAGGAAGAATGCAGAAGATAGAATATTAATGTTGTGAACCATGATTGGGAAGCTGGGGGGGTGGGGGATAAAAGAAAGAAAGAAAAACTGTTGTATCCCATTTCCTGGAACATTCATGGAAATTCCAATCAAATCATAAAAAGATTGTTAATCTGCATAAAGGAAAAGAGTAAGAATGCAGAAGATAGTATATTAATGTTGTCAAGCATGATTTGGAAGGTGGGGGTGGTGGGGGATAAAAGAAAGAAAGAAAAACTGTTGTATCCCATTTCCTTGAACATTCATGGAAATTTAAATAAAATAATAAAAAGATTGTTAATCTGCATAAAGAAAAAGTGTAAGAATGCAGAAGATTCAATATTAATGTTGTCAACCATGATTTGGAAGCTGGGGGGTGGTGGGGGATAAAAGAAAGAAAGAAAAACTGTTGTATCCCATTACCCTGAACATTCATGGAAATTTCAATAAAATAATAAATATTGTTAATCTGCATAAAGAAAAAGAGTAAGAATGGAGAAGATTGAATATTAATGTTGTCATCCATGATTTGGAAGCTGGGGGGTATAGGGGATAAAAGAATGAAAGAAAAACTGTTGTATCCCATTTCCTGGAAAATTCATGGAAATTTCAATAAAATAATAAAAAGATTGTTAATCTGCATAAAGAAAAAGAGTAAGACTGCAGAAGATAGAATATTAGTGTTGTCAACCATGATTTGGAAGCTGGGGGGGTCGGGAGATGAAAGAAAGAAAGAAAAAGTGTTGTATCCCATTTCCTTGAACATTCATGGTAATATCAATAAAATAATAAAAAGATTGTTAATCTGCATAAAGAAAGAGTAAGAATGCAGAAGATAGAATATTAATGTTGTCAACCATGATTTGGAAGCTGGGGGGGGATAAAAGAAAGAAGGAAAAACTGTTGTATCCCATTTCTTTGAACATTCATGGAAATTTCAATAAAATAATAAAATGATTGTTAATCAGCATAAAGAAAAAGAGTAAGAATGCAGAAGATAGAATATTAATGATGTCAAGCATGATTTGGAAGCTCGGGGGGTGGGGGATAAAAGAAAGAAAGAAAAACTGTTGTATCCCATTTCCTTGAACATTCATGGAAATTTTAATAAAATAATAAAAAGATTGTTAATCTGCATAAAGAAAAAGAGTAAGAATGCAGAAGATAGAATATTAATGTTGTCAACCATGATTTGGTAGCTGGTGGGGGCTGGGGATAAAAGAAAGAAAGAAAAAGTGTTGTATCCCATTTCCTTGAACATTCATGGAAATTTCAATAAAATAATAAAAAGATTGTTAATCTGCATAAAGAAAAAGAGTAAGAATGCAGAAGATAGAACATTAATGTAGTCAACAATGATTTGTAAGCTGGGGGGCGTGGGGGATAAAAGAAAGAAAGAAAAACTGTTGTATCCCATTTCCTTGAACATTCATGGAAATTTAAATAAAATAATAAAACGATTGTGAATCTGCATAAAGAAAAAGAGTAAGAATGCAGAAGATAGAATATTAATGTTGTCAACCATGATTTGGAAGCTGGGGGGGTTGGGGGAAGAAAGAAAGTAAGAAAAACAGTTGTATCCCATTTCCTTGAACTTTCATGGAAATTTCAACAAAATAATAAAAAGATTGTTAATCTGCATAAAGAAAAAGAGTAAGAATGCAGAAGATACAATATTAATGTTTTCAAGCATGATTTGGAAGATGGGGGTGTCGGGGGATGAAAGAAAGAAAGAAAAAGTGTTGTATCCCATTTCCTTGAACATTCATGCTAATATGAATAAAATAATAAAAAGATTGTGAATCTGCATAAAGAAAAAGAGTAAGAATGCAGAAGATAGAATATTAATGTTGTCAAATATGATTTGGAAGCTGGGGGTGTGGGGGATAAAAGAAAGAGAGAAAAACTGTTGTATCCCATTTCCTTGAACATTCATGGAAATTTCAATATAATAGTAAAAATATAGTTAATCTCCATAAAGAAAAAGAGTAAGAATGCAGAAGATAGAATATTAATGTTGTCAACCATGATTTGGAAGCTAGGGGGGGTGGGGGATAAAAGAAAGAAAGAAAAACTGTTTTATCCCATTTCCTTCAACATTCATGGAAATTTCAATAAAATAATAAAAAGATTGTTAATCTGCATAAAGAAAAAGAGTAAGAATGCAGAAGATAGAACATTAATGTAGTCAACCATGATTTGTAAGCTGGGGGGCGTGGGGGATAAAAGAAAGAAAGAAAAACTGTTGTATCCCATTTCCTTGAACATTCATGGAAATTTAAATAAAATAATAAAACGATTGTGAATCTGCATAAAGAAAAAGAGTAAGAATGCAGAAGATAGAATATTAATGTTGTCAACCATGATTTGGAAGCTGGGGGTGTTGGGGGAAGAAAGAAAGTAAGAAAAACAGTTGTATCCCATTTCCTCGAACTTTCATGGAAATTTCAACAAAATAATAAATAGATTGTTAATCTGCAGAAAGAAAAAGGGTAAGAATGCAGAAGATTCAATATTAATGTTGTCAACCATGATTTGGAAGCTGGGGGGTGGTGGGGGATAAAAGAATGAAAGGAAAACTGTTGTATCCCATTTCCTGGAAAATTCATGGAAATTTCAATAAAATAATAAAAAGATTGTTAATCTGCATAAAGAAAAAGAGTAAGACTGCAGAAGATAGAATATTAATGTTGTCAACCATGATTTGGAAGCTGGGAGGGTCGGGAGATGAAAGAAAGAAAGAAAAAGTGTTGTATCCCATTTCCTTGAACATTCATGGTAATATCAATAAAATAATAAAAAGATTGTTAATCTGCATAAAGAAAGAGTAAGACTGCAGAAGATAGAATATTAATGTTGTCAACCATGATTTGGAAGCTGGGGGGGGATAAAAGAAAGAAGGAAAAACTGTTGTATCCCATTTCTTTGAACATTCATGGAAATTTCAATAAAATAATAAAATGATTGTTAATCAGCATAAAGAAAAAGAGTAAGAATGCAGAAGATAGAATATTAATGATGTCAAGCATGATTTGGAAGCTCGGGGGGGTGGGGGATAAAAGAAAGAAAGAAAAACTGTTTTATCCCATTTCCTTGAACATTCATGGAAATTTCAATAAAATAATAAAAAGATTGTTAATCTGCATAAAGAAAAAGAGTAAGAATGCAGAAGATAGAACATTAATGTAGTCAACCATGATTTGTAAGCTGGGGGGCGTGGGGGATAAAAGAAAGAAAGAAAAACTGTTTTATCCCATTTCCTTGAACATTCTTGGAAATTTAAATAAAATAATAAAACGATTGTGAATCTGCATAAAGAAAAAGA
Organism: Cynocephalus volans; assembly: GCF_027409185.1. Lineage (NCBI taxonomy): Eukaryota > Metazoa > Chordata > Mammalia > Dermoptera > Cynocephalidae > Cynocephalus > Cynocephalus volans. Next base: position 2,609,857 of record NC_084474.1, on the reverse strand, counting down.
GTAAGAATGCAGAAGATAGAATATTAATGTTGTCAACCATGATTTGGAAGCTGGGGGTGTTGGGGGAAGAAAGAAAGTAAGAAAAACAGTTGTATCCCATTTCCTTGAACTTTCATGGAAATTTCAACAAAATAATAAATAGATTGTTAATCTGCATAAAGAAAAAGGGTAAGAATGCAGAAGATACAATATTAATGTTGACAAGCATGATTTGGAAGATGGTTGTGTCGGGGGATGAAAGAAAGAAAGAAAAAGTGTTGTATACCATTTCCTTGAACATTCATGGTAATATCAATAAAATTATAAAAAGATAATTAATCTGCATAAAGAAAGAGGAAGAATGCAGAAGATAGAATATTAATGTTGTCAACCATGATTTGGAAGCTGGTGGGGGGGATAAAAGAAAGAAGGAAAAACTGTTGTATCCCGTTTCCTTGAACATTCATGGAAATTTCAATAAAATAATAAAATGATTGTTAATCAGCATAAAGAAAATAGTAAGAATGCAGAAGATAGAATATTAATGTTGTCAAGCATGATTTGGAAGCTCGGGGGGGTGGGGGATAAAAGAAAGAAAGAAAAACTGTTGTATCCCATTTCCTTGAACATTCATGGAAATTTTAATAAAATAATAAAAAGATTGTTAATCTGCATAAAGAAAAAGAGTAAGAATGCAGAAGATAGAATATTAATTGTGTCAAGCATGATTAGAAAGCTGGGGTGGTGGGGGATTAAAGAAAGAAAGAAGAACTGCTGTATCCCATTTCCTTGAACATTCATGGAAATTTCAATAAAATAATAAAAAGATTGTGAATCTGCATAAAGAAAAAGAGTAAGAATGCAGAAGATAGAATATTAATGTTGTCAAATATGATTTGGAAGCTGGGGGTGTGGGGGATAAAAGAAAGAGAGAAAAACTGTTGTATCCCATTTCCTTGAACATTCATGGAAATTTCAATATAATAGTAAAAAGATAGTTATCCTGCATAAAGAAAAAGAGTAAGAATGCAGAAGATAGAATATTAATGTTGTCAACCATGATTTGGAAGCTGGGGGGGGTGGGGGATTAAAGAAAGAAAGAAGAACTGCTGTATCCCATTTCCTTGAACATTCATGGAAATTTCAATAAAATAATAAAAAGATTGTTAATCTGAATAAAGAAAAAGGGTAAGAATGCAGAAGATAGAATATTAATGTTGTCAACCATGATTTAGAAGCTAGGGTTGTGGGGGATAAAAGAAAGAAAGAAAAACTTTTGTATCCCATTTCCTTTAACATTCATGGAAATTTAAATAAAATCATGAAAAGATTGTTAATCTGCATAACGAAAAAGAGTAAGAATGCAGAAGATAGAATATTAATGTTGTCAACCATGATTTGGAAGCTGGGGGGGGTGGGGGAATAAAGAAAGTAAGAAAAACTGTTGTATCCCATTTCCTGGAACATTCATGGAAATTTGAACAAAATAATAAAAAGATTGTTAATCTGCATAAAGAAAAAGAGTAAGAATGCAGAAGATAGAATATTAATGTTGTCAAATATGATTTGGAAGCTGGGGGGGTGGGGGATAAAAGAAAGAGAGAAAAACTGTTGTATCCCATTTCCTTGAACATTCATGGAAATTTCAATATAATAGTAAAAAGATAGTTAATCTGCATAAAGAAAAAGAGTAAGAATGCAGAAGATAGAATATTAATGTTGTCAACCATGATTTGGAAGCTGGGGGGGTTGGGGGAAGAAAGAAAGTAAGAAAAACAGTTGTATCCCATTTCCTTGAACTTTCATGGAAATTTCAACAAAATAATAAAAAGATTGTTAGTCTGCATAAAGAAAAAGAGTAAGAATGCAGAAGATACAATATTAATGTTGTCAAGCATGATTTGGAAGATCGGGGTGTCGGGGGATGAAAGAAAGAAAGAAAAAGTGTTGTATCCCATTTCCTTGAACATTCATGCTAATATCAATAAAATAATAAAAAGATTGTTAATCTGCATAAAGAAAGAGGAAGAATGCAGAAGATAGAATATTAATGTTGTGAACCATGATTTGGAAGCTGGGGGGGTGGGGGATAAAAGAAAGAAAGAAAAACTGTTGTATCCCATTTCCTGGAACATTCATGGAAATTTCAATAAAATCATAAAAAGATTGTTAATCTGCATAACGAAAAAGAGTAAGAATGCAGAAGATAGAATATTAATGTTATCAGCCATGATGTGAAAGCTGGGGGGGGGGTGGGGGATTAAAAAAAGAAAGAAAAACTGTTGTATCCCATTTCCTGCAACATTCATGGAAATTTCAACAAAATAATAAAAAGATTGTTAATCTGCATAAAGGAAAAGAGTAAGAATGCAGAAGATAGTATATTAATGTTGTCAAGCATGATTTGGAAGGTGGGGGTGGTGGGGGATAAAAGAAAGAAAGAAAAACTGTTGTATCCCATTTCCTTGAACATTCATGGAAATTTAAATAAAATAATAAAAAGATTGTTAATCTGCATAAAGAAAAAGTGTAAGAATGCAGAAGATTCAATATTAATGTTGTCAACCATGATTTGGAAGCTGGGGGGTGGTGGGGGATAAAAGAAAGAAAGAAAAACTGTTGTATCCCATTACCCTGAACATTCATGGAAATTTCAATAAAATAATAAATATTGTTAAACTGCATAAAGAAAAAGAGTAAGAATGCAGAAGATAGAATATTAATGTTGTCATCCATGATTTGGAAGCTGGGGGGTATGGGGGATAAAAGAATGAAAGAAAAACTGTTGTATCCCATTTCCTGGAAAATTCATGGAAATTTCAATAAAATAATAAAAAGATTGTTAATCTGCATAAAGAAAAAGAGTAAGACTGCAGAAGATAGAATATTAATGTTGTCAACCATGATTTGGAAGCTGGGGGGGTCGGGAGATGAAAGAAAGAAAGAAAAAGTGTTGTATCCCATTTCCTTGAACATTCATGGTAATATCAATAAAATAATAAAAAGATTGTTAATCTGCATAAAGAAAGAGTAAGAATGCAGAAGATAGAATATTAATGTTGTCAACCATGATTTGGAAGCTGGGGGGGGGATAAAAGAAAGAAGGAAAAACTGTTGTATCCCATTTCTTAGAACATTCATGGAAATTTCAATAAAATAATAAAATGATTGTTAATCAGCATAAAGAAAAAGAGTAAGACTGCAGAAGATAGAATATTAATGTTGTCAACCATGATTTGGAAGCTGGGGGGGTCGGGAGATGAAAGAAAGAAAGAAAAAGTGTTGTATCCCATTTCCTTGAACATTCATGGTAATATCAATAAAATAATAAAAAGATTGTTAATCTGCATAAAGAAAGAGTAAGAATGCAGAAGATAGTATATTAATGTTGTCAAGCATGATTTGGAAGGTGGGGGTGGTGGGGGATAAAAGAAAGAGAGAAAAACTGTTGTATCCCATTTCCTTGAACATTCATGGAAATTTCAATATAATAGTAAAAAGATAGTTAATCTGCATAAAGAAAAAGAGTAAGAATGCAGAAGATAGAATATTAATGTTGTCAACCATGATTTGGAAGCTAGGGGGGGTGGGGGATAAAAGAAAGAAAGAAAAACTGTTTTATCCCATTTCCTTGAACATTCATGGAAATTTCAATAAAATAATAAAAAGATTGTTAATCTGCATAAAGAAAAAGTGTAAGAATGCAGAAGATAGAACATTAATGTAGTCAACCATGATTTGTAAGCTGGGGGGCGTGGGGGATAAAAGAAAGAAAGAAAAACTGTTGTATCCCATTTCCTTGAACATTCATGGAAATTTAAATAAAATAATAAAACGATTGTGAATCTGCATAAAGAAAAAGAGTAAGAATGCAGAAGATAGAATATTAATGTTGTCAACCATGATTTGGAAGCTGGGGGTGTTGGGGGAAGAAAGAAAGTAAGAAAAACAGTTGTATCCCATTTCCTTGAACTTTCATGGAAATTTCCAAAAAAATAATAAATAGATTGTTAATCTGCATAAAGAAAAAGGGTAAGAATGCAGAAGATACAATATTAATGTTGACAAGCATGATTTGGAAGATGGGGGTGTCGGGGGATGAAAGAAAGAAAGAAAAAGTGTTGTATCCCATTTCCTTGAACATTCATGGTAATATCAATAAAATAATAAAAAGATTGTTAATCTGCATAAAGAAAGAGTAAGACTGCAGAAGATAGAATATTAATGTTGTCAACCATGATTTGGTAGCTGGTGGGGGTTGGGGATAAAAGAAAGAAAGAAAAAGTGTTGTATCCCATTTCCTTGAACATTCATGGCAATTTCAATAAAATAATAAAAGGATTGTTAATCTGCATAGAGAAAAAGTGTAAGAATGCAGAAGACAGAATATTAATGTCAACCATGATTTGGAAGGTGGGGGCTCTGGGGAATAAAAGAAAGAAAGAAAAACTGTTGTATCCCATTCCCTTGACCATTCATGGAAATTTAAATAAAATAATAAAACGATTGTGAATCTGCATAAAGAAAAAGAGTAAGAATGCAGAAGATAGAATATTAATTGTGTCAAGCATGATTTGAAAGCTGGGGTGGTGGGGGATTAAAGAAAGAAAGAAGAACTGCTGTATCCCATTTCCTTGAACATTCATGGAAATTTCAATAAAATAATAAAAAGATTGTTAATCTGAATAAAGAAAAAGGGTAAGAATGCAGAAGATAGAATATTAATGTTGTCAACCATGATTTAGAAGCTAGGGTTGTGGGGGATAAAAGAAAGAAAGAAAAACTTTTGTATCCCATTTCCTTTAACATTCATGGAAATTTAAATAAAATCATGAAAAGATTGTTAATCTGCATAACGAAAAAGAGTAAGAATGCAGAAGATAGAATATTAATGTTGTCAACCATGATTTGGAAGCTGGGGGGGGGGTGGGGGAATAAAGAAAGTAAGAAAAACTGTTGTATCCCATTTCCTGGAACATTCATGGAAATTTGAACAAAATAATAAAAAGATTGTTAATCTGCATAAAGAAAAAGAGTAAGAATGCAGAAGATAGAATATTAATGTTGCCAAATATGATTTGGAAGCTGGGGGGGTGGGGGATAAAAGAAAGAGAGAAAAACTGTTCTATCCCATTTCCTTGAACATTCATGGAAATTTCAATATAATAGTAAAAAGATAGTTAATCTGCATAAAGAAAAAGAGTAAGAATGCAGAAGATAGAATATTAATGTTGTCAACCATGATTTGGAAGCTGGGGGGGTTGGGGGAAGAAAGAAAGTAAAAAAACTGTTGTATCCCATTTCCTTGAACTTTCATGGAAATTTCAACAAAATAATAAAAAGATTGTTAATCTGCATAAAGAAAAAGAGTAAGAATGCAGAAGATAGAATATTAATTGTGTCAAGCATGATTTGAAAGCTGGGGTGGTGGGGGATTAAAGAAAGAAAGAAGAACTGCTGTATCCCATTTCCTTGAACATTCATGGAAATTTCAATAAAATAATAAAAAGATTGTGAATCTGCATAAAGAAAAAGAGTAAAAATGCAGAAGATAGAATATTAATGTTGTCAAATATGATTTGGAAGCTGGGGGTGTGGGGGATAAAAGAAAGAGAGAAAAACTGTTGTATCCCATTTCCTTGAACATTCATGGAAATTTCAATATAATAGTAAAAAGATAGTTAATCTGCATAAAGAAAAAGAGTAAGAATGCAGAAGATAGAATATTAATGTTGTCAACCATGATTTGGAAGCTAGGGGGGGTGGGGGATAAAAGAAAGAAAGAAAAACTGTTTTATCCCATTTCCTTGAACATTCATGGAAATTTCAATAAAATAATAAAAAGATTGTTAATCTGCATAAAGAAAAAGTGTAAGAATGCAGAAGATAGAACATTAATGTAGTCAACCATGATTTGTAAGCTGGGGGGCGTGGGGGATAAAAGAAAGAAAGAAAAACTGTTGTATCCCATTTCCTTGAACATTCATGGAAATTTAAATAAAATAATAAAACGATTGTGAATCTGCATAAAGAAAAAGAGTAAGAATGCAGAAGATAGAATATTAATGTTGTCAACCATGATTTGGAAGCTGGGGGTGTTGGGGGAAGAAAGAAAGTAAGAAAAACAGTTGTATCCCATTTCCTTGAACTTTCATGGAAATTTCAAAAAAATAATAAATAGATTGTTAATCTGCATAAAGAAAAAGGGTAAGAATGCAGAAGATACAATATTAATGTTGACAAGCATGATTTGGAAGATGGGGGTGTCGGGGGATGAAAGAAAGAAAGAAAAAGTGTTGTATCCCATTTCCTTGAACATTCATGGTAATATCAATAAAATAATAAAAAGATTGTTAATCTGCATAAAGAAAGAGTAAGACTGCAGAAGATAGAATATTAATGTTGTCAACCATGATTTGGTAGCTGGTGGGGGTTGGGGATAAAAGAAAGAAAGAAAAAGTGTTGTATCCCATTTCCTTGAACATTCATGGCAATTTCAATAAAATAATAAAAGGATTGTTAATCTGCATAGAGAAAAAGTGTAAGAATGCAGAAGACAGAATATTAATGTCAACCATGATTTGGAAGGTGGGGGCTCTGGGGAATAAAAGAAAGAAAGAAAAACTGTTGTATCCCATTCCCTTGACCATTCATGGAAATTTAAATAAAATAATAAAACGATTGTGAATCTGCATAAAGAAAAAGAGTAAGAATGCAGAAGATAGAATATTAATTGTGTCAAGCATGATTTGAAAGCTGGGGTGGTGGGGGATTAAAGAAAGAAAGAAGAACTGCTGTATCCCATTTCCTTGAACATTCATGGAAATTTCAATAAAATAATAAAAAGATTGTTAATCTGAATAAAGAAAAAGGGTAAGAATGCAGAAGATAGAATATTAATGTTGTCAACCATGATTTAGAAGCTAGGGTTGTGGGGGATAAAAGAAAGAAAGAAAAACTTTTGTATCCCATTTCCTTTAACATTCATGGAAATTTAAATAAAATCATGAAAAGATTGTTAATCTGCATAACGAAAAAGAGTAAGAATGCAGAAGATAGAATATTAATGTTGTCAACCATGATTTGGAAGCTGGGGGGGGGTGGGGGAATAAAGAAAGTAAGAAAAACTGTTGTATCCCATTTCCTGGAACATTCATGGAAATTTGAACAAAATAATAAAAAGATTGTTAATCTGCATAAAGAAAAAGAGTAAGAATGCAGAAGATAGAATATTAATGTTGCCAAATATGATTTGGAAGCTGGGGGGGTGGGGGATAAAAGAAAGAGAGAAAAACTGTTGTATCCCATTTCCTTGAACATTCATGGAAATTTCAATATAATAGTAAAAAGATAGTTAATCTGCATAAAGAAAAAGAGTAAGAATGCAGAAGATAGAATATTAATGTTGTCAACCATGATTTGGAAGCTGGGGGGGTTGGGGGAAGAAAGAAAGTAAAAAAACTGTTGTATCCCATTTCCTTGAACTTTCATGGAAATTTCAACAAAATAATAAAAAGATTGTTAATCTGCATAAAGAAAAAGAGTAAGAATGCAGAAGATAGAATATTAATTGTGTCAAGCATGATTTGAAAGCTGGGGTGGTGGGGGATTAAAGAAAGAAAGAAGAACTGCTGTATCCCATTTCCTTGAACATTCATGGAAATTTCAATAAAATAATAAAAAGATTGTGAATCTGCATAAAGAAAAAGAGTAAAAATGCAGAAGATAGAATATTAATGTTGTCAAATATGATTTGGAAGCTGGGGGTGTGGGGGATAAAAGAAAGAGAGAAAAACTGTTGTATCCCATTTCCTTGAACATTCATGGAAATTTCAATATAATAGTAAAAAGATAGTTAATCTGCATAAAGAAAAAGAGTAAGAATGCAGAAGATAGAATATTAATGTTGTCAACGATGATTTGGAAGCTAGGGGGGGTGGGGGATAAAAGAAAGAAAGAAAAACTGTTTTATCCCATTTCCTTGAACATTCATGGAAATTTCAATAAAATAATAAAAAGATTGTTAATCTGCATAAAGAAAAAGTGTAAGAATGCAGAAGATAGAACATTAATGTAGTCAACCATGATTTGTAAGCTGGGGGGCGTGGGGGATAAAAGAAAGAAAGAAAAACTGTTGTATCCCATTTCCTTGAACATTCATGGAAATTTAAATAAAATAATAAAACGATTGTGAATCTGCATAAAGAAAAAGAGTAAGAATGCAGAAGATAGAATATTAATGTTGTCAACCATGATTTGGAAGCTGGGGGTGTTGGGGGAAGAAAGAAAGTAAGAAAAACAGTTGTATCCCATTTCCTTGAACTTTCATGGAAATTTCAAAAAAATAATAAATAGATTGTTAATCTGCATAAAGAAAAAGGGTAAGAATGCAGAAGATACAATATTAATGTTGACAAGCATGATTTGGAAGATGGGGGTGTCGGGGGATGAAAGAAAGAAAGAAAAAGTGTTGTATCCCATTTCCTTGAACATTCATGGTAATATCAATAAAATAATAAAAAGATTGTTAATCTGCATAAAGAAAGAGTAAGACTGCAGAAGATAGAATATTAATGTTGTCAACCATGATTTGGTAGCTGGTCGGGGTTGGGGATAAAAGAAAGAAAGAAAAAGTGTTGTATCCCATTTCCTTGAACATTCATGGCAATTTCAATAAAATAATAAAAGGATTGTTAATCTGCATAGAGAAAAAGTGTAAGAATGCAGAAGACAGAATATTAATGTCAACCATGATTTGGAAGGTGGGGGCTCTGGGGAATAAAAGAAAGAAAGAAAAACTGTTGTATCCCATTTCCTTGACCATTCATGGAAATTTAAATAAAATAATAAAACGTTTGTGAATCTGCATAAAGAAAAAGAGTAAGAATGCAGAAGATAGAATATTAATTGTGTCAAGCATGATTTGAAAGCTGGGGTGGTGGGGGATTAAAGAAAGAAAGAAGAACTGCTGTATCCCATTTCCTTGAACATTCATGGAAATTTCAATAAAATAATAAAAAGATTGTTAATCTGAATAAAGAAAAAGGGTAAGAATGCAGAAGATAGAATATTAATGTTGTCAACCATGATTTAGAAGCTAGGGTTGTGGGGGATAAAAGAAAGAAAGAAAAACTTTTGTATCCCATTTCCTTTAACATTCATGGAAATTTAAATAAAATCATGAAAAGATTGTTAATCTGCATAACGAAAAAGAGTAAGAATGCAGAAGATAGAATATTAATGTTGTCAACCATGATTTGGAAGCTGGGGGGGGGGGTGGGGGAATAAAGAAAGTAAGAAAAACTGTTGTATCCCATTTCCTGGAACATTCATGGAAATTTGAACAAAATAATAAAAAGATTGTTAATCTGCATAAAGAAAAAGAGTAAGAATGCAGAAGATAGAATATTAATGTTGCCAAATATGATTTGGAAGCTGGGGGGGTGGGGGATAAAAGAAAGAGAGAAAAACTGTTGTATCCCATTTCCTTGAACATTCATGGAAATTTCAATATAATAGTAAAAAGATAGTTAATCTGCATAAAGAAAAAGAGTAAGAATGCAGAAGATAGAATATTAATGTTGTCAACCATGATTTGGAAGCTGGGGGGGTTGGGGGAAGAAAGAAAGTAAGAAAAACAGTTGTATCCCATTTCCTTGAACTTTCATGGAAATTTCAACAAAATAATAAAAAGATTGTTAGTCTGCATAAAGAAAAAGAGTAAGAATGCAGAAGATACAATATTAATGTTGTCAAGCATGATTTGGAAGATGGGGGTGTCGGGGGATGAAAGAAAGAAAGAAAAAGTGTTGTATCCCATTTCCTTGAACATTCATGCTAATATCAATAAAATAATAAAAAGATTGTTAATCTGCATAAAGAAAGGGGAAGAATGCAGAAGATAGAATATTAATGTTGTGAACCATGATTTGGAAGCTGGGGGGGTGGGGGATAAAAGAAAGAAAGAAAAACTGTTGTATCCCATTTCCTGGAACATTCATGGAAATTTCAATAAAATCATAAAAAGATTGTTAATCTGCATAACGAAAAAGAGTAAGAATGCAGAAGATAGAATATTAATGTTATCAGACATGATGTGAAAGCTGGGGGGGGTGGGGGATTAAAAAAAGAAAGAAAAACTGTTGTATCCCATTTCCTGCAACATTCATGGAAATTTCAACAAAATAAAAAAAAGATTGTTAATCTGCATAAAGGAAAAGAGTAAGAATGCAGAAGATAGTATATTAATGTTGTCAAGCATGATTTGGAAGGTGGGGGTGGTGGGGGATAAAAGAAAGAAAGAAAAACTGTTGTATCCCATTTCCTTGAACATTCATGGAAATTTAAATAAAATAATAAAAAGATTGTTAATCTGCATAAAGAAAAAGTGTAAGAATGCAGAAGATTCAATATTAATGTTGTCAACCATGATTTGGAAGCTGGGGGGTGGTGGGGGATAAAAGAAAGAAAGAAAAACTGTTGTATCCCATTACCCTGAACATTCATGGAAATTTCAATAAAATAATAAATATTGTTAAACTGCATAAAGAAAAAGAGTAAGAATGCAGAAGATAGAATATTAATGTTGTCATCCATGATTTGGAAGCTGGGGGGTATGGGGGATAAAAGAATGAAAGAAAAACTGTTGTATCCCATTTCCTGGAAAATTCATGGAAATTTCAATAAAATAATAAAAAGATTGTTAATCTGCATAAAGAAAAAGAGTAAGACTGCAGAAGATAGAATATTAATGTTGTCAACCATGATTTGGAAGCTGGGGGGGTCGGGAGATGAAAGAAAGAAAGAAAAAGTGTTGTATCCCATTTCCTTGAACATTCATGGTAATATCAATAAAATAATAAAAAGATTGTTAATCTGCATAAAGAAAGAGTAAGAATGCAGAAGATAGAATATTAATGTTGTCAACCATGATTTGGAAGCTGGGGGGGGGGATAAAAGAAAGAAGGAAAAACTGTTGTATCCCATTTCTTAGAACATTCATGGAAATTTCAATAAAATAATAAAATGATTGTTAATCAGCATTAAGAAAAAGAGTAAGAATGCAGAAGATAGAATATTAATGATGTCAAGCATGATTTGGAAGCTCGGGGGGTGGGGGATAAAAGAAAGAAAGAAAAACTGTTGTATCCCATTTCCTTGAACATTCATGGCAATTTCAATAAAATAATAAAAGGATTGTTAATCTGCATAGAGAAAAAGTGTAAGAATGCAGAAGACAGAATATTAATGTCAACCATGATTTGGAAGGTGGGGGCTCTGGGGAATAAAAGAAAGAAAGAAAAACTGTTATATCCCATTTCTTTGAACATTCATGGAAATTTCAATAAAATAGTAAAATGATTGTTAATCAGCATAAAGAAAAAGAGTAAGAATGCAGAAGATAGAATATTAATGTTGTCAACCATGATTAGGAAGCTGGGGGGGGGGAATAAAGAAAGTAAGAAAAACTGTTGTAACCCATTTCCTTGAACATTCATGGAAATTTCAACAAAATAATAAAAATATTGTTAATCTGCATAAAGAAAAAGAGTAAGAATGCCGAAGATAGAACATTAATGTAGTCAACCATGATTTGTAAGCTGGGGGTCGTGGGAGATAAAAGGAAGAAAGAAAAACTGTTGTATCCCATTTCCTTGAACATTCATGGAAATTTAAATAAAATAATAAAACGATTGTGAATCTGTATAAAGAAAAAGAGTAAGACTGCAGAAGATAGAATATTAAAGTTGTCAACCATGATTTGGAAGCTGGGGGGGTTGGGGGAAGAAAGAAAGTAAAAAAACTGTTGTATCCCATTTCCTTGAACTTTCATGGAAATTTCAACAAAATAATAAAAAGATTGTTAATCTGCATAAAGAAAAAGAGTAAGAATGCAGAAGATAGAATATGAATTGTGTCAAGCATGATTTGAAAGCTGGGGTGGTGGGGGATTAAAGAAAGAAAGAAGAACTGCTGTATCCCATTTCCTTGAACATTCATGGAAATTTCAATAAAATAATAAAAAGATTGTTAATCTGAATAAAGAAAAAGAGTAAGAATGCAGAAGATAGAATATTAATGTTGTCAAATATGATTTGGAAGCTGGGGGGGTGGGGGATGAAAGAAATAGAGAAAAACTGTTGTATCTCATTTCCTTGAACATTCATGGAAATTTCAATATAATAGTAAAAAGATAGTTAATCTGCATAAAGAAAAAGAGTAAGACTGCAGAAGATAGAATATTAATGTTGTCAACCATGATTTGGAAACTGGGGGGGTCGGGAGATGAAAGAAAGAAAGAAAAAGTGTTGTATCCCATTTCCTTGAACATTCATGGTAATATCAATAAAATAATAAAAAGATTGTTAATCTGCATAAAGAAAGAGTAAGAATGCAGAAGATAGAATATTAACGTTGTCAACCATGATTTGGAAGCTGGGGGGGGATAAAAGAAAGAAGGATAAACTGTTGTATCCCATTTCTTTGAACATTCATGGAAATTTCAATAAAATAATAAAATGATTGTTAATCAGCAAAAAGAAAAAGAGTAAGAATGCAGAAGATAGAATATTAATGATGTCAAGCATGATTTGGAAGCTCAGGGGGTGGGGGATAAAAGAAAGAAAGAAAAACTGTTGTATCCCATTTCCTTGAACATTCATGGAAATTTTAATAAAATAATAAAAAGATTGTTAATCTGCATAAAGAAAAAGAGTAAGAATGCAGAAGATAGAATATTAATGTTGTCAACCATGATTTGGTAGCTGGTGGGGGCTGGGGATAAAAGAAAGAAAGAAAAAGTGTTGTATCCCATTTCCTTGAACATTCATGGCAATTTCAATAAAATAATAAAAGGATTGTTAATCTGCATAGAGAAAAAGTGTAAGAATGCAGAAGACAGAATATTAATGTCAACCATGATTTGGAAGGTGGGGGCTCTGGGGAATAAAAGAAAGAAAGAAAAACTGTTATATCCCATTTCCTTGAACATTCATGGAAATTTAAATAAAATAATAAAACGATTGTGAATCTGCATAAAAAAAAAGAGTAAGAATGCAGAAGATAGAATATTAATGTTGTCAACCATGATTTGGAAGCTGGGGGTGTTGGGGGAAGAAAGAAAGTAAAAAAACTGTTGTATCCCATTTCCTTGAACTTTCATGGAAATTTCAACAAAATAATAAAAAGATTGTTAATCTGCATAAAGAAAAAGAGTAAGAATGCAGAAGATAGAATATTAATGTTGTCAACCATGATTTGAAAGCTGGGGTGGTGGGGGATTAAAGAAAGAAAGAAGAACTGCTGTATCCCATTTCCTTGAACATTCATGGAAATTTCAATAAAATAATAAAAAGATTGTGAATCTGCATAAAGAAAAAGAGTAAGAATGCAGAACATAGAATATTAATGTTGTCAAATATGATTTGGAAGCTGGGGGTGTGGGGGATAAAAGAAAGAGAGAAAAACTGTTGTATCCCATTTCCTTGAACATTCATGGAAATTTCAATATAATAGTAAAAAGATAGTTAATCTGCATAAAGAAAAAGAGTAAGAATGCAGAAGATAGAATATTAATGTTGTCAACCATGATTTGGAAGCTAGTGGGGGTGGGGGATAAAAGAAAGAAAGAAAAACTGTTGTATCCCATTTCCTTGAACATTCATGGAAATTTCAATAAAATAATAAAAAGATTGTTAATCTGCATAAAGAAAGAGGAAGAATGCAGAAGATAGAATATTAATGTTGTGAACCATGATTGGGAAGCTGGGGGGGTGGGGGATAAAAGAAAGAAAGAAAAACTGTTGTATCCCATTTCCTGGAACATTCATGGAAATTCCAATCAAATCATAAAAAGATTGTTAATCTGCATAACGAAAAAGAGTAAGAATGCAGAAGATAGAATATTAATGTTATCAGCCATGATGTGAAAGCTGGGGGGGGGTGGGGGATTAAAAAAAGAAAGAAAAACTGTTGTATCCCATTTCTTGCAACATTCATGGAAATTTCAACAAAATAATAAAAAGATTGTTAATCTGCATAAAGGAAAAGAGTAAGAATGCAGAAGATAGAATATTAATGTTCTCAAATATGATTTGGAAGCTGGGGGTGTGGGGGATAAAAGAAAGAGAGAAAAACTGTTGTATCCCATTTCCTTGAACATTCATGGAAATTTAAATAAAATAATAAAAAGATTGTTAATCTGCATAAAGAAAAAGTGTGAGAATGCAGCAGATTCAATATTAATGTTGTCAACCATGATTTGGAAGCTGGGGGGTGGTGGGGGATAAAAGAAAGAAAGAAAAACTGTTGTATCCCATTACCCTGAACATTCATGGAAATTTCAATAAAATAATAAATATTGTTAATCTGCATAAAGAAAAAGAGTAAGAATGGAGAAGATTGAATATTAATGTTGTCATCCATGATTTGGAAGCTGGGGGGTATGGGGGATAAAAGAATGAAAGAAAAACTGTTGTATCCCATTTCCTGGAAAATTCATGGAAATTTCAATAAAATAATAAAAAGATTGTTAATCTGCATAAAGAAAAAGAGTAAGACTGCAGAAGATAGAATATTAATGTTGTCAACCATGATTTGGAAGCTGGGGGGGTCGGGAGATGAAAGAAAGAAAGAAAAAGTGTTGTATCCCATTTCCTTGAACATTCATGGTAATATCAATAAAATAATAAAAAGATTGTTAATCTGCATAAAGAAAGAGTAAGAATGCAGAAGATAGAATATTAATGTTGTCAACCATGATTTGGAAGCTGGGGGGGGGATAAAAGAAAGAAGGAAAAACTGTTGTATCCCATTTCCTTGAACATTCATGGAAATTTTAATAAAATAATAAAAAGATTGTTAATCTGCATAAAGAAAAAGAGTAAGAATGCAGAAGATAGAATATTAATGTTGTCAACCATGATTTGGTAGCTGGTGGGGGCTGGGGATAAAAGAAAGAAAGAAAAAGTGTTGTATCCCATTTCCTTGAACATTCATGGCAATTTCAATAAAATAATAAAAGGATTGTTAATCTGCATAGAGAAAAAGTGTAAGAATGCAGAAGACAGAATATTAATGTCAACCATGATTTGGAAGGTGGGGGCTCTGGGGAATAAAAGAAAGAAAGAAAAACTGTTATATCCCATTTCCTTGAACATTCATGGAAATTTAAATAAAATAATAAAACGATTGTGAATCTGCATAAAGAAAAAGAGTAAGAATGCAGAAGATAGAATATTAATGTTGTCAACCATGATTTGGAAGCTGGGGGGGTTGGGGGAAGAAAGAAAGTAAAAAAACTGTTGTATCCCATTTCCTTGAAGTTTCATGGAAATTTCAACAAAATAATAAAAAGATTGTTAATCTGCATAAAGAAAAAGAGTAAGAATGCAGAAGATAGAATATTAATTGTGTCAAGCATGATTTGAAAGCTGGGGTGGTGGGGGATTAAAGAAAGAAAGAAGAACTGCTGTATCCCATTTCCTTGAACATTCATGGAAATTTCAATAAAATAATAAAAAGATTGTGAATCTGCATAAAGAAAAAGAGTAAGAATGCAGAAGATAGAATATTAATGTTGTCAAATATGATTTGGAAGCTGGGGGTGTGGGGGATAAAAGAAAGAGAGAAAAACTGTTGTATCCCATTTCCTTGAACATTCATGGAAATTTCAATATAATAGTAAAAATATAGTTAATCTCCATAAAGAAAAAGAGTAAGAATGCAGAAGATAGAATATTAATGTTGTCAACCATGATTTGGAAGCTCGGGGGGTGGGGGATAAAAGAAAGAAAGAAAAACTATTGTATCCCATTTCCTTGAACATTCATGGAAATTTTAATAAAATAATAAAAAGATTGTTAATCTGCATAAAGAAAAAGAGTAAGAATGCAGAAGATAGAATATTAATGTTGTCAACCATGATTTGGTAGCTGGTGGGGGCTGGGGATAAAAGAAAGAAAGAAAAAGTGTTGTATCCCATTTCCTTGAACATTCATGGCAATTTCAATAAAATAATAAAAGGATTGTTAATCTGCATAGAGAAAAAGTGTAAGAATGCAGAAGACAGAATATTAATGTCAACCATGATTTGGAAGTTGGGGGCTCTGGGGAATAAAAGAAAGAAAGAAAAACTGTTATATCCCATTTCCTTGAACATTCATGGAAATTTAAATAAAATAATAAAACGATTGTGAATCTGCATAAAGAAAAAGAGTAAGAATGCAGAAGATAGAATATTAATGTTGTCAACCATGATTTGGAAGCTGGGGGGGTTGGGGGAAGAAAGAAAGTAAAAAAACTGTTGTATCCCATTTCCTTGAACTTTCATGGAAATTTCAACAAAATAATAAAAAGATTGTTAATCTGCATAAAGAAAAAGAGTAAGAATGCAGAAGATAGAATATTAATTGTGTCAAGCATGATTTGAAAGCTGGGGTGGTGGGGGATTAAAGAAAGAAAGAAGAACTGCTGTATCCCATTTCCTTGAACATTCATGGAAATTTCAATAAAATAATAAAAAGATTGTGAATCTGCATAAAGAAAAAGAGTAAGAATGCAGAAGATAGCATATTAATGTTGTCAAATATGATTTGGAAGCTGGGGGTGTGGGGGATAAAAGAAAGAGAGAAAAACTGTTGTATCCCATTTCCTTGAACATTCATGGAAATTTCAATATAATAGTAAAAAGATAGTTAATCTGCATAAAGAAAAAGAGTAAGAATGCAGAAGATAGAATATTAATGTTGTCAACCATGATTTGGAAGCTAGGGGGGGTGGGGGATAAAAGAAAGAAAGAAAAACTGTTGTATCCCATTTCCTTGAACATTCATGGAAATTTCAATAAAATAATAAAAAGATTGTTAATCTGCATAAAGAAAGAGGAAGAATGCAGAAGATAGAATATTAATGTTGTGAACCATGATTGGGAAGCTGGGGGGGTGGGGGATAAAAGAAAGAAAGAAAAACTGTTGTATCCCATTTCCTGGAACATTCATGGAAATTCCAATCAAATCATAAAAAGATTGTTAATCTGCATAACGAAAAAGAGTAAGAATGCAGAAGATAGAATATTAATGTTATCAGCCATGATGTGAAAGCTGGGGGGGCGTGGGGGATTAAAAAAAGAAAGAAAAACTGTTGTATCCCATTTCCTGCAACATTCATGGAAATTTCAACAAAATAATAAAAAGATTGTTAATCTGCATAAAGGAAAAGAGTAAGAATGCAGAAGATAGTATATTAATGTTGTCAAGCATGATTTGGAAGGTTGGGGTGGTGGGGGATAAAAGAAAGAAAGAAAAACTGTTGTATCCCATTTCCTTGAACATTCATGGAAATTTAAATAAAATAATAAAAAGATTGTTAATCTGCATAAAGAAAAAGTGTGAGAATGCAGCAGATTCAATATTAATGTTGTCAACCATGATTTGGAAGCTGGGGGGTGGTGGGGGATAAAAGAAAGAAAGAAAAACTGTTGTATCCCATTACCCTGAACATTCATGGAAATTTCAATAAAATAATAAATATTGTTAATCTGCATAAAGAAAAAGAGTAAGAATGGAGAAGATTGAATATTAATGTTGTCATCCATGATTTGGAAGCTGGGGGGTATGGGGGATAAAAGAATGAAAGAAAAACTGTTGTATCCCATTTCCTGGAAAATTCATGGAAATTCCAATAAAATAATAAAAAGATTGTTAATCTGCATAAAGAAAAAGAGTAAGACTGCAGAAGATAGAATATTAATGTTGTCAACCATGATTTGGAAGCTGGGGGGGTCGGGAGATGAAAGAAAGAAAGAAAAAGTGTTGTATCCCATTTCCTTGAACATTCATGGTAATATCAATAAAATAATAAAAAGATTGTTAATCTGCATAAAGAAAGAGTAAGAATGCAGAAGATAGAATATTAATGTTGTCAACCATGATTTGGAAGCTGGGGGGGGGATAAAAGAAAGAAGGAAAAACTGTTGTATCCCATTTCCTTGAACATTCATGGAAATTTTAATAAAATAATAAAAAGATTGTTAATCTGCATAAAGAAAAAGAGTAAGAATGCAGAAGATAGAATATTAATGTTGTCAACCATGATTTGGTAGCTGGTGGGGGCTGGGGATAAAAGAAAGAAAGAAAAAGTGTTGTATCCCATTTCCTTGAACATTCATGGCAATTTCAATAAAATAATAAAAGGATTGTTAATCTGCATAGAGAAAAAGTGTAAGAATGCAGAAGACAGAATATTAATGTCAACCATGATTTGGAAGGTGGGGGCTCTGGGGAATAAAAGAAAGAAAGAAAAACTGTTATATCCCATTTCCTTGAACATTCATGGAAATTTAAATAAAATAATAAAACGATTGTGAATCTGCATAAAGAAAAAGAGTAAGAATGCAGAAGATAGAATATTAATGTTGTCAACCATGATTTGGAAGCTGGGGGGGTTGGGGGAAGAAAGAAAGTAAAAAAACTGTTGTATCCCATTTCCTTGAAGTTTCATGGAAATTTCAACAAAATAATAAAAAGATTGTTAATCTGCATAAAGAAAAAGAGCAAGAATGCAGAAGATAGAATATTAATTGTGTCAAGCATGATTTGAAAGCTGGGGTGGTGGGGGATTAAAGAAAGAAAGAAGAACTGCTGTATCCCATTTCCTTGAACATTCATGGAAATTTCAATAAAATAATAAAAAGATTGTGAATCTGCATAAAGAAAAAGAGTAAGAATGCAGAAGATAGAATATTAATGTTGTCAAATATGATTTGGAAGCTGGGGGTGTGGGGGATAAAAGAAAGAGAGAAAAACTGTTGTATCCCATTTCCTTGAACATTCATGGAAATTTCAATATAATAGTAAAAAGATAGTTAATCTGCATAAAGAAAAAGAGTAAGAATGCAGAAGATAGAATATTAATGTTGTCAACCATGATTTGGAAGCTAGGGGGGGTGGGGGATAAAAGAAAGAAAGAAAAACTGTTTTATCCCATTTCCTTGAACATTCATGGAAATTTCAATAAAATAATAAAAAGATTGTTAATCTGCATAAAGAAAAAGAGTAAGAATGCAGAAGATCGAACATTAATGTAGTCAACCATGATTTGTAAGCTGGGGGGCGTGGGGGATAAAAGAAAGAAAGAAAAACTGTTGTATCCCATTTCCTTGAACATTCATGGAAATTTAAATAAAATAATAAAACGATTGTGAATCTGCATAAAGAAAAAGAGTAAGAATGCAGAAGATAGAATATTAATTTTGTCAACCATGATTTGGAAGCTGGGGGTGTTGGGGGAAGAAAGAAAGTAAGAAAAACAGTTGTATCCCATTTCCTCGAACTTTCATGGAAATTTCAACAAAATAATAAATAGATTGTTAATCTGCAGAAAGAAAAAGGGTAAGAATGCAGAAGATTCAATATTAATGTTGTCAACCATGATTTGGAAGCTGGGGGGTGGTGGGCGATAAAAGAAAGAAAGGAAAACTGTTGTATCCCATTTCCTGGAAAATTCATGGAAATTTCAATAAAATAATAAAAAGATTGTTAATCTGCATAAAGAAAAAGAGTAAGACTGCAGAAGATAGAATATTAATGTTGTCAACCATGATTTGGAAGCTGGGGGGGTCGGGAGATGAAAGAAAGAAAGAAAAAGTGTTGTATCCCATTTCCTTGAACATTCATGGAAATTTCAATAAAATAATAAAAAGATTGTGAATCTGCATAAAGAAAAAGAGTAAGAATGCAGAAGATAGAATATTAATGTTGTCAAATATGATTTGGAAGCTGGGGGTGTGGGGGATAAAAGAAAGAGAGAAAAACTGTTGTATCCCATTTCCTTGAACATTCATGGAAATTTCAATATAATAGTAAAAAGATAGTTAATCTGCATAAAGAAAAAGAGTAAGAATGCAGAAGATAGAATATTAATGTTGTCAACCATGATTTGGAAGCTAGGGGGGGTGGGGGATAAAAGAAAGAAAGAAAAACTGTTTTATCCCATTTCCTTGAACATTCATGGAAATTTCAATAAAATAATAAAAAGATTGTTAATCTGCATAAAGAAAAAGAGTAAGAATGCAGAAGATAGAACATTAATGTAGTCAACCATGATTTGTAAGCTGGGGGGCGTGGGGGATAAAAGAAAGAAAGAAAAACTGTTGTATCCCATTTCCTTGAACATTCATGGAAATTTAAATAAAATAATAAAACGATTGTGAATCTGCATAAAGAAAAAGAGTAAGAATGCAGAAGATAGAATATTAATGTTGTCAACCATGATTTGGAAGCTGGGGGTGTTGGGGGAAGAAAGAAAGTAAGAAAAACAGTTGTATCCCATTTCCTCGAACTTTCATGGAAATTTCAACAAAATAATAAATAGATTGTTAATCTGCAGAAAGAAAAAGGGTAAGAATGCAGAAGATTCAATATTAATGTTGTCAACCATGATTTGGAAGCTGGGGGGTGGTGGGGGATAAAAGAATGAAAGGAAAACTGTTGTATCCCATTTCCTGGAAAATTCATGGAAATTTCAATAAAATAATAAAAAGATTGTTAATCTGCATAAAGAAAAAGAGTAAGACTGCAGAAGATAGAATATTAATGTTGTCAACCATGATTTGGAAGCTGGGAGGGTCGGGAGATGAAAGAAAGAAAGAAAAAGTGTTGTATCCCATTTCCTTGAACATTCATGGTAATATCAATAAAATAATAAAAAGATTGTTAATCTGCATAAAGAAAGAGTAAGACTGCAGAAGATAGAATATTAATGTTGTCAACCATGATTTGGAAGCTGGGGGGGATAAAAGAAAGAAGGAAAAACTGTTGTATCCCATTTCTTTGAACATTCATGGAAATTTCAATAAAATAATAAAATGATTGTTAATCAGCATAAAGAAAAAGAGTAAGAATGCAGAAGATAGAATATTAATGATGTCAAGCATGATTTGGAAGCTCGGGGGGGTGGGGGATAAAAGAAAGAAAGAAAAACTGTTGTATCCCATTTCCTTGAACATTCATGGAAATTTTAATAAAATAATAAAAAGATTGTTAATCTGCATAAAGAAAAAGAGTAAGAATGCAGAAGATAGAATATTAATGTTGTCAACCATGATTTGGTTGCTGGTGGGGGTTGGGGATAAAAGAAAGAAAGAAAAAGTGTTGTATCCCATTTCCTTGAACATTCATGGCAATTTCAATAAAATAATAAAAGGATTGTTAATCTGCATAGAGAAAAAGTGTAAGAATGCAGAAGACAGAATATTAATGTCAACCATGATTTGGAAGGTGGGGGCTCTGGGGAATAAAAGAAAGAAAGAAAAACTGTTGTATCCCATTTCCTTGACCATTCATGGAAATTTAAATAAAATAATAAAACGATTGTGAATCTGCATAAAGAAAAAGAGTAAGAATGCAGAAGATAGAATATTAATTGTGTCAAGCATGATTTGAAAGCTGGGGTGGTGGGGGATTAAAGAAAGAAAGAAGAACTGCTGTATCCCATTTCCTTGAACATTCATGGAAATTTCAATAAAATAATAAAAAGATTGTTAATCTGAATAAAGAAAAAGGGTAAGAATGCAGAAGATAGAATATTAATGTTGTCAACCATGATTTAGAAGCTAGGGTTGTGGGTGATAAAAGAAAGAAAGTAAAACTTTTGTATCCCATTTCCTTTAACATTCATGGAAATTTAAATAAAATCATGAAAAGATTGTTAATCTGCATAACGAAAAAGAGTAAGAATGCAGAAGATAGAATATTAATGTTGTCAACCATGATTTGGAAGCTGGGGGGGGGGGGGTGGGGGAATAAAGAAAGTAAGAAAAACTGTTGTATCCCATTTCCTGGAACATTCATGGAAATTTGAACAAAATAATAAAAAGATTGTTAATCTGCATAAAGAAAAAGAGTAAGAATGCAGAAGATAGAATATTAATGTTGCCAAATATGATTTGGAAGCTGGGGGGGTGGGGGATAAAAGAAAGAGAGAAAAACTGTTGTATCCCATTTCCTTGAACATTCATGGAAATTTCAATATAATAGTAAAAAGATAGTTAATCTGCATAAAGAAAAAGAGTAAGAATGCAGAAGATAGAATATTAATGTTGTCAACCATGATTTGGAAGCTGGGGGGGTTGGGGGAAGAAACAAAGTAAGAAAAACAGTTGTATCCCATTTCCTTGAACTTTCATGGAAATTTCAACAAAATAATAAAAAGATTGTTAATCTGCATAAAGAAAAAGAGTAAGAATGCAGAAGATACAATATTAATGTTGTCAAGCATGATTTGGAAGATGGGGGTGTCGGGGGATGAAAGAAAGAAAGAAAAAGTGTTGTATCCCATTTCCTTGAACATTCATGCTAATATCAATAAAATAATAAAAAGATTGTTAATCTGCATAAAGAAAGAGGAAGAATGCAGAAGATAGAATATTAATGTTGTGAACCATGATTTGGAAGCTGGGGGGGTGGGGGATAAAAGAAAGAAAGAAAAACTGTTGTATCCCATTTCCTGGAACATTCATGGAAATTTCAATAAAATCATAAAAAGATTGTTAATCTGCATAACGAAAAAGAGTAAGAATGCAGAAGATAGAATATTAATGTTATCAGACATGATGTGAAAGCTGGGGGGGGGTGGGGGATTAAAAAAAGAAAGAAAAACTGTTGTATCCCATTTCCTGCAACATTCATGGAAATGTCAACAAAATAATAAAAAGATTGTTAATCTGCATAAAGGAAAAGAGTAAGAATGCAGAAGATAGTATATTAATGTTGTCAAGCATGATTTGGAAGGTGGGGGTGGTGGGGGATAAAAGAAAGAAAGAAAAACTGTTGTATCCCATTTCCTTGAACATTCATGGAAATTTAAATAAAATAATAAAAAGATTGTTAATCTGCATAAAGAAAAAGTGTAAGAATGCAGAAGATTCAATATTAATGTTGTCAACCATGATTTGGAAGCTGGGGGGTGGTGGGGGATAAAAGAAAGAAAGAAAAACTGTTGTATCCCATTACCCTGAACATTCATGGAAATTTCAATAAAATAATAAATATTGTTAAACTGCATAAAGAAAAAGAGTAAGAATGCAGAAGATAGAATATTAATGTTGTCATCCATGATTTGGAAGCTGGGGGGTATGGGGGATAAAAGAATGAAAGAAAAACTGTTGTATCCCATTTCCTGGAAAATTCATGGAAATTTCAATAAAATAATAAAAAGATTGTTAATCTGCATAAAGAAAAAGAGTAAGACTGCAGAAGATAGAATATTAATGTTGTCAACCATGATTTGGAAGCTGGGGGGGTCGGGAGATGAAAGAAAGAAAGAAAAAGTGTTGTATCCCATTTCCTTGAACATTCATGGTAATATCAATAAAATAATAAAAAGATTGTTAATCTGCATAAAGAAAGAGTAAGAATGCAGAAGATAGAATATTAATGTTGTCAACCATGATTTGGAAGCTGGGGGGGGGGATAAAAGAAAGAAGGAAAAACTGTTGTATCCCATTTCTTAGAACATTCATGGAAATTTCAATAAAATAATAAAATGATTGTTAATCAGCATTAAGAAAACGAGTAAGAATGCAGAAGATAGAATATTAATGATGTCAAGCATGATTTGGAAGCTCGGGGGGTGGGGGATAAAAGAAAGAAAGAAAAACTGTTGTATCCCATTTCCTTGAACATTCATGGAAATTTTAATAAAATAATAAAAAGATTGTTAATCTGCATAAAGAAAAAGAGTAAGAATGCAGAAGATAGAATATTAATGTTGTCAACCATGATTTGGTAGCTGGTGGGGGCTGGGGATAAAAGAAAGAAAGAAAAAGTGTTGTATCCCATTTCCTTGAACATTCATGGCAATTTCAATAAAATAATAAAAGGATTGTTAATCTGCATAGAGAAAAAGTGTAAGAATGCAGAAGACAGAATATTAATGTCAACCATGATTTGGAAGGTGGGGGCTCTGGGGAATAAAAGAAAGAAAGAAAAACTGTTATATCCCATTTCCTTGAACATTCATGGAAATTTAAATAAAATAATAAAACGATTGTGAATCTGCATAAAGAAAAAGAGTAAGAATGCAGAAGATAGAATATTAATGTTGTCAACCATGATTTGGAAGCTGGGGGGGTTGGGGAAGAAAGAAAGTAAAAAAACTGTTGTATCCCATTTCCTTGAACTTTCATGGAAATTTCAACAAAATAATAAAAAGATTGTTAATCTGCATAAAGAAAAAGAGTAACAATGCAGAAGATAGAATATTAATTGTGCCAAGCATGATTTGAAAGCTGGGGTGGTGGGGGATTAAAGAAAGAAAGAAGAACTGCTGTATCCCATTTCCTTGAACATTCATGGAAATTTCAATAAAATAATAAAAAATTGTGAATCTGCATAAAGAAAAAGAGTAAGAATGCAGAAGATAGAATATTAATGTTGTCAAATATGATTTGGAAGCTGGGGGTGTGGGGGATAAAAGAAAGAGAGAAAAACTGTTGTATCCCATTTCCTTGAACATTCATGGAAATTTCAATATAATAGTAAAAAGATAGTTAATCTGCATAAAGAAAAAGAGTAAGAATGCAGAAGATAGAATATTAATGTTGTCAACCATGATTTGGAAGCTAGGGGTGGTGGGGGATAAAAGAAAGAAAGAAAAACTGTTTTATCCCATTTCCTTGAACATTCATGGAAATTTCAATAAAATAATAAAAAGATTGTTAATCTGCATAAAGAAAAAGAGTAAGAATGCAGAAGATAGAACATTAATGTAGTCAACCATGATTTGTAAGCTGGGGGGCGTGGGGGATAAAAGAAAGAAAGAAAAACTGTTGTATCCCATTTTCTTGAACATTCATGGAAATTTAAATAAAATAATAAAACGATTGTGAATCTGCATAAAGAAAAAGAGTAAGAATGCAGAAGATAGAATATTAATGTTGTCAACCATGATTTGGAAGCTGGGGGGGTTGGGGGAAGAAAGAAAGTAAAAAAACTGTTGTATCCCATTTCCTTGAACTTTCATGGAAATTTCAACAAAATAATAAAAAGATTGTTAATCTGCATAAAGAAAAAGAGTAAGAATGCAGAAGATAGAATATTAATTGTGTCAAGCATGATTTGAAAGCTGGGGTGGTGGGGGATTAAAGAAAGAAAGAAGAACTGCTGTATCCCATTTCCTTGAACATTCATGGAAATTTCAATAAAATAATAAAAAGATTTTGAATCTGCATAAAGAAAAAGAGTAAAAATGCAGAAGATAGAATATTAATGTTGTCAAATATGATTTGGAAGCTGGGGGTGTGGGGGATAAAAGAAAGAGAGAAAAACTGTTGTATCCCATTTCCTTGAACATTCATGGAAATTTCAATATAATAGTAAAAAGATAGTTAATCTGCATAAAGAAAAAGAGTAAGAATGCAGAAGATAGGATATTAATGTTGTCAACCATGATTTGGAAGCTAGGGGGGGGTGGGGAATAAAAGAAAGAAAGAAAAACTGTATTATCCCATTTCCTTGAACATTCATGGAAATTTCAATAAAATAATAAAAAGATTGTTAATCTGCATAAAGAAAAAGTGTAAGAATGCAGAAGATAGAACATTAATGTAGTCAACCATGATTTGTAAGCTGGGGGGCGTGGGGGATAAAAGAAAGAAAGAAAAACTGTTGTATCCCATTTCCTTGAACATTCATGGAAATTTAAATAAAATAATAAAACGATTGTGATTCTGCATAAAGAAAAAGAGTAAGAATGCAGAAGATAGAATATTAATGTTGTCAACCATGATTTGGAAGCTGGGGGTGTTGGGGGAAGAAAGAAAGTAAGAAAAACAGTTGTATCCCATTTCCTTGAACTTTCATGGAAATTTCAAAAAAATAATAAATAGATTGTTAATCTGCATAAAGAAAAAGGGTAAGAATGCAGAAGATACAATATTAATGTTGACAAGCATGATTTGGAAGATGGGGGTGTCGGGGGATGAAAGAAAGAAAGAAAAAGTGTTGTATCACATTTCCTTGAACATTCATGGTAATATCAATAAAATAATAAAAAGATTGTTAATCTGCATAAAGAAAGAGTAAGAATGCAGAAGATAGAATATTAATGTTGTCAACCATGATTTGGAAGCTGGTGGGGGGGATAAAAGAAAGAAGGAAAAACTGTTGTATCCCATTTCGTTGAACATTCATGGAAATTTCAATAAAATAATAAAATGATTGTTAATCAGCATAAAGAAAAAGAGTAAGACTGCAGTAGATAGAATATTAATGTTATCAACCATGATGAGAAAGCTGGGGGGGGTGGGGGATTAAAAAAAGAAAGAAAAAGTGTTGTATCCCATTTCCTTGAACATTCATGGTAATATCAATAAAATAATAAAAAGATTGTTAATCTGCATAAAGAAAAAGTGTAAGAATGCAGAAGATTCAATATTAAAGTTGTGAACCATGATTTGGAAGCTGGGGGGTGGTGGGGGATAAAAGAAAGAAAGAAAAACTGTTGTATCCAATTTCCTTGAACATTCATGGAAATTTCAATAAAATAATAAAAAGATTGTTAATCTGAATAAAGAAAAAGAGTAAGAATGCAGAAGATAGAATATTAATGTTGTCAACCATGATTTGGAAGCTAGGGGGGTGGGGGATAAACGAAAGAAAGAAAAACTTTTGTATCCCATTTCCTTTAACATTCATGGAAATTTAAATAAAATCATGAAAAGATTGTTAATCTGCATAACGAAAAAGAGTTAGAATGCAGAAGATAGAATATTAATGTTGTCAACCATGATTTTGAAGCCGGGGGGGGGGTGGGGGAATAAAGAAAGTAAGAAAAACTGTTGTATCCAATTTCCTTGAACATTCATGGAAATTTCAACAAAATAATAAAAAGATTGTTAATCTGCATAAAGAAAAAGGGTAAGAATGCAGAAGATAGAATATTAATGTTGTCAAATATGATTTGGAAGCTGGGGGGGTGGAGGATAAAAGAAAGAGAGAAAAACTGTTGTATCCCATTTCCTGGAACATTCATGGAAATTTCATTGTAATCATGAAAAGATTGTTAATCGGCATAACGAAAAAGATTAAGAATGCAGAAGATGGAATATTAATGGTGTCAAGCATGATTTGAAAGCTGGGGGGGTAGGGGGATTAAAGAAAGAAAGAAAAACTGTTGTATCCCATTTCCTTGAACATTCATGGAAATTTCAACAAAATAATAAAAAGATTGTTAATCTGCATAAAGAAAAAGAGTAAGAATGCAGAAGATAGAATATTAATGTTGTCAACCATGATTTGGTAGTTGGGGGGGGTGGGGAAAAAAGATGGTAAGAAAAACTGTTGTATCCCATATCCTGGAACATTCATGGAAATTTCATTATAATCATGAAAAATTGTTAATCGGCATAACGAAAAAGATTAAGAATACAGAAGATAGAATATTAATGCTGTCAAGCATGATTTGGAAGCTGGGGGGTGTGGGGGAAGAAAGAAAGTAAGAAAAACTGTTGTATCCCATTTCCTGGAACATTCATGGAAATTTAAATAAAATAATAAAAAGATTGTTAATGTGCATAAAGAAAAAGAGTAAGAATGCAGAAGATAGAATATTAATGTTGTCAACCATGATTTGGAAGCTGGGGGGGGGGTGGGGGATAAAAGAAAGAAAGAAAAACTGTTGTATCCCATTTCCTTGAACATTCATGGAAATTTCAATAAAATAATAAAAAGATTGTTAATCTGCATAAAGAAAAAGAGTAAGAATGCAGAATATAGAACATTAATGTAGTCAACCATGATTTGTAAGCTGGGGGGCGTGGGGGATAAAAGAAAGAAAGAAAAACTGTTGTATCCCATTTCCTTGAACATTCATGGAAATTTAAATAAAATAATAAAATGATTGTGAATCTGCATAAAGAAAAAGAGTAAGAATGCAGAAGATAGAATATTAATGTTGTCAACCATGATTTGGAAGCTGGGGGGATTGGGGGAAGAAAGAAATTAAGAAAAACAGTTGTATCCCATTTCCTTGAACTTTCATGGAAATTTCAACAAAATAATAAAAAGATTGTTAATCTGCATAAAGAAAAAGAGTAAGAATGCAGAAGATAGAATATTAATGTTGTCAATCATGATTTGGTAGTTTGGGGGGGTGGGGGAAGAAAGAAAGTAAGAAAAACTGTTGTATCCCATTTCCTGGAACATTCATGGAAATTTCAATAAAATAATAAGAAGATTGTTAATGTGCATTAAGAAAAAGTGTAAGAATGCAGAAGATAGAATATTAATGGTGTCAAGCATGATTTGCAAGCTGGGGGAGTAGGGGGATTAAAGAAAGAAAGAAAAACTGTTGTATCCCATTTCCTTGAACATTCATGGAAATTTCAACAAAATAATAAAAAGATTGTTAATGTGCATAAAGAAAAAGAGTAAGAATTCAGAAGATAGAATATTAATTTTGTCAAGCATGATTTGAAAGCTGGGGTGGTAGGGGGATTAAAGAAAGAAAGAAAAACTGTTGTATCCCATTTCCTTGAACATTCATGGAAATTTCAACAAAATAATAAAAAGATTGTTAATCTGCATAAAGAAAAAGAGTAAGAATGCAGAAGATAGAATATTAATGTTGTCAATCATGATTTGGTAGTTTGGGGGGGTGGGGGAAGAAAGAAAGTAAGAAAAACTGTTGTATCCCATTTCCTGGAACATTCATGGAAATTTCATTATAATCATGAAAACTTGTTAATCGGCATAACGAAAAAGATTAAGAATGCAGAAGATAGAATATTAATGCTGTCAAGCATGATTTGGAAGCTGGGGGGTGTGGGGGAAGAAAGAAAGTAAGAAAAACTGTTGTATCCCATTTCCTGGAACATTCATGGAAATTTAAATAAAATATAAAAAGATTGTTAATGTGCATAAAGAAAAAGAGTAAGAATGCAGAAGATAGAATATTAATGGTGTCAAGCATGATTTGAAAGCTGGGGGGGTAGGGGGATTAAAGAAAGAAAGAAAAACTGTTGTATCCCATTTCCTTGAACATTCATGGAAATTTCAATGAAATAATAAAGAGATTGTTAATCTGCATAAAGAAAAAGAGTAAGAATGCAGAAGATAGAACATTAATGTAGTCAACCATGATTTGTAAGCTGGGGGGCGTGGGGGATAAAAGAAAGAAAGAAAAACTGTTGTATCCCATTTCCTTGAACATTCATGGAAATTTAAATAAAATAATAAAACGATTGTGAATCTGCATAAAGAAAAAGAGTAAGAATGCAGAAGATAGAATATTAATGTTGTCAACCATGATTTGGAAGCTGGGGGGGTTGGGGGAAGAAAGAAAGTAAGAAAAACAGTTGTATCCCATTTCCTTGAACTTTCATGGAAATTTCAACAAAATAATAAAAAGATTGTTAATCTGCATAAAGAAAAAGAGTAAGAATGCAGAAGATACAATATTAATGTTGTCAAGCACGATTTGGAAGATGGGGGTGTCGGGGGATGAAAGAAAGAAAGAAAAAGTGTTGTATCCCATTTCCTTGAACATTCATGGTAATATCAATAAAATCATAAAAAGATTGTTAATCTGCCTAACGAAAAAGAGTAAGAATGCAGAAGATAGAATATTAATGTTATCAACCATGATGAGAAAGCGGGGGGGTTGGGAGATTAAAAAAAGAAAGAAAAACTGTTGTATCCCATTTCCTGCAACATTCATGGAAATTTCAACAAAATAATAAAAAGATTGTTAATCTGCATAAAGGAAAAGAATAAGAATGCAGAAGATAGTATATTAATGTTGTCAAGCATGATTTGGAAGCTGGGGGTGGTGGGGGATAAAAGAAAGAAAGAAAAACTGTTGTATCCAATTTCCTTGAACATTCATGGAAATTTCAATAAAATAATAAAAAGATTGTTAATCTGCATAAAGAAAAAGTGTAAGAATGCAGAAGATTCAATATTAATGTTGTCAACCATGATTTGGAAGCTGGGGGGTGGTGGGGGATAAAAGAAAGAAAGAAAAACTGTTGTATCCCATTACCCTGAACATTCATGGAAATTTCAATAAAATAATAAAAGATTGTTAAACTGCATAAAGAAAAAGAGTTAGAATGCAGAAGATAGAATATTAATGTTGTCAACCATGATTTGGAAGATGGGGGGGTGGGGGATGAAAGAAAGAAAAAAACTGTTGTATCCCATTTCCTTGAACATTCATGGAAATTTCAATAAAATAATAAAAAGATTGTTAATCTGAATAAAGAAATAGAGTAAGAATGCAGAGTATAGAATATTAATGGTGTCAAGCATGATTTGGAAGCTAGGGGTTGGGGGATAAAAGAAAGAAAGAAGAACTGCTGTATCCCATTTCCTTTAACATTCATGGAAATTTAAATAAAATCATGAAAAGATTGTTAATCTGCATAAAGAAAAAGAGTAAGAATGCAGAAGATACAATATTAATGTTGTCAAGCATGATTTGGAAGATCGGGGTGTCGGGGGATGAAAGAAAGAAAGAAAAAGTGTTGTATCCCATTTCCTTGAACATTCATGGTAATATCAATAAAATAATAAAAAGATTGTGAATCTGCATAAAGAAAAAGAGTAAGAATGCAGAAGATAGAATATTAATGTTGTCAACCATGATTTGGAAGCTGGGGGGGGGGATAAAAGAAAGAAAGAAAAACTGTTGTATCCCATTTCCTTGAACATTCATGGAAATTTCAATAAAATAATAAAAAGATTGTTAATCTGCATAAAGAAAAAGAGTAAGAATGCAGAATATAGAACATTAATGTAGTCAACCATGATTTGTAAGCTGGGGGGCGTGGGGGATAAAAGAAAGAAAGAAAAACTGTTGTATCCCATTTCCTTGAACATTCATGGAAATTTAAATAAAATAATAAAACGATTGTGAATCTGCATAAAGAAAAAGAGTAAGAATGCAGAAGATAGAATATTAATGTTGTCAACCATGATTTGGAAGCTGGGGGGATTGGGGGAAGAAAGAAATTAAGAAAAACAGTTGTATCCCATTTCCTTGAACTTTCATGGAAATTTCAACAAAATAATAAAAAGATTGTTAATCTGCATAAAGAAAAAGAGTAAGAATGCAGAAGATACAATATTAATGTTGTCAAGCATGATTTGGAAGATGGGGGTGTCGGGGGATGAAAGAAAGAAAGAAAAAGTGTTGGATCCCATTTCCTTGAACATTCATGGTAATATCAATAAAATAATAAAAAGATTGTGAATCTGCATAAAGAAAAAGAGTAAGAATGCAGAAGATAGAATATTAATGGTGTCAAGCATGATTGGAAAGCTGGTGGGGTTGGGGGATTAAAGAAAGAAAGAAAAAATGTTGTATCCCATTTCCTTGAACATTCATGGAAATTTCAATAAAATAATAAAAAGATTGTTAATCTGCATAAAGAAAAAGAGTAAGAATGCAGAAGATAGAATATTAATGTTGTCAACCATGATTTGGTAGTTGGGGGGGGTGGGGGAAGAAAGAAAGTAAGAAAAACTGTTGTATCACATTTCCTGGAACATTCATGGAAATTTCATTCTAATCATGAAAATATTGTTAATCGGCATAACGAAAAAGATTAAGAATGCAGAAGATAGAATATTAATGCTGTCAAGCATGATTTGGAAGCTGGGGGGTGTGGGGGAAGAAAGAAAGTAAGAAAAACTGTTGTATCCCATTTCCTGGAACATTCATGGAAATTTCAATAAAATAATAAAAAGATTGTTAATGTGCATAAAGAAAAAGAGTAAGAATGCAGAAGATAGGATATTAATGGTGGGAAGCATGATTTGAAAGCTGGGGGGTGTTGGGGGATTAAAGAAAGAAAGAAAAACTGTTGTATCCAATTTCCTTGAACATTAATGGAAATTTCATAAAATAAAAAAAGATTGTTAATCTGCATAAAGAAAAAGTGTAAGAATGCAGAAGATTGAATATTAATGTTGTGAAACATGATTTGGAAGCTGGGGGGTGGTAGGGGATAAAAGAAAGAAAGAAAAACTGTTTTATCCCATTTCCTTGAACATTCACGGAAATTTCAATAAAATAATAAAAGATTGTTAATCTGCATAAAGAAAAAGAGTAAGAATGCAGAAGATAGAATATTAATGTTGTCAAACATGATTTGGAAGCTGGAGGGGGATGAAAGAATGAAAGAAAAACTGTTGTATCCCATTGCCATGAATATTCACGGAAATTTCAATAAAATGATAAAAAGACTGTTAATCTGCATAAAGAAAAAGTGAAAGACACAGAAGAAAGAATATTAATGTTGTCAACCATGATTTGGAAGCTGGAGGGTGGTGGGGGATAAAAGAAAGAAAGAAAAACTATTGTACCCCATTTCCTTGTACATTCACGGAAATTTCAATAAAATAATAAAAAGATTGTTAATGTGCATAAAGAAAAAGAGAAAGAATGCAGAAGATAGAATATTAATGTTGTCAAACATGATTTGGAAGCTGGGGGGGCTTGGGGGATAAAAGAATGAAAGAAAAACTGTTGTATCCCATTTCCCTGAACAGTCATGGAAATTTCAATAAAATACTAAAAAGATTGTTAATCTGCATAAAAAAAAGGTGTAAGAATGCGGGAGATAGAATATTAATGTTGTCAACCATGATTTGGAAGCTGGGGGGGTTAGGGGATGAAAGAAAGAAAAAAACTGTTGTATCCCATTTCCTTGAACATTCATGGAAATTTCAATAAAATAATAAAAAGATTGTTAATCTGCATAAAGAAAAAGAGTAAGAATGCAGAAGATAGAATATTAATGGTGTCAAGCATGATTTGAAACCTGGGGTGGTGGGGGATTAAAGAAAGAAAGAAAAACTGCTGTATCCCATTTCCTTGAACATTCATGGGAATTTCAATAAAATACTAAAAGATTGTTAATCTGAATAAAGAAAAAGAGTAAGAATGCAGAAGATAGAATATTAATGTTGTCAACAATGATTTGGAAGCTAGGGGCGTGGGGGATAAAAGAAAGAAAGAAAAACTTTTGTATCCCATTTCCTTTAACATTCATGGAAATTTAAATAAAATCATGAAAAGATTGTTAATCTGCATAACGAAAAAGAGTAAGAATGCAGAAGATAGAATATTAATGTTGTCAACCATTATTTGGAAGCTGGAGGGGGTGGGGGAATAAAGAAAGTAAGAAAAACTGTTGTATCCCATTTCCTGGAACATTCATGGAAATTTCAACAAAATAATAAAAAGATTGTGAATCTGCATAAAGAAAAAGAGTAAGAATGCAGAAGATAGAATATTAATGTTGTCAAATATGATTTGGAAGCTGGGGGGGTGGGGGATAAAAGAAAGAGAGAAAAACTGTTGTATCCCATTTCCTTGAACATTCGTGGAAATTTCAATATAATAGTAAAAAGATAGTTAATCTGCATAAAGAAAAAGAGTAAGAATGCAGAAGATAGAATATTAATGTTGTCAACCATGATTTGGAAGCTAGGGGGGGTGGGAGATAAAAGAAAGAAAGAAAAACAGTTGTATCCCATTTCCTTGAACATTCATGGATATTTTAATAAAATAATAACAAGATTGTTAATCTGCATAGAGAAAAAGTGTAAGAAAGCAGACGATAGAATATTAATGTTGTCAACCATGATTAGGAAGCTGGGGGGGTTGGGGGAAGAAAGAAAGTAAAAAAAAGTGTTGTATCCCATTTCCTTGAACTTTCATGGAAATTTCAACAAAATAATAAAAAGATTGTTAATCTGCATAAAGAAAAAGAGTAAGAATGCAGAAGATAGAATATTAATGTTGTCAAGCATGATGTGGAAATGGGGGTGTCGGGGGATGAAAGAAAGAAAGAAAAACTGTTGTATCCCATTTCCTTGAACATTCATGGAAATTTCAATAAAATAATAAAAAGATTGTTAATCTGCATAAAGAAAAAGAATAAGAATGCAGAAGATAGAATATTAATGTTGTCAACCATGATTTGGAAGCTGGGGGGGTGGGGGATAAAAGAAAGAAAGAAAAACTGTTTTATCCCATTTCCCTTAACATTCATGGAAATTTAAATAAAATCATGAAAAGATTGTTAATCTGCATAACGGAAAAGAGTAAGAAAGCAGAAGATAGAATATTAATGTTGTCAACCATGATTAGGATGCTGGGGGGGGTGGGGGAATAAAGAATGTAAGAAAAACTGTTGTAACCCATTTCCTTGAACATTCATGGAAATTTCAACAAAATAATAAAAAGATTCTTAATCTGCATAAAGAAAAAGAGTAAGAATGCAGAAGATAGAACATTAATGTAGTCAACCATGATTTGTAAGCTGGGGGGGTTGGGGGAAGAAAGAAAGTAAAAAAACTGTTGTATCCCATTTCCTTGAACTTTCATGGAAATTTCAACAAAATAATAAAAAGATTGTTAATCTGAATAAAGAAATAGAGTAAGAATGCAGAAGATAGAATATTAATGGTGTCAAGCATGATTTGAAAGCTGGGGTAGTGGGGGATTAAAGAAAGAAAGAAGAACTGCTGTATCCCATTTCCATGAACATTCATGGAAATTTCAATAAAATAATTAAAAGATTGTTAATCTGAATAAAGAAAAAGAGTAAGAATACAGAAGATAGAATATTAATGTTGTCAACCATGATTTGGAAGCTAGGGGTTGGGGGATAAAAGAAAGAAAGAAGAACTGCTGTATCCCATTTCCTTTCACATTCATGGAAATTTAAATAAAATCATGAAAAGATTGTTAATCTGCATAACGAAAAAGAGTAAGAATGCAGAAGATAGAATATTAATGTTGTCAACCATGATTTGGAAGCTGGGGGGGGTGGGGGAATAAAGAAAGTAAGAAAAACTGTTGTATCCCATTTCCTGGAACTTTCATGGAAATTTCAACATAGTAATAAAAAGATTGTTAATCTGCATAAAGAAAAAGAGTAAGAATGCAAAAGATACAATATTAATGTTGTCAAGCATGATTTGGAAGATTGGGGTGTCGGGGGATGAAAGAAAGAAAGAAAAAGTGTTGTATCCCATTTCCTTGAACATTCATGGTAATATCAATAAAATAATAAAAAGATTGTGAATCTGCATAAAGAAAAAGAGTAAGAATGCAGAAGATAGAATATTAATGTTGTCAACCATGATTTGGAAGCTGGGCGGGGGTGGGGGAAAAAAGAAAGAAAGAAAAACTGTTGTATCCCATTTCCTGGAACATTCATGGAAATTTCAATAAAATCATAAAAAGATTGTTAATCTGCATAACGAAAAAGAGTGAGAATGCAGAAGATAGAATATTAATGTTATCAACCATGATGAGAAAGCGGGGGGGGTGGGGGATTAAAAAAAGAAAGAAAAACTGTTGTATCCCATTTCCTTGAACATTCAGGGAAATTTCAATAAAATAATAAAAAGATTGTTAATCTACATAAAGAAAAAGAGTAAGAATGCAGAAGATAGATTATTAATGGTGTCAAGCATGATTTGAAAGCTGGGGTGGTGGGGGATTAAAGAAAGAAAGAAAAACTGCTGTATCCCATTTCCTTGAACATTCATGGGAATTTCAATAAAATAATAAAAAGATTGTTAATCTGAATAAAGAAAAAGAGTAAGAATGCAGAAGATAGAATATTAATGTTGTCAACCATGATTTGGAAGCTAGGGGGGTGGGGGATAAACTAAAGAAAGAAAAACTTTTGTATCCCATTTCCTTTAACATTCATGGAAATTTAAATAAAATCATGAAAAGATTGTTAATCTGCATAACGAAAAAGAGTTAGAATGCAGAAGATAGAATATTAATGTTGTCAACCATGATTTTGAAGCCGGGGGGGGGTGGGGGAATAAAGAAAGTAAGAAAAACTGTTGTATCCAATTTCCTTGAACATTCATGGAAATTTCAACAAAATAATAAAAAGATTGTTAATCTGCATAAAGAAAAAGAGTAAGAATGCAGAAGATAGAATATTAATGTTGTCAAATATGATTTGGAAGCTGGGGGGGTGGAGGATAAAAGAAAGAGAGAATAACTGTTGTATCCCATTTCCTTGAACATTCATGGAAATTTCAATATAATTGTAAAAAGATAGTTAATCTGCATAAAGAAAAAGAGTAAGAATGCAGAAGATAGAATATTAATGTTGTCAACCATGATTTGGTAGTTGGGGGGGTGGGGGAAGAAAGAAAGTAAGAAAAACTGTTGTATCCCATTTCCTGGAACATTCATGGAAATTTCATTATAATCATGAAAAGATTGTTAATCGGCATAACGAAAAAGATTAAGAATGCAGAAGATGGAATATTAATGGTGTCAAGCATGATTTGAAAGCTGGGGGGGTAGGGGGTTTAAAGAAAGAAAGAAAAACTGTTGTATCCCATTTCCTTGAACATTCATGGAAATTTCAACAAAATAATAAAAAGATTGTTAATGTGCATAAAGAAAAAGAGTAAGAATTCAGAAGATAGAATATTAATTTTGTCAAGCATGATTTGAAAGCTGGGGTGGTAGGGGGATTAAAGAAAGAAAGAAAAACTGTTGTATCCCATTTCCTTGAACATTCATGGAAATTTCAACAAAATAATAAAAAGATTGTTAATCTGCATAAAGAAAAAGAGTAAGAATGCAGAAGATAGAATATTAATGTTGTCAACCATGATTTGGTAGTTTGGGGGGGTGGGGGAAGAAAGATGGTAAGAAAAACTGTTGTATCCCATATCCTGGAACATTCATGGAAATTTCATTATAATCATGAAAAATTGTTAATCGGCATAACGAAAAAGATTAAGAATACAGAAGATAGAATATTAATGCTGTCAAGCATGATTTGGAAGCTGGGGGGTGTGGGGGAAGAAAGAAAGTAAGAAAAACTGTTGTATCCCATTTCCTGGAACATTCATGGAAATTTAAATAAAATAATAAAAAGATTGTTAATGTGCATAAAGAAAAAGAGTAAGAATGCAGAAGATAGAATATTAATGTTTTCAAGCATGATTTGGAAGCTGGGGGGGTTGGGGGAAGAAAGAAAGTAAGAAAAACAGTTGTATCCCATTTCCTTGAACTTTCATGGAAATTTCAATAAAATAATAAAAAGATTGTTAATCTGCATAAAGAAAAAGAGTTAGAATGCAGAAGATAGAATATTAATGTTGTCAACCATGATTTGGAAGATGGGGGGGTGGGGGATGAAAGAAAGAAAAAAACTGTTGTATCCCATTTCCTTGAACATTCATGGAAATTTCAATAAAATAATAAAAAGATTGTTAATCTGAATAAAGAAATAGAGTAAGAATGCAGAAGATAGAATATTAATGGTGTCAAGCATGATGTGAAAGCTGGGGTATTGGGGATTAAAGAAAGAAAGAAGAACTGCTGTATCCCATTTCCATGAACATTCATGGAAATTTCAATAAAATAATTAAAAGATTGTTAATCTGAATAAAGAAAAAGAGTAAGAATACAGAAGATAGAATATTAATGTTGTCAACCATGATTTGGAAGCTAGGGGTTGGGGGATAAAAGAAAGAAAGAAGAACTGCTGTATCCCATTTCCTTTAACATTCATGGAAATTTAAATAAAATCATGAAAAGATTGTTAATCTGCATAACGAAAAAGAGTAAGAATGCAGAAGATAGAATATTAATGTTGTCAACCATGATTTGGAAGCTGGGGGGGGTGGGGGAATAAAGAAAGTAAGAAAAACTGTTGTATCCCATTTCCTGGAACTTTCATGGAAATTTCAACAAAATAATAAAAAGATTGTTAATCTGCATAAAGAAAAAGAGTAAGAATGCAGAAGATACAATATTAATGTTGTCAAGCATGATTTGGAAGATCGGGGTGTCGGGGGATGAAAGAAAGAAAGAAAAAGTGTTGTATCCCATTTCCTTGAACATTCATGGTAATATCAATAAAATAATAAAAAGATTGTGAATCTGCATAAAGAAAAAGAGTAAGAATGCAGAAGATAGAATATTAATGTTGTCAACCATGATTTGGAAGCTGGGGGGGGGTGGGGGATAAAAGAAAGAAAGAAAAACTGTTGTATCCCATTTCCTTGAACATTCATGGAAATTTCAATAAAATAATAAAAAGATTGTTAATCTGCATAAAGAAAAAGAGTAAGAATGCAGAATATAGAACATTAATGTAGTCAACCATGATTTGTAAGCTGGGGGGCGTGGGGGATAAAAGAAAGAAAGAAAAACTGTTGTATCCCATTTCCTTGAACATTCATGGAAATTTAAATAAAATAATAAAATGATTGTGAATCTGCATAAAGAAAAAGAGTAAGAATGCAGAAGATAGAATATTAATGTTGTCAACCATGATTTGGAAGCTGGGGGGATTGGGGGAAGAAAGAAATTAAGAAAAACAGTTCTATCCCATTTCCTTGAACTTTCATGGAAATTTCAACAAAATAATAAAAAGATTGTTAATCTGCATAAAGAAAAAGAGTAAGAATGCAGAAGATACAATATTAATGTTGTCAAGCATGATTTGGAAGATGGGGGTGTCGGGGGATGAAAGAAAGAAAGAAAAAGTGTTGTATCCCATTTCCTTGAACATTCATGGTAATATCAATAAAATAATAAAAAGATTGTGAATCTGCATAAAGAAAAAGAGTAAGAATGCAGAAGATAGAATATTAATGTTGTCAACCATGATTTGGAAGCTGGGGGGGGTGGGGGATAAAAGAAAGAAAGAAAAACTGTTGTATCCCATTTCCTGGAACATTCAGGGAAATTTCAATAAAATCATAAAAAGATTGTTAATCTGCATAACGAAAAAGAGTGAGAATGCAGAAGATAGAATATTAATGTTATCAACCATGATGAGAAAGCGGGGGGGGTGGGGGATTAAAAAAAGAAAGAAAAACTGTTGTATCCCATTTCCTGCAACATTCATGGAAATTTCAACAAAATAATAAAAAGATTGTTAATCTGCATAAAGGAAAAGAATAAGAATGCAGAAGATAGTATATTAATGTTGTCAAGCATGATTTGGAAGCTGGGGGTGCTGGGGGATAAAAGAAAGAAAGAAAAACTGTTGTATCCCATTTCCTTGAACATTCATGGAAATTTCAATAAAATAATAAAAAGATTGTTAATCTGCATAAAGAAAAAGTGTAAGAATGCAGAAGATTCAATATTAATGTTGTCAACCATGATTTGGAAGATGGGGGGTTTGGGGGATGAAAGAAAGAAAAAAACTGTTGTATCCCATTTCCTTGAACATTCATGGAAATTTCAATAAAATAATAAAAAGATTGTTAATCTGCATAAAGAAAAAGAGTAAGAATGCAGAAGATAGAATATTAATGGTGTCAAGCATGATTTGAAAGCTGGGGTGGTGGGGGATTAAAGAAAGAAAGAAAAACTGCTGTATCCCATTTCCTTGAACATTCATGGGAATTTCAATAAAATAATAAAAAGATTGTTAATCTGAATAAAGAAAAAGAGTAAGAATGCAGAAGATAGAATATTAATGTTGTCAACCATGATTTGGAAGCTAGGGGGGTGGGGGATAAACGAAAGAAAGAAAAACTTTTGTATCCCATTTCCTTTAACATTCATGGAAATTTAAATAAAATCATGAAAAGATTGTTAATCTGCATAACGAAAACGAGTAAGAATGCAGAAGATAGAATATTAATGTTGTCAACCATGATTTGGAAGCCGGGGGGGGTGGGGGAATAAAGAAAGTAAGAAAAACTGTTGTATCCCATTTCCTTGAACATTCATGGAAATTTCAACAAAATAATAAAAAGATTGTTAATCTGCATAAAGAAAAAGAGTAAGAATGCAGAAGATAGACTATTAATGTTGTCAAATATGATTTGGAAGCTGGGGGGGTGGAGGATAAAAGAAAGAGAGAAAAACTGTTGTATCCCATTTCCTTGAACATTCATGGAAATTTAAATATAATAGTAAAAAGATAGTTAATCTGCATAAAGAAAAAGAGTAAGAATGCAGAAGATAGAATATTAATGTTGTCAAACATGATTTGGAAGCTGGGGGGGTGGGGGATAAAAGAAAGAAAGAAAAACTGTTGTATCCCATTTCCTGGAACATTCATGTAAATTTCATTATAATCATGAAAAGATTGTTAATCGGCATAACGAAAAAGATTAAGAATGCAGAAGATAGAATATTAATGCTGTCAACCATGATTTGAAAGCTGGGGGGTGTGGGGGAAGAAAGAAAGTAAGAAAAACTGTTGTATCCCATTTCCTGGAACATTCATGGAAATTTCAATAAAATAATAAGAAGATTGTTAATGTGCATTAAGAAAAAGTGTAAGAATGCAGAAGATAGAATATTAATGGTGTCAAGCATGATTTGAAAGCTGGGGGGGTAGGGGGATTAAAGAAAGAAAGAAAAACTGTTGTATCCCATTTCCTTGAACATTCATGGAAATTTCAACAAAATAATAAAAAGATTGTTAATGTGCATAAAGAAAAAGAGTAAGAATTCAGAAGATAGAATATTAATTTTGTCAAGCATGATTTGAAAGCTGGGGTGGTAGGGGGATTAAAGAAAGAAAGAAAAACTGTTGTATCCCATTTCCTTGAACATTCATGGAAATTTCAACAAAATAATAAAAAGATTGTTAATCTGCATAAAGAAAAAGAGTAAGAATGCAGAAGATAGAATATTAATGTTGTCAACCATGATTTGGTAGTTTGGGGGGGTGGGGGAAGAAAGAAAGTAAGAAAAACTGTTGTATCCCATTTCCTGGAACATTCATGGAAATTTCATTATAATCATGAAAACTTGTTAATCGGCATAACGAAAAAGATTAAGAATGCAGAAGATAGAATATTAATGCTGTCAAGCATGATTTGGAAGCTGGGGGGTGTGGGGGAAGAAAGAAAGTAAGAAAAACTGTTGTATCCCATTTCCTGGAACATTCATGGAAATTTAAATAAAATATAAAAAGATTGTTAATGTGCATAAAGAAAAAGAGTAAGAATGCAGAAGATAGAATATTAATGGTGTCAAGCATGATTTGAAAGCTGGGGGGGTAGGGGGATTAAAGAAAGAAAGAAAAACTGTTGTATCCCATTTCCTTGAACATTCATGGAAATTTCAATGAAATAATAAAGAGATTGTTAATCTGCATAAAGAAAAAGAGTAAGAATGCAGAAGATAGAACATTAATGTAGTCAACCATGATTTGTAAGCTGGGGGGCGTGGGGGATAAAAGAAAGAAAGAAAAACTGTTGTATCCCATTTCCTTGAACATTCATGGAAATTTAAATAAAATAATAAAACGATTGTGAATCTGCATAAAGAAAAAGAGTAAGAATGCAGAAGATAGAATATTAATGTTGTCAACCATGATTTGGAAGCTGGGGGGGTTGGGGGAAGAAAGAAAGTAAGAAAAACAGTTGTATCCCATTTCCTTGAACTTTCATGGAAATTTCAACAAAATAATAAAAAGATTGTTAATCTGCATAAAGAAAAAGAGTAAGAATGCAGAAGATACAATATTAATGTTGTCAAGCATGATTTGGAAGATGGGGGTGTCGGGGGATGAAAGAAAGAAAGAAAAAGTGTTGTATCCCATTTCCTTGAACATTCATGGTAATATCAATAAAATCATAAAAAGATTGTTAATCTGCCTAACGAAAAAGAGTAAGAATGCAGAAGATAGAATATTAATGTTATCAACCATGATGAGAAAGCGGGGGGGTTGGGAGATTAAAAAAAGAAAGAAAAACTGTTGTATCCCATTTCCTGCAACATTCATGGAAATTTCAACAAAATAATAAAAAGATTGTTAATCTGCATAAAGGAAGAGAATAAGAATGCAGAAGATAGAACATTAATGTAGTCAACCATGATTTGTAAGCTGGGGGGCGTGGGGGATAAAAGAAAGAAAGAAAAACTGTTGTATCCCATTTCCTTGAACATTCATGGAAATTTAAATAAAATAATAAAACGATTGTGAATCTGCATAAAGAAAAAGAGTAAGAATGCAGAAGATAGAATATTAATGTTGTCAACCATGATTTGGAAGCTGGGGGGGTTGGGGGAAGAAAGAAAGTAAGAAAAACAATTGTATCCCATTTCCTTGAACTTTCATGGAAATTTCAACAAAATAATAAAAAGATTGTTAATCTGCATAAAGAAAAAGAGTAAGAATGCAGAAGATACAATATTAATGTTGTCAAGCATGATTTGGAAGATGGGGGTGTCGGGGGATGAAAGAAAGAAAGAAAAAGTGTTGTATCCCATTTCCTTGAACATTCATGGTAATATCAATAAAATCATAAAAAGATTGTTAATCTGCCTAACGAAAAAGAGTAAGAATGCAGAAGATAGAATATTAATGTTATCAACCATGATGAGAAAGCGGGGGGGTTGGGAGATTAAAAAAAGAAAGAAAAACTGTTGTATCCCATTTCCTGCAACATTCATGGAAATTTCAACAAAATAATAAAAAGATTGTTAATCTGCATAAAGGAAGAGAATAAGAATGCAGAAGATAGTATATTAATGTTGTCAAGCATGATTTGGAAGCTGGGGGTGGTGGGGGATAAAAGAAAGAAAGAAAAACTGTTGTATCCAATTTCCTTGAACATTCATGGAAATTTCAATAAAATAATAAAAAGATTGTTAATCTGCATAAAGAAAAAGTGTAAGAATGCAGAAGATTCAATATTAATGTTGTCAACCATGATTTGGAAGCTGGGGGGTGGTGGGGGATAAAAGAAAGAAAGAAAAACTGTTGTATCCCATTACCCTGAACATTCATGGAAATTTCAATAAAATAATAAAAGATTGTTAAACTGCATAAAGAAAAAGAGTTAGAATGCAGAAGATAGAATATTAATGTTGTCAACCATGATTTGGAAGATGGGGGGGTGGGGGATGAAAGAAAGAAAAAAACTGTTGTATCCCATTTCCTTGAACATTCATGGAAATTTCAATAAAATAATAAAAAGATTGTTAATCTGAATAAAGAAATAGAGTAAGAATGCAGAATATAGAATATTAATGGTGTCAAGCATGATTTGGAAGCTAGGGGTTGGGGGATAAAAGAAAGAAAGAAGAACTGCTGTATCCCATTTCCTTTAACATTCATGGAAATTTAAATAAAATCATGAAAAGATTGTTAATCTGCATAAAGAAAAAGAGTAAGAATGCAGAAGATACAATATTAATGTTGTCAAGCATGATTTGGAAGATCGGGGTGTCGGGGGATGAAAGAAAGAAAGAAAAAGTGTTGTATCCCATTTCCTTGAACATTCATGGTAATATCAATAAAATAATAAAAAGATTGTGAATCTGCATAAAGAAAAAGAGTAAGAATGCAGAAGATAGAATATTAATGTTGTCAACCATGATTTGGAAGCTGGGGGGGGGGGATAAAAGAAAGAAAGAAAAACTGTTGTATCCCATTTCCTTGAACATTCATGGAAATTTCAATAAAATAATAAAAAGATTGTTAATCTGCATAAAGAAAAAGAGAAAGAATGCAGAATATAGAACATTAATGTAGTCAACCATGATTTGTAAGCTGGGGGGCGTGGGGGATAAAAGAAAGAAAGAAAAACTGTTGTATCCCATTTCCTTGAACATTCATGGAAATTTAAATAAAATAATAAAACGATTGTGAATCTGCATAAAGTAAAAGAGTAAGAATGCAGAAGATAGAATATTAATGTTGTCAACCATGATTTGGAAGCTGGGGGGATTGGGGGAAGAAAGAAATTAAGAAAAACAGTTGTATCCCATTTCCTTGAACTTTCATGGAAATTTCAACAAAATAATAAAAAGATTGTTAATCTGCATAAAGAAAAAGAGTAAGAATGCAGAAGATACAATATTAATGTTGTCAAGCATGATTTGGAAGATGGGGGTGTCGGGGGATGAAAGAAAGAAAGAAAAAGTGTTGGATCCCATTTCCTTGAACATTCATGGTAATATCAATAAAATAATAAAAAGATTGTGAATCTGCATAAAGAAAAAGAGTAAGAATGCAGAAGATAGAATAGTAATGTTGTCAACCATGATTTGGAAGCTGGGGGGGGTGGTGTATAAAAGAAAGAAAGAAAAACTGTTTTATCCCATTTCCTTGAACATTCATGGAAATTTCAATAAAATAATAAAAAGATTATGAATCTGCATAAACAAAAAGAGTAAGAATGCAGAAGATAGAATATTAATGGTGTCAAGCATGATTGGAAAGCTGGTGGGGTTGGGGGATTAAAGAAAGAAAGAAAAAATGTTGTATCCCATTTCCTTGAACATTCATGGAAATTTCAATAAAATAATAAAAAGATTGTTAATCTGCATAAAGAAAAAGAGTAAGAATGTAGAAGATAGAATATTAATGTTGTCAACCATGATTTGGTAGTTGGGGGGGGTGGGGGAAGAAAGAAAGTAAGAAAAACTGTTGTATCACATTTCCTGGAACATTCATGGAAATTTCATTCTAATCATGAAAATATTGTTAATCGGCATAACGAAAAAGATTAAGAATGCAGAAGATAGAATATTAATGCTGTCAAGCATGATTTGGAAGCTGGGGGGTGTGGGGGAAGAAAGAAAGTAAGAAAAACTGTTGTATCCCATTTCCTGGAACATTCATGGAAATTTCAATAAAATAATAAAAAGATTGTTAATGTGCATAAAGAAAAAGAGTAAGAATGCAGAAGATAGAATATTAATGGTGGGAAGCATGATTTGAAAGCTGGGGGGGGTTGGGGGATTAAAGAAAGAAAGAAAAACTGTTGTATCCAATTTCCTTGAACATTAATGGAAATTTCATAAAATAAAAAAAGATTGTTAATCTGCATAAAGAAAAAGTGTAAGAATGCAGAAGATTGAATATTAATGTTGTGAAACATGATTTGGAAGCTGGGGGGTGGTAGGGGATAAAAGAAAGAAA
This sequence comes from Cynocephalus volans, assembly GCF_027409185.1. Lineage (NCBI taxonomy): Eukaryota > Metazoa > Chordata > Mammalia > Dermoptera > Cynocephalidae > Cynocephalus > Cynocephalus volans. The sequence goes on along the minus strand of NC_084474.1, from coordinate 2,564,967 downwards.
GAAAAACTGTTTTATCCCATTTCCTTGAACATTCACGGAAATTTCAATAAAATAATAAAAGATTGTTAATCTGCATAAAGAAAAAGAGTAAGAATGCAGAAGATAGAATATTAATGTTGTCAAACATGATTTGGAAGCTGGGGGGGGATGAAAGAATGAAAGAAAAACTGTTGTATCCCATTGCCATGAATATTCACGGAAATTTCAATAAAATGATAAAAAGACTGTTAATCTGCATAAAGAAAAAGTGAAAGACACAGAAGATAGAATATTAATGTTGTCAACCATGATTTGGAAGCTGGAGGGTGGTGGGGGATAAAAGAAAGAAAGAAAAACTATTGTACCCCATTTCCTTGTACATTCACGGAAATTTCAATAAAATAATAAAAAGATTGTTAATGTGCATAAAGAAAAAGAGAAAGAATGCAGAAGATAGAATATTAATGTTGTCAAACATGATTTGGAAGCTGGGGGGGCTTGGGGGATATAAGAATGAAAGAAAAACTGTTGTATCCCATTTCCCTGAACAGTCATGGAAATTTCAACAAAATAATAAAAAGATTGTTAATCTGCATAAAGAAAAAGAGTAAGAATGCAGAAGATACAATATTAATGTTGTCAAGCATGATTTGGAAGATCGGGGTGTCGGGGGATGAAAGAAAGAAAGAAAAAGTGTTGTATCCCATTTCCTTGAACATTCATGGTAATATCAATAAAATAATAAAAAGATTGTGAATCTGCATAAAGAAAAAGAGTAAGAATGCAGAAGATAGAATATTAATGTTGTCAACCATGATTTGGAAGCTGGGGGGGGGTGGGGGATAAAAGAAAGAAAGAAAAACTGTTGTATCCCATTTCCTTGAACATTCATGGAAATTTCAATAAAATAATAAAAAGATTGTTAATCTGCATAAAGAAAAAGAGTAAGAATGCAGAAGATAGAACATTAATGTAGTCAACCATGATTTGTAAGCTGGGGGGCGTGGGGGATAAAAGAAAGAAAGAAAAACTGTTGTATCCCATTTCCTTGAACATTCATGGAAATTTAAATAAAATAATAAAATGATTGTGAATCTGCATAAAGAAAAAGAGTAAGAATGCAGAAGATAGAATATTAATGTTGTCAACCATGATTTGGAAGCTGGGGGGATTGGGGGAAGAAAGAAATTAAGAAAAACAGTTCTATCCCATTTCCTTGAACTTTCATGGAAATTTCAACAAAATAATAAAAAGATTGTTAATCTGCATAAAGAAAAAGAGTAAGAATGCAGAAGATACAATATTAATGTTGTCAAGCATGATTTGGAAGATGGGGGTGTCGGGGGATGAAAGAAAGAAAGAAAAAGTGTTGTATCCCATTTCCTTGAACATTCATGGTAATATCAATAAAATAATAAAAAGATTGTGAATCTGCATAAAGAAAAAGAGTAAGAATGCAGAAGATAGAATATTAATGTTGTCAACCATGATTTGGAAGCTGGGGGGGGTGGGGGATAAAAGAAAGAAAGAAAAACTGTTGTATCCCATTTCCTGGAACATTCAGGGAAATTTCAATAAAATCATAAAAAGATTGTTAATCTGCATAACGAAAAAGAGTGAGAATGCAGAAGATAGAATATTAATGTTATCAACCATGATGAGAAAGCGGGGGGGGTGGGGGATTAAAAAAAGAAAGAAAAACTGTTGTATCCCATTTCCTGCAACATTCATGGAAATTTCAACAAAATAATAAAAAGATTGTTAATCTGCATAAAGGAAAAGAATAAGAATGCAGAAGATAGTATATTAATGTTGTCAAGCATGATTTGGAAGCTGGGGGTGCTGGGGGATAAAAGAAAGAAAGAAAAACTGTTGTATCCCATTTCCTTGAACATTCATGGAAATTTCAATAAAATAATAAAAAGATTGTTAATCTGCATAAAGAAAAAGTGTAAGAATGCAGAAGATTCAATATTAATGTTGTCAACCATGATTTGGAAGATGGGGGGTTTGGGGGATGAAAGAAAGAAAAAAACTGTTGTATCCCATTTCCTTGAACATTCATGGAAATTTCAATAAAATAATAAAAAGATTGTTAATCTGCATAAAGAAAAAGAGTAAGAATGCAGAAGATAGAATATTAATGGTGTCAAGCATGATTTGAAAGCTGGGGTGGTGGGGGATTAAAGAAAGAAAGAAAAACTGCTGTATCCCATTTCCTTGAACATTCATGGGAATTTCAATAAAATAATAAAAAGATTGTTAATCTGAATAAAGAAAAAGAGTAAGAATGCAGAAGATAGAATATTAATGTTGTCAACCATGATTTGGAAGCTAGGGGGGTGGGGGATAAACGAAAGAAAGAAAAACTTTTGTATCCCATTTCCTTTAACATTCATGGAAATTTAAATAAAATCATGAAAAGATTGTTAATCTGCATAACGAAAACGAGTAAGAATGCAGAAGATAGAATATTAATGTTGTCAACCATGATTTGGAAGCCGGGGGGGGGGTGGGGGAATAAAGAAAGTAAGAAAAACTGTTGTATCCCATTTCCTTGAACATTCATGGAAATTTCAACAAAATAATAAAAAGATTGTTAATCTGCATAAAGAAAAAGAGTAAGAATGCAGAAGATAGACTATTAATGTTGTCAAATATGATTTGGAAGCTGGGGGGGTGGAGGATAAAAGAAAGAGAGAAAAACTGTTGTATCCCATTTCCTTGAACATTCATGGAAATTTAAATATAATAGTAAAAAGATAGTTAATCTGCATAAAGAAAAAGAGTAAGAATGCAGAAGATAGAATATTAATGTTGTCAAACATGATTTGGAAGCTAGGGGGGGTGGGGGATAAAAGAAAGAAAGAAAAACTGTTGTATCCCATTTCCTTCAACATTCATGGAAATTTTAATAAAATAATAAAAAGATTGTTAATCTGCATAGAGAAAAAGTGTAAGAAAGTAGACGATAGAATATTAATGGTGTCAACCATGATTTGGAAGCTAGGGGTGGTGGGGGACAAAAGGAAGAAAGAAAAACTGTTGTATCCCATTTCCTTGAACATTCATGGAAATTTCAATAAAATAATAAAAAGATTGTTATTCTGCATAAAGAAAAAGAGTAAGAATGCAGAAGATAGAATATTAATGTTGTCAACCATTATTTGGTAGTTGGGGGGGTGGGGGAAGAAAGAAAGTAAGAAAAACTGTTGTATCCCATTTCCTGGAACATTCATGTAAATTTCATTATAATCATGAAAAGATTGTTAATCGGCATAACGAAAAAGATTAAGAATGCAGAAGATAGAATATTAATGCTGTCAACCATGATTTGAAAGCTGGGGGGTGTGGGGGAAGAAAGAAAGTAAGAAAAACTGTTGTATCCCATTTCCTGGAACATTCATGGAAATTTCAATAAAATAATAAGAAGATTGTTAATGTGCATTAAGAAAAAGTGTAAGAATGCAGAAGATAGAATATTAATGGTGTCAAGCATGATTTGAAAGCTGGGGGGGTAGGGGGATTAAAGAAAGAAAGAAAAACTGTTGTATCCCATTTCCTTGAACATTCATGGAAATTTCAACAAAATAATAAAAAGATTGTTAATGTGCATAAAGAAAAAGAGTAAGAATTCAGAAGATAGAATATTAATTTTGTCAAGCATGATTTGAAAGCTGGGGTGGTAGGGGGATTAAAGAAAGAAAGAAAAACTGTTGTATCCCATTTCCTTGAACATTCATGGAAATTTCAACAAAATAATAAAAAGATTGTTAATCTGCATAAAGAAAAAGAGTAAGAATGCAGAAGATAGAATATTAATGTTGTCAACCATGATTTGGTAGTTTGGGGGGGTGGGGGAAGAAAGAAAGTAAGAAAAACTGTTGTATCCCATTTCCTGGAACATTCATGGAAATTTCATTATAATCATGAAAACTTGTTAATCGGCATAACGAAAAAGATTAAGAATGCAGAAGATAGAATATTAATGCTGTCAAGCATGATTTGGAAGCTGGGGGGTGTGGGGGAAGAAAGAAAGTAAGAAAAACTGTTGTATCCCATTTCCTGGAACATTCATGGAAATTTAAATAAAATATAAAAAGATTGTTAATGTGCATAAAGAAAAAGAGTAAGAATGCAGAAGATAGAATATTAATGGTGTCAAGCATGATTTGAAAGCTGGGGGGGTAGGGGGATTAAAGAAAGAAAGAAAAACTGTTGTATCCCATTTCCTTGAACATTCATGGAAATTTCAATGAAATAATAAAGAGATTGTTAATCTGCATAAAGAAAAAGAGTAAGAATGCAGAAGATAGAACATTAATGTAGTCAACCATGATTTGTAAGCTGGGGGGCGTGGGGGATAAAAGAAAGAAAGAAAAACTGTTGTATCCCATTTCCTTGAACATTCATGGAAATTTAAATAAAATAATAAAACGATTGTGAATCTGCATAAAGAAAAAGAGTAAGAATGCAGAAGATAGAATATTAATGTTGTCAACCATGATTTGGAAGCTGGGGGGGTTGGGGGAAGAAAGAAAGTAAGAAAAACAGTTGTATCCCATTTCCTTGAACTTTCATGGAAATTTCAACAAAATAATAAAAAGATTGTTAATCTGCATAAAGAAAAAGAGTAAGAATGCAGAAGATACAATATTAATGTTGTCAAGCATGATTTGGAAGATGGGGGTGTCGGGGGATGAAAGAAAGAAAGAAAAAGTGTTGTATCCCATTTCCTTGAACATTCATGGTAATATCAATAAAATCATAAAAAGATTGTTAATCTGCCTAACGAAAAAGAGTAAGAATGCAGAAGATAGAATATTAATGTTATCAACCATGATGAGAAAGCGGGGGGGTTGGGAGATTAAAAAAAGAAAGAAAAACTGTTGTATCCCATTTCCTGCCACATTCATGGAAATTTCAACAAAATAATAAAAAGATTGTTAATCTGCATAAAGGAAGAGAATAAGAATGCAGAAGATAGAACATTAATGTAGTCAACCATGATTTGTAAGCTGGGGGGCGTGGGGGATAAAAGAAAGAAAGAAAAACTGTTGTATCCCATTTCCTTGAACATTCATGGAAATTTAAATAAAATAATAAAACGATTGTGAATCTGCATAAAGAAAAAGAGTAAGAATGCAGAAGATAGAATATTAATGTTGTCAACCATGATTTGGAAGCTGGGGGGGTTGGGGGAAGAAAGAAAGTAAGAAAAACAGTTGTATCCCATTTCCTTGAACTTTCATGGAAATTTCAACAAAATAATAAAAAGATTGTTAATCTGCATAAAGAAAAAGAGTAAGAATGCAGAAGATACAATATTAATGTTGTCAAGCATGATTTGGAAGATGGGGGTGTCGGGGGATGAAAGAAAGAAAGAAAAAGTGTTGTATCCCATTTCCTTGAACATTCATGGTAATATCAATAAAATCATAAAAAGATTGTTAATCTGCCTAACGAAAAAGAGTAAGAATGCAGAAGATAGAATATTAATGTTATCAACCATGATGAGAAAGCGGGGGGGTTGGGAGATTAAAAAAAGAAAGAAAAACTGTTGTATCCCATTTCCTGCAACATTCATGGAAATTTCAACAAAATAATAAAAAGATTGTTAATCTGCATAAAGGAAGAGAATAAGAATGCAGAAGATAGTATATTAATGTTGTCAAGCATGATTTGGAAGCTGGGGGTGGTGGGGGATAAAAGAAAGAAAGAAAAACTGTTGTATCCAATTTCCTTGAACATTCATGGAAATTTCAATAAAATAATAAAAAGATTGTTAATCTGCATAAAGAAAAAGTGTAAGAATGCAGAAGATTCAATATTAATGTTGTCAACCATGATTTGGAAGCTGGGGGGTCGTGGGGGATAAAAGAAAGAAAGAAAAACTGTTGTATCCCATTACCCTGAACATTCATGGAAATTTCAATAAAATAATAAAAGATTGTTAAACTGCATAAAGAAAAAGAGTTAGAATGCAGAAGATAGAATATTAATGTTGTCAACCATGATTTGGAAGATGGGGGGGTGGGGGATGAAAGAAAGAAAAAAACTGTTGTATCCCATTTCCTTGAACATTCATGGAAATTTCAATAAAATAATAAAAAGATTGTTAATCTGAATAAAGAAATAGAGTAAGAATGCAGAATATAGAATATTAATGGTGTCAAGCATGATTTGGAAGCTAGGGGTTGGGGGATAAAAGAAAGAAAGAAGAACTGCTGTATCCCATTTCCTTTAACATTCATGGAAATTTAAATAAAATCATGAAAAGATTGTTAATCTGCATAAAGAAAAAGAGTAAGAATGCAGAAGATACAATATTAATGTTGTCAAGCATGATTTGGAAGATCGGGGTGTCGGGGGATGAAAGAAAGAAAGAAAAAGTGTTGTATCCCATTTCCTTGAACATTCATGGTAATATCAATAAAATAATAAAAAGATTGTGAATCTGCATAAAGAAAAAGAGTAAGAATGCAGAAGATAGAATATTAATGTTGTCAACCATGATTTGGAAGCTGGGGGGGGGGATAAAAGAAAGAAAGAAAAACTGTTGTATCCCATTTCCTTGAACATTCATGGAAATTTCAATAAAATAATAAAAAGATTGTTAATCTGCATAAAGAAAAAGAGAAAGAATGCAGAATATAGAACATTAATGTAGTCAACCATGATTTGTAAGCTGGGGGGCGTGGGGGATAAAAGAAAGAAAGAAAAACTGTTGTATCCCATTTCCTTGAACATTCATGGAAATTTAAATAAAATAATAAAACGATTGTGAATCTGCATAAAGAAAAAGAGTAAGAATGCAGAAGATAGAATATTAATGTTGTCAACCATGATTTGGAAGCTGGGGGGATTGGGGGAAGAAAGAAATTAAGAAAAACAGTTGTATCCCATTTCCTTGAACTTTCATGGAAATTTCAACAAAATAATAAAAAGATTGTTAATCTGCATAAAGAAAAAGAGTAAGAATGCAGAAGATACAATATTAATGTTGTCAAGCATGATTTGGAAGATGGGGGTGTCGGGGGATGAAAGAAAGAAAGAAAAAGTGTTGGATCCCATTTCCTTGAACATTCATGGTAATATCAATAAAATAATAAAAAGATTGTGAATCTGCATAAAGAAAAAGAGTAAGAATGCAGAAGATAGAATAGTAATGTTGTCAACCATGATTTGGAAGCTGGGGGGGGTGGTGTATAAAAGAAAGAAAGAAAAACTGTTTTATCCCATTTCCTTGAACATTCATGGAAATTTCAATAAAATAATAAAAAGATTATGAATCTGCATAAACAAAAAGAGTAAGAATGCAGAAGATAGAATATTAATGGTGTCAAGCATGATTGGAAAGCTGGTGGGGTTGGGGGATTAAAGAAAGAAAGAAAAAATGTTGTATCCCATTTCCTTGAACATTCATGGAAATTTCAATAAAATAATAAAAAGATTGTTAATCTGCATAAAGAAAAAGAGTAAGAATGCAGAAGATAGAATATTAATGTTGTCAACCATGATTTGGTAGTTGGGGGGGGTGGGGGAAGAAAGAAAGTAAGAAAAACTGTTGTATCACATTTCCTGGAACATTCATGGAAATTTCATTCTAATCATGAAAATATTGTTAATCGGCATAACGAAAAAGATTAAGAATGCAGAAGATAGAATATTAATGCTGTCAAGCATGATTTGGAAGCTGGGGGGTGTGGGGGAAGAAAGAAAGTAAGAAAAACTGTTGTATCCCATTTCCTGGAACATTCATGGAAATTTCAATAAAATAATAAAAAGATTGTTAATGTGCATAAAGAAAAAGAGTAAGAATGCAGAAGATAGAATATTAATGGTGGGAAGCATGATTTGAAAGCTGGGGGGGGTTGGGGGATTAAAGAAAGAAAGAAAAACTGTTGTATCCAATTTCCTTGAACATTAATGGAAATTTCATATAATAAAAAAAGATTGTTAATCTGCATAAAGAAAAAGTGTAAGAATGCAGAAGATTGAATATTAATGTTGTGAAACATGATTTGGAAGCTGGGGGGTGGTAGGGGATAAAAGAAAGAAAGAAAAACTGTTTTATCCCATTTCCTTGAACATTCACGGAAATTTCAATAAAATAATAAAAGATTGTTAATCTGCATAAAGAAAAAGAGTAAGAATGCAGAAGATAGAATATTAATGTTGTCAAACATGATTTGGAAGCTGGGGGGGGATGAAAGAATGAAAGAAAAACTGTTGTATCCCATTGCCATGAATATTCACGGAAATTTCAATAAAATGATAAAAAGACTGTTAATCTGCATAAAGAAAAAGTGAAAGACACAGAAGATAGAATATTAATGTTGTCAACCATGATTTGGAAGCTGGAGGGTGGTGGGGGATAAAAGAAAGAAAGAAAAACTATTGTACCCCATTTCCTTGTACATTCACGGAAATTTCAATAAAATAATAAAAAGATTGTTAATGTGCATAAAGAAAAAGAGAAAGAATGCAGAAGATAGAATATTAATGTTGTCAAACATGATTTGGAAGCTGGGGGGGCTTGGGGGATAAAAGAATGAAAGAAAAACTGTTGTATCCCATTTCCCTGAACAGTCATGGAAATTTCAATAAAATACTAAAAAGATTGTTAATCTGCATAAAAAAAAGGTGTAAGAATGCGGGAGATAGAATATTAATGTTGTCAACCATGATTTGGAAGCTGGGGGGGGGTAGGGGATGAAAGAAAGAAAAAAACTGTTGTATCCCATTTCCTTGAACATTCATGGAAATTTCAATAAAATAATAAAAAGATTGTTAATCTGCATAAAGAAAAAGAGTAAGAATGCAGAAGATAGAATATTAATGGTGTCAAGCATGATTTGAAACCTGGGGTGGTGGGGGATTAAAGAAAGAAAGAAAAACTGCTGTATCCCATTTCCTTGAACATTCATGGGAATTTCAATAAAATACTAAAAGATTGTTAATCTGAATAAAGAAAAAGAGTAAGAATGCAGAAGATAGAATATTAATGTTGTCAACAATGATTTGGAAGCTAGGGGCGTGGGGGATAAAAGAAAGAAAGAAAAACTTTTGTATCCCATTTCCTTTAACATTCATGGAAATTTAAATAAAATCATGAAAAGATTGTTAATCTGCATAACGAAAAAGAGTAAGAATGCAGAAGATAGAATATTAATGTTGTCAACCATTATTTGGAAGCTGGAGGGGGTGGGGGAATAAAGAAAGTAAGAAAAACTGTTGTATCCCATTTCCTGGAACATTCATGGAAATTTCAACAAAATAATAAAAAGATTGTGAATCTGCATAAAGAAAAAGAGTAAGAATGCAGAAGATAGAATATTAATGTTGTCAAATATGATTTGGAAGCTGGGGGGGTGGAGGATAAAAGAAAGAGAGAAAAACTGTTGTATCCCATTTCCTTGAACATTCGTGGAAATTTCAATATAATAGTAAAAAGATAGTTAATCTGCATAAAGAAAAAGAGTAAGAATGCAGAAGATAGAATATTAATGTTGTCAACCATGATTTGGAAGCTAGGGGGGGTGGGAGATAAAAGAAAGAAAGAAAAACAGTTGTATCCCATTTCCTTGAACATTCATGGATATTTTAATAAAATAATAACATGATTGTTAATCTGCATAGAGAAAAAGTGTAAGAAAGCAGACGATAGAATATTAATGTTGTCAACCATGATTAGGAAGCTGGGGGGGTTGGGGGAAGAAAGAAAGTAAAAAAAAGTGTTGTATCCCATTTCCTTGAACTTTCATGGAAATTTCAACAAAATAATAAAAAGATTGTTAATCTGCATAAAGAAAAAGAGTAAGAATGCAGAAGATAGAATATTAATGTTGTCAAGCATGATGTGGAAATGGGGGTGTCGGGGGATGAAAGAAAGAAAGAAAAACTGTTGTATCCCATTTCCTTGAACATTCATGGAAATTTCAATAAAATAATAAAAAGATTGTTAATCTGCATAAAGAAAAAGAATAAGAATGCAGAAGATAGAATATTAATGTTGTCAACCATGATTTGGAAGCTGGGGGGGTGGGGGATAAAAGAAAGAAAGAAAAACTGTTTTATCCCATTTCCCTTAACATTCATGGAAATTTAAATAAAATCATGAAAAGATTGTTAATCTGCATAACGGAAAAGAGTAAGAAAGCAGAAGATAGAATATTAATGTTGTCAACCATGATTAGGATGCTGGGGGGGGTGGGGGAATAAAGAATGTAAGAAAAACTGTTGTAACCCATTTCCTTGAACATTCATGGAAATTTCAACAAAATAATAAAAAGATTGTTAATCTGCATAAAGAAAAAGAGTAAGAATGCAGAAGATAGAACATTAATGTAGTCAACCATGATTTGTAAGCTGGGGGGGTTGGGGGAAGAAAGAAAGTAAAAAAACTGTTGTATCCCATTTCCTTGAACTTTCATGGAAATTTCAACAAAATCATAAAAAGATTGTTAATCTGAATAAAGAAATAGAATAAGAATGCAGAAGATAGAATATTAATGGTGTCAAGCATGATTTGAAAGCTGGGGTAGTGGGGGATTAAAGAAAGAAAGAAGAACTGCTGTATCCCATTTCCATGAACATTCATGGAAATTTCAATAAAATCATAAAAAGATTGTTAATCTGCATAACGAAAAAGAGTGAGAATGCAGAAGATAGAATATTAATGTTATCAACCATGATGAGAAAGCGGGGGGGGTGGGGGATAAACGAAAGAAAGAAAAACTTTTGTATCCCATTTCCTTAAACATTCATGGAAATTTAAATAAAATCATAAAAAGATTGTTAATCTGCATAAAGAAAAAGAATAAGAATGCAGAAGATAGAATATTAATGTTGTCAACCATGATTTGGAAGCTGGGGGGGGTGGGGGATAAAAGAAAGAAAGAAAAACTGTTTTATCCCATTTCCCTTAACATTCATGGAAATTTAAATAAAATCATGAAAAGATTGTTAATCTGCATAAAGAAAAAGAGTAAGAATGCAAAAGATACAATATTAATGTTGTCAAGCATGATTTGGAAGATTGGGGTGTCGGGGGATGAAAGAAAGAAAGAAAAAGTGTTGTATCCCATTTCCTTGAACATTCATGGTAATATCAATAAAATAATAAAAAGATTGTGAATCTGCATAAAGAAAAAGAGTAAGAATGCAGAAGATAGAATATTAATGTTGTCAACCATGATTTGGAAGCTGGGCGGGGGTGGGGGAAAAAAGAAAGAAAGAAAAACTGTTGTATCCCATTTCCTGGAACATTCATGGAAATTTCAATAAAATCATAAAAAGATTGTTAATCTGCATAACGAAAAAGAGTGAGAATGCAGAAGATAGAATATTAATGTTATCAACCATGATGAGAAAGCGGGGGGGGTGGGGGATTAAAAAAAGAAAGAAAAACTGTTGTATCCCATTTCCTGCAACATTCATGGAAATTTCAACAAAATAATAAAAAGATTGTTAATCTGCATAAAGAAAAAGTGTAAGAATGCAGAAGATTCAATATTAATGTTGTCAACCATGATTTGGAAGATGGGGGGGTGGGGGATGAAAGTAAGAAAAAAACTGTTGTATCCCATTTCCTTGAACATTCATGGAAATTTCAATAAAATAATAAAAAGATTGTTAATCTACATAAAGAAAAAGAGTAAGAATGCAGAAGATGGAATATTAATGGTGTCAAGCATGATTTGAAAGCTGGGGTGGTGGGGGATTAAAGAAAGAAAGAAAAACTGCTGTATCCCATTTCCTTGAACATTCATGGGAATTTCAATAAAATAATAAAAAGATTGTTAATCTGAATAAAGAAAAAGAGTAAGAATGCAGAAGATAGAATATTAATGTTGTCAACCATGATTTGGAAGCTAGGGGGGTGGGGGATAAACGAAAGAAAGAAAAACTTTTGTATCCCATTTCCTTAAACATTCATGGAAATTTAAATAAAATCATGAAAAGATTGTTAATCTGCATAACGAAAAAGAGTTAGAATGCAGAAGATAGAATATTAATGTTGTCAACCATGATTTTGAAGCCGGGGGGGGTGGGGGAATAAAGAAAGTAAGAAAAACTGTTGTATCCAATTTCCTTGAACATTCATGGAAATTTCAACAAAATAATAAAAAGATTGTTAATCTGCATAAAGAAAAAGAGTAAGAATGCAGAAGATAGAATATTAATGTTGTCAAATATGATTTGGAAGCTGGGGGGGTGGAGGATAAAGGAAAGAAAGAAGAACTGCTGTATCCCATTTCCTTTAACATTCATGGAAATTTAAATAAAATCATGAAAAGATTGTTAATCTGCATAACGAAAAAGAGTAAGAATGCAGAAGATAGAATATTAATGTTGTCAACCATGATTTGGTAGTTGGGGGGGTGGGGGAAGAAAGAAAGTAAGAAAAACTGTTGTATCCCATTTCCTGGAACATTCATGGAAATTTCATTATAATCATGAAAATATTGTTAATCGGCATAACGAAAAAGATTAAGAATGCAGAAGATGGAATATTAATGGTGTCAAGCATGATTTGAAAGCTGGGGGGGTAGGGGGTTTAAAGAAAGAAAGAAAAACTGTTGTATCCCATTTCCTTGAACATTCATGGAAATTTCAACAAAATAATAAAAAGATTGTTAATGTGCATAAAGAAAAAGAGTAAGAATTCAGAAGATAGAATATTAATTTTGTCAAGCATGATTTGAAAGCTGGGGTGGTAGGGGGATTAAAGAAAGAAAGAAAAACTGTTGTATCCCATTTCCTTGAACATTCATGGAAATTTCAACAAAATAATAAAAAGATTGTTAATCTGCATAAAGAAAAAGAGTAAGAATGCAGAAGATAGAATATTAATGTTGTCAACCATGATTTGGTAGTTGGGGGGGGTGGGGGAAGAAAGATGGTAAGAAAAACTGTTGTATCCCATATCCTGGAACATTCATGGAAATTTCATTATAATCATGAAAAATTGTTAATCGGCATAACGAAAAAGATTAAGAATACAGAAGATAGAATATTAATGCTGTCAAGCATGATTTGGAAGCTGGGGGGTGTGGGGGAAGAAAGAAAGTAAGAAAAACTGTTGTATCCCATTTCCTGGAACATTCATGGAAATTTAAATAAAATAATAAAAAGATTGTTAATGTGCATAAAGAAAAAGAGTAAGAATGCAGAAGATAGAATATTAATGTTGTCAACCATGATTTGGAAGCTGGGGGGGTTGGGGGAAGAAAGAAAGTAAGAAAAACAGTTGTATCCCATTTCCTTGAACTTTCATGGAAATTTCAATAAAATAATAAAAAGATTGTTAATCTGCATAAAGAAAAAGAGTTAGAATGCAGAAGATAGAATATTAATGTTGTCAACCATGATTTGGAAGATGGGGGGGTGGGGGATGAAAGAAAGAAAAAAACTGTTGTATCCCATTTCCTTGAACATTCATGGAAATTTCAATAAAATAATAAAAAGATTGTTAATCTGAATAAAGAAATAGAGTAAGAATGCAGAAGATAGAATATTAATGGTGTCAAGCATGATGTGAAAGCTGGGGTATTGGGGATTAAAGAAAGAAAGAAGAACTGCTGTATCCCATTTCCATGAACATTCATGGAAATTTCAATAAAATAATTAAAAGATTGTTAATCTGAATAAAGAAAAAGAGTAAGAATACAGAAGATAGAATATTAATGTTGTCAACCATGATTTGGAAGCTAGGGTTTGGGGGATAAAAGAAAGAAAGAAGAACTGCTGTATCCCATTTCCTTTAACATTCATGGAAATTTAAATAAAATCATGAAAAGATTGTTAATCTGCATAACGAAAAAGAGTAAGAATGCAGAAGATAGAATATTAATGTTGTCAACCATGATTTGGAAGCTGGGGGGGGGTGGGGGAATAAAGAAAGTAAGAAAAACTGTTGTATCCCATTTCCTGGAACTTTCATGGAAATTTCAACAAAATAATAAAAAGATTGTTAATCTGCATAAAGAAAAAGAGTAAGAATGCAGAAGATACAATATTAATGTTGTCAAGCATGATTTGGAAGATCGGGGTGTCGGGGGATGAAAGAAAGAAAGAAAAAGTGTTGTATCCCATTTCCTTGAACATTCATGGTAATATCAATAAAATAATAAAAAGATTGTGAATCTGCATAAAGAAAAAGAGTAAGAATGCAGAAGATAGAATATTAATGTTGTCAACCATGATTTGGAAGCTGGGGGGGGGTGGGGGATAAAAGAAAGAAAGAAAAACTGTTGTATCCCATTTCCTTGAACATTCATGGAAATTTCAATAAAATAATAAAAAGATTGTTAATCTGCATAAAGAAAAAGAGTAAGAATGCAGAATATAGAACATTAATGTAGTCAACCATGATTTGTAAGCTGGGGGGCGTGGGGGATAAAAGAAAGAAAGAAAAACTGTTGTATCCCATTTCCTTGAACATTCATGGAAATTTAAATAAAATTATAAAATGATTGTGAATCTGCATAAAGAAAAAGAGTAAGAATGCAGAAGATAGAATATTAATGTTGTCAACCATGATTTGGAAGCTGGGGGGATTGGGGGAAGAAAGAAATTAAGAAAAACAGTTGTATCCCATTTCCTTGAACTTTCATGGAAATTTCAACAAAATAATAAAAAGATTGTTAATCTGCATAAAGAAAAAGAGTAAGAATGCAGAAGATACAATATTAATGTTGTCAAGCATGATTTGGAAGATGGGGGTGTCGGGGGATGAAAGAAAGAAAGAAAAAGTGTTGTATCCCATTTCCTTGAACATTCATGGTAATATCAATAAAATAATAAAAAGATTGTGAATCTGCATAAAGAAAAAGAGTAAGAATGCAGAAGATAGAATATTAATGTTGTCAACCATGATTTGGAAGCTGGGGGGGGTGGGGGATAAAAGAAAGAAAGAAAAACTGTTGTATCCCATTTCCTGGAACATTCATGGAAATTTCAATAAAATCATAAAAAGATTGTTAATCTGCATAACGAAAAAGAGTGAGAATGCAGAAGATAGAATATTAATGTTATCAACCATGATGAGAAAGCGGGGGGGGTGGGGGATTAAAAAAAGAAAGAAAAACTGTTGTATCCCATTTCCTGCAACATTCATGGAACTTTCAACAAAATAATAAAAAGATTGTTAATCTGCATAAAGGAAAAGAATAAGAATGCAGAAGATAGTATATTAATGTTGTCAAGCATGATTTGGAAGCTGGGGGTGCTGGGGGATAAAAGAAAGAAAGAAAAACTGTTGTATCCCATTTCCTTGAACATTCATGGAAATTTCAATAAAATAATAAAAAGATTGTTAATCTGCATAAAGAAAAAGTGTAAGAATGCAGAAGATTCAATATTAATGTTGTCAACCATGATTTGGAAGATGGGGGGTTTGGGGGATGAAAGAAAGAAAAAAACTGTTGTATCCCATTTCCTTGAACATTCATGGAAATTTCAATAAAATAATAAAAAGATTGTTAATCTGCATAAAGAAAAAGAGTAAGAATGCAGAAGATAGAATATTAATGGTGTCAAGCATGATTTGAAAGCTGGGGTGGTGGGGGATTAAAGAAAGAAAGAAAAACTGCGGTATCCCATTTCCTTGAACATTCATGGGAATTTCAATAAAATAATAAAAAGATTGTTAATCTGAATAAAGAAAAAGAGTAAGAATGCAGAAGATAGAATATTAATGTTGTCAATCATGATTTGGAAGCTAGGGGGGTGGGGGATAAACGAAAGAAAGAAAAACTTTTGTATCCCATTTCCTTTAACATTCATGGAAATTTAAATAAAATCATGAAAAGATTGTTAATCTGCATAACGAAAACGAGTAAGAATGCAGAAGATAGAATATTAATGTTGTCAACCATGATTTGGAAGCCGGGGGGGGTGGGGGAATAAAGAAAGTAAGAAAAACTGTTGTATCCCATTTCCTTGAACATTCATGGAAATTTCAACAAAATAATAAAAAGATTGTTAATCTGCATAAAGAAAAAGAGTAAGAATGCAGAAGATAGAATATTAATGTTGTCAAATATGATTTGGAAGCTGGGGGGGTGGAGGATAAAAGAAAGAGAGAAAAACTGTTGTATCCCATTTCCTTGAACATTCATGGAAATTTAAATATAATAGTAAAAAGATAGTTAATCTGCATAAAGAAAAAGAGTAAGAATGCAGAAGATAGAATATTAATTTTGTCAACCATGATTTGGAAGCTAGGGGGGGTGGGGGATAAAAGAAAGAAAGAAAAACTGTTGTATCCCATTTCCTTGAACATTCATGGAAATTTCAATAAAATAATAAAAAGATTGTTATTCTGCATAAAGAAAAAGAGTAAGAATGCAGAAGATAGAATATTAATGTTGTCAACCATTATTTGGTAGTTGGGGGGGTGGGGGAAGAAAGAAAGTAAGAAAAACTGTTGTATCCCATTTCCTGGAACATTCATGTAAATTTCATTATAATCATGAAAAGATTGTTAATCGGCATAACGAAAAAGATTAAGAATGCAGAAGATAGAATATTAATGCTGTCAACCATGATTTGAAAGCTGGGGGGTGTGGGGGAAGAAAGAAAGTAAGAAAAACTGTTGTATCCCATTTCCTGGAACATTCATGGAAATTTCAATAAAATAATAAGAAGATTGTTAATGTGCATTAAGAAAAAGTGTAAGAATGCAGAAGATAGAATATTAATGGTGTCAAGCATGATTTGAAAGCTGGGGGGGTAGGGGGATTAAAGAAAGAAAGAAAAACTGTTGTATCCCATTTCCTTGAACATTCATGGAAATTTCAACAAAATAATAAAAAGATTGTTAATGTGCATAAAGAAAAAGAGTAAGAATTCAGAAGATAGAATATTAATTTTGTCAAGCATGATTTGAAAGCTGGGGTGGTAGGGGGATTAAAGAAAGAAAGAAAAACTGTTGTATCCCATTTCCTTGAACATTCATGGAAATTTCAACAAAATAATAAAAAGATTGTTAATCTGCATAAAGAAAAAGAGTAAGAATGCAGAAGATAGAATATTAATGTTGTCAACCATGATTTGGTAGTTTGGGGGGGTGGGGGAAGAAAGAAAGTAAGAAAAACTGTTGTATCCCATTTCCTGGAACATTCATGGAAATTTCATTATAATCATGAAAAATTGTTAATCGGCATAACGAAAAAGATTAAGAATGCAGAAGATAGAATATTAATGCTGTCAAGCATGATTTGGAAGCTGGGGGGTGTGGGGGAAGAAAGAAAGTAAGAAAAACTGTTGTATCCCATTTCCTGGAACATTCAGGGAAATTTAAATAAAATATAAAAAGATTGTTAATGTGCATAAAGAAAAAGAGTAAGAATGCAGAAGATAGAATATTAATGGTGTCAAGCATGATTTGAAAGCTGGGGGGGTAGGGGGATTAAAGAAAGAAAGAAAAACTGTTGTATCCCATTTCCTTGAACATTCCTGGAAATTTCAATGAAATAATAAAGAGATTGTTAATCTGCATAAAGAAAAAGAGTAAGAATGCAGAAGATAGAACATTAATGTAGTCAACCATGATTTGTAAGCTGGGGGGCGTGGGGGATAAAAGAAAGAAAGAAAAACTGTTGTATCCCATTTCCTTGAACATTCATGGAAATTTAAATAAAATAATAAAACGATTGTGAATCTGCATAAAGAAAAAGAGTAAGAATGCAGAAGATAGAATATTAATGTTGTCAACCATGATTTGGAAGCTGGGGGGGTTGGGGGAAGAAAGAAAGTAAGAAAAACAGTTGTATCCCATTTCCTTGAACTTTCATGGAAATTTCAACAAAATAATAAAAAGACTGTTAATCTGCATAAAGAAAAAGAGTAAGAATGCAGAAGATACAATATTAATGTTGTCAAGCATGATTTGGAAGATGGGGGTGTCGGGGGATGAAAGAAAGAAAGAAAAAGTGTTGTATCCCATTTCCTTGAACATTCATGGTAATATCAATAAAATAATAAAAAGATTGTGAATCTGCATAAAGAAAAAGAGTAAGAATGCAGAAGATAGAATATTAATGTTGTCAACCATGATTTGGATGCTGGGGGGGGGTGGGGGATAAAAGAAAGAAAGAAAAACTGTTGTATCCCATTTCCTGGAACATTCATGGAAATTTCAATAAAATCATAAAAAGATTGTTAATCTGCCTAACGAAAAAGAGTAAGAATGCAGAAGATAGAATATTAATGTTATCAACCATGATGAGAAAGCGGGGGGGTTGGGAGATTAAAAAAAGAAAGAAAAACTGTTGTATCCCATTTCCTGCAACATTCATGGAAATTTCAACAAAATAATAAAAAGATTGTTAATCTGCATAAAGGAAAAGAATAAGAATGCAGAAGATAGTATATTAATGTTGTCAAGCATGATTTGGAAGCTGGGGGTGGTGGGGGATAAAAGAAAGAAAGAAAAACTGTTGTATCCAATTTCCTTGAACATTCATGGAAATTTCAATAAAATAATAAAAAGATTGTTAATCTGCATAAAGAAAAAGTGTAAGAATGCAGAAGATTCAATATTAATGTTGTCAACCATGATTTGGAAGCTGGGGGGTGGTGGGGGATAAAAGAAAGAAAGAAAAACTGTTGTATCCCATTACCCTGAACATTCATGGAAATTTCAATAAAATAATAAAAGATTGTTAAACTGCATAAAGAAAAAGAGTTAGAATGCAGAAGATAGAATATTAATGTTGTCAACCATGATTTGGAAGATGGGGGGGTGGGGGATGAAAGAAAGAATAAAACTGTTGTATCCCATTTCCTTGAACATTCATGGAAATTTCAATAAAATAATAAAAAGATTGTTAATCTGAATAAAGAAATAGAGTAAGAATGCACAATATAGAATATTAATGGTGTCAAGCATGATTTGGAAGCTAGGGGTTGGGGGATAAAAGAAAGAAAGAAGAACTGCTGTATCCCATTTCCTTTAACATTCATTGAAATTTAAATAAAATCATGAAAAGATTGTTAATCTGCATAACGAAAAAGATTAAGAATGCAGAAGATAGAATATTAATGTTGTCAACCATGATTTGGAAGCTGGGGGGGGGTGGGGGAATAAAGAAAGTAAGAAAAGCTGTTGTATCCCATTTCCTGGAACTTTCATGGAAATTTCAACAAAATAATAAAAAGATTGTTAATCTGCATAAAGAAAAAGAGTAAGAATGCAGAAGATACAATATTAATGTTGTCAAGCATGATTTGGAAGATCGGGGTGTCGGGGGATGAAAGAAAGAAAGAAAAAGTGTTGTATCCCATTTCCTTGAACATTCATGGTAATATCAATAAAATAATAAAAAGATTGTGAATCTGCATAAAGAAAAAGAGTAAGAATGCAGAAGATAGAATATTAATGTTGTCAACCATGATTTGGAAGCTGGGGGGGGGATAAAAGAAAGAAAGAAAAACTGTTGTATCCCATTTCCTTGAACATTCATGGAAATTTCAATAAAATAATAAAAAGATTGTTAATCTGCATAAAGAAAAAGAGTAAGAATGCAGAATATAGAACATTAATGTAGTCAACCATGATTTGTAAGCTGGGGGGCGTGGGGGATAAAAGAAAGAAAGAAAAACTGTTGTATCCCATTTCCTTGAACATTCATGGAAATTTAAATAAAATAATAAAACGATTGTGAATCTGCATAAAGAAAAAGAGTAAGAATGCAGAAGATAGAATATTAATGTTGTCAACCATGATTTGGAAGCTGGGGGGATTGGGGGAAGAAAGAAATTAAGAAAAACAGTTGTATCCCATTTCCTGGAACATTCATGGAAATTTCAATAAAATCATAAAAAGATTGTTAATCTGCATAACGAAAAAGAGTGAGAATGCAGAAGATAGAATATTAAAGTTATCAACCATGATGAGAAAGCGGGGGGGGTGGGGGATTAAAAAAAGAAAGAAAAACTGTTGTATCCCATTTCCTGCAACATTCATGGAACTTTCAACAAAATAATAAAAAGATTGTTAATCTGCATAAAGGAAAAGAATAAGAATGCAGAAGATAGTATATTAATGTTGTCAAGCATGATTTGGAAGCTGGGGGTGCTGGGGGATAAAAGAAAGAAAGAAAAACTGTTGTATCCCATTTCCTTGAACATTCATGGAAATTTCAATAAAATAATAAAAAGATTGTTAATCTGCATAAAGAAAAAGTGTAAGAATGCAGAAGATTCAATATTAATGTTGTCAACCATGATTTGGAAGATGGGGGTTTGGGGGATGAAAGAAAGAAAAAAACTGTTGTATCCCATTTCCTTGAACATTCATGGAAATTTCAATAAAATAATAAAAAGATTGTTAATCTGCATAAAGAAAAAGAGTAAGAATGCAGAAGATAGAATATTAATGGTGTCAAGCATGATTTGAAAGCTGGGGTGGTGGGGGATTAAAGAAAGAAAGAAAAACTGCGGTATCCCATTTCCTTGAACATTCATGGGAATTTCAATAAAATAATAAAAAGATTGTTAATCTGAATAAAGAAAAAGAGTAAGAATGCAGAAGATAGAATATTAATGTTGTCAACCATGATTTGGAAGCTAGGGGGGTGGGGGATAAACGAAAGAAAGAAAAACTTTTGTATCCCATTTCCTTTAACATTCATGGAAATTTAAATAAAATCATGAAAAGATTGTTAATCTGCATAACGAAAACGAGTAAGAATGCAGAAGATAGAATATTAATGTTGTCAACCATGATTTGGAAGCCGGGGGGGGTGGGGGAATAAAGAAAGTAAGAAAAACTGTTGTATCCCATTTCCTTGAACATTCATGGAAATTTCAACAAAATAATAAAAAGATTGTTAATCTGCATAAAGAAAAAGAGTAAGAATGCAGAAGATAGAATATTAATGTTGTCAAATATGATTTGGAAGCTGGGGGGGTGGAGGATAAAAGAAAGAGAGAAAAACTGTTGTATCCCATTTCCTTGAACATTCATGGAAATTTAAATATAATAGTAAAAAGATAGTTAATCTGCATAAAGAAAAAGAGTAAGAATGCAGAAGATAGAATATTAATGTTGTCAACCATGATTTGGAAGCTAGGGGGGGTGGGGGATAAAAGAAAGAAAGAAAAACTGTTGTATCCCATTTCCTTGAACATTCATGGAAATTTCAATAAAATAATAAAAAGATTGTTATTCTGCATAAAGAAAAAGAGTAAGAATGCAGAAGATAGAATATTAATGTTGTCAACCATTATTTGGTAGTTGGGGGGGTGGGGGAAGAAAGAAAGTAAGAAAAACTGTTGTATCCCATTTCCTGGAACATTCATGTAAATTTCATTATAATCATGAAAAGATTGTTAATCGGCATAACGAAAAAGATTAAGAATGCAGAAGATAGAATATTAATGCTGTCAACCATGATTTGAAAGCTGGGGGGTGTGGGGGAAGAAAGAAAGTAAGAAAAACTGTTGTATCCCATTTCCTGGAACATTCATGGAAATTTCAATAAAATAATAAGAAGATTGTTAATGTGCATTAAGAAAAAGTGTAAGAATGCAGAAGATAGAATATTAATGGTGTCAAGCATGATTTGAAAGCTGGGGGGGTAGGGGGATTAAAGAAAGAAAGAAAAACTGTTGTATCCCATTTCCTTGAACATTCATGGAAATTTCAACAAAATAATAAAAAGATTGTTAATGTGCATAAAGAAAAAGAGTAAGAATTCAGAAGATAGAATATTAATTTTGTCAAGCATGATTTGAAAGCTGGGGTGGTAGGGGGATTAAAGAAAGAAAGAAAAACTGTTGTATCCCATTTCCTTGAACATTCATGGAAATTTCAACAAAATAATAAAAAGATTGTTAATCTGCATAAAGAAAAAGAGTAAGAATGCAGAAGATAGAATATTAATGTTGTCAACCATGATTTGGTAGTTTGGGGGGGTGGGGGAAGAAAGAAAGTAAGAAAAACTGTTGTATCCCATTTCCTGGAACATTCATGGAAATTTCATTATAATCATGAAAAATTGTTAATCGGCATAACGAAAAAGATTAAGAATGCAGAAGATAGAATATTAATGCTGTCAAGCATGATTTGGAAGCTGGGGGGTGTGGGGGAAGAAAGAAAGTAAGAAAAACTGTTGTATCCCATTTCCTGGAACATTCAGGGAAATTTAAATAAAATATAAAAAGATTGTTAATGTGCATAAAGAAAAAGAGTAAGAATGCAGAAGATAGAATATTAATGGTGTCAAGCATGATTTGAAAGCTGGGGGGGTAGGGGGATTAAAGAAAGAAAGAAAAACTGTTGTATCCCATTTCCTTGAACATTCATGGAAATTTCAATGAAATAATAAAGAGATTGTTAATCTGCATAAAGAAAAAGAGTAAGAATGCAGAAGATAGAACATTAATGTAGTCAACCATGATTTGTAAGCTGGGGGGCGTGGGGGATAAAAGAAAGAAAGAAAAACTGTTGTATCCCATTTCCTTGAACATTCATGGAAATTTAAATAAAATAATAAAACGATTGTGAATCTGCATAAAGAAAAAGAGTAAGAATGCAGAAGATAGAATATTAATGTTGTCAACCATGATTTGGAAGCTGGGGGGGTTGGGGGAAGAAAGAAAGTAAGAAAAACAGTTGTATCCCATTTCCTTGAACTTTCATGGAAATTTCAACAAAATAATAAAAAGATTGTTAATCTGCATAAAGAAAAAGAGTAAGAATGCAGAAGATACAATATTAATGTTGTCAAGCATGATTTGGAAGATGGGGGTGTCGGGGGATGAAAGAAAGAAAGAAAAAGTGTTGTATCCCATTTCCTTGAACATTCATGGTAATATCAATAAAATAATAAAAAGATTGTGAATCTGCATAAAGAAAAAGAGTAAGAATGCAGAAGATAGAATATTAATGTTGTCAACCATGATTTGGATGCTGGGGGGGGTGGGGGATAAAAGAAAGAAAGAAAAACTGTTGTATCCCATTTCCTGGAACATTCATGGAAATTTCAATAAAATCATAAAAAGATTGTTAATCTGCCTAACGAAAAAGAGTAAGAATGCAGAAGATAGAATATTAATGTTATCAACCATGATGAGAAAGCGGGGGGGTTGGGAGATTAAAAAAAGAAAGAAAAACTGTTGTATCCCATTTCCTGCAACATTCATGGAAATTTCAACAAAATAATAAAAAGATTGTTAATCTGCATAAAGGAAAAGAATAAGAATGCAGAAGATAGTATATTAATGTTGTCAAGCATGATTTGGAAGCTGGGGGTGGTGGGGGATAAAAGAAAGAAAGAAAAACTGTTGTATCCAATTTCCTTGAACATTCATGGAAATTTCAATAAAATAATAAAAAGATTGTTAATCTGCATAAAGAAAAAGTGTAAGAATGCAGAAGATTCAATATTAATGTTGTCAACCATGATTTGGAAGCTGGGGGGTGGTGGGGGATAAAAGAAAGAAAGAAAAACTGTTGTATCCCATTACCCTGAACATTCATGGAAATTTCAATAAAATAATAAAAGATTGTTAAACTGCATAAAGAAAAAGAGTTAGAATGCAGAAGATAGAATATTAATGTTGTCAACCATGATTTGGAAGATGGGGGGGTGGGGGATGAAAGAAAGAATAAAACTGTTGTATCCCATTTCCTTGAACATTCATGGAAATTTCAATAAAATAATAAAAAGATTGTTAATCTGAATAAAGAAATAGAGTAAGAATGCACAATATAGAATATTAATGGTGTCAAGCATGATTTGGAAGCTAGGGGTTGGGGGATAAAAGAAAGAAAGAAGAACTGCTGTATCCCATTTCCTTTAACATTCATTGAAATTTAAATAAAATCATGAAAAGATTGTTAATCTGCATAACGAAAAAGATTAAGAATGCAGAAGATAGAATATTAATGTTGTCAACCATGATTTGGAAGCTGGGGGGGGTGGGGGAATAAAGAAAGTAAGAAAAGCTGTTGTATCCCATTTCCTGGAACTTTCATGGAAATTTCAACAAAATAATAAAAAGATTGTTAATCTGCATAAAGAAAAAGAGTAAGAATGCAGAAGATACAATATTAATGTTGTCAAGCATGATTTGGAAGATCGGGGTGTCGGGGGATGAAAGAAAGAAAGAAAAAGTGTTGTATCCCATTTCCTTGAACATTCATGGTAATATCAATAAAATAATAAAAAGATTGTGAATCTGCATAAAGAAAAAGAGTAAGAATGCAGAAGATAGAATATTAATGTTGTCAACCATGATTTGGAAGCTGGGGGGATTGGGGGAAGAAAGAAATTAAGAAAAACAGTTGTATCCCATTTCCTTGAACTTTCATGGAAATTTCAACAAAATAATAAAAAGATTGTTAATCTGCATAAAGAAAAAGAGTAAGAATGCAGAAGATACAATATTAATGTTGTCAAGCATGATTTGGAAGATGGGGGTGTCGGGGGATGAAAGAAAGAAAGAAAAAGTGTTGGATCCCATTTCCTTGAACATTCATGGTAATATCAATAAAATAATAAAAAGATTGTGAATCTGCATAAAGAAAAAGAGTAAGAATGCAGAAGATAGAATATTAATGTTGTCAACCATGATTTGGAAGCTGGGGGGGGTGGGGGATAAAAGAAAGAAAGAAAAACTGTTGTATCCCATTTCCTGGAACATTCATGGAAATTTCAATAAAATCATAAAAAGATTGTTAATCTGCATAACGAAAAAGAGTGAGAATGCAGAAGATAGAATATTAATGTTATCAACCATGATGAGAAAGCGGGGGGGGTGGGGGATTAAAAAAAGAAAGAAAAACTGTTGTATCCCATTTCCTGCAACATTCATGGAAATTTCAACAAAATAATAAAAAGATTGTTAATCTGCATAAAGGAAAAGAATAAGAATGCAGAAGATAGTATATTAATGTTGTCAAGCATGATTTGGAAGCTGGGGGTGCTGGGGGATAAAAGAAAGAAAGAAAAACTGTTGTATCCTATTTCCTTGAACATTCATGGAAATTTCAATAAAATAATAAAAAGATTGTTAATCTGCATAAAGAAAAAGTGTAAGAATGCAGAAGATTCAATATTAATGTTGTCAACCATGATTTGGAAGATGGGGGGGTGGGGGATGAAAGAAAGAAAAAAACTGTTGTATCCCATTTCCTTGAACATTCATGGAAATTTCAATAAAATAATAAAAAGATTGTTAATCTGCATAAAGAAAAAGAGTAAGAATGCAGAAGATAGAATATTAATGGTGTCAAGCATGATTTGAAAGCTGGGGTGGTGGGCGATTAAAGAAAGAAAGAAAAACTGCTGTATCCCATTTCCTTGAACATTCATTGGAATTTCAATAAAATAATAAAAAGATTGTTAATCTGAATAAAGAAAAAGAGTAAGAATGCAGAAGATAGAATATTAATGTTGTCAACCATGATTTGGAAGCTAGGGGGTTGGGGGATAAACGAAAGAAAGAAAAACTTTTGTATCCCATTTCCTTTAACATTCATTGAAATTTAAATAAAATCATGAAAAGATTGTTAATCTGCATAACGAAAAAGAGTAAGAATGCAGAAGATAGATTATTAATGTTGTCAACCATGATTTGGAAGCCGGGGGGGGTGGGGGAATAAAGAAAGTAAGAAAAACTGTTGTATTCCATTTCCTTGAACATTCATGGAAATTTCAACAAAATAATAAAAAGATTGTTAATCTGCATAAAGAAAAAGATTAAGAATGCAGAAGATAGAATATTAATGTTGTCAGATATGATTTGGAAGCTGGGGGGGTGGAGGATAAAAGAAAGAGAGAAAAACTGTTGTATCCCATTTCCTTGAACATTCATGGAAATTTAAATATAATAGTAAAAAGATAGTTAATCTGCATAAAGAAAAAGAGTAAGAATGCAGAAGATAGAATATTAATGTTGTCAACCATGATTTGGAAGCTAGGGGGGGTGGGGGATAAAAGAAAGAAAGAAAAACTGTTGTATCCCATTTCCTTCAACATTCATGGAAATTTTAATAAAATAATAAAAAGATTGTTAATCTGCATAGAGAAAAAGTGTAAGAAAGTAGACGATAGAATATTAATGGTGTCAACCATGATTTGGAAGCTAGGGGTGGTGGGGGACAAAAGGAAGAAAGAAAAACTGGTGTATCCCATTTCCTTGAACATTCATGGAAATTTCAATAAAATAATAAAAAGATGGTTATTCTGCATAAAGAAAAAGAGTAAGAATGCAGAAGATAGAATATTAATGTTGTCAACCATTATTTGGTAGTTGGGGGGGGTGGGGGAAGAAAGAAAGTAAGAAAAACTGTTGTATCCCATTTCCTGGAACATTCATGGAAATTTCATTATAATCATGAAAAGATTGTTAATGTGCATTAAGAAAAAGTGTAAGAATGCAGAAGATAGAATATTAATGGTGTCAAGCATGATTTGAAAGCTGGAGGGGTAGGAGGATTAAAGATAGAAAGAAAAACTGTTGTATCCCATTTCCTTGAACATTCATGGAAATTTCAACAAAATAATAAAAAGATTGTTAATGTGCATAAAGAAAAAGTGTAAGAATTCAGAAGATAGAATATTAATTTTGTCAAGCATGATTTGAAAGCTGGGGTGGTAGGGGGATTAAAGAAAGAAAGAAAAACTGTTGTATCCCATTTCCTTGAACATTCATGGAAATTTCAACAAAATAATAAAAAGATTGTTAATCTGCATAAAGAAAAAGAGTAAGAATGCAGAAGATAGAATATTAATTGTGTCAACCATGATTTGGTAGTTGGGGGGGGTGGGGGAAGAAAGAAAGTAAGAAAAACTGTTGTATCCCTTTTCCTGGAACATTCATGGAAATTTCATTATAATCATGAAAAATTGTTAATCGGCATAACGAAAAAGATTAAGAATGCAGAAGATAGAATATTAATGCTGTCAAGCATGATTTGGAAGCTGGGTGGTGTGGGGGAAGAAAGAATGTAAAAAAACTGTTGTGTCCCATTTCCTGGAACATTCATGGAAATTTAAATAAAATAATAAAAAGATTGTTAATGTGCATAAAGAAAAAGAGTAAGAATGCAGAAGATAGAATATTAATGGTGTCAAGCATGATTTGAAAGCTGGGGGGGTAGGGGGATTAAAGAAAGAAAGAAAAACTGTTGTATCCCATTTCCTTGAACATTCATGGAAATTTCAATGAAATAATAAAAAGATTGTTAATCTGCATAAAGAAAAAGAGTAAGAATGCAGAAGATAGAACATTAATGTAGTCAACCATGATTTGTAAGCTGGGGGGCGTGGGGGATAAAAGAAAGAAAGAAAAACTGTTGTATCCCATTTCCTTGAACATTCATGGAAATTTAAATAAAATAATAAAACGATTGTGAATCTGCATAAAGAAAAAGAGTAAGAATGCAGAAGATAGAATATTAATGTTGTCAACCATGATTTGGAAGCTGGGGGGGTTGGGGGAAGAAAGAAAGTAAGAAAAACAGTTGTATCCCATTTCCTTGAACTTTCATGGAAATTTCAACAAAATAATAAAAAGATTGTTAATCTGCATAAAGAAAAAGAGTAAGAATGCAGAAGATACAATATTAATGTTGTCAAGCATGATTTGGAAGATGGGGGTGTCGGGGGATGAAAGAAAGAAAGAAAAAGTGTTGTATCCCATTTCCTTGAACATTCATGGTAATATCAATAAAATAATAAAAAGATTGTGAATCTGCATAAAGAAAAAGAGTAAGAATGCAGAAGATAGGATATTAATGTTGTCAACCATGATTTGGAAGCTGGGGGGGGTGGGGGATAAAAGAAAGAAAGAAAAACTGTTGTATCCCATTTCCTGGAACATTCATGGAAATTTCAATAAAATCATAAAAAGATTGTTAATTTGCATAACGAAAAAGAGTAAGAATGCAGAAGATAGAATATTAATGTTATCAACCATGATGAGAAAGCGGGGGGGTTGGGAGATTAAAAAAAGAAATAAAAACTGTTGTATCCCATTCCCTGCAACATTCATGGAAATTTCAACAAAATAATAAAAAGATTGTTAATCTGCATAAAGGAAAAGAATAAGAATGCAGAAGATAGTATATTAATGTTGTCAAGCATGATTTGGAAGCTGGGGGTGGTGGGGGATAAAAGAAAGAAAGAAAAACTGTTGTATCCCATTTCCTTGAACATTCATGGAAATTTCAATAAAATAATAAAAAGATTGTTAATCTGCATAAAGAAAAAGTGTAAGAATGCAGAAGATTCAATATTAATGTTGTCAACCATGATTTGGAAGCTGGGGGTTGGTGGGGGATAAAAGAAAGAAAGAAAAACTGTTGTATCCCATTACCCTGAACATTCATGGAAATTTCAATAAAATAATAAAAGATTGTTAATCTGCATAAAGAAAAAGAGTTAGAATGCAGAAGATAGAATATTAATGTTGTCAACCATGATTTGGAAGATGGAGGGGTGGAGGATAAAAGAAAGAGAGAAAAACTGTTGTATCCCATTTCCTGCAACATTCATGGAAATTTCAACAAAATAATAAAAAGATTGTTAATCTGCATAAAGGAAAAGAATAAGAATGCAGAAGATAGTATATTAATGTTGTCAAGCATGATTTGGAAGCTGGGGGTGCTGGGGGATAAAAGAAAGAAAGAAAAACTGTTGTATCCCATTTCCTTGAACATTCATGGAAATTTCAATAAAATAATAAAAAGATTGTTAATCTGCATAAAGAAAAAGTGTAAGAATGCAGAAGATTCAATATTAATGTTGTCAACCATGATTTGGAAGATGGGGGGTTTGGGGGATGAAAGAAAGAAAAAAACTGTTGTATCCCATTTCCTTGAACATTCATGGAAATTTCAATAAAATAATAAAAAGATTGTTAATCTGCATAAAGAAAAAGAGTAAGAATGCAGAAGATAGAATATTAATGGTGTCAAGCATGATTTGAAAGCTGGGGTGGTGGGGGATTAAAGAAAGAAAGAAAAACTGCTGTATCCCATTTCCTTGAACATTCATGGGAATTTCAATAAAATAATAAAAAGATTGTTAATCTGAATAAAGAAAAAGAGTAAGAATGCAGAAGATAGAATATTAATGTTGTCAACCATGATTTGGAAGCTAGGGGGGTGGGGGATAAACGAAAGAAAGAAAAACTTTTGTATCCCATTTCCTTTAACATTCATGGAAATTTAAATAAAATCATGAAAAGATTGTTAATCTGCATAACGAAAAAGAGTAAGAATGCAGAAGATAGAATATTAATGTTGTCAACCATGATTTGGAAGCCGGGGGGGGGGGTGGGGGAATAAAGAAAGTAAGAAAAACTGTTGTATCCCATTTCCTTGAACATTCATGGAAATTTAAACAAAATAATAAAAAGATTGTTAATCTGCATAAAGAAAAAGAGTAAGAATGCAGAAGATAGAATATTAATGTTGTCAAATATGATTTGGAAGCTGGGGGGGTGGAGGATAAAAGAAAGAGAGAAAAACTGTTGTATCCCATTTCCTTGAACATTCATGGAAATTTAAATATAATAGTAAAAAGATAGTTAATCTGCATAAAGAAAAAGAGTAAGAATGCAGAAGATAGAATATTAATGTTGTCAACCATGATTTGGAAGCTAGGGGGGGTGGGGGATAAAAGAAAGAAAGAAAAACTGTTGTATCCCATTTCCTTCAACATTCATGGAAATTTTAATAAAATAATAAAAAGATTGTTAATCTGCATAGAGAA
The DNA here is from genome assembly GCF_027409185.1 of Cynocephalus volans. Taxonomy (NCBI): domain Eukaryota; kingdom Metazoa; phylum Chordata; class Mammalia; order Dermoptera; family Cynocephalidae; genus Cynocephalus; species Cynocephalus volans. The sequence continues at coordinate 2,535,247 of NC_084474.1, read as the reverse complement.
AAAGTGTAAGAAAGTAGACGATAGAATATTAATGGTGTCAACCATGATTTGGAAGCTAGGGGTGGTGGGGGACAAAAGGAAGAAAGAAAAACTGTTGTATCCCATTTCCTTGAACATTCATGGAAATTTCAATAAAATAATAAAAAGATTGTTATTCTGCATAAAGAAAAAGGGTAAGAATGCAGAAGATAGAATATTAATGTTGTCAACCATTATTTGGTAGTTGGGGGCGGGTGGGGGAAGAAAGAAAGTAAGAAAAACTGTTGTATCCCATTTCCTGGAACATTCATGGAAATTTCATTATAATCATGAAAAGATTGTTAATGTGCATTAAGAAAAAGTGTAAGAATGCAGAAGATAGACTATTAATGGTGTCAAGCATGATTTGAAAGCTGGGGGGGTAGGAGGATTAAAGATAGAAAGAAAAACTGTTGTATCCCATTTCCTTGAACATTCATGGAAATTTCAACAAAATAATAAAAAGATTGTTAATGTGCATAAAGAAAAAGTGTAAGAATTCAGAAGATAGAATATTAATTTTGTCAAGCATGATTTGAAAGCTGGGGTGGTAGGGGGATTAAAGAAAGAAAGAAAAACTGTTGTATCCCATTTCCTTGAACATTCATGGAAATTTCAACAAAATAATAAAAAGATTGTTAATCTGCATAAAGAAAAAGAGTAAGAATGCAGAAGATAGAATATTAATGTTGTCAACCATGATTTGGTAGTTGGGGGGGGGGGGGAAGAAAGAAAGTAAGAAAAACTGTTGTATCCCTTTTCCTGGAACATTCATGGAAATTTCATTATAATCATGAAAAATTGTTAATCGGCATAACGAAAAAGATTAAGAATGCAGAAGATAGAATATTAATGCTGTCAAGCATGATTTGGAAGCTGGGTGGTGTGGGGGAAGAAAGAATGTAAGAAAAACTGTTGTGTCCCATTTCCTGGAACATTCATGGAAATTTAAATAAAATAATAAAAAGATTGTTAATGTGCATAAAGAAAAAGAGTAAGAATGCAGAAGATAGAATATTAATGGTGTCAAGCATGATTTGAAAGCTGGGGGGGTAGGGGGATTAAAGAAAGAAAGAAAAACTGTTGTATCCCATTTCCTTGAACATTCATGGAAATTTCAATGAAATAATAAAGAGATTGTTAATCTGCATAAAGAAAAAGAGTAAGAATGCAGAAGATAGAACATTAATGTAGTCAACCATGATTTGTAAGCTGGGGGGCGTTTGGGATAAAAGAAAGAAAGAAAAACTGTTGTATCCCATTTCCTTGAACATTCATGGAAATTTAAATAAAATAATAAAACGATTGTGAATCTGCATAAAGAAAAAGAGTAAGAATGCAGAAGATAGAATATTAATGTTGTCAACCATGATTTGGAAGCTGGGGGGGTTGGGGGAAGAAAGAAAGTAAGAAAAACAGTTGTATCCCATTTCCTTGAACTTTCATGGAAATTTCAACAAAATAATAAAAAGATTGTTAATCTGCATAAAGAAAAAGAGTAAGAATGCAGAAGATACAATATTAATGTTGTCAAGCATGATTTGGAAGATGGGGGTGTCGGGGGATGAAAGAAAGAAAGAAAAAGTGTTGTATCCCATTTCCTTGAACATTCATGGTAATATCAATAAAATCATAAAAAGATTGTTAATCTGCCTAACGAAAAAGAGTAAGAATGCAGAAGATAGAATATTAATGTTATCAACCATGATGAGAAAGCGGGGGGGTTGGGAGATTAAAAAAAGAAAGAAAAACTGTTGTATCCCATTTCCTTGAATATTCATGGTAATATCAATAAAATAATAAAAAGATTGTGAATCTGCATAAAGAAAAAGAGTAAGAATGCAGAAGATAGAATATTAATGTTGTCAGCCATGATTTGGAAGCTGGGGGGGGGGGGATAAAAGAAAGAAAGAAAAACTGTTGTATCCCATTTCCTTGAACATTCATGGAAATTTCAATAAAATAATAAAAAGATTGTTAATCTGCATAAAGAAAAAGAGTAAGAATGCAGAATATAGAACATTAATGTAGTCAACCATGATTTGTAAGCTGGGGGGCGTGGGGGATAAAAGAAAGAAAGAAAAACTGTTGTATCCCATTTCCTTGAACATTCATGGAAATTTAAATAAAATAATAAAACGATTGTGAATCTGCATAAAGAAAAAGAGTAAGAATGCAGAAGATAGAATATTAATGTTGTCAACCATGATTTGGAAGCTGGGGGGATTGGGGGAAGAAAGAAATTAAGAAAAACAGTTGTATCCCATTTCCTTGAACTTTCATGGAAATTTCAACAAAATAATAAAAAGATTGTTAATCTGCATAAAGAAAAAGAGTAAGAATGCAGAAGATACAATATTAATGTTGTCAAGCATGATTTGGAAGATGGGGGTGTCGGGGGATGAAAGAAAGAAAGAAAAAGTGTTGGATCCCATTTCCTTGAACATTCATGGTAATATCAATAAAATAATAAAAAGATTGTGAATCTGCATAAAGAAAAAGAGTAAGAATGCAGAAGATAGAATATTAATGTTGTCAACCATGATTTGGAAGCTGGGGGGGGGGATAAAAGAAAGAAAGAAAAACTGTTGTATCCCATTTCCTTGAACATTCATGGAAATTTCAATAAAATAATAAAAAGATTGTTAATCTGCATAAAGAAAAAGAGTAAGAATGCAGAATATAGAACGTTAATGTAGTCAACCATGATTTGTAAGCTGGGGGGCGTGGGGGATAAAAGAAAGAAAGAAAAACTGTTGTATCCCATTTCCTTGAACATTCATGAAAATTTAAATATAATAGTAAAAAGATAGTTAATCTGCATAAAGAAAAAGAGTAAGAATGCAGAAGATAGAATATTAATGTTGTCAACCATGATTTGGAAGCTAGGGAGGGTGGGGGATAAAAGAAAGAAAGAAAAACTGTTGTATCCCATTTCCTTCAACATTCATGGAAATTTTAATAAAATAATAAAAAGATTGTTAATCTGCATAGAGAAAAAGTGTAAGAAAGTAGACGATAGAATATTAATGGTGTCAACCATGATTTGGAAGCTAGGGGTGGTGGGGGACAAAAGGAAGAAAGAAAAACTGTTGTATCCCATTTCCTTGAACATTCATGGAAATTTCAATAAAATAATAAAAAGATTGTTATTCTGCATAAAGAAAAAGAGTAAGAATGCAGAAGATAGAATATTAATGTTGTCAACCATTATTTGGTAGTTGGGGGCGGGTGGGGGAAGTAAGAAAGTAAGAAAAACTGTTGTATCCCATTTCCTGGAACATTCATGGAAATTTCATTATAATCATGAAAAGATTGTTAATGTGCATTAAGAAAAAGTGTAAGAATGCAGAAGATAGAATATTAATGGTGTCAAGCATGATTTGAAAGCTGGGGGGGTAGGAGGATTAAAGATAGAAAGAAAAACTGTTGTATCCCATTTCCTTGAACATTCATGGAAATTTCAACAAAATAATAAAAAGATTGTTAATGTGCATAAAGAAAAAGTGTAAGAATTCAGAAGATAGAATATTAATTTTGTCAAGCATGATTTGAAAGCTGGGGTGGTAGGGGGATTAAAGAAAGAAAGAAAAACTGTTGTATCCCATTTCCTTGAACATTCATGGAAATTTCAACAAAATAATAAAAAGATTGTTAATCTGCATAAAGAAAAAGAGTAAGAATGCAGAAGATAGAATATTAATGTTGTCAACCATGATTTGGTAGTTGGGGGGGGTGGGGGAAGAAAGAAAGTAAGAAAAACTGTTGTATCCCTTTTCCTGGAACATTCATGGAAATTTCATTATAATCATGAAAAATTGTTAATCGGCATAACGAAAAAGATTAAGAATGCAGAAGATAGAATATTAATGCTGTCAAGCATGATTTGGAAGCTGGGTGGTGTCGGGGAAGAAAGAATGTAAGAAAAACTGTTGTGTCCCATTTCCTGGAACATTCATGGAAATTTAAATAAAATAATAAAAAGATTGTTAATGTGCATAAAGAAAAAGAGTAAGAATGCAGAAGATAGAATATTAATGGTGTCAAGCATGATTTGAAAGCTGGGGGGGTAGGGGGATTAAAGAAAGAAAGAAAAACTGTTGTATCCCATTTCCTTGAACATTCATGGAAATTTCAATGAAATAATAAAGAGATTGTTAATCTGCATAAAGAAAAAGAGTAAGAATGCAGAAGATAGAACATTAATGTAGTCAACCATGATTTGTAAGCTGGGGGGCGTGGGGGATAAAAGAAAGAAAGAAAAACTGTTGTATCCCATTTCCTTGAACATTCATGGAAATTTAAATAAAATAATAAAACGATTGTGAATCTGCATAAAGAAAAAGAGTAAGAATGCAGAAGATAGAATATTAATGTTGTCAACCATGATTTGGAAGCTGGGGGGGTTGGGGGAAGAAAGAAAGTAAGAAAAACAGTTGTATCCCATTTCCTTGAACTTTCATGGAAATTTCAACAAAATAATAAAAAGATTGTTAATCTGCATAAAGAAAAAGAGTAAGAATGCAGAAGATACAATATTAATGTTGTCAAGCATGATTTGGAAGATGGGGGTGTCGGGGGATGAAAGAAAGAAAGAAAAAGTGTTGTATCCCATTTCCTTGAACATTCATGGTAATATCAATAAAATCATAAAAAGATTGTTAATCTGCCTAACGAAAAAGAGTAAGAATGCAGAAGATAGAATATTAATGTTATCAACCATGATGAGAAAGCGGGGGGGTTGGGAGATTAAAAAAAGAAAGAAAAACTGTTGTATCCCATTTCCTTGAACATTCATGGTAATATCAATAAAATAATAAAAAGATTGTGAATCTGCATAAAGAAAAAGAGTAAGAATGCAGAAGATAGAATATTAATGTTGTCAACCATGATTTGGAAGCTGGGGGGGGGGATAAAAGAAAGAAAGAAAAACTGTTGTATCCCATTTCCTTGAACATTCATGGAAATTTCAATAAAATAATAAAAAGATTGTTAATCTGCATAAAGAAAAAGAGTAAGAATGCAGAATATAGAACATTAATGTAGTCAACCATGATTTGTAAGCTGGGGGGCGTGGGGGATAAAAGAAAGAAAGAAAAACTGTTGTATCCCATTTCCTTGAACATTCATGGAAATTTAAATAAAATAATAAAACGATTGTGAATCTGCATAAAGAAAAAGAGTAAGAATGCAGAAGATAGAATATTAATGTTGTCAACCATGATTTGGAAGCTGGGGGGATTGGGGGAAGAAAGAAATTAAGAAAAACAGTTGTATCCCATTTCCTTGAACTTTCATGGAAATTTCAACAAAATAATAAAAAGATTGTTAATCTGCATAAAGAAAAAGAGTAAGAATGCAGAAGATACAATATTAATGTTGTCAAGCATGATTTGGAAGATGGGGGTGTCGGGGGATGAAAGAAAGAAAGAAAAAGTGTTGGATCCCATTTCCTTGAACATTCATGGTAATATCAATAAAATAATAAAAAGATTGTGAATCTGCATAAAGAAAAAGAGTAAGAATGCAGAAGATAGAATATTAATGTTGTCAACCATGATTTGGAAGCTGGGGGGGGTGGGGGATAAAAGAAAGAAAGAAAAACTGTTGTATCCCATTTCCTGGAACATTCATGGAAATTTCAATAAAATCATAAAAAGATTGTTAATCTGCATAACGAAAAAGAGTGAGAATGCAGAAGATAGAATATTAATGTTATCAACCATGATGAGAAAGCGGGGGGGGGTGGGGGATTAAAAAAAGAAAGAAAAACTGTTGTATCCCATTTCCTGCAACATTCATGGAAATTTAAACAAAATAATAAAAAGATTGTTAATCTGCATAAAGGAAAAGTATAAGAATGCAGAAGATAGTATATTAATGTTGTCAAGCATGATTTGGAAGCTGGGGGTGCTGGGGGATAAAAGAAAGAAAGAAAAACTGTTGTATCCTATTTCCTTGAACATTCATGGAAATTTCAATAAAATAATAAAAAGATTGTTAATCTGCATAAAGAAAAAGTGTAAGAATGCAGAAGATTCAATATTAATGTTGTCAACCATGATATGGAAGATGGGGGGGGTGGGGGATGAAAGAAAGAAAAAAACTGTTGTATCCCATTTCCTTGAACATTCATGGAAATTTCAATAAAATAATAAAAAGATTGTTAATCTGCATAAAGAAAAAGAGTAAGAATGCAGAAGATAGAATATTAATGGTGTCAAGCATGATTTGAAAGCTGGGGTGGTGGGTGATTAAAGAAAGAAAGAAAAACTGCTGTATCCCATTTCCTTGAACATTCATGGGAATTTCAATAAAATAATAAAAAGATTGTTAATCTGAATAAAGAAAAAGAGTAAGAATGCAGAAGATAGAATATTAATGTTGTCAACCATGATTTGGAAGCTAGGGGGGTGGGGGATAAACGAAAGAAAGAAAAACTTTTGTATCCCATTTCCTTTAACATTCATGGAAATTTAAATAAAATCATGAAAAGATTGTTAATCTGCATAACGAAAAAGAGTAAGAATGCAGAAGATAGATTATTAATGTTGTCAACCATGATTTGGAAGCCGGGGGGGGTGGGGGAATAAAGAAAGTAAGAAAAACTGTTGTATTCCATTTCCTTGAACATTCATGGAAATTTCAACAAAATAATAAAAAGATTGTTAATCTGCATAAAGAAAAAGAGTAAGAATGCAGAAGATAGAATATTAATGTTGTCAACCATGATTAGGAAGCTGGGGGGGTTGGGGGAAGAAAGAAAGTAAAAAAAAGTGTTGTATCCCATTTCCTTGAACTTTCATGGAAATTTCAACAAAATAATAAAAAGATTGTTAATCTGCATAAAGAAAAAGAGTAAGAATGCAGAAGATAGAATATTAATGTTGTCAAGCATGATGTGGAAATGGGGGTGTCGGGGGATGAAAGAAAGAAAGAAAAACTGTTGTATCCCATTTCCTTGAACATTCATGGAAATTTCAATAAAATAATAAAAAGATTGTTAATCTGCATAAAGAAAAAGAATAAGAATGCAGAAGATAGAATATTAATGTTGTCAACAATGATTTGGAAGCTGGGGGGGGTGGGGGATAAAAGAAAGAAAGAAAAACTGTTTTATCCCATTTCCCTTAACATTCATGGAAATTTAAATAAAATCATGAAAAGATTGTTAATCTGCATAACGGAAAAGAGTAAGAAAGCAGAAGATAGAATATTAATGTTGTCAACCATGATTAGGATGCTGGGGGGGGTGGGGGAATAAAGAATGTAAGAAAAACTGTTGTAACCCATTTCCTTGAACATTCATGGAAATTTCAACAAAATAATAAAAAGATTGTTAATCTGCATAAAGAAAAAGAGTAAGAATGCAGAAGATAGAATATTAATGTTGTCAACCATGATTTGGTAGTTGGGGGGGGTGGGGGAAGAAAGAAAGTAAGAAAAACTGTTGTATCCCTTTTCCTGGAACATTCATGGAAATTTCATTATAATCATGAAAAATTGTTAATCGGCATAACGAAAAAGATTAAGAATGCAGAAGATAGAATATTAATGCTGTCAAGCATGATTTGGAAGCTGGGTGGTGTCGGGGAAGAAAGAATGTAAGAAAAACTGTTGTGTCCCATTTCCTGGAACATTCATGGAAATTTAAATAAAATAATAAAAAGATTGTTAATGTGCATAAAGAAAAAGAGTAAGAATGCAGAAGATAGAATATTAATGGTGTCAAGCATGATTTGAAAGCTGGGGGGGTAGGGGGATTAAAGAAAGAAAGAAAAACTGTTGTATCCCATTTCCTTGAACATTCATGGAAATTTCAATGAAATAATAAAGAGATTGTTAATCTGCATAAAGAAAAAGAGTAAGAATGCAGAAGATAGAACATTAATGTAGTCAACCATGATTTGTAAGCTGGGGGGCGTGGGGGATAAAAGAAAGAAAGAAAAACTGTTGTATCCCATTTCCTTGAACATTCATGGAAATTTAAATAAAATAATAAAACGATTGTGAATCTGCATAAAGAAAAAGAGTAAGAATGCAGAAGATAGAATATTAATGTTGTCAACCATGATTTGGAAGCTGGGGGGGTTGGGGGAAGAAAGAAAGTAAGAAAAACAGTTGTATCCCATTTCCTTGAACTTTCATGGAAATTTCAACAAAATAATAAAAAGATTGTTAATCTGCATAAAGAAAAAGAGTAAGAATGCAGAAGATACAATATTAATGTTGTCAAGCATGATTTGGAAGATGGGGGTGTCGGGGGATGAAAGAAAGAAAGAAAAAGTGTTGTATCCCATTTCCTTGAACATTCATGGTAATATCAATAAAATCATAAAAAGATTGTTAATCTGCCTAACGAAAAAGAGTAAGAATGCAGAAGATAGAATATTAATGTTATCAACCATGATGAGAAAGCGGGGGGGTTGGGAGATTAAAAAAAGAAAGAAAAACTGTTGTATCCCATTTCCTTGAACATTCATGGTAATATCAATAAAATAATAAAAAGATTGTGAATCTGCATAAAGAAAAAGAGTAAGAATGCAGAAGATAGAATATTAATGTTGTCAACCATGATTTGGAAGCTGGGGGGGGGGATAAAAGAAAGAAAGAAAAACTGTTGTATCCCATTTCCTTGAACATTCATGGAAATTTCAATAAAATAATAAAAAGATTGTTAATCTGCATAAAGAAAAAGAGTAAGAATGCAGAATATAGAACATTAATGTAGTCAACCATGATTTGTAAGCTGGGGGGCGTGGGGGATAAAAGAAAGAAAGAAAAACTGTTGTATCCCATTTCCTTGAACATTCATGGAAATTTAAATAAAATAATAAAACGATTGTGAATCTGCATAAAGAAAAAGAGTAAGAATGCAGAAGATAGAATATTAATGTTGTCAACCATGATTTGGAAGCTGGGGGGATTGGGGGAAGAAAGAAATTAAGAAAAACAGTTGTATCCCATTTCCTTGAACTTTCATGGAAATTTCAACAAAATAATAAAAAGATTGTTAATCTGCATAAAGAAAAAGAGTAAGAATGCAGAAGATACAATATTAATGTTGTCAAGCATGATTTGGAAGATGGGGGTGTCGGGGGATGAAAGAAAGAAAGAAAAAGTGTTGGATCCCATTTCCTTGAACATTCATGGTAATATCAATAAAATAATAAAAAGATTGTGAATCTGCATAAAGAAAAAGAGTAAGAATGCAGAAGATAGAATATTAATGTTGTCAACCATGATTTGGAAGCTGGGGGGGGTGGGGGATAAAAGAAAGAAAGAAAAACTGTTGTATCCCATTTCCTGGAACATTCATGGAAATTTCAATAAAATCATAAAAAGATTGTTAATCTGCATAACGAAAAAGAGTGAGAATGCAGAAGATAGAATATTAATGTTATCAACCATGATGAGAAAGCGGGGGGGGGTGGGGGATTAAAAAAAGAAAGAAAAACTGTTGTATCCCATTTCCTGCAACATTCATGGAAATTTAAACAAAATAATAAAAAGATTGTTAATCTGCATAAAGGAAAAGTATAAGAATGCAGAAGATAGTATATTAATGTTGTCAAGCATGATTTGGAAGCTGGGGGTGCTGGGGGATAAAAGAAAGAAAGAAAAACTGTTGTATCCTATTTCCTTGAACATTCATGGAAATTTCAATAAAATAATAAAAAGATTGTTAATCTGCATAAAGAAAAAGTGTAAGAATGCAGAAGATTCAATATTAATGTTGTCAACCATGATATGGAAGATGGGGGGGGTGGGGGATGAAAGAAAGAAAAAAACTGTTGTATCCCATTTCCTTGAACATTCATGGAAATTTCAATAAAATAATAAAAAGATTGTTAATCTGCATAAAGAAAAAGAGTAAGAATGCAGAAGATAGAATATTAATGGTGTCAAGCATGATTTGAAAGCTGGGGTGGTGGGTGATTAAAGAAAGAAAGAAAAACTGCTGTATCCCATTTCCTTGAACATTCATGGGAATTTCAATAAAATAATAAAAAGATTGTTAATCTGAATAAAGAAAAAGAGTAAGAATGCAGAAGATAGAATATTAATGTTGTCAACCATGATTTGGAAGCTAGGGGGGTGGGGGATAAACGAAAGAAAGAAAAACTTTTGTATCCCATTTCCTTTAACATTCATGGAAATTTAAATAAAATCATGAAAAGATTGTTAATCTGCATAACGAAAAAGAGTAAGAATGCAGAAGATAGATTATTAATGTTGTCAACCATGATTTGGAAGCCGGGGGGGGTGGGGGAATAAAGAAAGTAAGAAAAACTGTTGTATTCCATTTCCTTGAACATTCATGGAAATTTCAACAAAATAATAAAAAGATTGTTAATCTGCATAAAGAAAAAGAGTAAGAATGCAGAAGATAGAATATTAATGTTGTCAACCATGATTAGGAAGCTGGGGGGGTTGGGGGAAGAAAGAAAGTAAAAAAAAGTGTTGTATCCCATTTCCTTGAACTTTCATGGAAATTTCAACAAAATAATAAAAAGATTGTTAATCTGCATAAAGAAAAAGAGTAAGAATGCAGAAGATAGAATATTAATGTTGTCAAGCATGATGTGGAAATGGGGGTGTCGGGGGATGAAAGAAAGAAAGAAAAACTGTTGTATCCCATTTCCTTGAACATTCATGGAAATTTCAATAAAATAATAAAAAGATTGTTAATCTGCATAAAGAAAAAGAATAAGAATGCAGAAGATAGAATATTAATGTTGTCAACAATGATTTGGAAGCTGGGGGGGGTGGGGGATAAAAGAAAGAAAGAAAAACTGTTTTATCCCATTTCCCTTAACATTCATGGAAATTTAAATAAAATCATGAAAAGATTGTTAATCTGCATAACGGAAAAGAGTAAGAAAGCAGAAGATAGAATATTAATGTTGTCAACCATGATTAGGATGCTGGGGGTGGTGGGGGAATAAAGAATGTAAGAAAAACTGTTGTAACCCATTTCCTTGAACATTCATGGAAATTTCAACAAAATAATAAAAAGATTGTTAATCTGCATAAAGAAAAAGAGTAAGAATGCAGAAGATAGAACATTAATGTAGTCAACCATGATTTGTAAGCTGGGGGGGTTGGGGGAAGAAAGAAAGTAAAAAAACTGTTGTATCCCATTTCCTTGAACTTTCATGGAAATTTCAACAAAATAATAAAAAGATTGTTAATCTGAATAAAGAAATAGAGTAAGAATGCAGAAGATAGAATATTAATGGTGTCAAGCATGATTTGAAAGCTGGGGTAGTGGGGGATTAAAGAAAGAAAGAAGAACTGCTGTATCCCATTTCCATGAACATTCATGGAAATTTCAATAAAATAATTAAAAGATTGTTAATCTGAATAAAGAAAAAGAGTAAGAATACAGAAGATAGAATATTAATGTTGTCAACCATGATTTGGAAGCTAGGGGTTGGGGGATAAAAGAAAGAAAGAAGAACTGCTGTATCCCATTTCCTTTCACATTCATGGAAATTTAAATAAAATCATGAAAAGATTGTTAATCTGCATAACGAAAAAGAGTAAGAATGCAGAAGATAGAATATTAATGTTGTCAACCATGATTTGGAAGCTGGGGGGGGTGGGGGAATAAAGAAAGTAAGAAAAACTGTTGTATCCCATTTCCTGGAACTTTCATGGAAATTTCAACATAATAATAAAAAGATTGTTAATCTGCATAAAGAAAAAGAGTAAGAATGCAAAAGATACAATATTAATGTTGTCAAGCATGATTTGGAAGATTGGGGTGTCGGGGGATGAAAGAAAGAAAGAAAAAGTGTTGTATCCCATTTCCTTGAACATTCATGGTAATATCAATAAAATAATAAAAAGATTGTGAATCTGCATAAAGAAAAAGAGTAAGAATGCAGAAGATAGAATATTAATGTTGTCAACCATGATTTGGAAGCTGGGCGGGGGTGGGGGAAAAAAGAAAGAAAGAAAAACTGTTGTATCCCATTTCCTGGAACATTCATGGAAATTTCAATAAAATCATAAAAAGATTGTTAATCTGCATAACGAAAAAGAGTGAGAATGCAGAAGATAGAATATTAATGTTATCAACCATGATGAGAAAGCGGGGGGGGTGGGGGATTAAAAAAAGAAAGAAAAACTGTTGTATCCCATTTCCTGCAACATTCATGGAAATTTCAACAAAATAATAAAAAGATTGTTAATCTGCATAAAGAAAAAGTGTAAGAATGCAGAAGATTCAATATTAATGTTGTCAACCATGATTTGGAAGATGGGGGGGTGGGGGATGAAAGTAAGAAAAAAACTGTTGTATCCCATTTCCTTGAACATTCATGGAAATTTCAATAAAATAATAAAAAGATTGTTAATCTACATAAAGAAAAAGAGTAAGAATGCAGAAGATAGAATATTAATGGTGTCAAGCATGATTTGAAAGCTGGGGTGGTGGGGGATTAAAGAAAGAAAGAAAAACTGCTGTATCCCATTTCCTTGAACATTCATGGGAATTTCAATAAAATAATAAAAAGATTGTTAATCTGAATAAAGAAAAAGAGTAAGAATGCAGAAGATAGAATATTAATGTTGTCAACCATGATTTGGAAGCTAGGGGGGTGGGGGATAAACGAAAGAAAGAAAAACTTTTGTATCCCATTTCCTTTAACATTCATGGAAATTTAAATAAAATCATGAAAAGATTGTTAATCTGCATAACGAAAAAGAGTTAGAATGCAGAAGATAGAATATTAATGTTGTCAACCATGATTTTGAAGCCGGGGGGGGGTGGGGGAATAAAGAAAGTAAGAAAAACTGTTGTATCCAATTTCCTTGAACATTCATGGAAATTTCAACAAAATAATAAAAAGATTGTTAATCTGCATAAAGAAAAAGAGTAAGAATGCAGAAGATAGAATATTAATGTTGTCAAATATGATTTGGAAGCTGGGGGGGTGGAGGATAAAAGAAAGAGAGAAAAACTGTTGTATCCCATTTCCTTGAACATTCATGGAAATTTCAATATAATTGTAAAAAGATAGTTAATCTGCATAAAGAAAAAGAGTAAGAATGCAGAAGATAGAATATTAATGTTGTCAACCATGATTTGGTAGTTGGGGGGGTGGGGGAAGAAAGAAAGTAAGAAAAACTGTTGTATCCCATTTCCTGGAACATTCATGGAAATTTCATTATAATCATGAAAAGATTGTTAATCGGCATAACGAAAAAGATTAAGAATGCAGAAGATGGAATATTAATGGTGTCAAGCATGATTTGAAAGCTGGGGGGGTAGGGGGTTTAAAGAAAGAAAGAAAAACTGTTGTATCCCATTTCCTTGAACATTCATGGAAATTTCAACAAAATAATAAAAAGATTGTTAATGTGCATAAAGAAAAAGAGTAAGAATTCAGAAGATAGAATATTAATTTTGTCAAGCATGATTTGAAAGCTGGGGTGGTAGGGGGATTAAAGAAAGAAAGAAAAACTGTTGTATCCCATTTCCTTGAACATTCATGGAAATTTCAACAAAATAATAAAAAGATTGTTAATCTGCATAAAGAAAAAGAGTAAGAATGCAGAAGATAGAATATTAATGTTGTCAACCATGATTTGGTAGTTGGGGGGGGTGGGGGAAGAAAGATGGTAAGAAAAACTGTTGTATCCCATATCCTGGAACATTCATGGAAATTTCATTATAATCATGAAAAATTGTTAATCGGCATAACGAAAAAGATTAAGAATACAGAAGATAGAATATTAATGCTGTCAAGCATGATTTGGAAGCTGGGGGGTGTGGGGGAAGAAAGAAAGTAAGAAAAACTGTTGTATCCCATTTCCTGGAACATTCATGGAAATTTAAATAAAATAATAAAAAGATTGTTAATGTGCATAAAGAAAAAGAGTAAGAATGCAGAAGATAGAATATTAATGTTGTCAACCATGATTTGGAAGCTGGGGGGGTTGGGGGAAGAAAGAAAGTAAGAAAAACAGTTGTATCCCATTTCCTTGAACTTTCATGGAAATTTCAATAAAATAATAAAAAGATTGTTAATCTGCATAAAGAAAAAGAGTTAGAATGCAGAAGATAGAATATTAATGTTGTCAACCATGATTTGGAAGATGGGGGGGTGGGGGATGAAAGAAAGAAAAAAACTGTTGTATCCCATTTCCTTGAACATTCATGGAAATTTCAATAAAATAATAAAAAGATTGTTAATCTGAATAAAGAAATAGAGTAAGAATGCAGAAGATAGAATATTAATGGTGTCAAGCATGATGTGAAAGCTGGGGTATTGGGGATTAAAGAAAGAAAGAAGAACTGCTGTATCCCATTTCCATGAACATTCATGGAAATTTCAATAAAATAATTAAAAGATTGTTAATCTGAATAAAGAAAAAGAGTAAGAATACAGAAGATAGAATATTAATGTTGTCAACCATGATTTGGAAGCTAGGGGTTGGGGGATAAAAGAAAGAAAGAAGAACTGCTGTATCCCATTTCCTTTAACATTCATGGAAATTTAAATAAAATCATGAAAAGATTGTTAATCTGCATAACGAAAAAGAGTAAGAATGCAGAAGATAGAATATTAATGTTGTCAACCATGATTTGGAAGCTGGGGGGGGGATAAAAGAAAGAAAGAAAAACTGTTGTATCCCTTTTCCTTGAACATTCATGGAAATTTCAATAAAATAATAAAAAGATTGTTAATCTGCATAAAGAAAAAGAGTAAGAATGCAGAATATAGAACATTAATGTAGTCAACCATGATTTGTAAGCTGGGGGGCGTGGGGGATAAAAGAAAGAAAGAAAAACTGTTGTATCCCATTTCCTTGAACATTCATGGAAATTTAAATAAAATAATAAAACGATTGTGAATCTGCATAAAGAAAAAGAGTAAGAATGCAGAAGATAGAATATTAATGTTGTCAACCATGATTTGGAAGCTGGGGGGATTGGGGGAAGAAAGAAATTAAGAAAAACAGTTGTATCCCATTTCCTTGAACTTTCATGGAAATTTCAACAAAATAATAAAAAGATTGTTAATCTGCATAAAGAAAAAGAATAAGAATGCAGAAGATACAATATTAATGTTGTCAAGCATGATTTGGAAGATGGGGGTGTCGGGGGATGAAAGAAAGAAAGAAAAAGTGTTGGATCCCATTTCCTTGAACATTCATGGTAATATCAATAAAATAATAAAAAGATTGTGAATCTGCAAAAAGAAAAAGAGTAAGAATGCAGAAGATAGAATATTAATGTTGTCAACCATGATTTGGAAGCTGGGGGGGGTGGGGGATAAAAGAAAGAAAGAAAAACTGTTGTATCCCATTTCCTGGAACATTCATGGAAATTTCAATAAAATCATAAAAAGATTGTTAATCTGCATAACGAAAAAGAGTGAGAATGCAGAAGATAGAATATTAATGTTATCAACCATGATGAGAAAGCGGGGGGGGTGGGGGATTAAAAAAAGAAAGAAAAACTGTTGTATCCCATTTCCTGCAACTTTCATGGAAATTTAAACAAAATAATAAAAAGATTGTTAATCTGCATAAAGGAAAAGAATAAGAATGCAGAAGATAGTATATTAATGTTGTCAAGCATGATTTGGAAGCTGGGGGTGCTGGGGGATAAAAGAAAGAAAGAAAAACTGTTGTATCCTATTTCCTTGAACATTCATGGAAATTTCAATAAAATAATAAAAAGATTGTTAATCTGCATAAAGAAAAAGTGTAAGAATGCAGAAGATTCAATATTAATGTTGTCAACCATGATATGGAAGATGGGGGGGGTGGGGGATGAAAGAAAGAAAAAAACTGTTGTATCCCATTTCCTTGAACATTCATGGAAATTTCAATAAAATAATAAAAAGATTGTTAATCTGCATAAAGAAAAAGAGTAAGAATGCAGAAGATAGAATATTAATGGTGTCAAGCATGATTTGAAAGCTGGGGTGGTGGGGGATTAAAGAAAGAAAGAAAAACTGCTGTATCCCATTTCCTTGAACATTCATGGGAATTTCAATAAAATAATAAAAAGATTGTTAATCTGAATAAAGAAAAAGAGTAAGAATGCAGAAGATAGAATATTAATGTTGTCAACCATGATTTGGAAGCTAGGGGGGTGGGGGATAAACGAAAGAAAGAAAAACTTTTGTATCCCATTTCCTTTAACATTCATGGAAATTTAAATAAAATCATGAAAAGATTGTTAATCTGCATAACGAAAAAGAGTAAGAATGCAGAAGATAGATTATTAATGTTGTCAACCATGATTTGGAAGCCGGGGGGGGTGGGGGAATAAAGAAAGTAAGAAAAACTGTTGTATTCCATTTCCTTGAACATTCATGGAAATTTCAACAAAATAATAAAAAGATTGTTAATCTGCATAAAGAAAAAGAGTAAGAATGCAGAAGATAGAATATTAATGTTGTCAACCATGATTTGGAAGCTAGGGGGGGTGGGGGATAAAAGAAAGAAAGAAAAACTGTTGTATCCCATTTCCTTCAACATTCATGGAAATTTTAATAAAATAATAAAAAGATTGTTAATCTGCATAAAGAAAAAGAGTAAGAATGCAGAAGATACAATATTAATGTTGTCAAGCATGATTTGGAAGATGGGGGTGTCGGGGGATGAAAGAAAGAAAGAAAAAGTGTTGTATCCCATTTCCTTGAACATTCATGGTAATATCAATAAAATAATAAAAAGATTGTGAATCTGCATAAAGAAAAAGAGTAAGAATGCAGAAGATAGGATATTAATGTTGTCAACCATGATTTGGAAGTTGGGGGGGGGGTGGGGGATAAAAGAAAGAAAGAAAAACTGTTGTATCCCATTTCCTGGAACATTCATGGAAATTTCAATAAAATCATAAAAAGATTGTTAATCTGCATAACGAAAAAGAGTAAGAATGCAGAAGATAGAATATTAATGTTATCAACCATGATGAGAAAGCGGGGGGGTTGGGAGATTAAAAAAAGAAATAAAAACTGTTGCATCCCATTTCCTGCAACATTCATGGAAATTTCAACAAAATAATAAAAAGATTGTTAATCTGCATAAAGGAAAAGAATAAGAATGCAGAAGATAGTATATTAATGTTGTCAAGCATGATTTGGAAGCTGGGGGTGGTGGGGGATAAAAGAAAGAAAGAAAAACTGTTGTATCCCATTTCCTTGAACATTCATGGAAATTTCAATAAAATAATAAAAAGATTGTTAATCTGCATAAAGAAAAATTGTAAGAATGCAGAAGATTCAATATTAATGTTGTCAACCATGATTTGGAAGCTGGGCGTTGGTGGGGGATAAAAGAAAGAAAGAAAAACTGTTGTATCCCATTACCCTGAACATTCATGGAAATTTCAATAAAATAATAAAAGATTGTTAATCTGCATAAAGAAAAAGAGTTAGAATGCAGAAGATAGAATATTAATGTTGTCAACCATGATTTGGAAGATGGGGGGGTGGGGGATGAAAGAAAGAAAAAAACTGTTGTATCCCATTTCCTTGAACATTCATGGAAATTTCAACAAAATAATAAAAAGATTGTTAATCTGAATAAGGAATAGAGTAAGAATGCAGAAGATAGAATATTAATGGTGTCAAGCATGATGTGAAAGCTGGGGTAGTGGGGGATTAAAGAAAGAAAGAAGAACTGCTGTATCCCATTTCCATGAACATTCATGGAAATTTCAATAAAATAATTAAAAGATTGTTAATCTGAATAAAGAAAAAGAGTAAGAATACAGAAGATAGAGTATTAATGTTGTCAACCATGATTTGGAAGCTAGGGGTTGGGGGATAAAAGAAAGAAAGAAGAACTGCTGTATCCCATTTCCTTTAACATTCATGGAAATTTAAATAAAATCATGAAAAGATTGTTAATCTGCATAACGAAAAAGAGTAAGAATGCAGAAGATAGAATATTAATGTTGTCAACCATGATTTGGAAGCTGGGGGGGGGGTGGGGGAATAAAGAAAGTAAGAAAAACTGTTGTATCCCATTTCCTGGAACTTTCATGGAAATTTCAACAAAATAATAAAAAGATTGTTAATCTGCATAAAGAAAAAGAGTAAGAATGCAGAAGATACAATATTAATGTTGTCAAGCATGATTTGGAAGATCGGGGTGTCGGGGGATGAAAGAAAGAAAGAAAAAGTGTTGTATCCCATTTCCTTGAACATTCATGGTAATATCAATAAAATAATAAAAAGATTGTGAATCTGCATAAAGAAAAAGAGTAAGAATGCAGAAGATAGAATATTAATGTTGTCAAACATGATTTGGAAGCTGGGGGGGGGTTGGGGATAAAAGAAAGAAAGAAAAACTGTTGTATCCCATTTCCTTGAACATTCATGGAAATTTCAATAAAATAATAAAAAGATTGTTAATCTGCATAAAGAAAAAGAGTAAGAATGCAGAAGATAGAACATTAATGTAGTCAACCATGATTTGTAAGCTGGGGGGCGTGGGGGATAAAAGAAAGAAAGAAAAACTGTTGTATCCCATTTCCTTGAACATTCATGGAAATTTAAATAAAATAATAAAACGATTGTGAATCTGCATAAAGAAAAAGAGTAAGAATGCAGAAGATAGAATATTAATGTTGTCAACCATGATTTGGAAGCTGGGGGGATTGGGGGAAGAAAGAAAGTAAGAAAAACAGTTGTATCCCATTTATTTGAACTTTCATGGAAATTTCAACAAAATAATAAAAAGATTGTTAATGTGCATAAAGAAAAAGTGTAAGAATGCAGAAGATACAATATTAATGTTGTCAAGCATGATTTGGAAGATGGGGGTGTCGGGGGATGAAAGAAAGAAAGAAAAACTGTTGTATCCCATTTCCTTGAACATTCATGGTAATATCAATAAAATAATAAAAAGATTGTGAATCTGCATAAAGAAAAAGAGTAAGAATGCAGAAGATAGAATATTAATGTTGTCAACCATGATTTGGAAGCTGGGGGGGGTGGGGGATAAAAGAAAGAAAGAAAAACTGTTGTATCCCATTTCCTGGAACATTCATGGAAATTTCAATAAAATCATAAAAAGATTGTTAATCTGCATAACGAAAAAGAGTGAGAATGCAGAAGATAGAATATTAATGTTATCAACCATGATGAGAAAGCGGGGGGGGTGGGGGATTAAAAAAAGAAAGAAAAACTGTTGTATCCCATTTCCTGCAACATTCATGGAAATTTAAACAAAATAATAAAAAGATTGTTAATCTGCATAAAGGAAAAGAATAAGAATGCAGAAGATAGTATATTAATGTTGTCAAGCATGATTTGGAAGCTGGGGGTGCTGGGGGATAAAAGAAAGAAAAACTGTTGTATCCCATTTCCTTGAACATTCATGGAAATTTCAATAAAATAATAAAAAGATTGTTAATCTGCATAAAGAAAAAGTGTAAGAATGCAGAAGATTCAATATTAATGTTGTCAACCATGATTTGGAAGATGGGGGGGGTGGGGGATGAAAGAAAGAAAAAAACTGTTGTATCCCATTTCCTTGAACATTCATGGAAATTTCAATAAAATAATAAAAAGATTGTTAATCTGCATAAAGAAAAAGAGTAAGAATGCAGAAGATAGAATATTAATGGTGTCAAGCATGATTTGAAAGCTGGGGTGGTGGGGGATTAAAGAAAGAAAGAAAAACTGCTGTATCCCATTTCCTTGAACATTCATGGGAATTTCAATAAAATAATAAAAAGATTGTTAATCTGAATAAAGAAAAAGAGTAAGAATGCAGAAGATAGAATATTAATGTTGTCAACCATGATTTGGAAGCTAGGGGGGTGGGGGATAAACGAAAGAAAGAAAAACTTTTGTATCCCATTTCCTTTAACATTCATGGAAATTTAAATAAAATCATGAAAAGATTGTTAATCTGCATAACGAAAAAGAGTAAGAATGCAGAAGATAGAATATTAATGTTGTCAACCATGATTTGGAAGCTGGGGGGGGTGGGGGAATAAAGAAAGTAAGAAAAACTGTTGTATCCCATTTCCTGGAACTTTCATGGAAATTTCAACAAAATAATAAAAAGATTGTTAATCTGCATAAAGAAAAAGAGTAAGAATGCAGAAGATACAATATTAATGTTGTCAAGCATGATTTGGAAGATCGGGGTGTCGGGGGATGAAAGAAAGAAAGAAAAACTGTTGTATCCCATTTCCTTGAACATTCATGGAAATTTCAACAAAATAATAAAAAGATTGTTAATGTGCATAAAGAAAAAGAGTAAGAATTCAGAAGATAGAATATTAATGGTGTCAAGCATGATTTGAAAGCTGGGGTGGTAGGGTGATTAAAGAAAGTAAGAAAAACTGTTGTCTCCCATTTCCTTGAACATTCATGGAAATTTCAACAAAATAATAAAAAGATTGTTATTCTGCATAAAGAAAAAGAGTAAGAATGCAGAAGATAGAATATTAATGTTGTCAAATATGATTTGGAAGCTGGGGGGGTGGAGGATAAAAGAAAGCGAGAAAAACTGTTGTATCCCATTTCCTTGAACATTCATGGAAATTTCAATATAATAGTAAAAAGATAGTTAATCTGCATAAAGAAAAAGAGTAAGAATGCAGAAGATAGAATATTAATGTTGTCAACCATGATTTGGAAGCTAGGGGGGGTGGGGGATAAAAGAAAGAAAGAAAAACTGTTGTATCCCATTTCCTTGAACAATCATGGAAATTTTAATAAAATAATAAAAAGATTGTTAATCTGCATAGAGAAAAATTGTAAGAAAGTAGACGATAGAATATTAATGGTGTCAACCATGATTTGGAAGCTAGGGGTGGTGGGGGACAAAAGGAAGAAAGAAAAACTGTTGTATCACATTTCCTTGAACATTCATGGAAATTTCAATAAAATAAGAAAAAGATTGTTAATCTGCATAAAGAAAAAGAGTAAGAATGCAGAAGATAGAATATTAATGTTGTCAACCATGATTTGGTAGTTGGGGGGGGTGGGGGAAGAAAGAAAGTAAGAAAAACTGTTGTATCCCATTTCCTGGAACATTCATGGAAATTTCATTATAATCATGAAAAGATTGTTAATCGGCATAACGAAAAAGATTAAGAATGCAGAAGATAGAATATTAATGCTGTCAACCATGATTTGGAAGCTGGGGGGTGTGGGGGAAGAAAGAAAGTAAGAAAAACTGTTGTATCCCATTTCCTGGAACATTCATGGAAATTTCAATAAAATAATAAAAAGATTGTTAATGTGCATTAAGAAAAAGTGTAAGAATGCAGAAGATAGAATATTAATGCTGTCAAGCATGATTTGGAAGCTGGGGGGTGTGGGGGAAGAAAGAAAGTAAGAAAAACTGTTGTATCCCATTTCCTGGAACATTCATGGATATTTCAATAAAATAATAAAAAGATTGTTAATGTGCATAAAGAAAAAGAGTAAGAATGCAGAAGATAGAATATTAATGGTGTCAAGCATGATTTGAAAGCTGCGGGGGTAGGGGGATTAAAGAAAGAAAGAAAAACTGTTGTATCCCATTTCCTTGAACATTCATGGTAATATTAATAAAATAATAAAAAGATTGTGAATCTGCATAAAGAAAAAGAGTAAGAATGCAGAAGATAGTATATTAATGTTGTCAAGCATGATTTGGAAGCTGGGGGTGGTGGGGGATAAAAGAAAGAAAGAAAAACTGTTGTATCCCATTTCCTTGAACATTCATGGAAATTTCAATAAAATAATAAAAAGATTGTTAATCTGCATAAAGAAAAAGTGTAAGAATGCAGAAGATTCAATATTAATGTTGTCAACCATGATTTGGAAGCTGGGGGGTGGTGGGGGATAAAAGAAAGAAAGAAAAACTGTTGTATCCCATTACCCTGAACATTCATGGAAATTTCAATAAAATAATAAAAAGATTGTTAATCTGCATAAAGAAAAAGAGTAAGAATGCAGAAGATAGAATATTAATGGTGTCAAGCATGATGTGAAAGCTGGGGTAGTGGGGGATTAAAGAAAGAAAGAAGAACTGCTGTATCCCATTTCCATGAACATTCATGGAAATTTCAATAAAATAATTAAAAGATTGTTAATCTGAATAAAGAAAAAGAGTAAGAATACAGAAGATAGAGTATTAATGTTGTCAACCATGATTTGGAAGCTAGGGGTTGGGGGATAAAAGAAAGAAAGAAGAACTGCTGTATCCCATTTCCTTTAACATTCATGGAAATTTAAATAAAATCATGAAAAGATTGTTAATCTGCATAACGAAAAAGAGTAAGAATGCAGAAGATAGAATATTAATGTTGTCAACCATGATTTGGAAGCTGGGGGGGGTGGGGGAATAAAGAAAGTAAGAAAAACTGTTGTATCCCATTTCCTGGAACTTTCATGGAAATTTCAACAAAATAATAAAAAGATTGTTAATCTGCATAAAGAAAAAGAGTAAGAATGCAGAAGATACAATATTAATGTTGTCAAGCATGATTTGGAAGATGGGGGTGTCGGGGGATGAAAGAAAGAAAGAAAAAGTGTTGTATCCCATTTCCTTGAACATTCATGGTAATATCAATAAAATAATAAAAAGATTGTGAATCTGCATAAAGAAAAAGAGTAAGAATGCAGAAGATAGAATATTAATGTTGTCAACCATGATTTGGAAGCTGGGGGGGGTGGGGGATAAAAGAAAGAAAGAAAAACTGTTGTATCCCATTTCCTGGAACATTCATGGAAATTTCAATAAAATCATAAAAAGATTGTTAATCTGCATAACGAAAAAGAGTGAGAATGCAGAAGATAGAATATTAATGTTATCAAACATGATGAGAAAGCGGGGGGGGGTGGGGGATTAAAAAAAGAAAGAAAAACTGTTGTATCCCATTTCCTGCAACATTCATGGAAATTTCAACAAAATAATAAAAAGATTGTTAATCTGCATAAAGGAAAAGAATAAGAATGCAGAAGATAGTATATTAATGTTGTCAAGCATGATTTGGAAGCTGGGGGTGCTGGGGGATAAAAGAAAGAAAGAAAAACTGTTGTATCCCATTACCCTGAACATTCATGGAAATTTCAATAAAATAATAAAAGATTGTTAAACTGCATAAAGAAAAAGAGTTAGAATGCAGAAGATAGAATATTAATGTTGTCAACCATGATTTGGAAGATGGGGGGGTGGGGGATGACAGAAAGAATAAAACTGTTGTATCCCATTTCCTTGAACATTCATGGAAATTTCAATAAAATAATAAAAAGATTGTTAATCTGAATAAAGAAATAGAGTAAGAATGCAGAATCTAGAATATTAATGGTGTCAAGCATGATTTGGAAGCTAGGGGTTGGGGGATAAAAGAAAGAAAGAAGAACTGCTGTATCCCATTTCCTTTAACATTCATGGAAATTTAAATAAAATCATGAAAAGATTGTTAATCTGCATAACGAAAAAGATTAAGAATGCAGAAGATAGAATATTAATGTTGTCAACCATGATTTGGAAGCTGGGGGGGGTGGGGGAATAAAGAAAGTAAGAAAAACTGTTGTATCCCATTTCCTGGAACTTTCATGGAAATTTCAACAAAATAATAAAAAGATTGTTAATCTGCATAAAGAAAAAGAGTAAGAATGCAGAAGATACAATATTAATGTTGTCAAGCATGATTTGGAAGATCGGGGTGTCGGGGGATGAAAGAAAGAAAGAAAAAGTGTTGTATCCCATTTCCTTGAACATTCATGGTAATATCAATAAAATAATAAAAAGATTGTGAATCTGCATAAAGAAAAAGAGTAAGAATGCAGAAGATAGAATATTAATGTTGTCAACCATGATTTGGAAGCTGGGGGGGGGGATAAAAGAAAGAAAGAAAAACTGTTGTATCCCATTTCCTTGAACATTCATGGAAATTTCAATAAAATAATAAAAAGATTGTTAATCTGCATAAAGAAAAAGAGTAAGAATGCAGAATATAGAACATTAATGTAGTCAACCATGATTTGTAAGCTGGGGGGCGTGGGGGATAAAAGAAAGAAAGAAAAACTGTTGTATCCCATTTCCTTGAACATTCATGGAAATTTAAATAAAATAATAAAACGATTGTGAATCTGCATAAAGAAAAAGAGTAAGAATGCAGAAGATAGAATATTAATGTTGTCAACCATGATTTGGAAGCTGGGGGGATTCGGGGAAGAAAGAAATTAAGAAAAACAGTTGTATCCCATTTCCTTGAACTTTCATGGAAATTTCAACAAAATAATAAAAAGATTGTTAATCTGCATAAAGAAAAAGAGTAAGAATGCAGAAGATACAATATTAATGTTGTCAAGCATGATTTGGAAGATGGGGGTGTCGGGGGATGAAAGAAAGAAAGAAAAAGTGTTGGATCCCTTTTCCTTGAACATTCATGGTAATATCAATAAAATAATAAAAAGATTGTGAATCTGCATAAAGAAAAAGAGTAAGAATGCAGAAGATAGAATATTAATGTTGTCAACCATGATTTGGAAGCTGGGGGGGGTGGGGGATAAAAGAAAGAAAGAAAAACTGTTGTATCCCATTTCCTGGAACATTCATGGAAATTTCAATAAAATCATAAAAAGATTGTTAATCTGCATAACGAAAAAGAGTGAGAATGCAGAAGATAGAATATTAATGTTATCAACCATGATGAGAAAGCGGGGGGGGTGGGGGATTAAAAAAAGAAAGAAAAACTGTTGTATCCCATTTCCTGCAACATTCATGGAAATTTCAACAAAATAATAAAAAGATTGTTAATCTGCATAAAGGAAAAGAATAAGAATGCAGAAGATAGTATATTAATGTTGTCAAGCATGATTTGGAAGCTGGGGGTGCTGGGGGATAAAAGAAAGAAAGAAAAACTGTTGTATCCTATTTCCTTGAACATTCATGGAAATTTCAATAAAATAATAAAAAGATTGTTAATCTGCATAAAGAAAAAGTGTAAGAATGCAGAAGATTCAATATTAATGTTGTCAACCATGATTTGGAAGATGGGGGGGGTGGGGGATGAAAGAAAGAAAAACCTGTTGTATCCCATTTCCTTGAACATTCATGGAAATTTCAATAAAATAATAAAAAGATTGTTAATCTGCATAAAGAAAAAGAGTAAGAATGCAGAAGATAGAATATTAATGGTGTCAAGCATGATTTGAAAGCTGGGGTGGTGGGGGATTAAAGAAAGAAAGAAAAACTGCTGTATCCCATTTCCTTGAACATTCATGGGAATTTCAATAAAATAATAAAAAGATTGTTAATCTGAATAAAGAAAAAGAGTAAGAATGCAGAAGATAGAATATTAATGTTGTCAACCATGATTTGGAAGCTAGGGGGGTGGGGGATAAACGAAAGAAAGAAAAACTTTTGTATCCCATTTCCTTTAACATTCATGGAAATTTAAATAAAATCATGAAAAGATTGTTAATCTGCATAACGAAAAAGAGTAAGAATGCAGAAGATAGATTATTAATGTTGTCAACCATGATTTGGAAGCCGGGGGGGGGTGGGGGAATAAAGAAAGTAAGAAAAACTGTTGTATTCCATTTCCTTGAACATTCATGGAAATTTCAACAAAATAATAAAAAGATTGTTAATCTGCATAAAGAAAAAGAGTAAGAATGCAGAAGATAGAATATTAATGTTGTCAGATATGATTTGGAAGCTGGGGGGGTGGAGGATAAAAGAAAGAGAGAAAAACTGTTGTATCCCATTTCCTTGAACATTCATGGAAATTTAAATATAATAGTAAAAAGATAGTTAATCTGCATAAAGAAAAAGAGTAAGAATGCAGAAGATAGAATATTAATGTTGTCAACCATGATTTGGAAGCTAGGGGGGGTGGGGGATAAAAGAAAGAAAGAAAAACTGTTGTATCCCATTTCCTTCAGCATTCATGGAAATTTTAATAAAATAATAAAAAGATTGTTAATCTGCATAGAGAAAAAGTGTAAGAAAGTAGACGATAGAATATTAATGGTGTCAACCATGATTTGGAAGCTAGGGGTGGTGGGGGACAAAAGGAAGAAAGAAAAACTGTTGTATCCCATTTCCTTGAACATTCATGGAAATTTCAATAAAATAATAAAAAGATTGTTATTCTGCATAAAGAAAAAGAGTAAGAATGCAGAAGATAGAATATTAATGTTGTCAACCATTATTTGGTAGTTGGGGGGGGTGTGGGAAGAAAGAAAGTAAGAAAAACTGTTGTATCCCATTTCCTGGAATATTCATGGAAATTTCATTATAATCATGAAAAGATTGTTAATGTGCATTAAGAAAAAGTGTAAGAATGCAGAAGATAGAATATTAATGGTGTCAAGCATGATTTGAAAGCTGGGGGGGTAGGAGGATTAAAGATAGAAAGAAAAACTGTTGTATCCCATTTCCTTGAACATTCATGGAAATTTCAACAAAATAATAAAAAGATTGTTAATGTGCATAAAGAAAAAGTGTAAGAATTCAGAAGATAGAATATTAATTTTGTCAAGCATGATTTGAAAGCTGGGGTGGTAGGGGGATTAAAGAAAGAAAGAAAAACTGTTGTATCCCATTTCCTTGAACATTCATGGAAATTTCAACAAAATAATAAAAAGATTGTTAATCTGCATAAAGAAAAAGAGTAAGAATGCAGAAGATAGAATATTAATGTTGTCAACCATGATTTGGTAGTTGGGGGGGTGGGGGAAGAAAGAAAGTAAGAAAAACTGTTGTATCCCTTTTCCTGGAACATTCATGGAAATTTCATTATAATCATGAAAAATTGTTAATCGGCATAACGAAAAAGATTAAGAATGCAGAAGATAGAATATTAATGCTGTCAAGCATGATTTGGAAGCTGGGTGGTGTGGGGGTAGAAAGAATGTAAGAAAAACTGTTGTGTCCCATTTCCTGGAACATTCATGGAAATTTAAATAAAATAATAAAAAGATTGTTAATGTGCATAAAGAAAAAGAGTAAGAATGCAGAAGATAGAATATTAATGGTGTCAAGCATGATTTGAAAGCTGGGGGGGTAGGGGGATTAAAGAAAGAAAGAAAAACTGTTGTATCCCATTTCCTTGAACATTCATGGAAATTTCAATGAAATAATAAAAAGATTGTTAATCTGCATAAAGAAAAAGAGTAAGAATGCAGAAGATAGAACATTAATGTAGTCAACCATGATTTGTAAGCTGGGGGGCGTGGGGGATAAAAGAAAGAAAGAAAAACTGTTGTATCCCATTTCCTTGAACATTCATGGAAATTTAAATAAAATAATAAAACGATTGTGAATCTGCATAAAGAAAAAGAGTAAGAATGCAGAAGATAAAATATTAATGTTGTCAACCATGATTTGGAAGCTGGGGGGGTTGGGGGAAGAAAGAAAGTAAGAAAAACAGTTGTATCCCATTTCCTTGAACTTTCATGGAAATTTCAACAAAATAATAAAAAGATTGTTAATCTGCATAAAGAAAAAGAGTAAGAATGCAGAAGATACAATATTAATGTTGTCAAGCATGATTTGGAAGATGGGGGTGTCGGGGGATGAAAGAAAGAAAGAAAAAGTGTTGTATCCCATTTCCTTGAACATTCATGGTAATATCAATAAAATAATAAAAAGATTGTGAATCTGCATAAAGAAAAAGAGAAAGAATGCAGAAGATAGGATATTAATGTTGTCAACCATGATTTGGAAGCTGGGGGGGGGTGGGGGATAAAAGAAAGAAAGAAAAACTGTTGTATCCCATTTCCTGGAACATTCATGGAAATTTCAATAAAATCATAAAAAGATTGTTAATCTGCATAACGAAAAAGAGTAAGAATGCAGAAGATAGAATATTAATGTTATCAACCATGATGAGAAAGCGGGGGGGTTGGGAGATTAAAAAAAGAAATAAAAACTGTTGTGTCCCATTTCCTGCAACATTCATGGAAATTTCAACAAAATAATAAAAAGATTGTTAATCTGCATAAAGGAAAAGAATAAGAATGCAGAAGATAGTATATTAATGTTGTCAAGCATGATTTGGAAGCTGGGGGTGGTGGGGGATAAAAGAAAGAAAGAAAAACTGTTGTATCCCATTTCCTTGAACATTCATGGAAATTTCAATAAAATAATAAAAAGATTGTTAATCTGCATAAAGAAAAAGTGTAAGAATGCAGAAGATTCAATATTAATGTTGTCAAACATGATTTGGAAGCTGGGGGTTGGTGGGGGATAAAAGAAAGAAAGAAAAACTGTTGTATCCCATTACCCTGAACATTCATGGAAATTTCAATAAAATAATAAAAGATTGTTAATCTGCATAAAGAAAAAGAGTTAGAATGCAGAAGATAGAATATTAATGTTGTCAACCATGATTTGGAAGATGGGGGGGTGGGGGATGAAAGAAAGAAAAAAACTGTTGTATCCCATTTCCTTGAACATTCATGGAAATTTCAACAAAATAATAAAAAGATTGTTAATCTGAATAAAGAAATAGAGTAAGAATGCAGAAGATAGAATATTAATGGTGTCAAGCATGATGTGAAAGCTGGGGTAGTGGGGGATTAAAAAAAGAAAGAAGAACTGCTGTATCCCATTTCCATGAACATTCATGGAAATTTCAATAAAATAATTAAAAGATTGTTAATCTGAATAAAGAAAAAGAGTAAGAATACAGAAGATAGAGTATTAATGTTGTCAACCATGATTTGGAAGCTAGGGGTTGGGGGATAAAAGAAAGAAAGAAGAACTGCTATATCCCATTTCCTTTAACATTCATGGAAATTTAAATAAAATCATGAAAAGATTGTTAATCTGCATAACGAAAAAGAGTAAGAATGCAGAAGATAGAATATTAATGTTGTCAACCATGATTTGGAAGCTGGGGGGGGTGGGGGAATAAAGAAAGTAAGAAAAACTGTTGTATCCCATTTCCTGGAACTTTCATGGAAATTTCAACAATATAATAAAAAGATTGTTAATCTGCATAAAGAAAAAGAGTAAGAATGCAGAAGATACAATATTAATGTTGTCAAGCATGATTTGGAAGATCGGGGTGTCGGGGGATGAAAGAAAGAAAGAAAAAGTGTTGTATCCCATTTCCTTGAACATTCATGGTAATATCAATAAAATAATAAAAAGATTGTGAATCTGCATAAAGAAAAAGAGTAAGAATGCAGAAGATAGAATATTAATGTTGTCAACCATGATTTGGAAGCTGGGGGGGGGTTGGGGATAAAAGAAAGAAAGAAAAACTGTTGTATCCCATTTCCTTGAACATTCATGGAAATTTCAATAAAATAATAAAAAGATTGTTAATCTGCATAAAGAAAAAGAGTAAGAATGCAGAAGATAGAACATTAATGTAGTCAACCATGATTTGTAAGCTGGGGGGCGTGGGGGATAAAAGAAAGAAAGAAAAACTGTTGTATCCCATTTCCTTGAACATTCATGGAAATTTAAATAAAATAATAAAACGATTGTGAATCTGCATAAAGAAAAAGAGTAAGAATGCAGAAGATAGAATATTAATGTTGTCAACCATGATTTGGTAGTTGGGGGGGGTGGGGAAAGAAAGAAAGTAAGAAAAACTGTTGTATCCCTTTTCCTGGAACATTCATGGAAATTTCATTATAATCATGAAAAATTGTTAATCGGCATAACGAAAAAGATTAAGAATGCAGAAGATAGAATATTAATGCTGTCAAGCATGATTTGGAAGCTGGGTGGTGTGGGGGTAGAAAGAATGTAAGAAAATCTGTTGTGTCCCATTTCCTGGAACATTCATGGAAATTTAAATAAAATAATAAAAAGATTGTTAATGTGCATAAAGAAAAAGAGTAAGAATGCAGAAGATAGAATATTAGTGGTGTCAAGCATGATTTGAAAGCTGGGGGGGTAGGGGGATAAAAGAAAGAAAGAAAAACTGTTGTATCCCATTTCCTTGAACATTCATGGAAATTTCAATGAAATAATAAAAAGATTGTTAATCTGCATAAAGAAAAAGAGTAAGAATGCAGAAGATAGAACATTAATGTAGTCAACCATGATTTGTAAGCTGGGGGGGTTGGGGGAAGAAAGAAAGTAAGAAAAACAGTTGTATCCCATTTCCTTGAACTTTCATGGAAATTTCAACAAAATAATAAAAAGATTGTTAATCTGCATAAAGAAAAAGAGTAAGAATGCAGAAGATACAATATTAATGTTGTCAAGCATGATTTGGAAGATGGGGGTGTCGGGGGATGAAAGAAAGAAAGAAAAAGTGTTGTATCCCATTTCCTTGAACATTCATGGTAATATCAATAAAATAATAAAAAGATTGTGAATCTGCATAAAGAAAAAGAGTAAGAATGCAGAAGATAGGATATTAATGTTGTCAACCATGATTTGGAAGCTGGGGGGGGTGGGGGATAAAAGAAAGAAAGAAAAACTGTTGTATCCCATTTCCTGGAACATTCATGGAAATTTCAATAAAATCATAAAAAGATTGTTAATCTGCATAACGAAAAAGAGTAAGAATGCAGAAGATAGAATATTAATGTTATCAACCATGATGAGAAAGCGGGGGGGTTGGGAGATTAAAAAAAGAAATAAAAACTGTTGTATCCCATTTCCTGCAACATTCATGGAAATTTCAACAAAATAATAAAAAGATTGTTAATCTGCATAAAGGAAAAGAATAAGAATGCAGAAGATAGTATATTAATGTTGTCAAGCATGATTTGGAAGCTGGGGGTGGTGGGGGATAAAAGAAAGAAAGAAAAACTGTTGTATCCCATTTCCTTGAACATTCATGGAAATTTCAATAAAATAATAAAAAGATTGTTAATCTGCATAAAGAAAAAGTGTAAGAATGCAGAAGATTCAATATTAATGTTGTCAACCATGATTTGGAAGCTGGGGGTTGGTGGGGGATAAAAGAAAGAAAGAAAAACTGTTGTATCCCATTACCCTGAACATTCATGGAAATTTCAATAAAATAATAAAAGATTGTTAATCTGCATAAAGAAAAAGAGTTAGAATGCAGAAGATAGAATATTAATGTTGTCAACCATGATTTGGAAGATGGGTGGGTGGGGGATGAAAGAAAGAAAAAAACTGTTGTATCCCATTTCCTTGTACATTCATGGAAATTTCAACAAAATAATAAAAAGATTGTTAATCTGAATAAAGAAATAGAGTAAGAATGCAGAGGATAGAATATTAATGGTGTCAAGCATGATGTGAAAGCTGGGTTAGTGGGGGATTAAAAAAAGAAAGAAGAACTGCTGTATCCCATTTCCATGAACATTCATGGAAATTTCAATAAAATAATTAAAAGATTGTTAATCTGAATAAAGAAAAAGAGTAAGAATACAGAAGATAGAGTATTAATGTTGTCAACCATGATTTGGAAGCTAGGGGTTGGGGGATAAAAGAAAGAAAGAAGAACTGCTGTATCCCATTTCCTTTAACATTCATGGAAATTTAAATAAAATCATGAAAAGATTGTTAATCTGCATAACGAAAAAGAGTAAGAATGCAGAAGATAGAATATTAATGTTGTCAACCATGATTTGGAAGCTGGGGGGGGTGGGGGAATAAAGAAAGTAAGAAAAACTGTTGTATCCCATTTCCTGGAACTTTCATGGAAATTTCAACAAAATAATAAAAAGATTGTTAATCTGCATAAAGAAAAAGAGTAAGAATGCAGAAGATACAATATTAATGTTGTCAAGCATGATTTGGAAGATCGGGGTGTCGGGGGATGAAAGAAAGAAAGAAAAAGTGTTGTATCCCATTTCCTTGAACATTCATGGTAATATCAATAAAATAATAAAAAGATTGTGAATCTGCATAAAGAAAAAGAGTAAGAATGCAGAAGATAGAATATTAATGTTGTCAACCATGATTTGGAAGCTGGGGGGGGGTTGGGGATAAAAGAAAGAAAGAAAAACTGTTGTATCCCATTTCCTTGAACATTCATGGAAATTTCAATAAAATAATAAAAAGATTGTTAATCTGCATAAAGAAAAAGAGTAAGAATGCAGAAGATAGAACATTAATGTAGTCAACCATGATTTGTAAGCTGGGGGGCGTGGGGGATAAAAGAAAGAAAGAAAAACTGTTGTATCCCATTTCCTTGAACATTCATGGAAATTTAAATAAAATAATAAAACGATTGTGAATCTGCATAAAGAAAAAGAGTAAGAATGCAGAAGATAGAATATTAATGTTGTCAACCATGATTTGGAAGCTGGGGGGATTGGGGGAAGAAAGAAAGTAAGAAAAACAGTTGTATCCCATTTCCTTGAACTTTCATGGAAATTTCAACAAAATAATAAAAAGATTGTTAATGTGCATAAAGAAAAAGAGTAAGAATGCAGAAGATACAATATTAATGTTGTCAAGCATGATTTGGAAGATGGGGGTGTCGGGGGATGAAAGAAAGAAAGAAAAAGTGTTGTATCCCATTTCCTTGAACATTCATGGTAATATCAATAAAATAATAAAAAGATTGTGAATCTGCATAAAGAAAAAGAGTAAGAATGCAGAAGATAGAATATTAATGTTGTCAACCATGATTTGGAAGCTGGGGGGGGTGGGGGATAAAAGAAAGAAAGAAAAACTGTTGTATCCCATTTCCTTGAACATTCATGGAAATTTCAATAAAATAATAAAAAGATTGTTAATCTGCATAAAGAAAAAGAGTAAGAATGCAGAAGATAGAACATTAATGTAGTCAACGATGATTTGTAAGCTGGGGGGCGTGGGGGATAAAAGAAAGAAAGAAAAACTGTTGTATCCCATTTCCTTGAACATTCATGGAAATTTAAATAAAATAATAAAACGATTGTGAATCTGCATAAAGAAAAAGAGTAAGAATGCAGAAGATAGAATATTAATGTTGTCAACCATGATTTGGAAGCTGGGGGGATTGGGGGAAGAAAGAAAGTAAGAAAAACAGTTGTATCCCATTTCCTTGAACTTTCATGGAAATTTCAACAAAATAATAAAAAGATTGTTAATGTGCATAAAGAAAAAGTGTAAGAATGCAGAAGATAGAATATTAATGTTGTCAACCATGATTTGGAAGCTGGGGGTGTGGGGGATAAAAGAAAGAAAGAAAAACTGTTGTATCCCATTTCCTGGAACATTCATGGAAATTTCAATAAAATCATAAAAAGATTGTTAATCTGCATAACGAAAAAGAGTGAGAATGCAGAAGATAGAATATTAATGTTATCAACCATGATGAGAAAGCGGGGGGGGTGGGGGATTAAAAAAAGAAAGAAAAACTGTTGTATCCCATTTCCTGCAACATTCATGGAAATTTAAACAAAATAATAAAAAGATTGTTAATCTGCATAAAGGAAAAGAATAAGAATGCAGAAGATAGTATATTAATGTTGTCAAGCATGATTTGGAAGCTGGGGGTGCTGGGGGATAAAAGAAAGAAAGAAAAACTGTTGTATCCCATTTCCTTGTACATTCATGGAAATTTCAATAAAATAATAAAAAGATTGTTAATCTGCATAAAGAAAAAGTGTAAGAATGCAGAAGATTCAATATTAATGTTGTCAACCATGATTTGGAAGATGGGGGGGTGGGGGATGAAAGAAAGAAAAAAACTGTTGTATCCCATTTCCTTGAACATTCATGGAAATTTCAATAAAATAATAAAAAGATTGTTAATCTGCATAAAGAAAAAGAGTAAGAATGCAGAAGATAGAGTATTAATGGTGTCAAGCATGATTTGAAAGCTGGGGTGGAGGGGGATTAAAGAAAGAAAGAAAAACTGCTGTATCCCATTTCCTTGAACATTCATGGGAATTTCAATAAAATAATAAAAAGATTGTTAATCTGAATAAAGAAAACGAGTAAGAATGCAGAAGATAGAATATTAATGTTGTCAACCATGATTTGGAAGCTAGGGGGGTGGGGGATAAACGAAAGAAATAAAAACTTTTGTATCCCATTTCCTTTAACATTCATGGAAATTTAAATAAAATCATGAAAAGATTGTTAATCTGCATAACGAAAAAGAGTAAGAATGCAGAAGATAGAATATTAATGTTGTCAACCATGATTTGGAAGCTGGGGGGGGTGGGGGAATAAAGAAAGTAAGAAAAACTGTTGTATCCCATTTCCTTGAACATTCATGGAAATTTCAACAAAATAATAAAAAGATTGTTAATCTGCATAAAGAAAAAGAGTAAGAATGCAGAAGATAGAATATTAATGTTGTCAAATATGATTTGGAAGCTGGGGGGGTGGAGGATAAAAGAAAGAGAGAAAAACTGTTGTATCCCATTTCCTTGAACATTCATGGAAATTTCAATATAATAGTAAAAAGATAGTTAATCTGCATAAAGAAAAAGAGTAAGAATGCAGAAGATAGAATATTAATGTTGTCAACCATGATTTGGAAGCTAGGGGGGGTGGGGGATAAAAGAAAGAAAGAAAAACTGTTGTATCCCATTTCCTTGAACAATCATGGAAATTTTAATAAAATAATAAAAAGATTGTTAATCTGCATAGAGAAAAAGTGTAAGAAAGTAGACGATAGAATATTAATGGTGTCAACCATGATTTGGAAGCTAGGGGTGGTGGGGGACAAAAGGAAGAAAGAAAAACTGTTGTATCCCATTTCCTTGAACATTCATGGAAATTTCAATAAAATAATAAAAAGATTGTTAATCTGCATAAAGAAAAAGAGTAAGAATGCAGAAGATAGAATATTAATGTTGTCAACCATGATTTGGTAGTTGGGGGGGGTGGGGGAAGAAAGAAAGTAAGAAAAACTGTTGTATCCCATTTCCTGGAACATTCATGGAAATTTCATTATAATCATGAAAAGATTGTTAATCGGCATAACGAAAAAGATTAAGAATGCAGAAGATAGAATATTAATGCTGTCAACCATGATTTGGAAGCTGGGGGGTGTGGGGGAAGAAAGAAAGTAAGAAAAACTGTTGTATCCCATTTCCTGGAACATTCATGGAAATTTCAATAAAATAATAAAAAGATTGTTAATGTGCATTAAGAAAAAGTGTAAGAATGCAGAAGAGAGAATATTAATGGTGTCAAGAATGATTTGAAAGCTGGGGGTGTAGGGGGATTAAAGAAAGAAAGAAAAACTGTTGTATCCCATTTCCTTGAACATTCATGGAAATTTCAACAAAATAATAAAAAGATTGTTAATGTGCATAAAGAAAAAGAGTAAGAATTCAGAAGATAGAATATTAATGGTGTCAAGCATGATTTTAAAGCTGGGGTGGTAGGGGGATTAAAGAAAGAAAGAAAAACTGTTGTATCCCATTTCCTTGAACATTCATGGAAATTTCAACAAAATAATAAAAAGATTGTTAATCTGCATAAAGAAAAAGAGTAAGAATGCAGAAGATAGAATATTAATGTTGTCAACCATGATTTGGTAGTTGGGGGGGTGGGGGAAGAAAGAAAGTAAGAAAAACTGTTGCATCCCATTTCCTGGAACATTCATGGAAATTTCATTATAATCATGAAAAATTGTTAATCGGCATAACGAAAAAGATTAAGAATGCAGAAGATAGAATATTAATGCTGTCAAGCATGATTTGGAAGCTGGGTGGTGTGGGGGAAGAAAGAAAGTAAGAAAAACTGTTGTATCCCATTTCCTGGAACATTCATGGATATTTCAATAAAATAATAAAAAGATTGTTAATGTGCATAAAGAAAAAGAGTAAGAATGCAGAAGATAGAATATTAATGGTGTCAAGCATGATTTGAAAGCTGCGGGGGTAGGGGGATTAAAGAAAGAAAGAAAAACTGTTGTATCCCATTTCCTTGAACATTCATGGTAATATCAATAAAATAATAAAAAGATTGTGAATCTGCATAAAGAAAAAGAGTAAGAATGCAGAAGATATTATATTAATGTTGTCAAGCATGATTTGGAAGCTGGGGGTGGTGGGGGATAAAAGAAAGAAAGAAAAACTGTTGTATCCCATTTCCTTGAACATTCATGGAAATTTCAATAAAATAATAAAAAGATTGTTAATCTGCATAAAGAAAAAGTGTAAGAATGTAGAAGATTCAATATTAATGTTGTCAACCATGATTTGGAAGCTGGGGGGTGGTGGGGGATAAAAGAAAGAAAGAAAAACTGTTGTATCCCATTACCCTGAACATTCATGGAAATTTCAATAAAATAATAAAAGATTGTTAATCTGCATAAAGAAAAAGAGTTAGAATGCAGAAGATAGAATATTAATGTTGTCAACCATGATTTGGAAGATGGGGGGGTGGGGGATGAAAGAAAGAAAAAAACTGTTGTATCCCATTTCCTTGAACATTCATGGAAATTTCAATAAAATAATAAAAAGATTTTTAATCTGAATAAAGAAATAGAGTAAGAATGCAGAAGATAGAATATTAATGGTGTCAAGCATGATGTGAAAGCTGGGGTAGTGGGGGATTAAAGAAAGAAAGAAGAACTGCTGTATCCCATTTCCATGAACATTCATGGAAATTTCAATAAAATAATTAAAAGATTGTTAATCTGAATAAAGAAAAAGAGTAAGAATACAGAAGATAGTGTATTAATGTTGTCAACCATGATTTGGAAGCTAGGGGTTGGGGGATAAAAGAAAGAAAGAAGAACTGCTGTATCCCATTTCCTTTAACATTCATGGAAATTTAAATAAAATCATGAAAAGATTGTTAATCTGCATAACGAAAAAGAGTAAGAATGCAGAAGATAGAATATTAATGTTGTCAACCATGATTTGGAAGCTGGGGGGGGTGGGGGAATTAAGAAAGTAAGAAAAACTGTTGTATCCCATTTCCTGGAACTTTCATGGAAATTTCAACAAAATAATAAAAAGATTGTTAATCTGCATAAAGAAAAAGAGTAAGAATGCAGAAGATACAATATTAATGTTGTCAAGCATGATTTGGAAGATCGGGGTGTCGGGGGAAGAAAGAAAGAAAGAAAAAGTGTTGTATCCCATTTCCTTGAACATTCATGGTAATATCAATAAAATAATAAAAAGATTGTGAATCTGCATAAAGGAAAAGTGTAAGAATGCAGAAGATAGAACATTAATGTAGTCAACCATGATTTGTAAGCTGGGGGTCGTGGGGGATAGAAGAAAGAAAGAAAAACTGTTGTATCCCATTTCCTTGAACATTCATGGAAATTTAAATAAAATAATAAAACGATTGTGAATCTGCATAAAGAAAAAGAGTAAGAATGCAGAAGATAGAATATTAATGTTGTCAACCATGATTTGGAAGCTGGGGGGTGTGGGGGAAGAAAGAAAGTAAGAGAAACTGTTGTATCCCATTTCCTGGAACATTCACGGAAATTTCAATAAAATAATAAAAGATTGTTAATCTGCATAAAGAAAAAGAGTAAGAATGCAGAAGATAGAATATTAATGTTGTCAACCATGATTTGTAAGCTGGGGGTCGTGGGGGATAGAAGAAAGAAAGAAAAACTGTTGTATCCCATTTCCTTGTACATTCACGGAAATTTCAATAAAATAATAAAAGATTGTTAATCTGCATAAAGAAAAAGAGTAAGAATGCAGAAGATAGAATATTAATGTTGTCAAACATGATTTGGAAGGTGGGGGGGGATGAAAGAATGAAAGAAAAACTGTTGTATCCCATTTCCATGAATATTCATGGAAATTTCAATAAAATAATAAAAAGATTGTTAATCTGAATAAAGAAATAGAGTAAGAATGCAGAATATAGAATATTAATGGTGTCAAGCATGATTTGGAAGCTAGGGGTTGGGGGATAAAAGAAAGAAAGAAGAACTGCTGTATCCCATTTCCTTTAACATTCATGGAAATTTAAATAAAATCATGAAAAGATTGTTAATCTGCATAAAGAAAAAGAGTAAGAATGCAGAAGATACAATATTAATGTTGTCAAGCATGATTTGGAAGATCGGGGTGTCGGGGGATGAAAGAAAGAAAGAAAAAGTGTTGTATCCCATTTCCTTGAACATTCATGGTAATATCAATAAAATAATAAAAAGATTGTGAATCTGCATAAAGAAAAAGAGTAAGAATGCAGAAGATAGAATATTAATGTTGTCAACCATGATTTGGAAGCTGGGGGGGGGGGATAAAAGAAAGAAAGAAAAACTGTTGTATCCCATTTCCTTGAACATTCATGGAAATTTCAATAAAATAATAAAAAGATTGTTAATCTGCATAAAGAAAAAGAGAAAGAATGCAGAATATAGAACATTAATGTAGTCAACCATGATTTGTAAGCTGGGGGGCGTGGGGGATAAAAGAAAGAAAGAAAAACTGTTGTATCCCATTTCCTTGAACATTCATGGAAATTTAAATAAAATAATAAAACGATTGTGAATCTGCATAAAGTAAAAGAGTAAGAATGCAGAAGATAGAATATTAATGTTGTCAACCATGATTTGGAAGCTGGGGGGATTGGGGGAAGAAAGAAATTAAGAAAAACAGTTGTATCCCATTTCCTTGAACTTTCATGGAAATTTCAACAAAATAATAAAAAGATTGTTAATCTGCATAAAGAAAAAGAGTAAGAATGCAGAAGATACAATATTAATGTTGTCAAGCATGATTTGGAAGATGGGGGTGTCGGGGGATGAAAGAAAGAAAGAAAAAGTGTTGGATCCCATTTCCTTGAACATTCATGGTAATATCAATAAAATAATAAAAAGATTGTGAATCTGCATAAAGAAAAAGAGTAAGAATGCAGAAGATAGAATAGTAATGTTGTCAACCATGATTTGGAAGCTGGGGGGGGTGGTGTATAAAAGAAAGAAAGAAAAACTGTTTTATCCCATTTCCTTGAACATTCATGGAAATTTCAATAAAATAATAAAAAGATTATGAATCTGCATAAACAAAAAGAGTAAGAATGCAGAAGATAGAATATTAATGGTGTCAAGCATGATTGGAAAGCTGGTGGGGTTGGGGGATTAAAGAAAGAAAGAAAAAATGTTGTATCCCATTTCCTTGAACATTCATGGAAATTTCAATAAAATAATAAAAAGATTGTTAATCTGCATAAAGAAAAAGAGTAAGAATGCAGAAGATAGAATATTAATGTTGTCAACCATGATTTGGTAGTTGGGGGGGGTGGGGGAAGAAAGAAAGTAAGAAAAACTGTTGTATCACATTTCCTGGAACATTCATGGAAATTTCATTCTAATCATGAAAATATTGTTAATCGGCATAACGAAAAAGATTAAGAATGCAGAAGATAGAATATTAATGCTGTCAAGCATGATTTGGAAGCTGGGGGGTGTGGGGGAAGAAAGAAAGTAAGAAAAACTGTTGTATCCCATTTCCTGGAACATTCATGGAAATTTCAATAAAATAATAAAAAGATTGTTAATGTGCATAAAGAAAAAGAGTAAGAATGCAGAAGATAGAATATTAATGGTGGGAAGCATGATTTGAAAGCTGGGGGGGGTTGGGGGATTAAAGAAAGAAAGAAAAACTGTTGTATCCAATTTCCTTGAACATTAATGGAAATTTCATAAAATAAAAAAAGATTGTTAATCTGCATAAAGAAAAAGTGTAAGAATGCAGAAGATTGAATATTAATGTTGTGAAACATGATTTGGAAGCTGGGGGGTGGTAGGGGATAAAAGAAAGAAAGAAAAACTGTTTTATCCCATTTCCTTGAACATTCACGGAAATTTCAATAAAATAATAAAAGATTGTTAATCTGCATAAAGAAAAAGAGTAAGAATGCAGAAGATAGAATATTAATGTTGTCAAACATGATTTGGAAGCTGGGGGGGGATGAAAGAATGAAAGAAAAACTGTTGTATCCCATTGCCATGAATATTCACGGAAATTTCAATAAAATGATAAAAAGACTGTTAATCTGCATAAAGAAAAAGTGAAAGACACAGAAGATAGAATATTAATGTTGTCAACCATGATTTGGAAGCTGGAGGGTGGTGGGGGATAAAAGAAAGAAAGAAAAACTATTGTACCCCATTTCCTTGTACATTCACGGAAATTTCAATAAAATAATAAAAAGATTGTTAATGTGCATAAAGAAAAAGAGAAAGAATGCAGAAGATAGAATATTAATGTTGTCAAACATGATTTGGAAGCTGGGGGGGCTTGGGGGATATAAGAATGAAAGAAAAACTGTTGTATCCCATTTCCCTGAACAGTCATGGAAATTTCAACAAAATAATAAAAAGATTGTTAATCTGCATAAAGAAAAAGAGTAAGAATGCAGAAGATACAATATTAATGTTGTCAAGCATGATTTGGAAGATCGGGGTGTCGGGGGATGAAAGAAAGAAAGAAAAAGTGTTGTATCCCATTTCCTTGAACATTCATGGTAATATCAATAAAATAATAAAAAGATTGTGAATCTGCATAAAGAAAAAGAGTAAGAATGCAGAAGATAGAATATTAATGTTGTCAACCATGATTTGGAAGCTGGGGGGGGGTGGGGGATAAAAGAAAGAAAGAAAAACTGTTGTATCCCATTTCCTTGAACATTCATGGAAATTTCAATAAAATAATAAAAAGATTGTTAATCTGCATAAAGAAAAAGAGTAAGAATGCAGAATATAGAACATTAATGTAGTCAACCATGATTTGTAAGCTGGGGGGCGTGGGGGATAAAAGAAAGAAAGAAAAACTGTTGTATCCCATTTCCTTGAACATTCATGGAAATTTAAATAAAATAATAAAATGATTGTGAATCTGCATAAAGAAAAAGAGTAAGAATGCAGAAGATAGAATATTAATGTTGTCAACCATGATTTGGAAGCTGGGGGGATTGGGGGAAGAAAGAAATTAAGAAAAACAGTTCTATCCCATTTCCTTGAACTTTCATGGAAATTTCAACAAAATAATAAAAAGATTGTTAATCTGCATAAAGAAAAAGAGTAAGAATGCAGAAGATACAATATTAATGTTGTCAAGCATGATTTGGAAGATGGGGGTGTCGGGGGATGAAAGAAAGAAAGAAAAAGTGTTGTATCCCATTTCCTTGAACATTCATGGTAATATCAATAAAATAATAAAAAGATTGTGAATCTGCATAAAGAAAAAGAGTAAGAATGCAGAAGATAGAATATTAATGTTGTCAACCATGATTTGGAAGCTGGGGGGGGTGGGGGATAAAAGAAAGAAAGAAAAACTGTTGTATCCCATTTCCTGGAACATTCAGGGAAATTTCAATAAAATCATAAAAAGATTGTTAATCTGCATAACGAAAAAGAGTGAGAATGCAGAAGATAGAATATTAATGTTATCAACCATGATGAGAAAGCGGGGGGGGTGGGGGATTAAAAAAAGAAAGAAAAACTGTTGTATCCCATTTCCTGCAACATTCATGGAAATTTCAACAAAATAATAAAAAGATTGTTAATCTGCATAAAGGAAAAGAATAAGAATGCAGAAGATAGTATATTAATGTTGTCAAGCATGATTTGGAAGCTGGGGGTGCTGGGGGATAAAAGAAAGAAAGAAAAACTGTTGTATCCCATTTCCTTGAACATTCATGGAAATTTCAATAAAATAATAAAAAGATTGTTAATCTGCATAAAGAAAAAGTGTAAGAATGCAGAAGATTCAATATTAATGTTGTCAACCATGATTTGGAAGATGGGGGGTTTGGGGGATGAAAGAAAGAAAAAAACTGTTGTATCCCATTTCCTTGAACATTCATGGAAATTTCAATAAAATAATAAAAAGATTGTTAATCTGCATAAAGAAAAAGAGTAAGAATGCAGAAGATAGAATATTAATGGTGTCAAGCATGATTTGAAAGCTGGGGTGGTGGGGGATTAAAGAAAGAAAGAAAAACTGCTGTATCCCATTTCCTTGAACATTCATGGGAATTTCAATAAAATAATAAAAAGATTGTTAATCTGAATAAAGAAAAAGAGTAAGAATGCAGAAGATAGAATATTAATGTTGTCAACCATGATTTGGAAGCTAGGGGGGTGGGGGATAAACGAAAGAAAGAAAAACTTTTGTATCCCATTTCCTTTAACATTCATGGAAATTTAAATAAAATCATGAAAAGATTGTTAATCTGCATAACGAAAACGAGTAAGAATGCAGAAGATAGAATATTAATGTTGTCAACCATGATTTGGAAGCCGGGGGGGGGGTGGGGGAATAAAGAAAGTAAGAAAAACTGTTGTATCCCATTTCCTTGAACATTCATGGAAATTTCAACAAAATAATAAAAAGATTGTTAATCTGCATAAAGAAAAAGAGTAAGAATGCAGAAGATAGACTATTAATGTTGTCAAATATGATTTGGAAGCTGGGGGGGTGGAGGATAAAAGAAAGAGAGAAAAACTGTTGTATCCCATTTCCTTGAACATTCATGGAAATTTAAATATAATAGTAAAAAGATAGTTAATCTGCATAAAGAAAAAGAGTAAGAATGCAGAAGATAGAATATTAATGTTGTCAAACATGATTTGGAAGCTAGGGGGGGTGGGGGATAAAAGAAAGAAAGAAAAACTGTTGTATCCCATTTCCTTCAACATTCATGGAAATTTTAATAAAATAATAAAAAGATTGTTAATCTGCATAGAGAAAAAGTGTAAGAAAGTAGACGATAGAATATTAATGGTGTCAACCATGATTTGGAAGCTAGGGGTGGTGGGGGACAAAAGGAAGAAAGAAAAACTGTTGTATCCCATTTCCTTGAACATTCATGGAAATTTCAATAAAATAATAAAAAGATTGTTAATCTGCATAACGAAAAAGAGTAAGAATGCAGAAGATAGAATATTAATGTTGTCAACCATGATTTGGAAGCTGGGGGGGGTGGGGGAATAAAGAAAGTAAGAAAAACTGTTGTATCCCATTTCCTGGAACTTTCATGGAAATTTCAACATAATAATAAAAAGATTGTTAATCTGCATAAAGAAAAAGAGTAAGAATGCAAAAGATACAATATTAATGTTGTCAAGCATGATTTGGAAGATTGGGGTGTCGGGGGATGAAAGAAAGAAAGAAAAAGTGTTGTATCCCATTTCCTTGAACATTCATGGTAATATCAATAAAATAATAAAAAGATTGTGAATCTGCATAAAGAAAAAGAGTAAGAATGCAGAAGATAGAATATTAATGTTGTCAACCATGATTTGGAAGCTGGGCGGGGGTGGGGGAAAAAAGAAAGAAAGAAAAACTGTTGTATCCCATTTCCTGGAACATTCATGGAAATTTCAATAAAATCATAAAAAGATTGTTAATCTGCATAACGAAAAAGAGTGAGAATGCAGAAGATAGAATATTAATGTTATCAACCATGATGAGAAAGCGGGGGGGGTGGGGGATTAAAAAAAGAAAGAAAAACTGTTGTATCCCATTTCCTGCAACATTCATGGAAATTTCAACAAAATAATAAAAAGATTGTTAATCTGCATAAAGAAAAAGTGTAAGAATGCAGAAGATTCAATATTAATGTTGTCAACCATGATTTGGAAGATGGGGGGGTGGGGGATGAAAGTAAGAAAAAAACTGTTGTATCCCATTTCCTTGAACATTCATGGAAATTTCAATAAAATAATAAAAAGATTGTTAATCTACATAAAGAAAAAGAGTAAGAATGCAGAAGATAGAATATTAATGGTGTCAAGCATGATTTGAAAGCTGGGGTGGTGGGGGATTAAAGAAAGAAAGAAAAACTGCTGTATCCCATTTCCTTGAACATTCATGGGAATTTCAATAAAATAATAAAAAGATTGTTAATCTGAATAAAGAAAAAGAGTAAGAATGCAGAAGATAGAATATTAATGTTGTCAACCATGATTTGGAAGCTAGGGGGGTGGGGGATAAACGAAAGAAAGAAAAACTTTTGTATCCCATTTCCTTAAACATTCATGGAAATTTAAATAAAATCATGAAAAGATTGTTAATCTGCATAACGAAAAAGAGTTAGAATGCAGAAGATAGAATATTAATGTTGTCAACCATGATTTTGAAGCCGGGGGGGGTGGGGGAATAAAGAAAGTAAGAAAAACTGTTGTATCCAATTTCCTTGAACATTCATGGAAATTTCAACAAAATAATAAAAAGATTGTTAATCTGCATAAAGAAAAAGAGTAAGAATGCAGAAGATAGAATATTAATGTTGTCAAATATGATTTGGAAGCTGGGGGGGTGGAGGATAAAAGAAAGAAAGAAGAACTGCTGTATCCCATTTCCTTTAACATTCATGGAAATTTAAATAAAATCATGAAAAGATTGTTAATCTGCATAACGAAAAAGAGTAAGAATGCAGAAGATAGAATATTAATGTTGTCAACCATGATTTGGTAGTTGGGGGGGTGGGGGAAGAAAGAAAGTAAGAAAAACTGTTGTATCCCATTTCCTGGAACATTCATGGAAATTTCATTATAATCATGAAAATATTGTTAATCGGCATAACGAAAAAGATTAAGAATGCAGAAGATGGAATATTAATGGTGTCAAGCATGATTTGAAAGCTGGGGGGGTAGGGGGTTTAAAGAAAGAAAGAAAAACTGTTGTATCCCATTTCCTTGAACATTCATGGAAATTTCAACAAAATAATAAAAAGATTGTTAATGTGCATAAAGAAAAAGAGTAAGAATTCAGAAGATAGAATATTAATTTTGTCAAGCATGATTTGAAAGCTGGGGTGGTAGGGGGATTAAAGAAAGAAAGAAAAACTGTTGTATCCCATTTCCTTGAACATTCATGGAAATTTCAACAAAATAATAAAAAGATTGTTAATCTGCATAAAGAAAAA
The DNA here is from genome assembly GCF_027409185.1 of Cynocephalus volans. NCBI lineage: Eukaryota > Metazoa > Chordata > Mammalia > Dermoptera > Cynocephalidae > Cynocephalus > Cynocephalus volans. Next base: position 2,490,535 of record NC_084474.1, on the reverse strand, counting down.
GAGTAAGAATGCAGAAGATAGAATATTAATGTTGTCAACCATGATTTGGTAGTTGGGGGGGGTGGGGGAAGAAAGATGGTAAGAAAAACTGTTGTATCCCATATCCTGGAACATTCATGGAAATTTCATTATAATCATGAAAAATTGTTAATCGGCATAACGAAAAAGATTAAGAATACAGAAGATAGAATATTAATGCTGTCAAGCATGATTTGGAAGCTGGGGGGTGTGGGGGAAGAAAGAAAGTAAGAAAAACTGTTGTATCCCATTTCCTGGAACATTCATGGAAATTTAAATAAAATAATAAAAAGATTGTTAATGTGCATAAAGAAAAAGAGTAAGAATGCAGAAGATAGAATATTAATGTTGTCAACCATGATTTGGAAGCTGGGGGGGTTGGGGGAAGAAAGAAAGTAAGAAAAACAGTTGTATCCCATTTCCTTGAACTTTCATGGAAATTTCAATAAAATAATAAAAAGATTGTTAATCTGCATAAAGAAAAAGAGTTAGAATGCAGAAGATAGAATATTAATGTTGTCAACCATGATTTGGAAGATGGGGGGGTGGGGGATGAAAGAAAGAAAAAAACTGTTGTATCCCATTTCCTTGAACATTCATGGAAATTTCAATAAAATAATAAAAAGATTGTTAATCTGAATAAAGAAATAGAGTAAGAATGCAGAAGATAGAATATTAATGGTGTCAAGCATGATGTGAAAGCTGGGGTATTGGGGATTAAAGAAAGAAAGAAGAACTGCTGTATCCCATTTCCATGAACATTCATGGAAATTTCAATAAAATAATTAAAAGATTGTTAATCTGAATAAAGAAAAAGAGTAAGAATACAGAAGATAGAATATTAATGTTGTCAACCATGATTTGGAAGCTAGGGGTTGGGGGATAAAAGAAAGAAAGAAGAACTGCTGTATCCCATTTCCTTTAACATTCATGGAAATTTAAATAAAATCATGAAAAGATTGTTAATCTGCATAACGAAAAAGAGTAAGAATGCAGAAGATAGAATATTAATGTTGTCAACCATGATTTGGAAGCTGGGGGGGGTGGGGGAATAAAGAAAGTAAGAAAAACTGTTGTATCCCATTTCCTGGAACTTTCATGGAAATTTCAACAAAATAATAAAAAGATTGTTAATCTGCATAAAGAAAAAGAGTAAGAATGCAGAAGATACAATATTAATGTTGTCAAGCATGATTTGGAAGATCGGGGTGTCGGGGGATGAAAGAAAGAAAGAAAAAGTGTTGTATCCCATTTCCTTGAACATTCATGGTAATATCAATAAAATAATAAAAAGATTGTGAATCTGCATAAAGAAAAAGAGTAAGAATGCAGAAGATAGAATATTAATGTTGTCAACCATGATTTGGAAGCTGGGGGGGGTGGGGGATAAAAGAAAGAAAGAAAAACTGTTGTATCCCATTTCCTTGAACATTCATGGAAATTTCAATAAAATAATAAAAAGATTGTTAATCTGCATAAAGAAAAAGAGTAAGAATGCAGAATATAGAACATTAATGTAGTCAACCATGATTTGTAAGCTGGGGGGCGTGGGGGATAAAAGAAAGAAAGAAAAACTGTTGTATCCCATTTCCTTGAACATTCATGGAAATTTAAATAAAATTATAAAATGATTGTGAATCTGCATAAAGAAAAAGAGTAAGAATGCAGAAGATAGAATATTAATGTTGTCAACCATGATTTGGAAGCTGGGGGGATTGGGGGAAGAAAGAAATTAAGAAAAACAGTTGTATCCCATTTCCTTGAACTTTCATGGAAATTTCAACAAAATAATAAAAAGATTGTTAATCTGCATAAAGAAAAAGAGTAAGAATGCAGAAGATACAATATTAATGTTGTCAAGCATGATTTGGAAGATGGGGGTGTCGGGGGATGAAAGAAAGAAAGAAAAAGTGTTGTATCCCATTTCCTTGAACATTCATGGTAATATCAATAAAATAATAAAAAGATTGTGAATCTGCATAAAGAAAAAGAGTAAGAATGCAGAAGATAGAATATTAATGTTGTCAACCATGATTTGGAAGCTGGGGGGGGTGGGGGATAAAAGAAAGAAAGAAAAACTGTTGTATCCCATTTCCTGGAACATTCATGGAAATTTCAATAAAATCATAAAAAGATTGTTAATCTGCATAACGAAAAAGAGTGAGAATGCAGAAGATAGAATATTAATGTTATCAACCATGATGAGAAAGCGGGGGGGGTGGGGGATTAAAAAAAGAAAGAAAAACTGTTGTATCCCATTTCCTGCAACATTCATGGAACTTTCAACAAAATAATAAAAAGATTGTTAATCTGCATAAAGGAAAAGAATAAGAATGCAGAAGATAGTATATTAATGTTGTCAAGCATGATTTGGAAGCTGGGGGTGCTGGGGGATAAAAGAAAGAAAGAAAAACTGTTGTATCCCATTTCCTTGAACATTCATGGAAATTTCAATAAAATAATAAAAAGATTGTTAATCTGCATAAAGAAAAAGTGTAAGAATGCAGAAGATTCAATATTAATGTTGTCAACCATGATTTGGAAGATGGGGGGTTTGGGGGATGAAAGAAAGAAAAAAACTGTTGTATCCCATTTCCTTGAACATTCATGGAAATTTCAATAAAATAATAAAAAGATTGTTAATCTGCATAAAGAAAAAGAGTAAGAATGCAGAAGATAGAATATTAATGGTGTCAAGCATGATTTGAAATCTGGGGTGGTGGGGGATTAAAGAAAGAAAGAAAAACTGCGGTATCCCATTTCCTTGAACATTCATGGGAATTTCAATAAAATAATAAAAAGATTGTTAATCTGAATAAAGAAAAAGAGTAAGAATGCAGAAGATAGAATATTAATGTTGTCAACCATGATTTGGAAGCTAGGGGGGTGGGGGATAAACGAAAGAAAGAAAAACTTTTGTATCCCATTTCCTTTAACATTCATGGAAATTTAAATAAAATCATGAAAAGATTGTTAATCTGCATAACGAAAACGAGTAAGAATGCAGAAGATAGAATATTAATGTTGTCAACCATGATTTGGAAGCCGGGGGGGGTGGGGGAATAAAGAAAGTAAGAAAAACTGTTGTATCCCATTTCCTTGAACATTCATGGAAATTTCAACAAAATAATAAAAAGATTGTTAATCTGCATAAAGAAAAAGAGTAAGAATGCAGAAGATAGAATATTAATGTTGTCAAATATGATTTGGAAGCTGGGGGGGTGGAGGATAAAAGAAAGAGAGAAAAACTGTTGTATCCCATTTCCTTGAACATTCATGGAAATTTAAATATAATAGTAAAAAGATAGTTAATCTGCATAAAGAAAAAGAGTAAGAATGCAGAAGATAGAATATTAATGTTGTCAACCATGATTTGGAAGCTAGGGGGGGTGGGGGATAAAAGAAAGAAAGAAAAACTGTTGTATCCCATTTCCTTGAACATTCATGGAAATTTCAATAAAATAATAAAAAGATTGTTATTCTGCATAAAGAAAAAGAGTAAGAATGCAGAAGATAGAATATTAATGTTGTCAACCATTATTTGGTAGTTGGGGGGGTGGGGGAAGAAAGAAAGTAAGAAAAACTGTTGTATCCCATTTCCTGGAACATTCATGTAAATTTCATTATAATCATGAAAAGATTGTTAATCGGCATAACGAAAAAGATTAAGAATGCAGAAGATAGAATATTAATGCTGTCAACCATGATTTGAAAGCTGGGGGGTGTGGGGGAAGAAAGAAAGTAAGAAAAACTGTTGTATCCCATTTCCTGGAACATTCATGGAAATTTCAATAAAATAATAAGAAGATTGTTAATGTGCATTAAGAAAAAGTGTAAGAATGCAGAAGATAGAATATTAATGGTGTCAAGCATGATTTGAAAGCTGGGGGGGTAGGGGGATTAAAGAAAGAAAGAAAAACTGTTGTATCCCATTTCCTTGAACATTCATGGAAATTTCAACAAAATAATAAAAAGATTGTTAATGTGCATAAAGAAAAAGAGTAAGAATTCAGAAGATAGAATATTAATTTTGTCAAGCATGATTTGAAAGCTGGGGTGGTAGGGGGATTAAAGAAAGAAAGAAAAACTGTTGTATCCCATTTCCTTGAACATTCATGGAAATTTCAACAAAATAATAAAAAGATTGTTAATCTGCATAAAGAAAAAGAGTAAGAATGCAGAAGATAGAATATTAATGTTGTCAACCATGATTTGGTAGTTTGGGGGGGTGGGGGAAGAAAGAAAGTAAGAAAAACTGTTGTATCCCATTTCCTGGAACATTCATGGAAATTTCATTATAATCATGAAAAATTGTTAATCGGCATAACGAAAAAGATTAAGAATGCAGAAGATAGAATATTAATGCTGTCAAGCATGATTTGGAAGCTGGGGGGTGTGGGGGAAGAAAGAAAGTAAGAAAAACTGTTGTATCCCATTTCCTGGAACATTCAGGGAAATTTAAATAAAATATAAAAAGATTGTTAATGTGCATAAAGAAAAAGAGTAAGAATGCAGAAGATAGAATATTAATGGTGTCAAGCATGATTTGAAAGCTGGGGGGGTAGGGGGATTAAAGAAAGAAAGAAAAACTGTTGTATCCCATTTCCTTGAACATTCATGGAAATTTCAATGAAATAATAAAGAGATTGTTAATCTGCATAAAGAAAAAGAGTAAGAATGCAGAAGATAGAACATTAATGTAGTCAACCATGATTTGTAAGCTGGGGGGCGTGGGGGATAAAAGAAAGAAAGAAAAACTGTTGTATCCCATTTCCTTGAACATTCATGGAAATTTAAATGAAATAATAAAACGATTGTGAATCTGCATAAAGAAAAAGAGTAAGAATGCAGAAGATAGAATATTAATGTTGTCAACCATGATTTGGAAGCTGGGGGGGTTGGGGGAAGAAAGAAAGTAAGAAAAACAGTTGTATCCCATTTCCTTGAACTTTCATGGAAATTTCAACAAAATAATAAAAAGACTGTTAATCTGTATAAAGAAAAAGAGTAAGAATGCAGAAGATACAATATTAATGTTGTCAAGCATGATTTGGAAGATGGGGGTGTCGGGGGATGAAAGAAAGAAAGAAAAAGTGTTGTATCCCATTTCCTTGAACATTCATGGTAATATCAATAAAATAATAAAAAGATTGTGAATCTGCATAAAGAAAAAGAGTAAGAATGCAGAAGATAGAATATTAATGTTGTCAACCATGATTTGGATGCTGGGGGGGGTGGGGGATAAAAGAAAGAAAGAAAAACTGTTGTATCCCATTTCCTGGAACATTCATGGAAATTTCAATAAAATCATAAAAAGATTGTTAATCTGCCTAACGAAAAAGAGTAAGAATGCAGAAGATAGAATATTAATGTTATCAACCATGATGAGAAAGCGGGGGGGTTGGGAGATTAAAAAAAGAAAGAAAAACTGTTGTATCCCATTTCCTGCAACATTCATGGAAATTTCAACAAAATAATAAAAAGATTGTTAATCTGCATAAAGGAAAAGAATAAGAATGCAGAAGATAGTATATTAATGTTGTCAAGCATGATTTGGAAGCTGGGGGTGGTGGGGGATAAAAGAAAGAAAGAAAAACAGTTGTATCCCATTTCCTGGAACATTCATGGAAATTTCAATAAAATCATAAAAAGATTCTTAATCTGCATAACGAAAAAGAGTGAGAATGCAGAAGATAGAATATTAATGTTGTCAACCATGATTTGGAAGCTGGGGGGGTTGGGGGAAGAAAGAAAGTAAGAAAAACAGTTGTATCCCATTACCCTGAACATTCATGGAAATTTCAATAAAATAATAAAAGATTGTTAAACTGCATAAAGAAAAAGAGTTAGAATGCAGAAGATAGAATATTAATGTTGTCAACCATGATTTGGAAGATGGGGGGGTGGGGGATGAAAGAAAGAATAAAACTGTTGTATCCCATTTCCTTGAACATTCATGGAAATTTCAATAAAATAATAAAAAGATTGTTAATCTGAATAAAGAAATAGAGTAAGAATGCACAATATAGAATATTAATGGTGTCAAGCATGATTTGGAAGCTAGGGGTTGGGGGATAAAAGAAAGAAAGAAGAACTGCTGTATCCCATTTCCTTTAACATTCATTGAAATTTAAATAAAATCATGAAAAGATTGTTAATCTGCATAACGAAAAAGATTAAGAATGCAGAAGATAGAATATTAATGTTGTCAACCATGATTTGGAAGCTGGGGGGGGGTGGGGGAATAAAGAAAGTAAGAAAAGCTGTTGTATCCCATTTCCTGGAACTTTCATGGAAATTTCAACAAAATAATAAAAAGATTGTTAATCTGCATAAAGAAAAAGAGTAAGAATGCAGAAGATACAATATTAATGTTGTCAAGCATGATTTGGAAGATCGGGGTGTCGGGGGATGAAAGAAAGAAAGAAAAAGTGTTGTATCCCATTTCCTTGAACATTCATGGTAATATCAATAAAATAATAAAAAGATTGTGAATCTGCATAAAGAAAAAGAGTAAGAATGCAGAAGATAGAATATTAATGTTGTCAACCATGATTTGGAAGCTGGGGGGGGGATAAAAGAAAGAAAGAAAAACTGTTGTATCCCATTTCCTTGAACATTCATGGAAATTTCAATAAAATAATAAAAAGATTGTTAATCTGCATAAAGAAAAAGAGTAAGAATGCAGAATATAGAACATTAATGTAGTCAACCATGATTTGTAAGCTGGGGGGCGTGGGGGATAAAAGAAAGAAAGAAAAACTGTTGTATCCCATTTCCTTGAACATTCATGGAAATTTAAATAAAATAATAAAACGATTGTGAATCTGCATAAAGAAAAAGAGTAAGAATGCAGAAGATAGAATATTAATGTTGTCAACCATGATTTGGAAGCTGGGGGGATTGGGGGAAGAAAGAAATTAAGAAAAACAGTTGTATCCCATTTCCTGGAACATTCATGGAAATTTCAATAAAATCATAAAAAGATTGTTAATCTGCATAACGAAAAAGAGTGAGAATGCAGAAGATAGAATATTAATGTTATCAACCATGATGAGAAAGCGGGGGGGGTGGGGGATTAAAAAAAGAAAGAAAAACTGTTGTATCCCATTTCCTGCAACATTCATGGAACTTTCAACAAAATAATAAAAAGATTGTTAATCTGCATAAAGGAAAAGAATAAGAATGCAGAAGATAGTATATTAATGTTGTCAAGCATGATTTGGAAGCTGGGGGTGCTGGGGGATAAAAGAAAGAAAGAAAAACTGTTGTATCCCATTTCCTTGAACATTCATGGAAATTTCAATAAAATAATAAAAAGATTGTTAATCTGCATAAAGAAAAAGTGTAAGAATGCAGAAGATTCAATATTAATGTTGTCAACCATGATTTGGAAGATGGGGGTTTGGGGGATGAAAGAAAGAAAAAAACTGTTGTATCCCATTTCCTTGAACATTCATGGAAATTTCAATAAAATAATAAAAAGATTGTTAATCTGCATAAAGAAAAAGAGTAAGAATGCAGAAGATAGAATATTAATGGTGTCAAGCATGATTTGAAAGCTGGGGTGGTGGGGGATTAAAGAAAGAAAGAAAAACTGCGGTATCCCATTTCCTTGAACATTCATGGGAATTTCAATAAAATAATAAAAAGATTGTTAATCTGAATAAAGAAAAAGAGTAAGAATGCAGAAGATAGAATATTAATGTTGTCAACCATGATTTGGAAGCTAGGGGGGTGGGGGATAAACGAAAGAAAGAAAAACTTTTGTATCCCATTTCCTTTAACATTCATGGAAATTTAAATAAAATCATGAAAAGATTGTTAATCTGCATAACGAAAACGAGTAAGAATGCAGAAGATAGAATATTAATGTTGTCAACCATGATTTGGAAGCTGGGGGGATTGGGGGAAGAAAGAAATTAAGAAAAACAGTTGTATCCCATTTCCTTGAACTTTCATGGAAATTTCAACAAAATAATAAAAAGATTGTTAATCTGCATAAAGAAAAAGAGTAAGAATGCAGAAGATACAATATTAATGTTGTCAAGCATGATTTGGAAGATGGGGGTGTCGGGGGATGAAAGAAAGAAAGAAAAAGTGTTGGATCCCATTTCCTTGAACATTCATGGTAATATCAATAAAATAATAAAAAGATTGTGAATCTGCATAAAGAAAAAGAGTAAGAATGCAGAAGATAGAATATTAATGTTGTCAACCATGATTTGGAAGCTGGGGGGGGTGGGGGATAAAAGAAAGAAAGAAAAACTGTTGTATCCCATTTCCTGGAACATTCATGGAAATTTCAATAAAATCATAAAAAGATTGTTAATCTGCATAACGAAAAAGAGTGAGAATGCAGAAGATAGAATATTAATGTTATCAACCATGATGAGAAAGCGGGGGGGGTGGGGGATTAAAAAAAGAAAGAAAAACTGTTGTATCCCATTTCCTGCAACATTCATGGAAATTTCAACAAAATAATAAAAAGATTGTTAATCTGCATAAAGGAAAAGAATAAGAATGCAGAAGATAGTATATTAATGTTGTCAAGCATGATTTGGAAGCTGGGGGTGCTGGGGGATAAAAGAAAGAAAGAAAAACTGTTGTATCCTATTTCCTTGAACATTCATGGAAATTTCAATAAAATAATAAAAAGATTGTTAATCTGCATAAAGAAAAAGTGTAAGAATGCAGAAGATTCAATATTAATGTTGTCAACCATGATTTGGAAGATGGGGGGGTGGGGGATGAAAGAAAGAAAAAAACTGTTGTATCCCATTTCCTTGAACATTCATGGAAATTTCAATAAAATAATAAAAAGATTGTTAATCTGCATAAAGAAAAAGAGTAAGAATGCAGAAGATAGAATATTAATGGTGTCAAGCATGATTTGAAAGCTGGGGTGGTGGGCGATTAAAGAAAGAAAGAAAAACTGCTGTATCCCATTTCCTTGAACATTCATGGGAATTTCAATAAAATAATAAAAAGATTGTTAATCTGAATAAAGAAAAAGAGTAAGAATGCAGAAGATAGAATATTAATGTTGTCAACCATGATTTGGAAGCTAGGGGGGTGGGGGATAAACGAAAGAAAGAAAAACTTTTGTATCCCATTTCCTTTAACATTCATTGAAATTTAAATAAAATCATGAAAAGATTGTTAATCTGCATAACGAAAAAGAGTAAGAATGCAGAAGATAGATTATTAATGTTGTCAACCATGATTTGGAAGCCGGGGGGGGTGGGGGAATAAAGAAAGTAAGAAAAACTGTTGTATTCCATTTCCTTGAACATTCATGGAAATTTCAACAAAATAATAAAAAGATTGTTAATCTGCATAAAGAAAAAGATTAAGAATGCAGAAGATAGAATATTAATGTTGTCAGATATGATTTGGAAGCTGGGGGGGTGGAGGATAAAAGAAAGAGAGAAAAACTGTTGTATCCCATTTCCTTGAACATTCATGGAAATTTAAATATAATAGTAAAAAGATAGTTAATCTGCATAAAGAAAAAGAGTAAGAATGCAGAAGATAGAATATTAATGTTGTCAACCATGATTTGGAAGCTAGGGGGGGTGGGGGATAAAAGAAAGAAAGAAAAACTGTTGTATCCCATTTCCTTCAACATTCATGGAAATTTTAATAAAATAATAAAAAGATTGTTAATCTGCATAGAGAAAAAGTGTAAGAAAGTAGACGATAGAATATTAATGGTGTCAACCATGATTTGGAAGCTAGGGGTGGTGGGGGACAAAAGGAAGAAAGAAAAACTGTTGTATCCCATTTCCTTGAACATTCATGGAAATTTCAATAAAATAATAAAAAGATTGTTATTCTGCATAAAGAAAAAGAGTAAGAATGCAGAAGATAGAATATTAATGTTGTCAACCATTATTTGGTAGTTGGGGGGGGTGGGGGAAGAAAGAAAGTAAGAAAAACTGTTGTATCCCATTTCCTGGAACATTCATGGAAATTTCATTATAATCATGAAAAGATTGTTAATGTGCATTAAGAAAAAGTGTAAGAATGCAGAAGATAGAATATTAATGGTGTCAAGCATGATTTGAAAGCTGGAGGGGTAGGAGGATTAAAGATAGAAAGAAAAACTGTTGTATCCCATTTCCTTGAACATTCATGGAAATTTGAACAAAATAATAAAAAGATTGTTAATGTGCATAAAGAAAAAGTGTAAGAATTCAGAAGATAGAATATTAATTTTGTCAAGCATGATTTGAAAGCTGGGGTGGTAGGGGGATTAAAGAAAGAAAGAAAAACTGTTGTATCCCATTTCCTTGAACATTCATGGAAATTTCAACAAAATAATAAAAAGATTGTTAATCTGCATAAAGAAAAAGAGTAAGAATGCAGAAGATAGAATATTAATTGTGTCAACCATGATTTGGTAGTTGGGGGGGGTGGGGGAAGAAAGAAAGTAAGAAAAACTGTTGTATCCCTTTTCCTGGAACATTCATGGAAATTTCATTATAATCATGAAAAATTGTTAATCGGCATAACGAAAAAGATTAAGAATGCAGAAGATAGAATATTAATGCTGTCAAGCATGATTTGGAAGCTGGGTGGTGTGGGGGAAGAAAGAATGTAAAAAAACTGTTGTGTCCCATTTCCTGGAACATTCATGGAAATTTAAATAAAATAATAAAAAGATTGTTAATGTGCATAAAGAAAAAGAGTAAGAATGCAGAAGATAGAATATTAATGGTGTCAAGCATGATTTGAAAGCTGGGGGGGTAGGGGGATTAAAGAAAGAAAGAACAACTGTTGTATCCCATTTCCTTGAACATTCATGGAAATTTCAATGAAATAATAAAAAGATTGTTAATCTGCATAAAGAAAAAGAGTAAGAATGCAGAAGATAGAACATTAATGTAGTCAACCATGATTTGTAAGCTGGGGGGCGTGGGGGATAAAAGAAAGAAAGAAAAACTGTTGTATCCCATTTCCTTGAACATTCATGGAAATTTAAATAAAATAATAAAACGATTGTGAATCTGCATAAAGAAAAAGAGTAAGAATGCAGAAGATAGAATATTAATGTTGTCAACCATGATTTGGAAGCTGGGGGGGTTGGGGGAAGAAAGAAAGTAAGAAAAACAGTTGTATCCCATTTCCTTGAACTTTCATGGAAATTTCAACAAAATAATAAAAAGATTGTTAATCTGCATAAAGAAAAAGAGTAAGAATGCAGAAGATACAATATTAATGTTGTCAAGCATGATTTGGAAGATGGGGGTGTCGGGGGATGAAAGAAAGAAAGAAAAAGTGTTGTATCCCATTTCCTTGAACATTCATGGTAATATCAATAAAATAATAAAAAGATTGTGAATCTGCATAAAGAAAAAGAGTAAGAATGCAGAAGATAGGATATTAATGTTGTCAACCATGATTTGGAAGCTGGGGGGGGTGGGGGATAAAAGAAAGAAAGAAAAACTGTTGTATCCCATTTCCTGGAACATTCATGGAAATTTCAATAAAATCATAAAAAGATTGTTAATTTGCATAACGAAAAAGAGTAAGAATGCAGAAGATAGAATATTAATGTTATCAACCATGATGAGAAAGCGGGGGGGTTGGGAGATTAAAAAAAGAAATAAAAACTGTTGTATCCCATTTCCTGCAACATTCATGGAAATTTCAACAAAATAATAAAAAGATTGTTAATCTGCATAAAGGAAAAGAATAAGAATGCAGAAGATAGTATATTAATGTTGTCAAGCATGATTTGGAAGCTGGGGGTGGTGGGGGATAAAAGAAAGAAAGAAAAACTGTTGTATCCCATTTCCTTGAACATTCATGGAAATTTCAATAAAATAATAAAAAGATTGTTAATCTGCATAAAGAAAAAGTGTAAGAATGCAGAAGATTCAATATTAATGTTGTCAACCATGATTTGGAAGCTGGGGGTTGGTGGGGGATAAAAGAAAGAAAGAAAAACTGTTGTATCCCATTACCCTGAACATTCATGGAAATTTCAATAAAATAATAAAAGATTGTTAATCTGCATAAAGAAAAAGAGTTAGAATGCAGAAGATAGAATATTAATGTTGTCAACCATGATTTGGAAGATGGAGGGGTGGAGGATAAAAGAAAGAGAGAAAAACTGTTGTATCCCATTTCCTGCAACATTCATGGAAATTTCAACAAAATAATAAAAAGATTGTTAATCTGCATAAAGGAAAAGAATAAGAATGCAGAAGATAGTATATTAATGTTGTCAAGCATGATTTGGAAGCTGGGGGTGCTGGGGGATAAAAGAAAGAAAGAAAAACTGTTGTATCCCATTTCCTTGAACATTCATGGAAATTTCAATAAAATAATAAAAAGATTGTTAATCTGCATAAAGAAAAAGTGTAAGAATGCAGAAGATTCAATATTAATGTTGTCAACCATGATTTGGAAGATGGGGGGTTTGGGGGATGAAAGAAAGAAAAAAACTGTTGTATCCCATTTCCTTGAACATTCATGGAAATTTCAATAAAATAATAAAAAGATTGTTAATCTGCATAAAGAAAAAGAGTAAGAATGCAGAAGATAGAATATTAATGGTGTCAAGCATGATTTGAAAGCTGGAGTGGTGGGGGATTAAAGAAAGAAAGAAAAACTGCTGTATCCCATTTCCTTGAACATTCATGGGAATTTCAATAAAATAATAAAAAGATTGTTAATCTGAATAAAGAAAAAGAGTAAGAATGCAGAAGATAGAATATTAATGTTGTCAACCATGATTTGGAAGCTAGGGGGGTGGGGGATAAACGAAAGAAAGAAAAACTTTTGTATCCCATTTCCTTTAACATTCATGGAAATTTAAATAAAATCATGAAAAGATTGTTAATCTGCATAACGAAAAAGAGTAAGAATGCAGAAGATAGAATATTAATGTTGTCAACCATGATTTGGAAGCCGGGGGGGGGGGGTGGGGGAATAAAGAAAGTAAGAAAAACTGTTGTATCCCATTTCCTTGAACATTCATGGAAATTTAAACAAAATAATAAAAAGATTGTTAATCTGCATAAAGAAAAAGAGTAAGAATGCAGAAGATAGAATATTAATGTTGTCAAATATGATTTGGAAGCTGGGGGGGTGGAGGATAAAAGAAAGAGAGAAAAACTGTTGTATCCCATTTCCTTGAACATTCATGGAAATTTAAATATAATAGTAAAAAGATAGTTAATCTGCATAAAGAAAAAGAGTAAGAATGCAGAAGATAGAATATTAATGTTGTCAACCATGATTTGGAAGCTAGGGGGGGTGGGGGATAAAAGAAAGAAAGAAAAACTGTTGTATCCCATTTCCTTCAACATTCATGGAAATTTTAATAAAATAATAAAAAGATTGTTAATCTGCATAGAGAAAAAGTGTAAGAAAGTAGACGATAGAATATTAATGGTGTCAACCATGATTTGGAAGCTAGGGGTGGTGGGGGACAAAAGGAAGAAAGAAAAACTGTTGTATCCCATTTCCTTGAACATTCATGGAAATTTCAATAAAATAATAAAAAGATTGTTATTCTGCATAAAGAAAAAGAGTAAGAATGCAGAAGATAGAATATTAATGTTGTCAACCATTATTTGGTAGTTGGGGGCGGGTGGGGGAAGAAAGAAAGTAAGAAAAACTGTTGTATCCCATTTCCTGGAACATTCATGGAAATTTCATTATAATCATGAAAAGATTGTTAATGTGCATTAAGAAAAAGTGTAAGAATGCAGAAGATAGACTATTAATGGTGTCAAGCATGATTTGAAAGCTGGGGGGGTAGGAGGATTAAAGATAGAAAGAAAAACTGTTGTATCCCATTTCCTTGAACATTCATGGAAATTTCAACAAAATAATAAAAAGATTGTTAATGTGCATAAAGAAAAAGTGTAAGAATTCAGAAGATAGAATATTAATTTTGTCAAGCATGATTTGAAAGCTGGGGTGGTAGGGGGATTAAAGAAAGAAAGAAAAACTGTTGTATCCCATTTCCTTGAACATTCATGGAAATTTCAACAAAATAATAAAAAGATTGTTAATCTGCATAAAGAAAAAGAGTAAGAATGCAGAAGATAGAATATTAATGTTGTCAACCATGGTTTGGTAGTTGGGGGGGGGGGAAGAAAGAAAGTAAGAAAAACTGTTGTATCCCTTTTCCTGGAACATTCATGGAAATTTCATTATAATCATGAAAAATTGTTAATCGGTATAACGAAAAAGATTAAGAATGCAGAAGATAGAATATTAATGCTGTCAAGCATGATTTGGAAGCTGGGTGGTGTGGGGGAAGAAAGAATGTAAGAAAAACTGTTGTGTCCCATTTCCTGGAACATTCATGGAAATTTAAATAAAATAATAAAAAGATTGTTAATGTGCATAAAGAAAAAGAGTAAGAATGCAGAAGATAGAATATTAATGGTGTCAAGCATGATTTGAAAGCTGGGGGGGTAGGGGGATTAAAGAAAGAAAGAAAAACTGTTGTATCCCATTTCCTTGAACATTCATGGAAATTTCAATGAAATAATAAAGAGATTGTTAATCTGCATAAAGAAAAAGAGTAAGAATGCAGAAGATAGAACATTAATGTAGTCAACCATGATTTGTAAGCTGGGGGGCGTTTGGGATAAAAGAAAGAAAGAAAAACTGTTGTATCCCATTTCCTTGAACATTCATGGAAATTTAAATAAAATAATAAAACGATTGTGAATCTGCATAAAGAAAAAGAGTAAGAATGCAGAAGATAGAATATTAATGTTGTCAACCATGATTTGGAAGCTGGGGGGGTTGGGGGAAGAAAGAAAGTAAGAAAAACAGTTGTATCCCATTTCCTTGAACTTTCATGGAAATTTCAACAAAATAATAAAAAGATTGTTAATCTGCATAAAGAAAAAGAGTAAGAATGCAGAAGATACAATATTAATGTTGTCAAGCATGATTTGGAAGATGGGGGTGTCGGGGGATGAAAGAAAGAAAGAAAAAGTGTTGTATCCCATTTCCTTGAACATTCATGGTAATATCAATAAAATCATAAAAAGATTGTTAATCTGCCTAACGAAAAAGAGTAAGAATGCAGAAGATAGAATATTAATGTTATCAACCATGATGAGAAAGCGGGGGGGTTGGGAGATTAAAAAAAGAAAGAAAAACTGTTGTATCCCATTTCCTTGAATATTCATGGTAATATCAATAAAATAATAAAAAGATTGTGAATCTGCATAAAGAAAAAGAGTAAGAATGCAGAAGATAGAATATTAATGTTGTCAGCCATGATTTGGAAGCTGGGGGGGGGGGATAAAAGAAAGAAAGAAAAACTGTTGTATCCCATTTCCTTGAACATTCATGGAAATTTCAATAAAATAATAAAAAGATTGTTAATCTGCATAAAGAAAAAGAGTAAGAATGCAGAATATAGAACATTAATGTAGTCAACCATGATTTGTAAGCTGGGGGGCGTGGGGGATAAAAGAAAGAAAGAAAAACTGTTGTATCCCATTTCCTTGAACATTCATGGAAATTTAAATAAAATAATAAAACGATTGTGAATCTGCATAAAGAAAAAGAGTAAGAATGCAGAAGATAGAATATTAATGTTGTCAACCATGATTTGGAAGCTGGGGGGATTGGGGGAAGAAAGAAATTAAGAAAAACAGTTGTATCCCATTTCCTTGAACTTTCATGGAAATTTCAACAAAATAATAAAAAGATTGTTAATCTGCATAAAGAAAAAGAGTAAGAATGCAGAAGATACAATATTAATGTTGTCAAGCATGATTTGGAAGATGGGGGTGTCGGGGGATGAAAGAAAGAAAGAAAAAGTGTTGGATCCCATTTCCTTGAACATTCATGGTAATATCAATAAAATAATAAAAAGATTGTGAATCTGCATAAAGAAAAAGAGTAAGAATGCAGAAGATAGAATATTAATGTTGTCAACCATGATTTGGAAGCTGGGGGGGGGGGATAAAAGAAAGAAAGAAAAACTGTTGTATCCCATTTCCTTGAACATTCATGGAAATTTCAATAAAATAATAAAAAGATTGTTAATCTGCATAAAGAAAAAGAGTAAGAATGCAGAATATAGAACGTTAATGTAGTCAACCATGATTTGTAAGCTGGGGGGCGTGGGGGATAAAAGAAAGAAAGAAAAACTGTTGTATCCCATTTCCTTGAACATTCATGAAAATTTAAATATAATAGTAAAAAGATAGTTAATCTGCATAAAGAAAAAGAGTAAGAATGCAGAAGATAGAATATTAATGTTGTCAACCATGATTTGGAAGCTAGGGAGGGTGGGGGATAAAAGAAAGAAAGAAAAACTGTTGTATCCCATTTCCTTCAACATTCATGGAAATTTTAATAAAATAATAAAAAGATTGTTAATCTGCATAGAGAAAAAGTGTAAGAAAGTAGACGATAGAATATTAATGGTGTCAACCATGATTTGGAAGCTAGGGGTGGTGGGGGACAAAAGGAAGAAAGAAAAACTGTTGTATCCCATTTCCTTGAACATTCATGGAAATTTCAATAAAATAATAAAAAGATTGTTATTCTGCATAAAGAAAAAGAGTAAGAATGCAGAAGATAGAATATTAATGTTGTCAACCATTATTTGGTAGTTGGGGGCGGGTGGGGGAAGTAAGAAAGTAAGAAAAACTGTTGTATCCCATTTCCTGGAACATTCATGGAAATTTCATTATAATCATGAAAAGATTGTTAATGTGCATTAAGAAAAAGTGTAAGAATGCAGAAGATAGAATATTAATGGTGTCAAGCATGATTTGAAAGCTGGGGGGGTAGGAGGATTAAAGATAGAAAGAAAAACTGTTGTATCCCATTTCCTTGAACATTCATGGAAATTTCAACAAAATAATAAAAAGATTGTTAATGTGCATAAAGAAAAAGTGTAAGAATTCAGAAGATAGAATATTAATTTTGTCAAGCATGATTTGAAAGCTGGGGTGGTAGGGGGATTAAAGAAAGAAAGAAAAACTGTTGTATCCCATTTCCTTGAACATTCATGGAAATTTCAACAAAATAATAAAAAGATTGTTAATCTGCATAAAGAAAAAGAGTAAGAATGCAGAAGATAGAATATTAATGTTGTCAACCATGATTTGGTAGTTGGGGGGGGTGGGGGAAGAAAGAAAGTAAGAAAAACTGTTGTATCCCTTTTCCTGGAACATTCATGGAAATTTCATTATAATCATGAAAAATTGTTAATCGGCATAACGAAAAAGATTAAGAATGCAGAAGATAGAATATTAATGCTGTCAAGCATGATTTGGAAGCTGGGTGGTGTCGGGGAAGAAAGAATGTAAGAAAAACTGTTGTGTCCCATTTCCTGGAACATTCATGGAAATTTAAATAAAATAATAAAAAGATTGTTAATGTGCATAAAGAAAAAGAGTAAGAATGCAGAAGATAGAATATTAATGGTGTCAAGCATGATTTGAAAGCTGGGGGGGTAGGGGGATTAAAGAAAGAAAGAAAAACTGTTGTATCCCATTTCCTTGAACATTCATGGAAATTTCAATGAAATAATAAAGAGATTGTTAATCTGCATAAAGAAAAAGAGTAAGAATGCAGAAGATAGAACATTAATGTAGTCAACCATGATTTGTAAGCTGGGGGGCGTGGGGGATAAAAGAAAGAAAGAAAAACTGTTGTATCCCATTTCCTTGAACATTCATGGAAATTTAAATAAAATAATAAAACGATTGTGAATCTGCATTAAGAAAAAGAGTAAGAATGCAGAAGATAGAATATTAATGTTGTCAACCATGATTTGGAAGCTGGGGGGGTTGGGGGAAGAAAGAAAGTAAGAAAAACAGTTGTATCCCATTTCCTTGAACTTTCATGGAAATTTCAACAAAATAATAAAAAGATTGTTAATCTGCATAAAGAAAAAGAGTAAGAATGCAGAAGATACAATATTAATGTTGTCAAGCATGATTTGGAAGATGGGGGTGTCGGGGGATGAAAGAAAGAAAGAAAAAGTGTTGTATCCCATTTCCTTGAACATTCATGGTAATATCAATAAAATCATAAAAAGATTGTTAATCTGCCTAACGAAAAAGAGTAAGAATGCAGAAGATAGAATATTAATGTTATCAACCATGATGAGAAAGCGGGGGGGTTGGGAGATTAAAAAAAGAAAGAAAAACTGTTGTATCCCATTTCCTTGAACATTCATGGTAATATCAATAAAATAATAAAAAGATTGTGAATCTGCATAAAGAAAAAGAGTAAGAATGCAGAAGATAGAATATTAATGTTGTCAACCATGATTTGGAAGCTGGGGGGGGGATAAAAGAAAGAAAGAAAAACTGTTGTATCCCATTTCCTTGAACATTCATGGAAATTTCAATAAAATAATAAAAAGATTGTTAATCTGCATAAAGAAAAAGAGTAAGAATGCAGAATATAGAACATTAATGTAGTCAACCATGATTTGTAAGCTGGGGGGCGTGGGGGATAAAAGAAAGAAAGAAAAACTGTTGTATCCCATTTCCTTGAACATTCATGGAAATTTCAATAAAATAATAAAAAGATTGTTAATCTGCATAAAGAAAAAGAGTAAGAATGCAGAAGATAGAATATTAATGTTGTCAACCATGATTTGGAAGCTGGGGGGATTGGGGGAAGAAAGAAATTAAGAAAAACAGTTGTATCCCATTTCCTTGAACTTTCATGGAAATTTCAACAAAATAATAAAAAGATTGTTAATCTGCATAAAGAAAAAGAGTAAGAATGCAGAAGATACAATATTAATGTTGTCAAGCATGATTTGGAAGATGGGGGTGTCGGGGGATGAAAGAAAGAAAGAAAAAGTGTTGGATCCCATTTCCTTGAACATTCATGGTAATATCAATAAAATAATAAAAAGATTGTGAATCTGCATAAAGAAAAAGAGTAAGAATGCAGAAGATAGAATATTAATGTTGTCAACCATGATTTGGAAGCTGGGGGGGGTGGGGGATAAAAGAAAGAAAGAAAAACTGTTGTATCCCATTTCCTGGAACATTCATGGAAATTTCAATAAAATCATAAAAAGATTGTTAATCTGCATAACGAAAAAGAGTGAGAATGCAGAAGATAGAATATTAATGTTATCAACCATGATGAGAAAGCGGGGGGGGGTGGGGGATTAAAAAAAGAAAGAAAAACTGTTGTATCCCATTTCCTGCAACATTCATGGAAATTTAAACAAAATAATAAAAAGATTGTTAATCTGCATAAAGGAAAAGTATAAGAATGCAGAAGATAGTATATTAATGTTGTCAAGCATGATTTGGAAGCTGGGGGTGCTGGGGGATAAAAGAAAGAAAGAAAAACTGTTGTATCCTATTTCCTTGAACATTCATGGAAATTTCAATAAAATAATAAAAAGATTGTTAATCTGCATAAAGAAAAAGTGTAAGAATGCAGAAGATTCAATATTAATGTTGTCAACCATGATATGGAAGATGGGGGGGGTGGGGGATGAAAGAAAGAAAAAAACTGTTGTATCCCATTTCCTTGAACATTCATGGAAATTTCAATAAAATAATAAAAAGATTGTTAATCTGCATAAAGAAAAAGAGTAAGAATGCAGAAGATAGAATATTAATGGTGTCAAGCATGATTTGAAAGCTGGGGTGGTGGGTGATTAAAGAAAGAAAGAAAAACTGCTGTATCCCATTTCCTTGAACATTCATGGGAATTTCAATAAAATAATAAAAAGATTGTTAATCTGAATAAAGAAAAAGAGTAAGAATGCAGAAGATAGAATATTAATGTTGTCAACCATGATTTGGAAGCTAGGGGGGTGGGGGATAAACGAAAGAAAGAAAAACTTTTGTATCCCATTTCCTTTAACATTCATGGAAATTTAAATAAAATCATGAAAAGATTGTTAATCTGCATAACGAAAAAGAGTAAGAATGCAGAAGATAGATTATTAATGTTGTCAACCATGATTTGGAAGCCGGGGGGGGTGGGGGAATAAAGAAAGTAAGAAAAACTGTTGTATTCCATTTCCTTGAACATTCATGGAAATTTCAACAAAATAATAAAAAGATTGTTAATCTGCATAAAGAAAAAGAGTAAGAATGCAGAAGATAGAATATTAATGTTGTCAACCATGATTAGGAAGCTGGGGGGGTTGGGGGAAGAAAGAAAGTAAAAAAAAGTGTTGTATCCCATTTCCTTGAACTTTCATGGAAATTTCAACAAAATAATAAAAAGATTGTTAATCTGCATAAAGAAAAAGAGTAAGAATGCAGAAGATAGAATATTAATGTTGTCAAGCATGATGTGGAAATGGGGGTGTCGGGGGATGAAAGAAAGAAAGAAAAACTGTTGTATCCCATTTCCTTGAACATTCATGGAAATTTCAATAAAATAATAAAAAGATTGTTAATCTGCATAAAGAAAAAGAATAAGAATGCAGAAGATAGAATATTAATGTTGTCAACCATGATTTGGAAGCTGGGGGGGGTGGGGGATAAAAGAAAGAAAGAAAAACTGTTTTATCCCATTTCCCTTAACATTCATGGAAATTTAAATAAAATCATGAAAAGATTGTTAATCTGCATAACGGAAAAGAGTAAGAAAGCAGAAGATAGAATATTAATGTTGTCAACCATGATTAGGATGCTGGGGGGGGTGGGGGAATAAAGAATGTAAGAAAAACTGTTGTAACCCATTTCCTTGAACATTCATGGAAATTTCAACAAAATAATAAAAAGATTGTTAATCTGCATAAAGAAAAAGAGTAAGAATGCAGAAGATAGAACATTAATGTAGTCAACCATGATTTGTAAGCTGGGGGGGTTGGGGGAAGAAAGAAAGTAAAAAAACTGTTGTATCCCATTTCCTTGAACTTTCATGGAAATTTCAACAAAATAATAAAAAGATTGTTAATCTGAATAAAGAAATAGAGTAAGAATGCAGAAGATAGAATATTAATGGTGTCAAGCATGATTTGAAAGCTGGGGTAGTGGGGGATTAAAGAAAGAAAGAAGAACTGCTGTATCCCATTTCCATGAACATTCATGGAAATTTCAATAAAATAATTAAAAGATTGTTAATCTGAATAAAGAAAAAGAGTAAGAATACAGAAGATAGAATATTAATGTTGTCAACCATGATTTGGAAGCTAGGGGTTGGGGGATAAAAGAAAGAAAGAAGAACTGCTGTATCCCATTTCCTTTCACATTCATGGAAATTTAAATAAAATCATGAAAAGATTGTTAATCTGCATAACGAAAAAGAGTAAGAATGCAGAAGATAGAATATTAATGTTGTCAACCATGATTTGGAAGCTGGGGGGGGTGGGGGAATAAAGAAAGTAAGAAAAACTGTTGTATCCCATTTCCTGGAACTTTCATGGAAATTTCAACATAATAATAAAAAGATTGTTAATCTGCATAAAGAAAAAGAGTAAGAATGCAAAAGATACAATATTAATGTTGTCAAGCATGATTTGGAAGATTGGGGTGTCGGGGGATGAAAGAAAGAAAGAAAAAGTGTTGTATCCCATTTCCTTGAACATTCATGGTAATATCAATAAAATAATAAAAAGATTGTGAATCTGCATAAAGAAAAAGAGTAAGAATGCAGAAGATAGAATATTAATGTTGTCAACCATGATTTGGAAGCTGGGCGGGGGTGGGGGAAAAAAGAAAGAAAGAAAAACTGTTGTATCCCATTTCCTGGAACATTCATGGAAATTTCAATAAAATCATAAAAAGATTGTTAATCTGCATAAAGAAAAAGAGTGAGAATGCAGAAGATAGAATATTAATGTTATCAACCATGATGAGAAAGCGGGGGGGGTGGGGGATTAAAAAAAGAAAAAAAACTGTTGTATCCCATTTCCTGCAACATTCATGGAAATTTCAACAAAATAATAAAAAGATTGTTAATCTGCATAAAGAAAAAGTGTAAGAATGCAGAAGATTCAATATTAATGTTGTCAACCATGATTTGGAAGATGGGGGGGTGGGGGATGAAAGTAAGAAAAAAACTGTTGTATCCCATTTCCTTGAACATTCATGGAAATTTCAATAAAATAATAAAAAGATTGTTAATCTACATAAAGAAAAAGAGTAAGAATGCAGAAGATAGAATATTAATGGTGTCAAGCATGATTTGAAAGCTGGGGTGGTGGGGGATTAAAGAAAGAAAGAAAAACTGCTGTATCCCATTTCCTTGAACATTCATGGGAATTTCAATAAAATAATAAAAAGATTGTTAATCTGAATAAAGAAAAAGAGTAAGAATGCAGAAGATAGAATATTAATGTTGTCAACCATGATTTGGAAGCTAGGGGGGTGGGGGATAAACGAAAGAAAGAAAAACTTTTGTATCCCATTTCCTTTAACATTCATGGAAATTTAAATAAAATCATGAAAAGATTGTTAATCTGCATAACGAAAAAGAGTTAGAATGCAGAAGATAGAATATTAATGTTGTCAACCATGATTTTGAAGCCGGGGGGGGTGGGGGAATAAAGAAAGTAAGAAAAACTGTTGTATCCAATTTCCTTGAACATTCATGGAAATTTCAACAAAATAATAAAAAGATTGTTAATCTGCATAAAGAAAAAGAGTAAGAATGCAGAAGATAGAATATTAATGTTGTCAAATATGATTTGGAAGCTGGGGGGGTGGAGGATAAAAGAAAGAGAGAAAAACTGTTGTATCCCATTTCCTTGAACATTCATGGAAATTTCAATATAATTGTAAAAAGATAGTTAATCTGCATAAAGAAAAAGAGTAAGAATGCAGAAGATAGAATATTAATGTTGTCAACCATGATTTGGTAGTTGGGGGGGTGGGGGAAGAAAGAAAGTAAGAAAAACTGTTGTATCCCATTTCCTGGAACATTCATGGAAATTTCATTATAATCATGAAAAGATTGTTAATCGGCATAACGAAAAAGATTAAGAATGCAGAAGATGGAATATTAATGGTGTCAAGCATGATTTGAAAGCTGGGGGGGTAGGGGGTTTAAAGAAAGAAAGAAAAACTGTTGTATCCCATTTCCTTGAACATTCATGGAAATTTCAACAAAATAATAAAAAGATTGTTAATGTGCATAAAGAAAAAGAGTAAGAATTCAGAAGATAGAATATTAATTTTGTCAAGCATGATTTGAAAGCTGGGGTGGTAGGGGGATTAAAGAAAGAAAGAAAAACTGTTGTATCCCATTTCCTTGAACATTCATGGAAATTTCAACAAAATAATAAAAAGATTGTTAATCTGCATAAAGAAAAAGAGTAAGAATGCAGAAGATAGAATATTAATGTTGTCAACCATGATTTGGTAGTTGGGGGGGGTGGGGGAAGAAAGATGGTAAGAAAAACTGTTGTATCCCATATCCTGGAACATTCATGGAAATTTCAATATAATCATGAAAAATTGTTAATCGGCATAACGAAAAAGATTAAGAATACAGAAGATAGAATATTAATGCTGTCAAGCATGATTTGGAAGCTGGGGGGTGTGGGGGAAGAAAGAAAGTAAGAAAAACTGTTGTATCCCATTTCCTGGAACATTCATGGAAATTTAAATAAAATAATAAAAAGATTGTTAATGTGCATAAAGAAAAAGAGTAAGAATGCAGAAGATAGAATATTAATGTTGTCAACCATGATTTGGAAGCTGGGGGGGTTGGGGGAAGAAAGAAAGTAAGAAAAACTGTTGTATCCCATTTCCTTGAACTTTCATGGAAATTTCAATAAAATAATAAAAAGATTGTTAATCTGCATAAAGAAAAAGAGTTAGAATGCAGAAGATAGAATATTAATGTTGTCAACCATGATTTGGAAGATGGGGGGGTGGGGGATGAAAGAAAGAAAAAAACTGTTGTATCCCATTTCCTTGAACATTCATGGAAATTTCAATAAAATAATAAAAAGATTGTTAATCTGAATAAAGAAATAGAGTAAGAATGCAGAAGATAGAATATTAATGGTGTCAAGCATGATGTGAAAGCTGGGGTATTGGGGATTAAAGAAAGAAAGAAGAACTGCTGTATCCCATTTCCATGAACATTCATGGAAATTTCAATAAAATAATTAAAAGATTGTTAATCTGAATAAAGAAAAAGAGTAAGAATACAGAAGATAGAATATTAATGTTGTCAACCATGATTTGGAAGCTAGGGGTTGGGGGATAAAAGAAAGAAAGAAGAACTGCTGTATCCCATTTCCTTTAACATTCATGGAAATTTAAATAAAATCATGAAAAGATTGTTAATCTGCATAACGAAAAAGAGTAAGAATGCAGAAGATAGAATATTAATGTTGTCAACCATGATTTGGAAGCTGGGGGGGGGATAAAAGAAAGAAAGAAAAACTGTTGTATCCCTTTTCCTTGAACATTCATGGAAATTTCAATAAAATAATAAAAAGATTGTTAATCTGCATAAAGAAAAAGAGTAAGAATGCAGAATATAGAACATTAATGTAGTCAACCATGATTTGTAAGCTGGGGGGCGTGGGGGATAAAAGAAAGAAAGAAAAACTGTTGTATCCCATTTCCTTGAACATTCATGGAAATTTAAATAAAATAATAAAACGATTGTGAATCTGCATAAAGAAAAAGAGTAAGAATGCAGAAGATAGAATATTAATGTTGTCAACCATGATTTGGAAGCTGGGGGGATTGGGGGAAGAAAGAAATTAAGAAAAACAGTTGTATCCCATTTCCTTGAACTTTCATGGAAATTTCAACAAAATAATAAAAAGATTGTTAATCTGCATAAAGAAAAAGAGTAAGAATGCAGAAGATAGAATATTAATGTTGTCAACCATGATTTGGAAGCTGGGGGGGGTGGGGGATAAAAGAAAGAAAGAAAAACTGTTGTATCCCATTTCCTGGAACATTCATGGAAATTTCAATAAAATCATAAAAAGATTGTTAATCTGCATAACGAAAAAGAGTGAGAATGCAGAAGATAGAATATTAATGTTATCAACCATGATGAGAAAGCGGGGGGGGTGGGGGATTAAAAAAAGAAATAAAAACTGTTGTATCCCATTTCCTGCAACTTTCATGGAAATTTAAACAAAATAATAAAAAGATTGTTAATCTGCATAAAGGAAAAGAATAAGAATTCAGAAGATAGTATATTAATGTTGTCAAGCATGATTTGGAAGCTGGGGGTGCTGGGGGATAAAAGAAAGAAAGAAAAACTGTTGTATCCTATTTCCTTGAACATTCATGGAAATTTCAATAAAATAATAAAAAGATTGTTAATCTGCATAAAGAAAAAGTGTAAGAATGCAGAAGATTCAATATTAATGTTGTCAACCATGATATGGAAGATGGGGGGGGTGGGGGATGAAAGAAAGAAAAAAACTGTTGTATCCCATTTCCTTGAACATTCATGGAAATTTCAATAAAATAATAAAAAGATTGTTAATCTGCATAAAGAAAAAGAGTAAGAATGCAGAAGATAGAATATTAATGTTGTCAACCATGATTTGGAAGCTAGGGGGGTGGGGGATAAACGAAAGAAAGAAAAACTTTTGTATCCCATTTCCTTTAACATTCATGGAAATTTAAATAAAATCATGAAAAGATTGTTAATCTGCATAACGAAAAAGAGTAAGAATGCAGAAGATAGATTATTAATGTTGTCAACCATGATTTGGAAGCCGGGGGGGGTGGGGGAATAAAGAAAGTAAGAAAAACTGTTGTATTCCATTTCCTTGAACATTCATGGAAATTTCAACAAAATAATAAAAAGATTGTTAATCTGCATAAAGAAAAAGAGTAAGAATGCAGAAGATAGAATATTAATGTTGTCAACCATGATTTGGAAGCTAGGGGGGGTGGGGGATAAAAGAAAGAAAGAAAAACTGTTGTATCCCATTTCCTTCAACATTCATGGAAATTTTAATAAAATAATAAAAAGATTGTTAATCTGCATAGAGAAAAAGTGTAAGAAAGTAGACGATAGAATATTAATGGTGTCAACCATGATTTGGAAGCTAGGGGTGGTGGGGGACAAAAGGAAGAAAGAAAAACTGTTGTATCCCATTTCCTTGAACATTCATGGAAATTTCAATAAAATAATAAAAAGATTGTTATTCTGCATAAAGAAAAAGAGTAAGAATGCAGAAGATAGAATATTAATGTTGTCAACCATTATTTGGTAGTTGGGGGCGGGTGGGGGAAGAAAGAAAGTAAGAAAAACTGTTGTATCCCATTTCCTGGAACATTCATGGAAATTTCATTATAATCATGAAAAGATTGTTAATGTGCATTAAGAAAAAGTGTAAGAATGCAGAAGATAGAATATTAATGGTGTCAAGCATGATTTGAAAGCTGGGGGGGTAGGAGGATTAAAGATAGAAAGAAAAACTGTTGTATCCCATTTCCTTGAACATTCATGGAAATTTCAACAAAATAATAAAGAGATTGTTAATGTGCATAAAGAAAAAGTGTAAGAATTCAGAAGATAGAATATTAATTTTGTCAAGCATGATTTGAAAGCTGGGGTGGTAGGGGGATTAAAGAAAGAAAGAAAAACTGTTGTATCCCATTTCCTTGAACATTCATGGAAATTTCAACAAAATAATAAAAAGATTGTTAATCTGCATAAAGAAAAAGAGTAAGAATGCAGAAGATAGAATATTAATGTTGTCAACCATGATTTGGTAGTTGGGGGGGGTGGGGGAAGAAAGAAAGTAAGAAAAACTGTTGTATCCCTTTTCCTGGAACTTTCATGGAAATTTCATTATAATCATGAAAAATTGTTAATCGGCATAACGAAAAAGATTAAGAATGCAGAAGATAGAATATTAATGCTGTCAAGCATGATTTGGAAGCTGGGTGGTGTGGGGGAAGAAAGAATGTAAGAAAAACTGTTGTGTCCCATTTCCTGGAACATTCGTGGAAATTTAAATAAAATAATAAAAAGATTGTTAATGTGCATAAAGAAAAAGAGTAAGAATGCAGAAGATAGAATATTAATGGTGTCAAGCATGATTTGAAAGCTGGGGGGGTTGGGGGATTAAAGAAAGTAAGAAAAACTGTTGTATCCCATTTCCTTGAACATTCATGGAAATTTCAATGAAATAATAAAGAGATTGTTAATCTGCATAAAGAAAAAGAGTAAGAATGCAGAAGATAGAACATTAATGTAGTCAACCATGATTTGTAAGCTGGGGGGCGTGGGGGATAAAAGAAAGAAAGAAAAACTGTTGTATCCCATTTCCTTGAACATTCATGGAAATTTAAATAAAATAATAAAACGATTGTGAATCTGCATAAAGAAAAAGAGTAAGAATGCAGAAGATAGAATATTAATGTTGTCAACCATGATTTGGAAGCTGGGGGGGTTGGGGGAAGAAAGAAAGTAAGAAAAACAGTTGTATCCCATTTCCTTGAACTTTCATGGAAATTTCAACAAAATAATAAAAAGATTGTTAATCTGCATAAAGAAAAAGAGTAAGAATGCAGAAGATACAATATTAATGTTGTCAAGCATGATTTGGAAGATGGGGGTGTCGGGGGATGAAAGAAAGAAAGAAAAAGTGTTGTATCCCATTTCCTTGAACATTCATGGTAATATCAATAAAATAATAAAAAGATTGTGAATCTGCATAAAGAAAAAGAGTAAGAATGCAGAAGATAGGATATTAATGTTGTCAACCATGATTTGGAAGCTGGGGGAGGGGTGGGGGATAAAAGAAAGAAAGAAAAACTGTTGTATCCCATTTCCTGGAACATTCATGGAAATTTCAATAAAATCATAAAAAGATTGTTAATCTGCATAACGAAAAAGAGTAAGAATGCAGAAGATAGAATATTAATGTTATCAACCATGATGAGAAAGCGGGGGGGTTGGGAGATTAAAAAAAGAAATAAAAACTGTTGCATCCCATTTCCTGCAACATTCATGGAAATTTCAACAAAATAATAAAAAGATTGTTAATCTGCATAAAGGAAAAGAATAAGAATGCAGAAGATAGTATATTAATGTTGTCAAGCATGATTTGGAAGCTGGGGGTGGTGGGGGATAAAAGAAAGAAAGAAAAACTGTTGTATCCCATTTCCTTGAACATTCATGGAAATTTCAATAAAATAATAAAAAGATTGTTAATCTGCATAAAGAAAAAGTGTAAGAATGCAGAAGATTCAATATTAATGTTGTCAACCATGATTTGGAAGCTGGGCGTTGGTGGGGGATAAAAGAAAGAAAGAAAAACTGTTGTATCCCATTACCCTGAACATTCATGGAAATTTCAATAAAATAATAAAAGATTGTTAATCTGCATAAAGAAAAAGAGTTAGAATGCAGAAGATAGAATATTAATGTTGTCAACCATGATTTGGAAGATGGGGGGGTGGGGGATGAAAGAAAGAAAAAAACTGTTGTATCCCATTTCCTTGAACATTCATGGAAATTTCAACAAAATAATAAAAAGATTGTTAATCTGAATAAGGAATAGAGTAAGAATGCAGAAGATAGAATATTAATGGTGTCAAGCATGATGTGAAAGCTGGGGTAGTGGGGGATTAAAGAAAGAAAGAAGAACTGCTGTATCCCATTTCCATGAACATTCATGGAAATTTCAATAAAATAATTAAAAGATTGTTAATCTGAATAAAGAAAAAGAGTAAGAATACAGAAGATAGAGTATTAATGTTGTCAACCATGATTTGGAAGCTAGGGGTTGGGGGATAAAAGAAAGAAAGAAGAACTGCTGTATCCCATTTCCTTTAACATTCATGGAAATTTAAATAAAATCATGAAAAGATTGTTAATCTGCATAACGAAAAAGAGTAAGAATGCAGAAGATAGAATATTAATGTTGTCAACCATGATTTGGAAGCTGGGGGGGGGTGGGGGAATAAAGAAAGTAAGAAAAACTGTTGTATCCCATTTCCTGGAACTTTCATGGAAATTTCAACAAAATAATAAAAAGATTGTTAATCTGCATAAAGAAAAAGAGTAAGAATGCAGAAGATACAATATTAATGTTGTCAAGCATGATTTGGAAGATCGGGGTGTCGGGGGATGAAAGAAAGAAAGAAAAAGTGTTGTATCCCATTTCCTTGAACATTCATGGTAATATCAATAAAATAATAAAAAGATTGTGAATCTGCATAAAGAAAAAGAGTAAGAATGCAGAAGATAGAATATTAATGTTGTCAAACATGATTTGGAAGCTGGGGGGGGGTTGGGGATAAAAGAAAGAAAGAAAAACTGTTGTATCCCATTTCCTTGAACATTCATGGAAATTTCAATAAAATAATAAAAAGATTGTTAATCTGCATAAAGAAAAAGAGTAAGAATGCAGAAGATAGAACATTAATGTAGTCAACCATGATTTGTAAGCTGGGGGGCGTGGGGGATAAAAGAAAGAAAGAAAAACTGTTGTATCCCATTTCCTTGAACATTCATGGAAATTTAAATAAAATAATAAAACGATTGTGAATCTGCATAAAGAAAAAGAGTAAGAATGCAGAAGATAGAATATTAATGTTGTCAACCATGATTTGGAAGCTGGGGGGATTGGGGGAAGAAAGAAAGTAAGAAAAACAGTTGTATCCCATTTATTTGAACTTTCATGGAAATTTCAACAAAATAATAAAAAGATTGTTAATGTGCATAAAGAAAAAGTGTAAGAATGCAGAAGATACAATATTAATGTTGTCAAGCATGATTTGGAAGATGGGGGTGTCGGGGGATGAAAGAAAGAAAGAAAAACTGTTGTATCCCATTTCCTTGAACATTCATGGTAATATCAATAAAATAATAAAAAGATTGTGAATCTGCATAAAGAAAAAGAGTAAGAATGCAGAAGATAGAATATTAATGTTGTCAACCATGATTTGGAAGCTGGGGGGGGTGGGGGATAAAAGAAAGAAAGAAAAACTGTTGTATCCCATTTCCTGGAACATTCATGGAAATTTCAATAAAATCATAAAAAGATTGTTAATCTGCATAACGAAAAAGAGTGAGAATGCAGAAGATAGAATATTAATGTTATCAACCATGATGAGAAAGCGGGGGGGGTGGGGGATTAAAAAAAGAAAGAAAAACTGTTGTATCCCATTTCCTGCAACATTCATGGAAATTTAAACAAAATAATAAAAAGATTGTTAATCTGCATAAAGGAAAAGAATAAGAATGCAGAAGATAGTATATTAATGTTGTCAAGCATGATTTGGAAGCTGGGGGTGCTGGGGGATAAAAGAAAGAAAAACTGTTGTATCCCATTTCCTTGAACATTCATGGAAATTTCAATAAAATAATAAAAAGATTGTTAATCTGCATAAAGAAAAAGTGTAAGAATGCAGAAGATTCAATATTAATGTTGTCAACCATGATTTGGAAGATGGGGGGGGTGGGGGATGAAAGAAAGAAAAAAACTGTTGTATCCCATTTCCTTGAACATTCATGGAAATTTCAATAAAATAATAAAAAGATTGTTAATCTGCATAAAGAAAAAGAGTAAGAATGCAGAAGATAGAATATTAATGGTGTCAAGCATGATTTGAAAGCTGGGGTGGTGGGGGATTAAAGAAAGAAAGAAAAACTGCTGTATCCCATTTCCTTGAACATTCATGGGAATTTCAATAAAATAATAAAAAGATTGTTAATCTGAATAAAGAAAAAGAGTAAGAATGCAGAAGATAGAATATTAATGTTGTCAACCATGATTTGGAAGCTAGGGGGGTGGGGGATAAACGAAAGAAAGAAAAACTTTTGTATCCCATTTCCTTTAACATTCATGGAAATTTAAATAAAATCATGAAAAGATTGTTAATCTGCATAACGAAAAAGAGTAAGAATGCAGAAGATAGAATATTAATGTTGTCAACCATGATTTGGTAGTTGGGGGGGGTGGGGGAAGAAAGAAAGTAAGAAAAACTGTTGTATCCCATTTCCTGGAACATTCATGGAAATTTCATTATAATCATGAAAAGATTGTTAATCGGCATAACGAAAAAGATTAAGAATGCAGAAGATAGAATATTAATGCTGTCAACCATGATTTGGAAGCTGGGGGGTGTGGGGGAAGAAAGAAAGTAAGAAAAACTGTTGTATCCCATTTCCTGGAACATTCATGGAAATTTCAATAAAATAATAAAAAGATTGTTAATGTGCATTAAGAAAAAGTGTAAGAATGCAGAAGATAGAATATTAATGCTGTCAAGCATGATTTGGAAGCTGGGGGGTGTGGGGGAAGAAAGAAAGTAAGAAAAACTGTTGTATCCCATTTCCTGGAACATTCATGGATATTTCAATAAAATAATAAAAAGATTGTTAATGTGCATAAAGAAAAAGAGTAAGAATGCAGAAGATAGAATATTAATGGTGTCAAGCATGATTTGAAAGCTGCGGGGGTCGGGGGATTAAAGAAAGAAAGAAAAACTGTTGTATCCCATTTCCTTGAACATTCATGGTAATATTAATAAAATAATAAAAAGATTGTGAATCTGCATAAAGAAAAAGAGTAAGAATGCAGAAGATAGTATATTAATGTTGTCAAGCATGATTTGGAAGCTGGGGGTGGTGGGGGATAAAAGAAAGAAAGAAAAACTGTTGTATCCCATTTCCTTGAACATTCATGGAAATTTCAATAAAATAATAAAAAGATTGTTAATCTGCATAAAGAAAAAGTGTAAGAATGCAGAAGATTCAATATTAATGTTGTCAACCATGATTTGGAAGCTGGGGGGTGGTGGGGGATAAAAGAAAGAAAGAAAAACTGTTGTATCCCATTACCCTGAACATTCATGGAAATTTCAATAAAATAATAAAAGATTGTTAATCTGCATAAAGAAAAAGAGTTAGAATGCAGAAGATAGAATATTAATGTTGTCAACCATGATTTGGAAGATGGGGGGGTGGGGGATGAAAGAAAGAAAAAAACTGTTGTATCCCATTTCCTTGAACATTCATGGAAATTTCAATAAAATAATAAAAAGATTGTTAATCTGCATAAAGAAAAAGAGTAAGAATGCAGAAGATAGAATATTAATGGTGTCAAGCATGATGTGAAAGCTGGGGTAGTGGGGGATTAAAGAAAGAAAGAAGAACTGCTGTATCCCATTTCCATGAACATTCATGGAAATTTCAATAAAATAATTAAAAGATTGTTAATGTGCATAAAGAAAAAGAGTAAGAATGCAGAAGATAGAATATTAATGGTGTCAAGCATGATTTGAAAGCTGCGGGGGTAGGGGGATTAAAGAAAGAAAGAAAAACTGTTGTATCCCATTTCCTTGAACATTCATGGTAATATTAATAAAATAATAAAAAGATTGTGAATCTGCATAAAGAAAAAGAGTAAGAATGCAGAAGATACAATATTAATGTTGTCAAGCATGATTTGGAAGATGGGGGTGTCGGGGGATGAAAGAAAGAAAGAAAAAGTGTTGTATCCCATTTCCTTGAACATTCATGGTAATATCAATAAAATAATAAAAAGATTGTGAATCTGCATAAAGAAAAAGAGTAAGAATGCAGAAGATAGAATATTAATGTTGTCAACCATGATTTGGAAGCTGGGGGGGGTGGGGGATAAAAGAAAGAAAGAAAAACTGTTGTATCCCATTTCCTGGAACATTCATGGAAATTTCAATAAAATCATAAAAAGATTGTTAATCTGCATAACGAAAAAGAGTGAGAATGCAGAAGATAGAATATTAATGTTATCAACCATGATG
The DNA here is from genome assembly GCF_027409185.1 of Cynocephalus volans. Taxonomy (NCBI): domain Eukaryota; kingdom Metazoa; phylum Chordata; class Mammalia; order Dermoptera; family Cynocephalidae; genus Cynocephalus; species Cynocephalus volans. Next base: position 2,457,842 of record NC_084474.1, on the reverse strand, counting down.
AGAAAGCGGGGGGGGGTGGGGGATTAAAAAAAGAAAGAAAAACTGTTGTATCCCATTTCCTGCAACATTCATGGAAATTTCAACAAAATAATAAAAAGATTGTTAATCTGCATAAAGGAAAAGAATAAGAATGCAGAAGATAGTATATTAATGTTGTCAAGCATGATTTGGAAGCTGGGGGTGCTGGGGGATAAAAGAAAGAAAGAAAAACTGTTGTATCCCATTACCCTGAACATTCATGGAAATTTCAATAAAATAATAAAAGATTGTTAAACTGCATAAAGAAAAAGAGTTAGAATGCAGAAGATAGAATATTAATGTTGTCAACCATGATTTGGAAGATGGGGGGGTGGGGGATGACAGAAAGAATAAAACTGTTGTATCCCATTTCCTTGAACATTCATGGAAATTTCAATAAAATAATAAAAAGATTGTTAATCTGAATAAAGAAATAGAGTAAGAATGCAGAATCTAGAATATTAATGGTGTCAAGCATGATTTGGAAGCTAGGGGTTGGGGGATAAAAGAAAGAAAGAAGAACTGCTGTATCCCATTTCCTTTAACATTCATGGAAATTTAAATAAAATCATGAAAAGATTGTTAATCTGCATAACGAAAAAGATTAAGAATGCAGAAGATAGAATATTAATGTTGTCAACCATGATTTGGAAGCTGGGGGGGGTGGGGGAATAAAGAAAGTAAGAAAAACTGTTGTATCCCATTTCCTGGAACTTTCATGGAAATTTCAACAAAATAATAAAAAGATTGTTAATCTGCATAAAGAAAAAGAGTAAGAATGCAGAAGATACAATATTAATGTTGTCAAGCATGATTTGGAAGATCGGGGTGTCGGGGGATGAAAGAAAGAAAGAAAAAGTGTTGTATCCCATTTCCTTGAACATTCATGGTAATATCAATAAAATAATAAAAAGATTGTGAATCTGCATAAAGAAAAAGAGTAAGAATGCAGAAGATAGAATATTAATGTTGTCAACCATGATTTGGAAGCTGGGGGGGGGGATAAAAGAAAGAAAGAAAAACTGTTGTATCCCATTTCCTTGAACATTCATGGAAATTTCAATAAAATAATAAAAAGATTGTTAATCTGCATAAAGAAAAAGAGTAAGAATGCAGAATATAGAACATTAATGTAGTCAACCATGATTTGTAAGCTGGGGGGCGTGGGGGATAAAAGAAAGAAAGAAAAACTGTTGTATCCCATTTCCTTGAACATTCATGGAAATTTAAATAAAATAATAAAACGATTGTGAATCTGCATAAAGAAAAAGAGTAAGAATGCAGAAGATAGAATATTAATGTTGTCAACCATGATTTGGAAGCTGGGGGGATTGGGGGAAGAAAGAAATTAAGAAAAACAGTTGTATCCCATTTCCTTGAACTTTCATGGAAATTTCAACAAAATAATAAAAAGATTGTTAATCTGCATAAAGAAAAAGAGTAAGAATGCAGAAGATACAATATTAATGTTGTCAAGCATGATTTGGAAGATGGGGGTGTCGGGGGATGAAAGAAAGAAAGAAAAAGTGTTGGATCCCTTTTCCTTGAACATTCATGGTAATATCAATAAAATAATAAAAAGATTGTGAATCTGCATAAAGAAAAAGAGTAAGAATGCAGAAGATAGAATATTAATGTTGTCAACCATGATTTGGAAGCTGGGGGGGGTGGGGGATAAAAGAAAGAAAGAAAAACTGTTGTATCCCATTTCCTGGAACATTCATGGAAATTTCAATAAAATCATAAAAAGATTGTTAATCTGCATAACGAAAAAGAGTGAGAATGCAGAAGATAGAATATTAATGTTATCAACCATGATGAGAAAGCGGGGGGGGTGGGGGATTAAAAAAGAAAGAAAAACTGTTGTATCCCATTTCCTGCAACATTCATGGAAATTTCAACAAAATAATAAAAAGATTGTTAATCTGCATAAAGGAAAAGAATAAGAATGCAGAAGATAGTATATTAATGTTGTCAAGCATGATTTGGAAGCTGGGGGTGCTGGGGGATAAAAGAAAGAAAGAAAAACTGTTGTATCCTATTTCCTTGAACATTCATGGAAATTTCAATAAAATAATAAAAAGATTGTTAATCTGCATAAAGAAAAAGTGTAAGAATGCAGAAGATTCAATATTAATGTTGTCAACCATGATTTGGAAGATGGGGGGGGTGGGGGATGAAAGAAAGAAAAACCTGTTGTATCCCATTTCCTTGAACATTCATGGAAATTTCAATAAAATAATAAAAAGATTGTTAATCTGCATAAAGAAAAAGAGTAAGAATGCAGAAGATAGAATATTAATGGTGTCAAGCATGATTTGAAAGCTGGGGTGGTGGGGGATTAAAGAAAGAAAGAAAAACTGCTGTATCCCATTTCCTTGAACATTCATGGGAATTTCAATAAAATAATAAAAAGATTGTTAATCTGAATAAAGAAAAAGAGTAAGAATGCAGAAGATAGAATATTAATGTTGTCAACCATGATTTGGAAGCTAGGGGGGTGGGGGATAAACGAAAGAAAGAAAAACTTTTGTATCCCATTCCCTTTAACATTCATGGAAATTTAAATAAAATCATGAAAAGATTGTTAATCTGCATAACGAAAAAGAGTAAGAATGCAGAAGATAGATTATTAATGTTGTCAACCATGATTTGGAAGCCGGGGGGGGGTGGGGGAATAAAGAAAGTAAGAAAAACTGTTGTATTCCATTTCCTTGAACATTCATGGAAATTTCGACAAAATAATAAAAAGATTGTTAATGTGCATAAAGAAAAAGTGTAAGAATTCAGAAGATAGAATATTAATTTTGTCAAGCATGATTTGAAAGCTGGGGTGGTAGGGGGATTAAAGAAAGAAAGAAAAACTGTTGTATCCCATTTCCTTGAACATTCATGGAAATTTCAACAAAATAATAAAAAGATTGTTAATCTGCATAAAGAAAAAGAGTAAGAATGCAGAAGATAGAATATTAATGTTGTCAACCATGATTTGGTAGTTGGGGGGGTGGGGGAAGAAAGAAAGTAAGAAAAACTGTTGTATCCCTTTTCCTGGAACATTCATGGAAATTTCATTATAATCATGAAAAATTGTTAATCGGCATAACGAAAAAGATTAAGAATGCAGAAGATAGAATATTAATGCTGTCAAGCATGATTTGGAAGCTGGGTGGTGTGGGGGTAGAAAGAATGTAAGAAAAACTGTTGTGTCCCATTTCCTGGAACATTCATGGAAATTTAAATAAAATAATAAAAAGATTGTTAATGTGCATAAAGAAAAAGAGTAAGAATGCAGAAGATAGAATATTAATGGTGTCAAGCATGATTTGAAAGCTGGGGGGGTAGGGGGATTAAAGAAAGAAAGAAAAACTGTTGTATCCCATTTCCTTGAACATTCATGGAAATTTCAATGAAATAATAAAAAGATTGTTAATCTGCATAAAGAAAAAGAGTAAGAATGCAGAAGATAGAACATTAATGTAGTCAACCATGATTTGTAAGCTGGGGGGCGTGGGGGATAAAAGAAAGAAAGAAAAACTGTTGTATCCCATTTCCTTGAACATTCATGGAAATTTAAATAAAATAATAAAACGATTGTGAATCTGCATAAAGAAAAAGAGTAAGAATGCAGAAGATAAAATATTAATGTTGTCAACCATGATTTGGAAGCTGGGGGGGTTGGGGGAAGAAAGAAAGTAAGAAAAACAGTTGTATCCCATTTCCTTGAACTTTCATGGAAATTTCAACAAAATAATAAAAAGATTGTTAATCTGCATAAAGAAAAAGAGTAAGAATGCAGAAGATACAATATTAATGTTGTCAAGCATGATTTGGAAGATGGGGGTGTCGGGGGATGAAAGAAAGAAAGAAAAAGTGTTGTATCCCATTTCCTTGAACATTCATGGTAATATCAATAAAATAATAAAAAGATTGTGAATCTGCATAAAGAAAAAGAGAAAGAATGCAGAAGATAGGATATTAATGTTGTCAACCATGATTTGGAAGCTGGGGGGGGGTGGGGGATAAAAGAAAGAAAGAAAAACTGTTGTATCCCATTTCCTGGAACATTCATGGAAATTTCAATAAAATCATAAAAAGATTGTTAATCTGCATAACGAAAAAGAGTAAGAATGCAGAAGATAGAATATTAATGTTATCAACCATGATGAGAAAGCGGGGGGGTTGGGAGATTAAAAAAAGAAATAAAAACTGTTGTGTCCCATTTCCTGCAACATTCATGGAAATTTCAACAAAATAATAAAAAGATTGTTAATCTGCATAAAGGAAAAGAATAAGAATGCAGAAGATAGTATATTAATGTTGTCAAGCATGATTTGGAAGCTGGGGGTGGTGGGGGATAAAAGAAAGAAAGAAAAACTGTTGTATCCCATTTCCTTGAACATTCATGGAAATTTCAATAAAATAATAAAAAGATTGTTAATCTGCATAAAGAAAAAGTGTAAGAATGCAGAAGATTCAATATTAATGTTGTCAACCATGATTTGGAAGCTGGGGGTTGGTGGGGGATAAAAGAAAGAAAGAAAAACTGTTGTATCCCATTACCCTGAACATTCATGGAAATTTCAATAAAATAATAAAAGATTGTTAATCTGCATAAAGAAAAAGAGTTAGAATGCAGAAGATAGAATATTAATGTTGTCAACCATGATTTGGAAGATGGGGGGGTGGGGGATGAAAGAAAGAAAAAAACTGTTGTATCCCATTTCCTTGAACATTCATGGAAATTTCAACAAAATAATAAAAAGATTGTTAATCTGAATAAAGAAATAGAGTAAGAATGCAGAAGATAGAATATTAATGGTGTCAAGCATGATGTGAAAGCTGGGGTAGTGGGGGATTAAAAAAAGAAAGAAGAACTGCTGTATCCCATTTCCATGAACATTCATGGAAATTTCAATAAAATAATTAAAAGATTGTTAATCTGAATAAAGAAAAAGAGTAAGAATACAGAAGATAGAGTATTAATGTTGTCAACCATGATTTGGAAGCTAGGGGTTGGGGGATAAAAGAAAGAAAGAAGAACTGCTATATCCCATTTCCTTTAACATTCATGGAAATTTAAATAAAATCATGAAAAGATTGTTAATCTGCATAACGAAAAAGAGTAAGAATGCAGAAGATAGAATATTAATGTTGTCAACCATGATTTGGAAGCTGGGGGGGGTGGGGGAATAAAGAAAGTAAGAAAAACTGTTGTATCCCATTTCCTGGAACTTTCATGGAAATTTCAACAATATAATAAAAAGATTGTTAATCTGCATAAAGAAAAAGAGTAAGAATGCAGAAGATACAATATTAATGTTGTCAAGCATGATTTGGAAGATCGGGGTGTCGGGGGATGAAAGAAAGAAAGAAAAAGTGTTGTATCCCATTTCCTTGAACATTCATGGTAATATCAATAAAATAATAAAAAGATTGTGAATCTGCATAAAGAAAAAGAGTAAGAATGCAGAAGATAGAATATTAATGTTGTCAACCATGATTTGGAAGCTGGGGGGGGGGTTGGGGAAAAAAGAAAGAAAGAAAAACTGTTGTATCCCATTTCCTTGAACATTCATGGAAATTTCAATAAAATAATAAAAAGATTGTTAATCTGCATAAAGAAAAAGAGTAAGAATGCAGAAGATAGAACATTAATGTAGTCAACCATGATTTGTAAGCTGGGGGGCGTGGGGGATAAAAGAAAGAAAGAAAAACTGTTGTATCCCATTTCCTTGAACATTCATGGAAATTTAAATAAAATAATAAAACGATTGTGAATCTGCATAAAGAAAAAGAGTAAGAATGCAGAAGATAGAATATTAATGTTGTCAACCATGATTTGGTAGTTGGGGGGGGTGGGGGAAGAAAGAAAGTAAGAAATACTGTTGTATCCCTTTTCCTGGAACATTCATGGAAATTTCATTATAATCATGAAAAATTGTTAATCGGCATAACGAAAAAGATTAAGAATGCAGAAGATAGAATATTAATGCTGTCAAGCATGATTTGGAAGCTGGGTGGTGTGGGGGTAGAAAGAATGTAAGAAAATCTGTTGTGTCCCATTTCCTGGAACATTCATGGAAATTTAAATAAAATAATAAAAAGATTGTTAATGTGCATAAAGAAAAAGAGTAAGAATGCAGAAGATAGAATATTAGTGGTGTCAAGCATGATTTGAAAGCTGGGGGGGTAGGGGGATAAAAGAAAGAAAGAAAAACTGTTGTATCCCATTTCCTTGAACATTCATGGAAATTTCAATGAAATAATAAAAAGATTGTTAATCTGCATAAAGAAAAAGAGTAAGAATGCAGAAGATAGAACATTAATGTAGTCAACCATGATTTGTAAGCTGGGGGGGTTGGGGGAAGAAAGAAAGTAAGAAAAACAGTTGTATCCCATTTCCTTGAACTTTCATGGAAATTTCAACAAAATAATAAAAAGATTGTTAATCTGCATAATGAAAAAGAGTAAGAATGCAGAAGATACAATATTAATGTTGTCAAGCATGATTTGGAAGATGGGGGTGTCGGGGGATGAAAGAAAGAAAGAAAAAGTGTTGTATCCCATTTCCTTGAACATTCATGGTAATATCAATAAAATAATAAAAAGATTGTGAATCTGCATAAAGAAAAAGAGTAAGAATGCAGAAGATAGGATATTAATGTTGTCAACCATGATTTGGAAGCTGGGGGGGGGTGGGGGATAAAAGAAAGAAAGAAAAACTGTTGTATCCCATTTCCTGGAACATTCATGGAAATTTCAATAAAATCATAAAAAGATTGTTAATCTGCATAACGAAAAAGAGTAAGAATGCAGAAGATAGAATATTAATGTTATCAACCATGATGAGAAAGCGGGGGGGTTGGGAGATTAAAAAAAGAAATAAAAACTGTTGTATCCCATTTCCTGCAACATTCATGGAAATTTCAACAAAATAATAAAAAGATTGTTAATCTGCATAAAGGAAAAGAATAAGAATGCAGAAGATAGTATATTAATGTTGTCAAGCATGATTTGGAAGCTGGGGGTGGTGGGGGATAAAAGAAAGAAAGAAAAACTGTTGTATCCCATTTCCTTGAACATTCATGGAAATTTCAATAAAATAATAAAAAGATTGTTAATCTGCATAAAGAAAAAGTGTAAGAATGCAGAAGATTCAATATTAATGTTGTCAACCATGATTTGGAAGCTGGGGGTTGGTGGGGGATAAAAGAAAGAAAGAAAAACTGTTGTATCCCATTACCCTGAACATTCATGGAAATTTCAATAAAATAATAAAAGATTGTTAATCTGCATAAAGAAAAAGAGTTAGAATGCAGAAGATAGAATATTAATGTTGTCAACCATGATTTGGAAGATGGGTGGGTGGGGGATGAAAGAAAGAAAAAAACTGTTGTATCCCATTTCCTTGTACATTCATGGAAATTTCAACAAAATAATAAAAAGATTGTTAATCTGAATAAAGAAATAGAGTAAGAATGCAGAGGATAGAATATTAATGGTGTCAAGCATGATGTGAAAGCTGGGTTAGTGGGGGATTAAAAAAAGAAAGAAGAACTGCTGTATCCCATTTCCATGAACATTCATGGAAATTTCAATAAAATAATTAAAAGATTGTTAATCTGAATAAAGAAAAAGAGTAAGAATACAGAAGATAGAGTATTAATGTTGTCAACCATGATTTGGAAGCTAGGGGTTGGGGGATAAAAGAAAGAAAGAAGAACTGCTGTATCCCATTTCCTTTAACATTCATGGAAATTTAAATAAAATCATGAAAAGATTGTTAATCTGCATAACGAAAAAGAGTAAGAATGCAGAAGATAGAATATTAATGTTGTCAACCATGATTTGGAAGCTGGGGGGGTGGGGGAATAAAGAAAGTAAGAAAAACTGTTGTATCCCATTTCCTGGAACTTTCATGGAAATTTCAACAAAATAATAAAAAGATTGTTAATCTGCATAAAGAAAAAGAGTAAGAATGCAGAAGATACAATATTAATGTTGTCAAGCATGATTTGGAAGATCGGGGTGTCGGGGGATGAAAGAAAGAAAGAAAAAGTGTTGTATCCCATTTCCTTGAACATTCATGGTAATATCAATAAAATAATAAAAAGATTGTGAATCTGCATAAAGAAAAAGAGTAAGAATGCAGAAGATAGAATATTAATGTTGTCAACCATGATTTGGAAGCTGGGGGGGGGTTGGGGATAAAAGAAAGAAAGAAAAACTGTTGTATCCCATTTCCTTGAACATTCATGGAAATTTCAATAAAATAATAAAAAGATTGTTAATCTGCATAAAGAAAAAGAGTAAGAATGCAGAAGATAGAACATTAATGTAGTCAACCATGATTTGTAAGCTGGGGGGCGTGGGGGATAAAAGAAAGAAAGAAAAACTGTTGTATCCCATTTCCTTGAACATTCATGGAAATTTAAATAAAATAATAAAACGATTGTGAATCTGCATAAAGAAAAAGAGTAAGAATGCAGAAGATAGAATATTAATGTTGTCAACCATGATTTGGAAGCTGGGGGGATTGGGGGAAGAAAGAAAGTAAGAAAAACAGTTGTATCCCATTTCCTTGAACTTTCATGGAAATTTCAACAAAATAATAAAAAGATTGTTAATGTGCATAAAGAAAAAGAGTAAGAATGCAGAAGATACAATATTAATGTTGTCAAGCATGATTTGGAAGATGGGGGTGTCGGGGGATGAAAGAAAGAAAGAAAAAGTGTTGTATCCCATTTCCTTGAACATTCATGGTAATATCAATAAAATAATAAAAAGATTGTGAATCTGCATAAAGAAAAAGAGTAAGAATGCAGAAGATAGAATATTAATGTTGTCAACCATGATTTGGAAGCTGGGGGGGGTGGGGGATAAAAGAAAGAAAGAAAAACTGTTGTATCCCATTTCCTTGAACATTCATGGAAATTTCAATAAAATAATAAAAAGATTGTTAATCTGCATAAAGAAAAAGAGTAAGAATGCAGAAGATAGAACATTAATGTAGTCAACGATGATTTGTAAGCTGGGGGGCGTGGGGGATAAAAGAAAGAAAGAAAAACTGTTGTATCCCATTTCCTTGAACATTCATGGAAATTTAAATAAAATAATAAAACGATTGTGAATCTGCATAAAGAAAAAGAGTAAGAATGCAGAAGATAGAATATTAATGTTGTCAACCATGATTTGGAAGCTGGGGGGATTGGGGGAAGAAAGAAAGTAAGAAAAACAGTTGTATCCCATTTCCTTGAACTTTCATGGAAATTTCAACAAAATAATAAAAAGATTGTTAATGTGCATAAAGAAAAAGTGTAAGAATGCAGAAGATAGAATATTAATGTTGTCAACCATGATTTGGAAGCTGGGGGTGTGGGGGATAAAAGAAAGAAAGAAAAACTGTTGTATCCCATTTCCTGGAACATTCATGGAAATTTCAATAAAATCATAAAAAGATTGTTAATCTGCATAACGAAAAAGAGTGAGAATGCAGAAGATAGAATATTAATGTTATCAACCATGATGAGAAAGCGGGGGGGGTGGGGGATTAAAAAAAGAAAGAAAAACTGTTGTATCCCATTTCCTGCAACATTCATGGAAATTTAAACAAAATAATAAAAAGATTGTTAATCTGCATAAAGGAAAAGAATAAGAATGCAGAAGATAGTATATTAATGTTGTCAAGCATGATTTGGAAGCTGGGGGTGCTGGGGGATAAAAGAAAGAAAGAAAAACTGTTGTATCCCATTTCCTTGTACATTCATGGAAATTTCAATAAAATAATAAAAAGATTGTTAATCTGCATAAAGAAAAAGTGTAAGAATGCAGAAGATTCAATATTAATGTTGTCAACCATGATTTGGAAGATGGGGGGGTGGGGGATGAAAGAAAGAAAAAAACTGTTGTATCCCATTTCCTTGAACATTCATGGAAATTTCAATAAAATAATAAAAAGATTGTTAATCTGCATAAAGAAAAAGAGTAAGAATGCAGAAGATAGAGTATTAATGGTGTCAAGCATGATTTGAAAGCTGGGGTGGAGGGGGATTAAAGAAAGAAAGAAAAACTGCTGTATCCCATTTCCTTGAACATTCATGGGAATTTCAATAAAATAATAAAAAGATTGTTAATCTGAATAAAGAAAAAGAGTAAGAATGCAGAAGATAGAATATTAATGTTGTCAACCATGATTTGGAAGCTAGGGGGGTGGGGGATAAACGAAAGAAATAAAAACTTTTGTATCCCATTTCCTTTAACATTCATGGAAATTTAAATAAAATCATGAAAAGATTGTTAATCTGCATAACGTAAAAGAGTAAGAATGCAGAAGATAGAATATTAATGTTATCAACCATGATGAGAAAGCGGGGGGGTTGGGAGATTAAAAAAAGAAATAAAAACTGTTGTATCCCATTTCCTGCAACATTCATGGAAATTTCAACAAAATAATAAAAAGATTGTTAATCTGCATAAAGGAAAAGAATAAGAATGCAGAAGATAGTATATTAATGTTGTCAAGCATGATTTGGAAGCTGGGGGTGGTGGGGGATAAAAGAAAGAAAGAAAAACTGTTGTATCCCATTTCCTTGAACATTCATGGAAATTTCAATAAAATAATAAAAAGATTGTTAATCTGCATAAAGAAAAAGTGTAAGAATGCAGAAGATTCAATATTAATGTTGTCAACCATGATTTGGAAGCTGGGGGTTGGTGGGGGATAAAAGAAAGAAAGAAAAACTGTTGTATCCCATTACCCTGAACATTCATGGAAATTTCAATAAAATAATAAAAGATTGTTAATCTGCATAAAGAAAAAGAGTTAGAATGCAGAAGATAGAATATTAATGTTGTCAACCATGATTTGGAAGATGGGTGGGTGGGGGATGAAAGAAAGAAAAAAACTGTTGTATCCCATTTCCTTGTACATTCATGGAAATTTCAACAAAATAATAAAAAGATTGTTAATCTGAATAAAGAAATAGAGTAAGAATGCAGAGGATAGAATATTAATGGTGTCAAGCATGATGTGAAAGCTGGGTTAGTGGGGGATTAAAAAAAGAAAGAAGAACTGCTGTATCCCATTTCCATGAACATTCATGGAAATTTCAATAAAATAATTAAAAGATTGTTAATCTGAATAAAGAAAAAGAGTAAGAATACAGAAGATAGAGTATTAATGTTGTCAACCATGATTTGGAAGCTAGGGGTTGGGGGATAAAAGAAAGAAAGAAGAACTGCTGTATCCCATTTCCTTTAACATTCATGGAAATTTAAATAAAATCATGAAAAGATTGTTAATCTGCATAACGAAAAAGAGTAAGAATGCAGAAGATAGAATATTAATGTTGTCAACCATGATTTGGAAGCTGGGGGGGGTGGGGGAATAAAGAAAGTAAGAAAAACTGTTGTATCCCATTTCCTGGAACTTTCATGGAAATTTCAACAAAATAATAAAAAGATTGTTAATCTGCATAAAGAAAAAGAGTAAGAATGCAGAAGATACAATATTAATGTTGTCAAGCATGATTTGGAAGATCGGGGTGTCGGGGGATGAAAGAAAGAAAGAAAAAGTGTTGTATCCCATTTCCTTGAACATTCATGGTAATATCAATAAAATAATAAAAAGATTGTGAATCTGCATAAAGAAAAAGAGTAAGAATGCAGAAGATAGAATATTAATGTTGTCAACCATGATTTGGAAGCTGGGGGGGGGTTGGGGATAAAAGAAAGAAAGAAAAACTGTTGTATCCCATTTCCTTGAACATTCATGGAAATTTCAATAAAATAATAAAAAGATTGTTAATCTGCATAAAGAAAAAGAGTAAGAATGCAGAAGATAGAACATTAATGTAGTCAACCATGATTTGTAAGCTGGGGGGCGTGGGGGATAAAAGAAAGAAAGAAAAACTGTTGTATCCCATTTCCTTGAACATTCATGGAAATTTAAATAAAATAATAAAACGATTGTGAATCTGCATAAAGAAAAAGAGTAAGAATGCAGAAGATAGAATATTAATGTTGTCAACCATGATTTGGAAGCTGGGGGGATTGGGGGAAGAAAGAAAGTAAGAAAAACAGTTGTATCCCATTTCCTTGAACTTTCATGGAAATTTCAACAAAATAATAAAAAGATTGTTAATGTGCATAAAGAAAAAGAGTAAGAATGCAGAAAATACAATATTAATGTTGTCAAGCATGATTTGGAAGATGGGGGTGTCGGGGGATGAAAGAAAGAAAGAAAAAGTGTTGTATCCCATTTCCTTGAACATTCATGGTAATATCAATAAAATAATAAAAAGATTGTGAATCTGCATAAAGAAAAAGAGTAAGAATGCAGAAGATAGAATATTAATGTTGTCAACCATGATTTGGAAGCTGGGGGGGGTGGGGGATAAAAGAAAGAAAGAAAAACTGTTGTATCCCATTTCCTTGAACATTCATGGAAATTTCAATAAAATAATAAAAAGATTTTTAATCTGCATAAAGAAAAAGAGTAAGAATGCAGAAGATAGAACATTAATGTAGTCAACGATGATTTGTAAGCTGGGGGGCGTGGGGGATAAAAGAAAGAAAGAAAAACTGTTGTATCCCATTTCCTTGAACATTCATGGAAATTTAAATAAAATAATAAAACGATTGTGAATCTGCATAAAGAAAAAGAGTAAGAATGCAGAAGATAGAATATTAATGTTGTCAACCATGATTTGGAAGCTGGGGGGATTGGGGGAAGAAAGAAAGTAAGAAAAACAGTTGTATCCCATTTCCTTGAACTTTCATGGAAATTTCAACAAAATAATAAAAAGATTGTTAATGTGCATAAAGAAAAAGTGTAAGAATGCAGAAGATAGAATATTAATGTTGTCAACCATGATTTGGAAGCTGGGGGTGTGGGGGATAAAAGAAAGAAAGAAAAACTGTTGTATCCCATTTCCTGGAACATTCATGGAAATTTCAATAAAATCATAAAAAGATTGTTAATCTGCATAACGAAAAAGAGTGAGAATGCAGAAGATAGAATATTAATGTTATCAACCATGATGAGAAAGCGGGGGGGGTGGGGGATTAAAAAAAGAAAGAAAAACTGTTGTATCCCATTTCCTGCAACATTCATGGAAATTTAAACAAAATAATAAAAAGATTGTTAATCTGCATAAAGGAAAAGAATAAGAATGCAGAAGATAGTATATTAATGTTGTCAAGCATGATTTGGAAGCTGGGGGTGCTGGGGGATAAAAGAAAGAAAGAAAAACTGTTGTATCCCATTTCCTTGTACATTCATGGAAATTTCAATAAAATAATAAAAAGATTGTTAATCTGCATAAAGAAAAAGTGTAAGAATGCAGAAGATTCAATATTAATGTTGTCAACCATGATTTGGAAGATGGGGGGGTGGGGGATGAAAGAAAGAAAAAAACTGTTGTATCCCATTTCCTTGAACATTCATGGAAATTTCAATAAAATAATAAAAAGATTGTTAATCTGCATAAAGAAAAAGAGTAAGAATGCAGAAGATAGAGTATTAATGGTGTCAAGCATGATTTGAAAGCTGGGGTGGAGGGGGATTAAAGAAAGAAAGAAAAACTGCTGTATCCCATTTCCTTGAACATTCATGGGAATTTCAATAAAATAATAAAAAGATTGTTAATCTGAATAAAGAAAAAGAGTAAGAATGCAGAAGATAGAATATTAATGTTGTCAACCATGATTTGGAAGCTAGGGGGGTGGGGGATAAACGAAAGAAATAAAAACTTTTGTATCCCATTTCCTTTAACATTCATGGAAATTTAAATAAAATCATGAAAAGATTGTTAATCTGCATAACGAAAAAGAGTAAGAATGCAGAAGATAGAATATTAATGTTGTCAACCATGATTTGGAAGCTGGGGGGGGTGGGGGAATAAAGAAAGTAAGAAAAACTGTTGTATCCCATTTCCTTGAACATTCATGGAAATTTCAACAAAATAATAAAAAGATTGTTAATCTGCATAAAGAAAAAGAGTAAGAATGCAGAAGATAGAATATTAATGTTGTCAAATATGATTTGGAAGCTGGGGGGGTGGAGGATAAAAGAAAGAGAGAAAAACTGTTGTATCCCATTTCCTTGAACATTCATGGAAATTTCAATATAATAGTAAAAAGATAGTTAATCTGCATAAAGAAAAAGAGTAAGAATGCAGAAGATAGAATATTAATGTTGTCAACCATGATTTGGAAGCTAGGGGGGGTGGGGGATAAAAGAAAGAAAGAAAAACTGTTGTATCCCATTTCCTTGAACAATCATGGAAATTTTAATAAAATAATAAAAAGATTGTTAATCTGCATAGAGAAAAAGTGTAAGAAAGTAGACGATAGAATATTAATGGTGTCAACCATGATTTGGAAGCTAGGGGTGGTGGGGGACAAAAGGAAGAAAGAAAAACTGTTGTATCCCATTTCCTTGAACATTCATGGAAATTTCAATAAAATAATAAAAAGATTGTTAATCTGCATAAAGAAAAAGAGTAAGAATGCAGAAGATAGAATATTAATGTTGTCAACCATGATTTGGTAGTTGGGGGGGGTGGGGGAAGAAAGAAAGTAAGAAAAACTGTTGTATCCCATTTCCTGGAACATTCATGGAAATTTCATTATAATCATGAAAAGATTGTTAATCGGCATAACGAAAAAGATTAAGAATGCAGAAGATAGAATATTAATGCTGTCAACCATGATTTGGAAGCTGGGGGGTGTGGGGGAAGAAAGAAAGTAAGAAAAACTGTTGTATCCCATTTCCTGGAACATTCATGGAAATTTCAATAAAATAATAAAAAGATTGTTAATGTGCATTAAGAAAAAGTGTAAGAATGCAGAAGAGAGAATATTAATGGTGTCAAGAATGATTTGAAAGCTGGGGGTGTAGGGGGATTAAAGAAAGAAAGAAAAACTGTTGTATCCCATTTCCTTGAACATTCATGGAAATTTCAACAAAATAATAAAAAGATTGTTAATGTGCATAAAGAAAAAGAGTAAGAATTCAGAAGATAGAATATTAATGGTGTCAAGCATGATTTTAAAGCTGGGGTGGTAGGGGGATTAAAGAAAGAAAGAAAAACTGTTGTATCCCATTTCCTTGAACATTCATGGAAATTTCAACAAAATAATAAAAAGATTGTTAATCTGCATAAAGAAAAAGAGTAAGAATGCAGAAGATAGAATATTAATGTTGTCAACCATGATTTGGTAGTTGGGGGGGTGGGGGAAGAAAGAAAGTAAGAAAAACTGTTGCATCCCATTTCCTGGAACATTCATGGAAATTTCATTATAATCATGAAAAATTGTTAATCGGCATAACGAAAAAGATTAAGAATGCAGAAGATAGAATATTAATGCTGTCAAGCATGATTTGGAAGCTGGGTGGTGTGGGGGAAGAAAGAAAGTAAGAAAAACTGTTGTATCCCATTTCCTGGAACATTCATGGATATTTCAATAAAATAATAAAAAGATTGTTAATGTGCATAAAGAAAAAGAGTAAGAATGCAGAAGATAGAATATTAATGGTGTCAAGCATGATTTGAAAGCTGCGGGGGTAGGGGGATTAAAGAAAGAAAGAAAAACTGTTGTATCCCATTTCCTTGAACATTCATGGTAATATCAATAAAATAATAAAAAGATTGTGAATCTGCATAAAGAAAAAGAGTAAGAATGCAGAAGATATTATATTAATGTTGTCAAGCATGATTTGGAAGCTGGGGGTGGTGGGGGATAAAAGAAAGAAAGAAAAACTGTTGTATCCCATTTCCTTGAACATTCATGGAAATTTCAATAAAATAATAAAAAGATTGTTAATCTGCATAAAGAAAAAGTGTAAGAATGTAGAAGATTCAATATTAATGTTGTCAACCATGATTTGGAAGCTGGGGGGTGGTGGGGGATAAAAGAAAGAAAGAAAAACTGTTGTATCCCATTACCCTGAACATTCATGGAAATTTCAATAAAATAATAAAAGATTGTTAATCTGCATAAAGAAAAAGAGTTAGAATGCAGAAGATAGAATATTAATGTTGTCAACCATGATTTGGAAGATGGGGGGGTGGGGGATGAAAGAAAGAAAAAAACTGTTGTATCCCATTTCCTTGAACATTCATGGAAATTTCAATAAAATAATAAAAAGATTTTTAATCTGAATAAAGAAATAGAGTAAGAATGCAGAAGATAGAATATTAATGGTGTCAAGCATGATGTGAAAGCTGGGGTAGTGGGGGATTAAAGAAAGAAAGAAGAACTGCTGTATCCCATTTCCATGAACATTCATGGAAATTTCAATAAAATAATTAAAAGATTGTTAATCTGAATAAAGAAAAAGAGTAAGAATACAGAAGATAGTGTATTAATGTTGTCAACCATGATTTGGAAGCTAGGGGTTGGGGGATAAAAGAAAGAAAGAAGAACTGCTGTATCCCATTTCCTTTAACATTCATGGAAATTTAAATAAAATCATGAAAAGATTGTTAATCTGCATAACGAAAAAGAGTAAGAATGCAGAAGATAGAATATTAATGTTGTCAACCATGATTTGGAAGCTGGGGGGGGTGGGGGAATTAAGAAAGTAAGAAAAACTGTTGTATCCCATTTCCTGGAACTTTCATGGAAATTTCAACAAAATAATAAAAAGATTGTTAATCTGCATAAAGAAAAAGAGTAAGAATGCAGAAGATACAATATTAATGTTGTCAAGCATGATTTGGAAGATCGGGGTGTCGGGGGAAGAAAGAAAGAAAGAAAAAGTGTTGTATCCCATTTCCTTGAACATTCATGGTAATATCAATAAAATAATAAAAAGATTGTGAATCTGCATAAAGGAAAAGTGTAAGAATGCAGAAGATAGAACATTAATGTAGTCAACCATGATTTGTAAGCTGGGGGTCGTGGGGGATAGAAGAAAGAAAGAAAAACTGTTGTATCCCATTTCCTTGAACATTCATGGAAATTTAAATAAAATAATAAAACGATTGTGAATCTGCATAAAGAAAAAGAGTAAGAATGCAGAAGATAGAATATTAATGTTGTCAACCATGATTTGGAAGCTGGGGGGTGTGGGGGAAGAAAGAAAGTAAGAGAAACTGTTGTATCCCATTTCCTGGAACATTCACGGAAATTTCAATAAAATAATAAAAGATTGTTAATCTGCATAAAGAAAAAGAGTAAGAATGCAGAAGATAGAATATTAATGTTGTCAACCATGATTTGTAAGCTGGGGGTCGTGGGGGATAGAAGAAAGAAAGAAAAACTGTTGTATCCCATTTCCTTGTACATTCACGGAAATTTCAATAAAATAATAAAAGATTGTTAATCTGCATAAAGAAAAAGAGTAAGAATGCAGAAGATAGAATATTAATGTTGTCAAACATGATTTGGAAGGTGGGGGGGGATGAAAGAATGAAAGAAAAACTGTTGTATCCCATTTCCATGAATATTCATGGAAATTTCAATAAAATAATAAAAAGACTGTGAATCTGCATAAAGAAAAAGTGAAAGACTCAGAAGATAGAATATTAAGGTTGTCAACCATGATTTGGAAGCTGGGGGCGTGGGGGATGAAAGAAAGAAAAAAACTGTTGTATCCCATTTCCTTGAACATTCATGGAAATTTCAATAAAATAATAAAAAGATTGTTAATCTGCATAAAGAAAAAGTGTAAGAATGCAGAAGATTCAATATTAATGTTGCCAACCATGATTTGGAAGCTGGGGGGTGGTGGGGGATAAAAGAAAGAAAGAAAAACTGTTGTATCCCATTACCCTGAACATTCATGGAAATTTCAATAAAATAATAAAAGATTGTTAATCTGCATGAAGAAAAAGAGTTAGAATGCAGAAGATAGAATATTAATGTTGTCAACCATGATTTGGAAGATGGGGGGGTGGGGGATGAAAGAAAGAAAAAAACTGTTGTATCCCATTTCCTTGAACATTCATGGAAATTTCAATAAAATAATAAAAAGATTGTTAATCTGCATAAAGAAAAGGAGTAAGAATGCAGAAGATATAATATTAATGGTGTCAAGCATGATTTGAAAGCTGGGGTAGTGGGGGATTCAAGAAAGAAAGAAGAACTGCTGTATCCCATTTCCATGAACATTCATGGAAATTTCAATAAAATAATTAAAAGATTGTTAATCTGAATAAAGAAAAAGAGTAAGAATATAGAAGATAGAATATTAATGTTGTCAACCATGATTTGGAAGCTAGGGGTTGGGGGATAAAAGAAAGAAAGTAGAACTGCTGTATCCCATTTCCTTTAACATTCATGGAAATTTAAATAAAATCATGAAAAGATAGTTAATCTGCATAACGAAAAAGAGTAAGAATGCAGAAGATAGAATATTAATGTTGTCAACCATGATTTGGAAGCTGGGGGGGGTGGGGGAATAAAGAAAGTAAGAAAAACTGTTGTATCCCATTTCCTTGAACATTCATGGAAATTTCAACAAAATAATAAAAAGATTGTTAATCTGCATAAAGAAAAAGAGTAAGAATGCAGAAGATAGAATATTAATGTTGTCAACCATGATTTGGAAGCTAGGGGGGTGGGGGATAAAAGAAAGAAAGAAAAACTGTTGTATCCCATTTCCTTGAACATTCATGGAAATTTTAATAAAATAGTAAAAAGATAGTTAATCTGCATAAAGAAAAAGAGTAAGAATGCAGAAGATAGAATATTAATGTTGTCAACCATGATTTGGAAGCTAGGGGGGTGGGGGATAAAAGAAAGAAAGAAAAACTGTTGTATCCCATTTCCTTGAACATTCATGGAAATTTTAATAAAATAATAAAAAGATTGTTAATCTGCATAGAGAAAAAGTGTAAGAAAGTAGACGATAGAATATTAATGGTGTCAACCATGATTTGGAAGCTAGGGGTGGTGGGGGACAAAAGGAAGAAAGAAAAACTGTTGTATCCCATTTCCTTGAACATTCATGGAAATTTCAATAAAATAATAAAAAGATTGTTAATCTGCATAAAGAAAAAGAGTAAGAATGCAGAAGATAGAATATTAATGTTGTCAACCATGATTTGGTAGTTGGGGGGGGGTGGGGGAAGAAAGAAAGTAAGAAAAACTGTTGTATCCCATTTCCTGGAACATTCATGGAAATTTCATTATAATCATGAAAAGATTGTTAATCGGCATAACGAAAAAGATTAAGAATGCAGAAGATAGAATATTAATGTTGTCAACCATGATTTGGAAGCTGGGGGGTGTGGGGGAAGAAAGAAAGTAAGAAAAACTGTTGTATCCCATTTCCTGGAACATTCATGGAAATTTCAATAAAATAATAAAAAGATTGTTAATGTGCATTAAGAAAAAGTGTAAGAATGCAGAAGATAGAATATTAATGGTGTCAAGCATGATTTGAAAGCTGGGGGGGTAGGGGGATTAAAGAAAGAAAGAAAAACTGTTGTATCCCATTTCCTTGAACATTCATGGAAATTTCAACAAAATAATAAAAAGATTGTTAATGTGCAAAAAGAAAAAGAGTAAGAATTCAGAAGATAGAATATTAATGGTGTCAAGCATGATTTGAAAGCTGGGGTGGTAGGGGGATTAAAGAAAGAAAGAAAAACTGTTGTATCCCATTTCCTTGAACATTCATGGAAATTTCAACAAAATAATAAAAAGATTGTTAATCTGCATAAAGAAAAAGAGTAAGAATGCAGAAGATAGAATATTAATGTTGTCAACCATGATTTGGTAGTTGGGGGGGGTGGGGGAAGAAAGAAAGTAAGAAAAACTGTTGTATCCCATTTCCTGGAACATTCATGGAAATTTCATTATAATCATGAAAAATTGTTAATCGGCATAACGAAAAAGATTAAGAATGCAGAAGAAAGAATATTAATGCTGTCAAGCATGATTTGGAAGCTGGGGGGTGTGGGGGAAGAAAGAAAGTAAGAAAAACTGTTGTATCCCATTTCCTGGAACATTCATGGAAATTTCAATAAAATCATAAAAAGATTGTTAATCTGCATAACGAAAAAGAGTAAGAATGCAGAAGATAGAATATTAATGTTATCAACCATGATGAGAAAGCGGGGGGGGGTGGGGGATTAAAAAAAGAAAGAAAAACTGTTGTATCCCATTTCCTGCAACATTCATGGAAATTTCAACAAAATAATAAAAAGATTTTTAATCTGCATAAAGGAAAAGAATAAGAATGCAGAAGATAGTATATTAATGTTGTCAAGCATGATTTGGAAGCTCGGGGTGCTGGGGGATAAAAGAAAGAAAGAAAAACTGTTGTATCCCATTTCCTTGAACATTCATGGAAATTTCAATAAAATAATAAAAAGATTGTTAATCTGCATAAAGAAAAAGTGTAAGAATGCAGAAGATTCAATATTAATGTTGTCAACCATGATTTGGAAGATGAGGGGGTGGGGGATGAAAGAAAGAAAAAAACTGTTGTATCCCATTTCCTTGAACATTCATGGAAATTTCAATAAAATAATAAAAAGATTGTTAATCTGCATAAAGAAAAAGAGTAAGAATGAAGAAGATAGAATATTAATGGTGTCAAGCATGCTTTGAAAGCTGGGGTGGTGGGGGATTAAAGAAAGAAAGAAAAACTGCTGTATCCCATTTCCTTGAACATTCATGGGAATTTCAATAAAATAATAAAAAGATTGTTAATCTGAATAAAGAAAAAGAGTAAGAATGCAGAAGATAGAATATTAATGTTGTCAACCATGATTTGGAAGCTAGGGGGGTGGGGGATAAACGAAAGAAAGAAAAACTTTTATATCCCATTTCCTTTAACATTCATGGAAATTTAAATAAAATCATGAAAAGATTGTTAATCTGCATAACGAAAAAGAGTAAGAATGCAGAAGATAGAATATTAATGTTGTCAACCATGATTTGGAACCTGGGGGGGGGGTGGCGGAATAAAGAAAGTAAGAAAAACTGTTGTATCCCATTTCCTTGAACATTCATGGAAATTTCAACAAAATAATAAAAAGATTGTTAATCTGCATAAAGAAAAAGAGTAAGAATGCAGAAGATAGAATATTAATGTTGTCAAATATGATTTGGAAGCTGGGGGGGTGGAGGATAAAAGAAAGAGAGAAAAACTGTTGTATCCCATTTCCTTGAACATTCATGGAAATTTCAATATAACAGTAAAAAGATAGTAAATCTGCATAAAGAAAAAGAGTAAGAATGCAGAAGATAGAATATTAATGTTGTCAAACATGATTTGGAACCTAGGGGTGGTGGGGGATAAAAGAAAGAAAGAAAAACTGTTGTATCCCATTTCCTTGAACATTCATGGAAATTTCAATAAAATAATAAAAAGATTGTTAATCTGCATAACGAAAAAGAGTAAGAATGCAGAAGATAGAATATTAATGTTGTCAACCATGATTTGGAACCTGGGGGGGGGGTGGCGGAATAAAGAAAGTAAGAAAAACTGTTGTATCCCATTTCCTTGAACATTCATGGAAATTTCAACAAAATAATAAAAAGATTGTTAATGTGCAAAAAGAAAAAGAGTAAGAATTCAGAAGATAGAATATTAATGGTGTCAAGCATGATTTGAAAGCTGGGGTGGTAGGGGGATTAAAGAAAGAAAGAAAAACTGTTGTATCCCATTTCCTTGAACATTCATGGAAATTTCAACAAAATAATAAAAAGATTGTTAATCTGCATAAAGAAAAAGAGTAAGAATGCAGAAGATAGAATATTAATGTTGTCAACCATGATTTGGTAGTTGGGGGGGGTGGGGGAAGAAAGAAAGTAAGAAAAACTGTTGTATCCCATTTCCTGGAACATTCATGGAAATTTCATTATAATCATGAAAAATTGTTAATCGGCATAACGAAAAAGATTAAGAATGCAGAAGAAAGAATATTAATGCTGTCAAGCATGATTTGGAAGCTGGGGGGTGTGGGGGAAGAAAGAAAGTAAGAAAAACTGTTGTATCCCATTTCCTGGAACATTCATGGAAATTTCAATAAAATCATAAAAAGATTGTTAATCTGCATAACGAAAAAGAGTAAGAATGCAGAAGATAGAATATTAATGTTATCAACCATGATGAGAAAGCGGGGGGGGGTGGGGGATTAAAAAAAGAAAGAAAAACTGTTGTATCCCATTTCCTGCAACATTCATGGAAATTTCAACAAAATAATAAAAAGATTTTTAATCTGCATAAAGGAAAAGAATAAGAATGCAGAAGATAGTATATTAATGTTGTCAAGCATGATTTGGAAGCTCGGGGTGCTGGGGGATAAAAGAAAGAAAGAAAAACTGTTGTATCCCATTTCCTTGAACATTCATGGAAATTTCAATAAAATAATAAAAAGATTGTTAATCTGCATAAAGAAAAAGTGTAAGAATGCAGAAGATTCAATATTAATGTTGTCAACCATGATTTGGAAGATGAGGGGGTGGGGGATGAAAGAAAGAAAAAAACTGTTGTATCCCATTTCCTTGAACATTCATGGAAATTTCAATAAAATAATAAAAAGATTGTTAATCTGCATAAAGAAAAAGAGTAAGAATGAAGAAGATAGAATATTAATGGTGTCAAGCATGCTTTGAAAGCTGGGGTGGTGGGGGATTAAAGAAAGAAAGAAAAACTGCTGTATCCCATTTCCTTGAACATTCATGGGAATTTCAATAAAATAATAAAAAGATTGTTAATCTGAATAAAGAAAAAGAGTAAGAATGCAGAAGATAGAATATTAATGTTGTCAACCATGATTTGGAAGCTAGGGGGGTGGGGGATAAACGAAAGAAAGAAAAACTTTTATATCCCATTTCCTTTAACATTCATGGAAATTTAAATAAAATCATGAAAAGATTGTTAATCTGCATAACGAAAAAGAGTAAGAATGCAGAAGATAGAATATTAATGTTGTCAACCATGATTTGGAACCTGGGGGGGGGGTGGCGGAATAAAGAAAGTAAGAAAAACTGTTGTATCCCATTTCCTTGAACATTCATGGAAATTTCAACAAAATAATAAAAAGATTGTTAATCTGCATAAAGAAAAAGAGTAAGAATGCAGAAGATAGAATATTAATGTTGTCAAATATGATTTGGAAGCTGGGGGGGTGGAGGATAAAAGAAAGAGAGAAAAACTGTTGTATCCCATTTCCTTGAACATTCATGGAAATTTCAATATAACAGTAAAAAGATAGTAAATCTGCATAAAGAAAAAGAGTAAGAATGCAGAAGATAGAATATTAATGTTGTCAAACATGATTTGGAACCTAGGGGTGGTGGGGGATAAAAGAAAGAAAGAAAAACTGTTGTATCCCATTTCCTTGAACATTCATGGAAATTTCAATAAAATAATAAAAAGATTGTTAATCTGCATAGAGAAAAAGTGTAAGAAAGTAGACGATAGAATATTAATGGTGTCAACCATGATTTGGAAGCTAGGGGTGGTGGGGGACAAAAGGAAGAAACAAAAACTGTTGTATCCCTTTTCCTTGAACATTCATGGAAATTTCAATAAAATAATAAAAAGATTGTTAATCTGCATAAAGAAAAAGAGTAAGAATGCAGAAGATAGAATATTAATGTTGTCAACCATGATTTGGTAGTTGGGGGGGGTGGGGGAAGAAAGAAAGTAAGAAAAACTGTTGTATCCCATTTCCTGGAACATTCATGGAAATTTCAATAAAATAATAAAAAGATTGTTAATGTGCATTAAGAAAAAGTGTAAGAATGCAGAAGATAGAATATTAATGGTGTCAAGCATGATTTGAAAGCTGGGGGGGTAGGGGGATTAAAGAAAGAAAGAAAAACTGTTGTATCCCATTTCCTTGAACATTCATGGAAATTTCAACAAAATAATAAAAAGATTGTTAATGTGCATAAAGAAAAAGAGTAAGAATTCAGAAGATAGAATATTAATGGTGTCAAGCATGATTTGAAAGCTGGGGTGGTAGGGGGATTAAAGAAAGAAAGAAAAACTGTTGTATCCCATTTCCTTGAACATTCATGGAAATTTCAACAAAATAATAAAAAGATTGTTAATCTGCATAAAGAAAATGAGTAAGAATGCAGAAGATAGAATATTAATGTTGTCAACCATGATTTGGTAGTTGGGGGGGTGGGGGAAGAAAGAAAGAAAGAAAAACTGTTGTATCCCATTTCCTGGAACATTCATGGAAATTTCAATAAAATAATAAAAAGATTGTTAATGTGCATAAAGAAAAAGAGTAAGAATGCAGAAGATAGAATATTAATGGTGTCAAGCATGATTTGAAAGCTGGGGGGGGTAGGGGGATTAAAGAAAGAAAGAAAAACTGTTGTATCCCTTTTCCTTGAACATTCATGGTAATATCAATAAAATAATAAAAAGATTGTGAATCTGCATAAAGGAAAAGTGTAAGAATGCAGAAGATAGAACATTAATGTAGTCAACCATGATTTGTAAGCTGGGGGTCGTGGGGGATAGAAGAAAGAAAGAAAAACTGTTGTATCCCATTTCCTTGAACATTCATGGAAATTTAAATAAAATAATAAAACGATTGTGAATCTGCATAAAGAAAAAGACTAAGAATGCAGAAGATAGAATATTAATGTTGTCAACCATGATTTGGAAGCTGGGGGGTGTGGGGGAAGAAAGAAAGTAAGAGAAACTGTTGTATCCCATTTCCTGGAACATTCACGGAAATTTCAATAAAATAATAAAAGATTGTTAATCTGCATAAAGAAAAAGAGTAAGAATGCAGAAGATAGAATATTAATGTTGTCAACCATGATTTGTAAGCTGGGGGTCGTGGGGGATAGAAGAAAGAAAGAAAAACTGTTGTATCCCATTTCCTTGTACATTCACGGAAATTTCAATAAAATAATAAAAGATTGTTAATCTGCATAAAGAAAAAGAGTAAGAATGCAGAAGATAGAATATTAATGTTGTCAAACATGATTTGGAAGGTGGGGGGGGATGAAAGAATGAAAGAAAAACTGTTGTATCCCATTTCCATGAATATTCATGGAAATTTCAATAAAATAATAAAAAGACTGTGAATCTGCATAAAGAAAAAGTGAAAGACTCAGAAGATAGAATATTAAGGTTGTCAACCATGATTTGGAAGCTGGGGGCGTGGGGGATGAAAGAAAGAAATAAACTGTTGTATCCCATTTCCTTGAACATTCATGGAAATTTCAACAAAATAATAAAAAGATTGTTAATGTGCATAAAGAAAAAGAGTAAGAATGCAGAAGATAGAATATTAATGTTGTCAACCATGATTTGGTAGTTGGGGGGGGTGGGGGAAGAAAGAAAGTAAGAAAAACGGTTGTATCCCATTTCCTGGAACATTCATGGAAATTTCAATAAAATCATAAAAAGATTGTTAATCTGCATAACGAAAAAGAGTAAGAATGCAGAAGATAGAATATTAATGTTGTCAACCATGATTTGGAAGCTAGGGGGGTGGGGGATAAACGAAAGAAAGAAAAACTTTTATATCCCATTTCCTTTAACATTCATGGAAATTTAAATAAAATCATGAAAAGATTGTTAATCTGCATAACGAAAAAGAGTAAGAATGCAGAAGATAGAATATTAATGTTGTCAACCATGATTTGGAAGCTAGGGGGGTGGGGGATAAACGAAAGAAAGAAAAACTTTTATATCCCATTTCCTTTAACATTCATGGAAATTTAAATAAAATCATGAAAAGATTGTTAATCTGCATAACGAAAAAGAGTAAGAATGCAGAAGATAGAGTATTAATGTTGTCAACCATGATTTGGAAGCTGGGGGGGGGGTGGCGGAATAAAGAAAGTAAGAAAAACTGTTGTATCCCATTTCCTTGAACATTCATGGAAATTTCAACAAAATAATAAAAAGATTGTTAATCTGCATAAAGAAAAAGAGTAAGAATGCAGAAGATAGAATATTAATGTTGTCAAATATGATTTGGAAGCTGGGGGGGTGGAGGATAAAAGAAAGAGAGAAAAACTGTTGTATCCCATTTCCTTGAACATTCATGGAAATTTCAATATAACAGTAAAAAGATAGTAAATCTGCATAAAGAAAAAGAGTAAGAATGCAGAAGATAGAATATTAATGTTGTCAAACATGATTTGGAACCTAGGGGTGGTGGGGGATAAAAGAAAGAAAGAAAAACTGTTGTATCCCATTTCCTTGAACATTCATGGAAATTTCAATAAAATAATAAAAAGATTGTTAATCTGCATAGAGAAAAAGTGTAACAAAGTAGACGATAGAATATTAATGGTGTCAACCATGATTTGGAAGCTAGGGGTGGTGGGGGACAAAAGGAAGAAACAAAAACTGTTGTATCCCTTTTCCTTGAACATTCATGGAAATTTCAATAAAATAATAAAAAGATTGTTAATCTGCATAAAGAAAAAGAGTAAGAATGCAGAAGATAGAATATTAATGTTGTCAACCATGATTTGGTAGTTGGGGGGGGTGGGGGAAGAAAGAAAGTAAGAAAAACTGTTGTATCCCATTTCCTGGAACATTCATGGAAATTTCAATAAAATAATAAAAAGATTGTTAATGTGCATTAAGAAAAAGTGTAAGAATGCAGAAGATAGAATATTAATGGTGTCAAGCATGATTTGAAAGCTGGGGGGGTAGGGGGATTAAAGAAAGAAAGAAAAACTGTTGTATCCCATTTCCTTGAACATTCATGGAAATTTCAACAAAATAATAAAAAGATTGTTAATGTGCATAAAGAAAAAGAGTAAGAATTCAGAAGATAGAATATTAATGGTGTCAAGCATGATTTGAAAGCTGGGGTGGTAGGGGGATTAAAGAAAGAAAGAAAAACTGTTGTATCCCATTTCCTTGAACATTCATGGAAATTTCAACAAAATAATAAAAAGATTGTTAATCTGCATAAAGAAAATGAGTAAGAATGCAGAAGATAGAATATTAATGTTGTCAACCATGATTTGGTAGTTGGGGGGGTGGGGGAAGAAAGAAAGAAAGAAAAACTGTTGTATCCCATTTCCTGGAACATTCATGGAAATTTCAATAAAATAATAAAAAGATTGTTAATGTGCATAAAGAAAAAGAGTAAGAATGCAGAAGATAGAATATTAATGGTGTCAAGCATGATTTGAAAGCTGGGGGGGGTAGGGGGATTAAAGAAAGAAAGAAAAACTGTTGTATCCCTTTTCCTTGAACATTCATGGTAATATCAATAAAATAATAAAAAGATTGTGAATCTGCATAAAGAAAAAGTGAAAGACTCAGAAGATAGAATATTAAGGTTGTCAACCATGATTTGGAAGCTGGGGGCGTGGGGGATGAAAGAAAGAAATAAACTGTTGTATCCCATTTCCTTGAACATTCATGGAAATTTCAACAAAATAATAAAAAGATTGTTAATGTGCATAAAGAAAAAGAGTAAGAATGCAGAAGATAGAATATTAATGTTGTCAACCATGATTTGGTAGTTGGGGGGGGTGGGGGAAGAAAGAATGTAAGAAAAACGGTTGTATCCCATTTCCTGGAACATTCATGGAAATTTCAATAAAATCATAAAAAGATTGTTAATCTGCATAACGAAAAAGAGTAAGAATGCAGAAGATAGAATATTAATGTTATCAACCATGATGAGAAAGCGGGGGGGGTGGGGGATTAAAAAAAGAAAGAAAAACTGTTGTATCCCATTTCCTGCAACATTCATGGAAATTTCAACAAAATAATAAAAAGATTGTTAATCTGCATAAAGGAAAAGAATAAGAATGCAGAAGATAGTATATTAATGTTGTCAAGCATGATTTGGAAGCTCGGGGTGCTGGGGGATAAAAGAAAGAAAGAAAAACTGTTGTATCCCATTTCCTTGAACATTCATGGAAATTTCAATAAAATAATAAAAAGATTGTTAATCTGCATAAAGAAAAAGTGTAAGAATGCAGAAGATTCAATATTAATGTTGTCAACCATGATTTGGAAGATGGGGGGGTGGGGGATGAAAGGAAGAAAAAAACTGTTGTATCCCATTTCCTTGAACATTCATGGAAATTTCAATAAAATAATAAAAAGATTGTTAATCTGCATAAAGAAAAAGAGTAAGAATGAAGAAGATAGAATATTAATGGTGTCAAGCATGATTTGAAAGCTGGGGTGGTGGGGGATTAAAGAAAGAAAGAAAAACTGCTGTATCCCATTTCCTTGAACATTCATGGGAATTTCAATAAAATAATAAAAAGATTGTTAATCTGAATAAAGAAAAAGAGTAAGAATGCAGAAGATAGAATATTAATGTTGTCAACCATGATTTGGAAGCTAGGGGGGTGGGGGATAAACGAAAGAAAGAAAAACTTTTGTATCCCATTTCCTTTAACATTCATGGAAATTTAAATAAAATCATGAAAAGATTGTTAATCTGCATAACGAAAAAGAGTAAGAATGCAGAAGATAGAATATTAATGTTGTCAACCATGATTTGGAAGCTGGGGGGGGTGGGGGAATAAAGAAAGTAAGAAAAACTGTTGTATCCCATTTCCTTGAACATTCATGGAAATTTCAACAAAATAATAAAAAGATTGTTAATCTGCATAAAGAAAAAGAGTAAGAATGCAGAAGATAGAATATTAATGTTGTCAAATATGATTTGGAAGCTGGGGGTGTGGAGGATAAAAGAAAGAGAGAAAAACTGTTGTATCCCATTTCCTTGAACATTCATGGAAATTTCAATATAATAGTAAAAAGATTGTTAATCTGCATAAAGAAAAAGAGTAAGAATGCAGAAGATAGAATATTAATGTTGTCAAACATGATTTGGAACCTAGGGGTGGTGGGGGATAAAAGAAAGAAAGAAAAACTGTTGTATCCCATTTCCTTGAACATTCATGGAAATTTCAATAAAATAATAAAAAGATTGTTAATCTGCATAGAGAAAAAGTGTAAGAAAGTAGACGATAGAATATTAATGGTGTCAACCATGATTTGGAAGCTAGGGGTGGTGGGGGACAAAAGGAAGAAAGAAAAACTGTTGTATCCCATTTCCTTGAACATTCATGGAAATTTCAATAAAATAATAAAAAGATTGTTAATCTGCATAAAGAAAAAGAGTAAGAATGCAGAAGATAGAATATTAATGTTGTCAACCATGATTTGGTAGTTGGGGGGGGTGGGGGAAGAAAGAAAGTAAGAAAAACTGTTGTATCCCATTTCCTGGAACATTCATGGAAATTTCAATAAAATAATAAAAAGATTGTTAATGTGCATTAAGAAAAAGTGTAAGAATGCAGAAGATAGAATATTAATGGTGTCAAGCATGATTTGAAAGCTGGGGGGGTAGGGGGATTAAAGAAAGAAAGAAAAACTGTTGTATCCCATTTCCTTGAACATTCATGGAAATTTCAACAAAATAATAAAAAGATTGTTAATGTGCATAAAGAAAAAGAGTAAGAATTCAGAAGATAGAATATTAATGGTGTCAAGCATGATTTGAAAGCTGGGGTGGTAGGGGGATTAAAGAAAGAAAGAAAAACTGTTGTATCCCATTGCCTTGAACATTCATGGAAATTTCAACAAAATAATAAAAAGATTGTTAATCTGCATAAAGAAAATGAGTAAGAATGCAGAAGATAGAATATTAATGGTGTCAAGCATGATTTGAAAGCTGGGGTGGTGGAGGATTAAAGAAAGAAAGAAAAACTGCTGTATCCCATTTCCTTGAACATTCATGGGAATTTCAAAAAAATAATAAAAAGATTGTTAATCTGAATAAAGAAATAGAGTAAGAATGCAGAAGATAGAATATTAATGGTGTCAAGCATGATGTGAAAGCTGGGGTAGTGGGGGATTCAAGAAAGAAAGAAGAACTGCTGTATCCCATTTCCATGAACATTCATGGAAATTTCAATAAAATAATTAAAAGATTGTTAATCTGAATAAAGAAAAAGAGTAAGAATACAGAAGATAGAATATTAATGTTGTCAACCATGATTTGGAAGCTAGGGGTTGGGGGATAAAAGAAAGAAAGTAGAACTGCTGTATCCCATTTCCTTTAACATTCATGGAAATTTAAATAAAATCATGAAAAGATAGTTAATCTGCATAACGAAAAAGAGTAAGAATGCAGAAGATAGAATATTAATGTTGTCAACCATGATTTGGAAGCTGGGCGGGGTGGGGGAATAAAGAAAGTAAGAAAAACTGTTGTATCCCATTTCCTTGAACATTCATGGAAATTTCAACAAAATAATAAAAAGATTTTTAATGTGCATAAAGAAAAAGAGTAAGAATGCAGAAGATAGAATATTAATGTTGTCAAATATGATTTGGAAGCTGGGGGGTGGAGGATAAAAGAAAGAGAGAAAAACTGTTGTATCCCATTTCCTTGAACATTCATGGAAATTTCAATATAATAGTAAAAAGATAGTTAATCTGCATAAAGAAAAAGAGTAAGAATGCAGAAGATAGAATATTAATGTTGTCAACCATGATTTGGAAGCTAGGGGGGTGGGGGATAAAAGAAAGAAAGAAAAACTGTTGTATCCCATTTCCTTGAACATTCATGGAAATTTTAATAAAATAATAAAAAGATTGTTAATCTGCATAGAGAAAAAGTGTAAGAAAGTAGACGATAGAATATTAATGGTGTCAACCATGATTTGGAAGCTAGGGGTGGTGGGGGACAAAAGGAAGAAAGAAAAACTGTTGTATCCCATTTCCTTGAACATTCATGGAAATTTCAATAAAATAATAAAAAGATTGTTAATCTGCATAAAGAAAAAGAGTAAGAATGCAGAAGATAGAATATTAATGTTGTCAACCATGATTTGGTAGTTGGGGGGGGTGGGGGAAGAAAGAAAGTAAGAAAAACTGTTGTATCCCATTTCCTGGTACATTCATGGAAATTTCATTATAATCATGAAAAGATTGTTAATCGGCATAACGAAAAAGATTAAGAATGCAGAAGATAGAATATTAATGCTGTCAACCATGATTTGGAAGTTGGGGGGTGTGGGGGAAGAAAGAAAGTAAGAAAAACTGTTGTATCCCATTTCCTGGAACATTCATGGAAATTTCAATAAAATAATAAAAAGATTGTTAATGTGCATTAAGAAAAAGTGTAAGAATGCAGAAGATAGAATATTAATGGTGTCAAGCATGATTTGAAAGCTGGGGGGGTAGGGGGATTAAAGAAAGAAAGAAAAACTGTTGTATCCCATTTCCTTGAACATTCATGGAAATTTCAACAAAATAATAAAAAGATTGTTAATGTGCATAAAGAAAAAGAGTAAGAATTCAGAAGATAGAATATTAATGGTGTCAAGCATGATTTGAAAGCTGGGGTGGTACGGGGATTAAAGAAAGAACGAAAAACTGTTGTATCCCATGTCCTTGAACATTCATCTAAATTTCAACAAAATAATAAAAAGATTGTTAATCTGCATAAAGAAAAAGAGTAAGAATGCAGAAGATAGAATATTAATGTTGTCAACCATGATTTGGTAGTTGGGGGGGGTGGGGGAAGAAAGAAAGTAAGAAAAACTGTTGTATCCCATTTCCTGGAACATTCATGGAAATTTCATTATAATCATGAAAAATTGTTAATCGGCATAACGAAAAAGATTAAGAATGCAGAAGATAGAATATTAATGCTGTCAAGCATGATTTGGAAGCTGGGGGGTGTGGGGGAAGAAAGAAAGTAAGAAAAACTGTTGTATCCCATTTCCTGGAACATTCATGGAAATTTCAATAAAATCATAAAAAGATTGTTAATCTGCATAACGAAAAAGAGTAAGAATGCAGAAGATAGAATATTAATGTTATCAACCATGATGAGAAAGCGGGGGGGGTGGGGGATTAAAAAAAGAAAGAAAAACTGTTGTATCCCATTTCCTGCAACATTCATGGAAATTTCAACAAAATAATAAAAAGATTTTTAATCTGCATAAAGGAAAAGAATAAGAATGCAGAAGATAGTATATTAATGTTGTCAAGCATGATTTGGAAGCTCGGGGTGCTGGGGGATAAAAGAAAGAAAGAAAAACTGTTGTATCCCATTTCCTTGAACATTCATGGAAATTTCAATAAAATAATAAAAAGATTGTTAATCTGCATAAAGAAAAAGTGTAAGAATGCAGAAGATTCAATATTAATGTTGTCAACCATGATTTGGAAGATGGGGGGGTGGGGGATGAAAGAAAGAAAAAAACTGTTGTATCCCATTTCCTTGAACATTCATGGAAATTTCAATAAAATAATAAAAAGATTGTTAATCTGCATAAAGAAAAAGAGTAAGAATGAAGAAGATAGAATATTAATGGTGTCAAGCATGATTTGAAAGCTGGGGTGGTGGGGGATTAAAGAAAGAAAGAAAAACTGCTGTATCCCATTTCCTTGAACATTCATGGGAATTTCAATAAAATAATAAAAAGATTGTTAATCTGAATAAAGAAAAAGAGTAAGAATGCAGAAGATAGAATATTAATGTTGTCAACCATCATTTGGAAGCTAGGGGGGTGGGGGATAAACGAAAGAAAGAAAAACTTTTGTATCCCATTTCCTTTAACATTCATGGAAATTTAAATAAAATCATGAAAAGATTGTTAATCTGCATAACGAAAAAGAGTAAGAATGCAGAAGATAGAATATTAATGTTGTCAACCATGATTTGGAAGCTGGGGGGGGGGTGGGGGAATAAAGAAAGTAAGAAAAACTGTTGTATCCCATTTCCTTGAACATTCATGGAAATTTCAACAAAATAATAAAAAGATTGTTATTCTGCATAAAGAAAAAGAGTAAGAATGCAGAAGATAGAATATTAATGTTGTCAACCATTATTTGGTAGTTGGGGGGGGTGGGGGAAGAAAGAAAGTAAGAAAAACTGTTGTATCCCATTTCCTGGAACATTCATGGAAATTTCATTATAATCATGAAAAGATTGTTAATGTGCATTAAGAAAAAGTGTAAGAATGCAGAAGATAGAATATTAATGGTGTCAAGCATGATTTGAAAGCTGGGGGGGAGGAGGATTAAAGATAGAAAGAAAAACTGTTGTATCCCATTTCCTTGAACATTCATGGAAATTTCAACAAAATAATAAAAAGATTGTTAATGTGCATAAAGAAAAAGTGTAAGTATTCAGAAGATAGAATATTAATTTTGTCAAGCATGATTTGAAAGCTGGGGTGGTAGGGGGATTAAAGAAAGAAAGAAAAACTGTTGTATCCCATTTCCTTGAACATTCATGGAAATTTCAACAAAATAATAAAAAGATTGTTAATCTGCATAAAGAAAAAGAGTAAGAATGCAGAAGATAGAATATTAATGTTGTCAACCATGATTTGGTAGTTGGGGGGGGTGGGGGAAGAAAGAAAGTAAGAAAAACTGTTGTATCCCTTTTCCTGGAACATTCATGGAAATTTCATTATAATCATGAAAAATTGTTAATCGGCATAACGAAAAAGATTAAGAATGCAGAAGATAGAATATTAATGCTGTCAAGCATGATTTGGAAGCTGGGTGGTGTGGGGGAAGAAAGAATGTAAGAAAAACTGTTGTGTCCCATTTCCTGGAACATTCATGGAAATTTAAATAAAATAATAAAAAGATTGTTAATGTGCATAAAGAAAAAGAGTAAGAATGCAGAAGATAGAATATTAATGGTGTCAAGCATGATTTGAAAGCTGGGGGTGTAGGGGGATTAAAGAAAGAAAGAAAAACTGTTGTATCCCATTTCCTTGAACATTCATGGAAATTTCAATGAAATAATAAAAAGATTGTTAATCTGCATAAAGAAAAAGAGTAAGAATGCAGAAGATAGAACATTAATGTAGTCAACCATGATTTGTAAGCTGGGGGGCGTGGGGGATAAAAGAAAGAAAGAAAAACTGTTGTATCCCATTTCCTTGAACATTCATGGAAATTTAAATAAAATAATAAAACGATTGTGAATCTGCATAAAGAAAAAGAGTAAGAATGCAGAAGATAGAATATTAATGTTGTCAACCATGATTTGGAAGCTGGGGGGGTTGGGGGAAGAAAGAAAGTAAGAAAAACAGTTGTATCCCATTTCCTTGAACTTTCATGGAAATTTCAACAAAATAATAAAAAGATTGTTAATCTGCATAAAGAAAAAGAGTAAGAATGCAGAAGATACAATATTAATGTTGTCAAGCATGATTTGGAAGATGGGGGTGTCGGGGGATGAAAGGAAGAAAGAAAAAGTGTTGTATCCCATTTCCTTGAACATTCATGGTAATATCAATAAAATAATAAAAAGATTGTGAATCTGCATAAAGAAAAAGAGTAAGAATGCAGAAGATAGGATATTAATGTTGTCAACCATGATTTGGAAGCTGGGGGGGGGTGGGGGATAAAAGAAAGAAAGAAAAACTGTTGTATCCCATTTCCTGGAACATTCATGGAAATTTCAATAAAATCATAAAAAGATTGTTAATCTGCATAAAGAAAAAGAGTAAGAATGAAGAAGATAGAATATTAATGGTGTCAAGCATGATTTGAAAGCTGGGGTGGTGGGGGATTAAAGAAAGAAAGAAAAACTGCTGTATCCCATTTCCTTGAACATTCATGGGAATTTCAATAAAATAATACAAAGATTGTTAATCTGAATAAAGAAAAAGAGTAAGAATGCAGAAGATAGAATATTAATGTTGTCAACCATGATTTGGAAGCTAGGGGGGTGGGGGATAAACGAAAGAAAGAAAAACTTTTGTATCCCATTTCCTTTAACATTCATGGAAATTTAAATAAAATCATGAAAAGATTGTTAATCTGCATAACGAAAAAGAGTAAGAATGCAGAAGATAGAATATTAATGTTGTCAACCATGATTTGGAAGCTGGGGGGGGGTGGGGGAATAAAGAAAGTAAGAAAAACTGTTGTATCCCATTTCCTTGAACATTCATGGAAATTTCAACAAAATAATAAAAAGATTGTTATTCTGCATAAAGAAAAAGAGTAAGAATGCAGAAGATAGAATATTAATGTTGTCAACCATTATTTGGTAGTTGGGGGGGTGGGGGAAGAAAGAAAGTAAGAAAAACTGTTGTATCCCATTTCCTGGAACATTCATGGAAATTTCATTATAATCATGAAAAGATTGTTAATGTGCATTAAGAAAAAGTGTAAGAATGCAGAAGATAGAATATTAATGGTGTCAAGCATGATTTGAAAGCTGGGGGGGGTAGGAGGATTAAAGATAGAAAGAAAAACTGTTGTATCCCATTTCCTTGAACATTCATTGAAATTTCAACAAAATAATAAAAAGATTGTTAATGTGCATAAAGAAAAAGTGTAAGTATTCAGAAGATAGAATATTAATTTTGTCAAGCATGATTTGAAAGCTGGGGTGGTAGGGGGATTAAAGAAAGAAAGAAAAACTGTTGTATCCCATTTCCTTGAACATTCATGGAAATTTCAACAAAATAATAAAAAGATTGTTAATCTGCATAAAGAAAAAGAGTAAGAATGCAGAAGATAGAATATTAATGTTGTCAACCATGATTTGGTAGTTGGGGGGGGTGGGGGAAGAAAGAAAGTAAGAAAAACTGTTGTATCCCTTTTCCTGGAACATTCATGGAAATTTCATTATAATCATGAAAAATTGTTAATCGGCATAACGAAAAAGATTAAGAATGCAGAAGATAGAATACTAATGCTGTCAAGCATGATTTGGAAGCTGGGTGGTGTGGGGGAAGAAAGAATGTAAGAAAAACTGTTGTGTCCCATTTCCTGGAACATTCATGGAAATTTAAATAAAATAATAAAAAGATTGTTAATGTGCATAAAGAAAAAGAGTAAGAATGCAGAAGATAGAATATTAATGGTGTCAAGCATGATTTGAAAGCTGGGGGGGTAGGGGGATTAAAGAAAGAAAGAAAAACTGTTGTATCCCATTTCCTTGAACATTCATGGAAATTTCAATGAAATAATAAAAAGATTGTTAATCTGCATAAAGAAAAAGAGTAAGAATGCAGAAGATAGAACATTAATGTAGTCAACCATGATTTGTAAACTGGGGGGCGTGGGGGATAAAAGAAAGAAAGAAAAACTGTTGTATCCCATTTCCTTGAACATTCATGGAAATTTAAATAAAATAATAAAACGATTGTGAATCTGCATAAAGAAAAAGAGTAAGAATGCAGAAGATAGAATATTAATGTTGTCAACCATGATTTGGAAGCTGGGGGGGTTGGGGGAAGAAAGAAAGTAAGAAAAACAGTTGTATCCCATTTCCTTGAACTTTCATGGAAATTTCAACAAAATAATAAAAAGATTGTTAATCTGCATAAAGAAAAAGAGTAAGAATGCAGAAGATACAATATTAATGTTGTCAAGCATGATTTGGAAGATGGGGGTGTCGGGGGATGAAAGAAAGAAAGAAAAAGTGTTGTATCCCATTTCCTTGAACATTCATGGTAATATCAATAAAATAATAAAAAGATTGTGAATCTGCATAAAGAAAAAGAGTAAGAATGCAGAAGATAGGATATTAATGTTGTCAACCATGATTTGGAAGCTGGGGGGGGGGTGGGGGATAAAAGAAAGAAAGAAAAACTGTTGT
Organism: Cynocephalus volans; assembly: GCF_027409185.1. Lineage (NCBI taxonomy): Eukaryota > Metazoa > Chordata > Mammalia > Dermoptera > Cynocephalidae > Cynocephalus > Cynocephalus volans. The sequence continues at coordinate 2,421,291 of NC_084474.1, read as the reverse complement.
ATCCCATTTCCTGGAACATTCATGGAAATTTCAATAAAATCATAAAAAGATTGTTAATCTGCATAACGAAAAAGAGTAAGAATGCAGAAGATAGAATATTAATGTTATCAACCATGATGAGAAAGCGGGGGGGTTGGGAGATTAAAAAAAGAAATAAAAACTGTTGTATCCCATTTCCTGCAACATTCATGGAAATTTCAACAAAATAATAAAAAGATTGTTAATCTGCATAAAGGAAAAGAATAAGAATGCAGAAGATAGTATATTAATGTTGTCAAGCATGATTTGGAAGCTGGGGGTGGTGGGGGATAAAAGAAAGAAAGAAAAACTGTTGTATCCCATTTCCTTGAACATTCATGGAAATTTCAATAAAATAATAAAAAGATTGTTAATCTGCATAAAGAAAAAGTGTAAGAATGCAGAAGATTCAATATTAATGTTGTCAACCATGATTTGGAAGCTGGGGGTTGGTGGGGGATAAAAGAAAGAAAGAAAAACTGTTGTATCCCATTACCCTGAACATTCATGGAAATTTCAATAAAATAATAAAAGATTGTTAATCTGCATAAAGAAAAAGAGTTAGAATGCAGAAGATAGAATATTAATGTTGTCAACCATGATTTGGAAGATGGGGGGGTGGGGGATGAAAGAAAGAAAAAAACTGTTGTATCCCATTTCCTTGAACATCCATGGAAATTTCAACAAAATAATAAAAAGATTGTTAATCTGAATAAAGAAATAGAGTAAGAATGCAGAAGATAGAATATTAATGGTGTCAAGCATGATGTGAAAGCTGGGGTAGTGGGGGATTAAAAAAAGAAAGAAGAACTGCTGTATCCCATTTCCATGAACATTCATGGAAATTTCAATAAAATAATTAAAAGATTGTTAATCTGAATAAAGAAAAAGAGTAAGAATACAGAAGATAGAGTATTAATGTTGTCAACCATGATTTGGAAGCTAGGGGTTGGGGGATAAAAGAAAGAAAGAAGAACTGCTGTATCCCATTTCCTTTAACATTCATGGAAATTTAAATAAAATCATGAAAAGATTGTTAATCTGCATAACGAAAAAGAGTAAGAATGCAGAAGATAGAATATTAATGTTGTCAACCATGATTTGGAAGCTGGGGGGGGTGGGGGAATAAAGAAAGTAAGAAAAACTGTTGTATCCCATTTCCTGGAACTTTCATGGAAATTTCAACAAAATAATAAAAAGATTGTTAATCTGCATAAAGAAAAAGAGTAAGAATGCAGAAGATACAATATTAATGTTGTCAAGCATGATTTGGAATATCGGGGTGTCGGGGGATGAAAGAAAGAAAGAAAAAGTGTTGTATCCCATTTCCTTGAACATTCATGGTAATATCAATAAAATAATAAAAAGATTGTGAATCTGCATAAAGAAAAAGATTAAGAATGCAGAAGATAGAATATTAATGCTGTCAAGCATGATTTGGAAGCTGGGTGGTGTGGGGGAAGAAAGAATGTAAGAAAAACTGTTGTGTCCCATTTCCTGGAACATTCATGGAAATTTAAATAAAATAATAAAAAGATTGTTAATGTGCATAAAGAAAAAGAGTAAGAATGCAGAAGATAGAATATTAATGGTGTCAAGCATGATTTGAAAGCTGGGGGTGTAGGGGGATTAAAGAAAGAAAGAAAAACTGTTGTATCCCATTTCCTTGAACATTCATGGAAATTTCAATGAAATAATAAAAAGATTGTTAATCTGCATAAAGAAAAAGAGTAAGAATGCAGAAGATAGAACATTAATGTAGTCAACCATGATTTGTAAGCTGGGGGGCGTGGGGGATAAAAGAAAGAAAGAAAAACTGTTGTATCCCATTTCCTTGAACATTCATGGAAATTTAAATAAAATAATAAAACGATTGTGAATCTGCATAAAGAAAAAGAGTAAGAATGCAGAAGATAGAATATTAATGTTGTCAACCATGATTTGGAAGCTGGGGGGGTTGGGGGAAGAAAGAAAGTAAGAAAAACAGTTGTATCCCATTTTCTTGAACTTTCATGGAAATTTCAACAAAATAATAAAAAGATTGTTAATCTGCATAAAGAAAAAGAGTAAGAATGCAGAAGATACAATATTAATGTTGTCAAGCATGATTTGGAAGATGGGGGTGTCGGGGGATGAAAGAAAGAAAGAAAAAGTGTTGTATCCCATTTCCTTGAACATTCATGGTAATATCAATAAAATAATAAAAAGATTGTGAATCTGCATAAAGAAAAAGAGTAAGAATGCAGAAGATAGGATATTAATGTTGTCAACCATGATTTGGAAGCTGGGGGGGGGTGGGGGATAAAAGAAAGAAAGAAAAACTGTTGTATCCCATTTCCTGGAACATTCATGGAAATTTCAATAAAATCATAAAAAGATTGTTAATCTGCATAAAGAAAAAGAGTAAGAATGAAGAAGATAGAATATTAATGGTGTCAAGCATGATTTGAAAGCTGGGGTGGTGGGGGATTAAAGAAAGAAAGAAAAACTGCTGTATCCCATTTCCTTGAACATTCATGGGAATTTCAATAAAATAATAAAAAGATTGTTAATCTGAATAAAGAAAAAGAGTAAGAATGCAGAAGATAGAATATTAATGTTGTCAACCATGATTTGGAAGCTAGGGGGGTGGGGGATAAACGAAAGAAAGAAAAACTTTTGTATCCCATTTCCTTTAACATTCATGGAAATTTAAATAAAATCATGAAAAGATTGTTAATCTGCATAACGAAAAAGAGTAAGAATGCAGAAGATAGAATATTAATGTTGTCAACCATGATTTGGAAGCTGGGGGGGGGTGGGGGAATAAAGAAAGTAAGAAAAACTGTTGTATCCCATTTCCTTGAACATTCATGGAAATTTCAACAAAATAATAAAAAGATTGTTATTCTGCATAAAGAAAAAGAGTAAGAATGCAGAAGATAGAATATTAATGTTGTCAACCATTATTTGGTAGTTGGGGGGGGTGGGGGAAGAAAGAAAGTAAGAAAAACTGTTGTATCCCATTTCCTGGAACATTCATGGAAATTTCATTATAATCATGAAAAGATTGTTAATGTGCATTAAGAAAAAGTGTAAGAATGCAGAAGATAGAATATTAATGGTGTCAAGCATGATTTGAAAGCTGGGGGGGGTAGGAGGATTAAAGATAGAAAGAAAAACTGTTGTATCCCATTTCCTTGAACATTCATGGAAATTTCAACAAAATAATAAAAAGATTGTTAATGTGCATAAAGAAAAAGTGTAAGTATTCAGAAGATAGAATATTAATTTTGTCAAGCATGATTTGAAAGCTGGGGTGGCAGGGGGATTAAAGAAAGAAAGAAAAACTGTTGTATCCCATTTCCTTGAACATTCATGGAAATTTCAACAAAATAATAAAAAGATTGTTAATCTGCATAAAGAAAAAGAGTAAGAATGCAGAAGATAGAATATTAATGTTGTCAACCATGATTTGGTAGTTGGGGGGGGTGGAGGAAGAAAGAAAGTAAGAAAAACTGTTGTATCCCTTTTCCTGGAACATTCATGGAAATTTCATTATAATCATGAAAAATTGTTAATCGGCATAACGAAAAAGATTAAGAATGCAGAAGATAGAATATTAATGCTGTCAAGCATGATTTGGAAGCTGGGTGGTGTGGGGGAAGAAAGAATGTAAGAAAAACTGTTGTGTCCCATTTCCTGGAACATTCATGGAAATTTAAATAAAATAATAAAAAGATTGTTAATGTGCATAAAGAAAAAGAGTAAGAATGCAGAAGATAGAATATTAATGGTGTCAAGCATGATTTGAAAGCTGGGGGTGTAGGGGGATTAAAGAAAGAAAGAAAAACTGTTGTATCCCATTTCCTTGAACATTCATGGAAATTTCAATGAAATAATAAAAAGATTGTTAATCTGCATAAAGAAAAAGAGTAAGAATGCAGAAGATAGAACATTAATGTAGTCAACCATGAGTTGTAAGCTGGGGGGCGTGGGGGATAAAAGAAAGAAAGAAAAACTGTTGTATCCCATTTCCTTGAACATTCATGGAAATTTAAATAAAATAATAAAACGATTGTGAATCTGCATAAAGAAAAAGAGTAAGAATGCAGAAGATAGAATATTAATGTTGTCAACCATGATTTGGAAGCTGGGGGGGTTGGGGGAAGAAAGAAAGTAAGAAAAACAGTTGTATCCCATTTCCTTGAACTTTCATGGAAATTTCAACAAAATAATAAAAAGATTGTTAATCTGCATAAAGAAAAAGAGTAAGAATGCAGAAGATACAATATTAATGTTGTCAAGCATGATTTGGAAGATGGGGGTGTCGGGGGATGAAAGAAAGAAAGAAAAAGTGTTGTATCCCATTTCCTTGAACATTCATGGTAATATCAATAAAATAATAAAAAGATTGTGAATCTGCATAAAGAAAAAGAGTAAGAATGCAGAAGATAGGATATTAATGTTGTCAACCATGATTTGGAAGCTGGGGGGGGGGGTGGGGGATAAAAGAAAGAAAGAAAAACTGTTGTATCCCATTTCCTGGAACATTCATGGAAATTTCAATAAAATCATAAAAAGATTGTTAATCTGCATAACGAAAAAGAGTAAGAATGCAGAAGATAGAATATTAATGTTATCAACCATGATGAGAAAGCGGGGGGGTTGGGAGATTAAAAAAAGAAATAAAAACTGTTGTATCCCATTTCCTGCAACATTCATGGAAATTTCAACAAAATAATAAAAAGATTGTTAATCTGCATAAAGGAAAAGAATAAGAATGCAGAAGATAGTATATTAATGTTGTCAAGCATGATTTGGAAGCTGGGGGTGGTGGGGGATAAAAGAAAGAAAGAAAAACTGTTGTATCCCATTTCCTTGAACATTCATGGAAATTTCAATAAAATAATAAAAAGATTGTTAATCTGCATAAAGAAAAAGTGTAAGAATGCAGAAGATTCAATATTAATGTTGTCAACCATGATTTGGAAGCTGGGGGTTGGTGGGGGATAAAAGAAAGAAAGAAAAACTGTTGTATCCCATTACCCTGAACATTCATGGAAATTTCAATAAAATAATAAAAGATTGTTAATCTGCATAAAGAAAAAGAGTTAGAATGCAGAAGATAGAATATTAATGTTGTCAACCATGATTTGGAAGATGGGGGGGTGGGGGATGAAAGAAAGAAAAAAACTGTTGTATCCCATTTCCTTGAACATTCATGGAAATTTCAACAAAATAATAAAAAGATTGTTAATCTGAATAAAGAAATAGAGTAAGAATGCAGAAGATAGAATATTAATGGTGTCAAGCATGATGTGAAAGCTGGGGTAGTGGGGGATTAAAAAAAGAAAGAAGAACTGCTGTATCCCATTTCCATGAACATTCATGGAAATTTCAATAAAATAATTAAAAGATTGTTAATCTGAATAAAGAAAAAGAGTAAGAATACAGAAGATAGAGTATTAATGTTGTCAACCATGATTTGGAAGCTAGGGGTTGGGGGATAAAAGAAAGAAAGAAGAACTGCTGTATCCCATTTCCTTTAACATTCATGGAAATTTAAATAAAATCATGAAAAGATTGTTAATCTGCATAACGAAAAAGAGTAAGAATGCAGAAGATAGAATATTAATGTTGTCAACCATGATTTGGAAGCTGGGGGGGGTGGGGGAATAAAGAAAGTAAGAAAAACTGTTGTATCCCATTTCCTGGAACTTTCATGGAAATTTCAACAAAATAATAAAAAGATTGTTAATCTGCATAAAGAAAAAGAGTAAGAATGCAGAAGATACAATATTAATGTTGTCAAGCATGATTTGGAATATCGGGGTGTCGGGGGATGAAAGAAAGAAAGAAAAAGTGTTGTATCCCATTTCCTTGAACATTCATGGTAATATCAATAAAATAATAAAAAGATTGTGAATCTGCATAAAGAAAAAGAGTAAGAATGCAGAAGATAGAATATTAATGTTGTCAACCATGATTTGGAAGCTGGGGGGGGGTTGGGGATAAAAGAAAGAAAGAAAAACTGTTGTATCCCATTTCCTTGAACATTCATGGAAATTTCAATAAAATAATAAAAAGATTGTTAATCTGCATAAAGAAAAAGAGTAAGAATGCAGAAGATAGAACATTAATGTAGTCAACCATGATTTGTAAGCTGGGGGGCGTGGGGGATAAAAGAAAGAAAGAAAAACTGTTGTATCCCATTTCCTTGAACATTCATGGAAATTTAAATAAAATAATAAAACGATTGTGAATCTGCATAAAGAAAAAGAGTAAGAATGCAGAAGATAGAATATTAATGTTGTCAACCATGATTTGGAAGCTGGGGGGATTGGGGGAAGAAAGAAAGTAAGAAAAACAGTTGTATCCCATTTCCTTGAACTTTCATGGAAATTTCAACAAAATAATAAAAAGATTGTTAATGTGCATAAAGAAAAAGAGTAAGAATGCAGAAGATACAATATTAATGTTGTCAAGCATGATTTGGAAGATGGGGGTGTCGGGGGATGAAAGAAAGAAAGAAAAAATGTTGTATCCCATTTCCTTGAACATTCATGGTAATATCAATAAAATAATAAAAAGATTGTGAATCTGCATAAAGAAAAAGAGTAAGAATGCAGAAGATAGAATATTAATGTTGTCAACCATGATTTGGAAGCTGGGGGGGGTGGGGGATAAAAGAAAGAAAGAAAAACTGTTGTATCCCATTTCCATGAACATTCATGGAAATTTCAATAAAATAATAAAAAGATTGTTAATCTGCATAAAGAAAAAGAGTAAGAATGCAGAAGATAGAACATTAATGTAGTCAACCATGATTTGTAAGCTGGGGGGCGTGGGGGATAAAAGAAAGAAAGAAAAACTGTTGTATCCCATTTCCTTGAACATTCATGGAAATTTAAATAAAATAATAAAATGATTGTGAATCTGCATAAAGAAAAAGAGTAAGAATGCAGAAGATAGAATATTAATGTTGTCAACCATGATTTGGAAGCTGGGGGGATTGGGGGAAGAAAGAAAGTAAGAAAAACAGTTGTATCCCATTTCCTTGAACTTTCATGGAAATTTCAACAAAATAATAAAAAGATTGTTAATGTGCATAAAGAAAAAGTGTAAGAATGCAGAAGATACAATATTAATGTTGTCAAGCATGATTTGGAAGATGGGGGTGTCGGGGGATGAAAGAAAGAAAGAAAAAGTGTTGTATCCCATTTCCTTGAACATTCATGGTAATATCAATAAAATAATAAAAAGATTGTGAATCTGCATAAAGAAAAAGAGTAAGAATGCAGAAGATAGAATATTAATGTTGTCAACCATGATTTGGAAGCTGGGGGTGTGGGGGATAAAAGAAAGAAAGAAAAACTGTTGTATCCCATTTCCTGGAACATTCATGGAAATTTCAATAAAATCATAAAAAGATTGTTAATCTGCATAACGAAAAAGAGTGAGAATGCAGAAGATAGAATATTAATGTTATCAACCATGATGAGAAAGCGGGGGGGGTGGGGGATTAAAAAAAGAAAGAAAAACTGTTGTATCCCATTTCCTGCAACATTCATGGAAATTTCAACAAAATAATAAAAAGATTGTTAATCTGCATAAAGGAAAAGAATAAGAATGCAGAAGATAGTATATTAATGTTGTCAAGCATGATTTGGAAGCTGGGGGTGGTGGGGGATAAAAGAAAGAAAGAAAAACTGTTGTATCCCATTTCCTTGAACATTCATGGAAATTTCAATAAAATAATAAAAAGATTGTTAATCTGCATAAAGAAAAAGTGTAAGAATGCAGAAGATTCAATATTAATGTTGTCAATCATGATTTGGAAGCTGGGGGTTGGTGGGGGATAAAAGAAAGAAAGAAAAACTGTTGTATCCCATTACCCTGAACATTCATGGAAATTTCAATAAAATAATAAAAGATTGTTAATCTGCATAAAGAAAAAGAGTTAGAATGCAGAAGATAGAATATTAATGTTGTCAACCATGATTTGGAAGATGGGGGGGTGGGGGATGAAAGAAAGAAAAAAACTGTTGTATCCCATTTCCTTGAACATTCATGGAAATTTCAACAAAATAATAAAAAGATTGTTAATCTGAATAAAGAAATAGAGTAAGAATGCAGAAGATAGAATATTAATGGTGTCAAGCATGATGTGAAAGCTGGGGTAGTGGGGGATTAAAAAAAGAAAGAAGAACTGCTGTATCCCATTTCCATGAACATTCATGGAAATTTCAATAAAATAATTAAAAGATTGTTAATCTGAATAAAGAAAAAGAGTAAGAATACAGAAGATAGAGTATTAATGTTGTCAACCATGATTTGGAAGCTAGGGGTTGGGGGATAAAAGAAAGAAAGAAGAACTGCTGTATCCCATTTCCTTTAACATTCATGGAAATTTAAATAAAATCATGAAAAGATTGTTAATCTGCATAACGAAAAAGAGTAAGAATGCAGAAGATAGAATATTAATGTTGTCAACCATGATTTGGAAGCTGGGGGGGGTGGGGGAATAAAGAAAGTAAGAAAAACTGTTGTATCCCATTTCCTGGAACTTTCATGGAAATTTCAACAAAATAATAAAAAGATTGTTAATCTGCATAAAGAAAAAGAGTAAGAATGCAGAAGATACAATATTAATGTTGTCAAGCATGATTTGGAATATCGGGGTGTCGGGGGATGAAAGAAAGAAAGAAAAAGTGTTGTATCCCATTTCCTTGAACATTCATGGTAATATCAATAAAATAATAAAAAGATTGTGAATCTGCATAAAGAAAAAGAGTAAGAATGCAGAAGATAGAATATTAATGTTGTCAACCATGATTTGGAAGCTGGGGGGGGGTTGGGGATAAAAGAAAGAAAGAAAAACTGTTGTATCCCATTTCCTTGAACATTCATGGAAATTTCAATAAAATAATAAAAAGATTGTTAATCTGCATAAAGAAAAAGAGTAAGAATGCAGAAGATAGAACATTAATGTAGTCAACCATGATTTGTAAGCTGGGGGGCGTGGGGGATAAAAGAAAGAAAGAAAAACTGTTGTATCCCATTTCCTTGAACATTCATGGAAATTTAAATAAAATAATAAAACGATTGTGAATCTGCATAAAGAAAAAGAGTAAGAATGCAGAAGATAGAATATTAATGTTGTCAACCATGATTTGGAAGCTGGGGGGATTGGGGGAAGAAAGAAAGTAAGAAAAACAGTTGTATCCCATTTCCTTGAACTTTCATGGAAATTTCAACAAAATAATAAAAAGATTGTTAATGTGCATAAAGAAAAAGAGTAAGAATGCAGAAGATACAATATTAATGTTGTCAAGCATGATTTGGAAGATGGGGGTGTCGGGGGATGAAAGAAAGAAAGAAAAAATGTTGTATCCCATTTCCTTGAACATTCATGGTAATATCAATAAAATAATAAAAAGATTGTGAATCTGCATAAAGAAAAAGAGTAAGAATGCAGAAGATAGAATATTAATGTTGTCAACCATGATTTGGAAGCTGGGGGGGGTGGGGGATAAAAGAAAGAAAGAAAAACTGTTGTATCCCATTTCCATGAACATTCATGGAAATTTCAATAAAATAATAAAAAGATTGTTAATCTGCATAAAGAAAAAGAGTAAGAATGCAGAAGATAGAACATTAATGTAGTCAACCATGATTTGTAAGCTGGGGGGCGTGGGGGATAAAAGAAAGAAAGAAAAACTGTTGTATCCCATTTCCTTGAACATTCATGGAAATTTAAATAAAATAATAAAATGATTGTGAATCTGCATAAAGAAAAAGAGTAAGAATGCAGAAGATAGAATATTAATGTTGTCAACCATGATTTGGAAGCTGGGGGGATTGGGGGAAGAAAGAAAGTAAGAAAAACAGTTGTATCCCATTTCCTTGAACTTTCATGGAAATTTCAACAAAATAATAAAAAGATTGTTAATGTGCATAAAGAAAAAGTGTAAGAATGCAGAAGATACAATATTAATGTTGTCAAGCATGATTTGGAAGATGGGGGTGTCGGGGGATGAAAGAAAGAAAGAAAAAGTGTTGTATCCCATTTCCTTGAACATTCATGGTAATATCAATAAAATAATAAAAAGATTGTGAATCTGCATAAAGAAAAAGAGTAAGAATGCAGAAGATAGAATATTAATGTTGTCAACCATGATTTGGAAGCTGGGGGTGTGGGGGATAAAAGAAAGAAAGAAAAACTGTTGTATCCCATTTCCTGGAACATTCATGGAAATTTCAATAAAATCATAAAAAGATTGTTAATCTGCATAACGAAAAAGAGTGAGAATGCAGAAGATAGAATATTAATGTTATCAACCATGATGAGAAAGCGGGGGGGGTGGGGGATTAAAAAAAGAAAGAAAAACTGTTGTATCCCATTTCCTGCAACATTCATGGAAATTTAAACAAAATAATAAAAAGATTGTTAATCTGCATAAAGGAAAAGAATAAGAATGCAGAAGATAGTATATTAATGTTGTCAAGCATGATTTGGAAGCTGGGGGTGCTGGGGGATAAAAGAAAGAAAGAAAAACTGTTGTATCCCATTTCCTTGTACATTCATGGAAATTTCAATAAAATAATAAAAAGATTGTTAATCTGCATAAAGAAAAAGTGTAAGAATGCAGAAGATTCAATATTAATGTTGTCAACCATGATTTGGAAGATGGGGGGGTGGGGGATGAAAGAAAGAAAAAAACTGTTGTATCCCATTTCCTTGAACATTCATGGAAATTTCAATAAAATAATAAAAAGATTGTTAATCTGCATAAAGAAAAAGAGTAAGAATGCAGAAGATAGAATATTAATGGTGTCAAGCATGATTTGAAAGCTGGGGTGGTGGGGGATTAAAGAAAGAAAGAAAAACTGCTGTATCCCATTTCCTTGAACATTCATGGGAATTTCAATAAAATAATAAAAAGATTGTTAATCTGAATAAAGAAAAAGAGTAAGAATGCAGAAGATAGAATATTAATGTTGTCAACCATGATTTGGAAGCTAGGGGGGTGGGGGATAAACGAAAGAAAGAAAAACTTTTGTATCCCATTTCCTTTAACATTCATGGAAATTTAAATAAAATCATGAAAAGATTGTTAATCTGCATAACGAAAAAGAGTAAGAATGCAGAAGATAGAATATTAATGTTGTCAACCATGATTTGGAAGCTGGGGGGGGTGGGGGAATAAAGAAAGTAAGAAAAACTGTTGTATCCCATTTCCTTGAACATTCACGGAAATTTCAACAAAATAATAAAAAGATTGTTAATCTGCATAAAGAAAAAGAGTAAGAATGCAGAAGATAGAATATTAATGTTGTCAAATATGATTTGGAAGCTGGGGGGGTGGAGGATAAAAGAAAGAGAGAAAAACTGTTGTATCCCATTTCCTTGAACATTCATGGAAATTTCAATATAACAGTAAAAAGATAGTTAATCTGCATAAAGAAAAAGAGTAAGAATGCAGAAGATAGAATATTAATGTTGTCAACCATGATTTGGAAGCTAGGGGGGGTGGGGGATAAAAGAAAGAAAGAAAAACTGTTGTATCCCATTTCCTTGAACAATCATGGAAATTTTAATAAAATAATAAAAAGATTGTTAATCTGCATAGAGAAAAAGTGTAAGAAAGTAGACGATAGAATATTAATGGTGTCAACCATGATTTGGAAGCTAGGGGTGGTGGGGGACAAAAGGAAGAAAGAAAAACTGTTGTATCCCATTTCCTTGAACATTCATGGAAATTTCAATAAAATAATAAAAAGATTGTTAATCTGCATAAAGAAAAAGAGTAAGAATGCAGAAGATAGAATATTAATGTTGTCAACCATGATTTGGTAGTTGGGGGGGGTGGGGGAAGAAAGAAAGTAAGAAAAACTGTTGTATCCCATTTCCTGGAACATTCATGGAAATTTCTTTATAATCATGAAAAGATTGTTAATCGGCATAACGAAAAAGATTAAGAATGCAGAAGATAGAATATTAATGCTCTCAACCATGATTTGGAAGCTGGGGGGTGTGGGGGAAGAAAGAAAGTAAGAAAAACTGTTGTATCCCATTTCCTGGAACATTCATGGAAATTTCAATAAAATAATAAAAAGATTGTTAATGTGCATTAAGAAAAAGTGTAAGAATGCAGAAGATAGAATATTAATGGTGTCAAGAATGATTTGAAAGCTGGGGGTGTAGGGGGATTAAAGAAAGAAAGAAAAACTGTTGTATCCCATTTCCTTGAACATTCATGGAAATTTCAACAAAATAATAAAAAGATTGTTAATGTGCATAAAGAAAAAGTTTAAGAATTCAGAAGATAGAATATTAATGGTGTCAAGCATGATTTGAAAGCTGGGGTGGTAGGGGGATTAAAGAAAGAAAGAAAAACTGTTGTATCCCATTTCCTTGAACATTCATGGAAATTTCAACAAAATAATAAAAAGATTGTTAATCTGCATAAAGAAAAAGAGTAAGAATGCAGAAGATAGAATATTAATGTTGTCAACCATGATTTGGTAGTTGGGGGGGTGGGGGAAGAAAGAAAGTAAGAAAAACTGTTGCATCCCATTTCCTGGAACATTCATGGAAATTTCATTATAATCATGAAAAATTGTTAATCGGCATAACGAAAAAGATTAAGAATGCAGAAGATAGAATATTAATGCTGTCAAGCATGATTTGGAAGCTGGGGGGTGTGGGGGAAGAAAGAAAGTAAGAAAAACTGTTGTATCCCATTTCCTGGAACATTCATGGATATTTCAATAAAATAATAAAAAGATTGTTAATGTGCATAAAGAAAAAGAGTAAGAATGCAGAAGATAGAATATTAATGGTGTCAAGCATGATTTGAAAGCTGCGGGGGTAGGGGGATTAAAGAAAGAAAGAAAAACTGTTGTATCCCATTTCCTTGAACATTCATGGTAATATCAATAAAATAATAAAAAGATTGTGAATCTGCATAAAGAAAAAGAGTAAGAATGCAGAAGATAGTATATTAATGTTGTCAAGCATGATTTGGAAGCTGGGGGTGGTGGGGGATAAAAGAAAGAAAGAAAAACTGTTGTATCCCATTTCCTTGAACATTCATGGAAATTTCAATAAAATAATAAAAAGATTGTTAATCTGCATAAAGAAAAAGTGTAAGAATGCAGAAGATTCAATATTAATGTTGTCAACCATGATTTGGAAGCTGGGGGGTGGTGGGGGATAAAAGAAAGAAAGAGAAACTGTTGTATCCCATTACCCTGAACATTCATGGAAATTTCAATAAAATAATAAAAGATTGTTAATCTGCATAAAGAAAAAGAGTTAGAATGCAGAAGATAGAATATTAATGTTGTCAACCATGATTTGGAAGATGGGGGGGTGGGGGATGAAAGAAAGAAAAAAACTGTTGTATCCCATTTCCTTGAACATTCATGGAAATTTCAATAAAATAATAAAAAGATTTTTAATCTGAATAAAGAAATAGAGTAAGAATGCAGAAGATAGAATATTAATGGTGTCAAGCTTGATGTGAAAGCTGGGGTAGTGGGGGATTAAAGAAAGAAAGAAGAACTGCTGTATCCCATTTCCATGAACATTCATGGAAATTTCAATAAAATAATTAAAAGATTGTTAATCTGAATAAAGAAAAAGAGTAAGAATACAGAAGATAGTGTATTAATGTTGTCAACCATGATTTGGAAGCTAGGGGTTGGGGGATAAAAGAAAGAAAGAAGAACTGCTGTATCCCATTTCCTTTAACATTCATGGAAATTTAAATAAAATCATGAAAAGATTGTTAATCTGCATAACGAAAAAGAGTAAGAATGCAGAAGATAGAATATTAATGTTGTCAACCATGATTTGGAAGCTGGGGGGGGTGGGGGAATTAAGAAAGTAAGAAAAACTGTTGTATCCCATTTCCTGGAACTTTCATGGAAATTTCAACAAAATAATAAAAAGATTGTTAATCTGCATAAAGAAAAAGAGTAAGAATGCAGAAGATACAATATTAATGTTGTCAAGCATGATTTGGAAGATCGGGGTGTCGGGGGAAGAAAGAAAGAAAGAAAAAGTGTTGTATCCCATTTCCATGAACATTCATGGTAATATCAATAAAATAATAAAAAGATTGTGAATCTGCATAAAGAAAAAGAGTAAGAATGCAGAAGATAGAATATTAATGTTGTCAACCATGATTTGGAAGCTGGGGGGGGGTGGGGGATAAAAGAAAGAAAGAAAAACTGTTGTATCCCATTTCCTTGAACATTCATGGAAATTTCAATAAAATAATAAAAAGATTGTTAATCTGCATAAAGAAAAAGAGTAAGAATGCAGAAGATAGAACATTAATGTAGTCAACCATGATTTGTAAGCTGGGGGGCGTGGGGGATAAAAGAAAGAAAGAAAAACTGTTGTATCCCATTTCCTTGAACATTCATGGAAATTTAAATAAAATAATAAAACGATTGTGAATCTGCATAAAGAAAAAGAGTAAGAATGCAGAAGATAGAATATTAATGTTGTCAACCATGATTTGGAAGCTGGGGGGATTGGGGGAAGAAAGAAAGTAAGAAAAACAGTTGTATCCCATTTCCTTGAACTTTCATGGAAATTTCAACAAAATAATAAAAAGATTGTTAATGTGCATAAAGAAAAAGAGTAAGAATGCAGAAGATACAATATTAATGTTGTCAAGCATGATTTGGAAGATGGGGGTGTCGGGGGATGAAAGAAAGAAAGAAAAAGTGTTGTATCCCATTTCCTTGAACATTCATGGTAATATCAATAAAATAATAAAAAGATAGTGAATCTGCATAAAGAAAAAGAGTAAGAATGCAGAAGATAGAATATTAATGTTGTCAACCATGATTTGGAAGCTGGGGGGGGTGGGGGATAAAAGAAAGAAAGAAAAATTGTTGTATCCCATTTCCTGGAACATTCATGGAAATTTCAATAAAATCATAAAAAGATTGTTAATCTGCATAACGAAAAAGAGTGAGAATGCAGAAGATAGAATATTAATGTTATCAACCATGATGAGAAAGCGGGGGGGGGTGGGGGATTAAAAAAAGAAAGAAAAACTGTTGTATCCCATTTCCTGCAACATTCATGGAAATTTAAACAAAATAATAAAAAGATTGTTAATCTGCATAAAGGAAAAGAATAAGAATGCAGAAGATAGTATATTAATGTTGTCAAGCATGATTTGGAAGCTGGGGGTGCTGGGGGATAAAAGAAAGAAAGAAAAACTGTTGTATCCCATTTCCTTGAACATTCATGGAAATTTCAATAAAATAATAAAAAGATTGTTAATCTGCATAAAGAAAAAGTGTAAGAATGCAGAAGATTCAATATTAATGTTGTCAACCATGATTTGGAAGATGGGGGGGGTGTGGATGAAAGAAAGAAAAAAACTGTTGTATCCCATTTCCCTGAACATTCATGGAAATTTCAATAAAATAATAAAAAGATTGTTAATCTGCATAAAGAAAAAGAGTAAGAATGCAGAAGATAGAATATTAATGGTGTCAAGCATGATTTGAAAGCTGGGGTGGTGGGGGATTAAAGAAAGAAAGAAAAACTGCTGTATCCCATTTCCTTGAACATTCATGGGAATTTCAATAAAATAATAAAAAGATTGTTAATCTGAATAAAGAAAAAGAGTAAGAATGCAGAAGATAGAATATTAATGTTGTCAACCATGATTTGGAAGCTAGGGGGGTGGGGGATAAACGAAAGAAAGTAGAACTCCTGTATCCCATTTCCTTTAACATTCATGGAAATTTAAATAAAATCATGAAAAGATAGTTAATCTGCATAACGAAAAAGAGTAAGAATGCAGAAGATAGAATATTAATGTTGTCAACCATGATTTGGAAGCTGGGGGGGGGTGGGGGAATAAAGAAAGTAAGAAAAACTGTTGTATCCCATTTCCTTGAACATTCATGGAAATTTCAACAAAATAATAAAAAGATTGTTAATCTGCATAAAGAAAAAGAGTAAGAATGCAGAAGATAGAATATTAATGTTGTCAACCATGATTTGGAAGCTAGGGGGGTGGGGGATAAAAGAAAGAAAGAAAAACTGTTGTATCCCATTTCCTTGAACATTCATGGAAATTTTAATAAAATAGTAAAAAGATAGTTAATCTGCATAAAGAAAAAGAGTAAGAATGCAGAAGATAGAATATTAATGTTGTCAACCATGATTTGGAAGCTAGGGGGGTGGGGGATAAAAGAAAGAAAGAAAAACTGTTGTATCCCATTTCCTTGAACATTCATGGAAATTTTAATAAAATAATAAAAAGATTGTTAATCTGCATAGAGAAAAAGTGTAAGAAAGTAGACGATAGAATATTAATGGTGTCAACCATGATTTGGAAGCTAGGGGTGGTGGGGGACAAAAGGAAGAAAGAAAAACTGTTGTATCCCATTTCCTTGAACATTCATGGAAATTTCAATAAAATAATAAAAAGATTGTTAATCTGCATAAAGAAATAGAGTAAGAATGCAGAAGATAGAATATTAATGGTGTCAAGCATGATGTGAAAGCTGGGGTAGTGGGGGATTCAAGAAAGAAAGAAGAACTGCTGTATCCCATTTCCATGAACATTCATGGAAATTTCAATAAAATAATTAAAAGATTGTTAATCTGAATAAAGAAAAAGAGTAAGAATACAGAAGATAGAATATTAATGTTGTCAACCATGATTTGGAAGCTAGGGGTTGGGGGATAAAAGAAAGAAAGTAGAACTCCTGTATCCCATTTCCTTTAACATTCATGGAAATTTAAATAAAATCATGAAAAGATAGTTAATCTGCATAACGAAAAAGAGTAAGAATGCAGAAGATAGAATATTAATGTTGTCAACCATGATTTGGAAGCTGGGGGGGGTGGGGGAATAAAGAAAGTAAGAAAAACTGTTGTATCCCATTTCCTTGAACATTCATGGAAATTTCAACAAAATAATAAAAAGATTGTTAATCTGCATAAAGAAAAAGAGTAAGAATGCAGAAGATAGAATATTAATGTTGTCAACCATGATTTGGAAGCTAGGGGGGTGGGGGATAAAAGAAAGAAAGAAAAACTGTTGTATCCCATTTCCTTGAACATTCATGGAAATTTTAATAAAATAGTAAAAAGATAGTTAATCTGCATAAAGAAAAAGAGTAAGAATGCAGAAGATAGAATATTAATGTTGTCAACCATGATTTGGAAGCTAGGGGGGTGGGGGATAAAAGAAAGAAAGAAAAACTGCTGTATCCCATTTCCTTGAACATTCATGGAAATTTTAATAAAATAATAAAAAGATTGTTAATCTGCATAGAGAAAAAGTGTAAGAAAGTAGACGATAGAATATTAATGGTGTCAACCATGATTTGGAAGCTAGGGGTGGTGGGGGACAAAAGGAAGAAAGAAAAACTGTTGTATCCCATTTCCTTGAACATTCATGGAAATTTCAATAAAATAATAAAAAGATTGTTAATCTGCATAAAGAAAAAGAGTAAGAATGCAGAAGATAGAATATTAATGTTGTCAACCATGATTTGGTAGTTGGGGGGGGTGGGGGAAGAAAGAAAGTAAGAAAAACTGTTGTATCCCATTTCCTGGAACATTCATGGAAATTTCATTATAATCATGAAAAGATTGTTAATCGGCATAACGAAAAAGATTAAGAATGCAGAAGATAGAATATAAATGCTGTCAACCATGATTTGGAAGCTGGGGGGTGTGGGGGAAGAAAGAAAGTAAGAAAAACTGTTGTATCCCATTTCCTGGAACATTCATGGAAATTTCAATAAAATAATAAAAAGATTGTTAATGTGCATTAAGAAAAAGTGTAAGAATGCAGAAGATAGAATATTAATGGTGTCAAGCATGATTTGAAAGCTGGGGGGGTAGGGGGATTAAAGAAAGAAAGAAAAACTGTTGTATCCCATTTCCTTGAACATTCATGGAAATTTCAACAAAATAATAAAAAGATTGTTAATGTGCATAAAGAAAAAGAGTAAGAATTCAGAAGATAGAATATTAATGGTGTCAAGCATGATTTGAAAGCTGGGGTGGTAGGGGGATTAAAGAAAGAAAGAAAAACTGTTGTATCCCATTTCCTTGAACATTCATGGAAATTTCAACAAAATAATAAAAAGATTGTTAATCTGCATAAAGAAAAAGAGTAAGAATGCAGAAGATAGAATATTAATGTTCTCAACCATGATTTGGTAGTTGGGGGGGGTGGGGGAAGAAAGAAAGTAAGAAAAACTGTTGTATCCCATTTCCTGGAACATTCATGGAAATTTCATTATAATCATGAAAAATTGTTAATCGGCATAACGAAAAAGATTAAGAATGCAGAAGATAGAATATTAATGCTGTCAAGCATGATTTGGAAGCTGGGGGGTGTGGGGGAAGAAAGAAAGTAAGAAAAACTGTTGTATCCCATTTCCTGGAACATTCATGGAAATTTCAATAAAATCATAAAAAGATTGTTAATCTGCATAACGAAAAAGAGTAAGAATGCAGAAGATAGAATATTAATGTTATCAACCATGATGAGAAAGCGGGGGGGGGTGGGGGATTAAAAAAAGAAAGAAAAACTGTTGTATCCCATTTCCTGCAACATTCATGGAAATTTCAACAAAATAATAAAAAGATTTTTAATCTGCATAAAGGAAAAGAATAAGAGTGCAGAAGATAGTATATTAATGTTGTCAAGCATGATTTGGAAGCTCGGGGTGCTGGGGGATAAAAGAAAGAAAGAAAAACTGTTGTATCCCATTTCCTTGAACATTCATGGAAATTTCAATAAAATAATAAAAAGATTGTTAATCTGCATAAAGAAAAAGTGTAAGAATGCAGAAGATTCAATATTAATGTTGTCAACCATGATTTGGAAGATGGGGGGGTGGGGGATGAAAGAAAGAAAAAAACTGTTGTATCCCATTTCCTTGAACATTCATGGAAATTTCAATAAAATAATAAAAAGATTGTTAATCTGCATAAAGAAAAAGAGTAAGAATGAAGAAGATAGAATATTAATGGTGTCAAGCATGATTTGAAAGCTGGGGTGGTGGGGGATTAAAGAAAGAAAGAAAAACTGCTGTATCCCATTTCCTTGAACATTCATGGGAATTTCAATAAAATAATAAAAAGATTGTTAATCTGAATAAAGAAAAAGAGTAAGAATGCAGAAGATAGAATATTAATGTTGTCAACCATGATTTGGAAGCTAGGGGGGTGGGGGATAAACGAAAGAAAGAAAAACTTTTGTATCCCATTTCCTTTAACATTCATGGAAATTTAAATAAAATCATGAAAAGATAGTTAATCTGCATAACGAAAAAGAGTAAGAATGCAGAAGATAGAATATTAATGTTGTCAACCATGATTTGGAAGCTGGGGGGGGTGGGGGAATAAAGAAAGTAAGAAAAACTGTTGTATCCCATTTCCTTGAACATTCATGGAAATTTCAACAAAATAATAAAAAGATTGTTAATCTGCATAAAGAAAAAGAGTAAGAATGCAGAAGATAGAATATTAATGTTGTCAAATATGATTTGGAAGCTGGGGGTGTGGAGGATAAAAGAAAGAGAGAAAAACTGTTGTATCCCATTTCCTTGAACATTCATGGAAATTTCAATATAATAGTAAAAAGATAGTTAATCTGCATAAAGAAAAAGAGTAAGAATGCAGAAGATAGAATATTAATGTTGTCAAACATGATTTGGAACCTAGGGGTGGTGGGGGATAAAAGAAAGAAAGAAAAACTGTTGTATCCCATTTCCTTGAACATTCATGGAAATTTCAATAAAATAATAAAAAGATTGTTAATCTGCATAGAGAAAAAGTGTAAGAAAGTAGACGATAGAATATTAATGGTGTCAACCATGATTTGGAAGCTAGGGGTGGTGGGGGACAAAAGGAAGAAAGAAAAACTGTTGTATCCCATTTCCTTGAACATTCATGGAAATTTCAATAAAATAATAAAAAGATTGTTAATCTGCATAAAGAAAAAGAGTAAGAATGCAGAAGATAGAATATTAATGTTGTCAACCATGATTTGGTAGTTGGGGGGGGTGGGGGAAGAAAGAAAGTAAGAAAAACTGTTGTATCCCATTTCCTGGAACATTCATGGAAATTTCAATAAAATAATAAAAAGATTGTTAATGTGCATTAAGAAAAAGTGTAAGAATGCAGAAGATAGAATATTAATGGTGTCAAGCATGATTTGAAAGCTGGGGGGGTAGGGGGATTAAAGAAAGAAAGAAAAACTGTTGTATCCCATTTCCTTGAACATTCATGGAAATTTCAACAAAATAATAAAAAGATTGTTAATGTGCATAAAGAAAAAGAGTAAGAATTCAGAAGATAGAATATTAATGGTGTCAAGCATGATTTGAAAGCTGGGGTGGTAGGGGGATTAAAGAAAGAAAGAAAAACTGTTGTATCCCATTTCCTTGAACATTCATGGAAATTTCAACAAAATAATAAAAAGATTGTTAATCTGCATAAAGAAAATGAGTAAGAATGCAGAAGATAGAATATTAATGTTGTCAACCATGATTTGGTAGTTGGGGGGGTGGGGGAAGAAAGAAAGAAAGAAAAACTGTTGTATCCCATTTCCTGGAACATTCATGGAAATTTCATTATAATCATGAAAAATTGTTAATCGGCATAACGAAAAAGATTAAGAATGCAGAAGATAGAATAGTAATGCTGTCAAGCATGATTTGGAAGCTGGGGGCTGTGGGGGAAGAAAGAAAGTAAGAAAAACTGTTGTATCCCATTTCCTGGAACATTCATGGAAATTTCAATAAAATAATAAAAAGATTGTTAATGTGCATAAAGAAAAAGAGTAAGAATGCAGAAGATAGAATATTAATGGTGTCAAGCATGATTTGAAAGCTGGGGGGGGGTAGGGGGATTAAAGAAAGAAAGAAAAACTGTTGTATCCCATTTCCTTGAACATTCATGTTAATATCAATAAAATAATAAAAAGATTGTGAATCTTCATAAAGGAAAAGTGTAAGAATGCAGAAGATAGAACATTAATGTAGTCAACCATGATTTGTAAGCTGGGGGTCGTGGGGGATAGAAGAAAGAAAGAAAAACTGTTGTATCCCATTTCCTTGAACATTCATGGAAATTTAAATAAAATAATAAAACGATTGTGAATCTGCATAAAGAAAAAGAGTAAGAATGCAGAAGATAGAATATTAATGTTGTCAACCATGATTTGGAAGCTGGGGGGTGTGGGGGAAGAAAGAAAGTAAGAGAAACAGTTGTATCCCATTTCCTGGAACATTCACGGAAATTTCAATAAAATAATAAAAGATTGTTAATCTGCATAAAGAAAAAGAGTAAGAATGCAGAAGATAGAATATTAATGTTGTCAACCATGATTTGTAAGCTGGGGGTCGTGGGGGATAGAAGAAAGAAAGAAAAACTGTTGTATCCCATTTCCTTGTACATTCACGGAAATTTCAATAAAATAATAAAAGATTGTTAATCTGCATAAAGAAAAAGAGTAAGAATGCAGAAGATAGAATATTAATGTTGTCAAACATGATTTGGAAGGTGGGGGGGGATGAAAGAAAGAAAGAAAAACTGTTGTATCCCATTTCCATGAATATTCATGGAAATTTCAATAAAATAATAAAAAGACTGTGAATATGCATAAAGAAAAAGTGAAAGACTCAGAAGATAGAATATTAAGGTTGTCAACCATGATTTGGAAGCTGGGGGCGTTGGGGATGAAAGAAAGAAAGAAAAACTCTTGTATCCCATTTCCTTGAACAGTCATGGAAATTTCAATTAAATACTAAAAAGATTGTTAATCTGCATAAAGAAAAGGTGTAAGAATGCGGGAGATAGAATATTAATGTTGTCAACCATGATTTGGAAGCTGGGGGGGCGTGGGGGATGAAAGAAAGAAAAAAACTGTTGTATCCCATTTCCTTGAACATTCATGGAAATTTCAACAAAATAATAAAAAGATTGTTAATGTGCATAAAGAAAAAGAGTAAGAATGCAGAAGATAGAATATTAATGTTGTCAACCATGATTTGGTAGTTGGGGGGGGTGGGGGAAGAAAGAAAGTAAGAAAAACTGTTGTATCCCATTTCCTGGAACATTCATGGAAATTTCATTATAATCATGAAAAATTGTTAATCGGCATAACGAAAAAGAATAAGAATGTAGAAGATAGAATATTAATGCTGTCAAGCATGATTTGGAAGCTGGGTGGTGTGGGGGAAGAAAGAAAGTAAGAAAAACTGTTGTATCCCATTTCCTGGAACATTCATGGAAATTTCAATAAAATCATAAAAAGATTGTTAATCTGCATAACGAAAAAGAGTAAGAATGCAGAAGATAGAATATTAATGTTATCAACCATGATGAGAAAGCGGGGGGGGGTGGGGGATTAAAAAAAGAAAGAAAAACTGTTGTATCCCATTTCCTGCAACATTCATGGAAATTTCAACAAAATAATAAAAAGATTGTTAATCTGCATAAAGGAAAAGAATAAGAATGCAGAAGATAGTATATTAATGTTGTCAAGCATGATTTGGAAGCTCGGGGTGCTGGGGGATAAAAGAAAGAAAGAAAAACTGTTGTATCCCATTTCCTTGAACATTCATGGAAATTTCAATAAAATAATAAAAAGATTGTTAATCTGCATAAAGAAAAAGTGTAAGAATGCAGAAGATTCAATATTAATGTTGTCAACCATGATTTGGAAGATGGGGGGGGTGGGGGATGAAAGGAAGAAAAAAACTGTTGTATCCCATTTCCTTGAACATTCATGGAAATTTCAATAAAATAATAAAAAGATTGTTAATCTGCATAAAGAAAAAGAGTAAGAATGAAGAAGATAGAATATTAATGGTGTCAAGCATGATTTGAAAGCTGGGGTGGTGGGGGATTAAAGAAAGAAAGAAAAACTGCTGTATCCCATTTCCTTGAACATTCATGGGAATTTCAATAAAATAATAAAAAGATTGTTAATCTGAATAAAGAAAAAGAGTAAGAATGCAGAAGATAGAATATTAATGTTGTCAACCATGATTTGGAAGCTAGGGGGGTGGGGGATAAACGAAAGAAAGAAAAACTTTTGTATCCCATTTCCTTTAACATTCATGGAAATTTAAATAAAATCATGAAAAGATTGTTAATCTGCATAACGAAAAAGAGTAATAATGCAGAAGATAGAATATTAATGTTGTCAACCATGATTTGGAAGCTGGGGGGGGTGGGGGAATAAAGAAAGTAAGAAAAACTGTTGTATCCCATTTCCTTGAACATTCATGGAAATTTCAACAAAATAATAAAAAGATTGTTAATCTGCATAAAGAAAAAGAGTAAGAATGCAGAAGATAGAATATTAATGTTGTCAAATATGATTTGGAAGCTGGGGGTGTGGAGGATAAAAGAAAGAGAGAAAAACTGTTGTATCCCATTTCCTTGAACATTCATGGAAATTTCAATATAATAGTAAAAAGATAGTTAATCTGCATAAAGAAAAAGAGTAAGAATGCAGAAGATAGAATATTAATGTTGTCAAACATGATTTGGAACCTAGGGGTGGTGGGGGATAAAAGAAAGAAAGAAAAACTGTTGTATCCCATTTCCTTGAACATTCATGGAAATTTCAATAAAATAATAAAAAGATTGTTAATCTGCATAGAGAAAAAGTGTAAGAAAGTAGACGATAGAATATTAATGGTGTCAACCATGATTTGGAAGCTAGGGGTGGTGGGGGACAAAAGGAAGAAAGAAAAACTGTTGTATCCCATTTCCTTGAACATTCATGGAAATTTCAATAAAATAATAAAAAGATTGTTAATCTGCATAAAGAAAAAGAGTAAGAATGCAGAAGATAGAATATTAATGTTGTCAACCATGATTTGGTAGTTGGGGGGGGTGGGGGAAGAAAGAAAGTAAGAAAAACTGTTGTATCCCATTTCCTGGAACATTCATGGAAATTTCAATAAAATAATAAAAAGATTGTTAATGTGCATTAAGAAAAAGTGTAAGAATGCAGAAGATAGAATATTAATGGTGTCAAGCATGATTTGAAAGCTGGGGGGGTAGGGGGATTAAAGAAAGAAAGAAAAACTGTTGTATCCCATTTCCTTGAACATTCATGGAAATTTCAACAAAATAATAAAAAGATTGTTAATGTGCATAAAGAAAAAGAGTAAGAATTCAGAAGATAGAATATTAATGGTGTCAAGCATGATTTGAAAGCTGGGGTGGTAGGGGGATTAAAGAAAGAAAGAAAAACTGTTGTATCCCATTTCCTTGAACATTCATGGAAATTTCAACAAAATAATAAAAAGATTGTTAATCTGCATAAAGAAAATGAGTAAGAATGCAGAAGATAGAATATTAATGGTGTCAAGCATGATTTGAAAGCTGGGGTGGTGGAGGATTAAAGAAAGAAAGAAAAACTGCTGTATCCCATTTCCTTGAACATTCATGGGAATTTCAATAAAATAATAAAAAGATTGTTAATCTGAATAAAGAAATAGAGTAAGAATGCAGAAGATAGAATATTAATGGTGTCAAGCATGATGTGAAAGCTGGGGTAGTGGGGGATTCAAGAAAGAAAGAAGAACTGCTGTATCCCATTTCCATGAACATTCATGGAAATTTCAATAAAATAATTAAAAGATTGTTAATCTGAATAAAGAAAAAGAGTAAGAATACAGAAGATAGAATATTAATGTTGTCAACCATGATTTGGAAGCTAGGGGTTGGGGGATAAAAGAAAGAAAGTAGAACTGTTGTATCCCATTTCCTTTAACATTCATGGAAATTTAAATAAAATCATGAAAAGATAGTTAATCTGCATAACGAAAAAGAGTAAGAATGCAGAAGATAGAATATTAATGTTGTCAACCATGATTTGGAAGCTGGGGGGGGTGGGGGAATAAAGAAAGTAAGAAAAACTGTTGTATCCCATTTCCTTGAACATTCATGGAAATTTCAACAAAATAATAAAAAGATTGTTAATCTGCATAAAGAAAAAGAGTAAGAATGCAGAAGATAGAATATTAATGTTGTCAAATATGATTTGGAAGCTGGGGGGTGGAGGATAAAAGAAAGAGAGAAAAACTGTTGTATCCCATTTCCTTGAACATTCATGGAAATTTCAATATAATAGTAAAAAGATAGTTAATCTGCATAAAGAAAAAGAGTAAGAATGCAGAAGATAGAATATTAATGTTGTCAACCATGATTTGGAAGCTAGGGGGGTGGGGGATAAAAGAAAGAAAGAAAAACTGTTGTATCCCATTTCCTTGAACATTCATGGAAATTTTAATAAAATAATAAAAAGATTGTTAATCTGCATAGAGAAAAAGTGTAAGAAAGTAGACGATAGAATATTAATGGTGTCAACCATGATTTGGAAGCTAGGGGTGGTGGGGGACAAAAGGAAGAAAGAAAAACTGTTGTATCCCATTTCCTTGAACATTCATGGAAATTTCAATAAAATAATAAAAAGATTGTTAATCTGCATAAAGAAAAAGAGTAAGAATGCAGAAGATAGAATATTAATGTTGTCAACCATGATTTGGTAGTTGGGGGGGGTGGGGGAAGAAAGAAAGTAAGAAAAACTGTTGTATCCCATTTCCTGGAACATTCATGGAAATTTCATTATAATCATGAAAAGATTGTAAATCGGCATAACGAAAAAGATTAAGAATGCAGAAGATAGAATATTAATGCTGTCAACCATGATTTGGAAGCTGGGGGGTGTGGGGGAAGAAAGAAAGTAAGAAAAACTGTTGTATCCCATTTCCTGGAACATTCATGGAAATTTCAATAAAATAATAAAAAGATTGTTAATGTGCATTAAGAAAAAGTGTAAGAATGCAGAAGATAGAATATTAATGGTGTCAAGCATGATTTGACAGCTGGGGGGGTAGGGGGATTAAAGAAAGAAAGAAAAACTGTTGTATCCCATTTCCTTGAACATTCATGGAAATTTCAACAAAATAATAAAAAGATTGTTAATGTGCATAAAGAAAAAGAGTAAGAATTCAGAAGATAGAATATTAATGGTGTCAAGCATGATTTGAAAGCTGGGGTGGTAGGGGGATTAAAGAAAGAAAGAAAAACTGTTGTATCCCATTTCCTTGAACATTCATGGAAATTTCAACAAAATAATAAAAAGATTGTTAATCTGCATAAAGAAAAAGAGTAAGAATTCAGAAGATAGAATATTAATGTTGTCAACCATGATTTGGTAGTTGGGGGGGGTGGGGGAAGAAAGAAAGTAAGAAAAACTGTTGTATCCCATTTCCTGGAACATTCATGGAAATTTCATTATAATCATGAAAAATTGTTAATCGGCATAACGAAAAAGATTAAGAATGCAGAAGATAGAATATTAATGCTGTCAAGCATGATTTGGAAGCTGGGGGGTGTGGGGGAAGAAAGAAAGTAAGAAAAACTGTTGTATCCCATTTCCTGGAACATTCATGGAAATTTCAATAAAATCATAAAAAGATTGTTAATCTGCATAACGAAAAAGAGTAAGAATGCAGAAGACAGAATATTAATGTTATCAACCATGATGAGAAAGCGGGGGGGGTGGGGGATTAAAAAAAGAAAGAAAAACTGTTGTATCCCATTTCCTGCAACATTCATGGAAATTTCAACAAAATAATAAAAAGATTTTTAATCTGCATAAAGGAAAAGAATAAGAATGCAGAAGATAGTATATTAATGTTGTCAAGCATGATTTGGAAGCTCGGGGTGCTGGGGGATAAAAGAAAGAAAGAAAAACTGTTGTATCCCATTTCCTTGAACATTCATGGAAATTTCAATAAAATAATAAAAAGATTGTTAATCTGCATAAAGAAAAAGTGTAAGAATGCAGAAGATTCAATATTAATGTTGTCAACCATGATTTGGAAGATGGGGGGGTGGGGGATGAAAGAAAGAAAAAACTGTTGTATCCCATTTCCTTGAACATTCATGGAAATTTCAATAAAATAATAAAAAGATTGTTAATCTGCATAAAGAAAAAGAGTAAGAATGAAGAAGATAGAATATTAATGGTGTCAAGCATGATTTGAAAGCTGGGGTGGTGGGGGATTAAAGAAAGAAAGAAAAACTGCTGTATCCCATTTCCTTGAACATTCATGGGAATTTCAATAAAATAATAAAAAGATTGTTAATCTGAATAAAGAAAAAGAGTAAGAATGCAGAAGATAGAATATTAATGTTGTCAACCATGATTTGGAAGCTAGGGGGGTGGGGGATAAACGAAAGAAAGAAAAACTTTTGTATCCCATTTCCTTTAACATTCATGGAAATTTAAATAAAATCATGAAAAGATTGTTAATCTGCATAACGAAAAAGAGTAAGAATGCAGAAGATAGAATATTAATGTTGTCAACCATGATTTGGAAGCTGGGGGGGGTGGGGGAATAAAGAAAGAAAGAAAAACTGTTGTATCCCATTTCCTTGAACATTCATGGAAATTTCAATAAAATAATAAAAAGATTGTTAATCTGCATAAAGAAAAAGAGTAAGAATGCAGAAGATAGAACATTAATGTAGTCAACCATGATTTGTAAGCTGGGGGGCGTGGGGGATAAAAGAAAGAAAGAAAAACTGTTGTATCCCATTTCCTTGAACATTCATGGAAATTTAAATAAAATAATAAAACGATTGTGAATCTGCATAAAGAAAAAGAGTAAGAATGCAGAAGATAGAATATTAATGTTGTCAACCATGATTTGGAAGCTGGGGGGATTGGGGGAAGAAAGAAAGTAAGAAAAACAGTTGTATCCCATTTCCTTGAACTTTCATGGAAATTTCAACAAAATAATAAAAAGATTGTTAATCTGCATAAAGGAAAAGAATAAGAATGCAGAAGATAGTATATTAATGTTGTCAAGCATGATTTGGAAGCTGGGGGTGCTGGGGGATAAAAGAAAGAAAGAAAAACTGTTGTATCCCATTTCCTTGTACATTCATGGAAATTTCAATAAAATAATAAAAAGATTGTTAATCTGCATAAAGAAAAAGTGTAAGAATGCAGAAGATTCAATATTAATGTTGTCAACCATGATTTGGAAGATGGGGGGGTGGGGGATGAAAGAAAGAAAAAAACTGTTGTATCCCATTTCCTTGAACATTCATGGAAATTTCAATAAAATAATAAAAAGATTGTTAATCTGCATAAAGAAAAAGAGTAAGAATGCAGAAGATAGAATATTAATGGTGTCAAGCATGATTTGAAAGCTGGGGTGGTGGGGGATTAAAGAAAGAAAGAAAAACTGTTGTATCCCATTTCCTTGAACATTCATGGAAATTTCAACAAAATAATAAAAAGATTGTTAATCTGCATAAAGAAAAAGAGTAAGAATGCAGAAGATAGAATATTAATGTTGTCAAATATGATTTGGAAGCTGGGGGGGTGGAGGATAAAAGAAAGAGAGAAAAACTGTTGTATCCCATTTCCTTGAACATTCATGGAAATTTCAATATAACAGTAAAAAGATAGTTAATCTGCATAAAGAAAAAGAGTAAGAATGCAGAAGATAGAATATTAATGTTGTCAACCATGATTTGGAAGCTAGGGGGGGTGGGGGATAAAAGAAAGAAAGAAAAACTGTTGTATCCCATTTCCTTGAACAATCATGGAAATTTTAATAAAATAATAAAAAGATTGTTAATCTGCATAGAGAAAAAGTGTAAGAAAGTAGACGATAGAATATTAATGGTGTCAACCATGATTTGGAAGCTAGGGGTGGTGGGGGACAAAAGGAAGAAAGAAAAACTGTTGTATCCCATTTCCTTGAACATTCATGGAAATTTCAATAAAATAATAAAAAGATTGTTAATCTGCATAAAGAAAAAGAGTAAGAATGCAGAAGATAGAATATTAATGTTGTCAACCATGATTTGGTAGTTGGGGGGGGTGGGGGAAGAAAGAAAGTAAGAAAAACTGTTGTATCCCATTTCCTGGAACATTCATGGAAATTTCTTTATAATCATGAAAAGATTGTTAATCGGCATAACGAAAAAGATTAAGAATGCAGAAGATAGAATATTAATGCTCTCAACCATGATTTGGAAGCTGGGGGGTGTGGGGGAAGAAAGAAAGTAAGAAAAACTGTTGTATCCCATTTCCTGGAACATTCATGGAAATTTCAATAAAATAATAAAAAGATTGTTAATGTGCATTAAGAAAAAGTGTAAGAATGCAGAAGATAGAATATTAATGGTGTCAAGAATGATTTGAAAGCTGGGGGTGTAGGGGGATTAAAGAAAGAAAGAAAAACTGTTGTATCCCATTTCCTTGAACATTCATGGAAATTTCAACAAAATAATAAAAAGATTGTTAATGTGCATAAAGAAAAAGTTTAAGAATTCAGAAGATAGAATATTAATGGTGTCAAGCCTGAATTGAAAGCTGGGGTGGTAGGGGGATTAAAGAAAGAAAGAAAAACTGTTGTATCCCATTTCCTTGAACATTCATGGAAATTTCAACAAAATAATAAAAAGATTGTTAATCTGCATAAAGAAAAAGAGTAAGAATGCAGAAGATAGAATATTAATGTTGTCAACCATGATTTGGTAGTTGGGGGGGTGGGGGAAGAAAGAAAGTAAGAAAAACTGTTGCATCCCATTTCCTGGAACATTCATGGAAATTTCATTATAATCATGAAAAATTGTTAATCGGCATAACGAAAAAGATTAAGAATGCAGAAGATAGAATATTAATGCTGTCAAGCATGATTTGGAAGCTGGGGGGTGTGGGGGAAGAAAGAAAGTAAGAAAAACTGTTGTATCCCATTTCCTGGAACATTCATGGATATTTCAATAAAATAATAAAAAGATTGTTAATGTGCATAAAGAAAAAGAGTAAGAATGCAGAAGATAGAATATTAATGGTGTCAAGCATGATTTGAAAGCTGCGGGGGTAGGGGGATTAAAGAAAGAAAGAAAAACTGTTGTATCCCATTTCCTTGAACATTCATGGTAATATCAATAAAATAATAAAAAGATTGTGAATCTGCATAAAGAAAAAGAGTAAGAATGCAGAAGATAGTATATTAATGTTGTCAAGCATGATTTGGAAGCTGGGGGTGGTGGGGGATAAAAGAAAGAAAGAAAAACTGTTGTATCCCATTTCCTTGAACATTCATGGAAATTTCAATAAAATAATAAAAAGATTGTTAATCTGCATAAAGAAAAAGTGTAAGAATGCAGAAGATTCAATATTAATGTTGTCAACCATGATTTGGAAGCTGGGGGGTGGTGGGGGATAAAAGAAAGAAAGAAAAACTGTTGTATCCCATTACCCTGAACATTCATGGAAATTTCAATAAAATAATAAAAGATTGTTAATCTGCATAAAGAAAAAGAGTTAGAATGCAGAAGATAGAATATTAATGTTGTCAACCATGATTTGGAAGATGGGGGGGTGGGGGATGAAAGAAAGAAAAAAACTGTTGTATCCCATTTCCTTGAACATTCATGGAAATTTCAATAAAATAATAAAAAGATTTTTAATCTGAATAAAGAAATAGAGTAAGAATGCAGAAGATAGAATATTAATGGTGTCAAGCATGATGTGAAAGCTGGGGTAGTGGGGGATTAAAGAAAGAAAGAAGAACTGCTGTATCCCATTTCCATGAACATTCATGGAAATTTCAATAAAATAATTAAAAGATTGTTAATCTGAATAAAGAAAAAGAGTAAGAATACAGAAGATAGTGTATTAATGTTGTCAACCATGATTTGGAAGCTAGGGGTTGGGGGATAAAAGAAAGAAAGAAGAACTGCTGTATCCCATTTCCTTTAACATTCATGGAAATTTAAATAAAATCATGAAAAGATTGTTAATCTGCATAACGAAAAAGAGTAAGAATGCAGAAGATAGAATATTAATGTTGTCAACCATGATTTGGAAGCTGGGGGGGGTGGGGGAATTAAGAAAGTAAGAAAAACTGTTGTATCCCATTTCCTGGAACTTTCATGGAAATTTCAACAAAATAATAAAAAGATTGTTAATCTGCATAAAGAAAAAGAGTAAGAATGCAGAAGATACAATATTAATGTTGTCAAGCATGATTTGGAAGATCGGGGTGTCGGGGGAAGAAAGAAAGAAAGAAAAAGTGTTGTATCCCATTTCCATGAACATTCATGGTAATATCAATAAAATAATAAAAAGATTGTGAATCTGCATAAAGAAAAAGAGTAAGAATGCAGAAGATAGAATATTAATGTTGTCAACCATGATTTGGAAGCTGGGGGGGGGTGGGGGATAAAAGAAAGAAAGAAAAACTGTTGTATCCCATTTCCTTGAACATTCATGGAAATTTCAATAAAATAATAAAAAGATTGTTAATCTGCATAAAGAAAAAGAGTAAGAATGCAGAAGATAGAACATTAATGTAGTCAACCATGATTTGTAAGCTGGGGGGCGTGGGGGATAAAAGAAAGAAAGAAAAACTGTTGTATCCCATTTCCTTGAACATTCATGGAAATTTAAATAAAATAATAAAACGATTGTGAATCTGCATAAAGAAAAAGAGTAAGAATGCAGAAGATAGAATATTAATGTTGTCAACCATGATTTGGAAGCTGGGGGGATTGGGGGAAGAAAGAAAGTAAGAAAAACAGTTGTATCCCATTTCCTTGAACTTTCATGGAAATTTCAACAAAATAATAAAAAGATTGTTAATGTGCATAAAGAAAAAGAGTAAGAATGCAGAAGATACAATATTAATGTTGTCAAGCATGATTTGGAAGATGGGGGTGTCGGGGGATGAAAGAAAGAAAGAAAAAGTGTTGTATCCCATTTCCTTGAACATTCATGGTAATATCAATAAAATAATAAAAAGATAGTGAATCTGCATAAAGAAAAACAGTAAGAATGCAGAAGATAGAATATTAATGTTGTCAACAATGATTTGGAAGCTGGGGGGGGTGGGGGATAAAAGAAAGAAAGAAAAATTGTTGTATCCCATTTCCTGGAACATTCATGGAAATTTCAATAAAATCATAAAAAGATTGTTAATCTGCATAACGAAAAAGAGTGAGAATGCAGAAGATAGAATATTAATGTTATCAACCATGATGAGAAAGCGGGGGGGGGTGGGGGATTAAAAAAAGAAAGAAAAACTGTTGTATCCCATTTCCTGCAACATTCATGGAAATTTAAACAAAATAATAAAAAGATTGTTAATCTGCATAAAGGAAAAGAATAAGAATGCAGAAGATAGTATATTAATGTTGTCAAGCATGATTTGGAAGCTGGGGGTGCTGGGGGATAAAAGAAAGAAAGAAAAACTGTTGTATCCCATTTCCTTGAACATTCATGGAAATTTCAATAAAATAATAAAAAGATTGTTAATCTGCATAAAGAAAAAGTGTAAGAATGCAGAAGATTCAATATTAATGTTGTCAACCATGATTTGGAAGATGGGGGGGGTGTGGATGAAAGAAAGAAAAAAACTGTTGTATCCCATTTCCTTGAACATTCATGGAAATTTCAATAAAATAATAAAAAGATTGTTAATCTGCATAAAGAAAAAGAGTAAGAATGCAGAAGATAGAATATTAATGGTGTCAAGCATGATTTGAAAGCTGGGGTGGTGGGGGATTAAAGAAAGAAAGAAAAACTGCTGTATCCCATTTCCTTGAACATTCATGGGAATTTCAATAAAATAATAAAAAGATTGTTAATCTGAATAAAGAAAAAGAGTAAGAATGCAGAAGATAGAATATTAATGTTGTCAACCATGATTTGGAAGCTAGGGGGGTGGGGGATAAACGAAAGAAAGTAGAACTCCTGTATCCCATTTCCTTTAACATTCATGGAAATTTAAATAAAATCATGAAAAGATAGTTAATCTGCATAACGAAAAAGAGTAAGAATGCAGAAGATAGAATATTAATGTTGTCAACCATGATTTGGAAGCTGGGGGGGGTGGGGGAATAAAGAATGTAAGAAAAACTGTTGTATCCCATTTCCTTGAACATTCATGGAAATTTCAACAAAATAATAAAAAGATTGTTAATCTGCATAAAGAAAAAGAGTAAGAATGCAGAAGATAGAATATTAATGTTGTCAACCATGATTTGGAAGCTAGGGGGGTGGGGGATAAAAGAAAGAAAGAAAAACTGTTGTATCCCATTTCCTTGAACATTCATGGAAATTTTAATAAAATAGTAAAAAGATAGTTAATCTGCATAAAGAAAAAGAGTAAGAATGCAGAAGATAGAATATTAATGTTGTCAACCATGATTTGGAAGCTAGGGGGGTGGGGGATAAAAGAAAGAAAGAAAAACTGTTGTATCCCATTTCCTTGAACATTCATGGAAATTTTAATAAAATAATAAAAAGATTGTTAATCTGCATAGAGAAAAAGTGTAAGAAAGTAGACGATAGAATATTAATGGTGTCAACCATGATTTGGAAGCTAGGGGTGGTGGGGGACAAAAGGAAGAAAGAAAAACTGTTGTATCCCATTTCCTTGAACATTCATGGAAATTTCAATAAAATAATAAAAAGATTGTTAATCTGCATAAAGAAATAGAGTAAGAATGCAGAAGATAGAATATTAATGGTGTCAAGCATGATGTGAAAGCTGGGGTAGTGGGGGATTCAAGAAAGAAAGAAGAACTGCTGTATCCCATTTCCATGAACATTCATGGAAATTTCAATAAAATAATTAAAAGATTGTTAATCTGAATAAAGAAAAAGAGTAAGAATACAGAAGATAGAATATTAATGTTGTCAACCATGATTTGGAAGCTAGGGGTTGGGGGATAAAAGAAAGAAAGTAGAACTCCTGTATCCCATTTCCTTTAACATTCATGGAAATTTAAATAAAATCATGAAAAGATAGTTAATCTGCATAACGAAAAAGAGTAAGAATGCAGAAGATAGAATATTAATGTTGTCAACCATGATTTGGAAGCTGGGGGGGTGGGGGAATAAAGAAAGTAAGAAAAACTGTTGTATCCCATTTCCTTGAACATTCATGGAAATTTCAACAAAATAATAAAAAGATTGTTAATCTGCATAAAGAAAAAGAGTAAGAATGCAGAAGATAGAATATTAATGTTGTCAACCATGATTTGGAAGCTAGGGGGGTGGGGGATAAAAGAAAGAAAGAAAAACTGTTGTATCCCATTTCCTTGAACATTCATGGAAATTTTAATAAAATAGTAAAAAGATAGTTAATCTGCATAAAGAAAAAGAGTAAGAATGCAGAAGATAGAATATTAATGTTGTCAACCATGATTTGGAAGCTAGGGGGGTGGGGGATAAAAGAAAGAAAGAAAAACTGCTGTATCCCATTTCCTTGAACATTCATGGAAATTTTAATAAAATAATAAAAAGATTGTTAATCTGCATAGAGAAAAAGTGTAAGAAAGTAGACGATAGAATATTAATGGTGTCAACCATGATTTGGAAGCTAGGGGTGGTGGGGGACAAAAGGAAGAAAGAAAAACTGTTGTATCCCATTTCCTTGAACATTCATGGAAATTTCAATAAAATAATAAAAAGATTGTTAATCTGCATAAAGAAAAAGAGTAAGAATGCAGAAGATAGAATATTAATGTTGTCAACCATGATTTGGTAGTTGGGGGGGGTGGGGGAAGAAAGAAAGTAAGAAAAACTGTTGTATCCCATTTCCTGGAACATTCATGGAAATTTCATTATAATCATGAAAAGATTGTTAATCGGCATAACGAAAAAGATTAAGAATGCAGAAGATAGAATATTAATGCTGTCAACCATGATTTGGAAGCTGGGGGGTGTGGGGGAAGAAAGAAAGTAAGAAAAACTGTTGTATCCCATTTCCTGGAACATTCATGGAAATTTCAATAAAATAATAAAAAGATTGTTAATGTGCTTTAAGAAAAAGTGTAAGAATGCAGAAGATAGAATATTAATGGTGTCAAGCATGATTTGAAAGCTGGGGGGGTAGGGGGATTAAAGAAAGAAAGAAAAACTGTTGTATCCCATTTCCTTGAACATTCATGGAAATTTCAACAAAATAATAAAAAGATTGTTAATGTGCATAAAGAAAAAGAGTAAGAATTCAGAAGATAGAATATTAATGGTGTCAAGCATGATTTGAAAGCTGGGGTGGTAGGTGGATTAAAGAAAGAAAGAAAAACTGTTGTATCCCATTTCCTTGAACATTCATGGAAATTTCAACAAAATAATAAAAAGATTGTTAATCTGCATAAAGAAAAAGAGTAAGAATGCAGAAGATAGAATATTAATGTTCTCAACCATGATTTGGTAGTTGGGGGGGGTGGGGGAAGAAAGAAAGTAAGAAAAACTGTTGTATCCCATTTCCTGGAACATTCATGGAAATTTCATTATAATCATGAAAAATTGTTAATCGGCATAACGAAAAAGAATAAGAATGTAGAAGATAGAATATTAATGCTGTCAAGCATGATTTGGAAGCTGGGTGGTGTGGGGGAAGAAAGAAAGTAAGAAAAACTGTTGTATCCCATTTCCTGGAACATTCATGGAAATTTCAATAAAATCATAAAAAGATTGTTAATCTGCATAACGAAAAAGAGTAAGAATGCAGAAGATAGAATATTAATGTTATCAACCATGATGAGAAAGCGGGGGGGGTGGGGGATTAAAAAAAGAAAGAAAAACTGTTGTATCCCATTTCCTGCAACATTCATGGAAATTTCAACAAAATAATAAAAAGATTGTTAATCTGCATAAAGGAAAAGAATAAGAATGCAGAAGATAGTATATTAATGTTGTCAAGCATGATTTGGAAGCTCGGGGTGCTGGGGGATAAAAGAAAGAAAGAAAAACTGTTGTATCCCATTTCCTTGAACATTCATGGAAATTTCAATAAAATAATAAAAAGATTGTTAATCTGCATAAAGAAAAAGTGTAAGAATGCAGAAGATTCAATATTAATGTTGTCAACCATGATTTGGAAGATGGGGGGGGTGGGGGATGAAAGGAAGAAAAAAACTGTTGTATCCCATTTCCTTGAACATTCATGGAAATTTCAATAAAATAATAAAAAGATTGTTAATCTGCATAAAGAAAAAGAGTAAGAATGAAGAAGATAGAATATTAATGGTGTCAAGCATGATTTGAAAGCTGGGGTGGTGGGGGATTAAAGAAAGAAAGAAAAACTGCTGTATCCCATTTCCTTGAACATTCATGGGAATTTCAATAAAATAATAAAAAGATTGTTAATCTGAATAAAGAAAAAGAGTAAGAATGCAGAAGATAGAATATTAATGTTGTCAACCATGATTTGGAAGCTAGGGGGGTGGGGGATAAACGAAAGAAAGAAAAACTTTTGTATCCCATTTCCTTTAACATTCATGGAAATTTAAATAAAATCATGAAAAGATTGTTAATCTGCATAACGAAAAAGAGTAAGAATGCAGAAGATAGAATATTAATGTTGTCAACCATGATTTGGAAGCTGGGGGGGGGTGGGGGAATAAAGAAAGTAAGAAAAACTGGTGTATCCCATTTCCTTGAACATTCATGGAAATTTCAACAAAATAATAAAAAGATTGTTAATCTGCATAAAGAAAAAGAGTAAGAATGCAGAAGATAGAATATTAATGTTGTCAAATATGATTTGGAAGCTGGGGGTGTGGAGGATAAAAGAAAGAGAGAAAAACTGTTGTATCCCATTTCCTTGAACATTCATGGAAATTTCAATATAATAGTAAAAAGATAGTTAATCTGCATAAAGAAAAAGAGTAAGAATGCAGAAGATAGAATATTAATGTTGTCAAACATGATTTGGAACCTAGGGGTGGTGGGGGATAAAAGAAAGAAAGAAAAACTGTTGTATCCCATTTCCTTGAACATTCATGGAAATTTCAATAAAATAATAAAAAGATTGTTAATCTGCATAGAGAAAAAGTGTAAGAAAGTAGACGATAGAATATTAATGGTGTCAACCATGATTTGGAAGCTAGGGGTGGTGGGGGACAAAAGGAAGAAAGAAAAACTGTTGTATCCCATTTCCTTGAACATTCATGGAAATTTCAATAAAATAATAAAAAGATTGTTAATCTGCATAAAGAAAAAGAGTAAGAATGCAGAAGATAGAATATTAATGTTGTCAACCATGATTTGGTAGTTGGGGGGGGTGGGGGAAGAAAGAAAGTAAGAAAAACTGTTGTATCCCATTTCCTGGAACATTCATGGAAATTTCAATAAAATAATAAAAAGATTGTTAATGTGCATTAAGAAAAAGTGTAAGAATGCAGAAGATAGAATATTAATGGTGTCAAGCATGATTTGAAAGCTGGGGGGGTAGGGGGATTAAAGAAAGAAAGAAAAACTGTTGTATCCCATTTCCTTGAACATTCATGGAAATTTCAACAAAATAATAAAAAGATTGTTAATGTGCATAAAGAAAAAGAGTAAGAATTCAGAAGATAGAATATTAATGGTGTCAAGCATGATTTGAAAGCTGGGGTGGTAGGGGGATTAAAGAAAGAAAGAAAAACTGTTGTATCCCATTTCCTTGAACATTCATGGAAATTTCAACAAAATAATAAAAAGATTGTTAATCTGCATAAAGAAAATGAGTAAGAATGCAGAAGATAGAATATTAATGTTGTCAACCATGATTTGGTAGTTGGGGGGGTGGGGGAAGAAAGAAAGAAAGAAAAACTGTTGTATCCCATTTCCTGGAACATTCATGGAAATTTCATTATAATCATGAAAAATTGTTAATCGGCATAACGAAAAAGATTAAGAATGCAGAAGATAGAATAGTAATGCTGTCAAGCATGATTTGGAAGCTGGGGGCTGTGGGGGAAGAAAGAAAGTAAGAAAAACTGTTGTATCCCATTTCCTGGAACATTCATGGAAATTTCAATA
Source organism: Cynocephalus volans (assembly GCF_027409185.1). Taxonomy (NCBI): domain Eukaryota; kingdom Metazoa; phylum Chordata; class Mammalia; order Dermoptera; family Cynocephalidae; genus Cynocephalus; species Cynocephalus volans. The sequence continues at coordinate 2,383,402 of NC_084474.1, read as the reverse complement.
AAATAATAAAAAGATTGTTAATGTGCATAAAGAAAAAGAGTAAGAATGCAGAAGATAGAATATTAATGGTGTCAAGCATGATTTGAAAGCTGGGGGGGGGGTAGGGGGATTAAAGAAAGAAAGAAAAACTGTTGTATCCCATTTCCTTGAACATTCATGTTAATATCAATAAAATAATAAAAAGATTGTGAATCTTCATAAAGGAAAAGTGTAAGAATGCAGAAGATAGAACATTAATGTAGTCAACCATGATTTGTAAGCTGGGGGTCGTGGGGGATAGAAGAAAGAAAGAAAAACTGTTGTATCCCATTTCCTTGAACATTCATGGAAATTTAAATAAAATAATAAAACGATTGTGAATCTGCATAAAGAAAAAGAGTAAGAATGCAGAAGATAGAATATTAATGTTGTCAACCATGATTTGGAAGCTGGGGGGTGTGGGGGAAGAAAGAAAGTAAGAGAAACAGTTGTATCCCATTTCCTGGAACATTCACGGAAATTTCAATAAAATAATAAAAGATTGTTAATCTGCATAAAGAAAAAGAGTAAGAATGCAGAAGATAGAATATTAATGTTGTCAACCATGATTTGGTAGTTGGGGGGGGTGGGGGAAGAAAGAAAGTAAGAAAAACTGTTGTATCCCATTTCCTGGAACATTCATGGAAATTTCATTATAATCATGAAAAGATTGTTAATCGGCATAACGAAAAAGATTAAGAATGCAGAAGATAGAATATTAATGCTGTCAACCATGATTTGGAAGTTGGGGGGTGTGGGGGAAGAAAGAAAGTAAGAAAAACTGTTGTATCCCATTTCCTGGAACATTCATGGAAATTTCAATAAAATAATAAAAAGATTGTTAATGTGCATTAAGAAAAAGTGTAAGAATGCAGAAGATAGAATATTAATGGTGTCAAGCATGATTTGAAAGCTGGGGGGGTAGGGGGATTAAAGAAAGAAAGAAAAACTGTTGTATCCCATTTCCTTGAACATTCATGGAAATTTCAACAAAATAATAAAAAGATTGTTAATGTGCATAAAGAAAAAGAGTAAGAATTCAGAAGATAGAATATTAATGGTGTCAAGCATGATTTGAAAGCTGGGGTGGTACGGGGATTAAAGAAAGAACGAAAAACTGTTGTATCCCATTTCCTTGAACATTCATCTAAATTTCAACAAAATAATAAAAAGATTGTTAATCTGCATAAAGAAAAAGAGTAAGAATGCAGAAGATAGAATATTAATGTTGTCAACCATGATTTGGTAGTTGGGGGGGGTGGGGGAAGAAAGAAAGTAAGAAAAACTGTTGTATCCCATTTCCTGGAACATTCATGGAAATTTCATTATAATCATGAAAAATTGTTAATCGGCATAACGAAAAAGATTAAGAATGCAGAAGATAGAATATTAATGCTGTCAAGCATGATTTGGAAGCTGGGGGGTGTGGGGGAAGAAAGAAAGTAAGAAAAACTGTTGTATCCCATTTCCTGGAACATTCATGGAAATTTCAATAAAATCATAAAAAGATTGTTAATCTGCATAACGAAAAAGAGTAAGAATGCAGAAGATAGAATATTAATGTTATCAACCATGATGAGAAAGCGGGGGGGGTGGGGGATTAAAAAAAGAAAGAAAAACTGTTGTATCCCATTTCCTGCAACATTCATGGAAATTTCAACAAAATAATAAAAAGATTTTTAATCTGCATAAAGGAAAAGAATAAGAATGCAGAAGATAGTATATTAATGTTGTCAAGCATGATTTGGAAGCTCGGGGTGCTGGGGGATAAAAGAAAGAAAGAAAAACTGTTGTATCCCATTTCCTTGAACATTCATGGAAATTTCAATAAAATAATAAAAAGATTGTTAATCTGCATAAAGAAAAAGTGTAAGAATGCAGAAGATTCAATATTAATGTTGTCAACCATGATTTGGAAGATGGGGGGGTGGGGGATGAAAGAAAGAAAAAAACTGTTGTATCCCATTTCCTTGAACATTCATGGAAATTTCAATAAAATAATAAAAAGATTGTTAATCTGCATAAAGAAAAAGAGTAAGAATGAAGAAGATAGAATATTAATGGTGTCAAGCATGATTTGAAAGCTGGGGTGGTGGGGGATTAAAGAAAGAAAGAAAAACTGCTGTATCCCATTTCCTTGAACATTCATGGGAATTTCAATAAAATAATAAAAAGATTGTTAATCTGAATAAAGAAAAAGAGTAAGAATGCAGAAGATAGAATATTAATGTTGTCAACCATCATTTGGAAGCTAGGGGGGTGGGGGATAAACGAAAGAAAGAAAAACTTTTGTATCCCATTTCCTTTAACATTCATGGAAATTTAAATAAAATCATGAAAAGATTGTTAATCTGCATAACGAAAAAGAGTAAGAATGCAGAAGATAGAATATTAATGTTGTCAACCATGATTTGGAAGCTGGGGGGGGGGTGGGGGAATAAAGAAAGTAAGAAAAACTGTTGTATCCCATTTCCTTGAACATTCATGGAAATTTCAACAAAATAATAAAAAGATTGTTATTCTGCATAAAGAAAAAGAGTAAGAATGCAGAAGATAGAATATTAATGTTGTCAACCATTATTTGGTAGTTGGGGGGGGTGGGGGAAGAAAGAAAGTAAGAAAAACTGTTGTATCCCATTTCCTGGAACATTCATGGAAATTTCATTATAATCATGAAAAGATTGTTAATGTGCATTAAGAAAAAGTGTAAGAATGCAGAAGATAGAATATTAATGGTGTCAAGCATGATTTGAAAGCTGGGGGGGAGGAGGATTAAAGATAGAAAGAAAAACTGTTGTATCCCATTTCCTTGAACATTCATGGAAATTTCAACAAAATAATAAAAAGATTGTTAATGTGCATAAAGAAAAAGTGTAAGTATTCAGAAGATAGAATATTAATTTTGTCAAGCATGATTTGAAAGCTGGGGTGGTAGGGGGATTAAAGAAAGAAAGAAAAACTGTTGTATCCCATTTCCTTGAACATTCATGGAAATTTCAACAAAATAATAAAAAGATTGTTAATCTGCATAAAGAAAAAGAGTAAGAATGCAGAAGATAGAATATTAATGTTGTCAACCATGATTTGGTAGTTGGGGGGGGTGGGGGAAGAAAGAAAGTAAGAAAAACTGTTGTATCCCTTTTCCTGGAACATTCATGGAAATTTCATTATAATCATGAAAAATTGTTAATCGGCATAACGAAAAAGATTAAGAATGCAGAAGATAGAATATTAATGCTGTCAAGCATGATTTGGAAGCTGGGTGGTGTGGGGGAAGAAAGAATGTAAGAAAAACTGTTGTGTCCCATTTCCTGGAACATTCATGGAAATTTAAATAAAATAATAAAAAGATTGTTAATGTGCATAAAGAAAAAGAGTAAGAATGCAGAAGATAGAATATTAATGGTGTCAAGCATGATTTGAAAGCTGGGGGTGTAGGGGGATTAAAGAAAGAAAGAAAAACTGTTGTATCCCATTTCCTTGAACATTCATGGAAATTTCAATGAAATAATAAAAAGATTGTTAATCTGCATAAAGAAAAAGAGTAAGAATGCAGAAGATAGAACATTAATGTAGTCAACCATGATTTGTAAGCTGGGGGGCGTGGGGGATAAAAGAAAGAAAGAAAAACTGTTGTATCCCATTTCCTTGAACATTCATGGAAATTTAAATAAAATAATAAAACGATTGTGAATCTGCATAAAGAAAAAGAGTAAGAATGCAGAAGATAGAATATTAATGTTGTCAACCATGATTTGGAAGCTGGGGGGGTTGGGGGAAGAAAGAAAGTAAGAAAAACAGTTGTATCCCATTTCCTTGAACTTTCATGGAAATTTCAACAAAATAATAAAAAGATTGTTAATCTGCATAAAGAAAAAGAGTAAGAATGCAGAAGATACAATATTAATGTTGTCAAGCATGATTTGGAAGATGGGGGTGTCGGGGGATGAAAGAAAGAAAGAAAAAGTGTTGTATCCCATTTCCTTGAACATTCATGGTAATATCAATAAAATAATAAAAAGATTGTGAATCTGCATAAAGAAAAAGAGTAAGAATGCAGAAGATAGGATATTAATGTTGTCAACCATGATTTGGAAGCTGGGGGGGGGTGGGGGATAAAAGAAAGAAAGAAAAACTGTTGTATCCCATTTCCTGGAACATTCATGGAAATTTCAATAAAATCATAAAAAGATTGTTAATCTGCATAAAGAAAAAGAGTAAGAATGAAGAAGATAGAATATTAATGGTGTCAAGCATGATTTGAAAGCTGGGGTGGTGGGGGATTAAAGAAAGAAAGAAAAACTGCTGTATCCCATTTCCTTGAACATTCATGGGAATTTCAATAAAATAATACAAAGATTGTTAATCTGAATAAAGAAAAAGAGTAAGAATGCAGAAGATAGAATATTAATGTTGTCAACCATGATTTGGAAGCTAGGGGGGTGGGGGATAAACGAAAGAAAGAAAAACTTTTGTATCCCATTTCCTTTAACATTCATGGAAATTTAAATAAAATCATGAAAAGATTGTTAATCTGCATAACGAAAAAGAGTAAGAATGCAGAAGATAGAATATTAATGTTGTCAACCATGATTTGGAAGCTGGGGGGGGGTGGGGGAATAAAGAAAGTAAGAAAAACTGTTGTATCCCATTTCCTTGAACATTCATGGAAATTTCAACAAAATAATAAAAAGATTGTTATTCTGCATAAAGAAAAAGAGTAAGAATGCAGAAGATAGAATATTAATGTTGTCAACCATTATTTGGTAGTTGGGGGGGGTGGGGGAAGAAAGAAAGTAAGAAAAACTGTTGTATCCCATTTCCTGGAACATTCATGGAAATTTCATTATAATCATGAAAAGATTGTTAATGTGCATTAAGAAAAAGTGTAAGAATGCAGAAGATAGAATATTAATGGTGTCAAGCATGATTTGAAAGCTGGGGGGGGTAGGAGGATTAAAGATAGAAAGAAAAACTGTTGTATCCCATTTCCTTGAACATTCATTGAAATTTCAACAAAATAATAAAAAGATTGTTAATGTGCATAAAGAAAAAGTGTAAGTATTCAGAAGATAGAATATTAATTTTGTCAAGCATGATTTGAAAGCTGGGGTGGTAGGGGGATTAAAGAAAGAAAGAAAAACTGTTGTATCCCATTTCCTTGAACATTCATGGAAATTTCAACAAAATAATAAAAAGATTGTTAATCTGCATAAAGAAAAAGAGTAAGAATGCAGAAGATAGAATATTAATGTTGTCAACCATGATTTGGTAGTTGGGGGGGGTGGGGGAAGAAAGAAAGTAAGAAAAACTGTTGTATCCCTTTTCCTGGAACATTCATGGAAATTTCATTATAATCATGAAAAATTGTTAATCGGCATAACGAAAAAGATTAAGAATGCAGAAGATAGAATATTAATGCTGTCAAGCATGATTTGGAAGCTGGGTGGTGTGGGGGAAGAAAGAATGTAAGAAAAACTGTTGTGTCCCATTTCCTGGAACATTCATGGAAATTTAAATAAAATAATAAAAAGATTGTTAATGTGCATAAAGAAAAAGAGTAAGAATGCAGAAGATAGAATATTAATGGTGTCAAGCATGATTTGAAAGCTGGGGGGGTAGGGGGATTAAAGAAAGAAAGAAAAACTGTTGTATCCCATTTCCTTGAACATTCATGGAAATTTCAATGAAATAATAAAAAGATTGTTAATCTGCATAAAGAAAAAGAGTAAGAATGCAGAAGATAGAACATTAATGTAGTCAACCATGATTTGTAAGCTGGGGGGCGTGGGGGATAAAAGAAAGAAAGAAAAACTGTTGTATCCCATTTCCTTGAACATTCATGGAAATTTAAATAAAATAATAAAACGATTGTGAATCTGCATAAAGAAAAAGAGTAAGAATGCAGAAGATAGAATATTAATGTTGTCAACCATGATTTGGAAGCTGGGGGGGTTGGGGGAAGAAAGAAAGTAAGAAAAACAGTTGTATCCCATTTCCTTGAACTTTCATGGAAATTTCAACAAAATAATAAAAAGATTGTTAATCTGCATAAAGAAAAAGAGTAAGAATGCAGAAGATACAATATTAATGTTGTCAAGCATGATTTGGAAGATGGGGGTGTCGGGGGATGAAAGAAAGAAAGAAAAAGTGTTGTATCCCATTTCCTTGAACATTCATGGTAATATCAATAAAATAATAAAAAGATTGTGAATCTGCATAAAGAAAAAGAGTAAGAATGCAGAAGATAGGATATTAATGTTGTCAACCATGATTTGGAAGCTGGGGGGGGGGGGTGGGGGATAAAAGAAAGAAAGAAAAACTGTTGTATCCCATTTCCTGGAACATTCATGGAAATTTCAATAAAATCATGAAAAGATTGTTAATCTGCATAACGAAAAAGAGTAAGAATGCAGAAGATAGAATATTAATGTTATCAACCATGATGAGAAAGCGGGGGGGTTGGGAGATTAAAAAAAGAAATAAAAACTGTTGTATCCCATTTCCTGCAACATTCATGGAAATTTCAACAAAATAATAAAAAGATTGTTAATCTGCATAAAGGAAAAGAATAAGAATGCAGAAGATAGAATATTAATGTTGTCAAGCATGATTTGGAAGCTGGGGGTGGTGGGGGATAAAAGAAAGAAAGAAAAACTGTTGTATCCCATTTCCTTGAACATTCATGGAAATTTCAATAAAATAATAAAAAGATTGTTAATCTGCATAAAGAAAAAGTGTAAGAATGCAGAAGATTCAATATTAATGTTGTCAACCATGATTTGGAAGCTGGGGGTTGGTGGGGGATAAAAGAAAGAAAGAAAAACTGTTGTATCCCATTACCCTGAACATTCATGGAAATTTCAATAAAATAATAAAAGATTGTTAATCTGCATAAAGAAAAAGAGTTAGAATGCAGAAGATAGAATATTAATGTTGTCAACCATGATTTGGAAGATGGGGGGGTGGGGGATGAAAGAAAGAAAAAAACTGTTGTATCCCATTTCCTTGAACATTCATGGAAATTTCAACAAAATAATAAAAAGATTGTTAATCTGAATAAAGAAATAGAGTAAGAATGCAGAAGATAGAATATTAATGGTGTCAAGCATGATGTGAAAGCTGGGGTAGTGGGGGATTAAAAAAAGAAAGAAGAACTGCTGTATCCCATTTCCATGAACATTCATGGAAATTTCAATAAAATAATTAAAAGATTGTTAATCTGAATAAAGAAAAAGAGTAAGAATACAGAAGATAGAGTATTAATGTTGTCAACCATGATTTGGAAGCTAGGGGTTGGGGGATAAAAGAAAGAAAGAAGAACTGCTGTATCCCATTTCCTTTAACATTCATGGAAATTTAAATAAAATCATGAAAAGATTGTTAATCTGCATAACGAAAAAGAGTAAGAATGCAGAAGATAGAATATTAATGTTGTCAACCATGATTTGGAAGCTGGGGGGGGTGGGGGAATAAAGAAAGTAAGAAAAACTGTTGTATCCCATTTCCTGGAACTTTCATGGAAATTTCAACAAAATAATAAAAAGATTGTTAATCTGCATAAAGAAAAAGAGTAAGAATGCAGAAGATACAATATTAATGTTGTCAAGCATGATTTGGAATATCGGGGTGTCGGGGGATGAAAGAAAGAAAGAAAAAGTGTTGTATCCCATTTCCTTGAACATTCATGGTAATATCAATAAAATAATAAAAAGATTGTGAATCTGCATAAAGAAAAAGATTAAGAATGCAGAAGATAGAATATTAATGCTGTCAAGCATGATTTGGAAGCTGGGTGGTGTGGGGGAAGAAAGAATGTAAGAAAAACTGTTGTGTCCCATTTCCTGGAACATTCATGGAAATTTAAATAAAATAATAAAAAGATTGTTAATGTGCATAAAGAAAAAGAGTAAGAATGCAGAAGATAGAATATTAATGGTGTCAAGCATGATTTGAAAGCTGGGGGTGTAGGGGGATTAAAGAAAGAAAGAAAAACTGTTGTATCCCATTTCCTTGAACATTCATGGAAATTTCAATGAAATAATAAAAAGATTGTTAATCTGCATAAAGAAAAAGAGTAAGAATGCAGAAGATAGAACATTAATGTAGTCAACCATGATTTGTAAGCTGGGGGGCGTGGGGGATAAAAGAAAGAAAGAAAAACTGTTGTATCCCATTTCCTTGAACATTCATGGAAATTTAAATAAAATAATAAAACGATTGTGAATCTGCATAAAGAAAAAGAGTAAGAATGCAGAAGATAGAATATTAATGTTGTCAACCATGATTTGGAAGCTGGGGGGTGTGGGGGAAGAAAGAAAGTAAGAGAAACAGTTGTATCCCATTTCCTGGAACATTCACGGAAATTTCAATAAAATAATAAAAGATTGTTAATCTGCATAAAGAAAAAGAGTAAGAATGCAGAAGATAGAATATTAATGTTGTCAACCATGATTTGGTAGTTGGGGGGGGTGGGGGAAGAAAGAAAGTAAGAAAAACTGTTGTATCCCATTTCCTGGAACATTCATGGAAATTTCATTATAATCATGAAAAGATTGTTAATCGGCATAACGAAAAAGATTAAGAATGCAGAAGATAGAATATTAATGCTGTCAACCATGATTTGGAAGTTGGGGGGTGTGGGGGAAGAAAGAAAGTAAGAAAAACTGTTGTATCCCATTTCCTGGAACATTCATGGAAATTTCAATAAAATAATAAAAAGATTGTTAATGTGCATTAAGAAAAAGTGTAAGAATGCAGAAGATAGAATATTAATGGTGTCAAGCATGATTTGAAAGCTGGGGGGGTAGGGGGATTAAAGAAAGAAAGAAAAACTGTTGTATCCCATTTCCTTGAACATTCATGGAAATTTCAACAAAATAATAAAAAGATTGTTAATGTGCATAAAGAAAAAGAGTAAGAATTCAGAAGATAGAATATTAATGGTGTCAAGCATGATTTGAAAGCTGGGGTGGTACGGGGATTAAAGAAAGAACGAAAAACTGTTGTATCCCATTTCCTTGAACATTCATCTAAATTTCAACAAAATAATAAAAAGATTGTTAATCTGCATAAAGAAAAAGAGTAAGAATGCAGAAGATAGAATATTAATGTTGTCAACCATGATTTGGTAGTTGGGGGGGGTGGGGGAAGAAAGAAAGTAAGAAAAACTGTTGTATCCCATTTCCTGGAACATTCATGGAAATTTCATTATAATCATGAAAAATTGTTAATCGGCATAACGAAAAAGATTAAGAATGCAGAAGATAGAATATTAATGCTGTCAAGCATGATTTGGAAGCTGGGGGGTGTGGGGGAAGAAAGAAAGTAAGAAAAACTGTTGTATCCCATTTCCTGGAACATTCATGGAAATTTCAATAAAATCATAAAAAGATTGTTAATCTGCATAACGAAAAAGAGTAAGAATGCAGAAGATAGAATATTAATGTTATCAACCATGATGAGAAAGCGGGGGGGGTGGGGGATTAAAAAAAGAAAGAAAAACTGTTGTATCCCATTTCCTGCAACATTCATGGAAATTTCAACAAAATAATAAAAAGATTTTTAATCTGCATAAAGGAAAAGAATAAGAATGCAGAAGATAGTATATTAATGTTGTCAAGCATGATTTGGAAGCTCGGGGTGCTGGGGGATAAAAGAAAGAAAGAAAAACTGTTGTATCCCATTTCCTTGAACATTCATGGAAATTTCAATAAAATAATAAAAAGATTGTTAATCTGCATAAAGAAAAAGTGTAAGAATGCAGAAGATTCAATATTAATGTTGTCAACCATGATTTGGAAGATGGGGGGGTGGGGGATGAAAGAAAGAAAAAAACTGTTGTATCCCATTTCCTTGAACATTCATGGAAATTTCAATAAAATAATAAAAAGATTGTTAATCTGCATAAAGAAAAAGAGTAAGAATGAAGAAGATAGAATATTAATGGTGTCAAGCATGATTTGAAAGCTGGGGTGGTGGGGGATTAAAGAAAGAAAGAAAAACTGCTGTATCCCATTTCCTTGAACATTCATGGGAATTTCAATAAAATAATAAAAAGATTGTTAATCTGAATAAAGAAAAAGAGTAAGAATGCAGAAGATAGAATATTAATGTTGTCAACCATCATTTGGAAGCTAGGGGGGTGGGGGATAAACGAAAGAAAGAAAAACTTTTGTATCCCATTTCCTTTAACATTCATGGAAATTTAAATAAAATCATGAAAAGATTGTTAATCTGCATAACGAAAAAGAGTAAGAATGCAGAAGATAGAATATTAATGTTGTCAACCATGATTTGGAAGCTGGGGGGGGGGGTGGGGGAATAAAGAAAGTAAGAAAAACTGTTGTATCCCATTTCCTTGAACATTCATGGAAATTTCAACAAAATAATAAAAAGATTGTTATTCTGCATAAAGAAAAAGAGTAAGAATGCAGAAGATAGAATATTAATGTTGTCAACCATTATTTGGTAGTTGGGGGGGGTGGGGGAAGAAAGAAAGTAAGAAAAACTGTTGTATCCCATTTCCTGGAACATTCATGGAAATTTCATTATAATCATGAAAAGATTGTTAATGTGCATTAAGAAAAAGTGTAAGAATGCAGAAGATAGAATATTAATGGTGTCAAGCATGATTTGAAAGCTGGGGGGGAGGAGGATTAAAGATAGAAAGAAAAACTGTTGTATCCCATTTCCTTGAACATTCATGGAAATTTCAACAAAATAATAAAAAGATTGTTAATGTGCATAAAGAAAAAGTGTAAGTATTCAGAAGATAGAATATTAATTTTGTCAAGCATGATTTGAAAGCTGGGGTGGTAGGGGGATTAAAGAAAGAAAGAAAAACTGTTGTATCCCATTTCCTTGAACATTCATGGAAATTTCAACAAAATAATAAAAAGATTGTTAATCTGCATAAAGAAAAAGAGTAAGAATGCAGAAGATAGAATATTAATGTTGTCAACCATGATTTGGTAGTTGGGGGGGGTGGGGGAAGAAAGAAAGTAAGAAAAACTGTTGTATCCCTTTTCCTGGAACATTCATGGAAATTTCATTATAATCATGAAAAATTGTTAATCGGCATAACGAAAAAGATTAAGAATGCAGAAGATAGAATATTAATGCTGTCAAGCATGATTTGGAAGCTGGGTGGTGTGGGGGAAGAAAGAATGTAAGAAAAACTGTTGTGTCCCATTTCCTGGAACATTCATGGAAATTTAAATAAAATAATAAAAAGATTGTTAATGTGCATAAAGAAAAAGAGTAAGAATGCAGAAGATAGAATATTAATGGTGTCAAGCATGATTTGAAAGCTGGGGGTGTAGGGGGATTAAAGAAAGAAAGAAAAACTGTTGTATCCCATTTCCTTGAACATTCATGGAAATTTCAATGAAATAATAAAAAGATTGTTAATCTGCATAAAGAAAAAGAGTAAGAATGCAGAAGATAGAACATTAATGTAGTCAACCATGATTTGTAAGCTGGGGGGCGTGGGGGATAAAAGAAAGAAAGAAAAACTGTTGTATCCCATTTCCTTGAACATTCATGGAAATTTAAATAAAATAATAAAACGATTGTGAATCTGCATAAAGAAAAAGAGTAAGAATGCAGAAGATAGAATATTAATGTTGTCAACCATGATTTGGAAGCTGGGGGGGTTGGGGGAAGAAAGAAAGTAAGAAAAACAGTTGTATCCCATTTCCTTGAACTTTCATGGAAATTTCAACAAAATAATAAAAAGATTGTTAATCTGCATAAAGAAAAAGAGTAAGAATGCAGAAGATACAATATTAATGTTGTCAAGCATGATTTGGAAGATGGGGGTGTCGGGGGATGAAAGAAAGAAAGAAAAAGTGTTGTATCCCATTTCCTTGAACATTCATGGTAATATCAATAAAATAATAAAAAGATTGTGAATCTGCATAAAGAAAAAGAGTAAGAATGCAGAAGATAGGATATTAATGTTGTCAACCATGATTTGGAAGCTGGGGGGGGGTGGGGGATAAAAGAAAGAAAGAAAAACTGTTGTATCCCATTTCCTGGAACATTCATGGAAATTTCAATAAAATCATAAAAAGATTGTTAATCTGCATAAAGAAAAAGAGTAAGAATGAAGAAGATAGAATATTAATGGTGTCAAGCATGATTTGAAAGCTGGGGTGGTGGGGGATTAAAGAAAGAAAGAAAAACTGCTGTATCCCATTTCCTTGAACATTCATGGGAATTTCAATAAAATAATACAAAGATTGTTAATCTGAATAAAGAAAAAGAGTAAGAATGCAGAAGATAGAATATTAATGTTGTCAACCATGATTTGGAAGCTAGGGGGGTGGGGGATAAACGAAAGAAAGAAAAACTTTTGTATCCCATTTCCTTTAACATTCATGGAAATTTAAATAAAATCATGAAAAGATTGTTAATCTGCATAACGAAAAAGAGTAAGAATGCAGAAGATAGAATATTAATGTTGTCAACCATGATTTGGAAGCTGGGGGGGGGTGGGGGAATAAAGAAAGTAAGAAAAACTGTTGTATCCCATTTCCTTGAACATTCATGGAAATTTCAACAAAATAATAAAAAGATTGTTATTCTGCATAAAGAAAAAGAGTAAGAATGCAGAAGATAGAATATTAATGTTGTCAACCATTATTTGGTAGTTGGGGGGGGTGGGGGAAGAAAGAAAGTAAGAAAAACTGTTGTATCCCATTTCCTGGAACATTCATGGAAATTTCATTATAATCATGAAAAGATTGTTAATGTGCATTAAGAAAAAGTGTAAGAATGCAGAAGATAGAATATTAATGGTGTCAAGCATGATTTGAAAGCTGGGGGGGGTAGGAGGATTAAAGATAGAAAGAAAAACTGTTGTATCCCATTTCCTTGAACATTCATTGAAATTTCAACAAAATAATAAAAAGATTGTTAATGTGCATAAAGAAAAAGTGTAAGTATTCAGAAGATAGAATATTAATTTTGTCAAGCATGATTTGAAAGCTGGGGTGGTAGGGGGATTAAAGAAAGAAAGAAAAACTGTTGTATCCCATTTCCTTGAACATTCATGGAAATTTCAACAAAATAATAAAAAGATTGTTAATCTGCATAAAGAAAAAGAGTAAGAATGCAGAAGATAGAATATTAATGTTGTCAACCATGATTTGGTAGTTGGGGGGGGTGGGGGAAGAAAGAAAGTAAGAAAAACTGTTGTATCCCTTTTCCTGGAACATTCATGGAAATTTCATTATAATCATGAAAAATTGTTAATCGGCATAACGAAAAAGATTAAGAATGCAGAAGATAGAATATTAATGCTGTCAAGCATGATTTGGAAGCTGGGTGGTGTGGGGGAAGAAAGAATGTAAGAAAAACTGTTGTGTCCCATTTCCTGGAACATTCATGGAAATTTAAATAAAATAATAAAAAGATTGTTAATGTGCATAAAGAAAAAGAGTAAGAATGCAGAAGATAGAATATTAATGGTGTCAAGCATGATTTGAAAGCTGGGGGGGTAGGGGGATTAAAGAAAGAAAGAAAAACTGTTGTATCCCATTTCCTTGAACATTCATGGAAATTTCAATGAAATAATAAAAAGATTGTTAATCTGCATAAAGAAAAAGAGTAAGAATGCAGAAGATAGAACATTAATGTAGTCAACCATGATTTGTAAGCTGGGGGGCGTGGGGGATAAAAGAAAGAAAGAAAAACTGTTGTATCCCATTTCCTTGAACATTCATGGAAATTTAAATAAAATAATAAAACGATTGTGAATCTGCATAAAGAAAAAGAGTAAGAATGCAGAAGATAGAATATTAATGTTGTCAACCATGATTTGGAAGCTGGGGGGGTTGGGGGAAGAAAGAAAGTAAGAAAAACAGTTGTATCCCATTTCCTTGAACTTTCATGGAAATTTCAACAAAATAATAAAAAGATTGTTAATCTGCATAAAGAAAAAGAGTAAGAATGCAGAAGATACAATATTAATGTTGTCAAGCATGATTTGGAAGATGGGGGTGTCGGGGGATGAAAGAAAGAAAGAAAAAGTGTTGTATCCCATTTCCTTGAACATTCATGGTAATATCAATAAAATAATAAAAAGATTGTGAATCTGCATAAAGAAAAAGAGTAAGAATGCAGAAGATAGGATATTAATGTTGTCAACCATGATTTGGAAGCTGGGGGGGGGGGTGGGGGATAAAAGAAAGAAAGAAAAACTGTTGTATCCCATTTCCTGGAACATTCATGGAAATTTCAATAAAATCATGAAAAGATTGTTAATCTGCATAACGAAAAAGAGTAAGAATGCAGAAGATAGAATATTAATGTTATCAACCATGATGAGAAAGCGGGGGGGTTGGGAGATTAAAAAAAGAAATAAAAACTGTTGTATCCCATTTCCTGCAACATTCATGGAAATTTCAACAAAATAATAAAAAGATTGTTAATCTGCATAAAGGAAAAGAATAAGAATGCAGAAGATAGAATATTAATGTTGTCAAGCATGATTTGGAAGCTGGGGGTGGTGGGGGATAAAAGAAAGAAAGAAAAACTGTTGTATCCCATTTCCTTGAACATTCATGGAAATTTCAATAAAATAATAAAAAGATTGTTAATCTGCATAAAGAAAAAGTGTAAGAATGCAGAAGATTCAATATTAATGTTGTCAACCATGATTTGGAAGCTGGGGGTTGGTGGGGGATAAAAGAAAGAAAGAAAAACTGTTGTATCCCATTACCCTGAACATTCATGGAAATTTCAATAAAATAATAAAAGATTGTTAATCTGCATAAAGAAAAAGAGTTAGAATGCAGAAGATAGAATATTAATGTTGTCAACCATGATTTGGAAGATGGGGGGGTGGGGGATGAAAGAAAGAAAAAAACTGTTGTATCCCATTTCCTTGAACATTCATGGAAATTTCAACAAAATAATAAAAAGATTGTTAATCTGAATAAAGAAATAGAGTAAGAATGCAGAAGATAGAATATTAATGGTGTCAAGCATGATGTGAAAGCTGGGGTAGTGGGGGATTAAAAAAAGAAAGAAGAACTGCTGTATCCCATTTCCATGAACATTCATGGAAATTTCAATAAAATAATTAAAAGATTGTTAATCTGAATAAAGAAAAAGAGTAAGAATACAGAAGATAGAGTATTAATGTTGTCAACCATGATTTGGAAGCTAGGGGTTGGGGGATAAAAGAAAGAAAGAAGAACTGCTGTATCCCATTTCCTTTAACATTCATGGAAATTTAAATAAAATCATGAAAAGATTGTTAATCTGCATAACGAAAAAGAGTAAGAATGCAGAAGATAGAATATTAATGTTGTCAACCATGATTTGGAAGCTGGGGGGGGTGGGGGAATAAAGAAAGTAAGAAAAACTGTTGTATCCCATTTCCTGGAACTTTCATGGAAATTTCAACAAAATAATAAAAAGATTGTTAATCTGCATAAAGAAAAAGAGTAAGAATGCAGAAGATACAATATTAATGTTGTCAAGCATGATTTGGAATATCGGGGTGTCGGGGGATGAAAGAAAGAAAGAAAAAGTGTTGTATCCCATTTCCTTGAACATTCATGGTAATATCAATAAAATAATAAAAAGATTGTGAATCTGCATAAAGAAAAAGATTAAGAATGCAGAAGATAGAATATTAATGCTGTCAAGCATGATTTGGAAGCTGGGTGGTGTGGGGGAAGAAAGAATGTAAGAAAAACTGTTGTGTCCCATTTCCTGGAACATTCATGGAAATTTAAATAAAATAATAAAAAGATTGTTAATGTGCATAAAGAAAAAGAGTAAGAATGCAGAAGATAGAATATTAATGGTGTCAAGCATGATTTGAAAGCTGGGGGTGTAGGGGGATTAAAGAAAGAAAGAAAAACTGTTGTATCCCATTTCCTTGAACATTCATGGAAATTTCAATGAAATAATAAAAAGATTGTTAATCTGCATAAAGAAAAAGAGTAAGAATGCAGAAGATAGAACATTAATGTAGTCAACCATGATTTGTAAGCTGGGGGGCGTGGGGGATAAAAGAAAGAAAGAAAAACTGTTGTATCCCATTTCCTTGAACATTCATGGAAATTTAAATAAAATAATAAAACGATTGTGAATCTGCATAAAGAAAAAGAGTAAGAATGCAGAAGATAGAATATTAATGTTGTCAACCATGATTTGGAAGCTGGGGGGGTTGGGGGAAGAAAGAAAGTAAGAAAAACAGTTGTATCCCATTTTCTTGAACTTTCATGGAAATTTCAACAAAATAATAAAAAGATTGTTAATCTGCATAAAGAAAAAGAGTAAGAATGCAGAAGATACAATATTAATGTTGTCAAGCATGATTTGGAAGATGGGGGTGTCGGGGGATGAAAGAAAGAAAGAAAAAGTGTTGTATCCCATTTCCTTGAACATTCATGGTAATATCAATAAAATAATAAAAAGATTGTGAATCTGCATAAAGAAAAAGAGTAAGAATGCAGAAGATAGGATATTAATGTTGTCAACCATGATTTGGAAGCTGGGGGGGGGTGGGGGATAAAAGAAAGAAAGAAAAACTGTTGTATCCCATTTCCTGGAACATTCATGGAAATTTCAATAAAATCATAAAAAGATTGTTAATCTGCATAAAGAAAAAGAGTAAGAATGAAGAAGATAGAATATTAATGGTGTCAAGCATGATTTGAAAGCTGGGGTGGTGGGGGATTAAAGAAAGAAAGAAAAACTGCTGTATCCCATTTCCTTGAACATTCATGGGAATTTCAATAAAATAATAAAAAGATTGTTAATCTGAATAAAGAAAAAGAGTAAGAATGCAGAAGATAGAATATTAATGTTGTCAACCATGATTTGGAAGCTAGGGGGGTGGGGGATAAACGAAAGAAAGAAAAACTTTTGTATCCCATTTCCTTTAACATTCATGGAAATTTAAATAAAATCATGAAAAGATTGTTAATCTGCATAACGAAAAAGAGTAAGAATGCAGAAGATAGAATATTAATGTTGTCAACCATGATTTGGAAGCTGGGGGGGGGTGGGGGAATAAAGAAAGTAAGAAAAACTGTTGTATCCCATTTCCTTGAACATTCATGGAAATTTCAACAAAATAATAAAAAGATTGTTATTCTGCATAAAGAAAAAGAGTAAGAATGCAGAAGATAGAATATTAATGTTGTCAACCATTATTTGGTAGTTGGGGGGGGTGGGGGAAGAAAGAAAGTAAGAAAAACTGTTGTATCCCATTTCCTGGAACATTCATGGAAATTTCATTATAATCATGAAAAGATTGTTAATGTGCATTAAGAAAAAGTGTAAGAATGCAGAAGATAGAATATTAATGGTGTCAAGCATGATTTGAAAGCTGGGGGGGGTAGGAGGATTAAAGATAGAAAGAAAAACTGTTGTATCCCATTTCCTTGAACATTCATGGAAATTTCAACAAAATAATAAAAAGATTGTTAATGTGCATAAAGAAAAAGTGTAAGTATTCAGAAGATAGAATATTAATTTTGTCAAGCATGATTTGAAAGCTGGGGTGGCAGGGGGATTAAAGAAAGAAAGAAAAACTGTTGTATCCCATTTCCTTGAACATTCATGGAAATTTCAACAAAATAATAAAAAGATTGTTAATCTGCATAAAGAAAAAGAGTAAGAATGCAGAAGATAGAATATTAATGTTGTCAACCATGATTTGGTAGTTGGGGGGGGTGGGGGAAGAAAGAAAGTAAGAAAAACTGTTGTATCCCTTTTCCTGGAACATTCATGGAAATTTCATTATAATCATGAAAAATTGTTAATCGGCATAACGAAAAAGATTAAGAATGCAGAAGATAGAATATTAATGCTGTCAAGCATGATTTGGAAGCTGGGTGGTGTGGGGGAAGAAAGAATGTAAGAAAAACTGTTGTGTCCCATTTCCTGGAACATTCATGGAAATTTAAATAAAATAATAAAAAGATTGTTAATGTGCATAAAGAAAAAGAGTAAGAATGCAGAAGATAGAATATTAATGGTGTCAAGCATGATTTGAAAGCTGGGGGTGTAGGGGGATTAAAGAAAGAAAGAAAAACTGTTGTATCCCATTTCCTTGAACATTCATGGAAATTTCAATGAAATAATAAAAAGATTGTTAATCTGCATAAAGAAAAAGAGTAAGAATGCAGAAGATAGAACATTAATGTAGTCAACCATGATTTGTAAGCTGGGGGGCGTGGGGGATAAAAGAAAGAAAGAAAAACTGTTGTATCCCATTTCCTTGAACATTCATGGAAATTTAAATAAAATAATAAAACGATTGTGAATCTGCATAAAGAAAAAGAGTAAGAATGCAGAAGATAGAATATTAATGTTGTCAACCATGATTTGGAAGCTGGGGGGGTTGGGGGAAGAAAGAAAGTAAGAAAAACAGTTGTATCCCATTTCCTTGAACTTTCATGGAAATTTCAACAAAATAATAAAAAGATTGTTAATCTGCATAAAGAAAAAGAGTAAGAATGCAGAAGATACAATATTAATGTTGTCAAGCATGATTTGGAAGATGGGGGTGTCGGGGGATGAAAGAAAGAAAGAAAAAGTGTTGTATCCCATTTCCTTGAACATTCATGGTAATATCAATAAAATAATAAAAAGATTGTGAATCTGCATAAAGAAAAAGAGTAAGAATGCAGAAGATAGGATATTAATGTTGTCAACCATGATTTGGAAGCTGGGGGGGGGGGGTGGGGGATAAAAGAAAGAAAGAAAAACTGTTGTATCCCATTTCCTGGAACATTCATGGAAATTTCAATAAAATCATAAAAAGATTGTTAATCTGCATAACGAAAAAGAGTAAGAATGCAGAAGATAGAATATTAATGTTATCAACCATGATGAGAAAGCGGGGGGGTTGGGAGATTAAAAAAAGAAATAAAAACTGTTGTATCCCATTTCCTGCAACATTCATGGAAATTTCAACAAAATAATAAAAAGATTGTTAATCTGCATAAAGGAAAAGAATAAGAATGCAGAAGATAGTATATTAATGTTGTCAAGCATGATTTGGAAGCTGGGGGTGGTGGGGGATAAAAGAAAGAAAGAAAAACTGTTGTATCCCATTTCCTTGAACATTCATGGAAATTTCAATAAAATAATAAAAAGATTGTTAATCTGCATAAAGAAAAAGTGTAAGAATGCAGAAGATTCAATATTAATGTTGTCAACCATGATTTGGAAGCTGGGGGTTGGTGGGGGATAAAAGAAAGAAAGAAAAACTGTTGTATCCCATTACCCTGAACATTCATGGAAATTTCAATAAAATAATAAAAGATTGTTAATCTGCATAAAGAAAAAGAGTTAGAATGCAGAAGATAGAATATTAATGTTGTCAACCATGATTTGGAAGATGGGGGGGTGGGGGATGAAAGAAAGAAAAAAACTGTTGTATCCCATTTCCTTGAACATTCATGGAAATTTCAACAAAATAATAAAAAGATTGTTAATCTGAATAAAGAAATAGAGTAAGAATGCAGAAGATAGAATATTAATGGTGTCAAGCATGATGTGAAAGCTGGGGTAGTGGGGGATTAAAAAAAGAAAGAAGAACTGCTGTATCCCATTTCCATGAACATTCATGGAAATTTCAATAAAATAATTAAAAGATTGTTAATCTGAATAAAGAAAAAGAGTAAGAATACAGAAGATAGAGTATTAATGTTGTCAACCATGATTTGGAAGCTAGGGGTTGGGGGATAAAAGAAAGAAAGAAGAACTGCTGTATCCCATTTCCTTTAACATTCATGGAAATTTAAATAAAATCATGAAAAGATTGTTAATCTGCATAACGAAAAAGAGTAAGAATGCAGAAGATAGAATATTAATGTTGTCAACCATGATTTGGAAGCTGGGGGGGGTGGGGGAATAAAGAAAGTAAGAAAAACTGTTGTATCCCATTTCCTGGAACTTTCATGGAAATTTCAACAAAATAATAAAAAGATTGTTAATCTGCATAAAGAAAAAGAGTAAGAATGCAGAAGATACAATATTAATGTTGTCAAGCATGATTTGGAATATCGGGGTGTCGGGGGATGAAAGAAAGAAAGAAAAAGTGTTGTATCCCATTTCCTTGAACATTCATGGTAATATCAATAAAATAATAAAAAGATTGTGAATCTGCATAAAGAAAAAGAGTAAGAATGCAGAAGATAGAATATTAATGTTGTCAACCATGATTTGGAAGCTGGGGGGGGGTTGGGGATAAAAGAAAGAAAGAAAAACTGTTGTATCCCATTTCCTTGAACATTCATGGAAATTTCAATAAAATAATAAAAAGATTGTTAATCTGCATAAAGAAAAAGAGTAAGAATGCAGAAGATAGAACATTAATGTAGTCAACCATGATTTGTAAGCTGGGGGGCGTGGGGGATAAAAGAAAGAAAGAAAAACTGTTGTATCCCATTTCCTTGAACATTCATGGAAATTTAAATAAAATAATAAAACGATTGTGAATCTGCATAAAGAAAAAGAGTAAGAATGCAGAAGATAGAATATTAATGTTGTCAACCATGATTTGGAAGCTGGGGGGATTGGGGGAAGAAAGAAAGTAAGAAAAACAGTTGTATCCCATTTCCTTGAACTTTCATGGAAATTTCAACAAAATAATAAAAAGATTGTTAATGTGCATAAAGAAAAAGAGTAAGAATGCAGAAGATACAATATTAATGTTGTCAAGCATGATTTGGAAGATGGGGGTGTCGGGGGATGAAAGAAAGAAAGAAAAAATGTTGTATCCCATTTCCTTGAACATTCATGGTAATATCAATAAAATAATAAAAAGATTGTGAATCTGCATAAAGAAAAAGAGTAAGAATGCAGAAGATAGAATATTAATGTTGTCAACCATGATTTGGAAGCTGGGGGGGGTGGGGGATAAAAGAAAGAAAGAAAAACTGTTGTATCCCATTTCCATGAACATTCATGGAAATTTCAATAAAATAATAAAAAGATTGTTAATCTGCATAAAGAAAAAGAGTAAGAATGCAGAAGATAGAACATTAATGTAGTCAACCATGATTTGTAAGCTGGGGGGCGTGGGGGATAAAAGAAAGAAAGAAAAACTGTTGTATCCCATTTCCTTGAACATTCATGGAAATTTAAATAAAATAATAAAATGATTGTGAATCTGCATAAAGAAAAAGAGTAAGAATGCAGAAGATAGAATATTAATGTTGTCAACCATGATTTGGAAGCTGGGGGGATTGGGGGAAGAAAGAAAGTAAGAAAAACAGTTGTATCCCATTTCCTTGAACTTTCATGGAAATTTCAACAAAATAATAAAAAGATTGTTAATGTGCATAAAGAAAAAGTGTAAGAATGCAGAAGATACAATATTAATGTTGTCAAGCATGATTTGGAAGATGGGGGTGTCGGGGGATGAAAGAAAGAAAGAAAAAGTGTTGTATCCCATTTCCTTGAACATTCATGGTAATATCAATAAAATAATAAAAAGATTGTGAATCTGCATAAAGAAAAAGAGTAAGAATGCAGAAGATAGAATATTAATGTTGTCAACCATGATTTGGAAGCTGGGGGTGTGGGGGATAAAAGAAAGAAAGAAAAACTGTTGTATCCCATTTCCTGGAACATTCATGGAAATTTCAATAAAATCATAAAAAGATTGTTAATCTGCATAACGAAAAAGAGTGAGAATGCAGAAGATAGAATATTAATGTTATCAACCATGATGAGAAAGCGGGGGGGGTGGGGGATTAAAAAAAGAAAGAAAAACTGTTGTATCCCATTTCCTGCAACATTCATGGAAATTTCAACAAAATAATAAAAAGATTGTTAATCTGCATAAAGGAAAAGAATAAGAATGCAGAAGATAGTATATTAATGTTGTCAAGCATGATTTGGAAGCTGGGGGTGGTGGGGGATAAAAGAAAGAAAGAAAAACTGTTGTATCCCATTTCCTTGAACATTCATGGAAATTTCAATAAAATAATAAAAAGATTGTTAATCTGCATAAAGAAAAAGTGTAAGAATGCAGAAGATTCAATATTAATGTTGTCAACCATGATTTGGAAGCTGGGGGTTGGTGGGGGATAAAAGAAAGAAAGAAAAACTGTTGTATCCCATTACCCTGAACATTCATGGAAATTTCAATAAAATAATAAAAGATTGTTAATCTGCATAAAGAAAAAGAGTTAGAATGCAGAAGATAGAATATTAATGTTGTCAACCATGATTTGGAAGATGGGGGGGTGGGGGATGAAAGAAAGAAAAAAACTGTTGTATCCCATTTCCTTGAACATTCATGGAAATTTCAACAAAATAATAAAAAGATTGTTAATCTGAATAAAGAAATAGAGTAAGAATGCAGAAGATAGAATATTAATGGTGTCAAGCATGATGTGAAAGCTGGGGTAGTGGGGGATTAAAAAAAGAAAGAAGAACTGCTGTATCCCATTTCCATGAACATTCATGGAAATTTCAATAAAATAATTAAAAGATTGTTAATCTGAATAAAGAAAAAGAGTAAGAATACAGAAGATAGAGTATTAATGTTGTCAACCATGATTTGGAAGCTAGGGGTTGGGGGATAAAAGAAAGAAAGAAGAACTGCTGTATCCCATTTCCTTTAACATTCATGGAAATTTAAATAAAATCATGAAAAGATTGTTAATCTGCATAACGAAAAAGAGTAAGAATGCAGAAGATAGAATATTAATGTTGTCAACCATGATTTGGAAGCTGGGGGGGGTGGGGGAATAAAGAAAGTAAGAAAAACTGTTGTATCCCATTTCCTGGAACTTTCATGGAAATTTCAACAAAATAATAAAAAGATTGTTAATCTGCATAAAGAAAAAGAGTAAGAATGCAGAAGATACAATATTAATGTTGTCAAGCATGATTTGGAATATCGGGGTGTCGGGGGATGAAAGAAAGAAAGAAAAAGTGTTGTATCCCATTTCCTTGAACATTCATGGTAATATCAATAAAATAATAAAAAGATTGTGAATCTGCATAAAGAAAAAGAGTAAGAATGCAGAAGATAGAATATTAATGTTGTCAACCATGATTTGGAAGCTGGGGGGGGGTTGGGGATAAAAGAAAGAAAGAAAAACTGTTGTATCCCATTTCCTTGAACATTCATGGAAATTTCAATAAAATAATAAAAAGATTGTTAATCTGCATAAAGAAAAAGAGTAAGAATGCAGAAGATAGAACATTAATGTAGTCAACCATGATTTGTAAGCTGGGGGGCGTGGGGGATAAAAGAAAGAAAGAAAAACTGTTGTATCCCATTTCCTTGAACATTCATGGAAATTTAAATAAAATAATAAAACGATTGTGAATCTGCATAAAGAAAAAGAGTAAGAATGCAGAAGATAGAATATTAATGTTGTCAACCATGATTTGGAAGCTGGGGGGATTGGGGGAAGAAAGAAAGTAAGAAAAACAGTTGTATCCCATTTCCTTGAACTTTCATGGAAATTTCAACAAAATAATAAAAAGATTGTTAATGTGCATAAAGAAAAAGAGTAAGAATGCAGAAGATACAATATTAATGTTGTCAAGCATGATTTGGAAGATGGGGGTGTCGGGGGATGAAAGAAAGAAAGAAAAAATGTTGTATCCCATTTCCTTGAACATTCATGGTAATATCAATAAAATAATAAAAAGATTGTGAATCTGCATAAAGAAAAAGAGTAAGAATGCAGAAGATAGAATATTAATGTTGTCAACCATGATTTGGAAGCTGGGGGGGGTGGGGGATAAAAGAAAGAAAGAAAAACTGTTGTATCCCATTTCCATGAACATTCGTGGAAATTTCAATAAAATAATAAAAAGATTGTTAATCTGCATAAAGAAAAAGAGTAAGAATGCAGAAGATAGAACATTAATGTAGTCAACCATGATTTGTAAGCTGGGGGGCGTGGGGGATAAAAGAAAGAAAGAAAAACTGTTGTATCCCATTTCCTTGAACATTCATGGAAATTTAAATAAAATAATAAAATGATTGTGAATCTGCATAAAGAAAAAGAGTAAGAATGCAGAAGATAGAATATTAATGTTGTCAACCATGATTTGGAAGCTGGGGGGATTGGGGGAAGAAAGAAAGTAAGAAAAACAGTTGTATCCCATTTCCTTGAACTTTCATGGAAATTTCAACAAAATAATAAAAAGATTGTTAATGTGCATAAAGAAAAAGTGTAAGAATGCAGAAGATACAATATTAATGTTGTCAAGCATGATTTGGAAGATGGGGGTGTCGGGGGATGAAAGAAAGAAAGAAAAAGTGTTGTATCCCATTTCCTTGAACATTCATGGTAATATCAATAAAATAATAAAAAGATTGTGAATCTGCATAAAGAAAAAGAGTAAGAATGCAGAAGATAGAATATTAATGTTGTCAACCATGATTTGGAAGCTGGGGGTGTGGGGGATAAAAGAAAGAAAGAAAAACTGTTGTATCCCATTTCCTGGAACATTCATGGAAATTTCAATAAAATCATAAAAAGATTGTTAATCTGCATAACGAAAAAGAGTGAGAATGCAGAAGATAGAATATTAATGTTATCAACCATGATGAGAAAGCGGGGGGGGTGGGGGATTAAAAAAAGAAAGAAAAACTGTTGTATCCCATTTCCTGCAACATTCATGGAAATTTAAACAAAATAATAAAAAGATTGTTAATCTGCATAAAGGAAAAGAATAAGAATGCAGAAGATAGTATATTAATGTTGTCAAGCATGATTTGGAAGCTGGGGGTGCTGGGGGATAAAAGAAAGAAAGAAAAACTGTTGTATCCCATTTCCTTGTACATTCATGGAAATTTCAATAAAATAATAAAAAGATTGTTAATCTGCATAAAGAAAAAGTGTAAGAATGCAGAAGATTCAATATTAATGTTGTCAACCATGATTTGGAAGATGGGGGGGTGGGGGATGAAAGAAAGAAAAAAACTGTTGTATCCCATTTCCTTGAACATTCATGGAAATTTCAATAAAATAATAAAAAGATTGTTAATCTGCATAAAGAAAAAGAGTAAGAATGCAGAAGATAGAATATTAATGGTGTCAAGCATGATTTGAAAGCTGGGGTGGTGGGGGATTAAAGAAAGAAAGAAAAACTGCTGTATCCCATTTCCTTGAACATTCATGGGAATTTCAATAAAATAATAAAAAGATTGTTAATCTGAATAAAGAAAAAGAGTAAGAATGCAGAAGATAGAATATTAATGTTGTCAACCATGATTTGGAAGCTAGGGGGGTGGGGGATAAACGAAAGAAAGAAAAACTTTTGTATCCCATTTCCTTTAACATTCATGGAAATTTAAATAAAATCATGAAAAGATTGTTAATCTGCATAACGAAAAAGAGTATGAATGCAGAAGATAGAATATTAATGTTGTCAACCATGATTTGGAAGCTGGGGGGGGTGGGGGAATAAAGAAAGTAAGAAAAACTGTTGTATCCCATTTCCTTGAACATTCATGGAAATTTCAACAAAATAATAAAAAGATTGTTAATCTGCATAAAGAAAAAGAGTAAGAATGCAGAAGATAGAATATTAATGTTGTCAAATATGATTTGGAAGCTGGGGGGGTGGAGGATAAAAGAAAGAGAGAAAAACTGTTGTATCCCATTTCCTTGAACATTCATGGAAATTTCAATATAACAGTAAAAAGATAGTTAATCTGCATAAAGAAAAAGAGTAAGAATGCAGAAGATAGAATATTAATGTTGTCAACCATGATTTGGAAGCTAGGGGGGGTGGGGGATAAAAGAAAGAAAGAAAAACTGTTGTATCCCATTTCCTTGAACAATCATGGAAATTTTAATAAAATAATAAAAAGATTGTTAATCTGCATAGAGAAAAAGTGTAAGAAAGTAGACGATAGAATATTAATGGTGTCAACCATGATTTGGAAGCTAGGGGTGGTGGGGGACAAAAGGAAGAAAGAAAAACTGTTGTATCCCATTTCCTTGAACATTCATGGAAATTTCAATAAAATAATAAAAAGATTGTTAATCTGCATAAAGAAAAAGAGTAAGAATGCAGAAGATAGAATATTAATGTTGTCAACCATGATTTGGTAGTTGGGGGGGGTGGGGGAAGAAAGAAAGTAAGAAAAACTGTTGTATCCCATTTCCTGGAACATTCATGGAAATTTCTTTATAATCATGAAAAGATTGTTAATCGGCATAACGAAAAAGATTAAGAATGCAGAAGATAGAATATTAATGCTCTCAACCATGATTTGGAAGCTGGGGGGTGTGGGGGAAGAAAGAAAGTAAGAAAAACTGTTGTATCCCATTTCCTGGAACATTCATGGAAATTTCAATAAAATAATAAAAAGATTGTTAATGTGCATTAAGAAAAAGTGTAAGAATGCAGAAGATAGAATATTAATGGTGTCAAGAATGATTTGAAAGCTGGGGGTGTAGGGGGATTAAAGAAAGAAAGAAAAACTGTTGTATCCCATTTCCTTGAACATTCATGGAAATTTCAACAAAATAATAAAAAGATTGTTAATGTGCATAAAGAAAAAGTTTAAGAATTCAGAAGATAGAATATTAATGGTGTCAAGCATGATTTGAAAGCTGGGGTGGTAGGGGGATTAAAGAAAGAAAGAAAAACTGTTGTATCCCATTTCCTTGAACATTCATGGAAATTTCAACAAAATAATAAAAAGATTGTTAATCTGCATAAAGAAAAAGAGTAAGAATGCAGAAGATAGAATATTAATGTTGTCAACCATGATTTGGTAGTTGGGGGGGTGGGGGAAGAAAGAAAGTAAGAAAAACTGTTGCATCCCATTTCCTGGAACATTCATGGAAATTTCATTATAATCATGAAAAATTGTTAATCGGCATAACGAAAAAGATTAAGAATGCAGAAGATAGAATATTAATGCTGTCAAGCATGATTTGGAAGCTGGGGGGTGTGGGGGAAGAAAGAAAGTAAGAAAAACTGTTGTATCCCATTTCCTGGAACATTCATGGATATTTCAATAAAATAATAAAAAGATTGTTAATGTGCATAAAGAAAAAGAGTAAGAATGCAGAAGATAGAATATTAATGGTGTCAAGCATGATTTGAAAGCTGCGGGGGTAGGGGGATTAAAGAAAGAAAGAAAAACTGTTGTATCCCATTTCCTTGAACATTCATGGTAATATCAATAAAATAATAAAAAGATTGTGAATCTGCATAAAGAAAAAGAGTAAGAATGCAGAAGATAGTATATTAATGTTGTCAAGCATGATTTGGAAGCTGGGGGTGGTGGGGGATAAAAGAAAGAAAGAAAAACTGTTGTATCCCATTTCCTTGAACATTCATGGAAATTTCAATAAAATAATAAAAAGATTGTTAATCTGCATAAAGAAAAAGTGTAAGAATGCAGAAGATTCAATATTAATGTTGTCAACCATGATTTGGAAGCTGGGGGGTGGTGGGGGATAAAAGAAAGAAAGAGAAACTGTTGTATCCCATTACCCTGAACATTCATGGAAATTTCAATAAAATAATAAAAGATTGTTAATCTGCATAAAGAAAAAGAGTTAGAATGCAGAAGATAGAATATTAATGTTGTCAACCATGATTTGGAAGATGGGGGGGTGGGGGATGAAAGAAAGAAAAAAACTGTTGTATCCCATTTCCTTGAACATTCATGGAAATTTCAATAAAATAATAAAAAGATTTTTAATCTGAATAAAGAAATAGAGTAAGAATGCAGAAGATAGAATATTAATGGTGTCAAGCTTGATGTGAAAGCTGGGGTAGTGGGGGATTAAAGAAAGAAAGAAGAACTGCTGTATCCCATTTCCATGAACATTCATGGAAATTTCAATAAAATAATTAAAAGATTGTTAATCTGAATAAAGAAAAAGAGTAAGAATACAGAAGATAGTGTATTAATGTTGTCAACCATGATTTGGAAGCTAGGGGTTGGGGGATAAAAGAAAGAAAGAAGAACTGCTGTATCCCATTTCCTTTAACATTCATGGAAATTTAAATAAAATCATGAAAAGATTGTTAATCTGCATAACGAAAAAGAGTAAGAATGCAGAAGATAGAATATTAATGTTGTCAACCATGATTTGGAAGCTGGGGGGGGTGGGGGAATTAAGAAAGTAAGAAAAACTGTTGTATCCCATTTCCTGGAACTTTCATGGAAATTTCAACAAAATAATAAAAAGATTGTTAATCTGCATAAAGAAAAAGAGTAAGAATGCAGAAGATACAATATTAATGTTGTCAAGCATGATTTGGAAGATCGGGGTGTCGGGGGAAGAAAGAAAGAAAGAAAAAGTGTTGTATCCCATTTCCATGAACATTCATGGTAATATCAATAAAATAATAAAAAGATTGTGAATCTGCATAAAGAAAAAGAGTAAGAATGCAGAAGATAGAATATTAATGTTGTCAACCATGATTTGGAAGCTGGGGGGGGGTGGGGGATAAAAGAAAGAAAGAAAAACTGTTGTATCCCATTTCCTTGAACATTCATGGAAATTTCAATAAAATAATAAAAAGATTGTTAATCTGCATAAAGAAAAAGAGTAAGAATGCAGAAGATAGAACATTAATGTAGTCAACCATGATTTGTAAGCTGGGGGGCGTGGGGGATAAAAGAAAGAAAGAAAAACTGTTGTATCCCATTTCCTTGAACATTCATGGAAATTTAAATAAAATAATAAAACGATTGTGAATCTGCATAAAGAAAAAGAGTAAGAATGCAGAAGATAGAATATTAATGTTGTCAACCATGATTTGGAAGCTGGGGGGATTGGGGGAAGAAAGAAAGTAAGAAAAACAGTTGTATCCCATTTCCTTGAACTTTCATGGAAATTTCAACAAAATAATAAAAAGATTGTTAATGTGCATAAAGAAAAAGAGTAAGAATGCAGAAGATACAATATTAATGTTGTCAAGCATGATTTGGAAGATGGGGGTGTCGGGGGATGAAAGAAAGAAAGAAAAAGTGTTGTATCCCATTTCCTTGAACATTCATGGTAATATCAATAAAATAATAAAAAGATAGTGAATCTGCATAAAGAAAAAGAGTAAGAATGCAGAAGATAGAATATTAATGTTGTCAACCATGATTTGGAAGCTGGGGGGGGTGGGGGATAAAAGAAAGAAAGAAAAATTGTTGTATCCCATTTCCTGGAACATTCATGGAAATTTCAATAAAATCATAAAAAGATTGTTAATCTGCATAACGAAAAAGAGTGAGAATGCAGAAGATAGAATATTAATGTTATCAACCATGATGAGAAAGCGGGGGGGGGGTGGGGGATTAAAAAAAGAAAGAAAAACTGTTGTATCCCATTTCCTGCAACATTCATGGAAATTTAAACAAAATAATAAAAAGATTGTTAATCTGCATAAAGGAAAAGAATAAGAATGCAGAAGATAGTATATTAATGTTGTCAAGCATGATTTGGAAGCTGGGGGTGCTGGGGGATAAAAGAAAGAAAGAAAAACTGTTGTATCCCATTTCCTTGAACATTCATGGAAATTTCAATAAAATAATAAAAAGATTGTTAATCTGCATAAAGAAAAAGTGTAAGAATGCAGAAGATTCAATATTAATGTTGTCAACCATGATTTGGAAGATGGGGGGGGTGTGGATGAAAGAAAGAAAAAAACTGTTGTATCCCATTTCCCTGAACATTCATGGAAATTTCAATAAAATAATAAAAAGATTGTTAATCTGCATAAAGAAAAAGAGTAAGAATGCAGAAGATAGAATATTAATGGTGTCAAGCATGATTTGAAAGCTGGGGTGGTGGGGGATTAAAGAAAGAAAGAAAAACTGCTGTATCCCATTTCCTTGAACATTCATGGGAATTTCAATAAAATAATAAAAAGATTGTTAATCTGAATAAAGAAAAAGAGTAAGAATGCAGAAGATAGAATATTAATGTTGTCAACCATGATTTGGAAGCTAGGGGGGTGGGGGATAAACGAAAGAAAGTAGAACTCCTGTATCCCATTTCCTTTAACATTCATGGAAATTTAAATAAAATCATGAAAAGATAGTTAATCTGCATAACGAAAAAGAGTAAGAATGCAGAAGATAGAATATTAATGTTGTCAACCATGATTTGGAAGCTGGGGGGGGGTGGGGGAATAAAGAAAGTAAGAAAAACTGTTGTATCCCATTTCCTTGAACATTCATGGAAATTTCAACAAAATAATAAAAAGATTGTTAATCTGCATAAAGAAAAAGAGTAAGAATGCAGAAGATAGAATATTAATGTTGTCAACCATGATTTGGAAGCTAGGGGGGTGGGGGATAAAAGAAAGAAAGAAAAACTGTTGTATCCCATTTCCTTGAACATTCATGGAAATTTTAATAAAATAGTAAAAAGATAGTTAATCTGCATAAAGAAAAAGAGTAAGAATGCAGAAGATAGAATATTAATGTTGTCAACCATGATTTGGAAGCTAGGGGGGTGGGGGATAAAAGAAAGAAAGAAAAACTGTTGTATCCCATTTCCTTGAACATTCATGGAAATTTTAATAAAATAATAAAAAGATTGTTAATCTGCATAGAGAAAAAGTGTAAGAAAGTAGACGATAGAATATTAATGGTGTCAACCATGATTTGGAAGCTAGGGGTGGTGGGGGACAAAAGGAAGAAAGAAAAACTGTTGTATCCCATTTCCTTGAACATTCATGGAAATTTCAATAAAATAATAAAAAGATTGTTAATCTGCATAAAGAAATAGAGTAAGAATGCAGAAGATAGAATATTAATGGTGTCAAGCATGATGTGAAAGCTGGGGTAGTGGGGGATTCAAGAAAGAAAGAAGAACTGCTGTATCCCATTTCCATGAACATTCATGGAAATTTCAATAAAATAATTAAAAGATTGTTAATCTGAATAAAGAAAAAGAGTAAGAATACAGAAGATAGAATATTAATGTTGTCAACCATGATTTGGAAGCTAGGGGTTGGGGGATAAAAGAAAGAAAGTAGAACTCCTGTATCCCATTTCCTTTAACATTCATGGAAATTTAAATAAAATCATGAAAAGATAGTTAATCTGCATAACGAAAAAGAGTAAGAATGCAGAAGATAGAATATTAATGTTGTCAACCATGATTTGGAAGCTGGGGGGGGTGGGGGAATAAAGAAAGTAAGAAAAACTGTTGTATCCCATTTCCTTGAACATTCATGGAAATTTCAACAAAATAATAAAAAGATTGTTAATCTGCATAAAGAAAAAGAGTAAGAATGCAGAAGATAGAATATTAATGTTGTCAACCATGATTTGGAAGCTAGGGGGGTGGGGGATAAAAGAAAGAAAGAAAAACTGTTGTATCCCATTTCCTTGAACATTCATGGAAATTTTAATAAAATAGTAAAAAGATAGTTAATCTGCATAAAGAAAAAGAGTAAGAATGCAGAAGATAGAATATTAATGTTGTCAACCATGATTTGGAAGCTAGGGGGGTGGGGGATAAAAGAAAGAAAGAAAAACTGCTGTATCCCATTTCCTTGAACATTCATGGAAATTTTAATAAAATAATAAAAAGATTGTTAATCTGCATAGAGAAAAAGTGTAAGAAAGTAGACGATAGAATATTAATGGTGTCAACCATGATTTGGAAGCTAGGGGTGGTGGGGGACAAAAGGAAGAAAGAAAAACTGTTGTATCCCATTTCCTTGAACATTCATGGAAATTTCAATAAAATAATAAAAAGATTGTTAATCTGCATAAAGAAAAAGAGTAAGAATGCAGAAGATAGAATATTAATGTTGTCAACCATGATTTGGTAGTTGGGGGGGGTGGGGGAAGAAAGAAAGTAAGAAAAACTGTTGTATCCCATTTCCTGGAACATTCATGGAAATTTCATTATAATCATGAAAAGATTGTTAATCGGCATAACGAAAAAGATTAAGAATGCAGAAGATAGAATATAAATGCTGTCAACCATGATTTGGAAGCTGGGGGGTGTGGGGGAAGAAAGAAAGTAAGAAAAACTGTTGTATCCCATTTCCTGGAACATTCATGGAAATTTCAATAAAATAATAAAAAGATTGTTAATGTGCATTAAGAAAAAGTGTAAGAATGCAGAAGATAGAATATTAATGGTGTCAAGCATGATTTGAAAGCTGGGGGGGTAGGGGGATTAAAGAAAGAAAGAAAAACTGTTGTATCCCATTTCCTTGAACATTCATGGAAATTTCAACAAAATAATAAAAAGATTGTTAATGTGCATAAAGAAAAAGAGTAAGAATTCAGAAGATAGAATATTAATGGTGTCAAGCATGATTTGAAAGCTGGGGTGGTAGGGGGATTAAAGAAAGAAAGAAAAACTGTTGTATCCCATTTCCTTGAACATTCATGGAAATTTCAACAAAATAATAAAAAGATTGTTAATCTGCATAAAGAAAAAGAGTAAGAATGCAGAAGATAGAATATTAATGTTCTCAACCATGATTTGGTAGTTGGGGGGGGTGGGGGAAGAAAGAAAGTAAGAAAAACTGTTGTATCCCATTTCCTGGAACATTCATGGAAATTTCATTATAATCATGAAAAATTGTTAATCGGCATAACGAAAAAGATTAAGAATGCAGAAGATAGAATATTAATGCTGTCAAGCATGATTTGGAAGCTGGGGGGTGTGGGGGAAGAAAGAAAGTAAGAAAAACTGTTGTATCCCATTTCCTGGAACATTCATGGAAATTTCAATAAAATCATAAAAAGATTGTTAATCTGCATAACGAAAAAGAGTAAGAATGCAGAAGATAGAATATTAATGTTATCAACCATGATGAGAAAGCGGGGGGGGGTGGGGGATTAAAAAAAGAAAGAAAAACTGTTGTATCCCATTTCCTGCAACATTCATGGAAATTTCAACAAAATAATAAAAAGATTTTTAATCTGCATAAAGGAAAAGAATAAGAGTGCAGAAGATAGTATATTAATGTTGTCAAGCATGATTTGGAAGCTCGGGGTGCTGGGGGATAAAAGAAAGAAAGAAAAACTGTTGTATCCCATTTCCTTGAACATTCATGGAAATTTCAATAAAATAATAAAAAGATTGTTAATCTGCATAAAGAAAAAGTGTAAGAATGCAGAAGATTCAATATTAATGTTGTCAACCATGATTTGGAAGATGGGGGGGTGGGGGATGAAAGAAAGAAAAAAACTGTTGTATCCCATTTCCTTGAACATTCATGGAAATTTCAATAAAATAATAAAAAGATTGTTAATCTGCATAAAGAAAAAGAGTAAGAATGAAGAAGATAGAATATTAATGGTGTCAAGCATGATTTGAAAGCTGGGGTGGTGGGGGATTAAAGAAAGAAAGAAAAACTGCTGTATCCCATTTCCTTGAACATTCATGGGAATTTCAATAAAATAATAAAAAGATTGTTAATCTGAATAAAGAAAAAGAGTAAGAATGCAGAAGATAGAATATTAATGTTGTCAACCATGATTTGGAAGCTAGGGGGGTGGGGGATAAACGAAAGAAAGAAAAACTTTTGTATCCCATTTCCTTTAACATTCATGGAAATTTAAATAAAATCATGAAAAGATAGTTAATCTGCATAACGAAAAAGAGTAAGAATGCAGAAGATAGAATATTAATGTTGTCAACCATGATTTGGAAGCTGGGGGGGGTGGGGGAATAAAGAAAGTAAGAAAAACTGTTGTATCCCATTTCCTTGAACATTCATGGAAATTTCAACAAAATAATAAAAAGATTGTTAATCTGCATAAAGAAAAAGAGTAAGAATGCAGAAGATAGAATATTAATGTTGTCAAATATGATTTGGAAGCTGGGGGTGTGGAGGATAAAAGAAAGAGAGAAAAACTGTTGTATCCCATTTCCTTGAACATTCATGGAAATTTCAATATAATAGTAAAAAGATAGTTAATCTGCATAAAGAAAAAGAGTAAGAATGCAGAAGATAGAATATTAATGTTGTCAAACATGATTTGGAACCTAGGGGTGGTGGGGGATAAAAGAAAGAAAGAAAAACTGTTGTATCCCATTTCCTTGAACATTCATGGAAATTTCAATAAAATAATAAAAAGATTGTTAATCTGCATAGAGAAAAAGTGTAAGAAAGTAGACGATAGAATATTAATGGTGTCAACCATGATTTGGAAGCTAGGGGTGGTGGGGGACAAAAGGAAGAAAGAAAAACTGTTGTATCCCATTTCCTTGAACATTCATGGAAATTTCAATAAAATAATAAAAAGATTGTTAATCTGCATAAAGAAAAAGAGTAAGAATGCAGAAGATAGAATATTAATGTTGTCAACCATGATTTGGTAGTTGGGGGGGGTGGGGGAAGAAAGAAAGTAAGAAAAACTGTTGTATCCCATTTCCTGGAACATTCATGGAAATTTCAATAAAATAATAAAAAGATTGTTAATGTGCATTAAGAAAAAGTGTAAGAATGCAGAAGATAGAATATTAATGGTGTCAAGCATGATTTGAAAGCTGGGGGGGTAGGGGGATTAAAGAAAGAAAGAAAAACTGTTGTATCCCATTTCCTTGAACATTCATGGAAATTTCAACAAAATAATAAAAAGATTGTTAATGTGCATAAAGAAAAAGAGTAAGAATTCAGAAGATAGAATATTAATGGTGTCAAGCATGATTTGAAAGCTGGGGTGGTAGGGGGATTAAAGAAAGAAAGAAAAACTGTTGTATCCCATTTCCTTGAACATTCATGGAAATTTCAACAAAATAATAAAAAGATTGTTAATCTGCATAAAGAAAATGAGTAAGAATGCAGAAGATAGAATATTAATGTTGTCAACCATGATTTGGTAGTTGGGGGGGTGGGGGAAGAAAGAAAGAAAGAAAAACTGTTGTATCCCATTTCCTGGAACATTCATGGAAATTTCATTATAATCATGAAAAATTGTTAATCGGCATAACGAAAAAGATTAAGAATGCAGAAGATAGAATAGTAATGCTGTCAAGCATGATTTGGAAGCTGGGGGCTGTGGGGGAAGAAAGAAAGTAAGAAAAACTGTTGTATCCCATTTCCTGGAACATTCATGGAAATTTCAATAAAATAATAAAAAGATTGTTAATGTGCATAAAGAAAAAGAGTAAGAATGCAGAAGATAGAATATTAATGGTGTCAAGCATGATTTGAAAGCTGGGGGGGGGTAGGGGGATTAAAGAAAGAAAGAAAAACTGTTGTATCCCATTTCCTTGAACATTCATGTTAATATCAATAAAATAATAAAAAGATTGTGAATCTTCATAAAGGAAAAGTGTAAGAATGCAGAAGATAGAACATTAATGTAGTCAACCATGATTTGTAAGCTGGGGGTCGTGGGGGATAGAAGAAAGAAAGAAAAACTGTTGTATCCCATTTCCTTGAACATTCATGGAAATTTAAATAAAATAATAAAACGATTGTGAATCTGCATAAAGAAAAAGAGTAAGAATGCAGAAGATAGAATATTAATGTTGTCAACCATGATTTGGAAGCTGGGGGGTGTGGGGGAAGAAAGAAAGTAAGAGAAACAGTTGTATCCCATTTCCTGGAACATTCACGGAAATTTCAATAAAATAATAAAAGATTGTTAATCTGCATAAAGAAAAAGAGTAAGAATGCAGAAGATAGAATATTAATGTTGTCAACCATGATTTGTAAGCTGGGGGTCGTGGGGGATAGAAGAAAGAAAGAAAAACTGTTGTATCCCATTTCCTTGTACATTCACGGAAATTTCAATAAAATAATAAAAGATTGTTAATCTGCATAAAGAAAAAGAGTAAGAATGCAGAAGATAGAATATTAATGTTGTCAAACATGATTTGGAAGGTGGGGGGGGATGAAAGAAAGAAAGAAAAACTGTTGTATCCCATTTCCATGAATATTCATGGAAATTTCAATAAAATAATAAAAAGACTGTGAATATGCATAAAGAAAAAGTGAAAGACTCAGAAGATAGAATATTAAGGTTGTCAACCATGATTTGGAAGCTGGGGGCGTTGGGGATGAAAGAAAGAAAGAAAAACTCTTGTATCCCATTTCCTTGAACAGTCATGGAAATTTCAATTAAATACTAAAAAGATTGTTAATCTGCATAAAGAAAAGGTGTAAGAATGCGGGAGATAGAATATTAATGTTGTCAACCATGATTTGGAAGCTGGGGGGGCGTGGGGGATGAAAGAAAGAAAAAAACTGTTGTATCCCATTTCCTTGAACATTCATGGAAATTTCAACAAAATAATAAAAAGATTGTTAATGTGCATAAAGAAAAAGAGTAAGAATGCAGAAGATAGAATATTAATGTTGTCAACCATGATTTGGTAGTTGGGGGGGGTGGGGGAAGAAAGAAAGTAAGAAAAACTGTTGTATCCCATTTCCTGGAACATTCATGGAAATTTCATTATAATCATGAAAAATTGTTAATCGGCATAACGAAAAAGAATAAGAATGTAGAAGATAGAATATTAATGCTGTCAAGCATGATTTGGAAGCTGGGTGGTGTGGGGGAAGAAAGAAAGTAAGAAAAACTGTTGTATCCCATTTCCTGGAACATTCATGGAAATTTCAATAAAATCATAAAAAGATTGTTAATCTGCATAACGAAAAAGAGTAAGAATGCAGAAGATAGAATATTAATGTTATCAACCATGATGAGAAAGCGTGGGGGGTGGGGGATTAAAAAAAGAAAGAAAAACTGTTGTATCCCATTTCCTGCAACATTCATGGAAATTTCAACAAAATAATAAAAAGATTGTTAATCTGCATAAAGGAAAAGAATAAGAATGCAGAAGATAGTATATTAATGTTGTCAAGCATGATTTGGAAGCTCGGGGTGCTGGGGGATAAAAGAAAGAAAGAAAAACTGTTGTATCCCATTTCCTTGAACATTCATGGAAATTTCAATAAAATAATAAAAAGATTGTTAATCTGCATAAAGAAAAAGTGTAAGAATGCAGAAGATTCAATATTAATGTTGTCAACCATGATTTGGAAGATGGGGGGGGTGGGGGATGAAAGGAAGAAAAAAACTGTTGTATCCCATTTCCTTGAACATTCATGGAAATTTCAATAAAATAATAAAAAGATTGTTAATCTGCATAAAGAAAAAGAGTAAGAATGAAGAAGATAGAATATTAATGGTGTCAAGCATGATTTGAAAGCTGGGGTGGTGGGGGATTAAAGAAAGAAAGAAAAACTGCTGTATCCCATTTCCTTGAACATTCATGGGAATTTCAATAAAATAATAAAAAGATTGTTAATCTGAATAAAGAAAAAGAGTAAGAATGCAGAAGATAGAATATTAATGTTGTCAACCATGATTTGGAAGCTAGGGGGGTGGGGGATAAACGAAAGAAAGAAAAACTTTTGTATCCCATTTCCTTTAACATTCATGGAAATTTAAATAAAATCATGAAAAGATTGTTAATCTGCATAACGAAAAAGAGTAATAATGCAGAAGATAGAATATTAATGTTGTCAACCATGATTTGGAAGCTGGGGGGGGTGGGGGAATAAAGAAAGTAAGAAAAACTGTTGTATCCCATTTCCTTGAACATTCATGGAAATTTCAACAAAATAATAAAAAGATTGTTAATCTGCATAAAGAAAAAGAGTAAGAATGCAGAAGATAGAATATTAATGTTGTCAAATATGATTTGGAAGCTGGGGGTGTGGAGGATAAAAGAAAGAGAGAAAAACTGTTGTATCCCATTTCCTTGAACATTCATGGAAATTTCAATATAATAGTAAAAAGATAGTTAATCTGCATAAAGAAAAAGAGTAAGAATGCAGAAGATAGAATATTAATGTTGTCAAACATGATTTGGAACCTAGGGGTGGTGGGGGATAAAAGAAAGAAAGAAAAACTGTTGTATCCCATTTCCTTGAACATTCATGGAAATTTCAATAAAATAATAAAAAGATTGTTAATCTGCATAGAGAAAAAGTGTAAGAAAGTAGACGATAGAATATTAATGGTGTCAACCATGATTTGGAAGCTAGGGGTGGTGGGGGACAAAAGGAAGAAAGAAAAACTGTTGTATCCCATTTCCTTGAACATTCATGGAAATTTCAATAAAATAATAAAAAGATTGTTAATCTGCATAAAGAAAAAGAGTAAGAATGCAGAAGATAGAATATTAATGTTGTCAACCATGATTTGGTAGTTGGGGGGGGTGGGGGAAGAAAGAAAGTAAGAAAAACTGTTGTATCCCATTTCCTGGAACATTCATGGAAATTTCAATAAAATAATAAAAAGATTGTTAATGTGCATTAAGAAAAAGTGTAAGAATGCAGAAGATAGAATATTAATGGTGTCAAGCATGATTTGAAAGCTGGGTGGGTAGGGGGATTAAAGAAAGAAAGAAAAACTGTTGTATCCCATTTCCTTGAACATTCATGGAAATTTCAACAAAATAATAAAAAGATTGTTAATGTGCATAAAGAAAAAGAGTAAGAATTCAGAAGATAGAATATTAATGGTGTCAAGCATGATTTGAAAGCTGGGGTGGTAGGGGGATTAAAGAAAGAAAGAAAAACTGTTGTATCCCATTTCCTTGAACATTCATGGAAATTTCAACAAAATAATAAAAAGATTGTTAATCTGCATAAAGAAAATGAGTAAGAATGCAGAAGATAGAATATTAATGGTGTCAAGCATGATTTGAAAGCTGGGGTGGTGGAGGATTAAAGAAAGAAAGAAAAACTGCTGTATCCCATTTCCTTGAACATTCATGGGAATTTCAATAAAATAATAAAAAGATTGTTAATCTGAATAAAGAAATAGAGTAAGAATGCAGAAGATAGAATATTAATGGTGTCAAGCATGATGTGAAAGCTGGGGTAGTGGGGGATTCAAGAAAGAAAGAAGAACTGCTGTATCCCATTTCCATGAACATTCATGGAAATTTCAATAAAATAATTAAAAGATTGTTAATCTGAATAAAGAAAAAGAGTAAGAATACAGAAGATAGAATATTAATGTTGTCAACCATGATTTGGAAGCTAGGGGTTGGGGGATAAAAGAAAGAAAGTAGAACTGTTGTATCCCATTTCCTTTAACATTCATGGAAATTTAAATAAAATCATGAAAAGATAGTTAATCTGCATAACGAAAAAGAGTAAGAATGCAGAAGATAGAATATTAATGTTGTCAACCATGATTTGGAAGCTGGGGGGGGTGGGGGAATAAAGAAAGTAAGAAAAACTGTTGTATCCCATTTCCTTGAACATTCATGGAAATTTCAACAAAATAATAAAAAGATTGTTAATCTGCATAAAGAAAAAGAGTAAGAATGCAGAAGATAGAATATTAATGTTGTCAAATATGATTTGGAAGCTGGGGGGTGGAGGATAAAAGAAAGAGAGAAAAACTGTTGTATCCCATTTCCTTGAACATTCATGGAAATTTCAATATAATAGTAAAAAGATAGTTAATCTGCATAAAGAAAAAGAGTAAGAATGCAGAAGATAGAATATTAATGTTGTCAACCATGATTTGGAAGCTAGGGGGGTGGGGGATAAAAGAAAGAAAGAAAAACTGTTGTATCCCATTTCCTTGAACATTCATGGAAATTTTAATAAAATAATAAAAAGATTGTTAATCTGCATAGAGAAAAAGTGTAAGAAAGTAGACGATAGAATATTAATGGTGTCAACCATGATTTGGAAGCTAGGGGTGGTGGGGGACAAAAGGAAGAAAGAAAAACTGTTGTATCCCATTTCCTTGAACATTCATGGAAATTTCAATAAAATAATAAAAAGATTGTTAATCTGCATAAAGAAAAAGAGTAAGAATGCAGAAGATAGAATATTAATGTTGTCAACCATGATTTGGTAGTTGGGGGGGGTGGGGGAAGAAAGAAAGTAAGAAAAACTGTTGTATCCCATTTCCTGGAACATTCATGGAAATTTCATTATAATCATGAAAAGATTGTAAATCGGCATAACGAAAAAGATTAAGAATGCAGAAGATAGAATATTAATGCTGTCAACCATGATTTGGAAGCTGGGGGGTGTGGGGGAAGAAAGAAAGTAAGAAAAACTGTTGTATCCCATTTCCTGGAACATTCATGGAAATTTCAATAAAATAATAAAAAGATTGTTAATGTGCATTAAGAAAAAGTGTAAGAATGCAGAAGATAGAATATTAATGGTGTCAAGCATGATTTGACAGCTGGGGGGGTAGGGGGATTAAAGAAAGAAAGAAAAACTGTTGTATCCCATTTCCTTGAACATTCATGGAAATTTCAACAAAATAATAAAAAGATTGTTAATGTGCATAAAGAAAAAGAGTAAGAATTCAGAAGATAGAATATTAATGGTGTCAAGCATGATTTGAAAGCTGGGGTGGTAGGGGGATTAAAGAAAGAAAGAAAAACTGTTGTATCCCATTTCCTTGAACATTCATGGAAATTTCAATAAAATCATAAAAAGATTGTTAATCTGCATAACGAAAAAGAGTAAGAATGCAGAAGATAGAATATTAATGTTATCAACCATGATGAGAAAGCGGGGGGGGTGGGGGATTAAAAAAAGAAAGAAAAACTGTTGTATCCCATTTCCTGCAACATTCATGGAAATTTCAACAAAATAATAAAAAGATTTTTAATCTGCATAAAGGAAAAGAATAAGAATGCAGAAGATAGTATATTAATGTTGTCAAGCATGATTTGGAAGCTCGGGGTGCTGGGGGATAAAAGAAAGAAAGAAAAACTGTTGTATCCCATTTCCTTGAACATTCATGGAAATTTCAATAAAATAATAAAAAGATTGTTAATCTGCATAAAGAAAAAGTGTAAGAATGCAGAAGATTCAATATTAATGTTGTCAACCATGATTTGGAAGATGGGGGGGTGGGGGATGAAAGAAAGAAAAAACTGTTGTATCCCATTTCCTTGAACATTCATGGAAATTTCAATAAAATAATAAAAAGATTGTTAATCTGCATAAAGAAAAAGAGTAAGAATGAAGAAGATAGAATATTAATGGTGTCAAGCATGATTTGAAAGCTGGGGTGGTGGGGGATTAAAGAAAGAAAGAAAAACTGCTGTATCCCATTTCCTTGAACATTCATGGGAATTTCAATAAAATAATAAAAAGATTGTTAATCTGAATAAAGAAAAAGAGTAAGAATGCAGAAGATAGAATATTAATGTTGTCAACCATGATTTGGAAGCTAGGGGGGTGGGGGATAAACGAAAGAAAGAAAAACTTTTGTATCCCATTTCCTTTAACATTCATGGAAATTTAAATAAAATCATGAAAAGATTGTTAATCTGCATAACGAAAAAGAGTAAGAATGCAGAAGATAGAATATTAATGTTGTCAACCATGATTTGGAAGCTGGGGGGGGTGGGGGAATAAAGAAAGAAAGAAAAACTGTTGTATCCCATTTCCTTGAACATTCATGGAAATTTCAATAAAATAATAAAAAGATTGTTAATCTGCATAAAGAAAAAGAGTAAGAATGCAGAAGATAGAACATTAATGTAGTCAACCATGATTTGTAAGCTGGGGGGCGTGGGGGATAAAAGAAAGAAAGAAAAACTGTTGTATCCCATTTCCTTGAACATTCATGGAAATTTAAATAAAATAATAAAACGATTGTGAATCTGCATAAAGAAAAAGAGTAAGAATGCAGAAGATAGAATATTAATGTTGTCAACCATGATTTGGAAGCTGGGGGGATTGGGGGAAGAAAGAAAGTAAGAAAAACAGTTGTATCCCATTTCCTTGAACTTTCATGGAAATTTCAACAAAATAATAAAAAGATTGTTAATCTGCATAAAGGAAAAGAATAAGAATGCAGAAGATAGTATATTAATGTTGTCAAGCATGATTTGGAAGCTGGGGGTGCTGGGGGATAAAAGAAAGAAAGAAAAACTGTTGTATCCCATTTCCTTGTACATTCATGGAAATTTCAATAAAATAATAAAAAGATTGTTAATGTGCATAAAGAAAAAGAGTAAGAATGCAGAAGATAGAATATTAATGGTGTCAAGCATGATTTGAAAGCTGGGGGGGGGTAGGGGGATTAAAGAAAGAAAGAAAAACTGTTGTATCCCATTTCCTTGAACATTCATGTTAATATCAATAAAATAATAAAAAGATTGTGAATCTTCATAAAGGAAAAGTGTAAGAATGCAGAAGATAGAACATTAATGTAGTCAACCATGATTTGTAAGCTGGGGGTCGTGGGGGATAGAAGAAAGAAAGAAAAACTGTTGTATCCCATTTCCTTGAACATTCATGGAAATTTAAATAAAATAATAAAACGATTGTGAATCTGCATAAAGAAAAAGAGTAAGAATGCAGAAGATAGAATATTAATGTTGTCAACCATGATTTGGAAGCTGGGGGGTGTGGGGGAAGAAAGAAAGTAAGAGAAACAGTTGTATCCCATTTCCTGGAACATTCACGGAAATTTCAATAAAATAATAAAAGATTGTTAATCTGCATAAAGAAAAAGAGTAAGAATGCAGAAGATAGAATATTAATGTTGTCAACCATGATTTGTAAGCTGGGGGTCGTGGGGGATAGAAGAAAGAAAGAAAAACTGTTGTATCCCATTTCCTTGTACATTCACGGAAATTTCAATAAAATAATAAAAGATTGTTAATCTGCATAAAGAAAAAGAGTAAGAATGCAGAAGATAGAATATTAATGTTGTCAAACATGATTTGGAAGGTGGGGGGGGATGAAAGAAAGAAAGAAAAACTGTTGTATCCCATTTCCATGAATATTCATGGAAATTTCAATAAAATAATAAAAAGACTGTGAATATGCATAAAGAAAAAGTGAAAGACTCAGAAGATAGAATATTAAGGTTGTCAACCATGATTTGGAAGCTGGGGGCGTTGGGGATGAAAGAAAGAAAGAAAAACTCTTGTATCCCATTTCCTTGAACAGTCATGGAAATTTCAATTAAATACTAAAAAGATTGTTAATCTGCATAAAGAAAAGGTGTAAGAATGCGGGAGATAGAATATTAATGTTGTCAACCATGATTTGGAAGCTGGGGGGGCGTGGGGGATGAAAGAAAGAAAAAAACTGTTGTATCCCATTTCCTTGAACATTCATGGAAATTTCAACAAAATAATAAAAAGATTGTTAATGTGCATAAAGAAAAAGAGTAAGAATGCAGAAGATAGAATATTAATGTTGTCAACCATGATTTGGTAGTTGGGGGGGGTGGGGGAAGAAAGAAAGTAAGAAAAACTGTTGTATCCCATTTCCTGGAACATTCATGGAAATTTCATTATAATCATGAAAAATTGTTAATCGGCATAACGAAAAAGAATAAGAATGTAGAAGATAGAATATTAATGCTGTCAAGCATGATTTGGAAGCTGGGTGGTGTGGGGGAAGAAAGAAAGTAAGAAAAACTGTTGTATCCCATTTCCTGGAACATTCATGGAAATTTCAATAAAATCATAAAAAGATTGTTAATCTGCATAACGAAAAAGAGTAAGAATGCAGAAGATAGAATATTAATGTTATCAACCATGATGAGAAAGCGGGGGGGGGTGGGGGATTAAAAAAAGAAAGAAAAACTGTTGTATCCCATTTCCTGCAACATTCATGGAAATTTCAACAAAATAATAAAAAGATTGTT
The DNA here is from genome assembly GCF_027409185.1 of Cynocephalus volans. Classification (NCBI taxonomy): domain Eukaryota; kingdom Metazoa; phylum Chordata; class Mammalia; order Dermoptera; family Cynocephalidae; genus Cynocephalus; species Cynocephalus volans. Next base: position 2,339,805 of record NC_084474.1, on the reverse strand, counting down.
AATCTGCATAAAGGAAAAGAATAAGAATGCAGAAGATAGTATATTAATGTTGTCAAGCATGATTTGGAAGCTCGGGGTGCTGGGGGATAAAAGAAAGAAAGAAAAACTGTTGTATCCCATTTCCTTGAACATTCATGGAAATTTCAATAAAATAATAAAAAGATTGTTAATCTGCATAAAGAAAAAGTGTAAGAATGCAGAAGATTCAATATTAATGTTGTCAACCATGATTTGGAAGATGGGGGGGGTGGGGGATGAAAGGAAGAAAAAAACTGTTGTATCCCATTTCCTTGAACATTCATGGAAATTTCAATAAAATAATAAAAAGATTGTTAATCTGCATAAAGAAAAAGAGTAAGAATGAAGAAGATAGAATATTAATGGTGTCAAGCATGATTTGAAAGCTGGGGTGGTGGGGGATTAAAGAAAGAAAGAAAAACTGCTGTATCCCATTTCCTTGAACATTCATGGGAATTTCAATAAAATAATAAAAAGATTGTTAATCTGAATAAAGAAAAAGAGTAAGAATGCAGAAGATAGAATATTAATGTTGTCAACCATGATTTGGAAGCTAGGGGGGTGGGGGATAAACGAAAGAAAGAAAAACTTTTGTATCCCATTTCCTTTAACATTCATGGAAATTTAAATAAAATCATGAAAAGATTGTTAATCTGCATAACGAAAAAGAGTAATAATGCAGAAGATAGAATATTAATGTTGTCAACCATGATTTGGAAGCTGGGGGGGGTGGGGGAATAAAGAAAGTAAGAAAAACTGTTGTATCCCATTTCCTTGAACATTCATGGAAATTTCAACAAAATAATAAAAAGATTGTTAATCTGCATAAAGAAAAAGAGTAAGAATGCAGAAGATAGAATATTAATGTTGTCAAATATGATTTGGAAGCTGGGGGTGTGGAGGATAAAAGAAAGAGAGAAAAACTGTTGTATCCCATTTCCTTGAACATTCATGGAAATTTCAATATAATAGTAAAAAGATAGTTAATCTGCATAAAGAAAAAGAGTAAGAATGCAGAAGATAGAATATTAATGTTGTCAAACATGATTTGGAACCTAGGGGTGGTGGGGGATAAAAGAAAGAAAGAAAAACTGTTGTATCCCATTTCCTTGAACATTCATGGAAATTTCAATAAAATAATAAAAAGATTGTTAATCTGCATAGAGAAAAAGTGTAAGAAAGTAGACGATAGAATATTAATGGTGTCAACCATGATTTGGAAGCTAGGGGTGGTGGGGGACAAAAGGAAGAAAGAAAAACTGTTGTATCCCATTTCCTTGAACATTCATGGAAATTTCAATAAAATAATAAAAAGATTGTTAATCTGCATAAAGAAAAAGAGTAAGAATGCAGAAGATAGAATATTAATGTTGTCAACCATGATTTGGTAGTTGGGGGGGGTGGGGGAAGAAAGAAAGTAAGAAAAACTGTTGTATCCCATTTCCTGGAACATTCATGGAAATTTCAATAAAATAATAAAAAGATTGTTAATGTGCATTAAGAAAAAGTGTAAGAATGCAGAAGATAGAATATTAATGGTGTCAAGCATGATTTGAAAGCTGGGGGGGTAGGGGGATTAAAGAAAGAAAGAAAAACTGTTGTATCCCATTTCCTTGAACATTCATGGAAATTTCAACAAAATAATAAAAAGATTGTTAATGTGCATAAAGAAAAAGAGTAAGAATTCAGAAGATAGAATATTAATGGTGTCAAGCATGATTTGAAAGCTGGGGTGGTAGGGGGATTAAAGAAAGAAAGAAAAACTGTTGTATCCCATTTCCTTGAACATTCATGGAAATTTCAACAAAATAATAAAAAGATTGTTAATCTGCATAAAGAAAATGAGTAAGAATGCAGAAGATAGAATATTAATGGTGTCAAGCATGATTTGAAAGCTGGGGTGGTGGAGGATTAAAGAAAGAAAGAAAAACTGCTGTATCCCATTTCCTTGAACATTCATGGGAATTTCAATAAAATAATAAAAAGATTGTTAATCTGAATAAAGAAATAGAGTAAGAATGCAGAAGATAGAATATTAATGGTGTCAAGCATGATGTGAAAGCTGGGGTAGTGGGGGATTCAAGAAAGAAAGAAGAACTGCTGTATCCCATTTCCATGAACATTCATGGAAATTTCAATAAAATAATTAAAAGATTGTTAATCTGAATAAAGAAAAAGAGTAAGAATACAGAAGATAGAATATTAATGTTGTCAACCATGATTTGGAAGCTAGGGGTTGGGGGATAAAAGAAAGAAAGTAGAACTGTTGTATCCCATTTCCTTTAACATTCATGGAAATTTAAATAAAATCATGAAAAGATAGTTAATCTGCATAACGAAAAAGAGTAAGAATGCAGAAGATAGAATATTAATGTTGTCAACCATGATTTGGAAGCTGGGGGGGGTGGGGGAATAAAGAAAGTAAGAAAAACTGTTGTATCCCATTTCCTTGAACATTCATGGAAATTTCAACAAAATAATAAAAAGATTGTTAATCTGCATAAAGAAAAAGAGTAAGAATGCAGAAGATAGAATATTAATGTTGTCAAATATGATTTGGAAGCTGGGGGGTGGAGGATAAAAGAAAGAGAGAAAAACTGTTGTATCCCATTTCCTTGAACATTCATGGAAATTTCAATATAATAGTAAAAAGATAGTTAATCTGCATAAAGAAAAAGAGTAAGAATGCAGAAGATAGAATATTAATGTTGTCAACCATGATTTGGAAGCTAGGGGGGTGGGGGATAAAAGAAAGAAAGAAAAACTGTTGTATCCCATTTCCTTGAACATTCATGGAAATTTTAATAAAATAATAAAAAGATTGTTAATCTGCATAGAGAAAAAGTGTAAGAAAGTAGACGATAGAATATTAATGGTGTCAACCATGATTTGGAAGCTAGGGGTGGTGGGGGACAAAAGGAAGAAAGAAAAACTGTTGTATCCCATTTCCTTGAACATTCATGGAAATTTCAATAAAATAATAAAAAGATTGTTAATCTGCATAAAGAAAAAGAGTAAGAATGCAGAAGATAGAATATTAATGTTGTCAACCATGATTTGGTAGTTGGGGGGGGTGGGGGAAGAAAGAAAGTAAGAAAAACTGTTGTATCCCATTTCCTGGAACATTCATGGAAATTTCATTATAATCATGAAAAGATTGTAAATCGGCATAACGAAAAAGATTAAGAATGCAGAAGATAGAATATTAATGCTGTCAACCATGATTTGGAAGCTGGGGGGTGTGGGGGAAGAAAGAAAGTAAGAAAAACTGTTGTATCCCATTTCCTGGAACATTCATGGAAATTTCAATAAAATAATAAAAAGATTGTTAATGTGCATTAAGAAAAAGTGTAAGAATGCAGAAGATAGAATATTAATGGTGTCAAGCATGATTTGACAGCTGGGGGGGTAGGGGGATTAAAGAAAGAAAGAAAAACTGTTGTATCCCATTTCCTTGAACATTCATGGAAATTTCAACAAAATAATAAAAAGATTGTTAATGTGCATAAAGAAAAAGAGTAAGAATTCAGAAGATAGAATATTAATGGTGTCAAGCATGATTTGAAAGCTGGGGTGGTAGGGGGATTAAAGAAAGAAAGAAAAACTGTTGTATCCCATTTCCTTGAACATTCATGGAAATTTCAACAAAATAATAAAAAGATTGTTAATCTGCATAAAGAAAAAGAGTAAGAATTCAGAAGATAGAATATTAATGTTGTCAACCATGATTTGGTAGTTGGGGGGGGTGGGGGAAGAAAGAAAGTAAGAAAAACTGTTGTATCCCATTTCCTGGAACATTCATGGAAATTTCATTATAATCATGAAAAATTGTTAATCGGCATAACGAAAAAGATTAAGAATGCAGAAGATAGAATATTAATGCTGTCAAGCATGATTTGGAAGCTGGGGGGTGTGGGGGAAGAAAGAAAGTAAGAAAAACTGTTGTATCCCATTTCCTGGAACATTCATGGAAATTTCAATAAAATCATAAAAAGATTGTTAATCTGCATAACGAAAAAGAGTAAGAATGCAGAAGACAGAATATTAATGTTATCAACCATGATGAGAAAGCGGGGGGGGTGGGGGATTAAAAAAAGAAAGAAAAACTGTTGTATCCCATTTCCTGCAACATTCATGGAAATTTCAACAAAATAATAAAAAGATTTTTAATCTGCATAAAGGAAAAGAATAAGAATGCAGAAGATAGTATATTAATGTTGTCAAGCATGATTTGGAAGCTCGGGGTGCTGGGGGATAAAAGAAAGAAAGAAAAACTGTTGTATCCCATTTCCTTGAACATTCATGGAAATTTCAATAAAATAATAAAAAGATTGTTAATCTGCATAAAGAAAAAGTGTAAGAATGCAGAAGATTCAATATTAATGTTGTCAACCATGATTTGGAAGATGGGGGGGTGGGGGATGAAAGAAAGAAAAAACTGTTGTATCCCATTTCCTTGAACATTCATGGAAATTTCAATAAAATAATAAAAAGATTGTTAATCTGCATAAAGAAAAAGAGTAAGAATGAAGAAGATAGAATATTAATGGTGTCAAGCATGATTTGAAAGCTGGGGTGGTGGGGGATTAAAGAAAGAAAGAAAAACTGCTGTATCCCATTTCCTTGAACATTCATGGGAATTTCAATAAAATAATAAAAAGATTGTTAATCTGAATAAAGAAAAAGAGTAAGAATGCAGAAGATAGAATATTAATGTTGTCAACCATGATTTGGAAGCTAGGGGGGTGGGGGATAAACGAAAGAAAGAAAAACTTTTGTATCCCATTTCCTTTAACATTCATGGAAATTTAAATAAAATCATGAAAAGATTGTTAATCTGCATAACGAAAAAGAGTAAGAATGCAGAAGATAGAATATTAATGTTGTCAACCATGATTTGGAAGCTGGGGGGGGTGGGGGAATAAAGAAAGAAAGAAAAACTGTTGTATCCCATTTCCTTGAACATTCATGGAAATTTCAATAAAATAATAAAAAGATTGTTAATCTGCATAAAGAAAAAGAGTAAGAATGCAGAAGATAGAACATTAATGTAGTCAACCATGATTTGTAAGCTGGGGGGCGTGGGGGATAAAAGAAAGAAAGAAAAACTGTTGTATCCCATTTCCTTGAACATTCATGGAAATTTAAATAAAATAATAAAACGATTGTGAATCTGCATAAAGAAAAAGAGTAAGAATGCAGAAGATAGAATATTAATGTTGTCAACCATGATTTGGAAGCTGGGGGGATTGGGGGAAGAAAGAAAGTAAGAAAAACAGTTGTATCCCATTTCCTTGAACTTTCATGGAAATTTCAACAAAATAATAAAAAGATTGTTAATCTGCATAAAGGAAAAGAATAAGAATGCAGAAGATAGTATATTAATGTTGTCAAGCATGATTTGGAAGCTGGGGGTGCTGGGGGATAAAAGAAAGAAAGAAAAACTGTTGTATCCCATTTCCTTGTACATTCATGGAAATTTCAATAAAATAATAAAAAGATTGTTAATCTGCATAAAGAAAAAGTGTAAGAATGCAGAAGATTCAATATTAATGTTGTCAACCATGATTTGGAAGATGGGGGGGTGGGGGATGAAAGAAAGAAAAAAACTGTTGTATCCCATTTCCTTGAACATTCATGGAAATTTCAATAAAATAATAAAAAGATTGTTAATCTGCATAAAGAAAAAGAGTAAGAATGCAGAAGATAGAATATTAATGGTGTCAAGCATGATTTGAAAGCTGGGGTGGTGGGGGATTAAAGAAAGAAAGAAAAACTGTTGTATCCCATTTCCTTGAACATTCATGGAAATTTCAACAAAATAATAAAAAGATTGTTAATCTGCATAAAGAAAAAGAGTAAGAATGCAGAAGATAGAATATTAATGTTGTCAAATATGATTTGGAAGCTGGGGGGGTGGAGGATAAAAGAAAGAGAGAAAAACTGTTGTATCCCATTTCCTTGAACATTCATGGAAATTTCAATATAACAGTAAATAGATAGTTAATCTGCATAAAGAAAAAGAGTAAGAATGCAGAAGATAGAATATTAATGTTGTCAACCATGATTTGGAAGCTAGGGGGGGTGGGGGATAAAAGAAAGAAAGAAAAACTGTTGTATCCCATTTCCTTGAACAATCATGGAAATTTTAATAAAATAATAAAAAGATTGTTAATCTGCATAGAGAAAAAGTGTAAGAAAGTAGACGATAGAATATTAATGGTGTCAACCATGATTTGGAAGCTAGGGGTGGTGGGGGACAAAAGGAAGAAAGAAAAACTGTTGTATCCCATTTCCTTGAACATTCATGGAAATTTCAATAAAATAATAAAAAGATTGTTAATCTGCATAAAGAAAAAGAGTAAGAATGCAGAAGATAGAATATTAATGTTGTCAACCATGATTTGGTAGTTGGGGGGGGTGGGGGAAGAAAGAAAGTAAGAAAAACTGTTGTATCCCATTTCCTGGAACATTCATGGAAATTTCTTTATAATCATGAAAAGATTGTTAATCGGCATAACGAAAAAGATTAAGAATGCAGAAGATAGAATATTAATGCTCTCAACCATGATTTGGAAGCTGGGGGGTGTGGGGGAAGAAAGAAAGTAAGAAAAACTGTTGTATCCCATTTCCTGGAACATTCATGGAAATTTCAATAAAATAATAAAAAGATTGTTAATGTGCATTAAGAAAAAGTGTAAGAATGCAGAAGATAGAATATTAATGGTGTCAAGAATGATTTGAAAGCTGGGGGTGTAGGGGGATTAAAGAAAGAAAGAAAAACTGTTGTATCCCATTTCCTTGAACATTCATGGAAATTTCAACAAAATAATAAAAAGATTGTTAATGTGCATAAAGAAAAAGTTTAAGAATTCAGAAGATAGAATATTAATGGTGTCAAGCATGAATTGAAAGCTGGGGTGGTAGGGGGATTAAAGAAAGAAAGAAAAACTGTTGTATCCCATTTCCTTGAACATTCATGGAAATTTCAACAAAATAATAAAAAGATTGTTAATCTGCATAAAGAAAAAGAGTAAGAATGCAGAAGATAGAATATTAATGTTGTCAACCATGATTTGGTAGTTGGGGGGGTGGGGGAAGAAAGAAAGTAAGAAAAACTGTTGCATCCCATTTCCTGGAACATTCATGGAAATTTCATTATAATCATGAAAAATTGTTAATCGGCATAACGAAAAAGATTAAGAATGCAGAAGATAGAATATTAATGCTGTCAAGCATGATTTGGAAGCTGGGGGGTGTGGGGGAAGAAAGAAAGTAAGAAAAACTGTTGTATCCCATTTCCTGGAACATTCATGGATATTTCAATAAAATAATAAAAAGATTGTTAATGTGCATAAAGAAAAAGAGTAAGAATGCAGAAGATAGAATATTAATGGTGTCAAGCATGATTTGAAAGCTGCGGGGGTAGGGGGATTAAAGAAAGAAAGAAAAACTGTTGTATCCCATTTCCTTGAACATTCATGGTAATATCAATAAAATAATAAAAAGATTGTGAATCTGCATAAAGAAAAAGAGTAAGAATGCAGAAGATAGTATATTAATGTTGTCAAGCATGATTTGGAAGCTGGGGGTGGTGGGGGATAAAAGAAAGAAAGAAAAACTGTTGTATCCCATTTCCTTGAACATTCATGGAAATTTCAATAAAATAATAAAAAGATTGTTAATCTGCATAAAGAAAAAGTGTAAGAATGCAGAAGATTCAATATTAATGTTGTCAACCATGATTTGGAAGCTGGGGGGTGGTGGGGGATAAAAGAAAGAAAGAAAAACTGTTGTATCCCATTACCCTGAACATTCATGGAAATTTCAATAAAATAATAAAAGATTGTTAATCTGCATAAAGAAAAAGAGTTAGAATGCAGAAGATAGAATATTAATGTTGTCAACCATGATTTGGAAGATGGGGGGGTGGGGGATGAAAGAAAGAAAAAAACTGTTGTATCCCATTTCCTTGAACATTCATGGAAATTTCAATAAAATAATAAAAAGATTTTTAATCTGAATAAAGAAATAGAGTAAGAATGCAGAAGATAGAATATTAATGGTGTCAAGCATGATGTGAAAGCTGGGGTAGTGGGGGATTAAAGAAAGAAAGAAGAACGGCTGTATCCCATTTCCATGAACATTCATGGAAATTTCAATAAAATAATTAAAAGATTGTTAATCTGAATAAAGAAAAAGAGTAAGAATACAGAAGATAGTGTATTAATGTTGTCAACCATGATTTGGAAGCTAGGGGTTGGGGGATAAAAGAAAGAAAGAAGAACTGCTGTATCCCATTTCCTTTAACATTCATGGAAATTTAAATAAAATCATGAAAAGATTGTTAATCTGCATAACGAAAAAGAGTAAGAATGCAGAAGATAGAATATTAATGTTGTCAACCATGATTTGGAAGCTGGGGGGGGTGGGGGAATTAAGAAAGTAAGAAAAACTGTTGTATCCCATTTCCTGGAACTTTCATGGAAATTTCAACAAAATAATAAAAAGATTGTTAATCTGCATAAAGAAAAAGAGTAAGAATGCAGAAGATACAATATTAATGTTGTCAAGCATGATTTGGAAGATCGGGGTGTCGGGGGAAGAAAGAAAGAAAGAAAAAGTGTTGTATCCCATTTCCATGAACATTCATGGTAATATCAATAAAATAATAAAAAGATTGTGAATCTGCATAAAGAAAAAGAGTAAGAATGCAGAAGATAGAATATTAATGTTGTCAACCATGATTTGGAAGCTGGGGGGGGGTGGGGGATAAAAGAAAGAAAGAAAAACTGTTGTATCCCATTTCCTTGAACATTCATGGAAATTTCAATAAAATAATAAAAAGATTGTTAATCTGCATAAAGAAAAAGAGTAAGAATGCAGAAGATAGAACATTAATGTAGTCAACCATGATTTGTAAGCTGGGGGGCGTGGGGGATAAAAGAAAGAAAGAAAAACTGTTGTATCCCATTTCCTTGAACATTCATGGAAATTTAAATAAAATAATAAAACGATTGTGAATCTGCATAAAGAAAAAGAGTAAGAATGCAGAAGATAGAATATTAATGTTGTCAACCATGATTTGGAAGCTGGGGGGATTGGGGGAAGAAAGAAAGTAAGAAAAACAGTTGTATCCCATTTCCTTGAACTTTCATGGAAATTTCAACAAAATAATAAAAAGATTGTTAATGTGCATAAAGAAAAAGAGTAAGAATGCAGAAGATACAATATTAATGTTGTCAAGCATGATTTGGAAGATGGGGGTGTCGGGGGATGAAAGAAAGAAAGAAAAAGTGTTGTATCCCATTTCCTTGAACATTCATGGTAATATCAATAAAATAATAAAAAGATAGTGAATCTGCATAAAGAAAAACAGTAAGAATGCAGAAGATAGAATATTAATGTTGTCAACAATGATTTGGAAGCTGGGGGGGGTGGGGGATAAAAGAAAGAAAGAAAAATTGTTGTATCCCATTTCCTGGAACATTCATGGAAATTTCAATAAAATCATAAAAAGATTGTTAATCTGCATAACGAAAAAGAGTGAGAATGCAGAAGATAGAATATTAATGTTATCAACCATGATGAGAAAGCGGGGGGGGGTGGGGGATTAAAAAAAGAAAGAAAAACTGTTGTATCCCATTTCCTGCAACATTCATGGAAATTTAAACAAAATAATAAAAAGATTGTTAATCTGCATAAAGGAAAAGAATAAGAATGCAGAAGATAGTATATTAATGTTGTCAAGCATGATTTGGAAGCTGGGGGTGCTGGGGGATAAAAGAAAGAAAGAAAAACTGTTGTATCCCATTTCCTTGAACATTCATGGAAATTTCAATAAAATAATAAAAAGATTGTTAATCTGCATAAAGAAAAAGTGTAAGAATGCAGAAGATTCAATATTAATGTTGTCAACCATGATTTGGAAGATGGGGGGGGTGTGGATGAAAGAAAGAAAAAAACTGTTGTATCCCATTTCCTTGAACATTCATGGAAATTTCAATAAAATAATAAAAAGATTGTTAATCTGCATAAAGAAAAAGAGTAAGAATGCAGAAGATAGAATATTAATGGTGTCAAGCATGATTTGAAAGCTGGGGTGGTGGGGGATTAAAGAAAGAAAGAAAAACTGCTGTATCCCATTTCCTTGAACATTCATGGGAATTTCAATAAAATAATAAAAAGATTGTTAATCTGAATAAAGAAAAAGAGTAAGAATGCAGAAGATAGAATATTAATGTTGTCAACCATGATTTGGAAGCTAGGGGGGTGGGGGATAAACGAAAGAAAGTAGAACTCCTGTATCCCATTTCCTTTAACATTCATGGAAATTTAAATAAAATCATGAAAAGATAGTTAATCTGCATAACGAAAAAGAGTAAGAATGCAGAAGATAGAATATTAATGTTGTCAACCATGATTTGGAAGCTGGGGGGGGTGGGGGAATAAAGAATGTAAGAAAAACTGTTGTATCCCATTTCCTTGAACATTCATGGAAATTTCAACAAAATAATAAAAAGATTGTTAATCTGCATAAAGAAAAAGAGTAAGAATGCAGAAGATAGAATATTAATGTTGTCAACCATGATTTGGAAGCTAGGGGGGTGGGGGATAAAAGAAAGAAAGAAAAACTGTTGTATCCCATTTCCTTGAACATTCATGGAAATTTTAATAAAATAGTAAAAAGATAGTTAATCTGCATAAAGAAAAAGAGTAAGAATGCAGAAGATAGAATATTAATGTTGTCAACCATGATTTGGAAGCTAGGGGGGTGGGGGATAAAAGAAAGAAAGAAAAACTGTTGTATCCCATTTCCTTGAACATTCATGGAAATTTTAATAAAATAATAAAAAGATTGTTAATCTGCATAGAGAAAAAGTGTAAGAAAGTAGACGATAGAATATTAATGGTGTCAACCATGATTTGGAAGCTAGGGGTGGTGGGGGACAAAAGGAAGAAAGAAAAACTGTTGTATCCCATTTCCTTGAACATTCATGGAAATTTCAATAAAATAATAAAAAGATTGTTAATCTGCATAAAGAAATAGAGTAAGAATGCAGAAGATAGAATATTAATGGTGTCAAGCATGATGTGAAAGCTGGGGTAGTGGGGGATTCAAGAAAGAAAGAAGAACTGCTGTATCCCATTTCCATGAACATTCATGGAAATTTCAATAAAATAATTAAAAGATTGTTAATCTGAATAAAGAAAAAGAGTAAGAATACAGAAGATAGAATATTAATGTTGTCAACCATGATTTGGAAGCTAGGGGTTGGGGGATAAAAGAAAGAAAGTAGAACTCCTGTATCCCATTTCCTTTAACATTCATGGAAATTTAAATAAAATCATGAAAAGATAGTTAATCTGCATAACGAAAAAGAGTAAGAATGCAGAAGATAGAATATTAATGTTGTCAACCATGATTTGGAAGCTGGGGGGGTGGGGGAATAAAGAAAGTAAGAAAAACTGTTGTATCCCATTTCCTTGAACATTCATGGAAATTTCAACAAAATAATAAAAAGATTGTTAATCTGCATAAAGAAAAAGAGTAAGAATGCAGAAGATAGAATATTAATGTTGTCAACCATGATTTGGAAGCTAGGGGGGTGGGGGATAAAAGAAAGAAAGAAAAACTGTTGTATCCCATTTCCTTGAACATTCATGGAAATTTTAATAAAATAGTAAAAAGATAGTTAATCTGCATAAAGAAAAAGAGTAAGAATGCAGAAGATAGAATATTAATGTTGTCAACCATGATTTGGAAGCTAGGGGGGTGGGGGATAAAAGAAAGAAAGAAAAACTGCTGTATCCCATTTCCTTGAACATTCATGGAAATTTTAATAAAATAATAAAAAGATTGTTAATCTGCATAGAGAAAAAGTGTAAGAAAGTAGACGATAGAATATTAATGGTGTCAACCATGATTTGGAAGCTAGGGGTGGTGGGGGACAAAAGGAAGAAAGAAAAACTGTTGTATCCCATTTCCTTGAACATTCATGGAAATTTCAATAAAATAATAAAAAGATTGTTAATCTGCATAAAGAAAAAGAGTAAGAATGCAGAAGATAGAATATTAATGTTGTCAACCATGATTTGGTAGTTGGGGGGGGTGGGGGAAGAAAGAAAGTAAGAAAAACTGTTGTATCCCATTTCCTGGAACATTCATGGAAATTTCATTATAATCATGAAAAGATTGTTAATCGGCATAACGAAAAAGATTAAGAATGCAGAAGATAGAATATTAATGCTGTCAACCATGATTTGGAAGCTGGGGGGTGTGGGGGAAGAAAGAAAGTAAGAAAAACTGTTGTATCCCATTTCCTGGAACATTCATGGAAATTTCAATAAAATAATAAAAAGATTGTTAATGTGCTTTAAGAAAAAGTGTAAGAATGCAGAAGATAGAATATTAATGGTGTCAAGCATGATTTGAAAGCTGGGGGGGTAGGGGGATTAAAGAAAGAAAGAAAAACTGTTGTATCCCATTTCCTTGAACATTCATGGAAATTTCAACAAAATAATAAAAAGATTGTTAATGTGCATAAAGAAAAAGAGTAAGAATTCAGAAGATAGAATATTAATGGTGTCAAGCATGATTTGAAAGCTGGGGTGGTAGGGGGATTAAAGAAAGAAAGAAAAACTGTTGTATCCCATTTCCTTGAACATTCATGGAAATTTCAACAAAATAATAAAAAGATTGTTAATCTGCATAAAGAAAAAGAGTAAGAATGCAGAAGATAGAATATTAATGTTCTCAACCATGATTTGGTAGTTGGGGGGGGTGGGGGAAGAAAGAAAGTAAGAAAAACTGTTGTATCCCATTTCCTGGAACATTCATGGAAATTTCATTATAATCATGAAAAATTGTTAATCGGCATAACGAAAAAGAATAAGAATGTAGAAGATAGAATATTAATGCTGTCAAGCATGATTTGGAAGCTGGGTGGTGTGGGGGAAGAAAGAAAGTAAGAAAAACTGTTGTATCCCATTTCCTGGAACATTCATGGAAATTTCAATAAAATCATAAAAAGATTGTTAATCTGCATAACGAAAAAGAGTAAGAATGCAGAAGATAGAATATTAATGTTATCAACCATGATGAGAAAGCGGGGGGGGTGGGGGATTAAAAAAAGAAAGAAAAACTGTTGTATCCCATTTCCTGCAACATTCATGGAAATTTCAACAAAATAATAAAAAGATTGTTAATCTGCATAAAGGAAAAGAGTAAGAATGCAGAAGATAGAATATTAATGGTGTCAAGCATGATTTGAAAGCTGGGGTGGTGGGGGATTAAAGAAAGAAAGAAAAACTGCTGTATCCCATTTCCTTGAACATTCATGGGAATTTCAATAAAATAATAAAAAGATTGTTAATCTGAATAAAGAAAAAGAGTAAGAATGCAGAAGATAGAATATTAATGTTGTCAACCATGATTTGGAAGCTAGGGGGGTGGGGGATAAACGAAAGAAAGTAGAACTCCTGTATCCCATTTCCTTTAACATTCATGGAAATTTAAATAAAATCATGAAAAGATAGTTAATCTGCATAACGAAAAAGAGTAAGAATGCAGAAGATAGAATATTAATGTTGTCAACCATGATTTGGAAGCTGGGGGGGGTGGGGGAATAAAGAATGTAAGAAAAACTGTTGTATCCCATTTCCTTGAACATTCATGGAAATTTCAACAAAATAATAAAAAGATTGTTAATCTGCATAAAGAAAAAGAGTAAGAATGCAGAAGATAGAATATTAATGTTGTCAACCATGATTTGGAAGCTAGGGGGGTGGGGGATAAAAGAAAGAAAGAAAAACTGTTGTATCCCATTTCCTTGAACATTCATGGAAATTTTAATAAAATAGTAAAAAGATAGTTAATCTGCATAAAGAAAAAGAGTAAGAATGCAGAAGATAGAATATTAATGTTGTCAACCATGATTTGGAAGCTAGGGGGGTGGGGGATAAAAGAAAGAAAGAAAAACTGTTGTATCCCATTTCCTTGAACATTCATGGAAATTTTAATAAAATAATAAAAAGATTGTTAATCTGCATAGAGAAAAAGTGTAAGAAAGTAGACGATAGAATATTAATGGTGTCAACCATGATTTGGAAGCTAGGGGTGGTGGGGGACAAAAGGAAGAAAGAAAAACTGTTGTATCCCATTTCCTTGAACATTCATGGAAATTTCAATAAAATAATAAAAAGATTGTTAATCTGCATAAAGAAATAGAGTAAGAATGCAGAAGATAGAATATTAATGGTGTCAAGCATGATGTGAAAGCTGGGGTAGTGGGGGATTCAAGAAAGAAAGAAGAACTGCTGTATCCCATTTCCATGAACATTCATGGAAATTTCAATAAAATAATTAAAAGATTGTTAATCTGAATAAAGAAAAAGAGTAAGAATACAGAAGATAGAATATTAATGTTGTCAACCATGATTTGGAAGCTAGGGGTTGGGGGATAAAAGAAAGAAAGTAGAACTCCTGTATCCCATTTCCTTTAACATTCATGGAAATTTAAATAAAATCATGAAAAGATAGTTAATCTGCATAACGAAAAAGAGTAAGAATGCAGAAGATAGAATATTAATGTTGTCAACCATGATTTGGAAGCTGGGGGGGTGGGGGAATAAAGAAAGTAAGAAAAACTGTTGTATCCCATTTCCTTGAACATTCATGGAAATTTCAACAAAATAATAAAAAGATTGTTAATCTGCATAAAGAAAAAGAGTAAGAATGCAGAAGATAGAATATTAATGTTGTCAACCATGATTTGGAAGCTAGGGGGGTGGGGGATAAAAGAAAGAAAGAAAAACTGTTGTATCCCATTTCCTTGAACATTCATGGAAATTTTAATAAAATAGTAAAAAGATAGTTAATCTGCATAAAGAAAAAGAGTAAGAATGCAGAAGATAGAATATTAATGTTGTCAACCATGATTTGGAAGCTAGGGGGGTGGGGGATAAAAGAAAGAAAGAAAAACTGCTGTATCCCATTTCCTTGAACATTCATGGAAATTTTAATAAAATAATAAAAAGATTGTTAATCTGCATAGAGAAAAAGTGTAAGAAAGTAGACGATAGAATATTAATGGTGTCAACCATGATTTGGAAGCTAGGGGTGGTGGGGGACAAAAGGAAGAAAGAAAAACTGTTGTATCCCATTTCCTTGAACATTCATGGAAATTTCAATAAAATAATAAAAAGATTGTTAATCTGCATAAAGAAAAAGAGTAAGAATGCAGAAGATAGAATATTAATGTTGTCAACCATGATTTGGTAGTTGGGGGGGGTGGGGGAAGAAAGAAAGTAAGAAAAACTGTTGTATCCCATTTCCTGGAACATTCATGGAAATTTCATTATAATCATGAAAAGATTGTTAATCGGCATAACGAAAAAGATTAAGAATGCAGAAGATAGAATATTAATGCTGTCAACCATGATTTGGAAGCTGGGGGGTGTGGGGGAAGAAAGAAAGTAAGAAAAACTGTTGTATCCCATTTCCTGGAACATTCATGGAAATTTCAATAAAATAATAAAAAGATTGTTAATGTGCTTTAAGAAAAAGTGTAAGAATGCAGAAGATAGAATATTAATGGTGTCAAGCATGATTTGAAAGCTGGGGGGGTAGGGGGATTAAAGAAAGAAAGAAAAACTGTTGTATCCCATTTCCTTGAACATTCATGGAAATTTCAACAAAATAATAAAAAGATTGTTAATGTGCATAAAGAAAAAGAGTAAGAATTCAGAAGATAGAATATTAATGGTGTCAAGCATGATTTGAAAGCTGGGGTGGTAGGGGGATTAAAGAAAGAAAGAAAAACTGTTGTATCCCATTTCCTTGAACATTCATGGAAATTTCAACAAAATAATAAAAAGATTGTTAATCTGCATAAAGAAAAAGAGTAAGAATGCAGAAGATAGAATATTAATGTTCTCAACCATGATTTGGTAGTTGGGGGGGGTGGGGGAAGAAAGAAAGTAAGAAAAACTGTTGTATCCCATTTCCTGGAACATTCATGGAAATTTCATTATAATCATGAAAAATTGTTAATCGGCATAACGAAAAAGAATAAGAATGTAGAAGATAGAATATTAATGCTGTCAAGCATGATTTGGAAGCTGGGTGGTGTGGGGGAAGAAAGAAAGTAAGAAAAACTGTTGTATCCCATTTCCTGGAACATTCATGGAAATTTCAATAAAATCATAAAAAGATTGTTAATCTGCATAACGAAAAAGAGTAAGAATGCAGAAGATAGAATATTAATGTTATCAACCATGATGAGAAAGCGGGGGGGGTGGGGGATTAAAAAAAGAAAGAAAAACTGTTGTATCCCATTTCCTGCAACATTCATGGAAATTTCAACAAAATAATAAAAAGATTGTTAATCTGCATAAAGGAAAAGAATAAGAATGCAGAAGATAGTATATTAATGTTGTCAAGCATGATTTGGAAGCTCGGGGTGCTGGGGGATAAAAGAAAGAAAGAAAAACTGTTGTATCCCATTTCCTTGAACATTCATGGAAATTTCAATAAAATAATAAAAAGATTGTTAATCTGCATAAAGAAAAAGTGTAAGAATGCAGAAGATTCAATATTAATGTTGTCAACCATGATTTGGAAGATGGGGGGGGTGGGGGATGAAAGGAAGAAAAAAACTGTTGTATCCCATTTCCTTGAACATTCATGGAAATTTCAATAAAATAATAAAAAGATTGTTAATCTGCATAAAGAAAAAGAGTAAGAATGAAGAAGATAGAATATTAATGGTGTCAAGCATGATTTGAAAGCTGGGGTGGTGGGGGATTAAAGAAAGAAAGAAAAACTGCTGTATCCCATTTCCTTGAACATTCATGGGAATTTCAATAAAATAATAAAAAGATTGTTAATCTGAATAAAGAAAAAGAGTAAGAATGCAGAAGATAGAATATTAATGTTGTCAACCATGATTTGGAAGCTAGGGGGGTGGGGGATAAACGAAAGAAAGAAAAACTTTTGTTTCCCATTTCCTTTAACATTCATGGAAATTTAAATAAAATCATGAAAAGATTGTTAATCTGCATAACGAAAAAGAGTAAGAATGCAGAAGATAGAATATTAATGTTGTCAACCATGATTTGGAAGCTGGGGGGGGTGGGGGAATAAAGAAAGTAAGAAAAACTGGTGTATCCCATTTCCTTGAACATTCATGGAAATTTCAACAAAATAATAAAAAGATTGTTAATCTGCATAAAGAAAAAGAGTAAGAATGCAGAAGATAGAATATTAATGTTGTCAAATATGATTTGGAAGCTGGGGGTGTGGAGGATAAAAGAAAGAGAGAAAAACTGTTGTATCCCATTTCCTTGAACATTCATGGAAATTTCAATATAATAGTAAAAAGATAGTTAATCTGCATAAAGAAAAAGAGTAAGAATGCAGAAGATAGAATATTAATGTTGTCAAACATGATTTGGAACCTAGGGGTGGTGGGGGATAAAAGAAAGAAAGAAAAACTGTTGTATCCCATTTCCTTGAACATTCATGGAAATTTCAATAAAATAATAAAAAGATTGTTAATCTGCATAGAGAAAAAGTGTAAGAAAGTAGACGATAGAATATTAATGGTGTCAACCATGATTTGGAAGCTAGGGGTGGTGGGGGACAAAAGGAAGAAAGAAAAACTGTTGTATCCCATTTCCTTGAACATTCATGGAAATTTCAATAAAATAATAAAAAGATTGTTAATCTGCATAAAGAAAAAGAGTAAGAATGCAGAAGATAGAATATTAATGTTGTCAACCATGATTTGGTAGTTGGGGGGGGTGGGGGAAGAAAGAAAGTAAGAAAAACTGTTGTATCCCATTTCCTGGAACATTCATGGAAATTTCAATAAAATAATAAAAAGATTGTTAATGTGCATTAAGAAAAAGTGTAAGAATGCAGAAGATAGAATATTAATGGTGTCAAGCATGATTTGAAAGCTGGGGGGGTAGGGGGATTAAAGAAAGAAAGAAAAACTGTTGTATCCCATTTCCTTGAACATTCATGGAAATTTCAACAAAATAATAAAAAGATTGTTAATGTGCATAAAGAAAAAGAGTAAGAATTCAGAAGATAGAATATTAATGGTGTCAAGCATGATTTGAAAGCTGGGGTGGTAGGGGGATTAAAGAAAGAAAGAAAAACTGTTGTATCCCATTTCCTTGAACATTCATGGAAATTTCAACAAAATAATAAAAAGATTGTTAATCTGCATAAAGAAAATGAGTAAGAATGCAGAAGATAGAATATTAATGTTGTCAACCATGATTTGGTAGTTGGGGGGGTGGGGGAAGAAAGAAAGAAAGAAAAACTGTTGTATCCCATTTCCTGGAACATTCATGGAAATTTCATTATAATCATGAAAAATTGTTAATCGGCATAACGAAAAAGATTAAGAATGCAGAAGATAGAATAGTAATGCTGTCAAGCATGATTTGGAAGCTGGGGGCTGTGGGGGAAGAAAGAAAGTAAGAAAAACTGTTGTATCCCATTTCCTGGAACATTCATGGAAATTTCAATAAAATAATAAAAAGATTGTTAATGTGCATAAAGAAAAAGAGTAAGAATGCAGAAGATAGAATATTAATGGTGTCAAGCATGATTTGAAAGCTGGGGGGGGGGTAGGGGGATTAAAGAAAGAAAGAAAAACTGTTGTATCCCATTTCCTTGAACATTCATGTTAATATCAATAAAATAATAAAAAGATTGTGAATCTTCATAAAGGAAAAGTGTAAGAATGCAGAAGATAGAACATTAATGTAGTCAACCATGATTTGTAAGCTGGGGGTCGTGGGGGATAGAAGAAAGAAAGAAAAACTGTTGTATCCCATTTCCTTGAACATTCATGGAAATTTAAATAAAATAATAAAACGATTGTGAATCTGCATAAAGAAAAAGAGTAAGAATGCAGAAGATAGAATATTAATGTTGTCAACCATGATTTGGAAGCTGGGGGGTGTGGGGGAAGAAAGAAAGTAAGAGAAACAGTTGTATCCCATTTCCTGGAACATTCACGGAAATTTCAATAAAATAATAAAAGATTGTTAATCTGCATAAAGAAAAAGAGTAAGAATGCAGAAGATAGAATATTAATGTTGTCAACCATGATTTGGTAGTTGGGGGGGGTGGGGGAAGAAAGAAAGTAAGAAAAACTGTTGTATCCCATTTCCTGGAACATTCATGGAAATTTCATTATAATCATGAAAAGATTGTTAATCGGCATAACGAAAAAGATTAAGAATGCAGAAGATAGAATATTAATGCTGTCAACCATGATTTGGAAGTTGGGGGGTGTGGGGGAAGAAAGAAAGTAAGAAAAACTGTTGTATCCCATTTCCTGGAACATTCATGGAAATTTCAATAAAATAATAAAAAGATTGTTAATGTGCATTAAGAAAAAGTGTAAGAATGCAGAAGATAGAATATTAATGGTGTCAAGCATGATTTGAAAGCTGGGGGGGTAGGGGGATTAAAGAAAGAAAGAAAAACTGTTGTATCCCATTTCCTTGAACATTCATGGAAATTTCAACAAAATAATAAAAAGATTGTTAATGTGCATAAAGAAAAAGAGTAAGAATTCAGAAGATAGAATATTAATGGTGTCAAGCATGATTTGAAAGCTGGGGTGGTACGGGGATTAAAGAAAGAACGAAAAACTGTTGTATCCCATTTCCTTGAACATTCATCTAAATTTCAACAAAATAATAAAAAGATTGTTAATCTGCATAAAGAAAAAGAGTAAGAATGCAGAAGATAGAATATTAATGTTGTCAACCATGATTTGGTAGTTGGGGGGGGTGGGGGAAGAAAGAAAGTAAGAAAAACTGTTGTATCCCATTTCCTGGAACATTCATGGAAATTTCATTATAATCATGAAAAATTGTTAATCGGCATAACGAAAAAGATTAAGAATGCAGAAGATAGAATATTAATGCTGTCAAGCATGATTTGGAAGCTGGGGGCTGTGGGGGAAGAAAGAAAGTAAGAAAAACTGTTGTATCCCATTTCCTGGAACATTCATGGAAATTTCAATAAAATCATAAAAAGATTGTTAATCTGCATAACGAAAAAGAGTAAGAATGCAGAAGATAGAATATTAATGTTATCAACCATGATGAGAAAGCGGGGGGGGTGGGGGATTAAAAAAAGAAAGAAAAACTGTTGTATCCCATTTCCTGCAACATTCATGGAAATTTCAACAAAATAATAAAAAGATTTTTAATCTGCATAAAGGAAAAGAATAAGAATGCAGAAGATAGTATATTAATGTTGTCAAGCATGATTTGGAAGCTCGGGGTGCTGGGGGATAAAAGAAAGAAAGAAAAACTGTTGTATCCCATTTCCTTGAACATTCATGGAAATTTCAATAAAATAATAAAAAGATTGTTAATCTGCATAAAGAAAAAGTGTAAGAATGCAGAAGATTCAATATTAATGTTGTCAACCATGATTTGGAAGATGGGGGGGTGGGGGATGAAAGAAAGAAAAAAACTGTTGTATCCCATTTCCTTGAACATTCATGGAAATTTCAATAAAATAATAAAAAGATTGTTAATCTGCATAAAGAAAAAGAGTAAGAATGAAGAAGATAGAATATTAATGGTGTCAAGCATGATTTGAAAGCTGGGGTGGTGGGGGATTAAAGAAAGAAAGAAAAACTGCTGTATCCCATTTCCTTGAACATTCATGGGAATTTCAATAAAATAATAAAAAGATTGTTAATCTGAATAAAGAAAAAGAGTAAGAATGCAGAAGATAGAATATTAATGTTGTCAACCATCATTTGGAAGCTAGGGGGGTGGGGGATAAACGAAAGAAAGAAAAACTTTTGTATCCCATTTCCTTTAACATTCATGGAAATTTAAATAAAATCATGAAAAGATTGTTAATCTGCATAACGAAAAAGAGTAAGAATGCAGAAGATAGAATATTAATGTTGTCAACCATGATTTGGAAGCTGGGGGGGGGGTGGGGGAATAAAGAAAGTAAGAAAAACTGTTGTATCCCATTTCCTTGAACATTCATGGAAATTTCAACAAAATAATAAAAAGATTGTTATTCTGCATAAAGAAAAAGAGTAAGAATGCAGAAGATAGAATATTAATGTTGTCAACCATTATTTGGTAGTTGGGGGGGGTGGGGGAAGAAAGAAAGTAAGAAAAACTGTTGTATCCCATTTCCTGGAACATTCATGGAAATTTCATTATAATCATGAAAAGATTGTTAATGTGCATTAAGAAAAAGTGTAAGAATGCAGAAGATAGAATATTAATGGTGTCAAGCATGATTTGAAAGCTGGGGGGGAGGAGGATTAAAGATAGAAAGAAAAACTGTTGTATCCCATTTCCTTGAACATTCATGGAAATTTCAACAAAATAATAAAAAGATTGTTAATGTGCATAAAGAAAAAGTGTAAGTATTCAGAAGATAGAATATTAATTTTGTCAAGCATGATTTGAAAGCTGGGGTGGTAGGGGGATTAAAGAAAGAAAGAAAAACTGTTGTATCCCATTTCCTTGAACATTCATGGAAATTTCAACAAAATAATAAAAAGATTGTTAATCTGCATAAAGAAAAAGAGTAAGAATGCAGAAGATAGAATATTAATGTTGTCAACCATGATTTGGTAGTTGGGGGGGGTGGGGGAAGAAAGAAAGTAAGAAAAACTGTTGTATCCCTTTTCCTGGAACATTCATGGAAATTTCATTATAATCATGAAAAATTGTTAATCGGCATAACGAAAAAGATTAAGAATGCAGAAGATAGAATATTAATGCTGTCAAGCATGATTTGGAAGCTGGGTGGTGTGGGGGAAGAAAGAATGTAAGAAAAACTGTTGTGTCCCATTTCCTGGAACATTCATGGAAATTTAAATAAAATAATAAAAAGATTGTTAATGTGCATAAAGAAAAAGAGTAAGAATGCAGAAGATAGAATATTAATGGTGTCAAGCATGATTTGAAAGCTGGGGGTGTAGGGGGATTAAAGAAAGAAAGAAAAACTGTTGTATCCCATTTCCTTGAACATTCATGGAAATTTCAATGAAATAATAAAAAGATTGTTAATCTGCATAAAGAAAAAGAGTAAGAATGCAGAAGATAGAACATTAATGTAGTCAACCATGATTTGTAAGCTGGGGGGCGTGGGGGATAAAAGAAAGAAAGAAAAACTGTTGTATCCCATTTCCTTGAACATTCATGGAAATTTAAATAAAATAATAAAACGATTGTGAATCTGCATAAAGAAAAAGAGTAAGAATGCAGAAGATAGAATATTAATGTTGTCAACCATGATTTGGAAGCTGGGGGGGTTGGGGGAAGAAAGAAAGTAAGAAAAACAGTTGTATCCCATTTCCTTGAACTTTCATGGAAATTTCAACAAAATAATAAAAAGATTGTTAATCTGCATAAAGAAAAAGAGTAAGAATGCAGAAGATACAATATTAATGTTGTCAAGCATGATTTGGAAGATGGGGGTGTCGGGGGATGAAAGAAAGAAAGAAAAAGTGTTGTATCCCATTTCCTTGAACATTCATGGTAATATCAATAAAATAATAAAAAGATTGTGAATCTGCATAAAGAAAAAGAGTAAGAATGCAGAAGATAGGATATTAATGTTGTCAACCATGATTTGGAAGCTGGGGGGGGGTGGGGGATAAAAGAAAGAAAGAAAAACTGTTGTATCCCATTTCCTGGAACATTCATGGAAATTTCAATAAAATCATAAAAAGATTGTTAATCTGCATAAAGAAAAAGAGTAAGAATGAAGAAGATAGAATATTAATGGTGTCAAGCATGATTTGAAAGCTGGGGTGGTGGGGGATTAAAGAAAGAAAGAAAAACTGCTGTATCCCATTTCCTTGAACATTCATGGGAATTTCAATAAAATAATACAAAGATTGTTAATCTGAATAAAGAAAAAGAGTAAGAATGCAGAAGATAGAATATTAATGTTGTCAACCATGATTTGGAAGCTAGGGGGGTGGGGGATAAACGAAAGAAAGAAAAACTTTTGTATCCCATTTCCTTTAACATTCATGGAAATTTAAATAAAATCATGAAAAGATTGTTAATCTGCATAACGAAAAAGAGTAAGAATGCAGAAGATAGAATATTAATGTTGTCAACCATGATTTGGAAGCTGGGGGGGGGTGGGGGAATAAAGAAAGTAAGAAAAACTGTTGTATCCCATTTCCTTGAACATTCATGGAAATTTCAACAAAATAATAAAAAGATTGTTATTCTGCATAAAGAAAAAGAGTAAGAATGCAGAAGATAGAATATTAATGTTGTCAACCATTATTTGGTAGTTGGGGGGGGTGGGGGAAGAAAGAAAGTAAGAAAAACTGTTGTATCCCATTTCCTGGAACATTCATGGAAATTTCATTATAATCATGAAAAGATTGTTAATGTGCATTAAGAAAAAGTGTAAGAATGCAGAAGATAGAATATTAATGGTGTCAAGCATGATTTGAAAGCTGGGGGGGGTAGGAGGATTAAAGATAGAAAGAAAAACTGTTGTATCCCATTTCCTTGAACATTCATTGAAATTTCAACAAAATAATAAAAAGATTGTTAATGTGCATAAAGAAAAAGTGTAAGTATTCAGAAGATAGAATATTAATTTTGTCAAGCATGATTTGAAAGCTGGGGTGGTAGGGGGATTAAAGAAAGAAAGAAAAACTGTTGTATCCCATTTCCTTGAACATTCATGGAAATTTCAACAAAATAATAAAAAGATTGTTAATCTGCATAAAGAAAAAGAGTAAGAATGCAGAAGATAGAATATTAATGTTGTCAACCATGATTTGGTAGTTGGGGGGGGTGGGGGAAGAAAGAAAGTAAGAAAAACTGTTGTATCCCTTTTCCTGGAACATTCATGGAAATTTCATTATAATCATGAAAAATTGTTAATCGGCATAACGAAAAAGATTAAGAATGCAGAAGATAGAATATTAATGCTGTCAAGCATGATTTGGAAGCTGGGTGGTGTGGGGGAAGAAAGAATGTAAGAAAAACTGTTGTGTCCCATTTCCTGGAACATTCATGGAAATTTAAATAAAATAATAAAAAGATTGTTAATGTGCATAAAGAAAAAGAGTAAGAATGCAGAAGATAGAATATTAATGGTGTCAAGCATGATTTGAAAGCTGGGGGGGTAGGGGGATTAAAGAAAGAAAGAAAAACTGTTGTATCCCATTTCCTTGAACATTCATGGAAATTTCAATGAAATAATAAAAAGATTGTTAATCTGCATAAAGAAAAAGAGTAAGAATGCAGAAGATAGAACATTAATGTAGTCAACCATGATTTGTAAGCTGGGGGGCGTGGGGGATAAAAGAAAGAAAGAAAAACTGTTGTATCCCATTTCCTTGAACATTCATGGAAATTTAAATAAAATAATAAAACGATTGTGAATCTGCATAAAGAAAAAGAGTAAGAATGCAGAAGATAGAATATTAATGTTGTCAACCATGATTTGGAAGCTGGGGGGGTTGGGGGAAGAAAGAAAGTAAGAAAAACAGTTGTATCCCATTTCCTTGAACTTTCATGGAAATTTCAACAAAATAATAAAAAGATTGTTAATCTGCATAAAGAAAAAGAGTAAGAATGCAGAAGATACAATATTAATGTTGTCAAGCATGATTTGGAAGATGGGGGTGTCGGGGGATGAAAGAAAGAAAGAAAAAGTGTTGTATCCCATTTCCTTGAACATTCATGGTAATATCAATAAAATAATAAAAAGATTGTGAATCTGCATAAAGAAAAAGAGTAAGAATGCAGAAGATAGGATATTAATGTTGTCAACCATGATTTGGAAGCTGGGGGGGGGGGTGGGGGATAAAAGAAAGAAAGAAAAACTGTTGTATCCCATTTCCTGGAACATTCATGGAAATTTCAATAAAATCATAAAAAGATTGTTAATCTGCATAACGAAAAAGAGTAAGAATGCAGAAGATAGAATATTAATGTTATCAACCATGATGAGAAAGCGGGGGGGTTGGGAGATTAAAAAAAGAAATAAAAACTGTTGTATCCCATTTCCTGCAACATTCATGGAAATTTCAACAAAATAATAAAAAGATTGTTAATCTGCATAAAGGAAAAGAATAAGAATGCAGAAGATAGAATATTAATGTTGTCAAGCATGATTTGGATGCTGGGGGTGGTGGGGGATAAAAGAAAGAAAGAAAAACTGTTGTATCCCATTTCCTTGAACATTCATGGAAATTTCAATAAAATAATAAAAAGATTGTTAATCTGCATAAAGAAAAAGTGTAAGAATGCAGAAGATTCAATATTAATGTTGTCAACCATGATTTGGAAGCTGGGGGTTGGTGGGGGATAAAAGAAAGAAAGAAAAACTGTTGTATCCCATTACCCTGAACATTCATGGAAATTTCAATAAAATAATAAAAGATTGTTAATCTGCATAAAGAAAAAGAGTTAGAATGCAGAAGATAGAATATTAATGTTGTCAACCATGATTTGGAAGATGGGGGGGTGGGGGATGAAAGAAAGAAAAAAACTGTTGTATCCCATTTCCTTGAACATTCATGGAAATTTCAACAAAATAATAAAAAGATTGTTAATCTGAATAAAGAAATAGAGTAAGAATGCAGAAGATAGAATATTAATGGTGTCAAGCATGATGTGAAAGCTGGGGTAGTGGGGGATTAAAAAAAGAAAGAAGAACTGCTGTATCCCATTTCCATGAACATTCATGGAAATTTCAATAAAATAATTAAAAGATTGTTAATCTGAATAAAGAAAAAGAGTAAGAATACAGAAGATAGAGTATTAATGTTGTCAACCATGATTTGGAAGCTAGGGGTTGGGGGATAAAAGAAAGAAAGAAGAACTGCTGTATCCCATTTCCTTTAACATTCATGGAAATTTAAATAAAATCATGAAAAGATTGTTAATCTGCATAACGAAAAAGAGTAAGAATGCAGAAGATAGAATATTAATGTTGTCAACCATGATTTGGAAGCTGGGGGGGGTGGGGGAATAAAGAAAGTAAGAAAAACTGTTGTATCCCATTTCCTGGAACTTTCATGGAAATTTCAACAAAATAATAAAAAGATTGTTAATCTGCATAAAGAAAAAGAGTAAGAATGCAGAAGATACAATATTAATGTTGTCAAGCATGATTTGGAATATCGGGGTGTCGGGGGATGAAAGAAAGAAAGAAAAAGTGTTGTATCCCATTTCCTTGAACATTCATGGTAATATCAATAAAATAATAAAAAGATTGTGAATCTGCATAAAGAAAAAGATTAAGAATGCAGAAGATAGAATATTAATGCTGTCAAGCATGATTTGGAAGCTGGGTGGTGTGGGGGAAGAAAGAATGTAAGAAAAACTGTTGTGTCCCATTTCCTGGAACATTCATGGAAATTTAAATAAAATAATAAAAAGATTGTTAATGTGCATAAAGAAAAAGAGTAAGAATGCAGAAGATAGAATATTAATGGTGTCAAGCATGATTTGAAAGCTGGGGGTGTAGGGGGATTAAAGAAAGAAAGAAAAACTGTTGTATCCCATTTCCTTGAACATTCATGGAAATTTCAATGAAATAATAAAAAGATTGTTAATCTGCATAAAGAAAAAGAGTAAGAATGCAGAAGATAGAACATTAATGTAGTCAACCATGATTTGTAAGCTGGGGGGCGTGGGGGATAAAAGAAAGAAAGAAAAACTGTTGTATCCCATTTCCTTGAACATTCATGGAAATTTAAATAAAATAATAAAACGATTGTGAATCTGCATAAAGAAAAAGAGTAAGAATGCAGAAGATAGAATATTAATGTTGTCAACCATGATTTGGAAGCTGGGGGGGTTGGGGGAAGAAAGAAAGTAAGAAAAACAGTTGTATCCCATTTTCTTGAACTTTCATGGAAATTTCAACAAAATAATAAAAAGATTGTTAATCTGCATAAAGAAAAAGAGTAAGAATGCAGAAGATACAATATTAATGTTGTCAAGCATGATTTGGAAGATGGGGGTGTCGGGGGATGAAAGAAAGAAAGAAAAAGTGTTGTATCCCATTTCCTTGAACATTCATGGTAATATCAATAAAATAATAAAAAGATTGTGAATCTGCATAAAGAAAAAGAGTAAGAATGCAGAAGATAGGATATTAATGTTGTCAACCATGATTTGGAAGCTGGGGGGGGGTGGGGGATAAAAGAAAGAAAGAAAAACTGTTGTATCCCATTTCCTGGAACATTCATGGAAATTTCAATAAAATCATAAAAAGATTGTTAATCTGCATAAAGAAAAAGAGTAAGAATGAAGAAGATAGAATATTAATGGTGTCAAGCATGATTTGAAAGCTGGGGTGGTGGGGGATTAAAGAAAGAAAGAAAAACTGCTGTATCCCATTTCCTTGAACATTCATGGGAATTTCAATAAAATAATAAAAAGATTGTTAATCTGAATAAAGAAAAAGAGTAAGAATGCAGAAGATAGAATATTAATGTTGTCAACCATGATTTGGAAGCTAGGGGGGTGGGGGATAAACGAAAGAAAGAAAAACTTTTGTATCCCATTTCCTTTAACATTCATGGAAATTTAAATAAAATCATGAAAAGATTGTTAATCTGCATAACGAAAAAGAGTAAGAATGCAGAAGATAGAATATTAATGTTGTCAACCATGATTTGGAAGCTGGGGGGGGGTGGGGGAATAAAGAAAGTAAGAAAAACTGTTGTATCCCATTTCCTTGAACATTCATGGAAATTTCAACAAAATAATAAAAAGATTGTTATTCTGCATAAAGAAAAAGAGTAAGAATGCAGAAGATAGAATATTAATGTTGTCAACCATTATTTGGTAGTTGGGGGGGGTGGGGGAAGAAAGAAAGTAAGAAAAACTGTTGTATCCCATTTCCTGGAACATTCATGGAAATTTCATTATAATCATGAAAAGATTGTTAATGTGCATTAAGAAAAAGTGTAAGAATGCAGAAGATAGAATATTAATGGTGTCAAGCATGATTTGAAAGCTGGGGGGGGTAGGAGGATTAAAGATAGAAAGAAAAACTGTTGTATCCCATTTCCTTGAACATTCATGGAAATTTCAACAAAATAATAAAAAGATTGTTAATGTGCATAAAGAAAAAGTGTAAGTATTCAGAAGATAGAATATTAATTTTGTCAAGCATGATTTGAAAGCTGGGGTGGCAGGGGGATTAAAGAAAGAAAGAAAAACTGTTGTATCCCATTTCCTTGAACATTCATGGAAATTTCAACAAAATAATAAAAAGATTGTTAATCTGCATAAAGAAAAAGAGTAAGAATGCAGAAGATAGAATATTAATGTTGTCAACCATGATTTGGTAGTTGGGGGGGGTGGGGGAAGAAAGAAAGTAAGAAAAACTGTTGTATCCCTTTTCCTGGAACATTCATGGAAATTTCATTATAATCATGAAAAATTGTTAATCGGCATAACGAAAAAGATTAAGAATGCAGAAGATAGAATATTAATGCTGTCAAGCATGATTTGGAAGCTGGGTGGTGTGGGGGAAGAAAGAATGTAAGAAAAACTGTTGTGTCCCATTTCCTGGAACATTCATGGAAATTTAAATAAAATAATAAAAAGATTGTTAATGTGCATAAAGAAAAAGAGTAAGAATGCAGAAGATAGAATATTAATGGTGTCAAGCATGATTTGAAAGCTGGGGGTGTAGGGGGATTAAAGAAAGAAAGAAAAACTGTTGTATCCCATTTCCTTGAACATTCATGGAAATTTCAATGAAATAATAAAAAGATTGTTAATCTGCATAAAGAAAAAGAGTAAGAATGCAGAAGATAGAACATTAATGTAGTCAACCATGATTTGTAAGCTGGGGGGCGTGGGGGATAAAAGAAAGAAAGAAAAACTGTTGTATCCCATTTCCTTGAACATTCATGGAAATTTAAATAAAATAATAAAACGATTGTGAATCTGCATAAAGAAAAAGAGTAAGAATGCAGAAGATAGAATATTAATGTTGTCAACCATGATTTGGAAGCTGGGGGGGTTGGGGGAAGAAAGAAAGTAAGAAAAACAGTTGTATCCCATTTCCTTGAACTTTCATGGAAATTTCAACAAAATAATAAAAAGATTGTTAATCTGCATAAAGAAAAAGAGTAAGAATGCAGAAGATACAATATTAATGTTGTCAAGCATGATTTGGAAGATGGGGGTGTCGGGGGATGAAAGAAAGAAAGAAAAAGTGTTGTATCCCATTTCCTTGAACATTCATGGTAATATCAATAAAATAATAAAAAGATTGTGAATCTGCATAAAGAAAAAGAGTAAGAATGCAGAAGATAGGATATTAATGTTGTCAACCATGATTTGGAAGCTGGGGGGGGGGGGTGGGGGATAAAAGAAAGAAAGAAAAACTGTTGTATCCCATTTCCTGGAACATTCATGGAAATTTCAATAAAATCATAAAAAGATTGTTAATCTGCATAACGAAAAAGAGTAAGAATGCAGAAGATAGAATATTAATGTTATCAACCATGATGAGAAAGCGGGGGGGTTGGGAGATTAAAAAAAGAAATAAAAACTGTTGTATCCCATTTCCTGCAACATTCATGGAAATTTCAACAAAATAATAAAAAGATTGTTAATCTGCATAAAGGAAAAGAATAAGAATGCAGAAGATAGTATATTAATGTTGTCAAGCATGATTTGGAAGCTGGGGGTGGTGGGGGATAAAAGAAAGAAAGAAAAACTGTTGTATCCCATTTCCTTGAACATTCATGGAAATTTCAATAAAATAATAAAAAGATTGTTAATCTGCATAAAGAAAAAGTGTAAGAATGCAGAAGATTCAATATTAATGTTGTCAACCATGATTTGGAAGCTGGGGGTTGGTGGGGGATAAAAGAAAGAAAGAAAAACTGTTGTATCCCATTACCCTGAACATTCATGGAAATTTCAATAAAATAATAAAAGATTGTTAATCTGCATAAAGAAAAAGAGTTAGAATGCAGAAGATAGAATATTAATGTTGTCAACCATGATTTGGAAGATGGGGGGGTGGGGGATGAAAGAAAGAAAAAAACTGTTGTATCCCATTTCCTTGAACATTCATGGAAATTTCAACAAAATAATAAAAAGATTGTTAATCTGAATAAAGAAATAGAGTAAGAATGCAGAAGATAGAATATTAATGGTGTCAAGCATGATGTGAAAGCTGGGGTAGTGGGGGATTAAAAAAAGAAAGAAGAACTGCTGTATCCCATTTCCATGAACATTCATGGAAATTTCAATAAAATAATTAAAAGATTGTTAATCTGAATAAAGAAAAAGAGTAAGAATACAGAAGATAGAGTATTAATGTTGTCAACCATGATTTGGAAGCTAGGGGTTGGGGGATAAAAGAAAGAAAGAAGAACTGCTGTATCCCATTTCCTTTAACATTCATGGAAATTTAAATAAAATCATGAAAAGATTGTTAATCTGCATAACGAAAAAGAGTAAGAATGCAGAAGATAGAATATTAATGTTGTCAACCATGATTTGGAAGCTGGGGGGGGTGGGGGAATAAAGAAAGTAAGAAAAACTGTTGTATCCCATTTCCTGGAACTTTCATGGAAATTTCAACAAAATAATAAAAAGATTGTTAATCTGCATAAAGAAAAAGAGTAAGAATGCAGAAGATACAATATTAATGTTGTCAAGCATGATTTGGAATATCGGGGTGTCGGGGGATGAAAGAAAGAAAGAAAAAGTGTTGTATCCCATTTCCTTGAACATTCATGGTAATATCAATAAAATAATAAAAAGATTGTGAATCTGCATAAAGAAAAAGATTAAGAATGCAGAAGATAGAATATTAATGCTGTCAAGCATGATTTGGAAGCTGGGTGGTGTGGGGGAAGAAAGAATGTAAGAAAAACTGTTGTGTCCCATTTCCTGGAACATTCATGGAAATTTAAATAAAATAATAAAAAGATTGTTAATGTGCATAAAGAAAAAGAGTAAGAATGCAGAAGATAGAATATTAATGGTGTCAAGCATGATTTGAAAGCTGGGGGTGTAGGGGGATTAAAGAAAGAAAGAAAAACTGTTGTATCCCATTTCCTTGAACATTCATGGAAATTTCAATGAAATAATAAAAAGATTGTTAATCTGCATAAAGAAAAAGAGTAAGAATGCAGAAGATAGAACATTAATGTAGTCAACCATGATTTGTAAGCTGGGGGGCGTGGGGGATAAAAGAAAGAAAGAAAAACTGTTGTATCCCATTTCCTTGAACATTCATGGAAATTTAAATAAAATAATAAAACGATTGTGAATCTGCATAAAGAAAAAGAGTAAGAATGCAGAAGATAGAATATTAATGTTGTCAACCATGATTTGGAAGCTGGGGGGGTTGGGGGAAGAAAGAAAGTAAGAAAAACAGTTGTATCCCATTTCCTTGAACTTTCATGGAAATTTCAACAAAATAATAAAAAGATTGTTAATCTGCATAAAGAAAAAGAGTAAGAATGCAGAAGATACAATATTAATGTTGTCAAGCATGATTTGGAAGATGGGGGTGTCGGGGGATGAAAGAAAGAAAGAAAAAGTGTTGTATCCCATTTCCTTGAACATTCATGGTAATATCAATAAAATAATAAAAAGATTGTGAATCTGCATAAAGAAAAAGAGTAAGAATGCAGAAGATAGGATATTAATGTTGTCAACCATGATTTGGAAGCTGGGGGGGGGTGGGGGATAAAAGAAAGAAAGAAAAACTGTTGTATCCCATTTCCTGGAACATTCATGGAAATTTCAATAAAATCATAAAAAGATTGTTAATCTGCATAAAGAAAAAGAGTAAGAATGAAGAAGATAGAATATTAATGGTGTCAAGCATGATTTGAAAGCTGGGGTGGTGGGGGATTAAAGAAAGAAAGAAAAACTGCTGTATCCCATTTCCTTGAACATTCATGGGAATTTCAATAAAATAATACAAAGATTGTTAATCTGAATAAAGAAAAAGAGTAAGAATGCAGAAGATAGAATATTAATGTTGTCAACCATGATTTGGAAGCTAGGGGGGTGGGGGATAAACGAAAGAAAGAAAAACTTTTGTATCCCATTTCCTTTAACATTCATGGAAATTTAAATAAAATCATGAAAAGATTGTTAATCTGCATAACGAAAAAGAGTAAGAATGCAGAAGATAGAATATTAATGTTGTCAACCATGATTTGGAAGCTGGGGGGGGGTGGGGGAATAAAGAAAGTAAGAAAAACTGTTGTATCCCATTTCCTTGAACATTCATGGAAATTTCAACAAAATAATAAAAAGATTGTTATTCTGCATAAAGAAAAAGAGTAAGAATGCAGAAGATAGAATATTAATGTTGTCAACCATTATTTGGTAGTTGGGGGGGGTGGGGGAAGAAAGAAAGTAAGAAAAACTGTTGTATCCCATTTCCTGGAACATTCATGGAAATTTCATTATAATCATGAAAAGATTGTTAATGTGCATTAAGAAAAAGTGTAAGAATGCAGAAGATAGAATATTAATGGTGTCAAGCATGATTTGAAAGCTGGGGGGGGTAGGAGGATTAAAGATAGAAAGAAAAACTGTTGTATCCCATTTCCTTGAACATTCATTGAAATTTCAACAAAATAATAAAAAGATTGTTAATGTGCATAAAGAAAAAGTGTAAGTATTCAGAAGATAGAATATTAATTTTGTCAAGCATGATTTGAAAGCTGGGGTGGTAGGGGGATTAAAGAAAGAAAGAAAAACTGTTGTATCCCATTTCCTTGAACATTCATGGAAATTTCAACAAAATAATAAAAAGATTGTTAATCTGCATAAAGAAAAAGAGTAAGAATGCAGAAGATAGAATATTAATGTTGTCAACCATGATTTGGTAGTTGGGGGGGGTGGGGGAAGAAAGAAAGTAAGAAAAACTGTTGTATCCCTTTTCCTGGAACATTCATGGAAATTTCATTATAATCATGAAAAATTGTTAATCGGCATAACGAAAAAGATTAAGAATGCAGAAGATAGAATATTAATGCTGTCAAGCATGATTTGGAAGCTGGGTGGTGTGGGGGAAGAAAGAATGTAAGAAAAACTGTTGTGTCCCATTTCCTGGAACATTCATGGAAATTTAAATAAAATAATAAAAAGATTGTTAATGTGCATAAAGAAAAAGAGTAAGAATGCAGAAGATAGAATATTAATGGTGTCAAGCATGATTTGAAAGCTGGGGGGGTAGGGGGATTAAAGAAAGAAAGAAAAACTGTTGTATCCCATTTCCTTGAACATTCATGGAAATTTCAATGAAATAATAAAAAGATTGTTAATCTGCATAAAGAAAAAGAGTAAGAATGCAGAAGATAGAACATTAATGTAGTCAACCATGATTTGTAAGCTGGGGGGCGTGGGGGATAAAAGAAAGAAAGAAAAACTGTTGTATCCCATTTCCTTGAACATTCATGGAAATTTAAATAAAATAATAAAACGATTGTGAATCTGCATAAAGAAAAAGAGTAAGAATGCAGAAGATAGAATATTAATGTTGTCAACCATGATTTGGAAGCTGGGGGGGTTGGGGGAAGAAAGAAAGTAAGAAAAACAGTTGTATCCCATTTCCTTGAACTTTCATGGAAATTTCAACAAAATAATAAAAAGATTGTTAATCTGCATAAAGAAAAAGAGTAAGAATGCAGAAGATACAATATTAATGTTGTCAAGCATGATTTGGAAGATGGGGGTGTCGGGGGATGAAAGAAAGAAAGAAAAAGTGTTGTATCCCATTTCCTTGAACATTCATGGTAATATCAATAAAATAATAAAAAGATTGTGAATCTGCATAAAGAAAAAGAGTAAGAATGCAGAAGATAGGATATTAATGTTGTCAACCATGATTTGGAAGCTGGGGGGGGGGGTGGGGGATAAAAGAAAGAAAGAAAAACTGTTGTATCCCATTTCCTGGAACATTCATGGAAATTTCAATAAAATCATAAAAAGATTGTTAATCTGCATAACGAAAAAGAGTAAGAATGCAGAAGATAGAATATTAATGTTATCAACCATGATGAGAAAGCGGGGGGGTTGGGAGATTAAAAAAAGAAATAAAAACTGTTGTATCCCATTTCCTGCAACATTCATGGAAATTTCAACAAAATAATAAAAAGATTGTTAATCTGCATAAAGGAAAAGAATAAGAATGCAGAAGATAGAATATTAATGTTGTCAAGCATGATTTGGATGCTGGGGGTGGTGGGGGATAAAAGAAAGAAAGAAAAACTGTTGTATCCCATTTCCTTGAACATTCATGGAAATTTCAATAAAATAATAAAAAGATTGTTAATCTGCATAAAGAAAAAGTGTAAGAATGCAGAAGATTCAATATTAATGTTGTCAACCATGATTTGGAAGCTGGGGGTTGGTGGGGGATAAAAGAAAGAAAGAAAAACTGTTGTATCCCATTACCCTGAACATTCATGGAAATTTCAATAAAATAATAAAAGATTGTTAATCTGCATAAAGAAAAAGAGTTAGAATGCAGAAGATAGAATATTAATGTTGTCAACCATGATTTGGAAGATGGGGGGGTGGGGGATGAAAGAAAGAAAAAAACTGTTGTATCCCATTTCCTTGAACATTCATGGAAATTTCAACAAAATAATAAAAAGATTGTTAATCTGAATAAAGAAATAGAGTAAGAATGCAGAAGATAGAATATTAATGGTGTCAAGCATGATGTGAAAGCTGGGGTAGTGGGGGATTAAAAAAAGAAAGAAGAACTGCTGTATCCCATTTCCATGAACATTCATGGAAATTTCAATAAAATAATTAAAAGATTGTTAATCTGAATAAAGAAAAAGAGTAAGAATACAGAAGATAGAGTATTAATGTTGTCAACCATGATTTGGAAGCTAGGGGTTGGGGGATAAAAGAAAGAAAGAAGAACTGCTGTATCCCATTTCCTTTAACATTCATGGAAATTTAAATAAAATCATGAAAAGATTGTTAATCTGCATAACGAAAAAGAGTAAGAATGCAGAAGATAGAATATTAATGTTGTCAACCATGATTTGGAAGCTGGGGGGGGTGGGGGAATAAAGAAAGTAAGAAAAACTGTTGTATCCCATTTCCTGGAACTTTCATGGAAATTTCAACAAAATAATAAAAAGATTGTTAATCTGCATAAAGAAAAAGAGTAAGAATGCAGAAGATACAATATTAATGTTGTCAAGCATGATTTGGAATATCGGGGTGTCGGGGGATGAAAGAAAGAAAGAAAAAGTGTTGTATCCCATTTCCTTGAACATTCATGGTAATATCAATAAAATAATAAAAAGATTGTGAATCTGCATAAAGAAAAAGATTAAGAATGCAGAAGATAGAATATTAATGCTGTCAAGCATGATTTGGAAGCTGGGTGGTGTGGGGGAAGAAAGAATGTAAGAAAAACTGTTGTGTCCCATTTCCTGGAACATTCATGGAAATTTAAATAAAATAATAAAAAGATTGTTAATGTGCATAAAGAAAAAGAGTAAGAATGCAGAAGATAGAATATTAATGGTGTCAAGCATGATTTGAAAGCTGGGGGTGTAGGGGGATTAAAGAAAGAAAGAAAAACTGTTGTATCCCATTTCCTTGAACATTCATGGAAATTTCAATGAAATAATAAAAAGATTGTTAATCTGCATAAAGAAAAAGAGTAAGAATGCAGAAGATAGAACATTAATGTAGTCAACCATGATTTGTAAGCTGGGGGGCGTGGGGGATAAAAGAAAGAAAGAAAAACTGTTGTATCCCATTTCCTTGAACATTCATGGAAATTTAAATAAAATAATAAAACGATTGTGAATCTGCATAAAGAAAAAGAGTAAGAATGCAGAAGATAGAATATTAATGTTGTCAACCATGATTTGGAAGCTGGGGGGGTTGGGGGAAGAAAGAAAGTAAGAAAAACAGTTGTATCCCATTTTCTTGAACTTTCATGGAAATTTCAACAAAATAATAAAAAGATTGTTAATCTGCATAAAGAAAAAGAGTAAGAATGCAGAAGATACAATATTAATGTTGTCAAGCATGATTTGGAAGATGGGGGTGTCGGGGGATGAAAGAAAGAAAGAAAAAGTGTTGTATCCCATTTCCTTGAACATTCATGGTAATATCAATAAAATAATAAAAAGATTGTGAATCTGCATAAAGAAAAAGAGTAAGAATGCAGAAGATAGGATATTAATGTTGTCAACCATGATTTGGAAGCTGGGGGGGGGTGGGGGATAAAAGAAAGAAAGAAAAACTGTTGTATCCCATTTCCTGGAACATTCATGGAAATTTCAATAAAATCATAAAAAGATTGTTAATCTGCATAAAGAAAAAGAGTAAGAATGAAGAAGATAGAATATTAATGGTGTCAAGCATGATTTGAAAGCTGGGGTGGTGGGGGATTAAAGAAAGAAAGAAAAACTGCTGTATCCCATTTCCTTGAACATTCATGGGAATTTCAATAAAATAATAAAAAGATTGTTAATCTGAATAAAGAAAAAGAGTAAGAATGCAGAAGATAGAATATTAATGTTGTCAACCATGATTTGGAAGCTAGGGGGGTGGGGGATAAACGAAAGAAAGAAAAACTTTTGTATCCCATTTCCTTTAACATTCATGGAAATTTAAATAAAATCATGAAAAGATTGTTAATCTGCATAACGAAAAAGAGTAAGAATGCAGAAGATAGAATATTAATGTTGTCAACCATGATTTGGAAGCTGGGGGGGGGTGGGGGAATAAAGAAAGTAAGAAAAACTGTTGTATCCCATTTCCTTGAACATTCATGGAAATTTCAACAAAATAATAAAAAGATTGTTATTCTGCATAAAGAAAAAGAGTAAGAATGCAGAAGATAGAATATTAATGTTGTCAACCATTATTTGGTAGTTGGGGGGGGTGGGGGAAGAAAGAAAGTAAGAAAAACTGTTGTATCCCATTTCCTGGAACATTCATGGAAATTTCATTATAATCATGAAAAGATTGTTAATGTGCATTAAGAAAAAGTGTAAGAATGCAGAAGATAGAATATTAATGGTGTCAAGCATGATTTGAAAGCTGGGGGGGGTAGGAGGATTAAAGATAGAAAGAAAAACTGTTGTATCCCATTTCCTTGAACATTCATGGAAATTTCAACAAAATAATAAAAAGATTGTTAATGTGCATAAAGAAAAAGTGTAAGTATTCAGAAGATAGAATATTAATTTTGTCAAGCATGATTTGAAAGCTGGGGTGGCAGGGGGATTAAAGAAAGAAAGAAAAACTGTTGTATCCCATTTCCTTGAACATTCATGGAAATTTCAACAAAATAATAAAAAGATTGTTAATCTGCATAAAGAAAAAGAGTAAGAATGCAGAAGATAGAATATTAATGTTGTCAACCATGATTTGGTAGTTGGGGGGGGTGGGGGAAGAAAGAAAGTAAGAAAAACTGTTGTATCCCTTTTCCTGGAACATTCATGGAAATTTCATTATAATCATGAAAAATTGTTAATCGGCATAACGAAAAAGATTAAGAATGCAGAAGATAGAATATTAATGCTGTCAAGCATGATTTGGAAGCTGGGTGGTGTGGGGGAAGAAAGAATGTAAGAAAAACTGTTGTGTCCCATTTCCTGGAACATTCATGGAAATTTAAATAAAATAATAAAAAGATTGTTAATGTGCATAAAGAAAAAGAGTAAGAATGCAGAAGATAGAATATTAATGGTGTCAAGCATGATTTGAAAGCTGGGGGTGTAGGGGGATTAAAGAAAGAAAGAAAAACTGTTGTATCCCATTTCCTTGAACATTCATGGAAATTTCAATGAAATAATAAAAAGATTGTTAATCTGCATAAAGAAAAAGAGTAAGAATGCAGAAGATAGAACATTAATGTAGTCAACCATGATTTGTAAGCTGGGGGGCGTGGGGGATAAAAGAAAGAAAGAAAAACTGTTGTATCCCATTTCCTTGAACATTCATGGAAATTTAAATAAAATAATAAAACGATTGTGAATCTGCATAAAGAAAAAGAGTAAGAATGCAGAAGATAGAATATTAATGTTGTCAACCATGATTTGGAAGCTGGGGGGGTTGGGGGAAGAAAGAAAGTAAGAAAAACAGTTGTATCCCATTTCCTTGAACTTTCATGGAAATTTCAACAAAATAATAAAAAGATTGTTAATCTGCATAAAGAAAAAGAGTAAGAATGCAGAAGATACAATATTAATGTTGTCAAGCATGATTTGGAAGATGGGGGTGTCGGGGGATGAAAGAAAGAAAGAAAAAGTGTTGTATCCCATTTCCTTGAACATTCATGGTAATATCAATAAAATAATAAAAAGATTGTGAATCTGCATAAAGAAAAAGAGTAAGAATGCAGAAGATAGGATATTAATGTTGTCAACCATGATTTGGAAGCTGGGGGGGGGGGGTGGGGGATAAAAGAAAGAAAGAAAAACTGTTGTATCCCATTTCCTGGAACATTCATGGAAATTTCAATAAAATCATAAAAAGATTGTTAATCTGCATAACGAAAAAGAGTAAGAATGCAGAAGATAGAATATTAATGTTATCAACCATGATGAGAAAGCGGGGGGGTTGGGAGATTAAAAAAAGAAATAAAAACTGTTGTATCCCATTTCCTGCAACATTCATGGAAATTTCAACAAAATAATAAAAAGATTGTTAATCTGCATAAAGGAAAAGAATAAGAATGCAGAAGATAGTATATTAATGTTGTCAAGCATGATTTGGAAGCTGGGGGTGGTGGGGGATAAAAGAAAGAAAGAAAAACTGTTGTATCCCATTTCCTTGAACATTCATGGAAATTTCAATAAAATAATAAAAAGATTGTTAATCTGCATAAAGAAAAAGTGTAAGAATGCAGAAGATTCAATATTAATGTTGTCAACCATGATTTGGAAGCTGGGGGTTGGTGGGGGATAAAAGAAAGAAAGAAAAACTGTTGTATCCCATTACCCTGAACATTCATGGAAATTTCAATAAAATAATAAAAGATTGTTAATCTGCATAAAGAAAAAGAGTTAGAATGCAGAAGATAGAATATTAATGTTGTCAACCATGATTTGGAAGATGGGGGGGTGGGGGATGAAAGAAAGAAAAAAACTGTTGTATCCCATTTCCTTGAACATTCATGGAAATTTCAACAAAATAATAAAAAGATTGTTAATCTGAATAAAGAAATAGAGTAAGAATGCAGAAGATAGAATATTAATGGTGTCAAGCATGATGTGAAAGCTGGGGTAGTGGGGGATTAAAAAAAGAAAGAAGAACTGCTGTATCCCATTTCCATGAACATTCATGGAAATTTCAATAAAATAATTAAAAGATTGTTAATCTGAATAAAGAAAAAGAGTAAGAATACAGAAGATAGAGTATTAATGTTGTCAACCATGATTTGGAAGCTAGGGGTTGGGGGATAAAAGAAAGAAAGAAGAACTGCTGTATCCCATTTCCTTTAACATTCATGGAAATTTAAATAAAATCATGAAAAGATTGTTAATCTGCATAACGAAAAAGAGTAAGAATGCAGAAGATAGAATATTAATGTTGTCAACCATGATTTGGAAGCTGGGGGGGGTGGGGGAATAAAGAAAGTAAGAAAAACTGTTGTATCCCATTTCCTGGAACTTTCATGGAAATTTCAACAAAATAATAAAAAGATTGTTAATCTGCATAAAGAAAAAGAGTAAGAATGCAGAAGATACAATATTAATGTTGTCAAGCATGATTTGGAATATCGGGGTGTCGGGGGATGAAAGAAAGAAAGAAAAAGTGTTGTATCCCATTTCCTTGAACATTCATGGTAATATCAATAAAATAATAAAAAGATTGTGAATCTGCATAAAGAAAAAGAGTAAGAATGCAGAAGATAGAATATTAATGTTGTCAACCATGATTTGGAAGCTGGGGGGGGGTTGGGGATAAAAGAAAGAAAGAAAAACTGTTGTATCCCATTTCCTTGAACATTCATGGAAATTTCAATAAAATAATAAAAAGATTGTTAATCTGCATAAAGAAAAAGAGTAAGAATGCAGAAGATAGAACATTAATGTAGTCAACCATGATTTGTAAGCTGGGGGGCGTGGGGGATAAAAGAAAGAAAGAAAAACTGTTGTATCCCATTTCCTTGAACATTCATGGAAATTTAAATAAAATAATAAAACGATTGTGAATCTGCATAAAGAAAAAGAGTAAGAATGCAGAAGATAGAATATTAATGTTGTCAACCATGATTTGGAAGCTGGGGGGATTGGGGGAAGAAAGAAAGTAAGAAAAACAGTTGTATCCCATTTCCTTGAACTTTCATGGAAATTTCAACAAAATAATAAAAAGATTGTTAATGTGCATAAAGAAAAAGAGTAAGAATGCAGAAGATACAATATTAATGTTGTCAAGCATGATTTGGAAGATGGGGGTGTCGGGGGATGAAAGAAAGAAAGAAAAAATGTTGTATCCCATTTCCTTGAACATTCATGGTAATATCAATAAAATAATAAAAAGATTGTGAATCTGCATAAAGAAAAAGAGTAAGAATGCAGAAGATAGAATATTAATGTTGTCAACCATGATTTGGAAGCTGGGGGGGGTGGGGGATAAAAGAAAGAAAGAAAAACTGTTGTATCCCATTTCCATGAACATTCATGGAAATTTCAATAAAATAATAAAAAGATTGTTAATCTGCATAAAGAAAAAGAGTAAGAATGCAGAAGATAGAACATTAATGTAGTCAACCATGATTTGTAAGCTGGGGGGCGTGGGGGATAAAAGAAAGAAAGAAAAACTGTTGTATCCCATTTCCTTGAACATTCATGGAAATTTAAATAAAATAATAAAATGATTGTGAATCTGCATAAAGAAAAAGAGTAAGAATGCAGAAGATAGAATATTAATGTTGTCAACCATGATTTGGAAGCTGGGGGGATTGGGGGAAGAAAGAAAGTAAGAAAAACAGTTGTATCCCATTTCCTTGAACTTTCATGGAAATTTCAACAAAATAATAAAAAGATTGTTAATGTGCATAAAGAAAAAGTGTAAGAATGCAGAAGATACAATATTAATGTTGTCAAGCATGATTTGGAAGATGGGGGTGTCGGGGGATGAAAGAAAGAAAGAAAAAGTGTTGTATCCCATTTCCTTGAACATTCATGGTAATATCAATAAAATAATAAAAAGATTGTGAATCTGCATAAAGAAAAAGAGTAAGAATGCAGAAGATAGAATATTAATGTTGTCAACCATGATTTGGAAGCTGGGGGTGTGGGGGATAAAAGAAAGAAAGAAAAACTGTTGTATCCCATTTCCTGGAACATTCATGGAAATTTCAATAAAATCATAAAAAGATTGTTAATCTGCATAACGAAAAAGAGTGAGAATGCAGAAGATAGAATATTAATGTTATCAACCATGATGAGAAAGCGGGGGGGGTGGGGGATTAAAAAAAGAAAGAAAAACTGTTGTATCCCATTTCCTGCAACATTCATGGAAATTTCAACAAAATAATAAAAAGATTGTTAATCTGCATAAAGGAAAAGAATAAGAATGCAGAAGATAGTATATTAATGTTGTCAAGCATGATTTGGAAGCTGGGGGTGGTGGGGGATAAAAGAAAGAAAGAAAAACTGTTGTATCCCATTTCCTTGAACATTCATGGAAATTTCAATAAAATAATAAAAAGATTGTTAATCTGCATAAAGAAAAAGTGTAAGAATGCAGAAGATTCAATATTAATGTTGTCAACCATGATTTGGAAGCTGGGGGTTGGTGGGGGATAAAAGAAAGAAAGAAAAACTGTTGTATCCCATTACCCTGAACATTCATGGAAATTTCAATAAAATAATAAAAGATTGTTAATCTGCATAAAGAAAAAGAGTTAGAATGCAGAAGATAGAATATTAATGTTGTCAACCATGATTTGGAAGATGGGGGGGTGGGGGATGAAAGAAAGAAAAAAACTGTTGTATCCCATTTCCTTGAACATTCATGGAAATTTCAACAAAATAATAAAAAGATTGTTAATCTGAATAAAGAAATAGAGTAAGAATGCAGAAGATAGAATATTAATGGTGTCAAGCATGATGTGAAAGCTGGGGTAGTGGGGGATTAAAAAAAGAAAGAAGAACTGCTGTATCCCATTTCC
Source organism: Cynocephalus volans (assembly GCF_027409185.1). Lineage (NCBI taxonomy): Eukaryota > Metazoa > Chordata > Mammalia > Dermoptera > Cynocephalidae > Cynocephalus > Cynocephalus volans. The sequence goes on along the minus strand of NC_084474.1, from coordinate 2,297,603 downwards.
ATGAACATTCATGGAAATTTCAATAAAATAATTAAAAGATTGTTAATCTGAATAAAGAAAAAGAGTAAGAATACAGAAGATAGAGTATTAATGTTGTCAACCATGATTTGGAAGCTAGGGGTTGGGGGATAAAAGAAAGAAAGAAGAACTGCTGTATCCCATTTCCTTTAACATTCATGGAAATTTAAATAAAATCATGAAAAGATTGTTAATCTGCATAACGAAAAAGAGTAAGAATGCAGAAGATAGAATATTAATGTTGTCAACCATGATTTGGAAGCTGGGGGGGGTGGGGGAATAAAGAAAGTAAGAAAAACTGTTGTATCCCATTTCCTGGAACTTTCATGGAAATTTCAACAAAATAATAAAAAGATTGTTAATCTGCATAAAGAAAAAGAGTAAGAATGCAGAAGATACAATATTAATGTTGTCAAGCATGATTTGGAATATCGGGGTGTCGGGGGATGAAAGAAAGAAAGAAAAAGTGTTGTATCCCATTTCCTTGAACATTCATGGTAATATCAATAAAATAATAAAAAGATTGTGAATCTGCATAAAGAAAAAGAGTAAGAATGCAGAAGATAGAATATTAATGTTGTCAACCATGATTTGGAAGCTGGGGGGGGGTTGGGGATAAAAGAAAGAAAGAAAAACTGTTGTATCCCATTTCCTTGAACATTCATGGAAATTTCAATAAAATAATAAAAAGATTGTTAATCTGCATAAAGAAAAAGAGTAAGAATGCAGAAGATAGAACATTAATGTAGTCAACCATGATTTGTAAGCTGGGGGGCGTGGGGGATAAAAGAAAGAAAGAAAAACTGTTGTATCCCATTTCCTTGAACATTCATGGAAATTTAAATAAAATAATAAAACGATTGTGAATCTGCATAAAGAAAAAGAGTAAGAATGCAGAAGATAGAATATTAATGTTGTCAACCATGATTTGGAAGCTGGGGGGATTGGGGGAAGAAAGAAAGTAAGAAAAACAGTTGTATCCCATTTCCTTGAACTTTCATGGAAATTTCAACAAAATAATAAAAAGATTGTTAATGTGCATAAAGAAAAAGAGTAAGAATGCAGAAGATACAATATTAATGTTGTCAAGCATGATTTGGAAGATGGGGGTGTCGGGGGATGAAAGAAAGAAAGAAAAAATGTTGTATCCCATTTCCTTGAACATTCATGGTAATATCAATAAAATAATAAAAAGATTGTGAATCTGCATAAAGAAAAAGAGTAAGAATGCAGAAGATAGAATATTAATGTTGTCAACCATGATTTGGAAGCTGGGGGGGGTGGGGGATAAAAGAAAGAAAGAAAAACTGTTGTATCCCATTTCCATGAACATTCATGGAAATTTCAATAAAATAATAAAAAGATTGTTAATCTGCATAAAGAAAAAGAGTAAGAATGCAGAAGATAGAACATTAATGTAGTCAACCATGATTTGTAAGCTGGGGGGCGTGGGGGATAAAAGAAAGAAAGAAAAACTGTTGTATCCCATTTCCTTGAACATTCATGGAAATTTAAATAAAATAATAAAATGATTGTGAATCTGCATAAAGAAAAAGAGTAAGAATGCAGAAGATAGAATATTAATGTTGTCAACCATGATTTGGAAGCTGGGGGGATTGGGGGAAGAAAGAAAGTAAGAAAAACAGTTGTATCCCATTTCCTTGAACTTTCATGGAAATTTCAACAAAATAATAAAAAGATTGTTAATGTGCATAAAGAAAAAGTGTAAGAATGCAGAAGATACAATATTAATGTTGTCAAGCATGATTTGGAAGATGGGGGTGTCGGGGGATGAAAGAAAGAAAGAAAAAGTGTTGTATCCCATTTCCTTGAACATTCATGGTAATATCAATAAAATAATAAAAAGATTGTGAATCTGCATAAAGAAAAAGAGTAAGAATGCAGAAGATAGAATATTAATGTTGTCAACCATGATTTGGAAGCTGGGGGTGTGGGGGATAAAAGAAAGAAAGAAAAACTGTTGTATCCCATTTCCTGGAACATTCATGGAAATTTCAATAAAATCATAAAAAGATTGTTAATCTGCATAACGAAAAAGAGTGAGAATGCAGAAGATAGAATATTAATGTTATCAACCATGATGAGAAAGCGGGGGGGGTGGGGGATTAAAAAAAGAAAGAAAAACTGTTGTATCCCATTTCCTGCAACATTCATGGAAATTTAAACAAAATAATAAAAAGATTGTTAATCTGCATAAAGGAAAAGAATAAGAATGCAGAAGATAGTATATTAATGTTGTCAAGCATGATTTGGAAGCTGGGGGTGCTGGGGGATAAAAGAAAGAAAGAAAAACTGTTGTATCCCATTTCCTTGTACATTCATGGAAATTTCAATAAAATAATAAAAAGATTGTTAATCTGCATAAAGAAAAAGTGTAAGAATGCAGAAGATTCAATATTAATGTTGTCAACCATGATTTGGAAGATGGGGGGGTGGGGGATGAAAGAAAGAAAAAAACTGTTGTATCCCATTTCCTTGAACATTCATGGAAATTTCAATAAAATAATAAAAAGATTGTTAATCTGCATAAAGAAAAAGAGTAAGAATGCAGAAGATAGAATATTAATGGTGTCAAGCATGATTTGAAAGCTGGGGTGGTGGGGGATTAAAGAAAGAAAGAAAAACTGCTGTATCCCATTTCCTTGAACATTCATGGGAATTTCAATAAAATAATAAAAAGATTGTTAATCTGAATAAAGAAAAAGAGTAAGAATGCAGAAGATAGAATATTAATGTTGTCAACCATGATTTGGAAGCTAGGGGGGTGGGGGATAAACGAAAGAAAGAAAAACTTTTGTATCCCATTTCCTTTAACATTCATGGAAATTTAAATAAAATCATGAAAAGATTGTTAATCTGCATAACGAAAAAGAGTATGAATGCAGAAGATAGAATATTAATGTTGTCAACCATGATTTGGAAGCTGGGGGGGGTGGGGGAATAAAGAAAGTAAGAAAAACTGTTGTATCCCATTTCCTTGAACATTCATGGAAATTTCAACAAAATAATAAAAAGATTGTTAATCTGCATAAAGAAAAAGAGTAAGAATGCAGAAGATAGAATATTAATGTTGTCAAATATGATTTGGAAGCTGGGGGGGTGGAGGATAAAAGAAAGAGAGAAAAACTGTTGTATCCCATTTCCTTGAACATTCATGGAAATTTCAATATAACAGTAAAAAGATAGTTAATCTGCATAAAGAAAAAGAGTAAGAATGCAGAAGATAGAATATTAATGTTGTCAACCATGATTTGGAAGCTAGGGGGGGTGGGGGATAAAAGAAAGAAAGAAAAACTGTTGTATCCCATTTCCTTGAACAATCATGGAAATTTTAATAAAATAATAAAAAGATTGTTAATCTGCATAGAGAAAAAGTGTAAGAAAGTAGACGATAGAATATTAATGGTGTCAACCATGATTTGGAAGCTAGGGGTGGTGGGGGACAAAAGGAAGAAAGAAAAACTGTTGTATCCCATTTCCTTGAACATTCATGGAAATTTCAATAAAATAATAAAAAGATTGTTAATCTGCATAAAGAAAAAGAGTAAGAATGCAGAAGATAGAATATTAATGTTGTCAACCATGATTTGGTAGTTGGGGGGGGTGGGGGAAGAAAGAAAGTAAGAAAAACTGTTGTATCCCATTTCCTGGAACATTCATGGAAATTTCTTTATAATCATGAAAAGATTGTTAATCGGCATAACGAAAAAGATTAAGAATGCAGAAGATAGAATATTAATGCTCTCAACCATGATTTGGAAGCTGGGGGGTGTGGGGGAAGAAAGAAAGTAAGAAAAACTGTTGTATCCCATTTCCTGGAACATTCATGGAAATTTCAATAAAATAATAAAAAGATTGTTAATGTGCATTAAGAAAAAGTGTAAGAATGCAGAAGATAGAATATTAATGGTGTCAAGAATGATTTGAAAGCTGGGGGTGTAGGGGGATTAAAGAAAGAAAGAAAAACTGTTGTATCCCATTTCCTTGAACATTCATGGAAATTTCAACAAAATAATAAAAAGATTGTTAATGTGCATAAAGAAAAAGTTTAAGAATTCAGAAGATAGAATATTAATGGTGTCAAGCATGATTTGAAAGCTGGGGTGGTAGGGGGATTAAAGAAAGAAAGAAAAACTGTTGTATCCCATTTCCTTGAACATTCATGGAAATTTCAACAAAATAATAAAAAGATTGTTAATCTGCATAAAGAAAAAGAGTAAGAATGCAGAAGATAGAATATTAATGTTGTCAACCATGATTTGGTAGTTGGGGGGGTGGGGGAAGAAAGAAAGTAAGAAAAACTGTTGCATCCCATTTCCTGGAACATTCATGGAAATTTCATTATAATCATGAAAAATTGTTAATCGGCATAACGAAAAAGATTAAGAATGCAGAAGATAGAATATTAATGCTGTCAAGCATGATTTGGAAGCTGGGGGGTGTGGGGGAAGAAAGAAAGTAAGAAAAACTGTTGTATCCCATTTCCTGGAACATTCATGGATATTTCAATAAAATAATAAAAAGATTGTTAATGTGCATAAAGAAAAAGAGTAAGAATGCAGAAGATAGAATATTAATGGTGTCAAGCATGATTTGAAAGCTGCGGGGGTAGGGGGATTAAAGAAAGAAAGAAAAACTGTTGTATCCCATTTCCTTGAACATTCATGGTAATATCAATAAAATAATAAAAAGATTGTGAATCTGCATAAAGAAAAAGAGTAAGAATGCAGAAGATAGTATATTAATGTTGTCAAGCATGATTTGGAAGCTGGGGGTGGTGGGGGATAAAAGAAAGAAAGAAAAACTGTTGTATCCCATTTCCTTGAACATTCATGGAAATTTCAATAAAATAATAAAAAGATTGTTAATCTGCATAAAGAAAAAGTGTAAGAATGCAGAAGATTCAATATTAATGTTGTCAACCATGATTTGGAAGCTGGGGGGTGGTGGGGGATAAAAGAAAGAAAGAGAAACTGTTGTATCCCATTACCCTGAACATTCATGGAAATTTCAATAAAATAATAAAAGATTGTTAATCTGCATAAAGAAAAAGAGTTAGAATGCAGAAGATAGAATATTAATGTTGTCAACCATGATTTGGAAGATGGGGGGGTGGGGGATGAAAGAAAGAAAAAAACTGTTGTATCCCATTTCCTTGAACATTCATGGAAATTTCAATAAAATAATAAAAAGATTTTTAATCTGAATAAAGAAATAGAGTAAGAATGCAGAAGATAGAATATTAATGGTGTCAAGCTTGATGTGAAAGCTGGGGTAGTGGGGGATTAAAGAAAGAAAGAAGAACTGCTGTATCCCATTTCCATGAACATTCATGGAAATTTCAATAAAATAATTAAAAGATTGTTAATCTGAATAAAGAAAAAGAGTAAGAATACAGAAGATAGTGTATTAATGTTGTCAACCATGATTTGGAAGCTAGGGGTTGGGGGATAAAAGAAAGAAAGAAGAACTGCTGTATCCCATTTCCTTTAACATTCATGGAAATTTAAATAAAATCATGAAAAGATTGTTAATCTGCATAACGAAAAAGAGTAAGAATGCAGAAGATAGAATATTAATGTTGTCAACCATGATTTGGAAGCTGGGGGGGGTGGGGGAATTAAGAAAGTAAGAAAAACTGTTGTATCCCATTTCCTGGAACTTTCATGGAAATTTCAACAAAATAATAAAAAGATTGTTAATCTGCATAAAGAAAAAGAGTAAGAATGCAGAAGATACAATATTAATGTTGTCAAGCATGATTTGGAAGATCGGGGTGTCGGGGGAAGAAAGAAAGAAAGAAAAAGTGTTGTATCCCATTTCCATGAACATTCATGGTAATATCAATAAAATAATAAAAAGATTGTGAATCTGCATAAAGAAAAAGAGTAAGAATGCAGAAGATAGAATATTAATGTTGTCAACCATGATTTGGAAGCTGGGGGGGGGTGGGGGATAAAAGAAAGAAAGAAAAACTGTTGTATCCCATTTCCTTGAACATTCATGGAAATTTCAATAAAATAATAAAAAGATTGTTAATCTGCATAAAGAAAAAGAGTAAGAATGCAGAAGATAGAACATTAATGTAGTCAACCATGATTTGTAAGCTGGGGGGCGTGGGGGATAAAAGAAAGAAAGAAAAACTGTTGTATCCCATTTCCTTGAACATTCATGGAAATTTAAATAAAATAATAAAACGATTGTGAATCTGCATAAAGAAAAAGAGTAAGAATGCAGAAGATAGAATATTAATGTTGTCAACCATGATTTGGAAGCTGGGGGGATTGGGGGAAGAAAGAAAGTAAGAAAAACAGTTGTATCCCATTTCCTTGAACTTTCATGGAAATTTCAACAAAATAATAAAAAGATTGTTAATGTGCATAAAGAAAAAGAGTAAGAATGCAGAAGATACAATATTAATGTTGTCAAGCATGATTTGGAAGATGGGGGTGTCGGGGGATGAAAGAAAGAAAGAAAAAGTGTTGTATCCCATTTCCTTGAACATTCATGGTAATATCAATAAAATAATAAAAAGATAGTGAATCTGCATAAAGAAAAAGAGTAAGAATGCAGAAGATAGAATATTAATGTTGTCAACCATGATTTGGAAGCTGGGGGGGGTGGGGGATAAAAGAAAGAAAGAAAAATTGTTGTATCCCATTTCCTGGAACATTCATGGAAATTTCAATAAAATCATAAAAAGATTGTTAATCTGCATAACGAAAAAGAGTGAGAATGCAGAAGATAGAATATTAATGTTATCAACCATGATGAGAAAGCGGGGGGGGGTGGGGGATTAAAAAAAGAAAGAAAAACTGTTGTATCCCATTTCCTGCAACATTCATGGAAATTTAAACAAAATAATAAAAAGATTGTTAATCTGCATAAAGGAAAAGAATAAGAATGCAGAAGATAGTATATTAATGTTGTCAAGCATGATTTGGAAGCTGGGGGTGCTGGGGGATAAAAGAAAGAAAGAAAAACTGTTGTATCCCATTTCCTTGAACATTCATGGAAATTTCAATAAAATAATAAAAAGATTGTTAATCTGCATAAAGAAAAAGTGTAAGAATGCAGAAGATTCAATATTAATGTTGTCAACCATGATTTGGAAGATGGGGGGGGTGTGGATGAAAGAAAGAAAAAAACTGTTGTATCCCATTTCCCTGAACATTCATGGAAATTTCAATAAAATAATAAAAAGATTGTTAATCTGCATAAAGAAAAAGAGTAAGAATGCAGAAGATAGAATATTAATGGTGTCAAGCATGATTTGAAAGCTGGGGTGGTGGGGGATTAAAGAAAGAAAGAAAAACTGCTGTATCCCATTTCCTTGAACATTCATGGGAATTTCAATAAAATAATAAAAAGATTGTTAATCTGAATAAAGAAAAAGAGTAAGAATGCAGAAGATAGAATATTAATGTTGTCAACCATGATTTGGAAGCTAGGGGGGTGGGGGATAAACGAAAGAAAGTAGAACTCCTGTATCCCATTTCCTTTAACATTCATGGAAATTTAAATAAAATCATGAAAAGATAGTTAATCTGCATAACGAAAAAGAGTAAGAATGCAGAAGATAGAATATTAATGTTGTCAACCATGATTTGGAAGCTGGGGGGGGGTGGGGGAATAAAGAAAGTAAGAAAAACTGTTGTATCCCATTTCCTTGAACATTCATGGAAATTTCAACAAAATAATAAAAAGATTGTTAATCTGCATAAAGAAAAAGAGTAAGAATGCAGAAGATAGAATATTAATGTTGTCAACCATGATTTGGAAGCTAGGGGGGTGGGGGATAAAAGAAAGAAAGAAAAACTGTTGTATCCCATTTCCTTGAACATTCATGGAAATTTTAATAAAATAGTAAAAAGATAGTTAATCTGCATAAAGAAAAAGAGTAAGAATGCAGAAGATAGAATATTAATGTTGTCAACCATGATTTGGAAGCTAGGGGGGTGGGGGATAAAAGAAAGAAAGAAAAACTGTTGTATCCCATTTCCTTGAATATTCATGGAAATTTTAATAAAATAATAAAAAGATTGTTAATCTGCATAGAGAAAAAGTGTAAGAAAGTAGACGATAGAATATTAATGGTGTCAACCATGATTTGGAAGCTAGGGGTGGTGGGGGACAAAAGGAAGAAAGAAAAACTGTTGTATCCCATTTCCTTGAACATTCATGGAAATTTCAATAAAATAATAAAAAGATTGTTAATCTGCATAAAGAAATAGAGTAAGAATGCAGAAGATAGAATATTAATGGTGTCAAGCATGATGTGAAAGCTGGGGTAGTGGGGGATTCAAGAAAGAAAGAAGAACTGCTGTATCCCATTTCCATGAACATTCATGGAAATTTCAATAAAATAATTAAAAGATTGTTAATCTGAATAAAGAAAAAGAGTAAGAATACAGAAGATAGAATATTAATGTTGTCAACCATGATTTGGAAGCTAGGGGTTGGGGGATAAAAGAAAGAAAGTAGAACTCCTGTATCCCATTTCCTTTAACATTCATGGAAATTTAAATAAAATCATGAAAAGATAGTTAATCTGCATAACGAAAAAGAGTAAGAATGCAGAAGATAGAATATTAATGTTGTCAACCATGATTTGGAAGCTGGGGGGGGTGGGGGAATAAAGAAAGTAAGAAAAACTGTTGTATCCCATTTCCTTGAACATTCATGGAAATTTCAACAAAATAATAAAAAGATTGTTAATCTGCATAAAGAAAAAGAGTAAGAATGCAGAAGATAGAATATTAATGTTGTCAACCATGATTTGGAAGCTAGGGGGGTGGGGGATAAAAGAAAGAAAGAAAAACTGTTGTATCCCATTTCCTTGAACATTCATGGAAATTTTAATAAAATAGTAAAAAGATAGTTAATCTGCATAAAGAAAAAGAGTAAGAATGCAGAAGATAGAATATTAATGTTGTCAACCATGATTTGGAAGCTAGGGGGGTGGGGGATAAAAGAAAGAAAGAAAAACTGCTGTATCCCATTTCCTTGAACATTCATGGAAATTTTAATAAAATAATAAAAAGATTGTTAATCTGCATAGAGAAAAAGTGTAAGAAAGTAGACGATAGAATATTAATGGTGTCAACCATGATTTGGAAGCTAGGGGTGGTGGGGGACAAAAGGAAGAAAGAAAAACTGTTGTATCCCATTTCCTTGAACATTCATGGAAATTTCAATAAAATAATAAAAAGATTGTTAATCTGCATAAAGAAAAAGAGTAAGAATGCAGAAGATAGAATATTAATGTTGTCAACCATGATTTGGTAGTTGGGGGGGGTGGGGGAAGAAAGAAAGTAAGAAAAACTGTTGTATCCCATTTCCTGGAACATTCATGGAAATTTCATTATAATCATGAAAAGATTGTTAATCGGCATAACGAAAAAGATTAAGAATGCAGAAGATAGAATATAAATGCTGTCAACCATGATTTGGAAGCTGGGGGGTGTGGGGGAAGAAAGAAAGTAAGAAAAACTGTTGTATCCCATTTCCTGGAACATTCATGGAAATTTCAATAAAATAATAAAAAGATTGTTAATGTGCATTAAGAAAAAGTGTAAGAATGCAGAAGATAGAATATTAATGGTGTCAAGCATGATTTGAAAGCTGGGGGGGTAGGGGGATTAAAGAAAGAAAGAAAAACTGTTGTATCCCATTTCCTTGAACATTCATGGAAATTTCAACAAAATAATAAAAAGATTGTTAATGTGCATAAAGAAAAAGAGTAAGAATTCAGAAGATAGAATATTAATGGTGTCAAGCATGATTTGAAAGCTGGGGTGGTAGGGGGATTAAAGAAAGAAAGAAAAACTGTTGTATCCCATTTCCTTGAACATTCATGGAAATTTCAACAAAATAATAAAAAGATTGTTAATCTGCATAAAGAAAAAGAGTAAGAATGCAGAAGATAGAATATTAATGTTCTCAACCATGATTTGGTAGTTGGGGGGGGTGGGGGAAGAAAGAAAGTAAGAAAAACTGTTGTATCCCATTTCCTGGAACATTCATGGAAATTTCATTATAATCATGAAAAATTGTTAATCGGCATAACGAAAAAGATTAAGAATGCAGAAGATAGAATATTAATGCTGTCAAGCATGATTTGGAAGCTGGGGGGTGTGGGGGAAGAAAGAAAGTAAGAAAAACTGTTGTATCCCATTTCCTGGAACATTCATGGAAATTTCAATAAAATCATAAAAAGATTGTTAATCTGCATAACGAAAAAGAGTAAGAATGCAGAAGATAGAATATTAATGTTATCAACCATGATGAGAAAGCGGGGGGGGGTGGGGGATTAAAAAAAGAAAGAAAAACTGTTGTATCCCATTTCCTGCAACATTCATGGAAATTTCAACAAAATAATAAAAAGATTTTTAATCTGCATAAAGGAAAAGAATAAGAGTGCAGAAGATAGTATATTAATGTTGTCAAGCATGATTTGGAAGCTCGGGGTGCTGGGGGATAAAAGAAAGAAAGAAAAACTGTTGTATCCCATTTCCTTGAACATTCATGGAAATTTCAATAAAATAATAAAAAGATTGTTAATCTGCATAAAGAAAAAGTGTAAGAATGCAGAAGATTCAATATTAATGTTGTCAACCATGATTTGGAAGATGGGGGGGTGGGGGATGAAAGAAAGAAAAAAACTGTTGTATCCCATTTCCTTGAACATTCATGGAAATTTCAATAAAATAATAAAAAGATTGTTAATCTGCATAAAGAAAAAGAGTAAGAATGAAGAAGATAGAATATTAATGGTGTCAAGCATGATTTGAAAGCTGGGGTGGTGGGGGATTAAAGAAAGAAAGAAAAACTGCTGTATCCCATTTCCTTGAACATTCATGGGAATTTCAATAAAATAATAAAAAGATTGTTAATCTGAATAAAGAAAAAGAGTAAGAATGCAGAAGATAGAATATTAATGTTGTCAACCATGATTTGGAAGCTAGGGGGGTGGGGGATAAACGAAAGAAAGAAAAACTTTTGTATCCCATTTCCTTTAACATTCATGGAAATTTAAATAAAATCATGAAAAGATAGTTAATCTGCATAACGAAAAAGAGTAAGAATGCAGAAGATAGAATATTAATGTTGTCAACCATGATTTGGAAGCTGGGGGGGGTGGGGGAATAAAGAAAGTAAGAAAAACTGTTGTATCCCATTTCCTTGAACATTCATGGAAATTTAAACAAAATAATAAAAAGATTGTTAATCTGCATAAAGAAAAAGAGTAAGAATGCAGAAGATAGAATATTAATGTTGTCAAATATGATTTGGAAGCTGGGGGTGTGGAGGATAAAAGAAAGAGAGAAAAACTGTTGTATCCCATTTCCTTGAACATTCATGGAAATTTCAATATAATAGTAAAAAGATAGTTAATCTGCATAAAGAAAAAGAGTAAGAATGCAGAAGATAGAATATTAATGTTGTCAAACATGATTTGGAACCTAGGGGTGGTGGGGGATAAAAGAAAGAAAGAAAAACTGTTGTATCCCATTTCCTTGAACATTCATGGAAATTTCAATAAAATAATAAAAAGATTGTTAATCTGCATAGAGAAAAAGTGTAAGAAAGTAGACGATAGAATATTAATGGTGTCAACCATGATTTGGAAGCTAGGGGTGGTGGGGGACAAAAGGAAGAAAGAAAAACTGTTGTATCCCATTTCCTTGAACATTCATGGAAATTTCAATAAAATAATAAAAAGATTGTTAATCTGCATAAAGAAAAAGAGTAAGAATGCAGAAGATAGAATATTAATGTTGTCAACCATGATTTGGTAGTTGGGGGGGGTGGGGGAAGAAAGAAAGTAAGAAAAACTGTTGTATCCCATTTCCTGGAACATTCATGGAAATTTCAATAAAATAATAAAAAGATTGTTAATGTGCATTAAGAAAAAGTGTAAGAATGCAGAAGATAGAATATTAATGGTGTCAAGCATGATTTGAAAGCTGGGTGGGTAGGGGGATTAAAGAAAGAAAGAAAAACTGTTGTATCCCATTTCCTTGAACATTCATGGAAATTTCAACAAAATAATAAAAAGATTGTTAATGTGCATAAAGAAAAAGAGTAAGAATTCAGAAGATAGAATATTAATGGTGTCAAGCATGATTTGAAAGCTGGGGTGGTAGGGGGATTAAAGAAAGAAAGAAAAACTGTTGTATCCCATTTCCTTGAACATTCATGGAAATTTCAACAAAATAATAAAAAGATTGTTAATCTGCATAAAGAAAATGAGTAAGAATGCAGAAGATAGAATATTAATGGTGTCAAGCATGATTTGAAAGCTGGGGTGGTGGAGGATTAAAGAAAGAAAGAAAAACTGCTGTATCCCATTTCCTTGAACATTCATGGGAATTTCAATAAAATAATAAAAAGATTGTTAATCTGAATAAAGAAATAGAGTAAGAATGCAGAAGATAGAATATTAATGGTGTCAAGCATGATGTGAAAGCTGGGGTAGTGGGGGATTCAAGAAAGAAAGAAGAACTGCTGTATCCCATTTCCATGAACATTCATGGAAATTTCAATAAAATAATTAAAAGATTGTTAATCTGAATAAAGAAAAAGAGTAAGAATACAGAAGATAGAATATTAATGTTGTCAACCATGATTTGGAAGCTAGGGGTTGGGGGATAAAAGAAAGAAAGTAGAACTGTTGTATCCCATTTCCTTTAACATTCATGGAAATTTAAATAAAATCATGAAAAGATAGTTAATCTGCATAACGAAAAAGAGTAAGAATGCAGAAGATAGAATATTAATGTTGTCAACCATGATTTGGAAGCTGGGGGGGGTGGGGGAATAAAGAAAGTAAGAAAAACTGTTGTATCCCATTTCCTTGAACATTCATGGAAATTTCAACAAAATAATAAAAAGATTGTTAATCTGCATAAAGAAAAAGAGTAAGAATGCAGAAGATAGAATATTAATGTTGTCAAATATGATTTGGAAGCTGGGGGGTGGAGGATAAAAGAAAGAGAGAAAAACTGTTGTATCCCATTTCCTTGAACATTCATGGAAATTTCAATATAATAGTAAAAAGATAGTTAATCTGCATAAAGAAAAAGAGTAAGAATGCAGAAGATAGAATATTAATGTTGTCAACCATGATTTGGAAGCTAGGGGGGTGGGGGATAAAAGAAAGAAAGAAAAACTGTTGTATCCCATTTCCTTGAACATTCATGGAAATTTTAATAAAATAATAAAAAGATTGTTAATCTGCATAGAGAAAAAGTGTAAGAAAGTAGACGATAGAATATTAATGGTGTCAACCATGATTTGGAAGCTAGGGGTGGTGGGGGACAAAAGGAAGAAAGAAAAACTGTTGTATCCCATTTCCTTGAACATTCATGGAAATTTCAATAAAATAATAAAAAGATTGTTAATCTGCATAAAGAAAAAGAGTAAGAATGCAGAAGATAGAATATTAATGTTGTCAACCATGATTTGGTAGTTGGGGGGGGTGGGGGAAGAAAGAAAGTAAGAAAAACTGTTGTATCCCATTTCCTGGAACATTCATGGAAATTTCATTATAATCATGAAAAGATTGTAAATCGGCATAACGAAAAAGATTAAGAATGCAGAAGATAGAATATTAATGCTGTCAACCATGATTTGGAAGCTGGGGGGTGTGGGGGAAGAAAGAAAGTAAGAAAAACTGTTGTATCCCATTTCCTGGAACATTCATGGAAATTTCAATAAAATAATAAAAAGATTGTTAATGTGCATTAAGAAAAAGTGTAAGAATGCAGAAGATAGAATATTAATGGTGTCAAGCATGATTTGACAGCTGGGGGGGTAGGGGGATTAAAGAAAGAAAGAAAAACTGTTGTATCCCATTTCCTTGAACATTCATGGAAATTTCAACAAAATAATAAAAAGATTGTTAATGTGCATAAAGAAAAAGAGTAAGAATTCAGAAGATAGAATATTAATGGTGTCAAGCATGATTTGAAAGCTGGGGTGGTAGGGGGATTAAAGAAAGAAAGAAAAACTGTTGTATCCCATTTCCTTGAACATTCATGGAAATTTCAACAAAATAATAAAAAGATTGTTAATCTGCATAAAGAAAAAGAGTAAGAATTCAGAAGATAGAATATTAATGTTGTCAACCATGATTTGGTAGTTGGGGGGGGTGGGGGAAGAAAGAAAGTAAGAAAAACTGTTGTATCCCATTTCCTGGAACATTCATGGAAATTTCATTATAATCATGAAAAATTGTTAATCGGCATAACGAAAAAGATTAAGAATGCAGAAGATAGAATATTAATGCTGTCAAGCATGATTTGGAAGCTGGGGGGTGTGGGGGAAGAAAGAAAGTAAGAAAAACTGTTGTATCCCATTTCCTGGAACATTCATGGAAATTTCAATAAAATCATAAAAAGATTGTTAATCTGCATAACGAAAAAGAGTAAGAATGCAGAAGATAGAATATTAATGTTATCAACCATGATGAGAAAGCGGGGGGGGTGGGGGATTAAAAAAAGAAAGAAAAACTGTTGTATCCCATTTCCTGCAACATTCATGGAAATTTCAACAAAATAATAAAAAGATTTTTAATCTGCATAAAGGAAAAGAATAAGAATGCAGAAGATAGTATATTAATGTTGTCAAGCATGATTTGGAAGCTCGGGGTGCTGGGGGATAAAAGAAAGAAAGAAAAACTGTTGTATCCCATTTCCTTGAACATTCATGGAAATTTCAATAAAATAATAAAAAGATTGTTAATCTGCATAAAGAAAAAGTGTAAGAATGCAGAAGATTCAATATTAATGTTGTCAACCATGATTTGGAAGATGGGGGGGTGGGGGATGAAAGAAAGAAAAAACTGTTGTATCCCATTTCCTTGAACATTCATGGAAATTTCAATAAAATAATAAAAAGATTGTTAATCTGCATAAAGAAAAAGAGTAAGAATGAAGAAGATAGAATATTAATGGTGTCAAGCATGATTTGAAAGCTGGGGTGGTGGGGGATTAAAGAAAGAAAGAAAAACTGCTGTATCCCATTTCCTTGAACATTCATGGGAATTTCAATAAAATAATAAAAAGATTGTTAATCTGAATAAAGAAAAAGAGTAAGAATGCAGAAGATAGAATATTAATGTTGTCAACCATGATTTGGAAGCTAGGGGGGTGGGGGATAAACGAAAGAAAGAAAAACTTTTGTATCCCATTTCCTTTAACATTCATGGAAATTTAAATAAAATCATGAAAAGATTGTTAATCTGCATAACGAAAAAGAGTAAGAATGCAGAAGATAGAATATTAATGTTGTCAACCATGATTTGGAAGCTGGGGGGGGTGGGGGAATAAAGAAAGAAAGAAAAACTGTTGTATCCCATTTCCTTGAACATTCATGGAAATTTCAATAAAATAATAAAAAGATTGTTAATCTGCATAAAGAAAAAGAGTAAGAATGCAGAAGATAGAACATTAATGTAGTCAACCATGATTTGTAAGCTGGGGGGCGTGGGGGATAAAAGAAAGAAAGAAAAACTGTTGTATCCCATTTCCTTGAACATTCATGGAAATTTAAATAAAATAATAAAACGATTGTGAATCTGCATAAAGAAAAAGAGTAAGAATGCAGAAGATAGAATATTAATGTTGTCAACCATGATTTGGAAGCTGGGGGGATTGGGGGAAGAAAGAAAGTAAGAAAAACAGTTGTATCCCATTTCCTTGAACTTTCATGGAAATTTCAACAAAATAATAAAAAGATTGTTAATCTGCATAAAGGAAAAGAATAAGAATGCAGAAGATAGTATATTAATGTTGTCAAGCATGATTTGGAAGCTGGGGGTGCTGGGGGATAAAAGAAAGAAAGAAAAACTGTTGTATCCCATTTCCTTGTACATTCATGGAAATTTCAATAAAATAATAAAAAGATTGTTAATCTGCATAAAGAAAAAGTGTAAGAATGCAGAAGATTCAATATTAATGTTGTCAACCATGATTTGGAAGATGGGGGGGTGGGGGATGAAAGAAAGAAAAAAACTGTTGTATCCCATTTCCTTGAACATTCATGGAAATTTCAATAAAATAATAAAAAGATTGTTAATCTGCATAAAGAAAAAGAGTAAGAATGCAGAAGATAGAATATTAATGGTGTCAAGCATGATTTGAAAGCTGGGGTGGTGGGGGATTAAAGAAAGAAAGAAAAACTGTTGTATCCCATTTCCTTGAACATTCATGGAAATTTCAACAAAATAATAAAAAGATTGTTAATCTGCATAAAGAAAAAGAGTAAGAATGCAGAAGATAGAATATTAATGTTGTCAAATATGATTTGGAAGCTGGGGGGGTGGAGGATAAAAGAAAGAGAGAAAAACTGTTGTATCCCATTTCCTTGAACATTCATGGAAATTTCAATATAACAGTAAAAAGATAGTTAATCTGCATAAAGAAAAAGAGTAAGAATGCAGAAGATAGAATATTAATGTTGTCAACCATGATTTGGAAGCTAGGGGGGGTGGGGGATAAAAGAAAGAAAGAAAAACTGTTGTATCCCATTTCCTTGAACAATCATGGAAATTTTAATAAAATAATAAAAAGATTGTTAATCTGCATAGAGAAAAAGTGTAAGAAAGTAGACGATAGAATATTAATGGTGTCAACCATGATTTGGAAGCTAGGGGTGGTGGGGGACAAAAGGAAGAAAGAAAAACTGTTGTATCCCATTTCCTTGAACATTCATGGAAATTTCAATAAAATAATAAAAAGATTGTTAATCTGCATAAAGAAAAAGAGTAAGAATGCAGAAGATAGAATATTAATGTTGTCAACCATGATTTGGTAGTTGGGGGGGGTGGGGGAAGAAAGAAAGTAAGAAAAACTGTTGTATCCCATTTCCTGGAACATTCATGGAAATTTCTTTATAATCATGAAAAGATTGTTAATCGGCATAACGAAAAAGATTAAGAATGCAGAAGATAGAATATTAATGCTCTCAACCATGATTTGGAAGCTGGGGGGTGTGGGGGAAGAAAGAAAGTAAGAAAAACTGTTGTATCCCATTTCCTGGAACATTCATGGAAATTTCAATAAAATAATAAAAAGATTGTTAATGTGCATTAAGAAAAAGTGTAAGAATGCAGAAGATAGAATATTAATGGTGTCAAGAATGATTTGAAAGCTGGGGGTGTAGGGGGATTAAAGAAAGAAAGAAAAACTGTTGTATCCCATTTCCTTGAACATTCATGGAAATTTCAACAAAATAATAAAAAGATTGTTAATGTGCATAAAGAAAAAGTTTAAGAATTCAGAAGATAGAATATTAATGGTGTCAAGCATGAATTGAAAGCTGGGGTGGTAGGGGGATTAAAGAAAGAAAGAAAAACTGTTGTATCCCATTTCCTTGAACATTCATGGAAATTTCAACAAAATAATAAAAAGATTGTTAATCTGCATAAAGAAAAAGAGTAAGAATGCAGAAGATAGAATATTAATGTTGTCAACCATGATTTGGTAGTTGGGGGGGTGGGGGAAGAAAGAAAGTAAGAAAAACTGTTGCATCCCATTTCCTGGAACATTCATGGAAATTTCATTATAATCATGAAAAATTGTTAATCGGCATAACGAAAAAGATTAAGAATGCAGAAGATAGAATATTAATGCTGTCAAGCATGATTTGGAAGCTGGGGGGTGTGGGGGAAGAAAGAAAGTAAGAAAAACTGTTGTATCCCATTTCCTGGAACATTCATGGATATTTCAATAAAATAATAAAAAGATTGTTAATGTGCATAAAGAAAAAGAGTAAGAATGCAGAAGATAGAATATTAATGGTGTCAAGCATGATTTGAAAGCTGCGGGGGTAGGGGGATTAAAGAAAGAAAGAAAAACTGTTGTATCCCATTTCCTTGAACATTCATGGTAATATCAATAAAATAATAAAAAGATTGTGAATCTGCATAAAGAAAAAGAGTAAGAATGCAGAAGATAGTATATTAATGTTGTCAAGCATGATTTGGAAGCTGGGGGTGGTGGGGGATAAAAGAAAGAAAGAAAAACTGTTGTATCCCATTTCCTTGAACATTCATGGAAATTTCAATAAAATAATAAAAAGATTGTTAATCTGCATAAAGAAAAAGTGTAAGAATGCAGAAGATTCAATATTAATGTTGTCAACCATGATTTGGAAGCTGGGGGGTGGTGGGGGATAAAAGAAAGAAAGAAAAACTGTTGTATCCCATTACCCTGAACATTCATGGAAATTTCAATAAAATAATAAAAGATTGTTAATCTGCATAAAGAAAAAGAGTTAGAATGCAGAAGATAGAATATTAATGTTGTCAACCATGATTTGGAAGATGGGGGGGTGGGGGATGAAAGAAAGAAAAAAACTGTTGTATCCCATTTCCTTGAACATTCATGGAAATTTCAATAAAATAATAAAAAGATTTTTAATCTGAATAAAGAAATAGAGTAAGAATGCAGAAGATAGAATATTAATGGTGTCAAGCATGATGTGAAAGCTGGGGTAGTGGGGGATTAAAGAAAGAAAGAAGAACTGCTGTATCCCATTTCCATGAACATTCATGGAAATTTCAATAAAATAATTAAAAGATTGTTAATCTGAATAAAGAAAAAGAGTAAGAATACAGAAGATAGTGTATTAATGTTGTCAACCATGATTTGGAAGCTAGGGGTTGGGGGATAAAAGAAAGAAAGAAGAACTGCTGTATCCCATTTCCTTTAACATTCATGGAAATTTAAATAAAATCATGAAAAGATTGTTAATCTGCATAACGAAAAAGAGTAAGAATGCAGAAGATAGAATATTAATGTTGTCAACCATGATTTGGAAGCTGGGGGGGGTGGGGGAATTAAGAAAGTAAGAAAAACTGTTGTATCCCATTTCCTGGAACTTTCATGGAAATTTCAACAAAATAATAAAAAGATTGTTAATCTGCATAAAGAAAAAGAGTAAGAATGCAGAAGATACAATATTAATGTTGTCAAGCATGATTTGGAAGATCGGGGTGTCGGGGGAAGAAAGAAAGAAAGAAAAAGTGTTGTATCCCATTTCCATGAACATTCATGGTAATATCAATAAAATAATAAAAAGATTGTGAATCTGCATAAAGAAAAAGAGTAAGAATGCAGAAGATAGAATATTAATGTTGTCAACCATGATTTGGAAGCTGGGGGGGGGTGGGGGATAAAAGAAAGAAAGAAAAACTGTTGTATCCCATTTCCTTGAACATTCATGGAAATTTCAATAAAATAATAAAAAGATTGTTAATCTGCATAAAGAAAAAGAGTAAGAATGCAGAAGATAGAACATTAATGTAGTCAACCATGATTTGTAAGCTGGGGGGCGTGGGGGATAAAAGAAAGAAAGAAAAACTGTTGTATCCCATTTCCTTGAACATTCATGGAAATTTAAATAAAATAATAAAACGATTGTGAATCTGCATAAAGAAAAAGAGTAAGAATGCAGAAGATAGAATATTAATGTTGTCAACCATGATTTGGAAGCTGGGGGGATTGGGGGAAGAAAGAAAGTAAGAAAAACAGTTGTATCCCATTTCCTTGAACTTTCATGGAAATTTCAACAAAATAATAAAAAGATTGTTAATGTGCATAAAGAAAAAGAGTAAGAATGCAGAAGATACAATATTAATGTTGTCAAGCATGATTTGGAAGATGGGGGTGTCGGGGGATGAAAGAAAGAAAGAAAAAGTGTTGTATCCCATTTCCTTGAACATTCATGGTAATATCAATAAAATAATAAAAAGATAGTGAATCTGCATAAAGAAAAACAGTAAGAATGCAGAAGATAGAATATTAATGTTGTCAACCATGATTTGGAAGCTGGGGGGGGTGGGGGATAAAAGAAAGAAAGAAAAATTGTTGTATCCCATTTCCTGGAACATTCATGGAAATTTCAATAAAATCATAAAAAGATTGTTAATCTGCATAACGAAAAAGAGTGAGAATGCAGAAGATAGAATATTAATGTTATCAACCATGATGAGAAAGCGGGGGGGGGTGGGGGATTAAAAAAAGAAAGAAAAACTGTTGTATCCCATTTCCTGCAACATTCATGGAAATTTAAACAAAATAATAAAAAGATTGTTAATCTGCATAAAGGAAAAGAATAAGAATGCAGAAGATAGTATATTAATGTTGTCAAGCATGATTTGGAAGCTGGGGGTGCTGGGGGATAAAAGAAAGAAAGAAAAACTGTTGTATCCCATTTCCTTGAACATTCATGGAAATTTCAATAAAATAATAAAAAGATTGTTAATCTGCATAAAGAAAAAGTGTAAGAATGCAGAAGATTCAATATTAATGTTGTCAACCATGATTTGGAAGATGGGGGGGGTGTGGATGAAAGAAAGAAAAAAACTGTTGTATCCCATTTCCTTGAACATTCATGGAAATTTCAATAAAATAATAAAAAGATTGTTAATCTGCATAAAGAAAAAGAGTAAGAATGCAGAAGATAGAATATTAATGGTGTCAAGCATGATTTGAAAGCTGGGGTGGTGGGGGATTAAAGAAAGAAAGAAAAACTGCTGTATCCCATTTCCTTGAACATTCATGGGAATTTCAATAAAATAATAAAAAGATTGTTAATCTGAATAAAGAAAAAGAGTAAGAATGCAGAAGATAGAATATTAATGTTGTCAACCATGATTTGGAAGCTAGGGGGGTGGGGGATAAACGAAAGAAAGTAGAACTCCTGTATCCCATTTCCTTTAACATTCATGGAAATTTAAATAAAATCATGAAAAGATAGTTAATCTGCATAACGAAAAAGAGTAAGAATGCAGAAGATAGAATATTAATGTTGTCAACCATGATTTGGAAGCTGGGGGGGGTGGGGGAATAAAGAAAGTAAGAAAAACTGTTGTATCCCATTTCCTTGAACATTCATGGAAATTTCAACAAAATAATAAAAAGATTGTTAATCTGCATAAAGAAAAAGAGTAAGAATGCAGAAGATAGAATATTAATGTTGTCAACCATGATTTGGAAGCTAGGGGGGTGGGGGATAAAAGAAAGAAAGAAAAACTGTTGTATCCCATTTCCTTGAACATTCATGGAAATTTTAATAAAATAGTAAAAAGATAGTTAATCTGCATAAAGAAAAAGAGTAAGAATGCAGAAGATAGAATATTAATGTTGTCAACCATGATTTGGAAGCTAGGGGGGTGGGGGATAAAAGAAAGAAAGAAAAACTGTTGTATCCCATTTCCTTGAACATTCATGGAAATTTTAATAAAATAATAAAAAGATTGTTAATCTGCATAGAGAAAAAGTGTAAGAAAGTAGACGATAGAATATTAATGGTGTCAACCATGATTTGGAAGCTAGGGGTGGTGGGGGACAAAAGGAAGAAAGAAAAACTGTTGTATCCCATTTCCTTGAACATTCATGGAAATTTCAATAAAATAATAAAAAGATTGTTAATCTGCATAAAGAAATAGAGTAAGAATGCAGAAGATAGAATATTAATGGTGTCAAGCATGATGTGAAAGCTGGGGTAGTGGGGGATTCAAGAAAGAAAGAAGAACTGCTGTATCCCATTTCCATGAACATTCATGGAAATTTCAATAAAATAATTAAAAGATTGTTAATCTGAATAAAGAAAAAGAGTAAGAATACAGAAGATAGAATATTAATGTTGTCAACCATGATTTGGAAGCTAGGGGTTGGGGGATAAAAGAAAGAAAGTAGAACTCCTGTATCCCATTTCCTTTAACATTCATGGAAATTTAAATAAAATCATGAAAAGATAGTTAATCTGCATAACGAAAAAGAGTAAGAATGCAGAAGATAGAATATTAATGTTGTCAACCATGATTTGGAAGCTGGGGGGGTGGGGGAATAAAGAAAGTAAGAAAAACTGTTGTATCCCATTTCCTTGAACATTCATGGAAATTTCAACAAAATAATAAAAAGATTGTTAATCTGCATAAAGAAAAAGAGTAAGAATGCAGAAGATAGAATATTAATGTTGTCAACCATGATTTGGAAGCTAGGGGGGTGGGGGATAAAAGAAAGAAAGAAAAACTGTTGTATCCCATTTCCTTGAACATTCATGGAAATTTTAATAAAATAGTAAAAAGATAGTTAATCTGCATAAAGAAAAAGAGTAAGAATGCAGAAGATAGAATATTAATGTTGTCAACCATGATTTGGAAGCTAGGGGGGTGGGGGATAAAAGAAAGAAAGAAAAACTGCTGTATCCCATTTCCTTGAACATTCATGGAAATTTTAATAAAATAATAAAAAGATTGTTAATCTGCATAGAGAAAAAGTGTAAGAAAGTAGACGATAGAATATTAATGGTGTCAACCATGATTTGGAAGCTAGGGGTGGTGGGGGACAAAAGGAAGAAAGAAAAACTGTTGTATCCCATTTCCTTGAACATTCATGGAAATTTCAATAAAATAATAAAAAGATTGTTAATCTGCATAAAGAAAAAGAGTAAGAATGCAGAAGATAGAATATTAATGTTGTCAACCATGATTTGGTAGTTGGGGGGGGTGGGGGAAGAAAGAAAGTAAGAAAAACTGTTGTATCCCATTTCCTGGAACATTCATGGAAATTTCATTATAATCATGAAAAGATTGTTAATCGGCATAACGAAAAAGATTAAGAATGCAGAAGATAGAATATTAATGCTGTCAACCATGATTTGGAAGCTGGGGGGTGTGGGGGAAGAAAGAAAGTAAGAAAAACTGTTGTATCCCATTTCCTGGAACATTCATGGAAATTTCAATAAAATAATAAAAAGATTGTTAATGTGCTTTAAGAAAAAGTGTAAGAATGCAGAAGATAGAATATTAATGGTGTCAAGCATGATTTGAAAGCTGGGGGGGTAGGGGGATTAAAGAAAGAAAGAAAAACTGTTGTATCCCATTTCCTTGAACATTCATGGAAATTTCAACAAAATAATAAAAAGATTGTTAATGTGCATAAAGAAAAAGAGTAAGAATTCAGAAGATAGAATATTAATGGTGTCAAGCATGATTTGAAAGCTGGGGTGGTAGGGGGATTAAAGAAAGAAAGAAAAACTGTTGTATCCCATTTCCTTGAACATTCATGGAAATTTCAACAAAATAATAAAAAGATTGTTAATCTGCATAAAGAAAAAGAGTAAGAATGCAGAAGATAGAATATTAATGTTCTCAACCATGATTTGGTAGTTGGGGGGGGTGGGGGAAGAAAGAAAGTAAGAAAAACTGTTGTATCCCATTTCCTGGAACATTCATGGAAATTTCATTATAATCATGAAAAATTGTTAATCGGCATAACGAAAAAGAATAAGAATGTAGAAGATAGAATATTAATGCTGTCAAGCATGATTTGGAAGCTGGGTGGTGTGGGGGAAGAAAGAAAGTAAGAAAAACTGTTGTATCCCATTTCCTGGAACATTCATGGAAATTTCAATAAAATCATAAAAAGATTGTTAATCTGCATAACGAAAAAGAGTAAGAATGCAGAAGATAGAATATTAATGTTATCAACCATGATGAGAAAGCGGGGGGGGTGGGGGATTAAAAAAAGAAAGAAAAACTGTTGTATCCCATTTCCTGCAACATTCATGGAAATTTCAACAAAATAATAAAAAGATTGTTAATCTGCATAAAGGAAAAGAATAAGAATGCAGAAGATAGTATATTAATGTTGTCAAGCATGATTTGGAAGCTCGGGGTGCTGGGGGATAAAAGAAAGAAAGAAAAACTGTTGTATCCCATTTCCTTGAACATTCATGGAAATTTCAATAAAATAATAAAAAGATTGTTAATCTGCATAAAGAAAAAGTGTAAGAATGCAGAAGATTCAATATTAATGTTGTCAACCATGATTTGGAAGATGGGGGGGGTGGGGGATGAAAGGAAGAAAAAAACTGTTGTATCCCATTTCCTTGAACATTCATGGAAATTTCAATAAAATAATAAAAAGATTGTTAATCTGCATAAAGAAAAAGAGTAAGAATGAAGAAGATAGAATATTAATGGTGTCAAGCATGATTTGAAAGCTGGGGTGGTGGGGGATTAAAGAAAGAAAGAAAAACTGCTGTATCCCATTTCCTTGAACATTCATGGGAATTTCAATAAAATAATAAAAAGATTGTTAATCTGAATAAAGAAAAAGAGTAAGAATGCAGAAGATAGAATATTAATGTTGTCAACCATGATTTGGAAGCTAGGGGGGTGGGGGATAAACGAAAGAAAGAAAAACTTTTGTATCCCATTTCCTTTAACATTCATGGAAATTTAAATAAAATCATGAAAAGATTGTTAATCTGCATAACGAAAAAGAGTAAGAATGCAGAAGATAGAATATTAATGTTGTCAACCATGATTTGGAAGCTGGGGGGGGGTGGGGGAATAAAGAAAGTAAGAAAAACTGGTGTATCCCATTTCCTTGAACATTCATGGAAATTTCAACAAAATAATAAAAAGATTGTTAATCTGCATAAAGAAAAAGAGTAAGAATGCAGAAGATAGAATATTAATGTTGTCAAATATGATTTGGAAGCTGGGGGTGTGGAGGATAAAAGAAAGAGAGAAAAACTGTTGTATCCCATTTCCTTGAACATTCATGGAAATTTCAATATAATAGTAAAAAGATAGTTAATCTGCATAAAGAAAAAGAGTAAGAATGCAGAAGATAGAATATTAATGTTGTCAAACATGATTTGGAACCTAGGGGTGGTGGGGGATAAAAGAAAGAAAGAAAAACTGTTGTATCCCATTTCCTTGAACATTCATGGAAATTTCAATAAAATAATAAAAAGATTGTTAATCTGCATAGAGAAAAAGTGTAAGAAAGTAGACGATAGAATATTAATGGTGTCAACCATGATTTGGAAGCTAGGGGTGGTGGGGGACAAAAGGAAGAAAGAAAAACTGTTGTATCCCATTTCCTTGAACATTCATGGAAATTTCAATAAAATAATAAAAAGATTGTTAATCTGCATAAAGAAAAAGAGTAAGAATGCAGAAGATAGAATATTAATGTTGTCAACCATGATTTGGTAGTTGGGGGGGGTGGGGGAAGAAAGAAAGTAAGAAAAACTGTTGTATCCCATTTCCTGGAACATTCATGGAAATTTCAATAAAATAATAAAAAGATTGTTAATGTGCATTAAGAAAAAGTGTAAGAATGCAGAAGATAGAATATTAATGGTGTCAAGCATGATTTGAAAGCTGGGGGGGTAGGGGGATTAAAGAAAGAAAGAAAAACTGTTGTATCCCATTTCCTTGAACATTCATGGAAATTTCAACAAAATAATAAAAAGATTGTTAATGTGCATAAAGAAAAAGAGTAAGAATTCAGAAGATAGAATATTAATGGTGTCAAGCATGATTTGAAAGCTGGGGTGGTAGGGGGATTAAAGAAAGAAAGAAAAACTGTTGTATCCCATTTCCTTGAACATTCATGGAAATTTCAACAAAATAATAAAAAGATTGTTAATCTGCATAAAGAAAATGAGTAAGAATGCAGAAGATAGAATATTAATGTTGTCAACCATGATTTGGTAGTTGGGGGGGTGGGGGAAGAAAGAAAGAAAGAAAAACTGTTGTATCCCATTTCCTGGAACATTCATGGAAATTTCATTATAATCATGAAAAATTGTTAATCGGCATAACGAAAAAGATTAAGAATGCAGAAGATAGAATAGTAATGCTGTCAAGCATGATTTGGAAGCTGGGGGCTGTGGGGGAAGAAAGAAAGTAAGAAAAACTGTTGTATCCCATTTCCTGGAACATTCATGGAAATTTCAATAAAATAATAAAAAGATTGTTAATGTGCATAAAGAAAAAGAGTAAGAATGCAGAAGATAGAATATTAATGGTGTCAAGCATGATTTGAAAGCTGGGGGGGGGTAGGGGGATTAAAGAAAGAAAGAAAAACTGTTGTATCCCATTTCCTTGAACATTCATGTTAATATCAATAAAATAATAAAAAGATTGTGAATCTTCATAAAGGAAAAGTGTAAGAATGCAGAAGATAGAACATTAATGTAGTCAACCATGATTTGTAAGCTGGGGGTCGTGGGGGATAGAAGAAAGAAAGAAAAACTGTTGTATCCCATTTCCTTGAACATTCATGGAAATTTAAATAAAATAATAAAACGATTGTGAATCTGCATAAAGAAAAAGAGTAAGAATGCAGAAGATAGAATATTAATGTTGTCAACCATGATTTGGAAGCTGGGGGGTGTGGGGGAAGAAAGAAAGTAAGAGAAACAGTTGTATCCCATTTCCTGGAACATTCACGGAAATTTCAATAAAATAATAAAAGATTGTTAATCTGCATAAAGAAAAAGAGTAAGAATGCAGAAGATAGAATATTAATGTTGTCAACCATGATTTGTAAGCTGGGGGTCGTGGGGGATAGAAGAAAGAAAGAAAAACTGTTGTATCCCATTTCCTTGTACATTCACGGAAATTTCAATAAAATAATAAAAGATTGTTAATCTGCATAAAGAAAAAGAGTAAGAATGCAGAAGATAGAATATTAATGTTGTCAAACATGATTTGGAAGGTGGGGGGGGATGAAAGAAAGAAAGAAAAACTGTTGTATCCCATTTCCATGAATATTCATGGAAATTTCAATAAAATAATAAAAAGACTGTGAATATGCATAAAGAAAAAGTGAAAGACTCAGAAGATAGAATATTAAGGTTGTCAACCATGATTTGGAAGCTGGGGGCGTTGGGGATGAAAGAAAGAAAGAAAAACTCTTGTATCCCATTTCCTTGAACAGTCATGGAAATTTCAATTAAATACTAAAAAGATTGTTAATCTGCATAAAGAAAAGGTGTAAGAATGCGGGAGATAGAATATTAATGTTGTCAACCATGATTTGGAAGCTGGGGGGGCGTGGGGGATGAAAGAAAGAAAAAAACTGTTGTATCCCATTTCCTTGAACATTCATGGAAATTTCAACAAAATAATAAAAAGATTGTTAATGTGCATAAAGAAAAAGAGTAAGAATGCAGAAGATAGAATATTAATGTTGTCAACCATGATTTGGTAGTTGGGGGGGGTGGGGGAAGAAAGAAAGTAAGAAAAACTGTTGTATCCCATTTCCTGGAACATTCATGGAAATTTCATTATAATCATGAAAAATTGTTAATCGGCATAACGAAAAAGATTAAGAATGCAGAAGATAGAATATTAATGCTGTCAAGCATGATTTGGAAGCTGGGGGGTGAGGGGGAAGAAAGAAAGTAAGAAAAACTGTTGTATCCCATTTCCTGGAACATTCATGGAAATTTCAATAAAATCATAAAAAGATTGTTAATCTGCATAACGAAAAAGAGTAAGAATGCAGAAGATAGAATATTAATGTTATCAACCATGATGAGAAAGCGGGGGGGGTGGGGGATTAAAAAAAGAAAGAAAAACTGTTGTATCCCATTTCCTGGAACATTCATGGAAATTTCAATAAAATAATAAAAAGATTGTTAA
Source organism: Cynocephalus volans (assembly GCF_027409185.1). Lineage (NCBI taxonomy): Eukaryota > Metazoa > Chordata > Mammalia > Dermoptera > Cynocephalidae > Cynocephalus > Cynocephalus volans. The sequence continues at coordinate 2,270,098 of NC_084474.1, read as the reverse complement.
TGTGCATAAAGAAAAAGAGTAAGAATGCAGAAGATAGAATATTAATGGTGTCAAGCATGATTTGAAAGCTGGGGGGGGGTAGGGGGATTAAAGAAAGAAAGAAAAACTGTTGTATCCCATTTCCTTGAACATTCATGTTAATATCAATAAAATAATAAAAAGATTGTGAATCTTCATAAAGGAAAAGTGTAAGAATGCAGAAGATAGAACATTAATGTAGTCAACCATGATTTGTAAGCTGGGGGTCGTGGGGGATAGAAGAAAGAAAGAAAAACTGTTGTATCCCATTTCCTTGAACATTCATGGAAATTTAAATAAAATAATAAAACGATTGTGAATCTGCATAAAGAAAAAGAGTAAGAATGCAGAAGATAGAATATTAATGTTGTCAACCATGATTTGGAAGCTGGGGGGTGTGGGGGAAGAAAGAAAGTAAGAGAAACAGTTGTATCCCATTTCCTGGAACATTCACGGAAATTTCAATAAAATAATAAAAGATTGTTAATCTGCATAAAGAAAAAGAGTAAGAATGCAGAAGATAGAATATTAATGTTGTCAACCATGATTTGTAAGCTGGGGGTCGTGGGGGATAGAAGAAAGAAAGAAAAACTGTTGTATCCCATTTCCTTGTACATTCACGGAAATTTCAATAAAATAATAAAAGATTGTTAATCTGCATAAAGAAAAAGAGTAAGAATGCAGAAGATAGAATATTAATGTTGTCAAACATGATTTGGAAGGTGGGGGGGGATGAAAGAAAGAAAGAAAAACTGTTGTATCCCATTTCCATGAATATTCATGGAAATTTCAATAAAATAATAAAAAGACTGTGAATATGCATAAAGAAAAAGTGAAAGACTCAGAAGATAGAATATTAAGGTTGTCAACCATGATTTGGAAGCTGGGGGCGTTGGGGATGAAAGAAAGAAAGAAAAACTCTTGTATCCCATTTCCTTGAACAGTCATGGAAATTTCAATTAAATACTAAAAAGATTGTTAATCTGCATAAAGAAAAGGTGTAAGAATGCGGGAGATAGAATATTAATGTTGTCAACCATGATTTGGAAGCTGGGGGGGCGTGGGGGATGAAAGAAAGAAAAAAACTGTTGTATCCCATTTCCTTGAACATTCATGGAAATTTCAACAAAATAATAAAAAGATTGTTAATGTGCATAAAGAAAAAGAGTAAGAATGCAGAAGATAGAATATTAATGTTGTCAACCATGATTTGGTAGTTGGGGGGGGTGGGGGAAGAAAGAAAGTAAGAAAAACTGTTGTATCCCATTTCCTGGAACATTCATGGAAATTTCATTATAATCATGAAAAATTGTTAATCGGCATAACGAAAAAGATTAAGAATGCAGAAGATAGAATATTAATGCTGTCAAGCATGATTTGGAAGCTGGGGGGTGAGGGGGAAGAAAGAAAGTAAGAAAAACTGTTGTATCCCATTTCCTGGAACATTCATGGAAATTTCAATAAAATCATAAAAAGATTGTTAATCTGCATAACGAAAAAGAGTAAGAATGCAGAAGATAGAATATTAATGTTATCAACCATGATGAGAAAGCGGGGGGGGTGGGGGATTAAAAAAAGAAAGAAAAACTGTTGTATCCCATTTCCTGCAACATTCATGGAAATTTCAACAAAATAATAAAAAGATTGTTAATCTGCATAAAGGAAAAGAATAAGAATGCAGAAGATAGTATATTAATGTTGTCAAGCATGATTTGGAAGCTCGGGGTGCTGGGGGATAAAAGAAAGAAAGAAAAACTGTTGTATCCCATTTCCTTGAACATTCATGGAAATTTCAATAAAATAATAAAAAGATTGTTAATCTGCATAAAGAAAAAGTGTAAGAATGCAGAAGATTCAATATTAATGTTGTCAACCATGATTTGGAAGATGGGGGGGGTGGGGGATGAAAGAAAGAAAAAAACTGTTGTATCCCATTTCCTTGAACATTCATGGAAATTTCAATAAAATAATAAAAAGATTGTTAATCTGCATAAAGAAAAAGAGTAAGAATGAAGAAGATAGAATATTAATGGTGTCAAGCATGATTTGAAAGCTGGGGTGGTGGGGGATTAAAGAAAGAAAGAAAAACTGCTGTATCCCATTTCCTTGAACATTCATGGGAATTTCAATAAAATAATAAAAAGATTGTTAATCTGAATAAAGAAAAAGAGTAAGAATGCAGAAGATAGAATATTAATGTTGTCAACCATGATTTGGAAGCTAGGGGGGTGGGGGATAAACGAAAGAAAGAAAAACTTTTGTATCCCATTTCCTTTAACATTCATGGAAATTTAAATAAAATCATGAAAAGATTGTTAATCTGCATAACGAAAAAGAGTAAGAATGCAGAAGATAGAATATTAATGTTGTCAACCATGATTTGGAAGCTGGGGGGGGGGGGTGGGGGAATAAAGAAAGTAAGAAAAACTGTTGTATCCCATTTCCTTGAACATTCATGGAAATTTCAACAAAATAATAAAAAGATTGTTAATCTGCATAAAGAAAAAGAGTAAGAATGCAGAAGATAGAATATTAATGTTGTCAAATATGATTTGGAAGCTGGGGGTGTGGAGGATAAAAGAAAGAGAGAAAAACAGTTGTATCCCATTTCCTTGAACATTCATGGAAATTTCAATATAATAGTAAAAAGATAGTTAATCTGCATAAAGAAAAAGAGTAAGAATGCAGAAGATAGAATATTAATGTTGTCAAACATGATTTGGAACCTAGGGGTGGTGGGGGATAAAAGAAAGAAAGAAAAACTGTTGTATCCCATTTCCTTGAACATTCATGGAAATTTCAATAAAATAATAAAAAGATTGTTAATCTGCATAGAGAAAAAGTGTAAGAAAGTAGACGATAGAATATTAATGGTGTCAACCATGATTTGGAAGCTAGGGGTGGTGGGGGACAAAAGGAAGAAAGAAAAACTGTTGTATCCCATTTCCTTGAACATTCATGGAAATTTCAATAAAATAATAAAAAGATTGTTAATCTGCATAAAGAAAAAGAGTAAGAATGCAGAAGATAGAATATTAATGTTGTCAACCATGATTTGGTAGTTGGGGGGGGTGGGGGAAGAAAGAAAGTAAGAAAAACTGTTGTATCCCATTTCCTGGAACATTCATGGAAATTTCAATAAAATAATAAAAAGATTGTTAATGTGCATTAAGAAAAAGTGTAAGAATGCAGAAGATAGAATATTAATGGTGTCAAGCATGATTTGAAAGCTGGGGGGGTAGGGGGATTAAAGAAAGAAAGAAAAACTGTTGTATCCCATTTCCTTGAACATTCATGGAAATTTCAACAAAATAATAAAAAGATTGTTAATGTGCATAAAGAAAAAGAGTAAGAATTCAGAAGATAGAATATTAATGGTGTCAAGCATGATTTGAAAGCTGGGGGGGTAGGGGGATTAAAGAAAGAAAGAAAAACTGTTGTATCCCATTTCCTTGAACATTCATGGAAATTTCAACAAAATAATAAAAAGATTGTTAATGTGCATAAAGAAAAAGAGTAAGAATGCAGAAGATACAATATTAATGTTGTCAAGCATGATTTGGAAGATGGGGGTGTCGGGGGATGAAAGAAAGAAAGAAAAAGTGTTGTATCCCATTTCCTTGAACATTCATGGTAATATCAATAAAATAATAAAAAGATTGTGAATCTGCATAAAGAAAAAGAGTAAGAATGCAGAAGATAGGATATTAATGTTGTCAACCATGATTTGGAAGCTGGGGGGGGTGGGGGATAAAAGAAAGAAAGAAAAACTGTTGTATCCCATTTCCTGGAACATTCATGGAAATTTCAATAAAATCATAAAAAGATTGTTAATCTGCATAACGAAAAAGAGTAAGAATGCAGAAGATAGAATATTAATGTTATCAACCATGATGAGAAAGCGGGGGGGTTGGGAGATTAAAAAAAGAAATAAAAACTGTTGTATCCCATTTCCTGCAACATTCATGGAAATTTCAACAAAATAATAAAAAGATTGTTAATCTGTATAAAGGAAAAGAATAAGAATGCAGAAGATAGTATATTAATGTTGTCAAGCATGATTTGGAAGCTGGGGGTGGTGGGGGATAAAAGAAAGAAAGAAAAACTGTTGTATCCCATTTCCTTGAACATTCATGGAAATTTCAATAAAATAATAAAAAGATTGTTAATCTGCATAAAGAAAAAGTGTAAGAATGCAGAAGATTCAATATTAATGTTGTCAACCATGATTTGGAAGATGGGGGGGGTGGGGGATGAAAGAAAGAAAAAAACTGTTGTATCCCATTTCCTTGAACATTCATGGAAATTTCAATAAAATAATAAAAAGATTGTTAATCTGCATAAAGAAAAAGAGTAAGAATGCAGAAGATAGAATATTAATGGTGTCAAGCATGATTTGAAAGCTGGGGTGGTGGGGGATTAAAGAAAGAAAGAAAAACTGCTGTATCCCATTTCCTTGAACATTCATGGGAATTTCAATAAAATAATAAAAAGATTGTTAATCTGAATAAAGAAAAAGAGTAAGAATGCAGAAGATAGAATATTAATGTTGTCAACCATGATTTGGAAGCTAGGGGGGTGGGGGATAAACGAAAGAAAGAAAAACTTTTGTATCCCATTTCCTTTAACATTCATGGAAATTTAAATAAAATCATGAAAAGATTGTTAATCTGCATAACGAAAAAGAGTAAGAATGCAGAAGATAGAATATTAATGTTGTCAACCATGATTTGGAAGCTGGGGGGGGGGTGGGGGAATAAAGAAAGTAAGAAAAACTGTTGTATCCCATTTCCTTGAACATTCATGGAAATTTCAACAAAATAATAAAAAGATTGTTAATCTGCATAAAGAAAAAGAGTAAGAATGCAGAAGATAGAATATTAATGTTGTCAAATATGATTTGGAAGCTGGGGGGTGGAGGATAAAAGAAAGAGAGAAAAACTGTTGTATCCCATTTCCTTGAACATTCATGGAAATTTCAATATAATAGTAAAAAGATAGTTAATCTGCATAAAGAAAAAGAGTAAGAATGCAGAAGATAGAATATTAATGTTGTCAACCATGATTTGGAAGCTAGGGGGGGTGGGGGATAAAAGAAAGAAAGAAAAACTGTTGTATCCCATTTCCTTGAACAATCATGGAAATTTTAATAAAATAATAAAAAGATTGTTAATCTGCATAGAGAAAAAGTGTAAGAAAGTAGACGATAGAATATTAATGGTGTCAACCATGATTTGGAAGCTAGGGGTGGTGGGGGACAAAAGGAAGAAAGAAAAACTGTTGTATCCCATTTCCTTGAACATTCATGGTAATATCAATAAAATAATAAAAAGATTGTGAATCTGCATAAAGAAAAAGAGTAAGAATGCAGAAGATAGTATATTAATGTTGTCAAGCATGATTTGGAAGCTGGGGGTGGTGGGGGATAAAAGAAAGAAAGAAAAACTGTTGTATCCCATTTCCTTGAACATTCATGGAAATTTCAATAAAATAATAAAAAGATTGTTAATCTGCATAAAGAAAAAGTGTAAGAATGCAGAAGATTCAATATTAATGTTGTCAACCATGATTTGGAAGCTGGGGGGTGGTGGGGGATAAAAGAAAGAAAGAAAAACTGTTGTATCCCATTACCCTGAACATTCATGGAAATTTGAATAAAATAATAAAAGATTGTTAATCTGCATAAAGAAAAAGAGTTAGAATGCAGAAGATAGAATATTAATGTTGTCAACCATGATTTGGAAGATGGGGGGGTGGGGGATGAAAGAAAGAAAAAAACTGTTGTATCCCATTTCCTTGAACATTCATGGAAATTTCAATAAAATAATAAAAAGATTGTTAATCTGAATAAAGAAATAGAGTAAGAATGCAGAAGATAGAATATTAATGGTGTCAAGCATGATGTGAAAGCTGGGGTAGTGGGGGATTAAAGAAAGAAAGAAGAACTGCTGTATCCCATTTCCATGAACATTCATGGAAATTTCAATAAAATAATTAAAAGATTGTTAATCTGAATAAAGAAAAAGAGTAAGAATACAGAAGATAGAGTATTAATGTTGTCAACCATGATTTGGAAGCTAGGGGTTGGGGGATAAAAGAAAGAAAGAAGAACTTCTGTATCCCATTTCCTTTAACATTCATGGAAATTTAAATAAAATCATGAAAAGATTGTTAATCTGCATAACGAAAAAGAGTAAGAATGCAGAAGATAGAATATTAATGTTGTCAACCATGATTTGGAAGCTGGGGGAGGTGGGGGAATTAAGAAAGTAAGAAAAACTGTTGTATCCCATTTCCTTGAACATTCATGGAAATTTCAATAAAATAATAAAAAGATTGTTAATCTGCATAAAGAAAAAGAGTAAGAATGCAGAAGATAGAACATTAATGTAGTCAACCATGATTTGTAAGCTGGGGGGCGTGGGGGATAAAAGAAAGAAAGAAAAACTGTTGTATCCCATTTCCTTGAACATTCATGGTAATATCAATAAAATAATAAAAAGATTGTGAATCTGCATAAAGAAAAAGAGTAAGAATGCAGAAGATAGAATATTAATGTTGTCAACCATGATTTGGAAGCTGGGGGGGGGTGGGGGATAAAAGAAAGAAAGAAAAACTGTTGTATCCCATTTCCTTGAACATTCATGGAAATTTCAATAAAATAATAAAAAGATTGTTAATCTGCATAAAGAAAAAGAGTAAGAATGCAGAAGATAGAACATTAATGTAGTCAACCATGATTTGTAAGCTGGGGGGCGTGGGGGATAAAAGAAAGAAAGAAAAACTGTTGTATCCCATTTCCTTGAACATTCATGGAAATTTAAATAAAATAATAAAACGATTGTGAATCTGCATAAAGAAAACGAGTAAGAATGCAGAAGATAGAATATTAATGTTGTCAACCATGATTTGGAAGCTGGGGGGATTGGGGGAAGAAAGAAAGTAAGAAAAACAGTTGTATCCCATTTCCTTGAACTTTCATGGAAATTTCAACAAAATAATAAAAAGATTGTTAATGTGCATAAAGAAAAAGAGTAAGAATGCAGAAGATACAATATTAATGTTGTCAAGCATGATTTGGAAGATGGGGGTGTCGGGGGATGAAAGAAAGAAAGAAAAAGTGTTGTATCCCATTTCCTTGAACATTCATGGTAATATCAATAAAATAATAAAAAGATTGTGAATCTGCATAAAGAAAAAGAGTAAGAATGCAGAAGATAGAATATTAATGTTGTCAACCATGATTTGGAAGCTGGGGGGGGTGGGGGATAAAAGAAAGAAAGAAACACTGTTGTATCCCATTTCCTGGAACATTCATGGAAATTTCAATAAAATCATAAAAAGATTGTTAATCTGCATAACGAAAAAGAGTGAGAATGCAGAAGATAGAATATTAATGTTATCAACCATGATGAGAAAGCGGGGGGGGGGTGGGGGATTAAAAAAAGAAAGAAAAACTGTTGTATCCCATTTCCTGCAACATTCATGGAAATTTAAACAAAATAATAAAAAGATTGTTAATCTGCATAAAGGAAAAGAATAAGAATGCAGAAGATAGTATATTAATGTTGTCAAGCATGATTTGGAAGCTGGGGGTGCTGGGGGATAAAAGAAAGAAAGAAAAACTGTTGTATCCCATTTCCTTGAACATTCATGGAAATTTCAATAAAATAATAAAAAGATTGTTAATCTGCATAAAGAAAAAGTGTAAGAATGCAGAAGATTCAATATTAATGTTGTCAACCATGATTTGGAAGATGGGGGGGGTGGGGATGAAAGAAAGAAAAAAACTGTTGTATCCCATTTCCTTGAACATTCATGGAAATTTCAATAAAATAATAAAAAGATTGTTAATCTGCATAAAGAAAAAGAGTAAGAATGCAGAAGATAGAATATTAATGGTGTCAAGCATGATTTGAAAGCTGGGGTGGTGGGGGATTAAAGAAAGAAAGAAAAACTTTTGTATCCCATTTCCTTTAACATTCATGGAAATTTAAATAAAATCATGAAAAGATTGTTAATCTGCATAACGAAAAAGAGTAAGAATGCAGAAGATAGAATATTAATGTTGTCAACCATGATTTGGAAGCTGGGGGGGGTGGGGGAATAAAGAAAGTAAGAGAAACTGTTGTATCCCATTTCCTTGAACATTCATGGAAATTTCAACAAAATAATAAAAAGATTGTTAATCTGCATAAAGAAAAAGAGTAAGAATGCAGAAGATAGAATATTAATGTTGTCAAATATGATTTGGAAGCTGGGGGGGTGGAGGATAAAGAAAGAGAGAAAAACTGTTGTATCCCATTTCCTTGAACATTCATGGAAATTTCAATATAATAGTAAAAAGATAGTTAATCTGCATAAAGAAAAAGAGTAAGAATGCAGAAGATAGAATATTAATGTTGTCAACCATGATTTGGAAGCTAGGGGGGGTGGGGGATAAAAGAAAGAAAGAAAAACTGTTGTATCCCATTTCCTTGAACAATCATGGAAATTTTAATAAAATAATAAAAAGATTGTTAATCTGCATAGAGAAAAAGTGTAAGAAAGTAGACGATAGAATATTAATGGTGTCAACCATGATTTGGAAGGTAGGGGTGGTGGGGGACAAAAGGAAGAAAGAAAAACTGTTGTATCCCATTTCCTTGAACATTCATGGAAATTTCAATAAAATCATGAAAAGATTGTTAATCTGCATAACGAAAAAGAGTAAGAATGCAGAAGATAGAATATTAATGTTGTCAACCATGATTTGGAAGCTGGGGGGCGTGGGGGATAAAAGAAAGAAAGAAAAACTGTTGTATCCCATTTCCTGGAACATTCATGGAAATTTCAATAAAATCATAAAAAGATTGTTAATCTGCATAACGAAAAAGAGTAAGAATGCAGAAGATAGAATATTAATGTTATCAACCATGATGAGAAAGCGGGGGGGTGGGGGATTAAAAAAAGAAAGAAAAACTGTTGTATCCCATTTCCTGCAACATTCATGGAAATTACAACAAAATAATAAAAAGATTGTTAATCTGCATAAAGGAAAAGAATAAGAATGCAGAAGATATTATATTAATGTTGTCAATCATGATTTGGAAGCTGGGGGTGGTGGGGGATAAAAGAAAGAAAGAAAAACTGTTGTATCCCATTTCCTTGAACATTCATGGAAATTTCAATAAAATAATAAAAAGATTGTTAATCTGCATAAAGAAAAAGTGTAAGAATGCAGAAGATTCAATATTAATGTTGCCAACCATGATTTGGAAGCTGGGGGGTGGTGGGGGATAAAAGAAAGAAAGAAAAACTGTTGTATCCCATTACCCTGAACATTCATGGAAATTTCAATAAAATAATAAAAGATTGTTAATCTGCATGAAGAAAAAGAGTTAGAATGCAGAAGATAGAATATTAATGTTGTCAACCATGATTTGGAAGATGGGGGGGTGGGGGATGAAAGAAAGAAAAAAACTGTTGTATCCCATTTCCTTGAACATTCATGGAAATTTCAATAAAATAATAAAAAGATTGTTAATCTGCATAAAGAAAAGGAGTAAGAATGCAGAAGATATAATATTAATGGTGTCAAGCATGATTTGAAAGCTGGGGTGGTGGAGGATTAAAGAAAGAAAGAAAAACTGCTGTATCCCATTTCCTTGAACATTCATGGGAATTTCAATAAAATAATAAAAAGATTGTTAATCTGAATAAAGAAATAGAGTAAGAATGCAGAAGATAGAATATTAATGGTGTCAAGCATGATGTGAAAGCTGGGGTAGTGGGGGATTCAAGAAAGAAAGAAGAACTGCTGTATCCCATTTCCATGAACATTCATGGAAATTTCAATAAAATAATTAAAAGATTGTTAATCTGAATAAAGAAAAAGAGTAAGAATACAGAAGATAGAATATTAATGTTGTCAACCATGATTTGGAAGCTAGGGGTTGGGGGATAAAAGAAAGAAAGTAGAACTGCTGTATCCCATTTCCTTTAACATTCATGGAAATTTAAATAAAATCATGAAAAGATAGTTAATCTGCATAACGAAAAAGAGTAAGAATGCAGAAGATAGAATATTAATGTTGTCAACCATGATTTGGAAGCTGGGGGGGGTGGGGGAATAAAGAAAGTAAGAAAAACTGTTGTATCCCATTTCCTTGAACATTCATGGAAATTTCAACAAAATAATAAAAAGATTGTTAATCTGCATAAAGAAAAAGAGTAAGAATGCAGAAGATAGAATATTAATGTTGTCAACCATGATTTGGAAGCTAGGGGGGTGGGGGATAAAAGAAAGAAAGAAAAACTGTTGTATCCCATTTCCTTGAACATTCATGGAAATTTTAATAAAATAATAAAAAGATTGTTAATCTGCATAGAGAAAAAGTGTAAGAAAGTAGACGATAGAATATTAATGGTGTCAACCATGATTTGGAAGCTAGGGGTGGTGGGGGACAAAAGGAAGAAAGAAAAACTGTTGTATCCCATTTCCTAGAACATTCATGGAAATTTCAACAAAATAATAAAAAGATTGTTAATGTGCATAAAGAAAAAGTGTAAGAATTCAGAAGATAGAATATTAATGGTGTCAAGCATGATTTGAAAGCTGGGGTGGTAGGGGGATTAAAGAAAGAAAGAAAAACTGTTGTATCCCATTTCCTTGAACATTCATGGAAATTTCAACAAAATAATAAAAAGATTGTTAATCTGCATAAAGAAAAAGAGTAAGAATGCAGAAGATAGAATATTAATGTTGTCAACCATGATTTGGTAGTTGGGGGGGGTGGGGGAAGAAAGAAAGTAAGAAAAACTGTTGTATCCCATTTCCTGGAACATTCATGGAAATTTCATTATAATCATGAAAAGATTGTTAATCGGCATAACGAAAAAGATTAAGAATGCAGAAGATAGAATATTAATGCTGTCAACCATGATTTGGAAGCTGGGGGGTGTGGGGGAAGAAAGAAAGTAAGAAAAACTGTTGTATCCCATTTCCTGGAACATTCATGGAAATTTCAATAAAATAATAAAAAGATTGTTAATGTGCATTAAGAAAAAGTGTAAGAATGCAGAAGATAGAATATTAATGGTGTCAAGCAAGATTTGAAAGCTGGGGGGGTAGGGGGATTAAAGAAAGAAAGAAAAACTGTTGTATCCCATTTCCTTGAACATTCATGGAAATTTCAACAAAATAATAAAAAGATTGTTAATGTGCATAAAGAAAAAGAGTAAGAATTCAGAAGATAGAATATTAATGGTGTCAAGCATGATTTGAAAGCTGGGGTGGTAGGGGGATTAAAGAAAGAAAGAAAAACTGTTGTATCCCATTTCCTTGAACATTCATGGAAATTTCAACAAAATAATAAAAAGATTGTTAATCTGCATAAAGAAAAAGAGTAAGAATGCAGAAGATAGAATATTAATGTTGTCAACCATGATTTGGTAGTTGGGGGGGGTGGGGGAAGAAAGAAAGTAAGAAAAACTGTTGCATCCCATTTCCTGGAACATTCATGGAAATTTCATTATAATCATGAAAAATTGTTAATCGGCATAACGAAAAAGATTAAGAATGCAGAAGATAGAATATTAATGCTGTCAAGCATGATTTGGAAGCTGGGGGGTGTGGGGGAAGAAAGAAAGTAAGAAAAACTGTTGTATCCCATTTCCTGGAACATTCATGGAAATTTCAATAAAATCATAAAAAGATTGTTAATCTGCATAACGAAAAAGAGTAAGAATGCAGAAGATAGAATATTAATGTTATCAACCATGATGAGAAAGCGGGGGGGGTGGGGGATTAAAAAAAGAAAGAAAAACTGTTGTATCCCATTTCCTGCAACATTCATGGAAATTTCAACAAAATAATAAAAAGATTTTTAATCTGCATAACGGAAAAGAATAAGAATGCAGAAGATAGTATATTAATGTTGTCAAGCATGATTTGGAAGCTCGGGGTGCTGGGGGATAAAAGAAAGAAAGAAAAACTGTTGTATCCCATTTCCTTGAACATTCATGGAAATTTCAATAAAATAATAAAAAGATTGTTAATCTGCATAAAGAAAAAGTGTAAAAATGCAGAAGATTCAATATTAATGTTGTCAACCATGATTTGGAATATGGGGGGGTGGAGAATGAAAGAAAGAAAAAAACTGTTGTATCCCATTTCCTTGAACATTCATGGAAATTTCAATAAAATAATAAAAAGATTGTTAATCTGCATAAAGAAAAAGAGTAAGAATGAAGAAGATAGAATATTAATGGTGTCAAGCATGATTTGAAAGCTGGGGTGGTGGGGGATTAAAGAAAGAAAGAAAAACTGCTGTATCCAATTTCCTTGAACATTCATGGGAATTTCAATAAAATAATAAAAAGATTGTTAATCTGAATAAAGAAAAAGAGTAAGAATGCAGAAGATAGAATATTAATGTTGTCAACCATGATTTGGAAGCTAGGGGGGTGGGGGATAAACGAAAGAAAGAAAAACTTTTGTATCCCATTTCCTTTAACATTCATGGAAATTTAAATAAAATCATGAAAAGATTGTTAATCTGCATAACGAAAAAGAGTAAGAATGCAGAAGATAGAATATTAATGTTGTCAACCATGATTTGGAAGCTGGGGGTGGGTGGGGGAATAAAGAAAGTAAGAAAAACTGTTGTATCCCATTTCCTTGAACATTCATGAAAATTTCAACAAAATAATAAAAAGATTGTTAATCTGCATAAAGAAAAAGAGTAAGAATGCAGAAGATAGAATATTAATGTTGTCAAATATGATTTGGAAGCTTTGGGTGTGGAGGATAAAAGAAAGAGAGAAAAACTGTTGTATCCCATTTCCTTGAACATTCATGGAAATTTCAATATAATAGTAAAAAGATAGTTAATCTGCATAAAGAAAAAGAGTAAGAATGCAGAAGATAGAATATTAATGTTGTCAAACATGATTTGGAACCTAGGGGTGGTGGGGGATAAAAGAAAGAAAGAAAAACTGTTGTATCCCATTTCCTTGAACATTCATGGAAATTTCAATAAAATAATAAAAAGATTGTTAATCTGCATAGAGAAAAAGTGTAAGAAAGTAGACGATAGAATATTAATGGTGTCAACCATGATTTGGAAGCTAGGGGTGGTGGGGGACAAAAGGAAGAAAGAAAAACTGTTGTATCCCATTTCCTTGAACATTCATGGAAATTTCAATAAAATAATAAAAAGATTGTTAATCTGCATAAAGAAAAAGAGTAAGAATGCAGAAGATAGAATATTAATGTTGTCAACCATGATTTGGTAGTTGGGGGGGGTGGGGGAAGAAAGAAAGTAAGAAAAACTGTTGTATCCCATTTCCTGGAACATTCATGGAAATTTCAATAAAATAATAAAAAGATTGTTAATGTGCATTAAGAAAAAGTGTAAGAATGCAGAAGATAGAATATTAATGGTGTCAAGCATGATTTGAAAGCTGGGGGGGTAGGGGGATTAAAGAAAGAAAGAAAAACTGTTGTATCCCATTTCCTTGAACATTCATGGAAATTTCAACAAAATAATAAAAAGATTGTTAATGTGCATAAAGAAAAAGAGTAAGAATTCAGAAGATAGAATATTAATGGTGTCAAGCATGATTTGAAAGCTGGGGTGGTAGGGGGATTAAAGAAAGAAAGAAAAACTGTTGTATCCCATTTCCTTGAACATTCATGGAAATTTCAACAAAATAATAAAAAGATTGTTAATCTGCATAAAGAAAATGAGTAAGAATGCAGAAGATAGAATATTAATGTTGTCAACCATGATTTGGTAGTTGGGGGGGTGGGGGAAGAAAGAAAGAAAGAAAAACTGTTGTATCCCATTTCCTGGAACATTCATGGAAATTTCATTATAATCATGAAAAATTGTTAATCGGCATAACGAAAAAGATTAAGAATGCAGAAGATAGAATAGTAATGCTGTCAAGCATGATTTGGAAGCTGGGGGGTGTGGGGGAAGAAAGAAAGTAAGAAAAACTGTTGTATCCCATTTCCTGGAACATTCATAGAAATTTCAATAAAATAATAAAAAGATTGTTAATGTGCATAAAGAAAAAGAGTAAGAATGCAGAAGATAGAATATTAATGGTGTCAAGCATGATTTGAAAGCTGGGGGGGGTAGGGGGATTAAAGAAAGAAAGAAAAACTGTTGTATCCCATTTCCTTGAACATTCATGGTAATATCAATAAAATAATAAAAAGATTGTGAATCTGCATAAAGGAAAAGTGTAAGAATGCAGAAGATAGAACATTAATGTAGTCAACCGTGATTTGTAAGCTGGGGGTCGTGGGGGATAGAAGAAAAAAAGAAAAACTGTTGTATCCCATTTCCTTGAACATTCATGGAAATTTAAATAAAATAATAAAACGATTGTGAATCTGCATAAAGAAAAAGAGTAAGAATGCAGAAGATAGAATATTAATGTTGTCAACCATGATTTGGAAGCTGGGGGGTGTGGGGGAAGAAAGAAAGTAAGAGAAACTGTTGTATCCCATTTCCTGGAACATTCACGGAAATTTCAATAAAATAATAAAAGATTGTTAATCTGCATAAAGAAAAAGAGTAAGAATGCAGAAGATAGAATATTAATGTTGTCAACCATGATTTGTAAGCTGGGGGTCGTGGGGGATAGAAGAAAGAAAGAAAAACTGTTGTATCCCATTTCCTTGTACATTCACGGAAATTTCAATAAAATAATAAAAGATTGTTAATCTGCATAAAGAAAAAGAGTAAGAATGCAGAAGATAGAATATTAATGTTGTCAAACATGATTTGGAAGGTGGGGGGGGATGAAAGAATGAAAGAAAAACTGTTGTATCCCATTTCCATGAATATTCATGGAAATTTCAATAAAATAATAAAAAGACTGTGAATCTGCATAAAGAAAAAGTGAAAGACTCAGAAGATAGAATATTAAGGTTGTCAACCATGATTTGGAAGCTGGGGGCGTTGGGGATGAAAGAAAGAAAGAAAAACTCTTGTATCCAATTTCCTTGAACAGTCATGGAAATTTCAATAAAATACTAAAAAGATTGTTAATCTGCATAAAGAAAAGGTGTAAGAATGCGGGAGATAGAATATTAATGTTGTCAACCATGATTTGGAAGCTGGGGGGGCGTGGGGGATGAAAGAAAGAAAAAAAATGTTGTATCCCATTTCCTTGAACATTCATGGAAATTTCAACAAAATAATAAAAAGATTGTTAATGTGCATAAAGAAAAAGAGTAAGAATGCAGAAGATAGAATATTAATGTTGTCAACCATGATTTGGTAGTTGGGGGGGGTGGGGGAAGAAAGAAAGTAAGAAAAACTGTTGTATCCCATTTCCTGGAACATTCATGGAAATTTCATTATAATCATGAAAAATTGTTAATCGGCATAACGAAAAAGATTAAGAATGCAGAAGATAGAATATTAATGCTGTCAAGCATGATTTGGAAGCTGGGGGGTGTGGGGGAAGAAAGAAAGTAAGAAAAACTGTTGTATCCCATTTCCTGGAACATTCATGGAAATTTCAATAAAATCATAAAAAGATTGTTAATCTGCATAACGAAAAAGAGTAAGAATGCAGAAGATAGAATATTAATGTTATCAACCATGATGAGAAAGCGGGGGGGGTGGGGGATTAAAAAAAGAAAGAAAAACTGTTGTATCCCATTTCCTGCAACATTCATGGAAATTTCAACAAAATAATAAAAAGATTGTTAATCTGCATAAAGGAAAAGAATAAGAATGCAGAAGATAGTATATTAATGTTGTCAAGCATGATTTGGAAGCTCGGGGTGCTGGGGGATAAAAGAAAGAAAGAAAAACTGTTGTATCCCATTTCCTTGAACATTCATGGAAATTTCAATAAAATAATAAAAAGATTGTTAATCTGCATAAAGAAAAAGTGTAAGAATGCAGAAGATTCAATATTAATGTTGTCAACCATGATTTGGAAGATGGGGGGGGTGGGGGATGAAAGAAAGAAAAAAACTGTTGTATCCCATTTCCTTGAACATTCATGGAAATTTCAATAAAATAATAAAAAGATTGTTAATCTGCATAAAGAAAAAGAGTAAGAATGAAGAAGATAGAATATTAATGGTGTCAAGCATGATTTGAAAGCTGGGGTGGTGGGGGATTAAAGAAAGAAAGAAAAACTGCTGTATCCCATTTCCTTGAACATTCATGGGAATTTCAATAAAATAATAAAAAGATTGTTAATCTGAATAAAGAAAAAGAGTAAGAATGCAGAAGATAGAATATTAATGTTGTCAACCATGATTTGGAAGCTAGGGGGGTGGGGGATAAACGAAAGAAAGAAAAACTTTTGTATCCCATTTCCTTTAACATTCATGGAAATTTAAATAAAATCATGAAAAGATTGTTAATCTGCATAACGAAAGAGAGTAAGAATGCAGAAGATAGAATATTAATGTTGTCAACCATGATTTGGAAGCTGGGGGGGGTGGGGGAATAAAGAAAGTAAGAAAAACTGTTGTATCCCATTTCCTTGAACATTCATGGAAATTTCAACAAAATAATAAAAAGATTGTTAATCTGCATAAAGAAAAAGAGTAAGAATGCAGAAGATAGAATATTAATGTTGTCAAATATGATTTGGAAGCTGGGGATGTGGAGGATAAAAGAAAGAGAGAAAAACTGTTGTATCCCATTTCCTTGAACATTCATGGAAATTTCAATATACTAGTAAAAAGATAGTTAATCTGCATAAAGAAAAAGAGTAAGAATGCAGAAGATAGAATATTAATGTTGTCAAACATGATTTGGAACCTAGGGGTGGTGGGGGATAAAAGAAAGAAAGAAAAACTGTTGTATCCCATTTCCTTGAACATTCATGGAAATTTCAATAAAATAATAAAAAGATTGTTAATCTGCATAGAGAAAAAGTGTAAGAAAGTTTCTGATAGAATATTAATGGTGTCAACCATGATTTGGAAGCTAGGGGTGGTGGGGGACAAAAGGAAGAAAGAAAAACTGTTGTATCCCATTTCCTTGAACATTCATGGAAATTTCAATAAAATAATAAAAAGATTGTTAATCTGCATAAAGAAAAAGAGTAAGAATGCAGAAGATAGAATATTAATGTTGTCAACCATGATTTGGTAGTTGGGGGGGGTGGGGGAAGAAAGAAAGTAAGAAAAACTGTTGTATCCCATTTCCTTGAACATTCATGGAAATTTCAATAAAATAATAAAAAGATTGTTAATGTGCATTAAGAAAAAGTGCAAGAATGCAGAAGATAGAATATTAATGGTGTCAAGCATGATTTGAAAGCTGGGGGGGTAGGGGGATTAAAGAAAGAAAGAAAAACTGTTGTATCCCATTTCCTTGAACATTCATGGAAATTTCAACAAAATAATAAAAAGATTGTTAATGTGCATAAAGAAAAAGAGTAAGAATTCAGAAGATAGAATATTAATGGTGTCAAGCATGATTTGAAAGCTGGGGTGGTAGGGGGATTAAAGAAAGAAAGAAAAACTGTTGTATCCCATTTCCTTGAACATTCATGGAAATTTCAACAAAATAATAAAAAGATTGTTAATCTGCATAAAGAAAAAGAGTAAGAATGCAGAAGATAGAATATTAATGTTGTCAACCATGATTTGGTAGTTGGGGGGGGTGGGGGAAGAAAGAAAGTAAGAAAAACTGTTGTATCCCTTTTCCTGGAACATTCATGGAAATTTCATTATAATCATGAAAAATTGTTAATCGGCATAACGAAAAAGATTAAGAATGAAGAAGATAGAATATTAATGCTGTCAAGCATGATTTGGAAGCTGGGTGGTGTGGGGGAAGAAAGAATGTAAGAAAAACTGTTGTGTCCCATTTCCTGGAACATTCATGGAAATTTAAATAAAATAATAAAAAGATTGTTAATGTGCATAAAGAAAAAGAGTAAGAATGCAGAAGATAGAATATTAATGGTGTCAAGCATGATTTGAAAGCTGGGGGGGTAGGGGGATTAAAGAAAGAAAGAAAAACTGTTGTATCCCATTTCCTTGAACATTCATGGAAATTTCAATGAAATAATAAAAAGATTGTTAATCTGCATAAAGAAAAAGAGTAAGAATGCAGAAGATAGAACATTAATGTAGTCAACCATGATTTGTAAGCTGGGGGGCGTGGGGGATAAAAGAAAGAAAGAAAAACTGTTGTATCCCATTTCCTTGAACATTCATGGAAATTTAAATAAAATAATAAAACGATTGTGAATCTGCATAAAGAAAAAGAGTAAGAATGCAGAAGATAGAATATTAATGTTGTCAACCATGATTTGGAAGCTGGGGGGGTTGGGGGAAGAAAGAAAGTAAGAAAAACAGTTGTATCCCATTTCCTTGAACTTTCATGGAAATTTCAACAAAATAATAAAAAGATTGTTAATCTGCATAAAGAAAAAGAGTAAGAATGCAGAAGATACAATATTAATGTTGTCAAGCATGATTTGGAAGATGGGGGTGTCGGGGGATGAAAAAAAGAAAGAAAAAGTGTTGTATCCCATTTCCTTGAACATTCATGGTAATATCAATAAAATAATAAAAAGATTGTGAATCTGCATAAAGAAAAAGAGTAAGAATGCAGAAGATAGGATATTAATGTTGTCAACCATGATTTGGAAGCTGGGGGGGGGTGGGGGATAAAAGAAAGAAAGAAAAACTGTTGTATCCCATTTCCTGGAACATTCATGGAAATTTCAATAAAATCATAAAAAGATTGTTAATCTGCATAACGAAAAAGAGTAAGAATGCAGAAGATAGAATATTAATGTTATCAACCGTGATGAGAAAGCGGGGGGGTTGGGAGATTAAAAAAAGAAATAAAAACTGTTGTATCCCATTTCCTGCAACATTCATGGAAATTTCAACAAAATAATAAAAAGATTGTTAATCTGCATAAAGGAAAAGAATAAGAATGCAGAAGATAGTATATTAATGTTGTCAAGCATGATTTGGAAGCTGGGGGTGGTGGGGGATAAAAGAAAGAAAGAAAAACTGTTGTATCCCATTTCCTTGAACATTCATGGAAATTTCAATAAAATAATAAAAAGATTGTTAATCTGCATAAAGAAAAAGTGTAAGAATGCAGAAGATTCAATATTAATGTTGTCAACCATGATTTGGAAGCTGGGGGTTGGTGGGGGATAAAAGAAAGAAAGAAAAACTGTTGTATCCCATTACCCTGAACATTCATGGAAATTTCAATAAAATAATAAAAGATTGTTAATCTGCATAAAGAAAAAGAGTTAGAATGCAGAAGATAGAATATTAATGTTGTCAACCATGATTTGGAAGATGGGGGGGTGGGGGATGAAAGAAAGAAAAAAACTGTTGTATCCCATTTCCTTGAACATTCATGGAAATTTCAACAAAATAATAAAAAGATTGTTAATCTGAATAAAGAAATAGAGTAAGAATGCAGAAGATAGAATATTAATGGTGTCAAGCATGATGTGAAAGCTGGGGTAGTGGGGGATTAAAAAAAGAAAGAAGAACTGCTGTATCCCATTTCCATGAACATTCATGGAAATTTCAATAAAATAATTAAAAGATTGTTAATCTGAATAAAGAAAAAGAGTAAGAATACAGAAGATAGAGTATTAATGTTGTCAACCATGATTTGGAAGCTAGGGGTTGGGGGATAAAAGAAAGAAAGAAGAACTGCTGTATCCCATTTCCTTTAACATTCATGGAAATTTAAATAAAATCATGAAAAGATTGTTAATCTGCATAACGAAAAAGAGTAAGAATGCAGAAGATAGAATATTAATGTTGTCAACCATGATTTGGAAGCTGGGGGGGGTGGGGGAATAAAGAAAGTAAGAAAAACTGTTGTATCCCATTTCCTGGAACTTTCATGGAAATTTCAACAAAATAATAAAAAGATTGTTAATCTGCATAAAGAAAAAGAGTAAGAATGCAGAAGATACAATATTAATGTTGTCAAGCATGATTTGGAAGATCGGGGTGTCGGGGGATGAAAGAAAGAAAGAAAAAGTGTTGTATCCCATTTCCTTGAACATTCATGGTAATATCAATAAAATAATAAAAAGATTGTGAATCTGCATAAAGAAAAAGAGTAAGAATGCAGAAGATAGAATATTAATGTTGTCAACCATGATTTGGAAGCTGGGGGGGGGTTGGGGATAAAAGAAAGAAAGAAAAACTGTTGTATCCCATTTCCTTGAACATTCATGGAAATTTCAATAAAATAATAAAAAGATTGTTAATCTGCATAAAGAAAAAGAGTAAGAATGCAGAAGATAGAACATTAATGTAGTCAACCATGATTTGTAAGCTGGGGGGCGTGGGGGATAAAAGAAAGAAAGAAAAACTGTTGTATCCCATTTCCTTGAACATTCATGGAAATTTAAATAAAATAATAAAACGATTGTGAATCTGCATAAAGAAAAAGAGTAAGAATGCAGAAGATAGAATATTAATGTTGTCAAATATGATTTGGAAGCTGGGGGGTGGAGGATAAAAGAAAGAGAGAAAAACTGTTGTATCCCATTTCCTTGAACATTCATGGAAATTTCAATATACTAGTAAAAAGATAGTTAATCTGCATAAAGAAAAAGAGTAAGAATGCAGAAGATAGAATATTAATGTTGTCAAACATGATTTGGAACCTAGGGGTGGTGGGGGATAAAAGAAAGAAAGAAAAACTGTTGTATCCCATTTCCTTGAACATTCATGGAAATTTCAATAAAATAATAAAAAGATTGTTAATCTGCATAGAGAAAAAGTGTAAGAAAGTTTCTGATAGAATATTAATGGTGTCAACCATGATTTGGAAGCTAGGGGTGGTGGGGGACAAAAGGAAGAAAGAAAAACTGTTGTATCCCATTTCCTTGAACATTCATGGAAATTTCAATAAAATAATAAAAAGATTGTTAATCTGCATAAAGAAAAAGAGTAAGAATGCAGAAGATAGAATATTAATGTTGTCAACCATGATTTGGTAGTTGGGGGGGGTGGGGGAAGAAAGAAAGTAAGAAAAACTGTTGTATCCCATTTCCTGGAACATTCATGGAAATTTCAATAAAATAATAAAAAGATTGTTAATGTGCATTAAGAAAAAGTGTAAGAATGCAGAAGATAGAATATTAATGGTGTCAAGCATGATTTGAAAGCTGGGGGGGTAGGGGGATTAAAGAAAGAAAGAAAAACTGTTGTATCCCATTTCCTTGAACATTCATGGAAATTTCAACAAAATAATAAAAAGATTGTTAATGTGCATAAAGAAAAAGAGTAAGAATTCAGAAGATAGAATATTAATGGTGTCAAGCATGATTTGAAAGCTGGGGTGGTAGGGGGATTAAAGAAAGAAAGAAAAACTGTTGTATCCCATTTCCTTGAACATTCATGGAAATTTCAACAAAATAATAAAAAGATTGTTAATCTGCATAAAGAAAATGAGTAAGAATGCAGAAGATAGAATATTAATGGTGTCAAGCATGATTTGAAAGCTGGGGTGGTGGAGTATTAAAGAAAGAAAGAAAAACTGCTGTATCCCATTTCCTTGAACATTCATGGGAATTTCAATAAAATAATAAAAAGATTGTTAATCTGAATAAAGAAATAGAGTAAGAATGCAGAAGATAGAATATTAATGGTGTCAATCATGATGTGAAAGCTGGGGTAGTGGGGGATTCAAGAAAGAAAGAAGAACTGCTGTATCCCATTTCCATGAACATTCATGGAAATTTCAATAAAATAATTAAAAGATTGTTAATCTGAATAAAGAAAAAGAGTAAGAATACAGAAGATAGAATATTAATGTTGTCAACCATGATTTGGAAGCTAGGGGTTGGGGGATAAAAGAAAGAAAGTAGAACTGCTGTATCCCATTTCCTTTAACATTCATGGAAATTTAAATAAAATCATGAAAAGATAGTTAATCTGCATAACGAAAAAGAGTAAGAATGCAGAAGATAGAATATTAATGTTGTCAACCATGATTTGGAAGCTGGGGGGGGGTGGGGGAATAAATAAAGTAAGAAAAACTGTTGTATCCCATTTCCTTGAACATTCATGGAAATTTCAACAAAATAATAAAAAGATTGTTAATCTGCATAAAGAAAAAGAGTAAGAATGCAGAAGATAGAATATTAATGTTGTCAAATATGATTTGGAAGCTGGGGGGTGGAGGATAAAAGAAAGAGAGAAAAACTGTTGTATCCCATTTCCTTGAACATTCATGGAAATTTCAATATAATAGTAAAAAGATAGTTAATCTGCATAAAGAAAAAGTAAGAATGCAGAAGATAGAATATTAATGTTGTCAACCATGATTTGGAAGCTAGGGGGGTGGGGGATAAAAGAAAGAAAGAAAAACTGTTGTATCCCATTTCCTTGAACATTCATGGAAATTTTAATAAAATAATAAAAAGATTGTTAATCTGCATAGAGAAAAAGTGTAAGAAAGTAGACGATAGAATATTAATGGTGTCAACCATGATTTGGAAGCTAGGGGTGGTGGGGGACAAAAGGAAGAAAGAAAAACTGTTGTATCCCATTTCCTTGAACATTCATGGAAATTTCAATAAAATAATAAAAAGATTGTTAATCTGCATAAAGAAAAAGAGTAAGAATGCAGAAGATAGAATATTAATGTTGTCAACCATGATTTGGTAGTTGGGGGGGGTGGGGGAAGAAAGAAAGTAAGAAAAACTGTTGTATCCCATTTCCTGGAACATTCATGGAAATTTCATTATAATCATGAAAAGATTGTTAATCGGCATAACGAAAAAGATTAAGAATGCAGAAGATAGAATATTAATGCTGTCAACCATGATTTGGAAGCTGGGGGGTGTGGGGGAAGAAAGAATGTAAGAAAAACTGTTGTATCCCATTTCCTGGAACATTCATGGAAATTTCAATAAAATAATAAAAAGATTGTTAATGTGCATTAAGAAAAAGTGTAAGAATGCAGAAGATAGAATATTAATGGTGTCAAGCATGATTTGACAGCTGGGGGGGTAGGGGGATTAAAGAAAGAAAGAAAAACTGTTGTATCCCATTTCCTTGAACATTCATGGAAATTTCAACAAAATAATAAAAAGATTGTTAATGTGCATAAAGAAAAAGAGTAAGAATTCAGAAGATAGAATATTAATGGTGTCAAGCATGATTTGAAAGCTGGGGTGGTAGGGGGATTAAAGAAAGAAAGAAAAACTGTTGTATCCCATTTCCTTGAACATTCATGGAAATTTCAACAAAATAATAAAAAGATTGTTAATCTGCATAAAGAAAAAGAGTAAGAATGCAGAAGATAGAATATTAATGTTGTCAACCATGATTTGGTAGTTGGGGGGGGTGGGGGAAGAAAGAAAGTAAGAAAAACTGTTGTATCCCATTTCCTGGAACATTCATGGAAATTTCATTATAATCATGAAAAATTGTTAATCGGCATAACGAAAAAGATTAAGAATGCAGAAGATAGAATATTAATGCTGTCAAGCATGATTTGGAAGCTGGGGGGTGTGGGGGAAGAAAGAAAGTAAGAAAAACTGTTGTATCCCATTTCCTGGAACATTCATGGAAATTTCAATAAAATCATAAAAAGATTGTTAATCTGCATAACGAAAAAGAGTAAGAATGCAGAAGATAGAATATTAATGTTATCAACCATGATGAGAAAGCGGGGGGGGTGGGGGATTAAAAAAAGAAAGAAAAACTGTTGTATCCCATTTCCTGCAACATTCATGGAAATTTCAACAAAATAATAAAAAGATTGTTAATCTGCATAAAGGAAAAGAATAAGAATGCAGAAGATAGTATATTAATGTTGTCAAGCATGATTTGGAAGCTCGGGGTGCTGGGGGATAAAAGAAAGAAAGAAAAACTGTTGTATCCCATTTCCTTGAACATTCATGGAAATTTCAATAAAATAATAAAAAGATTGTTAATCTGCATAAAGAAAAAGTGTAAGAATGCAGAAGATTCAATATTAATGTTGTCAACCATGATTTGGAAGATGGGGGGGTGGGGGATGAAAGAAAGAAAAAAACTGTTGTATCCCATTTCCTTGAACATTCATGGAAATTTCAATAAAATAATAAAAAGATTGTTAATCTGCATAAAGAAAAAGAGTAAGAATGAAGAAGATAGAATATTAATGGTGTCAAGCATGATTTGAAAGCTGGGGTGGTGGGGGATTAAAGAAAGAAAGAAAAACTGCTGTATCCCATTTCCTTGAACATTCATGGGAATTTCAATAAAATAATAAAAAGATTGTTAATCTGAATAAAGAAAAAGAGTAAGAATGCAGAAGATAGAATATTAATGTTGTCAACCATGATTTGGAAGCTAGGGGGGTGGGGGATAAACGAAAGAAAGAAAAACTTTTGCATCCCATTTCCTTTAACATTCATGGAAATTTAAATAAAATCATGAAAAGATTGTTAATCTGCATAACGAAAAAGAGTAAGAATGCAGAAGATAGAATATTAATGTTGTCAACCATGATTTGGAAGCTGGGGGGGGGTGGGGGAATAAAGAAAGTAAGAAAAACTGTTGTATCCCATTTCCTTGAACATTCATGGAAATTTCAACAAAATAATAAAAAGATTGTTATTCTGCATAAAGAAAAAGAGTAAGAATGCAGAAGATAGAATATTAATGTTGTCAACCATTATTTGGTAGTTGGGGGGGGTGGGGGAAGAAAGAAAGTAAGAAAAACTGTTGTATCCCATTTCCTGGAACATTCATGGAAATTTCATTATAATCATGAAAAGATTGTTAATGTGCATTAAGAAAAAGTGTAAGAATGCAGAAGATAGAATATTAATGGTGTCAAGCATGATTTGAAAGCTGGGGGGGTAGGAGGATTAAAGATAGAAAGAAAAACTGTTGTATCCCATTTCCTTGAACATTCATGGAAATTTCAACAAAATAATAAAAAGATTGTTAATGTGCATAAAGAAAAAGTGTAAGAATTCAGAAGATAGAATATTAATTTTGTCAAGCATGATTTGAAAGCTGGGGTGGTAGGGGGATTAAAGAAAGAAAGAAAAACTGTTGTATCCCATTTCCTTGAACATTCATGGAAATTTCAACAAAATAATAAAAAGATTGTTAATCTGCATAAAGAAAAAGAGTAAGAATGCAGAAGATAGAATATTAATGTTGTCAACCATGATTTGGTAGTTGGGGGGGGTGGGGGAAGAAAGAAAGTAAGAAAAACTGTTGTATCCCATTTCCTTGAACATTCATGGAAATTTCATTATAATCATGAAAAATTGTTAATCGGCATAACGAAAAAGATTAAGAATGCAGAAGATAGAATATTAATGCTGTCAAGCATGATTTGTAAGCTGGGGGGCGTGGGGGATAAAAGAAAGAAAGAAAAACTGTTGTATCCCATTTCCTTGAACATTCATGGAAATTTAAATAAAATAATAAAACGATTGTGAATCTGCATAAAGAAAAAGAGTAAGAATGCAGAAGATAGAATATTAATGTTGTCAACCATGATTTGGAAGCTGGGGGGGTTGGGGGAAGAAAGAAAGTAAGAAAAACAGTTGTATCCCATTTCCTTGAACTTTCATGGAAATTTCAACAAAATAATAAAAAGATTGTTAATCTGCATAAAGAAAAAGAGTAAGAATGCAGAAGATACAATATTAATGTTGTCAAGCATGATTTGGAAGATGGGGGTGTCGGGGGATGAAAGAAAGAAAGAAAAAGTGTTGTATCCCATTTCCTTGAACATTCATGGTAATATCAATAAAATAATAAAAAGATTGTGAATCTGCATAAAGAAAAAGAGTAAGAATGCAGAAGATAGGATATTAATGTTGTCAACCATGATTTGGAAGCTGGGGGGGGTGGGGGATAAAAGAAAGAAAGAAAAACTGTTGTATCCCATTTCCTGGAACATTCATGGAAATTTCAATAAAATCATAAAAAGATTGTTAATCTGCATAACGAAAAAGAGTAAGAATGCAGAAGATAGAATATTAATGTTATCAACCGTGATGAGAAAGCGGGGGGGTTGGGAGATTAAAAAAAGAAATAAAAACTGTTGTATCCCATTTCCTGCAACATTCATGGAAATTTCAACAAAATAATAAAAAGATTGTTAATCTGCATAAAGGAAAAGAATAAGAATGCAGAAGATAGTATATTAATGTTGTCAAGCATGATTTGGAAGCTGGGGGTGGTGGGGGATAAAAGAAAGAAAGAAAAACTGTTGTATCCCATTTCCTTGAACATTCATGGAAATTTCAATAAAATAATAAAAAGATTGTTAATCTGCATAAAGAAAAAGTGTAAGAATGCAGAAGATTCAATATTAATGTTGTCAACCATGATTTGGAAGCTGGGGGTTGGTGGGGGATAAAAGAAAGAAAGAAAAACTGTTGTATCCCATTACCCTGAACATTCATGGAAATTTCAATAAAATAATAAAAGATTGTTAATCTGCATAAAGAAAAAGAGTTAGAATGCAGAAGATAGAATATTAATGTTGTCAACCATGATTTGGAAGATGGGGGGGTGGGGGATGAAAGAAAGAAAAAAACTGTTGTATCCCATTTCCTTGAACATTCATGGAAATTTCAACAAAATAATAAAAAGATTGTTAATCTGAATAAAGAAATAGAGTAAGAATGCAGAAGATAGAATATTAATGGTGTCAAGCATGATGTGAAAGCTGGGGTAGTGGGGGATTAAAAAAAGAAAGAAGAACTGCTGTATCCCATTTCCATGAACATTCATGGAAATTTCAATAAAATAATTAAAAGATTGTTAATCTGAATAAAGAAAAAGAGTAAGAATACAGAAGATAGAGTATTAATGTTGTCAACCATGATTTGGAAGCTAGGGGTTGGGGGATAAAAGAAAGAAAGAAGAACTGCTGTATCCCATTTCCTTTAACATTCATGGAAATTTAAATAAAATCATGAAAAGATTGTTAATCTGCATAACGAAAAAGAGTAAGAATGCAGAAGATAGAATATTAATGTTGTCAACCATGATTTGGAAGCTGGGGGGGGTGGGGGAATAAAGAAAGTAAGAAAAACTGTTGTATCCCATTTCCTGGAACTTTCATGGAAATTTCAACAAAATAATAAAAAGATTGTTAATCTGCATAAAGAAAAAGAGTAAGAATGCAGAAGATACAATATTAATGTTGTCAAGCATGATTTGGAAGATCGGGGTGTCGGGGGATGAAAGAAAGAAAGAAAAAGTGTTGTATCCCATTTCCTTGAACATTCATGGTAATATCAATAAAATAATAAAAAGATTGTGAATCTGCATAAAGAAAAAGAGTAAGAATGCAGAAGATAGAATATTAATGTTGTCAACCATGATTTGGAAGCTGGGGGGGGGTTGGGGATAAAAGAAAGAAAGAAAAACTGTTGTATCCCATTTCCTTGAACATTCATGGAAATTTCAATAAAATAATAAAAAGATTGTTAATCTGCATAAAGAAAAAGAGTAAGAATGCAGAAGATAGAACATTAATGTAGTCAACCATGATTTGTAAGCTGGGGGGCGTGGGGGATAAAAGAAAGAAAGAAAAACTGTTGTATCCCATTTCCTTGAACATTCATGGAAATTTAAATAAAATAATAAAACGATTGTGAATCTGCATAAAGAAAAAGAGTAAGAATGCAGAAGATAGAATATTAATGTTGTCAAATATGATTTGGAAGCTGGGGGGTGGAGGATAAAAGAAAGAGAGAAAAACTGTTGTATCCCATTTCCTTGAACATTCATGGAAATTTCAATATAATAGTAAAAAGATAGTTAATCTGCATAAAGAAAAAGAGTAAGAATGCAGAAGATAGAATATTAATGTTGTCAACCATGATTTGGAAGCTAGGGGGGTGGGGGATAAAAGAAAGAAAGAAAAACTGTTGTATCCCATTTCCTTGAACATTCATGGAAATTTTAATAAAATAATAAAAAGATTGTTAATCTGCATAGAGAAAAAGTGTAAGAAAGTAGACGATAGAATATTAATGGTGTCAACCATGATTTGGAAGCTAGGGGTGGTGGGGGACAAAAGGAAGAAAGAAAAACTGTTGTATCCCATTTCCTTGAACATTCATGGAAATTTCAATAAAATAATAAAAAGATTGTTAATCTGCATAAAGAAAAAGAGTAAGAATGCAGAAGATAGAGTATTAATGTTGTCAACCATGATTTGGTAGTTGGGGGGGGTGGGGGAAGAAAGAAAGTAAGAAAAACTGTTGTATCCCATTTCCTGGAACATTCATGGAAATTTCATTATAATCATGAAAAGATTGTTAATCGGCATAACGAAAAAGATTAAGAATGCAGAAGATAGAATATTAATGCTGTCAACCATGATTTGGAAGCTGGGGGGTGTGGGGGAAGAAAGAAAGTAAGAAAAACTGTTGTATCCCATTTCCTGGAACATTCATGGAAATTTCAATAAAATAATAAAAAGATTGTTAATGTGCATTAAGAAAAAGTGTAAGAATGCAGAAGATAGAATATTAATGGTGTCAAGCATGATTTGACAGCTGGGGGGGTAGGGGGATTAAAGAAAGAAAGAAAAACTGTTGTATCCCATTTCCTTGAACATTCATGGAAATTTCAACAAAATAATAAAAAGATTGTTAATGTGCATAAAGAAAAAGAGTAAGAATTCAGAAGATAGAATATTAATGGTGTCAAGCATGATTTGAAAGCTGGGGTGGTAGGGGGATTAAAGAAAGAAAGAAAAACTGTTGTATCCCATTTCCTTGAACATTCATGGAAATTTCAACAAAATAATAAAAAGATTGTTAATCTGCATAAAGAAAACGAGTAAGAATGCAGAAGATAGAATATTAATGTTGTCAACCATGATTTGGTAGTTGGGGGGGGTGGGGGAAGAAAGAAAGTAAGAAAAACTGTTGTATCCCATTTCCTGGAACATTCATGGAAATTTCATTATAATCATGAAAAATTGTTAATCGGCATAACGAAAAAGATTAAGAATGCAGAAGATAGAATATTAATGCTGTCAAGCATGATTTGGAAGCTGGGGGGTGTGGGGGAAGAAAGAAAGTAAGAAAAACTGTTGTATCCCATTTCCTGGAACATTCATGGAAATTTCAATAAAATCATAAAAAGATTGTTAATCTGCATAACGAAAAAGAGTAAGAATGCAGAAGATAGAATATTAATGTTATCAACCATGATGAGAAAGCGGGGGGGGTGGGGGATTAAAAAAAGAAAGAAAAACTGTTGTATCCCATTTCCTGCAACATTCATGGAAATTTCAACAAAATAATAAAAAGATTTTTAATCTGCATAAAGGAAAAGAATAAGAATGCAGAAGATAGTATATTAATGTTGTCAAGCATGATTTGGAAGCTCGGGGTGCTGGGGGATAAAAGAAAGAAAGAAAAACTGTTGTATCCCATTTCCTTGAACATTCATGGAAATTTCAATAAAATAATAAAAAGATTGTTAATCTGCATAAAGAAAAAGTGTAAGAATGCAGAAGATTCAATATTAATGTTGTCAACCATGATTTGGAAGATGGGGGGGTGGGGGATGAAAGAAAGAAAAAAACTGTTGTATCCCATTTCCTTGAACATTCATGGAAATTTCAATAAAATAATAAAAAGATTGTTAATCTGCATAAAGAAAAAGAGTAAGAATGAAGAAGATAGAATATTAATGGTGTCAAGCATGATTTGAAAGCTGGGGTGGTGGGGGATTAAAGAAAGAAAGAAAAACTGCTGTATCCCATTTCCTTGAACATTCATGGGAATTTCAATAAAATAATAAAAAGATTGTTAATCTGAATAAAGAAAAAGAGTAAGAATGCAGAAGATAGAATATTAATGTTGTCAACCATGATTTGGAAGCTAGGGGGGTGGGGGATAAACGAAAGAAAGAAAAACTTTTGTATCCCATTTCCTTTAACATTCATGGAAATTTAAATAAAATCATGAAAAGATTGTTAATCTGCATAACGAAAAAGAGTAAGAATGCAGAAGATAGAATATTAATGTTGTCAACCATGATTTGGAAGCTGGGGGGGGGTGGGGGAATAAAGAAAGTAAGAAAAACTGTTGTATCCCATTTCCTTGAACATTCATGGAAATTTCAACAAAATAATAAAAAGATTGTTATTCTGCATAAAGAAAAAGAGTAAGAATGCAGAAGATAGAATATTAATGTTGTCAACCATTATTTGGTAGTTGGGGGGGGTGGGGGAAGAAAGAAAGTAAGAAAAACTGTTGTATCCAATTTCCTGGAACATTCATGGAAATTTCATTATAATCATGAAAAGATTGTTAATGTGCATTAAGAAAAAGTGTAAGAATGCAGAAGATAGAATATTAATGGTGTCAAGCATGATTTGAAAGCTGGGGGGGTAGGAGGATTAAAGATAGAAAGAAAAACTGTTGTATCCCATTTCCTTGAACATTCATGGAAATTTCAACAAAATAATAAAAAGATTGTTAATGTGCATAAAGAAAAAGTGTAGGAATTCAGAAGATAGAATATTAATTTTGTCAAGCATGATTTGAAAGCTGGGGTGGTAGGGGGATTAAAGAAAGAAAGAAAAACTGTTGTATCCCATTTCCTTGAACATTCATGGAAATTTCAACAAAATAATAAAAAGATTGTTAATCTGCATAAAGAAAAAGAGTAAGAATGCAGAAGATAGAATATTAATGTTGTCAACCATGATTTGGTAGTTGGGGGGGGTGGGGGAAGAAAGAAAGTAAGAAAAACTGTTGTATCCCTTTTCCTGGAACATTCATGGAAATTTCATTATAATCATGAAAAATTGTTAATCGGCATAACGAAAAAGATTAAGAATGCAGAAGATAGAATATTAATGCTGTCAAGCATGATTTGGAAGCTGGGTGGTGTGGGGGAAGAAAGAATGTAAGAAAAACTGTTGTGTCCCATTTCCTGGAACATTCATGGAAATTTAAATAAAATAATAAAAAGATTGTTAATGTGCATAAAGAAAAAGAGTAAGAATGCAGAAGATAGAATATTAATGGTGTCAAGCATGATTTGAAAGCTGGGGGGGTAGGGGTATTAAAGAAAGAAAGAAAAACTGTTGTATCCCATTTCCTTGAACATTCATGGAAATTTCAATGAAATAATAAAAAGATTGTTAATCTGCATAAAGAAAAAGAGTAAGAATGCAGAAGATAGAACATTAATGTAGTCAACCATGATTTGTAAGCTGGGGGGCGTGGGGGATAAAAGAAAGAAAGAAAAACTGTTGTATCCCATTTCCTTGAACATTCATGGAAATTTAAATAAAATAATAAAACGATTGTGAATCTGCATAAAGAAAAAGAGTAAGAATGCAGATGATAGAATATTAATGTTGTCAACCATGATTTGGAAGCTGGGGGGGTTGGGGGAAGAAAGAAAGTAAGAAAAACAGTTGTATCCCATTTCCTTGAACTTTCATGGAAATTTCAACAAAATAATAAAAAGATTGTTAATCTGCATAAAGAAAAAGAGTAAGAATGCAGAAGATACAATATTAATGTTGTCAAGCATGATTTGGAAGATGGGGGTGTCGGGGGATGAAAGAAAGAAAGAAAAAGTGTTGTATCCCATTTCCTTGAACATTCATGGTAATATCAATAAAATAATAAAAAGATTGTGAATCTGCATAAAGAAAAAGAGTAAGAATGCAGAAGATAGGATATTAATGTTGTCAACCATGATTTGGAAGCTGGGGGGGGTGGGGGATAAAAGAAAGAAAGAAAAACTGTTGTATCCCATTTCCTGGAACATTCATGGAAATTTCAATAAAATCATAAAAAGATTGTTAATCTGCATAACGAAAAAGAGTAAGAATGCAGAAGATAGAATATTAATGTTATCAACCATGATGAGAAAGCGGGGGGGTTGGGAGATTAAAAAAAGAAATAAAAACTGTTGTATCCCATTTCCTGCAACATTCATGGAAATTTCAACAAAATAATAAAAAGATTGTTAATCTGCATAAAGGAAAAGAATAAGAATGCAGAAGATAGTATATTAATGTTGTCAAGCATGATTTGGAAGCTGGGGGTGGTGGGGGATAAAAGAAAGAAAGAAAAACTGTTGTATCCCATTTCCTTGAACATTCATGGAAATTTCAATAAAATAATAAAAAGATTGTTAATCTGCATAAAGAAAAAGTGTAAGAATGCAGAAGATTCAATATTAATGTTGTCAACCATGATTTGGAAGCTGGGGGTTGGTGGGGGATAAAAGAAAGAAAGAAAAACTGTTGTATCCCATTACCCTGAACATTCATGGAAATTTCAATAAAATAATAAAAGATTGTTAATCTGCATAAAGAAAAAGAGTTAGAATGCAGAAGATAGAATATTAATGTTGTCAACCATGATTTGGAAGATGGGGGGGTGGGGGATGAAAGAAAGAAAAAAACTGTTGTATCCCATTTCCTTGAACATTCATGGAAATTTCAACAAAATAATAAAAAGATTGTTAATCTGAATAAAGAAATAGAGTAAGAATGCAGAAGATAGAATATTAATGGTGTCAAGCATGATGTGAAAGCTGGGGTAGTGGGGGATTAAAAAAAGAAAGAAGAACTGCTGTATCCCATTTCCATGAACATTCATGGAAATTTCAATAAAATAATTAAAAGATTGTTAATCTGAATAAAGAAAAAGAGTAAGAATACAGAAGATAGAGTATTAATGTTGTCAACCATGATTTGGAAGCTAGGGGTTGGGGGATAAAAGAAAGAAAGAAGAACTGCTGTATCCCATTTCCTTTAACATTCATGGAAATTTAAATAAAATCATGAAAAGATTGTTAATCTGCATAACGAAAAAGAGTAAGAATGCAGAAGATAGAATATTAATGTTGTCAACCATGATTTGGAAGCTGGGGGGGGTGGGGGAATAAAGAAAGTAAGAAAAACTGTTGTATCCCATTTCCTGGAACTTTCATGGAAATTTCAACAAAATAATAAAAAGATTGTTAATCTGCATAAAGAAAAAGAGTAAGAATGCAGAAGATACAATATTAATGTTGTCAAGCATGATTTGGAAGATCGGGGTGTCGGGGGATGAAAGAAAGAAAGAAAAAGTGTTGTATCCCATTTCCTTGAACATTCATGGTAATATCAATAAAATAATAAAAAGATTGTGAATCTGCATAAAGAAAAAGAGTAAGAATGCAGAAGATAGAATATTAATGTTGTCAACCATGATTTGGAAGCTGGGGGGGGGTTGGGGATAAAAGAAAGAAAGAAAAACTGTTGTATCCCATTTCCTTGAACATTCATGGAAATTTCAATAAAATAATAAAAAGATTGTTAATCTGCATAAAGAAAAAGAGTAAGAATGCAGAAGATAGAACATTAATGTTGTCAACCATGATTTGTAAGCTGGGGGGCGTGGGGGATAAAAGAAAGAAAGAAAAACTGTTGTATCCCATTTCCTTGAACATTCATGGAAATTTAAATAAAATAATAAAACGATTGTGAATCTGCATAAAGAAAAAGAGTAAGAATGCAGAAGATAGAATATTAATGTTGTCAACCATGATTTGGAAGCTGGGGGGATTGGGGGAAGAAAGAAAGTAAGAAAAACAGTTGTATCCCATTTCCTTGAACTTTCATGGAAATTTCAACAAAATAATAAAAAGATTGTTAATGTGCATAAAGAAAAAGAGTAAGAATGCAGAAGATACAATATTAATGTTGTCAAGCATGATTTGGAAGATGGGGGTGTCGGGGGATGAAAGAAAGAAAGAAAAAGTGTTGTATCCCATTTCCTTGAACATTCATGGTAATATCAATAAAATAATAAAAAGATTGTGAATCTGCATAAAGAAAAAGAGTAAGAATGCAGGAGATAGAATATTAATGTTGTCAACCATGATTTGGAAGCTGGGGGGGTTGGGGGATAAAAGAAAGAAAGAAAAACTGTTGTATCCCATTTCCTTGAACATTCATGGAAATTTCAATAAAATAATAAAAAGATTGTTAATCTGCATAAAGAAAAAGAGTAAGAATGCAGAAGATAGAACATTAATGTAGTCAACCATGATTTGTAAGCTGGGGGGCGTGGGGGATAAAAGAAAGAAAGAAAAACTGTTGTATCCCATTTCCTTGAACATTCATGGAAATTTAAATAAAATAATAAAACGATTGTGAATCTGCATAAAGAAAAAGAGTAAGAATGCAGAAGATAGAATATTAATGTTGTCAACCATGATTTGGAAGCTGGGGGGATTGGGGGAAGAAAGAAAGTAAGAAAAACAGTTGTATCCCATTTCCTTGAACTTTCATGGAAATTTCAACAAAATAATAAAAAGATTGTTAATGTGCATAAAGAAAAAGTGTAAGAATGCTGAAGATACAATATTAATGTTGTCAAGCATGATTTGGAAGATGGGGGTGTCGGGGGATGAAAGAAAGAAAGAAAAAGTGTTGTATCCCATTTCCTTGAACATTCATGGTAATATCAATAAAATAATAAAAAGATTGTGAATCTGCATAAAGAAAAAGAGTAAGAATGCAGAAGATAGAATATTAATGTTGTCAACCATGATTTGGAAGCTGGGGGTGTGGGGGATAAAAGAAAGAAAGAAAAACTGTTGTATCCCATTTCCTGGAACATTCATGGAAATTTCAATAAAATCATAAAAAGATTGTTAATCTGCATAACGAAAAAGAGTGAGAATGCAGAAGATAGAATATTAATGTTATCAACCATGATGAGAAAGCGGGGGGGGTGGGGGATTAAAAAAAGAAAGAAAAACTGTTGTATCCCATTTCCTGCAACATTCATGGAAATTTAAACAAAATAATAAAAAGATTGTTAATCTGCATAAAGGAAAAGAATAAGAATGCAGAAGATAGTATATTAATGTTGTCAAGCATGATTTGGAAGCTGGGGGTGCTGGGGGATAAAAGAAAGAAAGAAAAACTGTTGTATCCCATTTCCTTGAACATTCATGGAAATTTCAATAAAATAATAAAAAGATTGTTAATCTGCATAAAGAAAAAGTGTAAGAATGCAGAAGATTCAATATTAATGTTGTCAACCATGATTTGGAAGATGGGGGGGTGGGGGATGAAAGAAAGAAAAAAACTGTTGTATCCCATTTCCTTGAACATTCATGGAAATTTCAATAAAATAATAAAAAGATTGTTAATCTGCATAAAGAAAAAGAGTAAGAATGCAGAAGATAGAATATTAATGGTGTCAAGCATGATTTGAAAGCTGGGGTGGTGGGGGATTAAAGAAAGAAAGAAAAACTGCTGTATCCCATTTCCTTGAACATTCATGGGAATTTCAATAAAATAATAAAAAGATTGTTAATCTGAATAAAGAAAAAGAGTAAGAATGCAGAAGATAGAATATTAATGTTGTCAACCATGATTTGGAAGCTAGGGGGGTGGGGGATAAACGAAAGAAAGAAAAACTTTTGTATCCCATTTCCTTTAACATTCATGGAAATTTAAATAAAATCATGAAAAGATTGTTAATCTGCATAACGAAAAAGAGTAAGAATGCAGAAGATAGAATATTAATGTTGTCAACCATGATTTGGAAGCTGGGGGGGGTGGGGGAATAAAGAAAGTAAGAAAAACTGTTGTATCCCATTTCCTTGAACATTCATGGAAATTTCAACAAAATAATAAAAAGATTGTTAATCTGCATAAAGAAAAAGAGTAAGAATGCAGAAGATAGAATATTAATGTTGTCAAATATGATTTGGAAGCTGGGGGGGTGGAGGATAAAAGAAAGAGAGAAAAACTGTTGTATCCCATTTCCTTGAACATTCATGGAAATTTCAATATAATAGTAAAAAGATAGTTAATCTGCATAAAGAAAAAGAGTAAGAATGCAGAAGATAGAATATTAATGTTGTCAACCATGATTTGGAAGCTAGGGGGGGTGGGGGATAAAAGAAAGAAAGAAAAACTGTTGTATCCCATTTCCTTGAACAATCATGGAAATTTCAACAAAATAATAAAAAGATTGTTAATCTGCATAGAGAAAAAGTGTAAGAAAGTAGACGATAGAATATTAATGGTATCAACCATGATTTGGAAGCTAGGGGTGGTGGGGGACAAAAGGAAGAAAGAAAAACTGTTGTATCCCATTTCCTTTAACATTCATGGAAATTTAAATAAAATCATGAAAAGATTGTTAATCTGCATAACGAAAAAGAGTAAGAATGCAGAAGATAGAATATTAATGTTGTCAACCATGATTTGGAAGCTGGGGGGGGTGGGGAAATAAAGAAAGTAAGAAAAACTGTTGTATCCCATTTCCTGGAACATTCATGGAAATTTCAATAAAATCATAAAAAGATTGTTAATCTGCATAACGAAAAAGAGTAAGAATGCAGAAGATAGAATATTAATGTTATCAACCATGATGAGAAAGCGGGGGGGTTGGGGGATTAAAAAAAGAAAGAAAAACTGTTGTATCCCATTTCCTGCAACATTCATGGAAATTACAACAAAATAATAAAAAGATTGTTAATCTGCATAAAGGAAAAGAATAAGAATGCAGAAGATATTATATTAATGTTGTCAATCATGATTTGGAAGCTGGGGGTGGTGGGGGATAAAAGAAAGAAAGAAAAACTGTTGTATCCCATTTCCTTGAACATTCATGGAAATTTCAATAAAATAATAAAAAGATTGTTAATCTGCATAAAGAAAAAGTGTAAGAATGCAGAAGATTCAATATTAATGTTGCCAACCATGATTTGGAAGCTGGGGGGTGGTGGGGGATAAAAGAAAGAAAGAAAAACTGTTGTATCCCATTACCCTGAACATTCATGGAAATTTCAATAAAATAATAAAAGATTGTTAATCTGCATGAAGAAAAAGAGTTAGAATGCAGAAGATAGAATATTAATGTTGTCAACCATGATTTGGAAGATGGGGGGGTGGGGGATGAAAGAAAGAAAAAAACTGTTGTATCCCATTTCCTTGAACATTCATGGAAATTTCAATAAAATAATAAAAAGATTGTTAATCTGCATAAAGAAAAGGAGTAAGAATGCAGAAGATATAATATTAATGGTGTCAAGCATGATTTGAAAGCTGGGGTGGTGGAGGATTAAAGAAAGAAAGAAAAACTGCTGTATCCCATTTCCTTGAACATTCATGGGAATTTCAATAAAATAATAAAAAGATTGTTAATCTGAATAAAGAAATAGAGTAAGAATGCAGAAGATAGAATATTAATGGTGTCAAGCATGATGTGAAAGCTGGGGTAGTGGGGGATTCAAGAAAGAAAGAAGAACTGCTGTATCCCATTTCCATGAACATTCATGGAAATTTCAATAAAATAATTAAAAGATTGTTAATCTGAATAAAGAAAAAGAGTAAGAATACAGAAGATAGAATATTAATGTTGTCAACCATGATTTGGAAGCTAGGGGTTGGGGGATAAAAGAAAGAAAGTAGAACTGCTGTATCCCATTTCCTTTAACGTTCATGGAAATTTAAATAAAATCATGAAAAGATAGTTAATCTGCATAACGAAAAAGAGTAAGAATGCAGAAGATAGAATATTAATGTTGTCAACCATGATTTGGAAGCTGGGGGGGTTGGGGGAATAAAGAAAGTAAGAAAAACTGTTGTATCCCATTTCCTTGAACATTCATGGAAATTTCAACAAAATAATAAAAAGATTGTTAATCTGCATAAAGAAAAAGAGTAAGAATGCAGAAGATAGAATATTAATGTTGTCAACCATGATTTGGAAGCGAGGGGGGTGGGGGATAAAAGAAAGAAAGAAAAACTGTTGTATCCCATTTCCTTGAACATTCATGGAAATTTTAATAAAATAGTAAAAAGATAGTTAATCTGCATAAAGAAAAAGAGTAAGAATGCAGAAGATAGAATATTAATGTTGTCAACCATGATTTGGAAGCTAGGGGGGTGGGGGATAAAAGAAAGAAAGAAAAACTGTTGTATCCCATTTCCTTGAACTTTCATGGAAATTTTAATAAAATAATAAAAAGATTGTTAATCTGCATAGAGAAAAAGTGTAAGAAAGTAGACGATAGAATATTAATGGTGTCAACCATGATTTGGAAGCTAGGGGTGGTGGGGGACAAAAGGAAGAAAGAAAAACTGTTGTATCCCATTTCCTTGAACATTCATGGAAATTTCAATAAAATAATAAAAAGATTGTTAATCTGCATAAAGAAAAAGAGTAAGAATGCAGAAGATAGAATATTAATGTTGTCAACCATGATTTGGTAGTTGGGGGGGGTGGGGGAAGAAAGAAAGTAAGAAAAACTGTTGTATCCCATTTCCTGGAACATTCATGGAAATTTCATTATAATCATGAAAAATTGTTAATCGGCATAACGAAAAAGAGTGAGAATGCAGAAGATAGAATATTAATGCTGTCAACCATGATTTGGAAGCTGGGGGGTGTGGGGGAAGAAAGAAAGTAAGAAAAACTGTTGTATCCCATTTCCTGGAACATTCATGGAAATTTCAATAAAATAATAAAAAGATTGTTAATGTGCATTAAGAAAAAGTGTAAGAATGCAGAAGATAGAATATTAATGGTGTCAAGCATGATTTGAAAGCTGGGGGGGTAGGGGGATTAAAGAAAGAAAGAAAAACTGTTGTATCCCATTTCCTTGAACATTCATGGAAATTTCAACAAAATAATAAAAAGATTGTTAATGTGCATAAAGAAAAAGAGTAAGAATTCAGAAGATAGAATATTAATGGTGTCAAGCATGATTTGAAAGCTGGGGTGGTAGGGGGATTAAAGAAAGAAAGAAAAACTGTTGTATCCCATTTCCTTGAACATTCATGGAAATTTCAACAAAATAATAAAAAGATTGTTAATCTGCATAAAGAAAAAGAGTAAGAATGCAGAAGATAGAATATTAATGTTGTCAACCATGATTTGGTAGTTGGGGGGGGTGGGGGAAGAAAGAAAGTAAGAAAAACTGTTGTATCCCATTTCCTGGAACATTCATGGAAATTTCATTATAATCATGAAAAATTGTTAATCGGCATAACGAAAAAGAGTGAGAATGCAGAAGATAGAATATTAATGTTATCAACCATGATGAGAAAGCGGGGGGGGGTGGTGGGGGATTAAAAAAAGAAAGAAAAACTGTTGTATCCCATTTCCTGCAACATTCATGGAAATTACAACAAAATAATAAAAAGATTGTTAATCTGCATAAAGGAAAAGAATAAGAATGCAGAAGATATTATATTAATGTTGTCAATCATGATTTGG
The DNA here is from genome assembly GCF_027409185.1 of Cynocephalus volans. Taxonomy (NCBI): domain Eukaryota; kingdom Metazoa; phylum Chordata; class Mammalia; order Dermoptera; family Cynocephalidae; genus Cynocephalus; species Cynocephalus volans. The sequence continues at coordinate 2,230,846 of NC_084474.1, read as the reverse complement.
AAGCTGGGGGTGGTGGGGGATAAAAGAAAGAAAGAAAAACTGTTGTATCCCATTTCCTTGAACATTCATGGAAATTTCAATAAAATAATAAAAAGATTGTTAATCTGCATAAAGAAAAAGTGTAAGAATGCAGAAGATTCAATATTAATGTTGCCAACCATGATTTGGAAGCTGGGGGGTGGTGGGGGATAAAAGAAAGAAAGAAAAACTGTTGTATCCCATTACCCTGAACATTCATGGAAATTTCAATAAAATAATAAAAGATTGTTAATCTGCATGAAGAAAAAGAGTTAGAATGCAGAAGATAGAATATTAATGTTGTCAACCATGATTTGGAAGATGGGGGGGTGGGGGATGAAAGAAAGAAAAAAACTGTTGTATCCCATTTCCTTGAACATTCATGGAAATTTCAATAAAATAATAAAAAGATTGTTAATCTGCATAAAGAAAAGGAGTAAGAATGCAGAAGATATAATATTAATGGTGTCAAGCATGATTTGAAAGCTGGGGTGGTGGAGGATTAAAGAAAGAAAGAAAAACTGCTGTATCCCATTTCCTTGAACATTCATGGGAATTTCAATAAAATAATAAAAAGATTGTTAATCTGAATAAAGAAATAGAGTAAGAATGCAGAAGATAGAATATTAATGGTGTCAAGCATGATGTGAAAGCTGGGGTAGTGGGGGATTCAAGAAAGAAAGAAGAACTGCTGTATCCCATTTCCATGAACATTCATGGAAATTTCAATAAAATAATTAAAAGATTGTTAATCTGAATAAAGAAAAAGAGTAAGAATACAGAAGATAGAATATTAATGTTGTCAACCATGATTTGGAAGCTAGGGGTTGGGGGATAAAAGAAAGAAAGTAGAACTGCTGTATCCCATTTCCTTTAACGTTCATGGAAATTTAAATAAAATCATGAAAAGATAGTTAATCTGCATAACGAAAAAGAGTAAGAATGCAGAAGATAGAATATTAATGTTGTCAACCATGATTTGGAAGCTGGGGGGGTTGGGGGAATAAAGAAAGTAAGAAAAACTGTTGTATCCCATTTCCTTGAACATTCATGGAAATTTCAACAAAATAATAAAAAGATTGTTAATCTGCATAAAGAAAAAGAGTAAGAATGCAGAAGATAGAATATTAATGTTGTCAACCATGATTTGGAAGCGAGGGGGGTGGGGGATAAAAGAAAGAAAGAAAAACTGTTGTATCCCATTTCCTTGAACATTCATGGAAATTTTAATAAAATAGTAAAAAGATAGTTAATCTGCATAAAGAAAAAGAGTAAGAATGCAGAAGATAGAATATTAATGTTGTCAACCATGATTTGGAAGCTAGGGGGGTGGGGGATAAAAGAAAGAAAGAAAAACTGTTGTATCCCATTTCCTTGAACTTTCATGGAAATTTTAATAAAATAATAAAAAGATTGTTAATCTGCATAGAGAAAAAGTGTAAGAAAGTAGACGATAGAATATTAATGGTGTCAACCATGATTTGGAAGCTAGGGGTGGTGGGGGACAAAAGGAAGAAAGAAAAACTGTTGTATCCCATTTCCTTGAACATTCATGGAAATTTCAATAAAATAATAAAAAGATTGTTAATCTGCATAAAGAAAAAGAGTAAGAATGCAGAAGATAGAATATTAATGTTGTCAACCATGATTTGGTAGTTGGGGGGGGTGGGGGAAGAAAGAAAGTAAGAAAAACTGTTGTATCCCATTTCCTGGAACATTCATGGAAATTTCATTATAATCATGAAAAATTGTTAATCGGCATAACGAAAAAGAGTGAGAATGCAGAAGATAGAATATTAATGCTGTCAACCATGATTTGGAAGCTGGGGGGTGTGGGGGAAGAAAGAAAGTAAGAAAAACTGTTGTATCCCATTTCCTGGAACATTCATGGAAATTTCAATAAAATAATAAAAAGATTGTTAATGTGCATTAAGAAAAAGTGTAAGAATGCAGAAGATAGAATATTAATGGTGTCAAGCATGATTTGAAAGCTGGGGGGGTAGGGGGATTAAAGAAAGAAAGAAAAACTGTTGTATCCCATTTCCTTGAACATTCATGGAAATTTCAACAAAATAATAAAAAGATTGTTAATGTGCATAAAGAAAAAGAGTAAGAATTCAGAAGATAGAATATTAATGGTGTCAAGCATGATTTGAAAGCTGGGGTGGTAGGGGGATTAAAGAAAGAAAGAAAAACTGTTGTATCCCATTTCCTTGAACATTCATGGAAATTTCAACAAAATAATAAAAAGATTGTTAATCTGCATAAAGAAAAAGAGTAAGAATGCAGAAGATAGAATATTAATGTTGTCAACCATGATTTGGTAGTTGGGGGGGGTGGGGGAAGAAAGAAAGTAAGAAAAACTGTTGTATCCCATTTCCTGGAACATTCATGGAAATTTCATTATAATCATGAAAAATTGTTAATCGGCATAACGAAAAAGAGTGAGAATGCAGAAGATAGAATATTAATGTTATCAACCATGATGAGAAAGCGGGGGGGGGTGGTGGGGGATTAAAAAAAGAAAGAAAAACTGTTGTATCCCATTTCCTGCAACATTCATGGAAATTTAAACAAAATAATAAAAAGATTGTTAATCTGCATAAAGGAAAAGAATAAGAATGCAGAAGATTGTATATTAATGTTGTCAAGCATGATTTGGAAGCTGGGGGTGCTGGGGGATAAAAGAGAGAAAGAAAAACTGTTGTATCCCATTTCCTTGAACATTCATGGAAATTTCAATAAAATAATAAAAAGATTGTTAATCTGCATAAAGAAAAAGTGTAAGAATGCAGAAGATTCAATATTAATGTTGTCAACCATGATTTGGAAGATGGGGGGGGTGTGGATGAAAGAAAGAAAAAAACTGTTGTATCCCATTTCCTTGAACATTCATGGAAATTTCAATAAAATAATAAAAAGTTTGTTAATCTGCATAAAGAAAAAGAGTAAGAATGCAGAAGATAGAATATTAATGGTGTCAAGCATGATTTGAAAGCTGGGGTGGTGGGGGATTAAAGAAAGAAAGAAAAACTGCTGTATCCCATTTCCTTGAACATTCATGGGAATTTCAATAAAATAATAAAAAGATTGTTAATCTGAATAAAGAAAAAGAGTAAGAATGCAGAAGATAGAATATTAATGTTGTCAACCATGATTTGGAAGCTAGGGGGGTGGGGGATAAACGAAAGAAAGAAAAACTTTTGTATCCCATTTCCTTTAACATTCATGGAAATTTAAATAAAATCATGAAAAGATTGTTAATCTGCATAACGAAAAAGAGTAAGAATGCAGAAGATAGAATATTAATGTTGTCAACCATGATTTGGAAGCTGGGGGGGGGTGGGGGAATAAAGAAAGTAAGAAAAACTGTTGTATCCCATTTCCTTGAACATTCATGGAAATTTCAACAAAATAATAAAAAGATTGTTAATCTGCATAAAGAAAAAGAGTAAGAATGCAGAAGATAGAATATTAATGTTGTCAAATATGATTTGGAAGCTGGGGGGGTGGAGGATAAAAGAAAGAGAGAAAAACTGTTGTATCCCATTTCCTTGAACATTCATGGAAATTTCAATATAATAGTAAAAAGATAGTTAATCTGCATAAAGAAAAAGAGTAAGAATGCAGAAGATAGAATATTAATGTTGTCAACCATGATTTGGAATCTAGGGGGGGTGGGGGATAAAAGAAAGAAAGAAAAACTGTTGTATCCCATTTCCTTGAACAATCATGGAAATTTTAATAAAATAATAAAAAGATTGTTAATCTGCATAGAGAAAAAGTGTAAGAAAGTAGACGATAGAATATTAATGGTGTCAACCATGATTTGGAACGTAGGGGTGTAGGGGGATTAAAGAAAGAAAGAAAAACTGTTGTATCCCATTTCCTTGAACATTCATGGAAATTTCAATAAAATAATAAAAAGATTGTTAATGTGCATTAAGAAAAAGTGTAAGAATGCAGAAGATAGAATATTAATGGTGCCAAGAATGATTTGAAAGCTGGGGGTGTAGGGGGATTAAAGAAAGAAAGAAAAACTGTTGTATCCCATTTCCTTGAACATTCATGGAAATTTCAACAAAATAATAAAAAGATTGTTAATGTGCATAAAGAAAAAGAGTAAGAATTCAGAAGATAGAATATTAATGGTGTCAAGCATGATTTGAAAGCTGGGGTGGTAGGGGGAATAAAGAAAGAAAGAAAAACTGTTGTATCCCATTTCCTTGAACATTCATGGAAATTTCAACAAAATAATAAAAAGATTGTTAATCTGCATAAAGAAAAAGAGCAAGAATGCAGAAGATAGAATATTAATGTTCTCAACCATGATTTGGTAGTTGGGGGGGTGGGGGAAGAAAGAAAGTAAGAAAAACTGTTGTATCCCATTTCCTGGAACATTCATGGAAATTTCATTATAATCATGAAAAATTGTTAATCGGCATAACGAAAAAGATTAAGAATGCAGAAGATAGAATATTAATGCTGTCAAGCATTATTTGGAAGCTGGGGGGTGTGGGGGAAGAAAGAAAGTAAGAAAAACTGTTGTATCCCATTTCCTGGAACATTCATGGTAATATCAATAAAATAATAAAAAGATTGTTAATCTGCATAAAGAAAAAGAGTAAGAATGCAGAAGATAGAACATTAATGTAGTCAACCATGATTTGTAAGCTGGGGGGCGTGGGGGATAAAAGAAAGAAAGAAAAACTGTTGTATCCCATATCCTTGAACATTCATGGAAATTTAAATAAAATAATAAAACGATTGTGAATCTGCATAAAGAAAACGAGTAAGAATGCAGAAGATAGAATATTAATGTTGTCAACCATGATTTGGAAGCTGGGGGGATTGGGGGAAGAAAGAAAGTAAGAAAAACAGTTGTATCCCATTTCCTTGAACTTTCATGGAAATTTCAACAAAATAATAAAAAGATTGTTAATGTGCATAAAGAAAAAGAGTAAGAATGCAGAAGATACAATATTAATGTTGTCAAGCATGATTTGGAAGATGGGGGTGTCGGGGGATGAAAGAAAGAAAGAAAAAGTGTTGTATCCCATTTCCTTGAACATTCATGGTAATATCAATAAAATAATAAAAAGATTGTGAATCTGCATAAAGAAAAAGAGTAAGAATGCAGAAGATAGAATATTAATGTTGTCAACCATGATTTGGAAGCTGGTGGGGGTGGGGGATAAAAGAAAGAAAGAAACACTGTTGTATCCCATTTCCTGGAACATTCATGGAAATTTCAATAAAATCATAAAAAGATTGTTAATCTGCATAACGAAAAAGAGTGAGAATGCAGAAGATAGAATATTAATGTTATCAACCATGATGAGAAAGCGGGGGGGGGGTGGGGGATTAAAAAAAGAAAGAAAAACTGTTGTATCCCATTTCCTGCAACATTCATGGAAATTTAAACAAAATAATAAAAAGATTGTTAATCTGCATAAAGGAAAAGAATAAGAATGCAGAAGATAGTATATTAATGTTGTCAAGCATGATTTGGAAGCTGGGGGTGCTGGGGGATAAAAGAAAGAAAGAAAAACTGTTGTATCCCATTTCCTTGAACATTCATGGAAATTTCAATAAAATAATAAAAAGATTGTTAATCTGCATAAAGAAAAAGTGTAAGAATGCAGAAGATTCAATATTAATGTTGTCAACCATGATTTGGAAGATGGGGGGGGTGGGGATGAAAGAAAGAAAAAAACTGTTGTATCCCATTTCCTTGAACATTCATGGAAATTTCAATAAAATAATAAAAAGATTGTTAATCTGCATAAAGAAAAAGAGTAAGAATGCAGAAGATAGAATATTAATGGTGTCAAGCATGATTTGAAAGCTGGGGTGGTGGGGGATTAAAGAAAGAAAGAAAAACTGCTGTATCCCATTTCCTTGAACATTCATGGGAATTTCAATAAAATAATAAAAAGATTGTTAATCTGAATAAAGAAAAAGAGTAAGAATGCAGAAGATAGAATATTAATGTTGTCAACCATGATTTGGAAGCTAGGGGGGTGGGGGATAAACGAAAGAAAGAAAAACTTTTGTATCCCATTTCCTTTAACATTCATGGAAATTTAAATAAAATCATGAAAAGATTGTTAATCTGCATAACGAAAAAGAGTAAGAATGCAGAAGATAGAATATTAATGTTGTCAACCATGATTTGGAAGCTGGGGGGGGTGGGGGAATAAAGAAAGTAAGAAAAACTGTTGTATCCCATTTCCTTGAACATTCATGGAAATTTCAACAAAATAATAAAAAGATTGTTAATCTGCATAAAGAAAAAGAGTAAGAATGCAGAAGATAGAATATTAATGTTGTCAAATATGATTTGGAAGCTGGGGGGGTGGAGGATAAAGAAAGAGACAAAAACTGTTGTATCCCATTTCCTTGAACATTCATGGAAATTTCAATATAATAGTAAAAAGATAGTTAATCTGCATAAAGAAAAAGAGTAAGAATGCAGAAGATAGAATATTAATGTTGTCAACCATGATTTGGAAGCTAGGGGGGGTGGGGGATAAAAGAAAGAAAGAAAAACTGTTGTATCCCATTTCCTTGAACAATCATGGAAATTTTAATAAAATAATAAAAAGATTGTTAATCTGCATAGAGAAAAAGTGTAAGAAAGTAGACGATAGAATATTAATGGTGTCAACCATGATTTGGAAGGTAGGGGTGGTGGGGGACAAAAGGAAGAAAGAAAAACTGTTGTATCCCATTTCCTTGAACATTCATGGAAATTTCAATAAAATCATGAAAAGATTGTTAATCTGCATAACGAAAAAGTGTAAGAATGCAGAAGATAGAATATTAATGTTGTCAACCATGATTTGGAAGCTGGGGGGGGTGGGGGATAAAAGAAAGAAAGAAAAACTGTTGTATCCCATTTCCTGGAACATTCATGGAAATTTCAATAAAATCATAAAAAGATTGTTAATCTGCATAACGAAAAAGAGTAAGAATGCAGAAGATAGAATATTAATGTTATCAACCATGATGAGAAAGCGGGGGGGTGGGGGATTAAAAAAAGAAAGAAAAACTGTTGTATCCCATTTCCTGCAACATTCATGGAAATTACAACAAAATAATAAAAAGATTGTTAATCTGCATAAAGGAAAAGAATAAGAATGCAGAAGATATTATATTAATGTTGTCAATCATGATTTGGAAGCTGGGGGTGGTGGGGGATAAAAGAAAGAAAGAAAAACTGTTGTATCCCATTTCCTTGAACATTCATGGAAATTTCAATAAAATAATAAAAAGATTGTTAATCTGCATAAAGAAAAAGTGTAAGAATGCAGAAGATTCAATATTAATGTTGCCAACCATGATTTGGAAGCTGGGGGGTGGTGGGGGATAAAAGAAAGAAAGAAAAACTGTTGTATCCCATTACCCTGAACATTCATGGAAATTTCAATAAAATAATAAAAGATTGTTAATCTGCATGAAGAAAAAGAGTTAGAATGCAGAAGATAGAATATTAATGTTGTCAACCATGATTTGGAAGATGGGGGGGTGGGGGATGAAAGAAAGAAAAAAACTGTTGTATCCCATTTCCTTGAACATTCATGGAAATTTCAATAAAATAATAAAAAGATTGTTAATCTGCATAAAGAAAAGGAGTAAGAATGCAGAAGATATAATATTAATGGTGTCAAGCATGATTTGAAAGCTGGGGTGGTGGAGGATTAAAGAAAGAAAGAAAAACTGCTGTATCCCATTTCCTTGAACATTCATGGGAATTTCAATAAAATAATAAAAAGATTGTTAATCTGAATAAAGAAATAGAGTAAGAATGCAGAAGATAGAATATTAATGGTGTCAAGCATGATGTGAAAGCTGGGGTAGTGGGGGATTCAAGAAAGAAAGAAGAACTGCTGTATCCCATTTCCATGAACATTCATGGAAATTTCAATAAAATAATTAAAAGATTGTTAATCTGAATAAAGAAAAAGAGTAAGAATACAGAAGATAGAATATTAATGTGGTCAACCATGATTTGGAAGCTAGGGGTTGGGGGATAAAAGAAAGAAAGTAGAACTGCTGTATCCCATTTCCTTTAACATTCATGGAAATTTAAATAAAATCATGAAAAGATAGTTAATCTGCATAACGAAAAAGAGTAAGAATGCAGAAGATAGAATATTAATGTTGTCAACCATGATTTGGAAGCTGGGGGGGGTGGGGGAATAAAGAAAGTAAGAAAAACTGTTGTATCCCATTTCCTTGAACATTCATGGAAATTTCAACAAAATATAAAAAGATTGTTAATCTGCATAAAGAAAAAGAGTAAGAATGCAGAAGATAGAATATTAATGTTGTCAACCATGATTTGGAAGCTAGGGGGGTGGGGGATAAAAGAAAGAAAGAAAAACTGTTGTATCCCATTTCCTTGAACATTCATGGAAATTTTAATAAAATAGTAAAAAGATAGTTAATCTGCATAAAGAAAAAGAGTAAGAATGCAGAAGATAGAATATTAATGTTGTCAACCATGATTTGGAAGCTAGGGGGGTGGGGGATAAAAGAAAGAAAGAAAAACTGTTGTATCCCATTTCCTTGAACATTCATGGAAATTTTAATAAAATAATAAAAAGATTGTTAATCTGCATAGAGAAAAAGTGTAAGAAAGTAGACGATAGAATATTAATGGTGTCAACCATGATTTGGTAGTTGGGGGGGGTGGGGGAAGAAAGAAAGTAAGAAAAACTGTTGTATCCCATTTCCTGGAACATTCATGGAAATTTCATTATAATCATGAAAAGATTGTTAATCGGCATAACGAAAAAGATTAAGAATGCAGAAGATAGAATATTAATGCTGTCAACCATGATTTGGAAGCTGGGGGGTGTGGGGGAAGAAAGAAAGTAAGAAAAACTGTTGTATCCCATTTCCTGGAACATTCATGGAAATTTCAATAAAATAATAAAAAGATTGTTAATGTGCATTAAGAAAAAGTGTAAGAATGCAGAAGATAGAATATTAATGGTGTCAAGCAAGATTTGAAAGCTGGGGGGGTAGGGGGATTAAAGAAAGAAAGAAAAACTGTTGTATCCCATTTCCTTGAACATTCATGGAAATTTCAACAAAATAATAAAAAGATTGTTAATGTGCATAAAGAAAAAGAGTAAGAATTCAGAAGATAGAATATTAATGGTGTCAAGCATGATTTGAAAGCTGGGGTGGTAGGGGGATTAAAGAAAGAAAGAAAAACTGTTGTATCCCATTTCCTTGAACATTCATGGAAATTTCAACAAAATAATAAAAAGATTGTTAATCTGCATAAAGAAAAAGAGTAAGAATGCAGAAGATAGAATATTAATGTTGTCAACCATGATTTGGTAGTTGGGGGGGGTGGGGGAAGAAAGAAAGTAAGAAAAACTGTTGTATCCCATTTCCTGGAACATTCATGGAAATTTCATTATAATCATGAAAAATTGTTAATCGGCATAACGAAAAAGATTAAGAATGCAGAAGATAGAATATTAATGCTGTCAAGCATGATTTGGAAGCTGGGGGGTGTGGGGGAAGAAAGAAAGTAAGAAAAACTGTTGTATCCCATTTCCTGGAACATTCATGGAAATTTCAATAAAATCATAAAAAGATTGTTAATCTGCATAACGAAAAAGAGTAAGAATGCAGAAGATAGAATATTAATGTTATCAACCATGATGAGAAAGCGGGGGGGGTGGGGGATTAAAAAAAGAAAGAAAAACTGTTGTATCCCATTTCCTGCAACATTCATGGAAATTTCAACAAAATAATAAAAAGATTTTTAATCTGCATAAAGGAAAAGAATAAGAATGCAGAAGATAGTATATTAATGTTGTCAAGCATGATTTGGAAGCTCGGGGTGCTGGGGGATAAAAGAAAGAAAGAAAAACTGTTGTATCCCATTTCCTTGAACATTCATGGAAATTTCAATAAAATAATAAAAAGATTGTTAATCTGCATAAAGAAAAAGTGTAAAAATGCAGAAGATTCAATATTAATGTTGTCAACCATGATTTGGAAGATGGGGGGGTGGGGGATGAAAGAAAGAAAAAAACTGTTGTATCCCATTTCCTTGAACATTCATGGAAATTTCAATAAAATAATAAAAAGATTGTTAATCTGCATAAAGAAAAAGAGTAAGAATGAAGAAGATAGAATATTAATGGTGTCAAGCATGATTTGAAAGCTGGGGTGGTGGGGGATTAAAGAAAGAAAGAAAAACTGCTGTATCCCATTTCCTTGAACATTCATGGGAATTTCAATAAAATAATAAAAAGATTGTTAATCTGAATAAAGAAAAAGAGTAAGAATGCAGAAGATAGAATATTAATGTTGTCAACCATGATTTGGAAGCTAGGGGGGTGGGGGATAAACGAAAGAAAGAAAAACTTTTGTATCCCATTTCCTTTAACATTCATGGAAATTTAAATAAAATCATGAAAAGATTGTTAATCTGCATAACGAAAAAGAGTAAGAATGCAGAAGATAGAATATTAATGTTGTCAACCATGATTTGGAAGCTGGGGGGGGGTGGGGGAATAAAGAAAGTAAGAAAAACTGTTGTATCCCATTTCCTTGAACATTCATGGAAATTTCAACAAAATAATAAAAAGATTGTTAATCTGCATAAAGAAAAAGAGTAAGAATGCAGAAGATAGAATATTAATGTTGTCAAATATGATTTGGAAGCTGGGGGTGTGGAGGATAAAAGAAAGAGAGAAAAACTGTTGTATCCCATTTCCTTGAACATTCATGGAAATTTCAATATAATAGTAAAAAGATAGTTAATCTGCATAAAGAAAAAGAGTAAGAATGCAGAAGATAGAATATTAATGTTGTCAAACATGATTTGGAACCTAGGGGTGGTGGGGGATAAAAGAAAGAAAGAAAAACTGTTGTATCCCATTTCCTTGAACATTCATGGAAATTTCAATAAAATAATAAAAAGATTGTTAATCTGCATAGAGAAAAAGTGTAAGAAAGTAGACGATAGAATATTAATGGTGTCAACCATGATTTGGAAGCTAGGGGTGGTGGGGGACAAAAGGAAGAAAGAAAAACTGTTGTATCCCATTTCCTTGAACATTCATGGAAATTTCAATAAAATAATAAAAAGATTGTTAATCTGCATAAAGAAAAAGAGTAAGAATGCAGAAGATAGAATATTAATGTTGTCAACCATGATTTGGTAGTTGGGGGGGGTGGGGGAAGAAAGAAAGTAAGAAAAACTGTTGTATCCCATTTCCTGGAACATTCATGGAAATTTCAATAAAATAATAAAAAGATTGTTAATGTGCATTAAGAAAAAGTGTAAGAATGCAGAAGATAGAATATTAATGGTGTCAAGCATGATTTGAAAGCTGGGGGGGTAGGGGGATTAAAGAAAGAAAGAAAAACTGTTGTATCCCATTTCCTTGAACATTCATGGAAATTTCAACAAAATAATAAAAAGATTGTTAATGTGCATAAAGAAAAAGAGTAAGAATTCAGAAGATAGAATATTAATGGTGTCAAGCATGATTTGAAAGCTGGGGTGGTAGGGGGATTAAAGAAAGAAAGAAAAACTGTTGTATCCCATTTCCTTGAACATTCATGGAAATTTCAACAAAATAATAAAAAGATTGTTAATCTGCATAAAGAAAATGAGTAAGAATGCAGAAGATAGAATATTAATGTTGTCAACCATGATTTGGTAGTTGGGGGGGTGGGGGAAGAAAGAAAGAAAGAAAAACTGTTGTATCCCATTTCCTGGAACATTCATGGAAATTTCATTATAATCATGAAAAATTGTTAATCGGCATAACGAAAAAGATTAAGAATGCAGAAGATAGAATAGTAATGCTGTCAAGCATGATTTGGAAGCTGGGGGGTGTGGGGGAAGAAAGAAAGTAAGAAAAACTGTTGTATCCCATTTCCTGGAACATTCATGGAAATTTCAATAAAATAATAAAAAGATTGTTAATGTGCATAAAGAAAAAGAGTAAGAATGCAGAAGATAGAATATTAATGGTGTCAAGCATGATTTGAAAGCTGGGGGGGGTAGGGGGATTAAAGAAAGAAAGAAAAACTGTTGTATCCCATTTCCTTGAACATTCATGGTAATATCAATAAAATAATAAAAAGATTGTGAATCTGCATAAAGGAAAAGTGTAAGAATGCAGAAGATAGAACATTAATGTAGTCAACCATGATTTGTAAGCTGGGGGTCGTGGGGGATAGAAGAAAGAAAGAAAAACTGTTGTATCCCATTTCCTTGAACATTCATGGAAATTTAAATAAAATAATAAAACGATTGTGAATCTGCATAAAGAAAAAGAGTAAGAATGCAGAAGATAGAATATTAATGTTGTCAACCATGATTTGGAAGCTGGGGGGTGTGGGGGAAGAAAGAAAGTAAGAGAAACTGTTGTATCCCATTTCCTGGAACATTCACGGAAATTTCAATAAAATAATAAAAGATTGTTAATCTGCATAAAGAAAAAGAGTAAGAATGCAGAAGATAGAATATTAATGTTGTCAACCATGATTTGTAAGCTGGGGGTCGTGGGGGATAGAAGAAAGAAAGAAAAACTGTTGTATCCCATTTCCTTGTACATTCACGGAAATTTCAATAAAATAATAAAAGATTGTTAATCTGCATAAAGAAAAAGAGTAAGAATGCAGAAGATAGAATATTAATGTTGTCAAACATGATTTGGAAGGTGGGGGGGATGAAAGAATGAAAGAAAAACTGTTGTATCCCATTTCCATGAATATTCATGGAAATTTCAATAAAATAATAAAAAGACTGTGAATCTGCATAAAGAAAAAGTGAAAGACTCAGAAGATAGAATATTAAGGTTGTCAACCATGATTTGGAAGCTGGGGGCGGTGGGGATGAAAGAATGAAACAAAAACTCTTGTATCCCATTTCCTTGAACAGTCATGGAAATTTCAATAAAATACTAAAAAGATTGTTAATCTGCATAAAGAAAAGGTGTAAGAATGCGGGAGATAGAATATTAATGTTGTCAACCATGATTTGGAAGGTGGGGGGGCGTGGGGGATGAAAGAAAGAAAAAAAATGTTGTATCCAATTTCCTTGAACATTCATGGAAATTTCAACAAAATAATAAAAAGATTGTTAATGTGCATAAAGAAAAAGAGTAAGAATGCAGAAGATAGAATATTAATGTTGTCAACCATGATTTGGTAGTTGGGGGGGTGGGGGAAGAAAGAAAGTAAGAAAAACTGTTGTATCCCATTTCCTGGAACATTCATGGAAATTTCATTATAATCATGAAAAATTGTTAATCGGCATAACGAAAAAGATTAAGAATGCAGAAGATAGAATATTAATGCTGTCAAGCATGATTTGGAAGCTGGGGGGTGTGGGGGAAGAAAGAAAGTAAGAAAAACTGTTGTATCCCATTTCCTGGAACATTCATGGAAATTTCAATAAAATCATAAAAAGATTGTTAATCTGCATAACGAAAAAGAGTAAGAATGCAGAAGATAGAATATTAATGTTATCAACCATGATGAGAAAGCGGGGGGGGTGGGGGATTAAAAAAAGAAAGAAAAACTGTTGTATCCCATTTCCTGCAACATTCATGGAAATTTCATCAAAATAATAAAAAGATTGTTAATCTGCATAAAGGAAAAGAATAAGAATGCAGAAGATAGTATATTAATGTTGTCAAGCATGATTTGGAAGCTCGGAGTGCTGGGGGATAAAAGAAAGAAAGAAAAACTGTTGTATCCCATTTCCTTGAACATTCATGGAAATTTCAATAAAATAATAAAAAGATTGTTAATCTGCATAAAGAAAAAGTGTAAGAATGCAGAAGATTCAATATTAATGTTGTCAACCATGATTTGGAAGATGGGGGGGGTGGGGGATGAAAGAAAGAAAAAAACTGTTGTATCCCATTTCCTTGAACATTCATGGAAATTTCAATAAAATAATAAAAAGATTGTTAATCTGCATAAAGAAAAAGAGTAAGAATGAAGAAGATAGAATATTAATGGTGTCAAGCATGATTTGAAAGCTGGGGTGGTGGGGGATTAAAGAAAGAAAGAAAAACTGCTGTATCCCATTTCCTTGAACATTCATGGGAATTTCAATAAAATAATAAAAAGATTGTTAATCTGAATAAAGAAAAAGAGTAAGAATGCAGAAGATAGAATATTAATGTTGTCAACCATGATTTGGAAGCTAGGGGGGTGGGGGATAAACGAAAGAAAGAAAAACTTTTGTATCCCATTTCCTTTAACATTCATGGAAATTTAAATAAAATCATGAAAAGATTGTTAATCTGCATAACGAAAGAGAGTAAGAATGCAGAAGATAGAATATTAATGTTGTCAACCATGATTTGGAAGCTGGGGGGGGTGGGGGAATAAAGAAAGTAAGAAAAACTGTTGTATCCCATTTCCTTGAACATTCATGGAAATTTCAACAAAATAATAAAAAGATTGTTAATCTGCATAAAGAAAAAGAGTAAGAATGCAGAAGATAGAATATTAATGTTGTCAAATATGATTTGGAAGCTGGGGATGTGGAGGATAAAAGAAAGAGAGAAAAACTGTTGTATCCCATTTCCTTGAACATTCATGGAAATTTCAATATAATAGTAAAAAGATAGTTCATCTGCATAAAGAAAAAGAGTAAGAATGCAGAAGATAGAATATTAATGTTGTCAAACATGATTTGGAACCTAGGGGTGGTGGGGGATAAAAGAAAGAAAAAAAACTGTTGTATCCCATTTCCTTGAACATTCATGGAAATTTCAATAAAATAATAAAAAGATTGTTAATCTGCATAGAGAAAAAGTGTAAGAAAGTTTCTGATAGAATATTAATGGTGTCAACCATGATTTGGAAGCTAGGGGTGGTGGGGGGACAAAAGGAAGAAAGAAAAACTGTTGTATCCCATTTCCTTGAACATTCATGGAAATTTCAATAAAATAATAAAAAGATTGTTAATCTGCATAAAGAAAAAGAGTAAGAATGCAGAAGATAGAATATTAATGTTGTCAACCATGATTTGGTAGTTGGGGGGGGTGGGGGAAGAAAGAAAGTAAGAAAAACTGTTGTATCCCATTTCCTGGAACATTCATGGAAATTTCAATAAAATAATAAAAAGATTGTTAATGTGCATTAAGAAAAAGTGTAAGAATGCAGAAGATAGAATATTAATGGTGTCAAGCATGATTTGAAAGCTGGGGGGGTAGGGGGATTAAAGAAAGAAAGAAAAACTGTTGTATCCCATTTCCTTGAACATTCATGGAAATTTCAACAAAATAATAAAAAGATTGTTAATGTGCATAAAGAAAAAGAGTAAGAATTCAGAAGATAGAATATTAATGGTGTCAAGCATGATTTGAAAGCTGGGGTGGTAGGGGGATTAAAGAAAGAAAGAAAAACTGTTGTATCCCATTTCCTTGAACATTCATGGAAATTTCAACAAAATAATAAAAAGATTGTTAATCTGCATAAAGAAAATGAGTAAGAATGCAGAAGATAGAATATTAATGGTGTCAAGCATGATTTGAAAGCTGGGGTGGTGGAGTATTAAAGAAAGAAAGAAAAACTGCTGTATCCCATTTCCTTGAACATTCATGGGAATTTCAATAAAATAATAAAAAGATTGTTAATCTGAATAAAGAAATAGAGTAAGAATGCAGAAGATAGAATATTAATGGTGTCAATCATGATGTGAAAGCTGGGGTAGTGGGGGATTCAAGAAAGAAAGAAGAACTGCTGTATCCCATTTCCATGAACATTCATGGAAATTTCAATAAAATAATTAAAAGATTGTTAATCTGAATAAAGAAAAAGAGTAAGAATACAGAAGATAGAATATTAATGTTGTCAACCATGATTTGGAAGCTAGGGGTTGGGGGATAAAAGAAAGAAAGTAGAACTGCTGTATCCCATTTCCTTTAACATTCATGGAAATTTAAATAAAATCATGAAAAGATAGTTAATCTGCATAACGAAAAAGAGTAAGAATGCAGAAGATAGAATATTAATGTTGTCAACCATGATTTGGAAGCTGGGGGGGGGGTGGGGGAATAAATAAAGTAAGAAAAACTGTTGTATCCCATTTCCTTGAACATTCATGGAAATTTCAACAAAATAATAAAAAGATTGTTAATCTGCATAAAGAAAAAGAGTAAGAATGCAGAAGATAGAATATTAATGTTGTCAAATATGATTTGGAAGCTGGGGGGTGGAGGATAAAAGAAAGAGAGAAAAACTGTTGTATCCCATTTCCTTGAACATTCATGGAAATTTCAATATAATAGTAAAAAGATAGTTAATCTGCATAAAGAAAAAGAGTAAGAATGCAGAAGATAGAATATTAATGTTGTCAACCATGATTTGGTAGTTGGGGGGGGTGGGGGAAGAAAGAAAGTAAGAAAAACTGTTGTATCCCATTTCCTGGAACATTCATGGAAATTTCATTATAATCATGAAAAGATTGTTAATCGGCATAACGAAAAAGATTAAGAATGCAGAAGATAGAATATTAATGCTGTCAACCATGATTTGGAAGCTGGGGGGTGTGGGGGAAGAAAGAAAGTAAGAAAAACTGTTGTATCCCATTTCCTGGAACATTCATGGAAATTTCAATAAAATAATAAAAAGATTGTTAATGTGCATTAAGAAAAAGTGTAAGAATGCAGAAGATAGAATATTAATGGTGTCAAGCATGATTTGACAGCTGGGGGGGTAGGGGGATTAAAGAAAGAAAGAAAAACTGTTGTATCCCATTTCCTTGAACATTCATGGAAATTTCAACAAAATAATAAAAAAGATTGTTAATGTGCATAAAGAAAAAGAGTAAGAATTCAGAAGATAGAATATTAATGGTGTCAAGCATGATTTGAAAGCTGGGGTGGTAGGGGGATTAAAGAAAGAAAGAAAAACTGTTGTATCCCATTTCCTTGAACATTCATGGAAATTTCAACAAAATAATAAAAAGATTGTTAATCTGCATAAAGAAAAAGAGTAAGAATGCAGAAGATAGAATATTAATGTTGTCAACCATGATTTGGTAGTTGGGGGGGGGTGGGGGAAGAAAGAAAGTAAGAAAAACTGTTGTATCCCATTTCCTGGAACATTCATGGAAATTTCATTATAATCATGAAAAATTGTTAATCGGCATAACGAAAAAGATTAAGAATGCAGAAGATAGAATATTAATGCTGTCAAGCATGATTTGGAAGCTGGGGGGTGTGGGGGAAGAAAGAAAGTAAGAAAAACTGTTGTATCCCATTTCCTGGAACATTCATGGAAATTTCAATAAAATCATAAAAAGATTGTTAATCTGCATAACGAAAAAGAGTAAGAATGCAGAAGATAGAATATTAATGTTATCAACCATGATGAGAAAGCGGGGGGGGTGGGGGATTAAAAAAAGAAAGAAAAACTGTTGTATCCCATTTCCTGCAACATTCATGGAAATTTAAACAAAATAATAAAAAGATTCTTAATCTGCATAAAGGAAAAGAATAAGAATGCAGAAGATAGTATATTAATGTTGTCAAGCATGATTTGGAAGCTCGGGGTGCTGGGGGATAAAAGAAAGAAAGAAAAACTGTTGTATCCCATTTCCTTGAACATTCATGGAAATTTCAATAAAATAATAAAAAGATTGTTAATCTGCATAAAGAAAAAGTGTAAGAATGCAGAAGATTCAATATTAATGTTGTCAACCATGATTTGGAAGATGGGGGGGTGGGGGATGAAAGAAAGAAAAAAACTGTTGTATCCCATTTCCTTGAACATTCATGGAAATTTCAATAAAATAATAAAAAGATTGTTAATCTGCATAAAGAAAAAGAGTAAGAATGAAGAAGATAGAATATTAATGGTGTCAAGCATGATTTGAAAGCTGGGGTGGTGGGGGATTAAAGAAAGAAAGAAAAACTGCTGTATCCCATTTCCTTGAACATTCATGGGAATTTCAATAAAATAATAAAAAGATTGTTAATCTGAATAAAGAAAAAGAGTAAGAATGCAGAAGATAGAATATTAATGTTGTCAACCATGATTTGGAAGCTAGGGGGGTGGGGGATAAACGAAAGAAAGAAAAACTTTTGTATCCCATTTCCTTTAACATTCATGGAAATTTAAATAAAATCATGAAAAGATTGTTAATCTGCATAACGAAAAAGAGTAAGAATGCAGAAGATACAATATTAATGTTGTCAACCATGATTTGGAAGCTGGGGGGGGGTGGGGGAATAAAGAAAGTAAGAAAAACTGTTGTATCCCATTTCCTTGAACATTCATGGAAATTTCAACAAAATAATAAAAAGATTGTTATTCTGCATAAAGAAAAAGAGTAAGAATGCAGAAGATAGAATATTAATGTTGTCAACCATTATTTGGTAGTTGGGGGGGGTGGGGGAAGAAAGAAAGTAAGAAAAACTGTTGTATCCCATTTCCTGGAACATTCATGGAAATTTCATTATAATCATGAAAAGATTGTTAATGTGCATTAAGAAAAAGTGTAAGAATGCAGAAGATAGAATATTAATGGTGTCAAGCATGATTTGAAAGCTGGGGGGGTAGGAGGATTAAAGATAGAAAGAAAAACTGTTGTATCCCATTTCCTTGAACATTCATGGAAATTTCAACAAAATAATAAAAAGATTGTTAATGTGCATAAAGAAAAAGTGTAAGAATTCAGAAGATAGAATATTAATTTTGTCAAGCATGATTTGAAAGCTGGGGTGGTAGGGGGATTAAAGAAAGAAAGAAAAACTGTTGTATCCCATTTCCTTGAACATTCATGGAAATTTCAACAAAATAATAAAAAGATTGTTAATCTGCATAAAGAAAAATAGTAAGAATGCAGAAGATAGAATATTAATGTTGTCAACCATGATTTGGTAGTTGGGGGGGGTGGGGGAAGAAAGAAAGTAAGAAAAACTGTTGTATCCCTTTTCCTGGAACATTCATGGAAATTTCATTATAATCATGAAAAATTGTTAATCGGCATAACGAAAAAGATTAAGAATGCAGAAGATAGAATATTAATGCTGTCAAGCATGATTTGGAAGCTGGGTGGTGTGGGGGAAGAAAGAATGTAAGAAAAACTGTTGTGTCCCATTTCCTGGAACATTCATGGAAATTTAAATAAAATAATAAAAAGATTGTTAATGTGCATAAAGAAAAAGAGTAAGAATGCAGAAGATAGAATATTAATGGTGTCAAGCATGATTTGAAAGCTGGGGGGGTAGGGGGATTAAAGAAAGAAAGAAAAACTGTTGTATCCCATTTCCTTGAACATTCATGGAAATTTCAATGAAATAATAAAAAGATTGTTAATCTGCATAAAGAAAAAGAGTAAGAATGCAGAAGATAGAACATTAATGTAGTCAACCATGATTTGTAAGCTGGGGGGCGTGGGGGATAAAAGAAAGAAAGAAAAACTGTTGTATCCCATTTCCTTGAACATTCATGGAAATTTAAATAAAATAATAAAACGATTGTGAATCTGCATAAAGAAAAAGAGTAAGAATGCAGAAGATAGAATATTAATGTTGTCAACCATGATTTGGAAGCTGGGGGGGTTGGGGGAAGAAAGAAAGTAAGAAAAACAGTTGTATCCCATTTCCTTGAACTTTCATGGAAATTTCAACAAAATAATAAAAAGATTGTTAATCTGCATAAAGAAAAAGAGTAAGAATGCAGAAGATACAATATTAATGTTGTCAAGCATGATTTGGAAGATGGGGGTGTCGGGGGATGAAAGAAAGAAAGAAAAAGTGTTGTATCCCATTTCCTTGAACATTCATGGTAATATCAATAAAATAATAAAAAGATTGTGAATCTGCATAAAGAAAAAGAGTAAGAATGCAGAAGATAGGATATTAATGTTGTCAACCATGATTTGGAAGCAGGGGGGGGGTGGGGGATAAAAGAAAGAAAGAAAAAGTGTTGTATCCCATTTCCTGGAACATTCATGGAAATTTCAATAAAATCATAAAAAGATTGTTAATCTGCATAACGAAAAAGAGTAAGAATGCAGAAGATAGAATATTAATGTTATCAACCATGATGAGAAAGCGGGGGGGTTGGGAGATTAAAAAAAGAAATAAAAACTGTTGTATCCCATTTCCTGCAACATTCATGGAAATTTCAACAAAATAATAAAAAGATTGTTAATCTGCATAAAGGAAAAGAATAAGAATGCAGAAGATAGTATATTAATGTTGTCAAGCATGATTTGGAAGCTGGGGGTGGTGGGGGATAAAAGAAAGAAAGAAAAACTGTTGTATCCCATTTCCTTGAACATTCATGGAAATTTCAATAAAATAATAAAAAGATTGTTAATCTGCATAAAGAAAAAGTGTAAGAATGCAGAAGATTCAATATTAATGTTGTCAACCATGATTTGGAAGCTGGGGGTTGGTGGGGGATAAAAGAAAGAAAGAAAAACTGTTGTATCCCATTACCCTGAACATTCATGGAAATTTCAATAAAATAATAAAAGATTGTTAATCTGCATAAAGAAAAAGAGTTAGAATGCAGAAGATAGAATATTAATGTTGTCAACCATGATTTGGAAGATGGGGGGGTGGGGGATGAAAGAAAGAAAAAAACTGTTGTATCCCATTTCCTTGAACATTCATGGAAATTTCAACAAAATAATAAAAAGATTGTTAATCTGAATAAAGAAATAGAGTAAGAATGCAGAAGATAGAATATTAATGGTGTCAAGCATGATGTGAAAGCTGGGGTAGTGGGGGATTAAAAAAAGAAAGAAGAACTGCTGTATCCCATTTCCATGAACATTCATGGAAATTTCAATAAAATAATTAAAAGATTGTTAATCTGAATAAAGAAAAAGAGTAAGAATACAGAAGATAGAGTATTAATGTTGTCAACCATGATTTGGAAGCTAGGGGTTGGGGGATAAAAGAAAGAAAGAAGAACTGCTGTATCCCATTTCCTTTAACATTCATGGAAATTTAAATAAAATCATGAAAAGATTGTTAATCTGCATAACGAAAAAGAGTAAGAATGCAGAAGATAGAATATTAATGTTGTCAACCATGATTTGGAAGCTGGGGGGGGTGGGGGAATAAAGAAAGTAAGAAAAACTGTTGTATCCCATTTCCTGGAACTTTCATGGAAATTTAAACAAAATAATAAAAAGATTGTTAATCTGCATAAAGAAAAAGAGTAAGAATGCAGAAGATACAATATTAATGTTGTCAAGCATGATTTGGAAGATCGGGGTGTCGGGGGATGAAAGAAAGAAAGAAAAAGTGTTGTATCCCATTTCCTTGAACATTCATGGTAATATCAATAAAATAATAAAAAGATTGTGAATCTGCATAAAGAAAAAGAGTAAGAATGCAGAAGATAGAATATTAATGTTGTCAACCATGATTTGGAAGCTGGGGGGGGGTTGGGGATAAAAGAAAGAAAGAAAAACTGTTGTATCCCATTTCCTTGAACATTCATGGAAATTTCAATAAAATAATAAAAAGATTGTTAATCTGCATAAAGAAAAAGAGTAAGAATGCAGAAGATAGAACATTAATGTAGTCAACCATGATTTGTAAGCTGGGGGGCGTGGGGGATAAAAGAAAGAAAGAAAAACTGTTGTATCCCATATCCTTGAACATTCATGGAAATTTAAATAAAATAATAAAACGATTGTGAATCTGCATAAAGAAAAAGAGTAAGAATGCAGAAGATAGAATATTAATGTTGTCAAATATGATTTGGAAGCTGGGGGGTGGAGGATAAAAGAAAGAGAGAAAAACTGTTGTATCCCATTTCCTTGAACATTCATGGAAATTTCAATATAATAGTAAAAAGATAGTTAATCTGCATAAAGAAAAAGAGTAAGAATGCAGAAGATAGAATATTAATGTTGTCAACCATGATTTGGAAGCTAGGGGGGTGGGGGATAAAAGAAAGAAAGAAAAACTGTTGTATCCCATTTCCTTGAACATTCATGGAAATTTTAATAAAATAATAAAAAGATTGTTAATCTGCATAGAGAAAAAGTGTAAGAAAGTAGACGATAGAATATTAATGGTGTCAACCATGATTTGGAAGCTAGGGGTGGTGGGGGACAAAAGGAAGAAAGAAAAACTGTTGTATCCCATTTCCTTGAACATTCATGGAAATTTCAATAAAATAATAAAAAGATTGTTAATCTGCATAAAGAAAAAGAGTAAGAATGCAGAAGATAGAATATTAATGTTGTCAACCATGATTTGGTAGTTGGGGGGGGTGGGGGAAGAAAGAAAGTAAGAAAAACTGTTGTATCCCATTTCCTGGAACATTCATGGAAATTTCATTATAATCATGAAAAGATTGTTAATCGGCATAACGAAAAAGATTAAGAATGCAGAAGATAGAATATTAATGCTGTCAACCATGATTTGGAAGCTGGGGGGTGTGGGGGAAGAAAGAAAGTAAGAAAAACTGTTGTATCCCATTTCCTGGAACATTCATGGAAATTTCAATAAAATAATAAAAAGATTGTTAATGTGCATTAAGAAAAAGTGTAAGAATGCAGAAGATAGAATATTAATGGTGTCAAGCATGATTTGACAGCTGGGGGGGTAGGGGGATTAAAGAAAGAAAGAAAAACTGTTGTATCCCATTTCCTTGAACATTCATGGAAATTTCAACAAAATAATAAAAAGATTGTTAATGTGCATAAAGAAAAAGAGTAAGAATTCAGAAGATAGAATATTAATGGTGTCAAGCATGATTTGAAAGCTGGGGTGGTAGGGGGATTAAAGAAAGAAAGAAAAACTGTTGTATCCCATTTCCTTGAACATTCATGGAAATTTCAACAAAATAATAAAAAGATTGTTAATCTGCATAAAGAAAAAGAGTAAGAATGCAGAAGATAGAATATTAATGTTGTCAACCATGATTTGGTAGTTGGGGGGGGTGGGGGATAAACGAAAGAAAGAAAAACTTTTGTATCCCATTTCCTTTAACATTCATGGAAATTTAAATAAAATCATGAAAAGATTGTTAATCTGCATAACGAAAAAGAGTAAGAATGCAGAAGATAGAATATTAATGTTGTCAACCATGATTTGGAAGCTGGGGGGGGGTGGGGGAATAAAGAAAGTAAGAAAAACTGTTGTATCCCATTTCCTTGAACATTCATGGAAATTTCAACAAAATAATAAAAAGATTGTTAATCTGCATAAAGAAAAAGAGTAAGAATGCAGAAGATAGAATATTAATGTTGTCAAATATGATTTGGAAGCTGGGGGTGTGGAGGATAAAAGAAAGAGAGAAAAACTGTTGTATCCCATTTCCTTGAACATTCATGGAAATTTCAATATAATAGTAAAAAGATAGTTAATCTGCATAAAGAAAAAGAGTAAGAATGCAGAAGATAGAATATTAATGTTGTCAAACATGATTTGGAACCTAGGGGTGGTGGGGGATAAAAGAAAGAAAGAAAAACTGTTGTATCCCATTTCCTTGAACATTCATGGAAATTTCAATAAAATAATAAAAAGATTGTTAATCTGCATAGAGAAAAAGTGTAAGAAAGTAGACGATAGAATATTAATGGTGTCAACCATGATTTGGAAGCTAGGGGTGGTGGGGGACAAAAGGAAGAAAGAAAAACTGTTGTATCCCATTTCCTTGAACATTCATGGAAATTTCAATAAAATAATAAAAAGATTGTTAATCTGCATAAAGAAAAAGAGTAAGAATGCAGAAGATAGAATATTAATGTTGTCAACCATGATTTGGTAGTTGGGGGGGGTGGGGGAAGAAAGAAAGTAAGAAAAACTGTTGTATCCCATTTCCTGGAACATTCATGGAAATTTCAATAAAATAATAAAAAGATTGTTAATGTGCATTAAGAAAAAGTGTAAGAATGCAGAAGATAGAATATTAATGGTGTCAAGCATGATTTGAAAGCTGGGGGGGTAGGGGGATTAAAGAAAGAAAGAAAAACTGTTGTATCCCATTTCCTTGAACATTCATGGAAATTTCAACAAAATAATAAAAAGATTGTTAATGTGCATAAAGAAAAAGAGTAAGAATTCAGAAGATAGAATATTAATGGTGTCAAGCATGATTTGAAAGCTGGGGTGGTAGGGGGATTAAAGAAAGAAAGAAAAACTGTTGTATCCCATTTCCTTGAACATTCATGGAAATTTCAACAAAATAATAAAAAGATTGTTAATCTGCATAAAGAAAATGAGTAAGAATGCAGAAGATAGAATATTAATGTTGTCAACCATGATTTGGTAGTTGGGGGGGTGGGGGAAGAAAGAAAGAAAGAAAAACTGTTGTATCCCATTTCCTGGAACATTCATGGAAATTTCATTATAATCATGAAAAATTGTTAATCGGCATAACGAAAAAGATTAAGAATGCAGAAGATAGAATAGTAATGCTGTCAAGCATGATTTGGAAGCTGGGGGGTGTGGGGGAAGAAAGAAAGTAAGAAAAACTGTTGTATCCCATTTCCTGGAACATTCATGGAAATTTCAATAAAATAATAAAAAGATTGTTAATGTGCATAAAGAAAAAGAGTAAGAATGCAGAAGATAGAATATTAATGGTGTCAAGCATGATTTGAAAGCTGGGGGGGGTAGGGGGATTAAAGAAAGAAAGAAAAACTGTTGTATCCCATTTCCTTGAACATTCATGGTAATATCAATAAAATAATAAAAAGATTGTGAATCTGCATAAAGGAAAAGTGTAAGAATGCAGAAGATAGAACATTAATGTAGTCAACCATGATTTGTAAGCTGGGGGTCGTGGGGGATAGAAGAAAGAAAGAAAAACTGTTGTATCCCATTTCCTTGAACATTCATGGAAATTTAAATAAAATAATAAAACGATTGTGAATCTGCATAAAGAAAAAGAGTAAGAATGCAGAAGATAGAATATTAATGTTGTCAACCATGATTTGGAAGCTGGGGGGTGTGGGGGAAGAAAGAAAGTAAGAGAAACTGTTGTATCCCATTTCCTGGAACATTCACGGAAATTTCAATAAAATAATAAAAGATTGTTAATCTGCATAAAGAAAAAGAGTAAGAATGCAGAAGATAGAATATTAATGTTGTCAACCATGATTTGTAAGCTGGGGGTCGTGGGGGATAGAAGAAAGAAAGAAAAACTGTTGTATCCCATTTCCTTGTACATTCACGGAAATTTCAATAAAATAATAAAAGATTGTTAATCTGCATAAAGAAAAAGAGTAAGAATGCAGAAGATAGAATATTAATGTTGTCAAACATGATTTGGAAGGTGGGGGGGATGAAAGAATGAAAGAAAAACTGTTGTATCCCATTTCCATGAATATTCATGGAAATTTCAATAAAATAATAAAAAGACTGTGAATCTGCATAAAGAAAAAGTGAAAGACTCAGAAGATAGAATATTAAGGTTGTCAACCATGATTTGGAAGCTGGGGGCGGTGGGGATGAAAGAATGAAACAAAAACTCTTGTATCCCATTTCCTTGAACAGTCATGGAAATTTCAATAAAATACTAAAAAGATTGTTAATCTGCATAAAGAAAAGGTGTAAGAATGCGGGAGATAGAATATTAATGTTGTCAACCATGATTTGGAAGGTGGGGGGGCGTGGGGGATGAAAGAAAGAAAAAAAATGTTGTATCCAATTTCCTTGAACATTCATGGAAATTTCAACAAAATAATAAAAAGATTGTTAATGTGCATAAAGAAAAAGAGTAAGAATGCAGAAGATAGAATATTAATGTTGTCAACCATGATTTGGTAGTTGGGGGGGTGGGGGAAGAAAGAAAGTAAGAAAAACTGTTGTATCCCATTTCCTGGAACATTCATGGAAATTTCATTATAATCATGAAAAATTGTTAATCGGCATAACGAAAAAGATTAAGAATGCAGAAGATAGAATATTAATGCTGTCAAGCATGATTTGGAAGCTGGGGGGTGTGGGGGAAGAAAGAAAGTAAGAAAAACTGTTGTATCCCATTTCCTGGAACATTCATGGAAATTTCAATAAAATCATAAAAAGATTGTTAATCTGCATAACGAAAAAGAGTAAGAATGCAGAAGATAGAATATTAATGTTATCAACCATGATGAGAAAGCGGGGGGGGTGGGGGATTAAAAAAAGAAAGAAAAACTGTTGTATCCCATTTCCTGCAACATTCATGGAAATTTCATCAAAATAATAAAAAGATTGTTAATCTGCATAAAGGAAAAGAATAAGAATGCAGAAGATAGTATATTAATGTTGTCAAGCATGATTTGGAAGCTCGGAGTGCTGGGGGATAAAAGAAAGAAAGAAAAACTGTTGTATCCCATTTCCTTGAACATTCATGGAAATTTCAATAAAATAATAAAAAGATTGTTAATCTGCATAAAGAAAAAGTGTAAGAATGCAGAAGATTCAATATTAATGTTGTCAACCATGATTTGGAAGATGGGGGGGGTGGGGGATGAAAGAAAGAAAAAAACTGTTGTATCCCATTTCCTTGAACATTCATGGAAATTTCAATAAAATAATAAAAAGATTGTTAATCTGCATAAAGAAAAAGAGTAAGAATGAAGAAGATAGAATATTAATGGTGTCAAGCATGATTTGAAAGCTGGGGTGGTGGGGGATTAAAGAAAGAAAGAAAAACTGCTGTATCCCATTTCCTTGAACATTCATGGGAATTTCAATAAAATAATAAAAAGATTGTTAATCTGAATAAAGAAAAAGAGTAAGAATGCAGAAGATAGAATATTAATGTTGTCAACCATGATTTGGAAGCTAGGGGGGTGGGGGATAAACGAAAGAAAGAAAAACTTTTGTATCCCATTTCCTTTAACATTCATGGAAATTTAAATAAAATCATGAAAAGATTGTTAATCTGCATAACGAAAGAGAGTAAGAATGCAGAAGATAGAATATTAATGTTGTCAACCATGATTTGGAAGCTGGGGGGGGTGGGGGAATAAAGAAAGTAAGAAAAACTGTTGTATCCCATTTCCTTGAACATTCATGGAAATTTCAACAAAATAATAAAAAGATTGTTAATCTGCATAAAGAAAAAGAGTAAGAATGCAGAAGATAGAATATTAATGTTGTCAAATATGATTTGGAAGCTGGGGATGTGGAGGATAAAAGAAAGAGAGAAAAACTGTTGTATCCCATTTCCTTGAACATTCATGGAAATTTCAATATAATAGTAAAAAGATAGTTCATCTGCATAAAGAAAAAGAGTAAGAATGCAGAAGATAGAATATTAATGTTGTCAAACATGATTTGGAACCTAGGGGTGGTGGGGGATAAAAGAAAGAAAGAAAAACTGTTGTATCCCATTTCCTTGAACATTCATGGAAATTTCAATAAAATAATAAAAAGATTGTTAATCTGCATAGAGAAAAAGTGTAAGAAAGTTTCTGATAGAATATTAATGGTGTCAACCATGATTTGGAAGCTAGGGGTGGTGGGGGACAAAAGGAAGAAAGAAAAACTGTTGTATCCCATTTCCTTGAACATTCATGGAAATTTCAATAAAATAATAAAAAGATTGTTAATCTGCATAAAGAAAAAGAGTAAGAATGCAGAAGATAGAATATTAATGTTGTCAACCATGATTTGGTAGTTGGGGGGGGTGGGGGAAGAAAGAAAGTAAGAAAAACTGTTGTATCCCATTTCCTGGAACATTCATGGAAATTTCAATAAAATAATAAAAAGATTGTTAATGTGCATTAAGAAAAAGTGTAAGAATGCAGAAGATAGAATATTAATGGTGTCAAGCATGATTTGAAAGCTGGGGGGGTAGGGGGATTAAAGAAAGAAAGAAAAACTGTTGTATCCCATTTCCTTGAACATTCATGGAAATTTCAACAAAATAATAAAAAGATTGTTAATGTGCATAAAGAAAAAGAGTAAGAATTCAGAAGATAGAATATTAATGGTGTCAAGCATGATTTGAAAGCTGGGGTGGTAGGGGGATTAAAGAAAGAAAGAAAAACTGTTGTATCCCATTTCCTTGAACATTCATGGAAATTTCAACAAAATAATAAAAAGATTGTTAATCTGCATAAAGAAAATGAGTAAGAATGCAGAAGATAGAATATTAATGGTGTCAAGCATGATTTGAAAGCTGGGGTGGTGGAGTATTAAAGAAAGAAAGAAAAACTGCTGTATCCCATTTCCTTGAACATTCATGGGAATTTCAATAAAATAATAAAAAGATTGTTAATCTGAATAAAGAAATAGAGTAAGAATGCAGAAGATAGAATATTAATGGTGTCAATCATGATGTGAAAGCTGGGGTAGTGGGGGATTCAAGAAAGAAAGAAGAACTGCTGTATCCCATTTCCATGAACATTCATGGAAATTTCAATAAAATAATTAAAAGATTGTTAATCTGAATAAAGAAAAAGAGTAAGAATACAGAAGATAGAATATTAATGTTGTCAACCATGATTTGGAAGCTAGGGGTTGGGGGATAAAAGAAAGAAAGTAGAACTGCTGTATCCCATTTCCTTTAACATTCATGGAAATTTAAATAAAATCATGAAAAGATAGTTAATCTGCATAACGAAAAAGAGTAAGAATGCAGAAGATAGAATATTAATGTTGTCAAC
This sequence comes from Cynocephalus volans, assembly GCF_027409185.1. Lineage (NCBI taxonomy): Eukaryota > Metazoa > Chordata > Mammalia > Dermoptera > Cynocephalidae > Cynocephalus > Cynocephalus volans. The sequence goes on along the minus strand of NC_084474.1, from coordinate 2,202,231 downwards.
CATGATTTGGAAGCTGGGGGGGGGGTGGGGGAATAAATAAAGTAAGAAAAACTGTTGTATCCCATTTCCTTGAACATTCATGGAAATTTCAACAAAATAATAAAAAGATTGTTAATCTGCATAAAGAAAAAGAGTAAGAATGCAGAAGATAGAATATTAATGTTGTCAAATATGATTTGGAAGCTGGGGGGTGGAGGATAAAAGAAAGAGAGAAAAACTGTTGTATCCCATTTCCTTGAACATTCATGGAAATTTCAATATAATAGTAAAAAGATAGTTAATCTGCATAAAGAAAAAGAGTAAGAATGCAGAAGATAGAATATTAATGTTGTCAACCATGATTTGGTAGTTGGGGGGGGTGGGGGAAGAAAGAAAGTAAGAAAAACTGTTGTATCCCATTTCCTGGAACATTCATGGAAATTTCATTATAATCATGAAAAGATTGTTAATCGGCATAACGAAAAAGATTAAGAATGCAGAAGATAGAATATTAATGCTGTCAACCATGATTTGGAAGCTGGGGGGTGTGGGGGAAGAAAGAAAGTAAGAAAAACTGTTGTATCCCATTTCCTGGAACATTCATGGAAATTTCAATAAAATAATAAAAAGATTGTTAATGTGCATTAAGAAAAAGTGTAAGAATGCAGAAGATAGAATATTAATGGTGTCAAGCATGATTTGACAGCTGGGGGGGTAGGGGGATTAAAGAAAGAAAGAAAAACTGTTGTATCCCATTTCCTTGAACATTCATGGAAATTTCAACAAAATAATAAAAAAGATTGTTAATGTGCATAAAGAAAAAGAGTAAGAATTCAGAAGATAGAATATTAATGGTGTCAAGCATGATTTGAAAGCTGGGGTGGTAGGGGGATTAAAGAAAGAAAGAAAAACTGTTGTATCCCATTTCCTTGAACATTCATGGAAATTTCAACAAAATAATAAAAAGATTGTTAATCTGCATAAAGAAAAAGAGTAAGAATGCAGAAGATAGAATATTAATGTTGTCAACCATGATTTGGTAGTTGGGGGGGGGTGGGGGAAGAAAGAAAGTAAGAAAAACTGTTGTATCCCATTTCCTGGAACATTCATGGAAATTTCATTATAATCATGAAAAATTGTTAATCGGCATAACGAAAAAGATTAAGAATGCAGAAGATAGAATATTAATGCTGTCAAGCATGATTTGGAAGCTGGGGGGTGTGGGGGAAGAAAGAAAGTAAGAAAAACTGTTGTATCCCATTTCCTGGAACATTCATGGAAATTTCAATAAAATCATAAAAAGATTGTTAATCTGCATAACGAAAAAGAGTAAGAATGCAGAAGATAGAATATTAATGTTATCAACCATGATGAGAAAGCGGGGGGGGTGGGGGATTAAAAAAAGAAAGAAAAACTGTTGTATCCCATTTCCTGCAACATTCATGGAAATTTAAACAAAATAATAAAAAGATTCTTAATCTGCATAAAGGAAAAGAATAAGAATGCAGAAGATAGTATATTAATGTTGTCAAGCATGATTTGGAAGCTCGGGGTGCTGGGGGATAAAAGAAAGAAAGAAAAACTGTTGTATCCCATTTCCTTGAACATTCATGGAAATTTCAATAAAATAATAAAAAGATTGTTAATCTGCATAAAGAAAAAGTGTAAGAATGCAGAAGATTCAATATTAATGTTGTCAACCATGATTTGGAAGATGGGGGGGTGGGGGATGAAAGAAAGAAAAAAACTGTTGTATCCCATTTCCTTGAACATTCATGGAAATTTCAATAAAATAATAAAAAGATTGTTAATCTGCATAAAGAAAAAGAGTAAGAATGAAGAAGATAGAATATTAATGGTGTCAAGCATGATTTGAAAGCTGGGGTGGTGGGGGATTAAAGAAAGAAAGAAAAACTGCTGTATCCCATTTCCTTGAACATTCATGGGAATTTCAATAAAATAATAAAAAGATTGTTAATCTGAATAAAGAAAAAGAGTAAGAATGCAGAAGATAGAATATTAATGTTGTCAACCATGATTTGGAAGCTAGGGGGGTGGGGGATAAACGAAAGAAAGAAAAACTTTTGTATCCCATTTCCTTTAACATTCATGGAAATTTAAATAAAATCATGAAAAGATTGTTAATCTGCATAACGAAAAAGAGTAAGAATGCAGAAGATACAATATTAATGTTGTCAACCATGATTTGGAAGCTGGGGGGGGGTGGGGGAATAAAGAAAGTAAGAAAAACTGTTGTATCCCATTTCCTTGAACATTCATGGAAATTTCAACAAAATAATAAAAAGATTGTTATTCTGCATAAAGAAAAAGAGTAAGAATGCAGAAGATAGAATATTAATGTTGTCAACCATTATTTGGTAGTTGGGGGGGGTGGGGGAAGAAAGAAAGTAAGAAAAACTGTTGTATCCCATTTCCTGGAACATTCATGGAAATTTCATTATAATCATGAAAAGATTGTTAATGTGCATTAAGAAAAAGTGTAAGAATGCAGAAGATAGAATATTAATGGTGTCAAGCATGATTTGAAAGCTGGGGGGGTAGGAGGATTAAAGATAGAAAGAAAAACTGTTGTATCCCATTTCCTTGAACATTCATGGAAATTTCAACAAAATAATAAAAAGATTGTTAATGTGCATAAAGAAAAAGTGTAAGAATTCAGAAGATAGAATATTAATTTTGTCAAGCATGATTTGAAAGCTGGGGTGGTAGGGGGATTAAAGAAAGAAAGAAAAACTGTTGTATCCCATTTCCTTGAACATTCATGGAAATTTCAACAAAATAATAAAAAGATTGTTAATCTGCATAAAGAAAAATAGTAAGAATGCAGAAGATAGAATATTAATGTTGTCAACCATGATTTGGTAGTTGGGGGGGGTGGGGGAAGAAAGAAAGTAAGAAAAACTGTTGTATCCCTTTTCCTGGAACATTCATGGAAATTTCATTATAATCATGAAAAATTGTTAATCGGCATAACGAAAAAGATTAAGAATGCAGAAGATAGAATATTAATGCTGTCAAGCATGATTTGGAAGCTGGGTGGTGTGGGGGAAGAAAGAATGTAAGAAAAACTGTTGTGTCCCATTTCCTGGAACATTCATGGAAATTTAAATAAAATAATAAAAAGATTGTTAATGTGCATAAAGAAAAAGAGTAAGAATGCAGAAGATAGAATATTAATGGTGTCAAGCATGATTTGAAAGCTGGGGGGGTAGGGGGATTAAAGAAAGAAAGAAAAACTGTTGTATCCCATTTCCTTGAACATTCATGGAAATTTCAATGAAATAATAAAAAGATTGTTAATCTGCATAAAGAAAAAGAGTAAGAATGCAGAAGATAGAACATTAATGTAGTCAACCATGATTTGTAAGCTGGGGGGCGTGGGGGATAAAAGAAAGAAAGAAAAACTGTTGTATCCCATTTCCTTGAACATTCATGGAAATTTAAATAAAATAATAAAACGATTGTGAATCTGCATAAAGAAAAAGAGTAAGAATGCAGAAGATAGAATATTAATGTTGTCAACCATGATTTGGAAGCTGGGGGGGTTGGGGGAAGAAAGAAAGTAAGAAAAACAGTTGTATCCCATTTCCTTGAACTTTCATGGAAATTTCAACAAAATAATAAAAAGATTGTTAATCTGCATAAAGAAAAAGAGTAAGAATGCAGAAGATACAATATTAATGTTGTCAAGCATGATTTGGAAGATGGGGGTGTCGGGGGATGAAAGAAAGAAAGAAAAAGTGTTGTATCCCATTTCCTTGAACATTCATGGTAATATCAATAAAATAATAAAAAGATTGTGAATCTGCATAAAGAAAAAGAGTAAGAATGCAGAAGATAGGATATTAATGTTGTCAACCATGATTTGGAAGCAGGGGGGGGGTGGGGGATAAAAGAAAGAAAGAAAAAGTGTTGTATCCCATTTCCTGGAACATTCATGGAAATTTCAATAAAATCATAAAAAGATTGTTAATCTGCATAACGAAAAAGAGTAAGAATGCAGAAGATAGAATATTAATGTTATCAACCATGATGAGAAAGCGGGGGGGTTGGGAGATTAAAAAAAGAAATAAAAACTGTTGTATCCCATTTCCTGCAACATTCATGGAAATTTCAACAAAATAATAAAAAGATTGTTAATCTGCATAAAGGAAAAGAATAAGAATGCAGAAGATAGTATATTAATGTTGTCAAGCATGATTTGGAAGCTGGGGGTGGTGGGGGATAAAAGAAAGAAAGAAAAACTGTTGTATCCCATTTCCTTGAACATTCATGGAAATTTCAATAAAATAATAAAAAGATTGTTAATCTGCATAAAGAAAAAGTGTAAGAATGCAGAAGATTCAATATTAATGTTGTCAACCATGATTTGGAAGCTGGGGGTTGGTGGGGGATAAAAGAAAGAAAGAAAAACTGTTGTATCCCATTACCCTGAACATTCATGGAAATTTCAATAAAATAATAAAAGATTGTTAATCTGCATAAAGAAAAAGAGTTAGAATGCAGAAGATAGAATATTAATGTTGTCAACCATGATTTGGAAGATGGGGGGGTGGGGGATGAAAGAAAGAAAAAAACTGTTGTATCCCATTTCCTTGAACATTCATGGAAATTTCAACAAAATAATAAAAAGATTGTTAATCTGAATAAAGAAATAGAGTAAGAATGCAGAAGATAGAATATTAATGGTGTCAAGCATGATGTGAAAGCTGGGGTAGTGGGGGATTAAAAAAAGAAAGAAGAACTGCTGTATCCCATTTCCATGAACATTCATGGAAATTTCAATAAAATAATTAAAAGATTGTTAATCTGAATAAAGAAAAAGAGTAAGAATACAGAAGATAGAGTATTAATGTTGTCAACCATGATTTGGAAGCTAGGGGTTGGGGGATAAAAGAAAGAAAGAAGAACTGCTGTATCCCATTTCCTTTAACATTCATGGAAATTTAAATAAAATCATGAAAAGATTGTTAATCTGCATAACGAAAAAGAGTAAGAATGCAGAAGATAGAATATTAATGTTGTCAACCATGATTTGGAAGCTGGGGGGGGTGGGGGAATAAAGAAAGTAAGAAAAACTGTTGTATCCCATTTCCTGGAACTTTCATGGAAATTTAAACAAAATAATAAAAAGATTGTTAATCTGCATAAAGAAAAAGAGTAAGAATGCAGAAGATACAATATTAATGTTGTCAAGCATGATTTGGAAGATCGGGGTGTCGGGGGATGAAAGAAAGAAAGAAAAAGTGTTGTATCCCATTTCCTTGAACATTCATGGTAATATCAATAAAATAATAAAAAGATTGTGAATCTGCATAAAGAAAAAGAGTAAGAATGCAGAAGATAGAATATTAATGTTGTCAACCATGATTTGGAAGCTGGGGGGGGGTTGGGGATAAAAGAAAGAAAGAAAAACTGTTGTATCCCATTTCCTTGAACATTCATGGAAATTTCAATAAAATAATAAAAAGATTGTTAATCTGCATAAAGAAAAAGAGTAAGAATGCAGAAGATAGAACATTAATGTAGTCAACCATGATTTGTAAGCTGGGGGGCGTGGGGGATAAAAGAAAGAAAGAAAAACTGTTGTATCCCATATCCTTGAACATTCATGGAAATTTAAATAAAATAATAAAACGATTGTGAATCTGCATAAAGAAAAAGAGTAAGAATGCAGAAGATAGAATATTAATGTTGTCAAATATGATTTGGAAGCTGGGGGGTGGAGGATAAAAGAAAGAGAGAAAAACTGTTGTATCCCATTTCCTTGAACATTCATGGAAATTTCAATATAATAGTAAAAAGATAGTTAATCTGCATAAAGAAAAAGAGTAAGAATGCAGAAGATAGAATATTAATGTTGTCAACCATGATTTGGAAGCTAGGGGGGTGGGGGATAAAAGAAAGAAAGAAAAACTGTTGTATCCCATTTCCTTGAACATTCATGGAAATTTTAATAAAATAATAAAAAGATTGTTAATCTGCATAGAGAAAAAGTGTAAGAAAGTAGACGATAGAATATTAATGGTGTCAACCATGATTTGGAAGCTAGGGGTGGTGGGGGACAAAAGGAAGAAAGAAAAACTGTTGTATCCCATTTCCTTGAACATTCATGGAAATTTCAATAAAATAATAAAAAGATTGTTAATCTGCATAAAGAAAAAGAGTAAGAATGCAGAAGATAGAATATTAATGTTGTCAACCATGATTTGGTAGTTGGGGGGGGTGGGGGAAGAAAGAAAGTAAGAAAAACTGTTGTATCCCATTTCCTGGAACATTCATGGAAATTTCATTATAATCATGAAAAGATTGTTAATCGGCATAACGAAAAAGATTAAGAATGCAGAAGATAGAATATTAATGCTGTCAACCATGATTTGGAAGCTGGGGGGTGTGGGGGAAGAAAGAAAGTAAGAAAAACTGTTGTATCCCATTTCCTGGAACATTCATGGAAATTTCAATAAAATAATAAAAAGATTGTTAATGTGCATTAAGAAAAAGTGTAAGAATGCAGAAGATAGAATATTAATGGTGTCAAGCATGATTTGACAGCTGGGGGGGTAGGGGGATTAAAGAAAGAAAGAAAAACTGTTGTATCCCATTTCCTTGAACATTCATGGAAATTTCAACAAAATAATAAAAAGATTGTTAATGTGCATAAAGAAAAAGAGTAAGAATTCAGAAGATAGAATATTAATGGTGTCAAGCATGATTTGAAAGCTGGGGTGGTAGGGGGATTAAAGAAAGAAAGAAAAACTGTTGTATCCCATTTCCTTGAACATTCATGGAAATTTCAACAAAATAATAAAAAGATTGTTAATCTGCATAAAGAAAAAGAGTAAGAATGCAGAAGATAGAATATTAATGTTGTCAACCATGATTTGGTAGTTGGGGGGGGTGGGGGAAGAAAGAAAGTAAGAAAAACTGTTGTATCCCATTTCCTGGAACATTCATGGAAATTTCATTATAATCATGAAAAATTGTTAATCGGCATAACGAAAAAGATTAAGAATGCAGAAGATAGAATATTAATGCTGTCAAGCATGATTTGGAAGCTGGGGGGTGTGGGGGAAGAAAGAAAGTAAGAAAAACTGTTGTATCCCATTTCCTGGAACATTCATGGAAATTTCAATAAAATCATAAAAAGATTGTTAATCTGCATAACGAAAAAGAGTAAGAATGCAGAAGATAGAATATTAATGTTATCAACCATGATGAGAAAGCGGGGGGGGTGGGGGATTAAAAAAAGAAAGAAAAACTGTTGTATCCCATTTCCTGCAACATTCATGGAAATTTCAACAAAATAATAAAAAGATTTTTAATCTGCATAAAGGAAAAGAATAAGAATGCAGAAGATAGTATATTAATGTTGTCAAGCATGATTTGGAAGCTCGGGGTGCTGGGGGATAAAAGAAAGAAAGAAAAACTGTTGTATCCCATTTCCTTGAACATTCATGGAAATTTCAATAAAATAATAAAAAGATTGTTAATCTGCATAAAGAAAAAGTGTAAGAATGCAGAAGATTCAATATTAATGTTGTCAACCATGATTTGGAAGATGGGGGGGTGGGGGATGAAAGAAAGAAAAAAACTGTTGTATCCCATTTCCTTGAACATTCATGGAAATTTCAACAAAATAATAAAAAGATTGTTAATCTGAATAAAGAAATAGAGTAAGAATGCAGAAGATAGAATATTAATGGTGTCAAGCATGATGTGAAAGCTGGGGTAGTGGGGGATTAAAAAAAGAAAGAAGAACTGCTGTATCCCATTTCCATGAACATTCATGGAAATTTCAATAAAATAATTAAAAGATTGTTAATCTGAATAAAGAAAAAGAGTAAGAATACAGAAGATAGAGTATTAATGTTGTCAACCATGATTTGGAAGCTAGGGGTTGGGGGATAAAAGAAAGAAAGAAGAACTGCTGTATCCCATTTCCTTTAACATTCATGGAAATTTAAATAAAATCATGAAAAGATTGTTAATCTGCATAACGAAAAAGAGTAAGAATGCAGAAGATAGAATATTAATGTTGTCAACCATGATTTGGAAGCTGGGGGGGGTGGGGGAATACAGAAAGTAAGAAAAACTGTTGTATCCCATTTCCTGGAACTTTCATGGAAATTTCAACAAAATAATAAAAAGATTGTTAATCTGCATAAAGAAAAAGAGTAAGAATGCAGAAGATACAATATTAATGTTGTCAAGCATGATTTGGAAGATCGGGGTGTCGGGGGATGAAAGAAAGAAAGAAAAAGTGTTGTATCCCATTTCCTTGAACATTCATGGTAATATCAATAAAATAATAAAAAGATTGTGAATCTGCATAAAGAAAAAGAGTAAGAATGCAGAAGATAGAATATTAATGTTGTCAACCATGATTTGGAAGCTGGGGGGGGGTTGGGGATAAAAGAAAGAAAGAAAAACTGTTGTATCCCATTTCCTTGAACATTCATGGAAATTTCAATAAAATAATAAAAAGATTGTTAATCTGCATAAAGAAAAAGAGTAAGAATGCAGAAGATAGAACATTAATGTAGTCAACCATGATTTGTAAGCTGGGGGGCGTGGGGGATAAAAGAAAGAAAGAAAAACTGTTGTATCCCATTTCCTTGAACATTCATGGAAATTTAAATAAAATAATAAAACGATTGTGAATCTGCATAAAGAAAAAGAGTAAGAATGCAGAAGATAGAATATTAATGTTGTCAAATATGATTTGGAAGCTGGGGGGTGGAGGATAAAAGAAAGAGAGAAAAACTGTTGTATCCCATTTCCTTGAACATTCATGGAAATTTCAATATAATAGTAAAAAGATAGTTAATCTGCATAAAGAAAAAGAGTAAGAATGCAGAAGATAGAATATTAATGTTGTCAACCATGATTTGGAAGCTAGGGGGGTGGGGGATAAAAGAAAGAAAGAAAAACTGTTGTATCCCATTTCCTTGAACATTCATGGAAATTTTAATAAAATAATAAAAAGATTGTTAATCTGCATAGAGAAAAAGTGTAAGAAAGTAGACGATAGAATATTAATGGTGTCAACCATGATTTGGAAGCTAGGGGTGGTGGGGGACAAAAGGAAGAAAGAAAAACTGTTGTATCCCATTTCCTTGAACATTCATGGAAATTTCAATAAAATAATAAAAAGATTGTTAATCTGCATAAAGAAAAAGAGTAAGAATGCAGAAGATAGAATATTAATGTTGTCAACCATGATTTGGTAGTTGGGGGGGGTGGGGGAAGAAAGAAAGTAAGAAAAACTGTTGTATCCCATTTCCTGGAACATTCATGGAAATTTCATTATAATCATGAAAAGATTGTTAATCGGCATAACGAAAAAGATTAAGAATGCAGAAGATAGAATATTAATGCTGTCAACCATGATTTGGAAGCTGGGGGGTGTGGGGGAAGAAAGAAAGTAAGAAAAACTGTTGTATCCCATTTCCTGGAACATTCATGGAAATTTCAATAAAATAATAAAAAGATTGTTAATGTGCATTAAGAAAAAGTGTAAGAATGCAGAAGATAGAATATTAATGGTGTCAAGCATGATTTGACAGCTGGGGGGGTAGGGGGATTAAAGAAAGAAAGAAAAACTGTTGTATCCCATTTCCTTGAACATTCATGGAAATTTCAACAAAATAATAAAAAGATTGTTAATGTGCATAAAGAAAAAGAGTAAGAATTCAGAAGATAGAATATTAATGGTGTCAAGCATGATTTGAAAGCTGGGGTGGTAGGGGGATTAAAGAAAGAAAGAAAAACTGTTGTATCCCATTTCCTTGAACATTCATGGAAATTTCAACAAAATAATAAAAAGATTGTTAATCTGCATAAATAAAAAGAGTAAGAATGCAGAAGATAGAATATTAATGTTGTCAACCATGATTTGGTAGTTGGGGGGGGGTGGGGGAAGAAAGAAAGTAAGAAAAACTGTTGAATCCCATTTCCTGGAACATTCATGGAAATTTCATTATAATCATGAAAAATTGTTAATCGGCATAACGAAAAAGATTAAGAATGCAGAAGATAGAATATTAATGCTGTCAAGCATGATTTGGAAGCTGGGGGGTGTGGGGGAAGAAAGAAAGTAAGAAAAACTGTTGTATCCCATTTCCTGGAACATTCATGGAAATTTCAATAAAATCATAAAAAGATTGTTAATCTGCATAACGAAAAAGAGTAAGAATGCAGAAGATAGAATATTAATGTTATCAACCATGATGAGAAAGCGGGGGGGGTGGGGGATTAAAAAAAGAAAGAAAAACTGTTGTATCCCATTTCCTGCAACATTCATGGAAATTTCAACAAAATAATAAAAAGATTTTTAATCTGCATAAAGGAAAAGAATAAGAATGCAGAAGATAGTATATTAATGTTGTCAAGCATGATTTGGAAGCTCGGGGTGCTGGGGGATAAAAGAAAGAAAGAAAAACTGTTGTATCCCATTTCCTTGAACATTCATGGAAATTTCAATAAAATAATAAAAAGATTGTTAATCTGCATAAAGAAAAAGTGTAAGAATGCAGAAGATTCAATATTAATGTTGTCAACCATGATTTGGAAGATGGGGGGGTGGGGGATGAAAGAAAGAAAAAAACTGTTGTATCCCATTTCCTTGAACATTCATGGAAATTTCAATAAAATAATAAAAAGATTGTTAATCTGCATAAAGAAAAAGAGTAAGAATGAAGAAGATAGAATATTAATGGTGTCAAGCATGATTTGAAAGCTGGGGTGGTGGGGGATTAAAGAAAGAAAGAAAAACTGCTGTATCCCATTTCCTTGAACATTCATGGGAATTTCAATAAAATAATAAAAAGATTGTTAATCTGAATAAAGAAAAAGAGTAAGAATGCAGAAGATAGAATATTAATGTTGTCAACCATGATTTGGAAGCTAGGGGCGTGGGGGATAAACGAAAGAAAGAAAAACTTTTGTATCCCATTTCCTTTAACATTCATGGAAATTTAAATAAAATCATGAAAAGATTGTTAATCTGCATAACGAAAAAGAGTAAGAATGCAGAAGATAGAATATTAATGTTGTCAACCATGATTTGGAAGCTGGGGGGGGGGTGGGGGAATAAAGAAAGTAAGAAAAACTGTTGTATCCCATTTCCTTGAACATTCATGGAAATTTCAACAAAATAATAAAAAGATTGTTATTCTGCATAAAGAAAAAGAGTAAGAATGCAGAAGATAGAATATTAATGTTGTCAACCATTATTTGGTAGTTGGGGGGGGTGGGGGAAGAAAGAAAGTAAGAAAAACTGTTGTATCCCATTTCCTGGAACATTCATGGAAATTTCATTATAATCATGAAAAGATTGTTAATGTGCATTAAGAAAAAGTGTAAGAATGCAGAAGATAGAATATTAATGGTGTCAAGCATGATTTGAAAGCTGGGGGGGTAGGAGGATTAAAGATAGAAAGAAAAACTGTTGTATCCCATTTCCTTGAACATTCATGGAAATTTCAACAAAATAATAAAAAGATTGTTAATGTGCATAAAGAAAAAGTGTAAGAATTCAGAAGATAGAATATTAATTTTGTCAAGCATGATTTGAAAGCTGGGGTGGTAGGGGGATTAAAGAAAGAAAGAAAAACTGTTGTATCCCATTTCCTTGAACATTCATGGAAATTTCAACAAAATAATAAAAAGATTGTTAATCTGCATAAAGAAAAAGAGTAAGAATGCAGAAGATAGAATATTAATGTTGTCAACCATGATTTGGTAGTTGGGGGGGGTGGGGGAAGAAAGAAAGTAAGAAAAACTGTTGTATCCCTTTTCCTGGAACATTCATGGAAATTTCATTATAATCATGAAAAATTGTTAATCGGCATAACGAAAAAGATTAAGAATGCAGAAGATAGAATATTAATGCTGTCAAGCATGATTTGGAAGCTGGGTGGTGTGGGGGAAGAAAGAATGTAAGAAAAACTGTTGTGTCCCATTTCCTGGAACATTCATGGAAATTTAAATAAAATAATAAAAAGATTGTTAATGTGCATAAAGAAAAAGAGTAAGAATGCAGAAGATAGAATATTAATGGTGTCAAGCATGATTTGAAAGCTGGGGGGGTAGGGGGATTAAAGAAAGAAAGAAAAACTGTTGTATCCCATTTCCTTGAACATTCATGGAAATTTCAATGAAATAATAAAAAGATTGTTAATCTGCATAAAGAAAAAGAGTAAGAATGCAGAAGATAGAACATTAATGTAGTCAACCATGATTTGTAAGCTGGGGGGCGTGGGGGATAAAAGAAAGAAAGAAAAACTGTTGTATCCCATTTCCTTGAACATTCATGGAAATTTAAATAAAATAATAAAACGATTGTGAATCTGCATAAAGAAAAAGAGTAAGAATGCAGATGATAGAATATTAATGTTGTCAACCATGATTTGGAAGCTGGGGGGGTTGGGGGAAGAAAGAAAGTAAGAAAAACAGTTGTATCCCATTTCCTTGAACTTTCATGGAAATTTCAACAAAATAATAAAAAGATTGTTAATCTGCATAAAGAAAAAGAGTAAGAATGCAGAAGATACAATATTAATGTTGTCAAGCATGATTTGGAAGATGGGGGTGTCGGGGGATGAAAGAAAGAAAGAAAAAGTGTTGTATCCCATTTCCTTGAACATTCATGGTAATATCAATAAAATAATAAAAAGATTGTGAATCTGCATAAAGAAAAAGAGTAAGAATGCAGAAGATAGGATATTAATGTTGTCAACCATGATTTGGAAGCTGGGGGGGGTGGGGGATAAAAGAAAGAAAGAAAAACTGTTGTATCCCATTTCCTGGAACATTCATGGAAATTTCAATAAAATCATAAAAAGATTGTTAATCTGCATAACGAAAAAGAGTAAGAATGCAGAAGATAGAATATTAATGTTATCAACCATGATGAGAAAGCGGGGGGGTTGGGAGATTAAAAAAAGAAATAAAAACTGTTGTATCCCATTTCCTGCAACATTCATGGAAATTTCAACAAAATAATAAAAAGATTGTTAATCTGCATAAAGGAAAAGAATAAGAATGCAGAAGATAGTATATTAATGTTGTCAAGCATGATTTGGAAGCTGGGGGTGGTGGGGGATAAAAGAAAGAAAGAAAAACTGTTGTATCCCATTTCCTTGAACATTCATGGAAATTTCAATAAAATAATAAAAAGATTGTTAATCTGCATAAAGAAAAAGTGTAAGAATGCAGAAGATTCAATAATAATGTTGTCAACCATGATTTGGAAGCTGGGGGTTGGTGGGGGATAAAAGAAAGAAAGAAAAACTGTTGTATCCCATTACCCTGAACATTCATGGAAATTTCAATAAAATAATAAAAGATTGTTAATCTGCATAAAGAAAAAGAGTTAGAATGCAGAAGATAGAATATTAATGTTGTCAACCATGATTTGGAAGATGGGGGGGTGGGGGATGAAAGAAAGAAAAAAACTGTTGTATCCCATTTCCTTGAACATTCATGGAAATTTCAACAAAATAATAAAAAGATTGTTAATCTGAATAAAGAAATAGAGTAAGAATGCAGAAGATAGAATATTAATGGTGTCAAGCATGATGTGAAAGCTGGGGTAGTGGGGGATTAAAAAAAGAAAGAAGAACTGCTGTATCCCATTTCCATGAACATTCATGGAAATTTCAATAAAATAATTAAAAGATTGTTAATCTGAATAAAGAAAAAGAGTAAGAATACAGAAGATAGAGTATTAATGTTGTCAACCATGATTTGGAAGCTAGGGGTTGGGGGATAAAAGAAAGAAAGAAGAACTGCTGTATCCCATTTCCTTTAACATTCATGGAAATTTAAATAAAATCATGAAAAGATTGTTAATCTGCATAACGAAAAAGAGTAAGAATGCAGAAGATAGAATATTAATGTTGTCAACCATGATTTGGAAGCTGGGGGGGGTGGGGGAATAAAGAAAGTAAGAAAAACTGTTGTATCCCATTTCCTGGAACTTTCATGGAAATTTCAACAAAATAATAAAAAGATTGTTAATCTGCATAAAGAAAAAGAGTAAGAATGCAGAAGATAGAATATTAATGGTGTCAAGCATGATTTGAAAGCTGGGGTGGTGGAGTATTAAAGAAAGAAAGAAAAACTGCTGTATCCCATTTCCTTGAACATTCATGGGAATTTCAATAAAATAATAAAAAGATTGTTAATCTGAATAAAGAAATAGAGTAAGAATGCAGAAGATAGAATATTAATGGTGTCAATCATGATGTGAAAGCTGGGGTAGTGGGGGATTCAAGAAAGAAAGAAGAACTGCTGTATCCCATTTCCATGAACATTCATGGAAATTTCAATAAAATAATTAAAAGATTGTTAATCTGAATAAAGAAAAAGAGTAAGAATACAGAAGATAGAATATTAATGTTGTCAACCATGATTTGGAAGCTAGGGGTTGGGGGATAAAAGAAAGAAAGTAGAACTGCTGTATCCCATTTCCTTTAACATTCATGGAAATTTAAATAAAATCATGAAAAGATAGTTAATCTGCATAACGAAAAAGAGTAAGAATGCAGAAGATAGAATATTAATGTTGTCAACCATGATTTGGAAGCTGGGGGGGGTGGGGGAATAAATAAAGTAAGAAAAACTGTTGTATCCCATTTCCTTGAACATTCATGGAAATTTCAACAAAATAATAAAAAGATTGTTAATCTGCATAAAGAAAAAGAGTAAGAATGCAGAAGATAGAATATTAATGTTGTCAAATATGATTTGGAAGCTGGGGGGTGGAGGATAAAAGAAAGAGAGAAAAACTGTTGTATCCCATTTCCTTGAACATTCATGGAAATTTCAATATAATAGTAAAAAGATAGTTAATCTGCATAAAGAAAAAGAGTAAGAATGCAGAAGATAGAATATTAATGTTGTCAACCATGATTTGGAAGCCAGGGGGGTGGGGGATAAAAGAAAGAAAGAAAGACTGTTGTATCCCATTTCCTTGAACATTCATGGAAATTTTAATAAAATAATAAAAAGATTGTTAATCTGCATAGAGAAAAAGTGTAAGAAAGTAGACGATAGAATATTAATGGTGTCAACCATGATTTGGAAGCTAGGGGTGGTGGGGGACAAAAGGAAGAAAGAAAAACTGTTGTATCCCATTTCCTTGAACATTCATGGAAATTTCAATAAAATAATAAAAAGATTGTTAATCTGCATAAAGAAAAAGAGTAAGAATGCAGAAGATAGAATATTAATGTTGTCAACCATGATTTGGTAGTTGGGGGGGGTGGGGGAAGAAAGAAAGTAAGAAAAACTGTTGTATCCCATTTCCTGGAACATTCATGGAAATTTCATTATAATCATGAAAAGATTGTTAATCGGCATAACGAAAAAGATTAAGAATGCAGAAGATAGAATATTAATGCTGTCAACCATGATTTGGAAGCTGGGGGGTGTGGGGGAAGAAAGAAAGTAAGAAAAACTGTTGTATCCCATTTCCTGGAACATTCATGGAAATTTCAATAAAATAAAAAAAGATTGTTAATGTGCATTAAGAAAAAGTGTAAGAATGCAGAAGATAGAATATTAATGGTGTCAAGCATGATTTGACAGCTGGGGGGGTAGGGGGATTAAAGAAAGAAAGAAAAACTGTTGTATCCCATTTCCTTGAACATTCATGGAAATTTCAACAAAATAATAAAAAGATTGTTAATGTGCATAAAGAAAAAGAGTAAGAATTCAGAAGATAGAATATTAATGGTGTCAAGCATGATTTGAAAGCTGGGGTGGTAGGGGGATTAAAGAAAGAAAGAAAAACTGTTGTATCCCATTTCCTTGAACATTCATGGAAATTTCAACAAAATAATAAAAAGATTGTTAATCTGCATAAAGAAAAAGAGTAAGAATGCAGAAGATAGAATATTAATGTTGTCAACCATGATTTGGTAGTTGGGGGGGGTGGGGGAAGAAAGAAAGTAAGAAAAACTGTTGTATCCCATTTCCTGGAACATTCATGGAAATTTCATTATAATCATGAAAAATTGTTAATCGGCATAACGAAAAAGATTAAGAATGCAGAAGATAGAATATTAATGCTGTCAAGCATGATTTGGAAGCTGGGGGGTGTGGGGGAAGAAAGAAAGTAAGAAAAACTGTTGTATCCCATTTCCTGGAACATTCATGGAAATTTCAATAAAATCATAAAAAGATTGTTAATCTGCATAACGAAAAAGAGTAAGAATGCAGAAGATAGAATATTAATGTTATCAACCATGATGAGAAAGCGGGGGGGGTGGGGGATTAAAAAAAGAAAGAAAAACTGTTGTATCCCATTTCCTGCAACATTCATGGAAATTTAAACAAAATAATAAAAAGATTCTTAATCTGCATAAAGGAAAAGAATAAGAATGCAGAAGATAGTATATTAATGTTGTCAAGCATGATTTGGAAGCTCGGGGTGCTGGGGGATAAAAGAAAGAAAGAAAAACTGTTGTATCCCATTTCCTTGAACATTCATGGAAATTTCAATAAAATAATAAAAAGATTGTTAATCTGCATAAAGAAAAAGTGTAAGAATGCAGAAGATTCAATATTAATGTTGTCAACCATGATTTGGAAGATGGGGGGGTGGGGGATGAAAGAAAGAAAAAAACTGTTGTATCCCATTTCCTTGAACATTCATGGAAATTTCAATAAAATAATAAAAAGATTGTTAATCTGCATAAAGAAAAAGAGTAAGAATGAAGAAGATAGAATATTAATGGTGTCAAGCATGATTTGAAAGCTGGGGTGGTGGGGGATTAAAGAAAGAAAGAAAAACTGCTGTATCCCATTTCCTTGAACATTCATGGGAATTTCAATAAAATAATAAAAAGATTGTTAATCTGAATAAAGAAAAAGAGTAAGAATGCAGAAGATAGAATATTAATGTTGTCAACCATGATTTGGAAGCTAGGGGGGTGGGGGATAAACGAAAGAAAGAAAAACTTTTGTATCCCATTTCCTTTAACATTCATGGAAATTTAAATAAAATCATGAAAAGATTGTTAATCTGCATAACGAAAAAGAGTAAGAATGCAGAAGATAGAATATTAATGTTGTCAACCATGATTTGGAAGCTGGGGGGGGGGTGGGGGAATAAAGAAAGTAAGAAAAACTGTTGTATCCCATTTCCTTGAACATTCATGGAAATTTCAACAAAATAATAAAAAGATTGTTATTCTGCATAAAGAAAAAGAGTAAGAATGCAGAAGATAGAATATTAATGTTGTCAACCATTATTTGGTAGTTGGGGGGGGTGGGGGAAGAAAGAAAGTAAGAAAAACTGTTGTATCCCATTTCCTGGAACATTCATGGAAATTTCATTATAATCATGAAAAGATTGTTAATGTGCATTAAGAAAAGGTGTAAGAATGCAGAAGATAGAATATTAATGGTGTCAAGCATGATTTGAAAGCTGGGGGGGTAGGAGGATTAAAGATAGAAAGAAAAACTGTTGTATCCCATTTCCTTGAACATTCATGGAAATTTCAACAAAATAATAAAAAGATTGTTAATGTGCATAAAGAAAAAGTGTAAGAATTCAGAAGATAGAATATTAATTTTGTCAAGCATGATTTGAAAGCTGGGGTGGTAGGGGGATTAAAGAAAGAAAGAAAAACTGTTGTATCCCATTTCCTTGAACATTCATGGAAATTTCAACAAAATAATAAAAAGATTGTTAATCTGCATAAAGAAAAAGAGTAAGAATGCAGAAGATAGAATATTAATGTTGTCAACCATGATTTGGTAGTTGGGGGGGGTGGGGGAAGAAAGAAAGTAAGAAAAACTGTTGTATCCCTTTTCCTGGAACATTCATGGAAATTTCATTATAATCATGAAAAATTGTTAATCGGCATAACGAAAAAGATTAAGAATGCAGAAGATAGAATATTAATGCTGTCAAGCATGATTTGGAAGCTGGGTGGTGTGGGGGAAGAAAGAATGTAAGAAAAACTGTTGTGTCCCATTTCCTGGAACATTCATGGAAATTTAAATAAAATAATAAAAAGATTGTTAATGTGCATAAAGAAAAAGAGTAAGAATGCAGAAGATAGAATATTAATGGTGTCAAGCATGATTTGAAAGCTGGGGGGGTAGGGGGATTAAAGAAAGAAAGAAAAACTGTTGTATCCCATTTCCTTGAACATTCATGGAAATTTCAATGAAATAATAAAAAGATTTTTAATCTGCATAAAGAAAAAGAGTAAGAATGCAGAAGATAGAACATTAATGTAGTCAACCATGATTTGTAAGCTGGGGGGCGTGGGGGATAAAAGAAAGAACGAAAAACTGTTGTATCCCATTTCCTTGAACATTCATGGAAATTTAAATAAAATAATAAAACGATTGTGAATCTGCATAAAGAAAAAGAGTAAGAATGCAGAAGATAGAATATTAATGTTGTCAACCATGATTTGGAAGCTGGGGGGGTTGGGGGAAGAAAGAAAGTAAGAAAAACAGTTGTATCCCATTTCCTTGAACTTTCATGGAAATTTCAACAAAATAATAAAAAGATTGTTAATCTGCATAAAGAAAAAGAGTAAGAATGCAGAAGATACAATATTAATGTTGTCAAGCATGATTTGGAAGATGGGGGTGTCGGGGGATGAAAGAAAGAAAGAAAAAGTGTTGTATCCCATTTCCTTGAACATTCATGGTAATATCAATAAAATAATAAAAAGATTGTGAATCTGCATAAAGAAAAAGAGTAAGAATGCAGAAGATAGGATATTAATGTTGTCAACCATGATTTGGAAGCTGGGGGGGGTGGGGGATAAAAGAAAGAAAGAAAAACTGTTGTATCCCATTTCCTGGAACATTCATGGAAATTTTAATAAAATAATAAAAAGATTGTTAATCTGCATAGAGAAAAAGTGTAAGAAAGTAGACGATAGAATATTAATGGTGTCAACCATGATTTGGAAGCTAGGGGTGGTGGGGGACAAAAGGAAGAAAGAAAAACTGTTGTATCCCATTTCCTTGAACATTCATGGAAATTTCAATAAAATAATAAAAAGATTGTTAATCTGCATAAAGAAAAAGAGTAAGAATGCAGAAGATAGAATATTAATGTTGTCAACCATGATTTGGTAGTTGGGGGGGGTGGGGGAAGAAAGAAAGTAAGAAAAACTGTTGTATCCCATTTCCTGGAACATTCATGGAAATTTCATTATAATCATGAAAAGATTGTTAATCGGCATAACGAAAAAGATTAAGAATGCAGAAGATAGAATATTAATGCTGTCAACCATGATTTGGAAGCTGGGGGGTGTGGGGGAAGAAAGAAAGTAAGAAAAACTGTTGTATCCCATTTCCTGGAACATTCATGGAAATTTCAATAAAATAATAAAAAGATTGTTAATGTGCATTAAGAAAAAGTGTAAGAATGCAGAAGATAGAATATTAATGGTGTCAAGCATGATTTGACAGCTGGGGGGGTAGGGGGATTAAAGAAAGAAAGAAAAACTGTTGTATCCCATTTCCTTGAACATTCATGGAAATTTCAACAAAATAATAAAAAGATTGTTAATGTGCATAAAGAAAAAGAGTAAGAATTCAGAAGATAGAATATTAATGGTGTCAAGCATGATTTGAAAGCTGGGGTGGTAGGGGGATTAAAGAAAGAAAGAAAAACTGTTGTATCCCATTTCCTTGAACATTCATGGAAATTTCAACAAAATAATAAAAAGATTGTTAATCTGCATAAATAAAAAGAGTAAGAATGCAGAAGATAGAATATTAATGTTGTCAACCATGATTTGGTAGTTGGGGGGGGGTGGGGGAAGAAAGAAAGTAAGAAAAACTGTTGAATCCCATTTCCTGGAACATTCATGGAAATTTCATTATAATCATGAAAAATTGTTAATCGGCATAACGAAAAAGATTAAGAATGCAGAAGATAGAATATTAATGCTGTCAAGCATGATTTGGAAGCTGGGGGGTGTGGGGGAAGAAAGAAAGTAAGAAAAACTGTTGTATCCCATTTCCTGGAACATTCATGGAAATTTCAATAAAATCATAAAAAGATTGTTAATCTGCATAACGAAAAAGAGTAAGAATGCAGAAGATAGAATATTAATGTTATCAACCATGATGAGAAAGCGGGGGGGGTGGGGGATTAAAAAAAGAAAGAAAAACTGTTGTATCCCATTTCCTGCAACATTCATGGAAATTTCAACAAAATAATAAAAAGATTTTTAATCTGCATAAAGGAAAAGAATAAGAATGCAGAAGATAGTATATTAATGTTGTCAAGCATGATTTGGAAGCTCGGGGTGCTGGGGGATAAAAGAAAGAAAGAAAAACTGTTGTATCCCATTTCCTTGAACATTCATGGAAATTTCAATAAAATAATAAAAAGATTGTTAATCTGCATAAAGAAAAAGTGTAAGAATGCAGAAGATTCAATATTAATGTTGTCAACCATGATTTGGAAGATGGGGGGGTGGGGGATGAAAGAAAGAAAAAAACTGTTGTATCCCATTTCCTTGAACATTCATGGAAATTTCAATAAAATAATAAAAAGATTGTTAATCTGCATAAAGAAAAAGAGTAAGAATGAAGAAGATAGAATATTAATGGTGTCAAGCATGATTTGAAAGCTGGGGTGGTGGGGGATTAAAGAAAGAAAGAAAAACTGCTGTATCCCATTTCCTTGAACATTCATGGGAATTTCAATAAAATAATAAAAAGATTGTTAATCTGAATAAAGAAAAAGAGTAAGAATGCAGAAGATAGAATATTAATGTTGTCAACCATGATTTGGAAGCTAGGGGCGTGGGGGATAAACGAAAGAAAGAAAAACTTTTGTATCCCATTTCCTTTAACATTCATGGAAATTTAAATAAAATCATGAAAAGATTGTTAATCTGCATAACGAAAAAGAGTAAGAATGCAGAAGATAGAATATTAATGTTGTCAACCATGATTTGGAAGCTGGGGGGGGGTGGGGGAATAAAGAAAGTAAGAAAAACTGTTGTATCCCATTTCCTTGAACATTCATGGAAATTTCAACAAAATAATAAAAAGATTGTTATTCTGCATAAAGAAAAAGAGTAAGAATGCAGAAGATAGAATATTAATGTTGTCAACCATTATTTGGTAGTTGGGGGGGGTGGGGGAAGAAAGAAAGTAAGAAAAACTGTTGTATCCCATTTCCTGGAACATTCATGGAAATTTCATTATAATCATGAAAAGATTGTTAATGTGCATTAAGAAAAAGTGTAAGAATGCAGAAGATAGAATATTAATGGTGTCAAGCATGATTTGAAAGCTGGGGGGGTAGGAGGATTAAAGATAGAAAGAAAAACTGTTGTATCCCATTTCCTTGAACATTCATGGAAATTTCAACAAAATAATAAAAAGATTGTTAATGTGCATAAAGAAAAAGTGTAAGAATTCAGAAGATAGAATATTAATTTTGTCAAGCATGATTTGAAAGCTGGGGTGGTAGGGGGATTAAAGAAAGAAAGAAAAACTGTTGTATCCCATTTCCTTGAACATTCATGGAAATTTCAACAAAATAATAAAAAGATTGTTAATCTGCATAAAGAAAAAGAGTAAGAATGCAGAAGATAGAATATTAATGTTGTCAACCATGATTTGGTAGTTGGGGGGGGTGGGGGAAGAA
The DNA here is from genome assembly GCF_027409185.1 of Cynocephalus volans. Lineage (NCBI taxonomy): Eukaryota > Metazoa > Chordata > Mammalia > Dermoptera > Cynocephalidae > Cynocephalus > Cynocephalus volans. The sequence goes on along the minus strand of NC_084474.1, from coordinate 2,180,579 downwards.
AGAAAGTAAGAAAAACTGTTGTATCCCTTTTCCTGGAACATTCATGGAAATTTCATTATAATCATGAAAAATTGTTAATCGGCATAACGAAAAAGATTAAGAATGCAGAAGATAGAATATTAATGCTGTCAAGCATGATTTGGAAGCTGGGTGGTGTGGGGGAAGAAAGAATGTAAGAAAAACTGTTGTGTCCCATTTCCTGGAACATTCATGGAAATTTAAATAAAATAATAAAAAGATTGTTAATGTGCATAAAGAAAAAGAGTAAGAATGCAGAAGATAGAATATTAATGGTGTCAAGCATGATTTGAAAGCTGGGGGGGTAGGGGGATTAAAGAAAGAAAGAAAAACTGTTGTATCCCATTTCCTTGAACATTCATGGAAATTTCAATGAAATAATAAAAAGATTGTTAATCTGCATAAAGAAAAAGAGTAAGAATGCAGAAGATAGAACATTAATGTAGTCAACCATGATTTGTAAGCTGGGGGGCGTGGGGGATAAAAGAAAGAAAGAAAAACTGTTGTATCCCATTTCCTTGAACATTCATGGAAATTTAAATAAAATAATAAAACGATTGTGAATCTGCATAAAGAAAAAGAGTAAGAATGCAGATGATAGAATATTAATGTTGTCAACCATGATTTGGAAGCTGGGGGGGTTGGGGGAAGAAAGAAAGTAAGAAAAACAGTTGTATCCCATTTCCTTGAACTTTCATGGAAATTTCAACAAAATAATAAAAAGATTGTTAATCTGCATAAAGAAAAAGAGTAAGAATGCAGAAGATACAATATTAATGTTGTCAAGCATGATTTGGAAGATGGGGGTGTCGGGGGATGAAAGAAAGAAAGAAAAAGTGTTGTATCCCATTTCCTTGAACATTCATGGTAATATCAATAAAATAATAAAAAGATTGTGAATCTGCATAAAGAAAAAGAGTAAGAATGCAGAAGATAGGATATTAATGTTGTCAACCATGATTTGGAAGCTGGGGGGGGTGGGGGATAAAAGAAAGAAAGAAAAACTGTTGTATCCCATTTCCTGGAACATTCATGGAAATTTCAATAAAATCATAAAAAGATTGTTAATCTGCATAACGAAAAAGAGTAAGAATGCAGAAGATAGAATATTAATGTTATCAACCATGATGAGAAAGCGGGGGGGTTGGGAGATTAAAAAAAGAAATAAAAACTGTTGTATCCCATTTCCTGCAACATTCATGGAAATTTCAACAAAATAATAAAAAGATTGTTAATCTGCATAAAGGAAAAGAATAAGAATGCAGAAGATAGTATATTAATGTTGTCAAGCATGATTTGGAAGCTGGGGGTGGTGGGGGATAAAAGAAAGAAAGAAAAACTGTTGTATCCCATTTCCTTGAACATTCATGGAAATTTCAATAAAATAATAAAAAGATTGTTAATCTGCATAAAGAAAAAGTGTAAGAATGCAGAAGATTCAATAATAATGTTGTCAACCATGATTTGGAAGCTGGGGGTTGGTGGGGGATAAAAGAAAGAAAGAAAAACTGTTGTATCCCATTACCCTGAACATTCATGGAAATTTCAATAAAATAATAAAAGATTGTTAATCTGCATAAAGAAAAAGAGTTAGAATGCAGAAGATAGAATATTAATGTTGTCAACCATGATTTGGAAGATGGGGGGGTGGGGGATGAAAGAAAGAAAAAAACTGTTGTATCCCATTTCCTTGAACATTCATGGAAATTTCAACAAAATAATAAAAAGATTGTTAATCTGAATAAAGAAATAGAGTAAGAATGCAGAAGATAGAATATTAATGGTGTCAAGCATGATGTGAAAGCTGGGGTAGTGGGGGATTAAAAAAAGAAAGAAGAACTGCTGTATCCCATTTCCATGAACATTCATGGAAATTTCAATAAAATAATTAAAAGATTGTTAATCTGAATAAAGAAAAAGAGTAAGAATACAGAAGATAGAGTATTAATGTTGTCAACCATGATTTGGAAGCTAGGGGTTGGGGGATAAAAGAAAGAAAGAAGAACTGCTGTATCCCATTTCCTTTAACATTCATGGAAATTTAAATAAAATCATGAAAAGATTGTTAATCTGCATAACGAAAAAGAGTAAGAATGCAGAAGATAGAATATTAATGTTGTCAACCATGATTTGGAAGCTGGGGGGGGTGGGGGAATAAAGAAAGTAAGAAAAACTGTTGTATCCCATTTCCTGGAACTTTCATGGAAATTTCAACAAAATAATAAAAAGATTGTTAATCTGCATAAAGAAAAAGAGTAAGAATGCAGAAGATAGAATATTAATGGTGTCAAGCATGATTTGAAAGCTGGGGTGGTGGAGTATTAAAGAAAGAAAGAAAAACTGCTGTATCCCATTTCCTTGAACATTCATGGGAATTTCAATAAAATAATAAAAAGATTGTTAATCTGAATAAAGAAATAGAGTAAGAATGCAGAAGATAGAATATTAATGGTGTCAATCATGATGTGAAAGCTGGGGTAGTGGGGGATTCAAGAAAGAAAGAAGAACTGCTGTATCCCATTTCCATGAACATTCATGGAAATTTCAATAAAATAATTAAAAGATTGTTAATCTGAATAAAGAAAAAGAGTAAGAATACAGAAGATAGAATATTAATGTTGTCAACCATGATTTGGAAGCTAGGGGTTGGGGGATAAAAGAAAGAAAGTAGAACTGCTGTATCCCATTTCCTTTAACATTCATGGAAATTTAAATAAAATCATGAAAAGATAGTTAATCTGCATAACGAAAAAGAGTAAGAATGCAGAAGATAGAATATTAATGTTGTCAACCATGATTTGGAAGCTGGGGGGGGTGGGGGAATAAATAAAGTAAGAAAAACTGTTGTATCCCATTTCCTTGAACATTCATGGAAATTTCAACAAAATAATAAAAAGATTGTTAATCTGCATAAAGAAAAAGAGTAAGAATGCAGAAGATAGAATATTAATGTTGTCAAATATGATTTGGAAGCTGGGGGGTGGAGGATAAAAGAAAGAGAGAAAAACTGTTGTATCCCATTTCCTTGAACATTCATGGAAATTTCAATATAATAGTAAAAAGATAGTTAATCTGCATAAAGAAAAAGAGTAAGAATGCAGAAGATAGAATATTAATGTTGTCAACCATGATTTGGAAGCCAGGGGGGTGGGGGATAAAAGAAAGAAAGAAAGACTGTTGTATCCCATTTCCTTGAACATTCATGGAAATTTTAATAAAATAATAAAAAGATTGTTAATCTGCATAGAGAAAAAGTGTAAGAAAGTAGACGATAGAATATTAATGGTGTCAACCATGATTTGGAAGCTAGGGGTGGTGGGGGACAAAAGGAAGAAAGAAAAACTGTTGTATCCCATTTCCTTGAACATTCATGGAAATTTCAATAAAATAATAAAAAGATTGTTAATCTGCATAAAGAAAAAGAGTAAGAATGCAGAAGATAGAATATTAATGTTGTCAACCATGATTTGGTAGTTGGGGGGGGTGGGGGAAGAAAGAAAGTAAGAAAAACTGTTGTATCCCATTTCCTGGAACATTCATGGAAATTTCATTATAATCATGAAAAGATTGTTAATCGGCATAACGAAAAAGATTAAGAATGCAGAAGATAGAATATTAATGCTGTCAACCATGATTTGGAAGCTGGGGGGTGTGGGGGAAGAAAGAAAGTAAGAAAAACTGTTGTATCCCATTTCCTGGAACATTCATGGAAATTTCAATAAAATAAAAAAAGATTGTTAATGTGCATTAAGAAAAAGTGTAAGAATGCAGAAGATAGAATATTAATGGTGTCAAGCATGATTTGACAGCTGGGGGGGTAGGGGGATTAAAGAAAGAAAGAAAAACTGTTGTATCCCATTTCCTTGAACATTCATGGAAATTTCAACAAAATAATAAAAAGATTGTTAATGTGCATAAAGAAAAAGAGTAAGAATTCAGAAGATAGAATATTAATGGTGTCAAGCATGATTTGAAAGCTGGGGTGGTAGGGGGATTAAAGAAAGAAAGAAAAACTGTTGTATCCCATTTCCTTGAACATTCATGGAAATTTCAACAAAATAATAAAAAGATTGTTAATCTGCATAAAGAAAAAGAGTAAGAATGCAGAAGATAGAATATTAATGTTGTCAACCATGATTTGGTAGTTGGGGGGGGTGGGGGAAGAAAGAAAGTAAGAAAAACTGTTGTATCCCATTTCCTGGAACATTCATGGAAATTTCATTATAATCATGAAAAATTGTTAATCGGCATAACGAAAAAGATTAAGAATGCAGAAGATAGAATATTAATGCTGTCAAGCATGATTTGGAAGCTGGGGGGTGTGGGGGAAGAAAGAAAGTAAGAAAAACTGTTGTATCCCATTTCCTGGAACATTCATGGAAATTTCAATAAAATCATAAAAAGATTGTTAATCTGCATAACGAAAAAGAGTAAGAATGCAGAAGATAGAATATTAATGTTATCAACCATGATGAGAAAGCGGGGGGGGTGGGGGATTAAAAAAAGAAAGAAAAACTGTTGTATCCCATTTCCTGCAACATTCATGGAAATTTAAACAAAATAATAAAAAGATTCTTAATCTGCATAAAGGAAAAGAATAAGAATGCAGAAGATAGTATATTAATGTTGTCAAGCATGATTTGGAAGCTCGGGGTGCTGGGGGATAAAAGAAAGAAAGAAAAACTGTTGTATCCCATTTCCTTGAACATTCATGGAAATTTCAATAAAATAATAAAAAGATTGTTAATCTGCATAAAGAAAAAGTGTAAGAATGCAGAAGATTCAATATTAATGTTGTCAACCATGATTTGGAAGATGGGGGGGTGGGGGATGAAAGAAAGAAAAAAACTGTTGTATCCCATTTCCTTGAACATTCATGGAAATTTCAATAAAATAATAAAAAGATTGTTAATCTGCATAAAGAAAAAGAGTAAGAATGAAGAAGATAGAATATTAATGGTGTCAAGCATGATTTGAAAGCTGGGGTGGTGGGGGATTAAAGAAAGAAAGAAAAACTGCTGTATCCCATTTCCTTGAACATTCATGGGAATTTCAATAAAATAATAAAAAGATTGTTAATCTGAATAAAGAAAAAGAGTAAGAATGCAGAAGATAGAATATTAATGTTGTCAACCATGATTTGGAAGCTAGGGGGGTGGGGGATAAACGAAAGAAAGAAAAACTTTTGTATCCCATTTCCTTTAACATTCATGGAAATTTAAATAAAATCATGAAAAGATTGTTAATCTGCATAACGAAAAAGAGTAAGAATGCAGAAGATAGAATATTAATGTTGTCAACCATGATTTGGAAGCTGGGGGGGGGTGGGGGAATAAAGAAAGTAAGAAAAACTGTTGTATCCCATTTCCTTGAACATTCATGGAAATTTCAACAAAATAATAAAAAGATTGTTATTCTGCATAAAGAAAAAGAGTAAGAATGCAGAAGATAGAATATTAATGTTGTCAACCATTATTTGGTAGTTGGGGGGGGTGGGGGAAGAAAGAAAGTAAGAAAAACTGTTGTATCCCATTTCCTGGAACATTCATGGAAATTTCATTATAATCATGAAAAGATTGTTAATGTGCATTAAGAAAAGGTGTAAGAATGCAGAAGATAGAATATTAATGGTGTCAAGCATGATTTGAAAGCTGGGGGGGTAGGAGGATTAAAGATAGAAAGAAAAACTGTTGTATCCCATTTCCTTGAACATTCATGGAAATTTCAACAAAATAATAAAAAGATTGTTAATGTGCATAAAGAAAAAGTGTAAGAATTCAGAAGATAGAATATTAATTTTGTCAAGCATGATTTGAAAGCTGGGGTGGTAGGGGGATTAAAGAAAGAAAGAAAAACTGTTGTATCCCATTTCCTTGAACATTCATGGAAATTTCAACAAAATAATAAAAAGATTGTTAATCTGCATAAAGAAAAAGAGTAAGAATGCAGAAGATAGAATATTAATGTTGTCAACCATGATTTGGTAGTTGGGGGGGGTGGGGGAAGAAAGAAAGTAAGAAAAACTGTTGTATCCCTTTTCCTGGAACATTCATGGAAATTTCATTATAATCATGAAAAATTGTTAATCGGCATAACGAAAAAGATTAAGAATGCAGAAGATAGAATATTAATGCTGTCAAGCATGATTTGGAAGCTGGGTGGTGTGGGGGAAGAAAGAATGTAAGAAAAACTGTTGTGTCCCATTTCCTGGAACATTCATGGAAATTTAAATAAAATAATAAAAAGATTGTTAATGTGCATAAAGAAAAAGAGTAAGAATGCAGAAGATAGAATATTAATGGTGTCAAGCATGATTTGAAAGCTGGGGGGGTAGGGGGATTAAAGAAAGAAAGAAAAACTGTTGTATCCCATTTCCTTGAACATTCATGGAAATTTCAATGAAATAATAAAAAGATTGTTAATCTGCATAAAGAAAAAGAGTAAGAATGCAGAAGATAGAACATTAATGTAGTCAACCATGATTTGTAAGCTGGGGGGCGTGGGGGATAAAAGAAAGAACGAAAAACTGTTGTATCCCATTTCCTTGAACATTCATGGAAATTTAAATAAAATAATAAAACGATTGTGAATCTGCATAAAGAAAAAGAGTAAGAATGCAGAAGATAGAATATTAATGTTGTCAACCATGATTTGGAAGCTGGGGGGGTTGGGGGAAGAAAGAAAGTAAGAAAAACAGTTGTATCCCATTTCCTTGAACTTTCATGGAAATTTCAACAAAATAATAAAAAGATTGTTAATCTGCATAAAGAAAAAGAGTAAGAATGCAGAAGATACAATATTAATGTTGTCAAGCATGATTTGGAAGATGGGGGTGTCGGGGGATGAAAGAAAGAAAGAAAAAGTGTTGTATCCCATTTCCTTGAACATTCATGGTAATATCAATAAAATAATAAAAAGATTGTGAATCTGCATAAAGAAAAAGAGTAAGAATGCAGAAGATAGGATATTAATGTTGTCAACCATGATTTGGAAGCTGGGGGGGGTGGGGGATAAAAGAAAGAAAGAAAAACTGTTGTATCCCATTTCCTGGAACATTCATGGAAATTTCAATAAAATCATAAAAAGATTGTTAATCTGCATAACGAAAAAGAGTAAGAATGCAGAAGATAGAATATTAATGTTATCAACCATGATGAGAAAGCGGGGGGGTTGGGAGATTAAAAAAAGAAATAAAAACTGTTGTATCCCATTTCCTGCAACATTCATGGAAATTTCAACAAAATAATAAAAAGATTGTTAATCTGCATAAAGGAAAAGAATAAGAATGCAGAAGATAGTATATTAATGTTGTCAAGCATGATTTGGAAGCTGGGGGTGGTGGGGGATAAAAGAAAGAAAGAAAAACTGTTGTATCCCATTTCCTTGAACATTCATGGAAATTTCAATAAAATAATAAAAAGATTGTTAATCTGCATAAAGAAAAAGTGTAAGAATGCAGAAGATTCAATATTAATGTTGTCAACCATGATTTGGAAGCTGGGGGTTGGTGGGGGATAAAAGAAAGAAAGAAAAACTGTCGTATCCCATTACCCTGAACATTCATGGAAATTTCAATAAAATAATAAAAGATTGTTAATCTGCATAAAGAAAAAGAGTTAGAATGCAGAAGATAGAATATTAATGTTGTCAACCATGATTTGGAAGATGGGGGGGTGGGGGATGAAAGAAAGAAAAAAACTGTTGTATCCCATTTCCTTGAACATTCATGGAAATTTCAACAAAATAATAAAAAGATTGTTAATCTGAATAAAGAAATAGAGTAAGAATGCAGAAGATAGAATATTAATGGTGTCAAGCATGATGTGAAAGCTGGGGTAGTGGGGGATTAAAAAAAGAAAGAAGAACTGCTGTATCCCATTTCCATGAACATTCATGGAAATTTCAATAAAATAATTAAAAGATTGTTAATCTGAATAAAGAAAAAGAGTAAGAATACAGAAGATAGAGTATTAATGTTGTCAACCATGATTTGGAAGCTAGGGGTTGGGGGATAAAAGAAAGAAAGAAGAACTGCTGTATCCCATTTCCTTTAACATTCATGGAAATTTAAATAAAATCATGAAAAGATTGTTAATCTGCATAACGAAAAAGAGTAAGAATGCAGAAGATAGAATATTAATGTTGTCAACCATGATTTGGAAGCTGGGGGGGGTGGGGGAATAAAGAAAGTAAGAAAAACTGTTGTATCCCATTTCCTGGAACTTTCATGGAAATTTCAACAAAATAATAAAAAGATTGTTAATCTGCATAAAGAAAAAGAGTAAGAATGCAGAAGATACAATATTAATGTTGTCAAGCATGATTTGGAAGATCGGGGTGTCGGGGGATGAAAGAAAGAAAGAAAAAGTGTTGTATCCCATTTCCTTGAACATTCATGGTAATATCAATAAAATAATAAAAAGATTGTGAATCTGCATAAAGAAAAAGAGTAAGAATGCAGAAGATAGAATATTAATGTTGTCAACCATGATTTGGAAGCTTGGGGGGGGTTGGGGATAAAAGAAAGAAAGAAAAACTGTTGTATCCCATTTCCTTGAACATTCATGGAAATTTCAATAAAATAATAAAAAGATTGTTAATCTGCATAAAGAAAAAGAGTAAGAATGCAGAAGATAGAACATTAATGTAGTCAACCATGATTTGTAAGGTGGGGGGCGTGGGGGATAAAAGAAAGAAAGAAAAACTGTTGTATCCCATTTCCTTGAACATTCATGGAAATTTAAATAAAATAATAAAACGATTGTGAATCTGCATAAAGAAAAAGAGTAAGAATGCAGAAGATAGAATATTAATGTTGTCAAATATGATTTGGAAGCTGGGGGGTGGAGGATAAAAGAAAGAGAGAAAAACTGTTGTATCCCATTTCCTTGAACATTCGTGGAAATTTCAATATAATAGTAAAAAGATAGTTAATCTGCATAAAGAAAAAGAGTAAGAATGCAGAAGATAGAATATTAATGTTGTCAACCATGATTTGGAAGCTAGGGGGGTGGGGGATAAAAGAAAGAAAGAAAAACTGTTGTATCCCATTTCCTTGAACATTCATGGAAATTTTAATAAAATAATAAAAAGATTGTTAATCTGCATAGAGAAAAAGTGTAAGAAAGTAGACGATAGAATATTAATGGTGTCAACCATGATTTGGAAGCTAGGGGTGGTGGGGGACAAAAGGAAGAAAGAAAAACTGTTGTATCCCATTTCCTTGAACATTCATGGAAATTTCAATAAAATAATAAAAAGATTGTTAATCTGCATAAAGAAAAAGAGTAAGAATGCAGAAGATAGAATATTAATGTTGTCAACCATGATTTGGTAGTTGGGGGGGGTGGGGGAAGAAAGAAAGTAAGAAAAACTTTTGTATCCCATTTCCTGGAACATTCATGGAAATTTCATTATAATCATGAAAAGATTGTTAATCGGCATAACGAAAAAGATTAAGAATGCAGAAGATAGAATATTAATGCTGTCAACCATGATTTGGAAGCTGGGGGGTGTGGGGGAAGAAAGAAAGTAAGAAAAACTGTTGTATCCCATTTCCTGGAACATTCATGGAAATTTCAATAAAATAATAAAAAGATTGTTAATGTGCATTAAGAAAAAGTGTAAGAATGCAGAAGATAGAATATTAATGGTGTCAAGCATGATTTGACAGCTGGGGGGGTAGGGGGATTAAAGAAAGAAAGAAAAACTGTTGTATCCCATTTCCTTGAACATTCATGGAAATTTCAACAAAATAATAAAAAGATTGTTAATGTGCATAAAGAAAAAGAGTAAGAATTCAGAAGATAGAATATTAATGGTGTCAAGCATGATTTGAAAGCTGGGGTGGTAGGGGGATTAAAGAAAGAAAGAAAAACTGTTGTATCCCATTTCCTTGAACATTCATGGAAATTTCAACAAAATAATAAAAAGATTGTTAATCTGCATAAAGAAAAAGAGTAAGAATGCAGAAGATAGAATATTAATGTTGTCAACCATGATTTGGTAGTTGGGGGGGGTGGGGGAAGAAAGAAAGTAAGAAAAACTGTTGTATCCCATTTCCTGGAACATTCATGGAAATTTCATTATAATCATGAAAAATTGTTAATCGGCATAACGAAAAAGATTAAGAATGCAGAAGATAGAATATTAATGCTGTCAAGCATGATTTGGAAGCTGGGGGGTGTGGGGGAAGAAAGAAAGTAAGAAAAACTGTTGTATCCCATTTCCTGGAACATTCATGGAAATTTCAATAAAATCATAAAAAGATTGTTAATCTGCATAACGAAAAAGAGTAAGAATGCAGAAGATAGAATATTAATGTTATCAACCATGATGAGAAAGCGGGGGGGGGTGGGGGATTAAAAAAAGAAAGAAAAACTGTTGTATCCCATTTCCTGCAACATTCATGGAAATTTCAACAAAATAATAAAAAGATTTTTAATCTGCATAAAGGAAAAGAATAAGAATGCAGAAGATAGTATATTAATGTTGTCAAGCATGATTTGGAAGCTCGGGGTGCTGGGGGATAAAAGAAAGAAAGAAAAACTGTTGTATCCCATTTCCTTGAACATTCATGGAAATTTCAATAAAATAATAAAAAGATTGTTAATCTGCATAAAGAAAAAGTGTAAGAATGCAGAAGATTCAATATTAATGTTGTCAACCATGATTTGGAAGATGGGGGGGTGGGGGATGAAAGAAAGAAAAAAACTGTTGTATCCCATTTCCTTGAACATTCATGGAAATTTCAACAAAATAATAAAAAGATTGTTAATCTGAATAAAGAAATAGAGTAAGAATGCAGAAGATAGAATATTAATGGTGTCAAGCATGATGTGAAAGCTGGGGTAGTGGGGGATTAAAAAAAGAAAGAAGAACTGCTGTATCCCATTTCCATGAACATTCATGGAAATTTCAATAAAATAATTAAAAGATTGTTAATCTGAATAAAGAAAAAGAGTAAGAATACAGAAGATAGAGTATTAATGTTGTCAACCATGATTTGGAAGCTAGGGGTTGGGGGATAAAAGAAAGAAAGAAGAACTGCTGTATCCCATTTCCTTTAACATTCATGGAAATTTAAATAAAATCATGAAAAGATTGTTAATCTGCATAACGAAAAAGAGTAAGAATGCAGAAGATAGAATATTAATGTTGTCAACCATGATTTGGAAGCTGGGGGGGGGTGGGGGAATACAGAAAGTAAGAAAAACTGTTGTATCCCATTTCCTGGAACTTTCATGGAAATTTCAACAAAATAATAAAAAGATTGTTAATCTGCATAAAGAAAAAGAGTAAGAATGCAGAAGATACAATATTAATGTTGTCAAGCATGATTTGGAAGATCGGGGTGTCGGGGGATGAAAGAAAGAAAGAAAAAGTGTTGTATCCCATTTCCTTGAACATTCATGGTAATATCAATAAAATAATAAAAAGATTGTGAATCTGCATAAAGAAAAAGAGTAAGAATGCAGAAGATAGAATATTAATGTTGTCAACCATGATTTGGAAGCTGGGGGGGGGTTGGGGATAAAAGAAAGAAAGAAAAACTGTTGTATCCCATTTCCTTGAACATTCATGGAAATTTCAATAAAATAATAAAAAGATTGTTAATCTGCATAAAGAAAAAGAGTAAGAATGCAGAAGATAGAACATTAATGTAGTCAACCATGATTTGTAAGCTGGGGGGCGTGGGGGATAAAAGAAAGAAAGAAAAACTGTTGTATCCCATTTCCTTGAACATTCATGGAAATTTAAATAAAATAATAAAACGATTGTGAATCTGCATAAAGAAAAAGAGTAAGAATGCAGAAGATAGAATATTAATGTTGTCAAATATGATTTGGAAGCTGGGGGGTGGAGGATAAAAGAAAGAGAGAAAAACTGTTGTATCCCATTTCCTTGAACATTCATGGAAATTTCAATATAATAGTAAAAAGATAGTTAATCTGCATAAAGAAAAAGAGTAAGAATGCAGAAGATAGAATATTAATGTTGTCAACCATGATTTGGAAGCTAGGGGGGTGGGGGATAAAAGAAAGAAAGAAAAACTGTTGTATCCCATTTCCTTGAACATTCATGGAAATTTTAATAAAATAATAAAAAGATTGTTAATCTGCATAGAGAAAAAGTGTAAGAAAGTAGACGATAGAATATTAATGGTGTCAACCATGATTTGGAAGCTAGGGGTGGTGGGGGACAAAAGGAAGAAAGAAAAACTGTTGTATCCCATTTCCTTGAACATTCATGGAAATTTCAATAAAATAATAAAAAGATTGTTAATCTGCATAAAGAAAAAGAGTAAGAATGCAGAAGATAGAATATTAATGTTGTCAACCATGATTTGGTAGTTGGGGGGGGTGGGGGAAGAAAGAAAGTAAGAAAAACTGTTGTATCCCATTTCCTGGAACATTCATGGAAATTTCATTATAATCATGAAAAGATTGTTAATCGGCATAACGAAAAAGATTAAGAATGCAGAAGATAGAATATTAATGCTGTCAACCATGATTTGGAAGCTGGGGGGTGTGGGGGAAGAAAGAAAGTAAGAAAAACTGTTGTATCCCATTTCCTGGAACATTCATGGAAATTTCAATAAAATAATAAAAAGATTGTTAATGTGCATTAAGAAAAAGTGTAAGAATGCAGAAGATAGAATATTAATGGTGTCAAGCATGATTTGACAGCTGGGGGGGTAGGGGGATTAAAGAAAGAAAGAAAAACTGTTGTATCCCATTTCCTTGAACATTCATGGAAATTTCAACAAAATAATAAAAAGATTGTTAATGTGCATAAAGAAAAAGAGTAAGAATTCAGAAGATAGAATATTAATGGTGTCAAGCATGATTTGAAAGCTGGGGTGGTAGGGGGATTAAAGAAAGAAAGAAAAACTGTTGTATCCCATTTCCTTGAACATTCATGGAAATTTCAACAAAATAATAAAAAGATTGTTAATCTGCATAAAGAAAAAGAGTAAGAATGCAGAAGATAGAATATTAATGTTGTCAACCATGATTTGGTAGTTGGGGGGGGTGGGGGAAGAAAGAAAGTAAGAAAAACTGTTGTATCCCATTTCCTGGAACATTCATGGAAATTTCATTATAATCATGAAAAATTGTTAATCGGCATAACGAAAAAGATTAAGAATGCAGAAGATAGAATATTAATGCTGTCAAGCATGATTTGGAAGCTGGGGGGTGTGGGGGAAGAAAGAAAGTAAGAAAAACTGTTGTATCCCATTTCCTGGAACATTCATGGAAATTTCAATAAAATCATAAAAAGATTGTTAATCTGCATAACGAAAAAGAGTAAGAATGCAGAAGATAGAATATTAATGTTATCAACCATGATGAGAAAGCGGGGGGGTGGGGGATTAAAAAAAGAAAGAAAAACTGTTGTATCCCATTTCCTGCAACATTCATGGAAATTTCAACAAAATAATAAAAAGATTTTTAATCTGCATAAAGGAAAAGAATAAGAATGCAGAAGATAGTATATTAATGTTGTCAAGCATGATTTGGAAGCTCGGGGTGCTGGGGGATAAAAGAAAGAAAGAAAAACTGTTGTATCCCATTTCCTTGAACATTCATGGAAATTTCAATAAAATAATAAAAAGATTGTTAATCTGCATAAAGAAAAAGTGTAAGAATGCAGAAGATTCAATATTAATGTTGTCAACCATGATTTGGAAGATGGGGGGGTGGGGGATGAAAGAAAGAAAAAAACTGTTGTATCCCATTTCCTTGAACATTCATGGAAATTTCAATAAAATAATAAAAAGATTGTTAATCTGCATAAAGAAAAAGAGTAAGAATGAAGAAGATAGAATATTAATGGTGTCAAGCATGATTTGAAAGCTGGGGTGGTGGGGGATTAAAGAAAGAAAGAAAAACTGCTGTATCCCATTTCCTTGAACATTCATGGGAATTTCAATAAAATAATAAAAAGATTGTTAATCTGAATAAAGAAAAAGAGTAAGAATGCAGAAGATAGAATATTAATGTTGTCAACCATGATTTGGAAGCTAGGGGGGTGGGGGATAAACGAAAGAAAGAAAAACTTTTGTATCCCATTTCCTTTAACATTCATGGAAATTTAAATAAAATCATGAAAAGATTGTTAATCTGCATAACGAAAAAGAGTAAGAATGCAGAAGATAGAATATTAATGTTGTCAACCATGATTTGGAAGCTGGGGGGGGGGGTGGGGGAATAAAGAAAGTAAGAAAAACTGTTGTATCCCATTTCCTTGAACATTCATGGAAATTTCAACAAAATAATAAAAAGATTGTTATTCTGCATAAAGAAAAAGAGTAAGAATGCAGAAGATAGAATATTAATGTTGTCAACCATTATTTGGTAGTTGGGGGGGGTGGGGGAAGAAAGAAAGTAAGAAAAACTGTTGTATCCCATTTCCTGGAACATTCATGGAAATTTCATTATAATCATGAAAAGATTGTTAATGTGCATTAAGAAAAAGTGTAAGAATGCAGAAGATAGAATATTAATGGTGTCAAGCATGATTTGAAAGCTGGGGGGGTAGGAGGATTAAAGATAGAAAGAAAAACTGTTGTATCCCATTTCCTTGAACATTCATGGAAATTTCAACAAAATAATAAAAAGATTGTTAATGTGCATAAAGAAAAAGTGTAAGAATTCAGAAGATAGAATATTAATTTTGTCAAGCATGATTTGAAAGCTGGGGTGGTAGGGGGATTAAAGAAAGAAAGAAAAACTGTTGTATCCCATTTACTTGAACATTCATGGAAATTTCAACAAAATAATAAAAAGATTGTTAATCTGCATAAAGAAAAAGAGTAAGAATGCAGAAGATAGAATATTAATGTTGTCAACCATGATTTGGTAGTTGGGGGGGGTGGGGGAAGAAAGAAAGTAAGAAAAACTGTTGTATCCCTTTTCCTGGAACATTCATGGAAATTTCATTATAATCATGAAAAATTGTTAATCGGCATAACGAAAAAGATTAAGAATGCAGAAGATAGAATATTAATGCTGTCAAGCATGATTTGGAAGCTGGGTGGTGTGGGGGAAGAAAGAATGTAAGAAAAACTGTTGTGTCCCATTTCCTGGAACATTCATGGAAATTTAAATAAAATAATAAAAAGATTGTTAATGTGCATAAAGAAAAAGAGTAAGAATGCAGAAGATAGAATATTAATGGTGTCAAGCATGATTTGAAAGCTGGGGGGGTAGGGGGATTAAAGAAAGAAAGAAAAACTGTTGTATCCCATTTCCTTGAACATTCATGGAAATTTCAATGAAATAATAAAAAGATTGTTAATCTGCATAAAGAAAAAGAGTAAGAATGCAGAAGATAGAACATTAATGTAGTCAACCATGATTTGTAAGCTGGGGGGCGTGGGGGATAAAAGAAAGAAAGAAAAACTGTTGTATCCCATTTCCTTGAACATTCATGGAAATTTAAATAAAATAATAAAACGATTGTGAATCTGCATAAAGAAAAAGAGTAAGAATGCAGATGATAGAATATTAATGTTGTCAACCATGATTTGGAAGCTGGGGGGGTTGGGGGAAGAAAGAAAGTAAGAAAAACAGTTGTATCCCATTTCCTTGAACTTTCATGGAAATTTCAACAAAATAATAAAAAGATTGTTAATCTGCATAAAGAAAAAGAGTAAGAATGCAGAAGATACAATATTAATGTTGTCAAGCATGATTTGGAAGATGGGGGTGTCGGGGGATGAAAGAAAGAAAGAAAAAGTGTTGTATCCCATTTCCTTGAACATTCATGGTAATATCAATAAAATAATAAAAAGATTGTGAATCTGCATAAAGAAAAAGAGTAAGAATGCAGAAGATAGGATATTAATGTTGTCAACCATGATTTGGAAGCAGGGGGGGGTGGGGGATAAAAGAAAGAAAGAAAAACTGTTGTGTCCCATTTCCTGGAACATTCATGGAAATTTCAATAAAATCATAAAAAGATTGTTAATCTGCATAACGAAAAAGAGTAAGAATGCAGAAGATAGAATATTAATGTTATCAACCATGATGAGAAAGCGGGGGGGTTGGGAGATTAAAAAAAGAAATAAAAACTGTTGTATCCCATTTCCTGCAACATTCATGGAAATTTCAACAAAATAATAAAAAGATTGTTAATCTGCATAAAGGAAAAGAATAAGAATGCAGAAGATAGTATATTAATGTTGTCAAGCATGATTTGGAAGCTGGGGGTGGTGGGGGATAAAAGAAAGAAAGAAAAACTGTTGTATCCCATTTCCTTGAACATTCATGGAAATTTCAATAAAATAATAAAAAGATTGTTAATCTGCATAAAGAAAAAGTGTAAGAATGCAGAAGATTCAATAATAATGTTGTCAACCATGATTTGGAAGCTGGGGGTTGGTGGGGGATAAAAGAAAGAAAGAAAAACTGTTGTATCCCATTACCCTGAACATTCATGGAAATTTCAATAAAATAATAAAAGATTGTTAATCTGCATAAAGAAAAAGAGTTAGAATGCAGAAGATAGAATATTAATGTTGTCAACCATGATTTGGAAGATGGGGGGGTGGGGGATGAAAGAAAGAAAAAAACTGTTGTATCCCATTTCCTTGAACATTCATGGAAATTTCAACAAAATAATAAAAAGATTGTTAATCTGAATAAAGAAATAGAGTAAGAATGCAGAAGATAGAATATTAATGGTGTCAAGCATGATGTGAAAGCTGGGGTAGTGGGGGATTAAAAAAAGAAAGAAGAACTGCTGTATCCCATTTCCATGAACATTCATGGAAATTTCAATAAAATAATTAAAAGATTGTTAATCTGAATAAAGAAAAAGAGTAAGAATACAGAAGATAGAGTATTAATGTTGTCAACCATGATTTGGAAGCTTGGGGTTGGGGGATAAAAGAAAGAAAGAAGAACTGCTGTATCCCATTTCCTTTAACATTCATGGAAATTTAAATAAAATCATGAAAAGATTGTTAATCTGCATAACGAAAAAGAGTAAGAATGCAGAAGATAGAATATTAATGTTGTCAACCATGATTTGGAAGCTGGGGGGGGTGGGGGAATAAAGAAAGTAAGAAAAACTGTTGTATCCCATTTCCTGGAACTTTCATGGAAATTTCAACAAAATAATAAAAAGATTGTTAATCTGCATAAAGAAAAAGAGTAAGAATGCAGAAGATACAATATTAATGTTGTCAAGCATGATTTGGAAGATCGGGGTGTCGGGGGATGAAAGAAAGAAAGAAAAAGTGTTGTATCCCATTTCCTTGAACATTCATGGTAATATCAATAAAATAATAAAAAGATTGTGAATCTGCATAAAGAAAAAGAGTAAGAATGCAGAAGATAGAATATTAATGTTGTCAACCATGATTTGGAAGCTGGGGGGGGTTGGGGATAAAAGAAAGAAAGAAAAACTGTTGTATCCCATTTCCTTGAACATTCATGGAAATTTCAATAAAATAATAAAAAGATTGTTAATCTGCATAAAGAAAAAGAGTAAGAATGCAGAAGATAGAACATTAATGTAGTCAACCATGATTTGTAAGCTGGGGGGCGTGGGGGATAAAAGAAAGAAAGAAAAACTGTTGTATCCCATTTCCTTGAACATTCATGGAAATTTAAATAAAATAATAAAACGATTGTGAATCTGCATAAAGAAAAATAGTAAGAATGCAGAAGATAGAATATTAATGTTGTCAACCATGATTTGGAAGCTGGGGGGATTGGGGGAAGAAAGAAAGTAAGAAAAACAGTTGTATCCCATTTCCTTGAACTTTCATGGAAATTTCAACAAAATAATAAAAAGATTGTTAATGTGCATAAAGAAAAAGAGTAAGAATGCAGAAGATACAATATTAATGTTGTCAAGCATGATTTGGAAGATGGGGGTGTCGGGGGATGAAAGAAAGAAAGAAAAAGTGTTGTATCCCATTTCCTTGAACATTCATGGTAATATCAATAAAATAATAAAAAGATTGTGAATCTGCATAAAGAAAAAGAGTAAGAATGCAGAAGATAGAATATTAATGTTGTCAACCATGATTTGGAAGCTGGGGGGGGTGGGGGATAAAAGAAAGAAAGAAAAACTGTTGTATCCCATTTCCTTGAACATTCATGGAAATTTCAATAAAATAATAAAAAGATTGTTAATCTGCATAAAGAAAAAGAGTAAGAATGCAGAAGATAGAACATTAATGTAGTCAACCATGATTTGTAAGCTGGGGGGCGTGGGGGATAAAAGAAAGAAAGAAAAACTGTTGTATCCCATTTCCTTGAACATTCATGGAAATTTAAATAAAATAATAAAACGATTGTGAATCTGCATAAAGAAAAAGAGTAAGAATGCAGAAGATAGAATATTAATGTTGTCAACCATGATTTGGAAGCTGGGGGGATTGGGGGAAGAAAGAAAGTAAGAAAAACAGTTGTATCCCATTTCCTTGAACTTTCATGGAAATTTCAACAAAATAATAAAAAGATTGTTAATGTGCATAAAGAAAAAGTGTAAGAATGCAGAAGATACAATATTAATGTTGTCAAGCATGATTTGGAAGATGGGGGTGTCGGGGGATGAAAGAAAGAAAGAAAAAGTGTTGTATCCCATTTCCTTGAACATTCATGGTAATATCAATAAAATAATAAAAAGATTGTGAATCTGCATAAAGAAAAAGAGTAAGATTGCAGAAGATAGAATATTAATGTTGTCAACCATGATTTGGAAGCTGGGGGTGTGGGGGATAAAAGAAAGAAAGAAAAACTGTTGTATCCCATTTCCTGGAACATTCATGGAAATTTCAATAAAATCATAAAAAGATTGTTAATCTGCATAACGAAAAAGAGTGAGAATGCAGAAGATAGAATATTAATGTTATCAACCATGATGAGAAAGCGGGGGGGGTGGGGGATTAAAAAAAGAAAGAAAAACTGTTGTATCCCATTTCCTGCAACATTCATGGAAATTTAAACAAAATAATAAAAAGATTGTTAATCTGCATAAAGGAAAAGAATAAGAATGCAGAAGATAGTATATTAATGTTGTCAAGCATGATTTGGAAGCTGGGGGTGCTGGGGGATAAAAGAAAGAAAGAAAAACTGTTGTATCCCATTTCCTTGTACATTCATGGAAATTTCAATAAAATAATAAAAAGATTGTTAATCTGCATAAAGAAAAAGTGTAAGAATGCAGAAGATTCAATATTAATGTTGTCAACCATGATTTGGAAGATGGGGGGGTGGGGGATGAAAGAAAGAAAGAAAAACTGCTGTATCCCATTTCCTTGAACATTCATGGGAATTTCAATAAAATAATAAAAAGATTGTTAATCTGAATAAAGAAAAAGAGTAAGAATGCAGAAGATAGAATATTAATGTTGTCAACCATGATTTGGAAGCTAGGGGGGTGGGGGATAAACGAAAGAAAGAAAAACTTTTGTATCCCATTTCCTTTAACATTCATGGAAATTTAAATAAAATCATGAAAAGATTGTTAATCTGCATAACGAAAAAGAGTAAGAATGCAGAAGATAGAATATTAATGTTGTCAACCATGATTTGGAAGCTGGGGGGGGTGGGGGAATAAAGAAAGTAAGAAAAACTGTTGTATCCCATTTCCTTGAACATTCATGGAAATTTCAACAAAATAATAAAAAGATTGTTAATCTGCATAAAGAAAAAGAGTAAGAATGCAGAAGATAGAATATTAATGTTGTCAAATATGATTTGGAAGCTGGGGGGGTGGAGGATAAAAGAAAGAGAGAAAAACTGTTGTATCCCATTTCCTTGAACATTCATGGAGATTTCAATATAATAGTAAAAAGATAGTTAATCTGCATAAAGAAAAAGAGTAAGAATGCAGAAGATAGAATATTAATGTTGTCAACCATGATTTGGAAGCTAGGGGGGGTGGGGGATAAAAGAAAGAAAGAAAAACTGTTGTATCCCATTTCCTTGAACAATCATGGAAATTTCAACAAAATAATAAAAAGATTGTTAATCTGCATAGAGAAAAAGTGTAAGAAAGTAGACGATAGAATATTAATGGTGTCAACCATGATTTGGAAGCTAGGGGTGGTGGGGGACAAAAGGAAGAAAGAAAAACTGTTGTATCCCATTTCCTTGAACATTCATGGAAATTTCAATAAAATAATAAAAAGATTGTTAATCTGCATAAAGAAAAAGAGTAAGAATGCAGAAGATAGAATATTAATGTTGTCAACCATGATTTGGTAGTTGGGGGGGGTGGGGGAAGAAAGAAAGTAAGAAAAACTGTTGTATCCCATTTCCTGGAACATTCATGGAAATTTCATTATAATCATGAAAAGATTGTTAATCGGCATAACGAAAAAGATTAAGAATGCAGAAGATAGAATATTAATGCTGTCAACCATGATTTGGAAGCTGGGGGGTGTGGGGGAAGAAAGAAAGTAAGAAAAACTGTTGTATCCCATTTCCTGGAACATTCATGGAAATTTCAATAAAATAATAAAAAGATTGTTAATGTGCATTAAGAAAAAGTGTAAGAATGCAGAAGATAGAATATTAATGGTGTCAAGAATGATTTGAAAGCTGGGGGTGTAGGGGGATTAAAGAAAGAAAGAAAAACTTTTGTATCCCATTTCCTTGAACATTCATGGAAATTTCAACAAAATAATAAAAAGATTGTTAATGTGCATAAAGAAAAAGAGTAAGAATTCAGAAGATAGAATATTAATGGTGTCAAGCATGATTTGAAAGCTGGGGTGGTAGGGGGATTAAAGAAAGAAAGAAAAACTGTTGTATCCCATTTCCTTGAACATTCATGGAAATTTCAACAAAATAATAAAAAGATTGTTAATCTGCATAAAGAAAAAGAGTAAGAATGCAGAAGATAGAATATTAATGTTGTCAACCATGATTTGGTAGTTGGGGGGGTGGGGGAAGAAAGAAAGTAAGAAAAACTGTTGCATCCCATTTCCTGGAACATTCATGGAAATTTCATTATAATCATGAAAAATTGTTAATCGGCATAACGAAAAAGATTAAGAATGCAGAAGATAGAATATTAATGCTGTCAAGCATGATTTGGAAGCTGGGGGGTGTGGGGGAAGAAAGAAAGTAAGAAAAACTGTTGTATCCCATTTCCTGGAACATTCATGGATATTTCAATAAAATAATAAAAAGATTGTTAATGTGCATAAAGAAAAAGAGTAAGAATGCAGAAGATAGAATATTAATGGTGTCAAGCATGATTTGAAAGCTGCGGGGGTAGGGGGATTAAAGAAAGAAAGAAAAACTGTTGTATCCCATTTCCTTGAACATTCATGGTAATATCAATAAAATAATAAAAAGATTGTGAATCTGCATAAAGAAAAAGAGTAAGAATGCAGAAGATAGTATATTAATGTTGTCAAGCATGATTTGGAAGCTGGGGGTGGTGGGGGATAAAAGAAAGTAAGAAAAACTGTTGTATCTCATTTCCTTGAACATTCATGGAAATTTCAATAAAATAATAAAAAGATTGTTAATCTGCATAAAGAAAAAGTGTAAGAATGCAGAAGATTCAATATTAATGTTGTCAACCATGATTTGGAAGCTGGGGGCTGGTGGGGGATAAAAGAAAGAAAGAAAAACTGTTGTATCCCATTACCCTGAACATTCATGGAAATTTCAATAAAATAATAAAAGATTGTTAATCTGCATAAAGAAAAAGAGTTAGAATGCAGAAGATAGAATATTAATGTTGTCAACCATGATTTGGAAGATGGGGGGGTGGGGGATGAAAGAAAGAAAAAAACTGTTGTATCCCATTTCCTTGAACATTCATGGAAATTTCAATAAAATAATAAAAAGATTTTTAATCTGAATAAAGAAATAGAGTAAGAATGCAGAAGATAGAATATTAATGGTGTCAAGCATGATGTGAAAACTGGGGTAGTGGGGGATTAAAGAAAGAAAGAAGAACTGCTGTATCCCATTTCCATGAACATTCATGGAAATTTCAATAAAATAATTAAAAGATTGTTAATCTGAATAAAGAAAAAGAGTAAGAATACAGAAGATAGTGTATTAATGTTGTCAACCATGATTTGGAAGCTAGGGGTTGGGGGATAAAAGAAAGAAAGAAGAACTGCTGTATCCCATTTCCTTTAACATTCATGGAAATTTAAATAAAATCATGAAAAGATTGTTAATCTGCATAACGAAAAAGAGTAAGAATGCAGAAGATAGAATATTAATGTTGTCAACCATGATTTGGAAGCTGGGGGGGGTGGGGGAATTAAGAAAGTAAGAAAAACTGTTGTATCCCATTTCCTGGAACTTTCATGGAAATTTCAACAAAATAATAAAAAGATTGTTAATCTGCATAAAGAAAAAGAGTAAGAATGCAGAAGATACAATATTAATGTTGTCAAGCATGATTTGGAAGATCGGGGTGTCGGGGGAAGAAAGAAAGAAAGAAAAAGTGTTGTATCCCATTTCCTTGAACATTCATGGTAATATCAATAAAATAATAAAAAGATTGTGAATCTGCATAAAGAAAAAGAGTAAGAATGCAGAAGATAGAATATTAATGTTGTCAACCATGATTTGGAAGCTGGGGGGGGTGGGGGATAAAAGAGAGAAAGAAAAACTGTTGTATCCCATTTCCTTGAGCATTCATGGAAATTTCAATAAAATAATAAAAAGATTGTTAATCTGCATAAAGAAAAAGAGTAAGAATGCAGAAGATAGAACATTAATGTAGTCAACCATGATTTGTAAGCTGGGGGGCGTGGGGGATAAAAGAAAGAAAGAAAAACTGTTGTATCCCATTTCCTTTAACATTCATGGAAATTTAAATAAAATAGTAAAACGATTGTGAATCTGCATAAAGAAAAAGAGTAAGAATGCAGAAGATAGAATATTAATGTTGTCAACCATGATTTGGAAGCTGGGGGGATTGGGGGAAGAAAGAAAGTAAGAAAAACAGTTGTATCCCATTTCCTTGAACTTTCATGGAAATTTCAACAAAATAATAAAAAGATTGTTAATGTGCATAAAGAAAAAGAGTAAGAATGCAGAAGATACAATATTAATGTTGTCAAGCATGATTTGGAAGATGGGGGTGTCGGGGGATGAAAGAAAGAAAGAAAAAGTGTTGTATCCCATTTCCTTGAACATTCATGGTAATATCAATAAAATAATGAAAAGATTGTGAATCTGCATAAAGAAAAAGAGTAAGAATGCAGAAGATAGAATATTAATGTTGTCAACCATGATTTGGAAGCTGGGGGGGGTGGGGGATAAAAGAAAGAAAGAAAAACTCTTGTATCCCATTTCCTGGAACATTCATGGAAATTTCAATAAAATCATAAAAAGATTGTTAATCTGCATAACGAAAAAGAGTGAGAATGCAGAAGATAGAATATTAATGTTATCAACCATGATGAGAAAGCGGGGGGGGGGTGGGGGATTAAAAAAAGAAAGAAAAACTGTTGTATCCCATTTCCTGCAACATTCATGGAAATTTAAACAAAATAATAAAAAGATTGTTAATCTGCATAAAGGAAAAGAATAAGAATGCAGAAGATAGTATATTAATGTTGTCAAGCATGATTTGGAAGCTGGGGGTGCTGGGGGATAAAAGAAAGAAAGAAAAACTGTTGTATCCCATTTCCTTGAACATTCATGGAAATTTCAATAAAATAATAAAAAGATTGTTAATCTGCATAAAGAAAAAGTGTAAGAATGCAGAAGATTCAATATTAATGTTGTCAACCATGATTTGGAAGATGGGGGGGGTGTGGATGAAAGAAAGAAAAAAACTGTTGTATCCCATTTCCTTGAACATTCATGGAAATTTCAATAAAATAATAAAAAGATTGTTAATCTGCATAAAGAAAAAGAGTAAGAATGCAGAAGATAGAATATTAATGGTGTCAAGCATGATTTGAAAGCTGGGGTGGTGGGGGATTAAAGAAAGAAAGAAAAACTGCTGTATCCCATTTCCTTGAACATTCATGGGAATTTCAATAAAATAATAAAAAGATTGTTAATCTGAATAAAGAAAAAGAGTAAGAATGCAGAAGATAGAATATTAATGTTGTCAACCATGATTTGGAAGCTAGGGGGGTGGGGGATAAACGAAAGAAAGAAAAACTTTTGTATCCCATTTCCTTTAACATTCATGGAAATTTAAATAAAATCATGAAAAGATTGTTAATCTGCATAACGAAAAAGAGTAAGAATGCAGAAGATAGAATATTAATGTTGTCAACCATGATTTGGAAGCTGGGGGGGGTGGGGGAATAAAGAAAGTAAGAAAAACTGTTGTATCCCATTTCCTGGAACATTCATGGAAATTTCAATAAAATCATAAAAAGATTGTTAATCTGCATAACGAAAAAGAGTAAGAATGCAGAAGATAGAATATTAATGTTATCAACCATGATGAGAAAGCGGGGGGGTTGGGGGATTAAAAAAAGAAAGAAAAACTGTTGTATCCCATTTCCTGCAACATTCATGGAAATTACAACAAAATAATAAAAAGATTGTTAATCTGCATAAAGGAAAAGAATAAGAATGCAGAAGATATTATATTAATGTTGTAAATCATGATTTGGAAGCTGGGGGTGGTGGGGGATAAAAGAAAGAAAGAAAAACTGTTGTATCCCATTTCCTTGAACATTCATGGAAATTTCAATAAAATAATAAAAAGATTGTTAATCTGCATAAAGAAAAAGTGTAAGAATGCAGAAGATTCAATATTAATGTTGCCAACCATGATTTGGAAGCTGGGGGGTGGTGGGGGATAAAAGAAAGAAAGAAAAACTGTTGTATCCCATTACCCTGAACATTCATGGAAATTTCAATAAAATAATAAAAGATTGTTAATCTGCATGAAGAAAAAGAGTTAGAATGCAGAAGATAGAATATTAATGTTGTCAACCATGATTTGGAAGATGGGGGGGTGGGGGATGAAAGAAAGAAAAAAACTGTTGTATCCCATTTCCTTGAACATTCATGGAAATTTCAATAAAATAATAAAAAGATTGTTAATCTGCATAAAGAAAAGGAGTAAGAATGCAGAAGATATAATATTAATGGTGTCAAGCATGATTTGAAAGCTGGGGTGGTGGAGGATTAAAGAAAGAAAGAAAAACTGCTGTATCCCATTTCCTTGAACATTCATGGGAATTTCAATAAAATAATAAAAAGATTGTTAATCTGAATAAAGAAATAGAGTAAGAATGCAGAAGATAGAATATTAATGGTGTCAAGCATGATGTGAAAGCTGGGGTAGTGGGGGATTCAAGAAAGAAAGAAGAACTGCTGTATCCCATTTCCATGAACATTCATGGAAATTTCAATAAAATAATTAAAAGATTGTTAATCTGAATAAAGAAAAAGAGTAAGAATACAGAAGATAGAATATTAATGTTGTCAACCATGATTTGGAAGCTAGGGGTTGGGGGATAAAAGAAAGAAAGTAGAACTGCTGTATCCCATTTCCTTTAACGTTCATGGAAATTTAAATAAAATCATGAAAAGATAGTTAATCTGCATAACGAAAAAGAGTAAGAATGCAGAAGATAGAATATTAATGTTGTCAACCATGATTTGGAAGCTGGGTGGGGTGGGGGAATAAAGAAAGTAAGAAAAACTGTTGTATCCCATTTCCTTGAACATTCATGGAAATTTCAACAAAATAATAAAAAGATTGTTAATCTGCATAAAGAAAAAGAGTAAGAATGCAGAAGATAGAATATTAATGTTGTCAACCATGATTTGGAAGCTAGGGGGGTGGGGGATAAAAGAAAGAAAGAAAAACTGTTGTATCCCATTTCCTTGAACATTCATGGAAATTTTAATAAAATAGTAAAAAGATAGTTAATCTGCATAAAGAAAAAGAGTAAGAATGCAGAAGATAGAATATTAATGTTGTCAACCATGATTTGGAAGCTAGGGGGGTGGGGGATAAAAGAAAGAAAGAAAAACTGTTGTATCCCATTTCCTTGAACTTTCATGGAAATTTTAATAAAATAATAAAAAGATTGTTAATCTGCATAGAGAAAAAGTGTAAGAAAGTAGACGATAGAATATTAATGGTGTCAACCATGATTTGGAAGCTAGGGGTGGTGGGGGACAAAAGGAAGAAAGAAAAACTGTTGTATCCCATTTCCTTGAACATTCATGGAAATTTCAATAAAATAATAAAAAGATTGTTAATCTGCATAAAGAAAAAGAGTAAGAATGCAGAAGATAGAATATTAATGTTGTCAACCATGATTTGGTAGTTGGGGGGGGTGGGGGAAGAAAGAAAGTAAGAAAAACTGTTGTATCCCATTTCCTGGAACATTCATGGAAATTTCATTATAATCATGAAAAGATTGTTAATCGGCATAACGAAAAAGATTAAGAATGCAGAAGATAGAATATTAATGCTGTCAACCATGATTTGGAAGCTGGGGGGTGTGGGGGAAGAAAGAAAGTAAGAAAAACTGTTGTATCCCATTTCCTGGAACATTCATGGAAATTTCAATAAAATAATAAAAAGATTGTTAATGTGCATTAAGAAAAAGTGTAAGAATGCAGAAGATAGTATATTAATGGTGTCAAGCATGATTTGAAAGCTGGGGGGGTAGGGGGATTAAAGAAAGAAAGAAAAACTGTTGTATCCCATTTCCTTGAACATTCATGGAAATTTCAACAAAATAATAAAAAGATTGTTAATGTGCATAAAGAAAAAGAGTAAGAATTCAGAAGATAGAATATTAATGGTGTCAAGCATGATTTGAAAGCTGGGGTGGTAGGGGGATTAAAGAAAGAAAGAAAAACTGTTGTATCCCATTTCCTTGAACATTCATGGAAATTTCAACAAAATAATAAAAAGATTGTTAATCTGCATAAAGAAAAAGAGTAAGAATGCAGAAGATAGAATATTAATGTTGTCAACCATGATTTGGTAGTTGGGGGGGGTGGGGGAAGAAAGAAAGTAAGAAAAACTGTTGTATCCCATTTCCTGGAACATTCATGGAAATTTCATTATAATCATGAAAAATTGTTAATCGGCATAACGAAAAAGAGTGAGAATGCAGAAGATAGAATATTAATGTTATCAACCATGATGAGAAAGCGGGGGGGGGGGGTGGGGGATTAAAAAAAGAAAGAAAAACTGTTGTATCCCATTTCCTGCAACATTCATGGAAATTTAAACAAAATAATAAAAAGATTGTTAATCTGCATAAAGGAAAAGAATAAGAATGCAGAAGATAGTATATTAATGTTGTCAAGCATGATTTGGAAGCTGGGGGTGCTGGGGGATAAAAGAAAGAAAGAAAAACTGTTGTATCCCATTTCCTTGAACATTCATGGAAATTTCAATAAAATAATAAAAAGATTGTTAATCTGCATAAAGAAAAAGTGTAAGAATGCAGAAGATTCAATATTAATGTTGTCAACCATGATTTGGAAGATGGGGGGGGTGTGGATGAAAGAAAGAAAAAAACTGTTGTATCCCATTTCCTTGAACATTCATGGAAATTTCAATAAAATAATAAAAAGATTGTTAATCTGCATAAAGAAAAAGAGTAAGAATGCAGAAGATAGAATATTAATGGTGTCAAGCATGATTTGAAAGCTGGGGTGGTGGGGGATTAAAGAAAGAAAGAAAAACTGCTGTATCCCATTTCCTTGAACATTCATGGGAATTTCAATAAAATAATAAAAAGATTGTTAATCTGAATAAAGAAAAAGAGTAAGAATGCAGAAGATAGAATATTAATGTTGTCAACCATGATTTGGAAGCTAGGGGGGTGGGGGATAAACGAAAGAAAGAAAAACTTTTGTATCCCATTTCCTTTAACATTCATGGAAATTTAAATAAAATCATGAAAAGATTGTTAATCTGCATAACGAAAAAGAGTAAGAATGCAGAAGATAGAATATTAATGTTGTCAACCATGATTTGGAAGCTGGGGGGGGTGGGGGAATAAAGAAAGTAAGAAAAACTGTTGTATCCCATTTCCTTGAACATTCATGGAAATTTCAACAAAATAATAAAAAGATTGTTAATCTGCATAAAGAAAAAGAGTAAGAATGCAGAAGATAGAATATTAATGTTGTCAAATATGATTTGGAAGCTGGGGGGGTGGAGGATAAAAGAAAGAGAGAAAAACTGTTGTATCCCATTTCCTTGAACATTCATGGAAATTTCAATATAATAGTAAAAAGATAGTTAATCTGCATAAAGAAAAAGAGTAAGAATGCAGAAGATAGAATATTAATGTTGTCAACCATGATTTGGAATCTAGGGGGGGTGGGGGATAAAAGAAAGAAAGAAAAACTGTTGTATCCCATTTCCTTGAACAATCATGGAAATTTTAATAAAATAATAAAAAGATTGTTAATCTGCATAGAGAAAAAGTGTAAGAAAGTAGACGATAGAATATTAATGGTGTCAACCATGATTTGGAACGTAGGGGTGTAGGGGGATTAAAGAAACAAAGAAAAACTGTTGTATCCCATTTCCTTGAACATTCATGGAAATTTCAATAAAATAATAAAAAGATTGTTAATGTGCATTAAGAAAAAGTGTAAGAATGCAGAAGATAGAATATTAATGGTGTCAAGAATGATTTGAAAGCTGGGGGTGTAGGGGGATTAAAGAAAGAAAGAAAAACTGTTGTATCCCATTTCCTTGAACATTCATGGAAATTTCAACAAAATAATAAAAAGATTGTTAATGTGCATAAAGAAAAAGAGTAAGAATTCAGAAGATAGAATATTAATGGTGTCAAGCATGATTTGAAAGCTGGGGTGGTAGGGGGAATAAAGAAAGAAAGAAAAACTGTTGTATCCCATTTCCTTGAACATTCATGGAAATTTCAACAAAATAATAAAAAGATTGTTAATCTGCATAAAGAAAAAGAGTAAGAATGCAGAAGATAGAATATTAATGTTGTCAACCATGATTTGGTAGTTGGGGGGGTGGGGGAAGAAAGAAAGTAAGAAAAACTGTTGTATCCCATTTCCTGGAACATTCATGGAAATTTCATTATAATCATGAAAAATTGTTAATCGGCATAACGAAAAAGATTAAGAATGCAGAAGATAGAATATTAATGCTGTCAAGCATGATTTGGAAGCTGGGGGGTGTGGGGGAAGAAAGAAAGTAAGAAAAACTGTTGTATCCCATTTCCTGGAACATTCATGGATATTTCAATAAAATAATAAAAAGATTGTTAATGTGCATAAAGAAAAAGAGTAAGAATGCAGAAGATAGAATATTAATTGTGTCAAGCATGATTTGAAAGCTGCGGGGGTAGGGGGATTAAAGAAAGAAAGAAAAACTGTTGTATCCCATTTCCTTGAACATTCATGGTAATATCAATAAAATAATAAAAAGATTGTGAATCTGCATAAAGAAAAAGAGTAAGAATGCAGAAGATAGAATATTAATGTTGTCCACCATGATTTGGAAGCTGGGGGGGTTGGGGGAAGAAAGAAAGTAAGAAAAACAGTTGTATCCCATTTCCTTGAACATTCATGGAAATTTAAATAAAATAATAAAACGATTGTGAATCTGCATAAAGAAAAAGAGTAAGAATGCAGAAGATAGAATATTAATGTTGTCAACCATGATTTGGAAGCTGGGGGGGTTGGGGGAAGAAAGAAAGTAAGAAAAACAGTTGTATCCCATTTCCTTGAACTTTCATGGAAATTTCAACAAAATAATAAAAAGATTGTTAATCTGCATAAAGAAAAAGAGTAAGAATGCAGAAGATACAATATTAATGTTGTCAAGCATGATTTGGAAGATGGGGGTGTCGGGGGATGAAAGAAAGAAAGAAAAAGTGTTGTATCCCATTTCCTTGAACATTCATGGTAATATCAATAAAATAATAAAAAGATTGTGAATCTGCATAAAGAAAAAGAGTATGAATGCAGAAGATAGTATATTAATGTTGTCAACCATGATTTGGAAGCTGGGGGGGGTGGGGGATAAAAGAAAGAAAGAAAAACTGTTGTATCCCATTTCCTGGAACATTCATGGAAATTTCAATAAAATCATAAAAAGATTGTTAATCTGCATAACGAAAAAGAGTAAGAATGCAGAAGATAGAATATTAATGTTATCAACCATGATGAGAAAGCGGGGGGGTTGGGGGATTAAAAAAAGAAAGAAAAACTGTTGTATCCCATTTCCTGCAACATTCATGGAAATTACAACAAAATAATAAAAAGATTGTTAATCTGCATAAAGGAAAAGAATAAGAATGCAGAAGATATTATATTAATGTTGTCAATCATGATTTGGAAGCTGGGGGTGGTGGGGGATAAAAGAAAGAAAGAAAAACTGTTGTATCCCATTTCCTTGAACATTCATGGAAATTTCAATAAAATAATAAAAAGATTGTTAATCTGCATAAAGAAAAAGTGTAAGAATGCAGAAGATTCAATATTAATGTTGCCAACCATGATTTGGAAGCTGGGGGGTGGTGGGGGATAAAAGAAAGAAAGAAAAACTGTTGTATCCCATTACCCTGAACATTCATGGAATTTTCAATAAAATAATAAAAGATTGTTAATCTGCATGAAGAAAAAGAGTTAGAATGCAGAAGATAGAATATTAATGTTGTCAACCATGATTTGGAAGATGGGGGGGTGGGGGATGAAAGAAAGAAAAAAACTGTTGTATCCCATTTCCTTGAACATTCATGGAAATTTCAACAAAATAATAAAAAGATTGTTAATCTGAATAAAGAAAAAGAGTAAGAATGCAGAAGATAGAATATTAATGTTGTCAACCATGATTTGGAAGCTAGGGGGGTGGGGGATAAACGAAAGAAAGAAAAACGGCTGTATCCCATTTCCTTGAACATTCATGGGAATTTCAATAAAATAATAAAAAGATTGTTAATCTGAATAAAGAAATAGAGTAAGAATGCAGAAGATAGAATATTAATGGTGTCAAGCATGATGTGAAAGCTGGGGTAGTGGGGGATTCAAGAAAGAAAGAAGAACTGCTGTATCCCATTTCCATGAACATTCATGGAAATTTCAATAAAATAATTAAAAGATTGTTAATCTGAATAAAGAAAAAGAGTAAGAATACAGAAGATAGAATATTAATGTTGTCAACCATGATTTGGAAGCTAGGGGTTGGGGGATAAAAGAAAGAAAGTAGAACTGCTGTATCCCATTTCCTTTAACATTCATGGAAATTTAAATAAAATCATGAAAAGATAGTTAATCTGCATAACGAAAAAGAGTAAGAATGCAGAAGATAGAATATTAATGTTGTCAACCATGATTTGGAAGCTGGGGGGGGTCGGGGAATAAAGAAAGTAAGAAAAACTGTTGTATCCCATTTCCTTGAACATTCATGGAAATTTCAACAAAATAATAAAAAGATTGTTAATCTGCATAAAGAAAAAGAGTAAGAATGCAGAAGATAGAATATTAATGTTGTCAACCATGATTTGGAAGCTAGGGGGGTGGGGGATAAAAGAAAGAAAGTAAAACTGTTGTATCCCATTTCCTTGAACATTCATGGAAATTTTAATAAAATAGTAAAAAGATAGTTAATCTGCATAAAGAAAAAGAGTAAGAATGCAGAAGATAGAATATTAATGTTGTCAACCATGATTTGGAAGCTAGGGGGGTGGGGGATAAAAGAAAGAAAGAAAAACTGTTGTATCCCATTTCCTTGAACATTCATGGAAATTTTAATAAAATAATAAAAAGATTGTTAATCTGCATAGAGAAAAAGTGTAAGAAAGTAGACGATAGAATATTAATGGTGTCAACCATGATTTGGAAGCTAGGGGTGGTGGGGGACAAAAGGAAGAAAGAAAAACTGTTGTATCCCATT
Organism: Cynocephalus volans; assembly: GCF_027409185.1. Lineage (NCBI taxonomy): Eukaryota > Metazoa > Chordata > Mammalia > Dermoptera > Cynocephalidae > Cynocephalus > Cynocephalus volans. Next base: position 2,148,725 of record NC_084474.1, on the reverse strand, counting down.
TCCTTGAACATTCATGGAAATTTCAATAAAATAATAAAAAGATTGTTAATCTGCATAAAGAAAAAGAGTAAGAATGCAGAAGATAGAATATTAATGTTGTCAACCATGATTTGGTAGTTGGGGGGGGTGGGGGAAGAAAGAAAGTAAGAAAAACTGTTGTATCCCATTTCCTGGAACATTCATGGAAATTTCATTATAATCATGAAAAGATTGTTAATCGGCATAACGAAAAAGATTAAGAATGCAGAAGATAGAATATTAATGCTATCAACCATGATTTGGAAGCTGGGGGGTGTGGGGGAAGAAAGAAAGTAAGAAAAACTGTTGTATCCCATTTCCTGGAACATTCATGGAAATTTCAATAAAATAATAAAAAGATTGTTAATGTGCATTAAGAAAAAGTGTAAGAATGCAGAAGATAGTATATTAATGGTGTCAAGCATGATTTGAAAGCTGGGGGGGTAGGGGGATTAAAGAAAGAAAGAAAAACTGTTGTATCCCATTTCCTTGAACATTCATGGAAATTTCAACAAAATAATAAAAAGATTGTTAATGTGCATAAAGAAAAAGAGTAAGAATTCAGAAGATAGAATATTAATGGTGTCAAGCATGATTTGAAAGCTGGGGTGGTAGGGGGATTAAAGAAAGAAAGAAAAACTGTTGTATCCCATTTCCTTGAACATTCATGGAAATTTCAACAAAATAATAAAAAGATTGTTAATCTGCATAAAGAAAAAGAGTAAGAATGCAGAAGATAGAATATTAATGTTGTCAACCATGATTTGGTAGTTGGGGGGGGGTGGGGGAAGAAAGAAAGTAAGAAAAACTGTTGTATCCCATTTCCTGGAACATTCATGGAAATTTCATTATAATCATGAAAAATTGTTAATCGGCATAACGAAAAAGAGTGAGAATGCAGAAGATAGAATATTAATGTTATCAACCATGATGAGAAAGCGGGGGGGGGGGTGGGGGATTAAAAAAAGAAAGAAAAACTGTTGTATCCCATTTCCTGCAACATTCATGGAAATTTAAACAAAATAATAAAAAGATTGTTAATCTGCATAAAGGAAAAGAATAAGAATGCAGAAGATAGTATATTAATGTTGTCAAGCATGATTTGGAAGCTGGGGGTGCTGGGGGATAAAAGAAAGAAAGAAAAACTGTTGTATCCCATTTCCTTGAACATTCATGGAAATTTCAATAAAATAATAAAAAGATTGTTAATCTGCATAAAGAAAAAGTGTAAGAATGCAGAAGATTCAATATTAATGTTGTCAACCATGATTTGGAAGATGGGGGGGGTGTGGATGAAAGAAAGAAAAAAACTGTTGTATCCCATTTCCTTGAACATTCATGGAAATTTCAATAAAATAATAAAAAGATTGTTAATCTGCATAAAGAAAAAGAGTAAGAATGCAGAAGATAGAATATTAATGGTGTCAAGCATGATTTGAAAGCTGGGGTGGTGGGGGATTAAAGAAAGAAAGAAAAACTGCTGTATCCCATTTCCTTGAACATTCATGGGAATTTCAATAAAATAATAAAAAGATTGTTAATCTGAATAAAGAAAAAGAGTAAGAATGCAGAAGATAGAATATTAATGTTGTCAACCATGATTTGGAAGCTAGGGGGGTGGGGGATAAACGAAAGAAAGAAAAACTTTTGTATCCCATTTCCTTTAACATTCATGGAAATTTAAATAAAATCATGAAAAGATTGTTAATCTGCATAACGAAAAAGAGTAAGAATGCAGAAGATAGAATATTAATGTTGTCAACCATGATTTGGAAGCTGGGGGGGGGTGGGGGAATAAAGAAAGTAAGAAAAACTGTTGTATCCCATTTCCTTGAACATTCATGGAAATTTCAACAAAATAATAAAAAGATTGTTAATCTGCATAAAGAAAAAGAGTAAGAATGCAGAAGATAGAATATTAATGTTGTCAAATATGATTTGGAAGCTGGGGGGGTGGAGGATAAAAGAAAGAGAGAAAAACTGTTGTATCCCATTTCCTTGAACATTCATGGAAATTTCAATATAATAGTAAAAAGATAGTTAATCTGCATAAAGAAAAAGAGTAAGAATGCAGAAGATAGAATATTAATGTTGTCAACCATGATTTGGAATCTAGGGGGGGTGCGGGATAAAAGAAAGAAAGAAAAACTGTTGTATCCCATTTCCTTGAACAATCATGGAAATTTTAATAAAATAATAAAAAGATTGTTAATCTGCATAGAGAAAAAGTGTAAGAAAGTAGACGATAGAATATTAATGGTGTCAACCATGATTTGGAACGTAGGGGTGTAGGGGGATTAAAGAAAGAAAGAAAAACTGTTGTATCCCATTTCCTTGAACATTCATGGAAATTTCAATAAAATAATAAAAAGATTGTTAATGTGCATTAAGAAAAAGTGTAAGAATGCAGAAGATAGAATATTAATGGTGTCAAGAATGATTTGAAAGCTGGGGGTGTAGGGGGATTAAAGAAAGAAAGAAAAACTGTTGTATCCCATTTCCTTGAACATTCATGGAAATTTCAACAAAATAATAAAAAGATTGTTAATGTGCATAAAGAAAAAGAGTAAGAATTCAGAAGATAGAATATTAATGGTGTCAAGCATGATTTGAAAGCTGGGGTGGTAGGGGGAATAAAGAAAGAAAGAAAAACTGTTGTATCCCATTTCCTTGAACATTCATGGAAATTTCAACAAAATAATAAAAAGATTGTTAATCTGCATAAAGAAAAAGAGTAAGAATGCAGAAGATAGAATATTAATGTTGTCAACCATGATTTGGTAGTTGGGGGGGTGGGGGAAGAAAGAAAGTAAGAAAAACTGTTGTATCCCATTTCCTGGAACATTCATGGAAATTTCATTATAATCATGAAAAATTGTTAATCGGCATAACGAAAAAGATTAAGAATGCAGAAGATAGAATATTAATGCTGTCAAGCATGATTTGGAAGCTGGGGGGTGTGGGGGAAGAAAGAAAGTAAGAAAAACTGTTGTATCCCAATTCCTGGAACATTCATGGATATTTCAATAAAATAATAAAAAGATTGTTAATGTGCATAAAGAAAAAGAGTAAGAATGCAGAAGATAGAATATTAATTGTGTCAAGCATGATTTGAAAGCTGCGGGGGTAGGGGGATTAAAGAAAGAAAGAAAAACTGTTGTATCCCATTTCCTTGAACATTCATGGTAATATCAATAAAATAATAAAAAGATTGTGAATCTGCATAAAGAAAAAGAGTAAGAATGCAGAAGATAGAATATTAATGTTGTCCACCATGATTTGGAAGCTGGGGGGGTTGGGGGAAGAAAGAAAGTAAGAAAAACAGTTGTATCCCATTTCCTTGAACATTCATGGAAATTTAAATAAAATAATAAAACGATTGTGAATCTGCATAAAGAAAAAGAGTAAGAATGCAGAAGATAGAATATTAATGTTGTCAACCATGATTTGGAAGCTGGGGGGGTTGGGGGAAGAAAGAAAGTAAGAAAAACAGTTGTATCCCATTTCCTTGAACTTTCATGGAAATTTCAACAAAATAATAAAAAGATTGTTAATCTGCATAAAGAAAAAGAGTAAGAATGCAGAAGATACAATATTAATGTTGTCAAGCATGATTTGGAAGATGGGGGTGTCGGGGGATGAAAGAAAGAAAGAAAAAGTGTTGTATCCCATTTCCTTGAACATTCATGGTAATATCAATAAAATAATAAAAAGATTGTGAATCTGCATAAAGAAAAAGAGTATGAATGCAGAAGATAGAATATTAATGTTGTCAACCATGATTTGGAAGCTGGGGGGGGTGGGGGATAAAAGAAAGAAAGAAAAACTGTTGTATCCCATTTCCTGGAACATTCATGGAAATTTCAATAAAATCATAAAAAGATTGTTAATCTGCATAACGAAAAAGAGTAAGAATGCAGAAGATAGAATATTAATGTTATCAACCATGATGAGAAAGCGGGGGGGTTGGGGGATTAAAAAAAGAAAGAAAAACTGTTGTATCCCATTTCCTGCAACATTCATGGAAATTACAACAAAATAATAAAAAGATTGTTAATCTGCATAAAGGAAATGAATAAGAATGCAGAAGATATTATATTAATGTTGTCAATCATGATTTGGAAGCTGGGGGTGGTGGGGGATAAAAGAAAGAAAGAAAAACTGTTGTATCCCATTTCCTTGAACATTCATGGAAATTTCAATAAAATAATAAAAAGATTGTTAATCTGCATAAAGAAAAAGTGTAAGAATGCAGAAGATTCAATATTAATGTTGCCAACCATGATTTGGAAGCTGGGGGGTGGTGGGGGATAAAAGAAAGAAAGAAAAACTGTTGTATCCCATTACCCTGAACATTCATGGAATTTTCAATAAAATAATAAAAGATTGTTAATCTGCATGAAGAAAAAGAGTTAGAATGCAGAAGATAGAATATTAATGTTGTCAACCATGATTTGGAAGATGGGGGGGTGGGGGATGAAAGAAAGAAAAAAACTGTTGTATCCCATTTCCTTGAACATTCATGGAAATTTCAACAAAATAATAAAAAGATTGTTAATCTGAATAAAGAAAAAGAGTAAGAATGCAGAAGATAGAATATTAATGTTGTCAACCATGATTTGGAAGCTAGGGGGGTGGGGGATAAACGAAAGAAAGAAAAACTGCTGTATCCCATTTCCTTGAACATTCATGGGAATTTCAATAAAATAATAAAAAGATTGTTAATCTGAATAAAGAAATAGAGTAAGAATGCAGAAGATAGAATATTAATGGTGTCAAGCATGATGTGAAAGCTGGGGTAGTGGGGGATTCAAGAAAGAAAGAAGAACTGCTGTATCCCATTTCCATGAACATTCATGGAAATTTCAATAAAATAAATAAAAGATTGTTAATCTGAATAAAGAAAAAGAGTAAGAATACAGAAGATAGAATATTAATGTTGTCAACCATGATTTGGAAGCTAGGGGTTGGGGGATAAAAGAAAGAAAGTAGAACTGCTGTATCCCATTTCCTTTAACATTCATGGAAATTTAAATAAAATCATGAAAAGATAGTTAATCTGCATAACGAAAAAGAGTAAGAATGCAGAAGATAGAATATTAATGTTGTCAACCATGATTTGGAAGCTGGGGGGGGTCGGGGAATAAAGAAAGTAAGAAAAACTGTTGTATCCCATTTCCTTGAACATTCATGGAAATTTCAACAAAATAATAAAAAGATTGTTAATCTGCATAAAGAAAAAGAGTAAGAATGCAGAAGATAGAATATTAATGTTGTCAACCATGATTTGGAAGCTAGGGGGGTGGGGGATAAAAGAAAGAAAGAAAAACTGTTGTATCCCATTTCCTTGAACATTCATGGAAATTTTAATAAAATAGTAAAAAGATAGTTAATCTGCATAAAGAAAAAGAGTAAGAATGCAGAAGATAGAATATTAATGTTGTCAACCATGATTTGGAAGCTAGGGGGGTGGGGGATAAAAGAAAGAAAGAAAAACTGTTGTATCCCATTTCCTTGAACATTCATGGAAATTTTAATAAAATAATAAAAAGATTGTTAATCTGCATAGAGAAAAAGTGTAAGAAAGTAGACGATAGAATATTAATGGTGGGAAGCATGATTTGAAAGCTGGGGGGGGTTGGGGGATTAAAGAAAGAAAGAAAAACTGTTGTATCCCATTTCCTTGAACATTCATGGTAATATCAATAAAATAATAAAAAGATTGTGAATCTGCATAAAGAAAAAGAGTAAGAATGCAGAAGATAGTATATTAATGTTGTCAAGCATGATTTGGAAGCTGGGGGTGGTGGGGGATAAAAGAAAGTAAGAAAAACTGTTGTATCCCATTTCCTTGAACATTCATGGAAATTTCAATAAAATAATAAAAAGATTGTTAATCTGCATAAAGAAAAAGTGTAAGAATGCAGAAGATTCAATATTAATGTTGTCAACCATGATTTGGAAGCTGGGGGGTGGTGGGGGATAAAAGAAAGAAAGAAAAACTGTTGTATCCCATTACCCTGAACATTCATGGAAATTTCAATAAAATAATAAAAGATTGTTAATCTGCATAAAGAAAAAGAGTTAGAATGCAGAAGATAGAATATTAATGTTGTCAACCATGATTTGGAAGATGGGGGGGTGGGGGATGAAAGAAAGAAAAAAACTGTTGTATCCCATTTCCTTGAACATTCATGGAAATTTCAATAAAATAATAAAAAGATTTTTAATCTGAATAAAGAAATAGAGTAAGAATGCAGAAGATAGAATATTAATGGTGTCAAGCATGATGTGAAAGCTGGGGTAGTGGGGGATTAAAGAAAGAAAGAAGAACTGCTGTATCCCATTTCCATGAACATTCATGGAAATTTCAATAAAATAATTAAAAGATTGTTAATCTGAATAAAGAAAAAGAGTAAGAATACAGAAGATAGTGTATTAATGTTGTCAACCATGATTTGGAAGCTAGGGGTTGGGGGATAAAAGAAAGAAAGAAGAACTGCTGTATCCCATTTCCTTTAACATTCATGGAAATTTAAATAAAATCATGAAAAGATTGTTAATCTGCATAACGAAAAAGAGTAAGAATGCAGAAGATAGAATATTAATGTTGTCAACCATGATTTGGAAGCTGGGGGGGGTGGGGGAATTAAGAAAGTAAGAAAAACTGTTGTATCCCATTTCCTGGAACTTTCATGGAAATTTCAACAAAATAATAAAAAGATTGTTAATCTGCATAAAGAAAAAGAGTAATTATGCAGAAGATACAATATTAATGTTGTCAAGCATGATTTGGAAGATCGGGGTGTCGGGGGAAGAAAGAAAGAAAGAAAAAGTGTTGTATCCCATTTCCTTGAACATTCATGGTAATATCAATAAAATAATAAAAAGATTGTGAATCTGCATAAAGAAAAAGAGTAAGAATGCAGAAGATAGAATATTAATGTTGTCAACCATGATTTGGAAGCTGGGGGGCGTGGGGGATAAAAGAAAGAAAGAAAAACTGTTGTATCCCATTTCCTTGAGCATTCATGGAAATTTCAATAAAATAATAAAAAGATTGTTAATCTGCATAAAGAAAAAGTGTAAGAATGCAGAAGATAGAACATTAATGTAGTCAACCATGATTTGTAAGCTGGGGGGCGTGGGGGATAAAAGAAAGAAAGAAAAACTGTTGTATCCCATTTCCTTTAACATTCATGGAAATTTAAATAAAATAGTAAAACGATTGTGAATCTGCATAAAGAAAAAGAGTAAGAATTGATAAGATAGAATATTAATGTTGTCAACCATGATTTGGAAGCTGGGGGGATTGGGGGAAGAAAGAAAGTAAGAAAAACAGTTGTATCCCATTTCCTTGAACTTTCATGGAAATTTCAACAAAATAATAAAAAGATTGTTAATGTGCATAAAGAAAAAGAGTAAGAATGCAGAAGATACAATATTAATGTTGTCAAGCATGATTTGGAAGATGGGGGTGTCGGGGGATGAAAGAAAGAAAGAAAAAGTGTTGTATCCCATTTCCTTGAACATTCATGGTAATATCAATAAAATAATAAAAAGATTGTGAATCTGCATAAAGAAAAAGAGTAAGAATGCAGAAGATAGAATATTAATGTTGTCAACCATGATTTGGAAGCTGGGGGGGGTGGGGGATAAAAGAAAGAAAGAAAAACTGTTGTATCCCATTTCCTGGAACATTCATGGAAATTTCAATAAAATCATAAAAAGATTGTTAATCTGCATAACGAAAAAGAGTGAGAATGCAGAAGATAGAATATTAATGTTATCAACCATGATGAGAAAGCGGGGGGGGGGTGGGGGATTAAAAAAAGAAAGAAAAACTGTTGTATCCCATTTCCTGCAACATTCATGGAAATTTAAACAAAATAATAAAAAGATTGTTAATCTGCATAAAGGAAAAGAATAAGAATGCAGAAGATAGTATATTAATGTTGTCAAGCATGATTTGGAAGCTGGGGGTGCTGGGGGATAAAAGAAAGAAAGAAAAACTGTTGTATCCCATTTCCTTGAACATTCATGGAAATTTCAATAAAATAATAAAAAGATTGTTAATCTGCATAAAGAAAAAGTGTAAGAATGCAGAAGATTCAATATTAATGTTGTCAACCATGATTTGGAAGATGGGGGGGGTGTGGATGAAAGAAAGAAAAAAACTGTTGTATCCCATTTCCTTGAACATTCATGGAAATTTCAATAAAATAATAAAAAGATTGTTAATCTGCATAAAGAAAAAGAGTAAGAATGCAGAAGATAGAATATTAATGGTGTCAAGCATGATTTGAAAGCTGGGGTGGTGGGGGATTAAAGAAAGAAAGAAAAACTGCTGTATCCCATTTCCTTGAACATTCATGGGAATTTCAATAAAATAATAAAAAGATTGTTAATCTGAATAAAGAAAAAGAGTAAGAATGCAGAAGATAGAATATTAATGTTGTCAACCATGATTTGGAAGCTAGGGGGGTGGGGGATAAACGAAAGAAAGAAAAACTTTTGTATCCCATTTCCTTTAACATTCATGGAAATTTAAATAAAATCATGAAAAGATTGTTAATCTGCATAACGAAAAAGAGTAAGAATGCAGAAGATAGAATATTAATGTTGTCAACCATGATTTGGAAGCTGGGGGGGGTGGGGGAATAAAGAAAGTAAGAAAAACTGTTGTATCCCATTTCCTGGAACATTCATGGAAATTTCAATAAAATCATAAAAAGATTGTTAATCTGCATAACGAAAAAGAGTAAGAATGCAGAAGATAGAATATTAATGTTATCAACCATGATGAGAAAGCGGGGGGGTTGGGGGATTAAAAAAAGAAAGAAAAACTGTTGTATCCCATTTCCTGCAACATTCATGGAAATTACAACAAAATAATAAAAAGATTGTTAATCTGCATAAAGGAAAAGAATAAGAATGCAGAAGATATTATATTAATGTTGTCAATCATGATTTGGAAGCTGGGGGTGGTGGGGGATAAAAGAAAGAAAGAAAAACTGTTGTATCCCATTTCCTTGAACATTCATGGAAATTTCAATAAAATAATAAAAAGATTGTTAATCTGCATAAAGAAAAAGTGTAAGAATGCAGAAGATTCAATATTAATGTTGCCAACCATGATTTGGAAGCTGGGGGGTGGTGGGGGATAAAAGAAAGAAAGAAAAACTGTTGTATCCCATTACCCTGAACATTCATGGAAATTTCAATAAAATAATAAAAGATTGTTAATCTGCATGAAGAAAAAGAGTTAGAATGCAGAAGATAGAATATTAATGTTGTCAACCATGATTTGGAAGATGGGGGGGTGGGGGATGAAAGAAAGAAAAAAACTGTTGTATCCCATTTCCTTGAACATTCATGGAAATTTCAATAAAATAATAAAAAGATTGTTAATCTGCATAAAGAAAAGGAGTAAGAATGCAGAAGATATAATATTAATGGTGTCAAGCATGATTTGAAAGCTGGGGTGGTGGAGGATTAAAGAAAGAAAGAAAAACTGCTGTATCCCATTTCCTTGAACATTCATGGGAATTTCAATAAAATAATAAAAAGATTGTTAATCTGAATAAAGAAATAGAGTAAGAATGCAGAAGATAGAATATTAATGGTGTCAAGCATGATGTGAAAGCTGGGGTAGTGGGGGATTCAAGAAAGAAAGAAGAACTGCTGTATCCCATTTCCATGAACATTCATGGAAATTTCAATAAAATAATTAAAAGATTGTTAATCTGAATAAAGAAAAAGAGTAAGAATACAGAAGATAGAATATTAATGTTGTCAACCATGATTTGGAAGCTAGGGGTTGGGGGATAAAAGAAAGAAAGTAGAACTGCTGTATCCCATTTCCTTTAACGTTCATGGAAATTTAAATAAAATCATGAAAAGATAGTTAATCTGCATAACGAAAAAGAGTAAGAATGCAGAAGATAGAATATTAATGTTGTCAACCATGATTTGGAAGCTGGGGGGGGTGGGGGAATAAAGAAAGTAAGAAAAACTGTTGTATCCCATTTCCTTGAACATTCATGGAAATTTCAACAAAATAATAAAAAGATTGTTAATCTGCATAAAGAAAAAGAGTAAGAATGCAGAAGATAGAATATTAATGTTGTCAACCATGATTTGGAAGCTAGGGGGGTGGGGGATAAAAGAAAGAAAGAAAAACTGTTGTATCCCATTTCCTTGAACATTCATGGAAATTTTAATAAAATAGTAAAAAGATAGTTAATCTGCATAAAGAAAAAGAGTAAGAATGCAGAAGGTAGAATATTAATGTTGTCAACCATGATTTGGAAGCTAGGGGGGTGGGGGATAAAAGAAAGAAAGAAAAACTGTTGTATCCCATTTCCTTGAACTTTCATGGAAATTTTAATAAAATAATAAAAAGATTGTTAATCTGCATAGAGAAAAAGTGTAAGAAAGTAGACGATAGAATATTAATGGTGTCAACCATGATTTGGAAGCTAGGGGTGGTGGGGGACAAAAGGAAGAAAGAAAAACTGTTGTATCCCATTTCCTTGAACATTCATGGAAATTTCAATAAAATAATAAATAGATTGTTAATCTGCATAAAGAAAAAGAGTAAGAATGCAGAAGATAGAATATTAATGTTGTCAACCATGATTTGGTAGTTGGGGGGGGTGGGGGAAGAAAGAAAGTAAGAAAAACTGTTGTATCCCATTTCCTGGAACATTCATGGAAATTTCATTATAATCATGAAAAGATTGTTAATCGGCATAACGAAAAAGATTAAGAATGCAGAAGATAGAATATTAATGCTGTCAACCATGATTTGGAAGCTGGGGGGTGTGGGGGAAGAAAGAAAGTAAGAAAAACTGTTGTATCCCATTTCCTGGAACATTCATGGAAATTTCAATAAAATAATAAAAAGATTGTTAATGTGCATTAAGAAAAAGTGTAAGAATGCAGAAGATAGAATATTAATGGTGTCAAGCATGATTTGAAAGCTGGGGGGGTAGGGGGATTAAAGAAAGAAAGAAAAACTGTTGTATCCCATTTCCTTGAACATTCATGGAAATTTCAACAAAATAATAAAAAGATTGTTAATGTGCATAAAGAAAAAGAGTAAGAATTCAGAAGATAGAATATTAATGGTGTCAAGCATGATTTGAAAGCTGGGGTGGTAGGGGGATTAAAGAAAGAAAGATAAACTGTTGTATCCCATTTCCTTGAACATTCATGGAAATTTCAACAAAATAATAAAAAGATTGTTAATCTGCATAAAGAAAAAGAGTAAGAATGCAGAAGATAGAATATTAATGTTGTCAACCATGATTTGGTAGTTGGGGGGGGTGGGGGAAGAAAGAAAGTAAGAAAAACTGTTGTATCCCATTTCCTGGAACATTCATGGAAATTTCATTATAATCATGAAAAATTGTTAATCGGCATAACGAAAAAGAGTGAGAATGCAGAAGATAGAATATTAATGTTATCAACCATGATGAGAAAGCGGGGGGGGGGGTGGGGGATTAAAAAAAGAAAGAAAAACTGTTGTATCCCATTTCCTGCAACATTCATGGAAATTTAAACAAAATAATAAAAAGATTGTTAATCTGCATAAAGAAAAAGAGTAAGAATGCAGAAGATAGAATATTAATGTTGTCAAATATGATTTGGAAGCTGGGGGGGTGGAGGATAAAAGAAAGAGAGAAAAACTGTTGTATCCCATTTCCTTGAACATTCATGGAAATTTCAATATAATAGTAAAAAGATAGTTAATCTGCATAAAGAAAAAGAGTAAGAATGCAGAAGATAGAATATTAATGTTGTCAACCATGATTTGGAATCTAGGGGGGGTGGGGGATAAAAGAAAGAAAGAAAAACTGTTGTATCCCATTTCCTTGAACAATCATGGAAATTTTAATAAAATAATAAAAAGATTGTTAATCGGCATAGAGAAAAAGTGTAAGAAAGTAGACGATAGAATATTAATGGTGTCAACCATGATTTGGAACGTAGGGGTGTAGGGGGATTAAAGAAAGAAAGAAAAACTGTTGTATCCCATTTCCTTGAACATTCATGGAAATTTCAATAAAATAATAAAAAGATTGTTAATGTGCATTAAGAAAAAGTGTAAGAATGCAGAAGATAGAATATTAATGGTGTCAAGAATGATTTGAAAGCTGGGGGTGTAGGGGGATTAAAGAAAGAAAGAAAAACTGTTGTATCCCATTTCCTTGAACATTCATGGAAATTTTAATAAAATAATAAAAAGATTGTTAATCTGCATAGAGAAAAAGTGTAAGAAAGTAGACGATAGAATAATAATGGTGTCAACCATGATTTGGAAGCTAGGGGTGGTGGGGGACAAAAGGAAGAAAGAAAAACTGTTGTATCCCATTTCCTTGAACATTCATGGAAATTTCAATAAAATAATAAAAAGATTGTTAATCTGCATAAAGAAAAAGAGTAAGAATGCAGAAGATAGAATATTAATGTTGTCTACCATGATTTGGTAGTTGGGGGGGGTGGGGGAAGAAAGAAAGTAAGAAAAACTGTTGTATCCCATTTCCTGGAACATTCATGGAAATTTCATTATAATCATGAAAAGATTGTTAATCGGCATAACGAAAAAGATTAAGAATGCAGAAGATAGAATATTAATGCTGTCAACCATGATTTGGAAGCTGGGGGGTGTGGGGGAAGAAAGAAAGTAAGAAAAACTGTTGTATCCCATTTCCTGGAACATTCATGGAAATTTCAATAAAATAATGAAAAGATTGTTAATGTGCATTAAGAAAAAGTGTAAGAATGCAGAAGATAGAATATTAATGGTGTCAAGCATGATTTGAAAGCTGGGGGTTAGGGGGATTAAAGAAAGAAAGAAAAACTGTTGTATCCCATTTCCTTGAACATTCATGGAAATTTCAACAAAATAATAAAAAGATTGTTAATGTGCATAAAGAAAAAGAGTAAGAATTCAGAAGATAGAATATTAATGGTGTCAAGCATGATTTGAAAGCTGGGGTGGTAGGGGGATTAAAGAAAGAAAGAAAAACTGTTGTATCCCATTTCCTTGAACATTCATGGAAATTTCAATAAAATAATAAAAAGATTGTTAACCTGCATAAAGAAAAAGAGTAAGAATGCAGAAGATAGAATATTAATGTTGTCAACCATGATTTGGTAGTTGGGGGGGTGGGGGAAGAAAGAAAGTAAGAAAAACTGTTGTATCCCATTTCCTGGAACATTCATGGAAATTTCAATAAAATAATAAAAAGATTGTTAATGTGCATTAAGAAAAAGTGTAAGAATGCAGAAGATAGAATATTAATGGTGTCAAGCATGATTTGAAAGCTGGGGGGGTAGGGGGATTAAAGAAAGAAAGAAAAACTGTTGTATCCCATTTCCTTGAACATTCATGGAAATTTCAACAAAATAATAAAAAGATTGTTAATGTGCATAAAGAAAAAGAGTAAGAATTCAGAAGATAGAATATTAATGGTGTCAAGCATGATTTGAAAGCTGGGGTGGTAGGGGGATTAAAGAAAGAAAGAAAAACTGTTGTATCCCATTTCCTTGAACATTCATGGAAATTTCAACAAAATAATAAAAAGATTGTTAATCTGCATAAAGAAAATGAGTAAGAATGCAGAAGATAGAATATTAATGTTGTCAACCATGATTTGGTAGTTGGGGGGGTGGGGGAAGAAAGAAAGAAAGAAAAACTGTTGTATCCCATTTCCTGGAACATTCATGGAAATTTCATTATAATCATGAAAAATTGTTAATCGGCATAACGAAGAAGATTAAGAATGCAGAAGATAGAATAGTAATGCTGTCAAGCATGATTTGGAAGCTGGGGGGTGTGGGGGAAGAAAGAAAGTAAGAAAAACTGTTGTATCCCATTTCCTGGAACATTCATGGAAATTTCAATAAAATAATAAAAAGATTGTTAATGTGCATAAAGAAAAAGAGTAAGAATGCGGAAGATAGAATATTAATGGTGTCAAGCATGATGTGAAAGCTGGGGGGGGTAGGGGGATTAAAGAAAGAAAGAAAAACTGTTGTATCCCATTTCCTTGAACATTCATGGTAATATCAATAAAATAATAAAAAGATTGTGAATCTGCATAAAGGAAAAGTGTAAGAATGCAGAAGATAGAACATTAATGTAGTCAACCATGATTTGTAAGCTGGGGGTCGTGGGGGATAGAAGAAAGAAAGAAAAACTGTTGTATCCCATTTCCTTGAACATTCATGGAAATTTCAATAAAATAATAAAAGATTGTTAATCTGCATAAAGAAAAAGAGTAAGAATGCAGAAGATAGAATATTAATGTTGTCAACCATGATTTGTAAGCTGGGGGTCGTGGGGGATAGAAGAAAGAAAGAAAAACTGTTGTATCCCATTTCCTTGTACATTCACGGAAATTTCAATAAAATAATAAAGGATTGTTAATCTGCATAAAGAAAAAGAGTAAGAATGCAGAAGATAGAATATTAATGTTGTCAAACATGATTTGGAAGGTGGGGGGGGATGAAAGAATGAAAGAAAAACTGTTGTATCCCATTTCCATGAATATTCATGGAAATTTCAATAAAATAATAAAAAGACTGTGAATCTGCATAAAGAAAAAGTGAAAGACTCAGAAGATAGAATATTAAGGTTGTCAACCATGATTTGGAAGCTGGGGGCGTTGGGGATGAAAGAAAGAAAGAAAAACTCTTGTATCCCATTTCCTTGAACAGTCATGGAAATTTCAATAAAATACTAAAAAGATTGTTAATCTGCATAAAGAAAAGGTGTAAGAATGCGGGAGATAGAATATTAATGTTGTCAACCATGATTTGGAAGCTGGGGGGGCGTGGGGGATGAAAGAAAGAAAAAAACTGTTGTATCCCATTTCCTTGAACATTCATGGAAATTTCAACAAAATAATAAAAAGATTGTTAATGTGCATAAAGAAAAAGAGTAAGAATGCAGAAGATAGAATATTAATGTTGTCAACCATGATTTGGTAGTTGGGGGGGGTGGGGGAAGAAAGAAAGTAAGAAAAACTGTTGTATCCCATTTCCTGGAACATTCATGGAAATTTCATTATAATCATGAAAAATTGTTAATCTGCATAAAGAAAAAGTGTAAGAATGCAGAAGATTCAATATTAATGTTGTCAACCATCATTTGGAAGATGGGGGGGTGGGGGATGAAAGAAAGAAAAAAACTGTTGTATCCCATTTCCTTGAACATTCATGGAAATTTCAATAAAATAATAAAAAGATTGTTAATCTGCATAAAGAAAAAGAGTAAGAATGAAGAAGATAGAATATTAATGGTGTCAAGCATGATTTGAAAGCTGGGGTGGTGGGGGATTAAAGAAAGAAAGAAAAACTGCTGTATCCCATTTCCTTGAACATTCATGGGAATTTCAATAAAATAATAAAAAGATTGTTAATCTGAATAAAGAAAAAGAGTAAGAATGCAGAAGATAGAATATTAATGTTGTCAACCATGATTTGGAAGCTAGGGGGGTGGGGGATAAACGAAAGAAAGAAAAACTTTTGTATCCCATTTCCTTTAACATTCATGGAAATTTAAATAAAATCATGAAAAGATTGTTAATCTGCATAACGAAAAAGAGTAAGAATGCAGAAGATAGAATATTAATGTTGTCAACCATGATTTGGAAGCTGGGGGGGGTGGGGGAATAAAGAAAGTAAGAAAAACTGTTGTATCCCATTTCCTTGAACATTCATGGAAATTTCAACAAAATAATAAAAAGATTGTTAATCTGCATAAAGAAAAAGAGTAAGAATGCAGAAGATAGAATATTAATGTTGTCAAATATGATTTGGAAACTGGGGGTGTGGAGGATAAAAGAAAGAGAGAAAAACTGTTGTATCCCATTTCCTTGAACATTCATGGAAATTTCAATATAATAGTAAAAAGATAGTTAATCTGCATAAAGAAAAAGAGTAAGAATGCAGAAGATAGAATATTAATGTTGTCAAACATGATTTGGAACCTAGGGGTGGTGGGGGATAAAAGAAAGAAAGAAAAACTGTTGTATCCCATTTCCTTGAACATTCATGGAAATTTCAATAAAATAATAAAAAGATTGTTAATCTGCATAGAGAAAAAGTGTAAGAAAGTAGACGATAGAATATTAATGGTGTCAACCATGATTTGGAAGCTAGGGGTGGTGGGGGACAAAAGGAAGAAAGAAAAACTGTTGTATCCCATTTCCTTGAACATTCATGGAAATTTCAATAAAATAATAAAAAGATTGTTAATCTGCATAAAGAAAAAGTGTAAGAATGCAGAAGATAGAATATTAATGTTGTCAACCATGATTTGGTAGTTGGGGGGGGTGGGGGAAGAAAGAAAGTAAGAAAAACTGTTGTATCCCATTTCCTGGAACATTCATGGAAATTTCAATAAAATAATAAAAAGATTGTTAATGTGCATTAAGAAAAAGTGTAAGAATGCAGAAGATAGAATATTAATGGTGTCAAGCATGATTTGAAAGCTGGGGGGGTAGGGGGATTAAAGAAAGAAAGAAAAACTGTTGTATCCCATTTCCTTGAACATTCATGGAAATTTCAACAAAATAATAAAAAGATTGTTAATGTGCATAAAGAAAAAGAGTAAGAATTCAGAAGATAGAATATTAATGGTGTCAAGCATGATTTGAAAGCTGGGGTGGTAGGGGGATTAAAGAAAGAAAGAAAAACTGTTGTATCCCATTTCCTTGAACATTCATGGAAATTTCAACAAAATAATAAAAAGATTGTTAATCTGCATAAAGAAAATGAGTAAGAATGCAGATGATAGAATATTAATGTTGTCAACCATGATTTGGTAGTTGGGGGGGTGGGGGAAGAAAGAAAGAAAGAAAAACTGTTGTATCCCATTTCCTGGAACATTCATGGAAATTTCATTATAATCATGAAAAATTGTTAATCGGCATAACGAAAAAGATTAAGAATGCAGAAGATAGAATAGTAATGCTGTCAAGCATGATTTGGAAGCTGGGGGGTGTGGGGGAAGAAAGAAAGTAAGAAAAACTGTTGTATCCCATTTCCTGGAACATTCATGGAAATTTCAATAAAATAATAAAAAGATTGTTAATGTGCATAAAGAAAAAGAGTAAGAATGCAGAAGATAGAATATTAATGGTGTCAAGCATGATTTGAAAGCTGGGGGGGGGTAGGGGGATTAAAGAAAGAAAGAAAAACTGTTGTATCCCATTTCCTTGAACATTCATGGTAATATCAATAAAATAATAAAAAGATTGTGAATCTGCATAAAGGAAAAGTGTAAGAATGCAGAAGATAGAACATTAATGTAGTCAACCATGATTTGTAAGCTGGGGGTCGTGGGGGATAGAAGAAAGAAAGAAAAACTGTTGTATCCCATTTCCTTGAACATTCATGGAAATTTAAATAAAATAATAAAACGATTGTGAATCTGCATAAAGAAAAAGAGTAAGAATGCAGAAGATAGAATATTAATGTTGTCAACCATGATTTGGAAGCTGGGGGGTGTGGGGGAAGAAAGAAAGTAAGAGAAACTGTTGTATCCCATTTCCTGGAACATTCACGGAAATTTCAATAAAATAATAAAAGATTGTTAATCTGCATAAAGAAAAAGAGTAAGAATGCAGAAGATAGAATATTTATGTTGTCAACCATGATTTGTAAGCTGGGGGTCGTGAGGGATAGAAGAAAGAAAGAAAAACTGTTGTATCCCATTTCCTTGTACATTCACGGAAATTTCAATAAAATAATAAAAGATTGTTAATCTGCATAAAGAAAAAGAGTAAGAATGCAGAAGATAGAATATTAATGTTGTCAAACATGATTTGGAAGGTGGGGGGGGATGAAAGAATGAAAGAAAAACTGTTGTATCCCATTTCCATGAATATTCATGGAAATTTCAATAAAATAATAAAAAGACTGTGAATCTGCATAAAGAAAAAGTGAAAGACTCAGAAGATAGAATATTAAGGTTGTCAACCATGATTTGGAAGCTGGGGGCGTTGGGGATGAAAGAAAGAAAGAAAAACTCTTGTATCCCATTTCCTTGAACAGTCATGGAAATTTCAATAAAATACTAAAAAGATTGTTAATCTGCATAAAGAAAAGGTGTAAGAATGCGGGAGATAGAATATTAATGTTGTCAACCATGATTTGGAAGCTGGGGGGGCGTGGGGGATGAATGAAAGAAAAAAACTGTTGTATCCCATTTCCTTGAACATTCATGGAAATTTCAATAAAATAATAAAAAGATTGTTAATCTGCATAAAGAAAAAGTGTAAGAATGCAGAAGATTCAATATTAATGTTGTCAACCATGATTTGGAAGATGGGGGGGGTGTGGATGAAAGAAAGAAAAAAACTGTTGTATCCCATTTCCTTGAACATTCATGGAAATTTCAATAAAATAATAAAAAGATTGTTAATCTGCATAAAGAAAAAGAGTAAGAATGCAGAAGATAGAATATTAATGGTGTCAAGCATGATTTGAAAGCTGGGGTGGTGGGGGATTAAAGAAAGAAAGAAAAACTGCTGTATCCCATTTCCTTGAACATTCATGGGAATTTCAATAAAATAATAAAAAGATTGTTAATCTGCATAACGAAAAAGAGTAAGAATGCAGAAGATAGAATATTAATGTTGTCAACCATGATTTGGAAGCTAGGGGGGTGGGGGATAAACGAAAGAAAGAAAAACTTTTGTATCCCATTTCCTTTAACATTCATGGAAATTTAAATAAAATCATGAAAAGATTGTTAATCTGCATAACGAAAAAGAGTAAGAATGCAGAAGATAGAATATTAATGTTGTCAACCATGATTTGGAAGCTGGGGGGGGTGGGGGAATAAAGAAAGTAAGAAAAACTGTTGTATCCCATTTCCTTGAACATTCATGGAAATTTCAACAAAATAATAAAAAGATTGTTAATCTGCATAAAGAAAAAGAGTAAGAATGCAGAAGATAGAATATTAATGTTGTCAAATATGATTTGGAAGCTGGGGGGGTGGAGGATAAAAGAAAGAGAGAAAAACTGTTGTATCCCATTTCCTTGAACATTCATGGAAATTTCAATATAATAGTAAAAAGATAGTTAATCTGCATAAAGAAAAAGAGTAAGAATGCAGAAGATAGAATATTAATGTTGTCAACCATGATTTGGAATCTAGGGGGGGTGGGGGATAAAAGAAAGAAAGAAAAACTGTTGTATCCCATTTCCTGGAACATTCATGGAAATTTCAATAAAATAATAAAAAGATTGTTAATGTGCATTAAGAAAAAGTGTAAGAATGCAGAAGATAGTATATTAATGGTGTCAAGCATGATTTGAAAGCTGGGGGGGTAGGGGGATTAAAGAAAGAAAGAAAAACTGTTGTATCCCATTTCCTTGAACATTCATGGAAATTTCAACAAAATAATAAAAAGATTGTTAATGTGCATAAAGAAAAAGAGTAAGAATTCAGAAGATAGAATATTAATGGTGTCAAGCATGATTTGAAAGCTGGGGTGGTAGGGGGATTAAAGAAAGAAAGAAAAACTGTTGTATCCCATTTCCTTGAACATTCATGGAAATTTCAACAAAATAATAAAAAGATTGTTAATCTGCATAAAGAAAAAGAGTAAGAATGCAGAAGATAGAATATTAATGTTGTCAACCATGATTTGGTAGTTGGGGGGGGTGGGGGAAGAAAGAAAGTAAGAAAAACTGTTGTATCCCATTTCCTGGAACATTCATGGAAATTTCATTATAATCATGAAAAATTGTTAATCGGCATAACGAAAAAGAGTGAGAATGCAGAAGATAGAATATTAATGTTATCAACCATGATGAGAAAGCGGGGGGGGGGGTGGGGGATTAAAAAAAGAAAGAAAAACTGTTGTATCCCATTTCCTGCAACATTCATGGAAATTTAAACAAAATAATAAAAAGATTGTTAATCTGCATAAAGGAAAAGAATAAGAATGCAGAAGATAGTATATTAATGTTGTCAAGCATGATTTGGAAGCTGGGGGTGCTGGGGGATAAAAGAAAGAAAGAAAAACTGTTGTATCCCATTTCCTTGAACATTCATGGAAATTTCAATAAAATAATAAAAAGATTGTTAATCTGCATAAAGAAAAAGTGTAAGAATGCAGAAGATTCAATATTAATGTTGTCAACCATGATTTGGAAGATGGGGGGGGTGTGGATGAAAGAAAGAAAAAAACTGTTGTATCCCATTTCCTTGAACATTCATGGAAATTTCAATAAAATAATAAAAAGATTGTTAATCTGCATAAAGAAAAAGAGTAAGAATGCAGAAGATAGAATATTAATGGTGTCAAGCATGATTTGAAAGCTGGGGTGGTGGGGGATTAAAGAAAGAAAGAAAAACTGCTGTATCCCATTTCCTTGAACATTCATGGGAATTTCAATAAAATAATAAAAAGATTGTTAATCTGAATAAAGAAAAAGAGTAAGAATGCAGAAGATAGAATATTAATGTTGTCAACCATGATTTGGAAGCTAGGGGGGTGGGGGATAAACGAAAGAAAGAAAAACTTTTGTATCCCATTTCCTTTAACATTCATGGAAATTTAAATAAAATCATGAAAAGATTGTTAATCTGCATAACGAAAAAGAGTAAGAATGCAGAAGATAGAATATTAATGTTGTCAACCATGATTTGGAAGCTGGGGGGGGTGGGGGAATAAAGAAAGTAAGAAAAACTGTTGTATCCCATTTCCTTGAACATTCATGGAAATTTCAACAAAATAATAAAAAGATTGTTAATCTGCATAAAGAAAAAGAGTAAGAATGCAGAAGATAGAATATTAATGTTGTCAAATATGATTTGGAAGCTGGGGGGGTGGAGGATAAAAGAAAGAGAGAAAAACTGTTGTATCCCATTTCCTTGAACATTCATGGAAATTTCAATATAATAGTAAAAAGATAGTTAATCTGCATAAAGAAAAAGAGTAAGAATGCAGAAGATAGAATATTAATGTTGTCAACCATGATTTGGAATCTAGGGGGGGTGGGGGATAAAAGAAAGAAAGAAAAACTGTTGTATCCCATTTCCTTGAACAATCATGGAAATTTTAATAAAATAATAAAAAGATTGTTAATCTGCATAGAGAAAAAGTGTAAGAAAGTAGACGATAGAATATTAATGGTGTCAACCATGATTTGGAACGTAGGGGTGTAGGGGGATTAAAGAAAGAAAGAAAAACTGTTGTATCCCATTTCCTTGAACATTCATGGAAATTTCAATAAAATAATAAAAAGATTGTTAATGTGCATTAAGAAAAAGTGTAAGAATGCAGAAGATAGAATATTAATGGTGTCAAGAATGATTTGAAAGCTGGGGGTGTAGGGGGATTAAAGAAAGAAAGAAAAACTGTTGTATCCCATTTCCTTGAACAATCATGGAAATTTCAACAAAATAATAAAAAGATTGTTAATGTGCATAAAGAAAAAGAGTAAGAATTCAGAAGATAGAATATTAATGGTGTCAAGCATGATTTGAAAGCTGGGGTGGTAGGGGGAATAAAGAAAGAAAGAAAAACTGTTGTATCCCATTTCCTTGAACATTCATGGAAATTTCAACAAAATAATAAAAAGATTGTTAATCTGCATAAAGAAAAAGAGTAAGAATGCAGAAGATAGAATATTAATGTTGTCAACCATGATTTGGTAGTTGGGGGGGTGGGGGAAGAAAGAAAGTAAGAAAAACTGTTGTATCCCATTTCCTGGAACATTCATGGAAATTTCATTATAATCATGAAAAATTGTTAATCGGCATAACGAAAAAGATTAAGAATGCAGAAGATAGAATATTAATGCTGTCAAGCATGATTTGGAAGCTGGGGGGTGTGGGGGAAGAAAGAAAGTAAGAAAAACTGTTGTATCCCATTTCCTGGAACATTCATGGATATTTCAATAAAATAATAAAAAGATTGTTAATGTGCATAAAGAAAAAGAGTAAGAATGCAGAAGATAGAATATTAATTGTGTCAAGCATGATTTGAAAGCTGCGGGGGTAGGGGGATTAAAGAAAGAAAGAAAAACTGTTGTATCCCATTTCCTTGAACATTCATGGTAATATCAATAAAATAATAAAAAGATTGTGAATCTGCATAAAGAAAAAGAGTAAGAATGCAGAAGATAGAATATTAATGTTGTCCACCATGATTTGGAAGCTGGGGGGGTTGGGGGAAGAAAGAAAGTAAGAAAAACAGTTGTATCCCATTTCCTTGAACATTCATGGAAATTTAAATAAAATAATAAAACGATTGTGAATCTGCATAAAGAAAAAGAGTAAGAATGCAGAAGATAGAATATTAATGTTGTCAACCATGATTTGGAAGCTGGGGGGGTTGGGGGAAGAAAGAAAGTAAGAAAAACAGTTGTATCCCATTTCCTTGAACTTTCATGGAAATTTCAACAAAATAATAAAAAGATTGTTAATCTGCATAAAGAAAAAGAGTAAGAATGCAGAAGATACAATATTAATGTTGTCAAGCATGATTTGGAAGATGGGGGTGTCGGGGGATGAAAGAAAGAAAGAAAAAGTGTTGTATCCCATTTCCTTGAACATTCATGGTAATATCAATAAAATAATAAAAAGATTGTGAATCTGCATAAAGAAAAAGAGTATGAATGCAGAAGATAGAATATTAATGTTGTCAACCATGATTTGGAAGCTGGGGGGGGTGGGGGATAAAAGAAAGAAAGAAAAACTGTTGTATCCCATTTCCTGGAACATTCATGGAAATTTCAATAAAATCATAAAAAGATTGTTAATCTGCATAACGAAAAAGAGTAAGAATGCAGAAGATAGAATATTAATGTTATCAACCATGATGAGAAAGCGGGGGGGTTGGGGGATTAAAAAAAGAAAGAAAAACTGTTGTATCCCATTTCCTGCAACATTCATGGAAATTACAACAAAATAATAAAAAGATTGTTAATCTGCATAAAGGAAAAGAATAAGAATGCAGAAGATATTATATTAATGTTGTCAATCATGATTTGGAAGCTGGGGGTGGTGGGGGATAAAAGAAAGAAAGAAAAACTGTTGTATCCCATTTCCTTGAACATTCATGGAAATTTCAATAAAATAATAAAAAGATTGTTAATCTGCATAAAGAAAAAGTGTAAGAATGCAGAAGATTCAATATTAATGTTGCCAACCATGATTTGGAAGCTGGGGGGTGGTGGGGGATAAAAGAAAGAAAGAAAAACTGTTGTATCCCATTACCCTGAACATTCATGGAATTTTCAATAAAATAATAAAAGATTGTTAATCTGCATGAAGAAAAAGAGTTAGAATGCAGAAGATAGAATATTAATGTTGTCAACCATGATTTGGAAGATGGGGGGGTGGGGGATGAAAGAAAGAAAAAAACTGTTGTATCCCATTTCCTTGAACATTCATGGAAATTTCAATAAAATAATAAAAAGATTGTTAATCTGCATAAAGAAAAGGAGTAAGAATGCAGAAGATATAATATTAATGGTGTCAAGCATGATTTGAAAGCTGGGGTGGTGGAGGATTAAAGAAAGAAAGAAAAACTGCTGTATCCCATTTCCTTGAACATTCATGGGAATTTCAATAAAATAATAAAAAGATTGTTAATCTGAATAAAGAAATAGAGTAAGAATGCAGAAGATAGAATATTAATGGTGTCAAGCATGATGTGAAAGCTGGGGTAGTGGGGGATTCAAGAAAGAAAGAAGAACTGCTGTATCCCATTTCCATGAACATTCATGGAAATTTCAATAAAATAATTAAAAGATTGTTAATCTGAATAAAGAAAAAGAGTAAGAATACAGAAGATAGAATATTAATGTTGTCAACCATGATTTGGAAGCTAGGGGTTGGGGGATAAAAGAAAGAAAGTAGAACTGCTGTATCCCATTTCCTTTAACATTCATGGAAATTTAAATAAAATCATGAAAAGATAGTTAATCTGCATAACGAAAAAGAGTAAGAATGCAGAAGATAGAATATTAATGTTGTCAACCATGATTTGGAAGCTGGGGGGGGTGGGGGAATAAAGAAAGTAAGAAAAACTGTTGTATCCCATTTCCTTGAACATTCATGGAAATTTCAACAAAATAATAAAAAGATTGTTAATCTGCATAAAGAAAAAGAGTAAGAATGCAGAAGATAGAATATTAATGTTGTCAACCATGATTTGGAAGCTAGGGGGGTGGGGGATAAAAGAAAGAAAGAAAAACTGTTGTATCCCATTTCCTTGAACATTCATGGAAATTTTAATAAAATAGTAAAAAGATAGTTAATCTGCATAAAGAAAAAGAGTAAGAATGCAGAAGATAGAATATTAATGTTGTCAACCATGATTTGGAAGCTAGGGGGGTGGGGGATAAAAGAAAGAAAGAAAAACTGTTGTATCCCATTTCCTTGAACATTCATGGAAATTTTAATAAAATAATAAAAAGATTGTTAATCTGCATAGAGAAAAAGTGTAAGAAAGTAGACGATAGAATATTAATGGTGTCAACCATGATTTGGAAGCTAGGGGTGGTGGGGGACAAAAGGAAGAAAGAAAAACTGTTGTATCCCATTTCCTTGAACATTCATGGAAATTTCAATAAAATAATAAAAAGATTGTTAATCTGCATAAAGAAAAAGAGTAAGAATGCAGAAGATAGAATATTAATGTTGTCAACCATGATTTGGTAGTTGGGGGGGGTGGGGGAAGAAAGAAAGTAAGAAAAACTGTTGTATCCCATTTCCTGGAACATTCATGGAAATTTCATTATAATCATGAAAAGATTGTTAATCGGCATAACGAAAAAGATTAAGAATGCAGAAGATAGAATATTAATGCTGTCAACCATGATTTGGAAGCTGGGGGGTGTGGGGGAAGAAAGAAAGTAAGAAAAACTGTTGTATCCCATTTCCTTGAACATTCATGGAAATTTAAATAAAATAATAAAACGATTGTGAATCTGCATAAAGAAAAAGAGTAAGAATGCAGAAGATAGAATATTAATGTTGTCAACCATGATTTGGAAGCTGGGGGGGTTGGGGGAAGAAAGAAAGTAAGAAAAACAGTTGTATCCCATTTCCTTGAACTTTCATGGAAATTTCAACAAAATAATAAAAAGATTGTTAATCTGCATAAAGAAAAAGAGTAAGAATGCAGAAGATACAATATTAATGTTGTCAAGCATGATTTGGAAGATGGGGGTGTCGGGGGATGAAAGAAAGAAAGAAAAAGTGTTGTATCCCATTTCCTTGAACATTCATGGTAATATCAATAAAATAATAAAAAGATTGTGAATCTGCATAAAGAAAAAGAGTATGAATGCAGAAGATAGAATATTAATGTTGTCAACCATGATTTGGAAGCTGGGGGGGGTGGGGGATAAAAGAAAGAAAGAAAAACTGTTGTATCCCATTTCCTGGAACATTCATGGAAATTTCAATAAAATCATAAAAAGATTGTTAATCTGCATAACGAAAAAGAGTAAGAATGCAGAAGATAGAATATTAATGTTATCAACCATGATGAGAAAGCGGGGGGGTTGGGGGATTAAAAAAAGAAAGAAAAACTGTTGTATCCCATTTCCTGCAACATTCATGGAAATTACAACAAAATAATAAAAAGATTGTTAATCTGCATAAAGGAAAAGAATAAGAATGCAGAAGATATTATATTAATGTTGTCAATCATGATTTGGAAGCTGGGGGTGGTGGGGGATAAAAGAAAGAAAGAAAAACTGTTGTATCCCATTTCCTTGAACATTCATGGAAATTTCAATAAAATAATAAAAAGATTGTTAATCTGCATAAAGAAAAAGTGTAAGAATGCAGAAGATTCAATATTAATGTTGCCAACCATGATTTGGAAGCTGGGGGGTGGTGGGGGATAAAAGAAAGAAAGAAAAACTGTTGTATCCCATTACCCTGAACATTCATGGAATTTTCAATAAAATAATAAAAGATTGTTAATCTGCATGAAGAAAAAGAGTTAGAATGCAGAAGATAGAATATTAATGTTGTCAACCATGATTTGGAAGATGGGGGGGTGGGGGATGAAAGAAAGAAAAAAACTGTTGTATCCCATTTCCTTGAACATTCATGGAAATTTCAATAAAATAATAAAAAGATTGTTAATCTGCATAAAGAAAAGGAGTAAGAATGCAGAAGATAGAATATTAATGGTGTCAAGCATGATTTGAAAGCTGGGGTGGTGGAGGATTAAAGAAAGAAAGAAAAACTGCTGTATCCCATTTCCTTGAACATTCATGGGAATTTCAATAAAATAATAAAAAGATTGTTAATCTGAATAAAGAAATAGAGTAAGAATGCAGAAGATAGAATATTAATGGTGTCAAGCATGATGTGAAAGCTGGGGTAGTGGGGGATTCAAGAAAGAAAGAAGAACTGCTGTATCCCATTTCCATGAACATTCATGGAAATTTCAATAAAATAATTAAAAGATTGTTAATCTGAATAAAGAAAAAGAGTAAGAATACAGAAGATAGAATATTAATGTTGTCAACCATGATTTGGAAGCTAGGGGTTGGGGGATAAAAGAAAGAAAGTAGAACTGCTGTATCCCATTTCCTTTAACATTCATGGAAATTTAAATAAAATCATGAAAAGATAGTTAATCTGCATAACGAAAAAGAGTAAGAATGCAGAAGATAGAATATTAATGTTGTCAACCATGATTTGGAAGCTGGGGGGGGTGGGGGAATAAAGAAAGTAAGAAAAACTGTTGTATCCCATTTCCTTGAACATTCATGGAAATTTCAACAAAATAATAAAAAGATTGTTAATCTGCATAAAGAAAAAGAGTAAGAATGCAGAAGATAGAATATTAATGTTGTCAACCATGATTTGGAAGCTAGGGGGGTGGGGGATAAAAGAAAGAAAGAAAAACTGTTGTATCCCATTTCCTTGAACATTCATGGAAATTTTAATAAAATAGTAAAAAGATAGTTAATCTGCATAAAGAAAAAGAGTAAGAATGCAGAAGATAGAATATTAATGTTGTCAACCATGATTTGGAAGCTAGGGGGGTGGGGGATAAAAGAAAGAAAGAAAAACTGTTGTATCCCATTTCCTTGAACATTCATGGAAATTTTAATAAAATAATAAAAAGATTGTTAATCTGCATAGAGAAAAAGTGTAAGAAAGTAGACGATAGAATATTAATGGTGTCAACCATGATTTGGAAGCTAGGGGTGGTGGGGGACAAAAGGAAGAAAGAAAAACTGTTGTATCCCATTTCCTTGAACATTCATGGAAATTTCAATAAAATAATAAAAAGATTGTTAATCTGCATAAAGAAAAAGAGTAAGAATGCAGAAGATAGAATATTAATGTTGTCAACCATGATTTGGTAGTTGGGGGGGGTGGGGGAAGAAAGAAAGTAAGAAAAACTGTTGTATCCCATTTCCTGGAACATTCATGGAAATTTCATTATAATCATGAAAAGATTGTTAATCGGCATAACGAAAAAGATTAAGAATGCAGAAGATAGAATATTAATGCTGTCAACCATGATTTGGAAGCTGGGGGGTGTGGGGGAAGAAAGAAAGTAAGAAAAACTGTTGTATCCCATTTCCTGGAACATTCATGGAAATTTCAATAAAATCATAAAAAGATTGTTAATGTGCATTAAGAAAAAGTGTAAGAATGCAGAAGATAGAATATTAATGGTGTCAAGAATGATTTGAAAGCTGGGGGTGTAGGTGGATTAAAGAAAGAAAGAAAAACTTTTGTATCCCATTTCCTTGAACATTCATGGAAATTTCAACAAAATAATAAAAAGATTGTTAATGTGCATAAAGAAAAAGAGTAAGAATTCAGAAGATAGAATATTAATGGTGTCAAGCATGATTTGAAAGCTGGGGTGTTAGGGGGATTAAAGAAAGAAAGAAAAACTGTTGTATCCCATTTCCTTGAACATTCATGGTAATATCAATAAAATAATAAAAAGATTGTGAATCTGCATAAAGAAAAAGAGTAAGAATGCAGAAGATAGAATATTAATGTTGTCCACCATGATTTGGAAGCTGGGGGGGTTGGGGGAAGAAAGAAAGTAAGAAAAACAGTTGTATCCCATTTCCTTGAACATTCATGGAAATTTAAATAAAATAATAAAACGATTGTGAATCTGCATAAAGAAAAAGAGTAAGAATGCAGAAGATAGAATATTAATGTTGTCAACCATGATTTGGAAGCTGGGGGGGTTGGGGGAAGAAAGAAAGTAAGAAAAACAGTTGTATCCCATTTCCTTGAACTTTCATGGAAATTTCAACAAAATAATAAAAAGATTGTTAATCTGCATAAAGAAAAAGAGTAAGAATGCAGAAGATACAATATTAATGTTGTCAAGCATGATTTGGAAGATGGGGGTGTCGGGGGATGAAAGAAAGAAAGAAAAAGTGTTGTATCCCATTTCCTTGAACATTCATGGTAATATCAATAAAATAATAAAAAGATTGTGAATCTGCATAAAGAAAAAGAGTATGAATGCAGAAGATAGAATATTAATGTTGTCAACCATGATTTGGAAGCTGGGGGGGGTGGGGGATAAAAGAAAGAAAGAAAAACTGTTGTATCCCATTTCCTGGAACATTCATGGAAATTTCAATAAAATCATAAAAAGATTGTTAATTTGCATAACGAAAAAGAGTAAGAATGCAGAAGATAGAATATTAATGTTATCAACCATGATGAGAAAGCGGGGGAGTTGGGGGATTAAAAAAAGAAAGAAAAACTGTTGTATCCCATTTCCTGCAACATTCATGGAAATTACAACAAAATAATAAAAAGATTGTTAATCTGCATAAAGGAAAAGAATAAGAATGCAGAAGATATTATATTAATGTTGTCAATCATGATTGGGAAGCTGGGGGTGGTGGGGGATAAAAGAAAGAAAGAAAAACTGTTGTATCCCATTTCCTTGAACATTCATGGAAATTTCAATAAAATAATAAAAAGATTGTTAATCTGCATAAAGAAAAAGTGTAAGAATGCAGAAGATTCAATATTAATGTTGCCAACCATGATTTGGAAGCTGGGGGGTGGTGGGGGATAAAAGAAAGAAAGAAAAACTGTTGTATCCCATTACCCTGAACATTCATGGAATTTTCAATAAAATAATAAAAGATTGTTAATCTGCATGAAGAAAAAGAGTTAGAATGCAGAAGATAGAATATTAATGTTGTCAACCATGATTTGGAAGATGGGGGGGTGGGGGATGAAAGAAAGAAAAAAACTGTTGTATCCCATTTCCTTGAACATTCATGGAAATTTCAATAAAATAATAAAAAGATTGTTAATCTGCATAAAGAAAAGGAGTAAGAATGCAGAAGATATAATATTAATGGTGTCAAGCATGATTTGAAAGCTGGGGTGGTGGAGGATTAAAGAAAGAAAGAAAAACTGCTGTATCCCATTTCCTTGAACATTCATGGGAATTTCAATAAAATAATAAAAAGATTGTTAATCTGAATAAAGAAATAGAGTAAGAATGCAGAAGATAGAATATTAATGGTGTCAAGCATGATGTGAAAGCTGGGGTAGTGGGGGATTCAAGAAAGAAAGAAGAACTGCTGTATCCCATTTCCATGAACATTCATGGAAATTTCAATAAAATAATTAAAAGATTGTTAATCTGAATAAAGAAAAAGAGTAAGAATACAGAAGATAGAATATTAATGTTGTCAACCATGATTTGGAAGCTAGGGGTTGGGGGATAAAAGAAAGAAAGTAGAACTGCTGTATCCCATTTCCTTTAACATTCATGGAAATTTAAATAAAATCATGAAAAGATAGTTAATCTGCATAACGAAAAAGAGTAAGAATGCAGAAGATAGAATATTAATGTTGTCAACCATGATTTGGAAGCTGGGGGGGGTGGGGGAATAAAGAAAGTAAGAAAAACTGTTGTATCCCATTTCCTTGAACATTCATGGAAATTTCAACAAAATAATAAAAAGATTGTTAATCTGCATAAAGAAAAAGAGTAAGAATGCAGAAGATAGAATATTAATGTTGTCAACCATGATTTGGAAGCTAGGGGGGTGGGGGATAAAAGAAAGAAAGAAAAACTGTTGTATCCCATTTCCTTGAACATTCATGGAAATTTTAATAAAATAGTAAAAAGATAGTTAATCTGCATAAAGAAAAAGAGTAAGAATGCAGAAGATAGAATATTAATGTTGTCAACCATGATTTGGAAGCTAGGGGGGTGGGGGATAAAAGAAAGAAAGAAAAACTGTTGTATCCCATTTCCTTGAACATTCATGGAAATTTTAATAAAATAATAAAAAGATTGTTAATCTGCATAGAGAAAAAGTGTAAGAAAGTAGACGATAGAATATTAATGGTGTCAACCATGATTTGGAAGCTAGGGGTGGTGGGGGACAAAAGGAAGAAAGAAAAACTGTTGTATCCCATTTCCTTGAACATTCATGGAAATTTCAATAAAATAATAAAAAGATTGTTAATCTGCATAAAGAAAAAGAGTAAGAATGCAGAAGATAGAATATTAATGTTGTCAACCATGATTTGGTAGTTGGGGGGGGTGGGGGAAGAAAGAAAGTAAGAAAAACTGTTGTATCCCATTTCCTGGAACATTCATGGAAATTTCATTATAATCATGAAAAGATTGTTAATCGGCATAACGAAAAAGATTAAGAATGCAGAAGATAGAATATTAATGCTGTCAACCATGATTTGGAAGCTGGGGGGTGTGGGGGAAGAAAGAAAGTAAGAAAAACTGTTGTATCCCATTTCCTGGAACATTCATGGAAATTTCAATAAAATAATAAAAAGATTGTTAATGTGCATTAAGAAAAAGTGTAAGAATGCAGAAGATAGAATATTAATGGTGTCAAGAATGATTTGAAAGCTGGGGGTGTAGGTGGATTAAAGAAAGAAAGAAAAACTTTTGTATCCCATTTCCTTGAACATTCATGGAAATTTCAACAAAATAATAAAAAGATTGTTAATGTGCATAAAGAAAAAGAGTAAGAATTCAGAAGATAGAATATTAATGGTGTCAAGCATGATTTGAAAGCTGGGGTGGTAGGGGGATTAAAGAAAGAAAGAAAAACTGTTGTATCCCATTTCCTTGAACATTCATGGAAATTTCAACAAAATAATAAAAAGATTGTTAATCTGCATAAAGAAAAAGAGTAAGAATGCAGAAGATAGAATATTAATGTTGTCAACCATGATTTGGTAGTTGGGGGGGTGGGGGAAGAAAGAAAGTAAGAAAAACTGTTGCATCCCATTTCCTGGAACATTCATGGAAATTTCATTATAATCATGAAAAATTGTTAATCGGCATAACGAAAAAGATTAAGAATGCAGAAGATAGAATATTAATGCTGTCAAGCATGATTTGGAAGCTGGGGGGTGTGGGGGAAGAAAGAAAGTAAGAAAAACTGTTGTATCCCATTTCCTGGAACATTCATGGATATTTCAATAAAATAATAAAAAGATTGTTAATGTGCATAAAGAAAAAGAGTAAGAATGCAGAAGATAGAATATTAATGGTGTCAAGCATGATTTGAAAGCTGCGGGGGTAGGGGGATTAAAGAAAGAAAGAAAAACTGTTGTATCCCATTTCCTTGAACATTCATGGTAATATCAATAAAATAATAAAAAGATTGTGAATCTGCATAAAGAAAAAGAGTAAGAATGCAGAAGATAGTATATTAATGTTGTCAAGCATGATTTGGAAGCTGGGGGTGGTGGGGGATAAAAGAAAGTAAGAAAAACTGTTGTATCCCATTTCCTTGAACATTCATGGAAATTTCAATAAAATAATAAAAAGATTGTTAATCTGCATAAAGAAAAAGTGTAAGAATGCAGAAGATTCAATATTAATGTTGTCAACCATGATTTGGAAGCTGGGGGGTGGTGGGGGATAAAAGAAAGAAAGAAAAACTGTTGTATCCCATTTCCCTGAACATTCATGGAAATTTCAATAAAATAATAAAAGATTGTTAATCTGCATAAAGAAAAAGAGTTAGAATGCAGAAGATAGAATATTAATGTTGTCAACCATGATTTGGAAGATGGGGGGGTGGGGGATGAAAGAAAGAAAAAAACTGTTGTATCCCATTTCCTTGAACATTCATGGAAATTTCAATAAAATAATAAAAAGATTTTTAATCTGAATAAAGAAATAGAGTAAGAATGCAGAAGATAGAATATTAATGGTGTCAAGCATGATGTGAAAGCTGGGGTAGTGGGGGATTAAAGAAAGAAAGAAGAACTGCTGTATCCCATTTCCATGAACATTCATGGAAATTTCAATAAAATAATTAAAAGATTGTTAATCTGAATAAAGAAAAAGAGTAAGAATACAGAAGATAGTGTATTAATGTTGTCAACCATGATTTGGAAGCTAGGGGTTGGGGGATAAAAGAAAGAAAGAAGAACTGCTGTATCCCATTTCCTTTAACATTCATGGAAATTTAAATAAAATCATGAAAAGATTGTTAATCTGCATAACGAAAAAGAGTAAGAATGCAGAAGATAGAATATTAATGTTGTCAACCATGATTTGGAAGCTGGGGGGGTGGGGGAATTAAGAAAGTAAGAAAAACTGTTGTATCCCATTTCCTGGAACTTTCATGGAAATTTCAACAAAATAATAAAAAGATTGTTAATCTGCATAAGGAAAAAGAGTAAGAATGCAGAAGATACAATATTAATGTTGTCAAGCAGGATTTGGAAGATCGGGGTGTCGGGGGAAGAAAGAAAGAAAGAAAAAGTGTTGTATCCCATTTCCTTGAACATTCATGGTAATATCAATAAAATAATAAAAAGATTGTGAATCTGCATAAAGAAAAAGAGTAAGAATGCAGAAGATAGAATATTAATGTTGTCAACCATGATTTGGAAGCTGGGGGGGGGGTGGGGGATAAAAGAAAGAAAGAAAAACTGTTGTATCCCATTTCCTTGAGCATTCATGGAAATTTCAATAAAATAATAAAAAGATTGTTAATCTGCATAAAGAAAAAGTGTAAGAATGCAGAAGATAGAACATTAATGTAGTCAACCATGATTTGTAAGCTGGGGGGCGTGGGGGATAAAAGAAAGAAAGAAAAACTGTTGTATCCCATTTCCTTTAACATTCATGGAAATTTAAATAAAATAGTAAAACGATTGTGAATCTGCATAAAGAAAAAGAGTAAGAATTGAGAAGATAGAATATTAATGTTGTCAACCATGATTTGGAAGCTGGGGGGATTGGGGGAAGAAAGAAAGTAAGAAAAACAGTTGTATCCCATTTCCTTGAACTTTCATGGAAATTTCAACAAAATAATAAAAAGATTGTTAATGTGCATAAAGAAAAAGAGTAAGAATGCAGAAGATACAATATTAATGTTGTCAAGCATGATTTGGAAGATGGGGGTGTCGGGGGATGAAAGAAAGAAAGAAAAAGTGTTGTATCCCATTTCCTTGAACATTCATGGTAATATCAATAAAATAATAAAAAGATTGTGAATCTGCATAAAGAAAAAGAGTAAGAATGCAGAAGATAGAATATTAATGTTGTCAACCATGATTTGGAAGCTGGGGGGGGTGGGGGATAAAAGAAAGAAAGAAAAACTGTTGTATCCCATTTCCTGGAACATTCATGGAAATTTCAATAAAATCATAAAAAGATTGTTAATCTGCATAACGAAAAAGAGTGAGAATGCAGAAGATAGAATATTAATGTTATCAACCATGATGAGAAAGCGGGGGGGGGGTGGGGGATTAAAAAAAGAAAGAAAAACTGTTGTATCCCATTTCCTGCAACATTCATGGAAATTTAAACAAAATAATAAAAAGATTGTTAATCTGCATAAAGGAAAAGAATAAGAATGCAGAAGATAGTATATTAATGTTGTCAAGCATGATTTGGAAGCTGGGGGTGCTGGGGGATAAAAGAAAGAAAGAAAAACTGTTGTATCCCATTTCCTTGAACATTCATGGAAATTTCAATAAAATAATAAAAAGATTGTTAATCTGCATAAAGAAAAAGTGTAAGAATGCAGAAGATTCAATATTAATGTTGTCAACCATGATTTGGAAGATGGGGGGGGTGTGGATGAAAGAAAGAAAAAAACTGTTGTATCCCATTTCCTTGAACATTCATGGAAATTTCAATAAAATAATAAAAAGATTGTTAATCTGCATAAAGAAAAAGAGTAAGAATGCAGAAGATAGAATATTAATGGTGTCAAGCATGATTTGAAAGCTGGGGTGGTGGGGGATTAAAGAAAGAAAGAAAAACTGCTGTATCCCATTTCCTTGAACATTCATGGGAATTTCAATAAAATAATAAAAAGATTGTTAATCTGAATAAAGAAAAAGAGTAAGAATGCAGAAGATAGAATATTAATGTTGTCAACCATGATTTGGAAGCTAGGGGGGTGGGGGATAAACGAAAGAAAGAAAAACTTTTGTATCCCATTTCCTTTAACATTCATGGAAATTTAAATAAAATCATGAAAAGATTGTTAATCTGCATAACGAAAAAGAGTAAGAATGCAGAAGATAGAATATTAATGTTGTCAACCATGATTTGGAAGCTGGGGGGGGTGGGGGAATAAAGAAAGTAAGAAAAACTGTTGTATCCCATTTCCTGGAACATTCATGGAAATTTCAATAAAATCATAAAAAGATTGTTAATCTGCATAACGAAAAAGAGTAAGAATGCAGAAGATAGAATATTAATGTTATCAACCATGATGAGAAAGCGGGGGGGTTGGGGGATTAAAAAAAGAAAGAAAAACTGTTGTATCCCATTTCCTGCAACATTCATGGAAATTACAACAAAATAATAAAAAGATTGTTAATCTGCATAAAGGAAAAGAATAAGAATGCAGAAGATATTATATTAATGTTGTCAATCATGATTTGGAAGCTGGGGGTGGTGGGGGATAAAAGAAAGAAAGAAAAACTGTTGTATCCCATTTCCTTGAACATTCATGGAAATTTCAATAAAATAATAAAAAGATTGTTAATCTGCATAAAGAAAAAGTGTAAGAATGCAGAAGATTCAATATTAATGTTGCCAACCATGATTTGGAAGCTGGGGGGTGGTGGGGGATAAAAGAAAGAAAGAAAAACTGTTGTATCCCATTACCCTGAACATTCATGGAAATTTCAATAAAATAATAAAAGATTGTTAATCTGCATGAAGAAAAAGAGTTAGAATGCAGAAGATAGAATATTAATGTTGTCAACCATGATTTGGAAGATGGGGGGGTGGGGGATGAAAGAAAGAAAAAAACTGTTGTATCCCATTTCCTTGAACATTCATGGAAATTTCAATAAAATAATAAAAAGATTGTTAATCTGCATAAAGAAAAGGAGTAAGAATGCAGAAGATATAATATTAATGGTGTCAAGCATGATTTGAAAGCTGGGGTGGTGGAGGATTAAAGAAAGAAAGAAAAACTGCTGTATCCCATTTCCTTGAACATTCATGGGAATTTCAATAAAATAATAAAAAGATTGTTAATCTGAATAAAGAAATAGAGTAAGAATGCAGAAGATAGAATATTAATGGTGTCAAGCATGATGTGAAAGCTGGGGTAGTGGGGGATTCAAGAAAGAAAGAAGAACTGCTGTATCCCATTTCCATGAACATTCATGGAAATTTCAATAAAATAATTAAAAGATTGTTAATCTGAATAAAGAAAAAGAGTAAGAATACAGAAGATAGAATATTAATGTTGTCAACCATGATTTGGAAGCTAGGGGTTGGGGGATAAAAGAAAGAAAGTAGAACTGCTGTATCCCATTTCCTTTAACGTTCATGGAAATTTAAATAAAATCATGAAAAGATAGTTAATCTGCATAACGAAAAAGAGTAAGAATGCAGAAGATAGAATATTAATGTTGTCAACCATGATTTGGAAGCTGGGGGGGGTGGGGGAATAAAGAAAGTAAGAAAAACTGTTGTATCCCATTTCCTTGAACATTCATGGAAATTTCAACAAAATAATAAAAAGATTGTTAATCTGCATAAAGAAAAAGAGTAAGAATGCAGAAGATAGAATATTAATGTTGTCAACCATGATTTGGAAGCTAGGGGGGTGGGGGATAAAAGAAAGAAAGAAAAACTGTTGTATCCCATTTCCTTGAACATTCATGGAAATTTTAATAAAATAGTAAAAAGATAGTTAATCTGCATAAAGAAAAAGAGTAAGAATGCAGAAGATAGAATATTAATGTTGTCAACCATGATTTGGAAGCTAGGGGGGTGGGGGATAAAAGAAAGAAAGAAAAACTGTTGTATCCCATTTCCTTGAACTTTCATGGAAATTTTAATAAAATAATAAAAAGATTGTTAATCTGCATAGAGAAAAAGTGTAAGAAAGTAGACGATAGAATATTAATGGTGTCAACCATGATTTGGAAGCTAGGGGTGGTGGGGGACAAAAGGAAGAAAGAAAAACTGTTGTATCCCATTTCCTTGAACATTCATGGAAATTTCAATAAAATAATAAAAAGATTGTTAATCTGCATAAAGAAAAAGAGTAAGAATGCAGAAGATAGAATATTAATGTTGTCAACCATGATT
The DNA here is from genome assembly GCF_027409185.1 of Cynocephalus volans. Taxonomy (NCBI): domain Eukaryota; kingdom Metazoa; phylum Chordata; class Mammalia; order Dermoptera; family Cynocephalidae; genus Cynocephalus; species Cynocephalus volans. The sequence continues at coordinate 2,112,120 of NC_084474.1, read as the reverse complement.
TGGTAGTTGGGGGGGGTGGGGGAAGAAAGAAAGTAAGAAAAACTGTTGTATCCCATTTCCTGGAACATTCATGGAAATTTCATTATAATCATGAAAAGATTGTTAATCGGCATAACGAAAAAGATTAAGAATGCAGAAGATAGAATATTAATGCTGTCAACCATGATTTGGAAGCTGGGGGGTGTGGGGGAAGAAAGAAAGTAAGAAAAACTGTTGTATCCCATTTCCTGGAACATTCATGGAAATTTCAATAAAATAATAAAAAGATTGTTAATGTGCATTAAGAAAAAGTGTAAGAATGCAGAAGATAGAATATTAATGGTGTCAAGCATGATTTGAAAGCTGGGGGGGTAGGGGGATTAAAGAAAGAAAGAAAAACTGTTGTATCCCATTTCCTTGAACATTCATGGAAATTTCAACAAAATAATAAAAAGATTGTTAATGTGCATAAAGAAAAAGAGTAAGAATTCAGAAGATAGAATATTAATGGTGTCAAGCATGATTTGAAAGCTGGGGTGGTAGGGGGATTAAAGAAAGAAAGATAAACTGTTGTATCCCATTTCCTTGAACATTCATGGAAATTTCAACAAAATAATAAAAAGATTGTTAATCTGCATAAAGAAAAAGAGTAAGAATGCAGAAGATAGAATATTAATGTTGTCAACCATGATTTGGTAGTTGGGGGGGGTGGGGGAAGAAAGAAAGTAAGAAAAACTGTTGTATCCCATTTCCTGGAACATTCATGGAAATTTCATTATAATCATGAAAAATTGTTAATCGGCATAACGAAAAAGAGTGAGAATGCAGAAGATAGAATATTAATGTTATCAACCATGATGAGAAAGCGGGGGGGGGGTGGGGGATTAAAAAAAGAAAGAAAAACTGTTGTATCCCATTTCCTGCAACATTCATGGAAATTTAAACAAAATAATAAAAAGATTGTTAATCTGCATAAAGGAAAAGAATAAGAATGCAGAAGATAGTATATTAATGTTGTCAAGCATGATTTGGAAGCTGGGGGTGCTGGGGGATAAAAGAAAGAAAGAAAAACTGTTGTATCCCATTTCCTTGAACATTCATGGAAATTTCAATAAAATAATAAAAAGATTGTTAATCTGCATAAAGAAAAAGTGTAAGAATGCAGAAGATTCAATATTAATGTTGTCAACCATGATTTGGAAGATGGGGGGGGGTGTGGATGAAAGAAAGAAAAAAACTGTTGTATCCCATTTCCTTGAACATTCATGGAAATTTCAATAAAATAATAAAAAGATTGTTAATCTGCATAAAGAAAAAGAGTAAGAATGCAGAAGATAGAATATTAATGGTGTCAAGCATGATTTGAAAGCTGGGGTGGTGGGGGATTAAAGAAAGAAAGAAAAACTGCTGTATCCCATTTCCTTGAACATTCATGGGAATTTCAATAAAATAATAAAAAGATTGTTAATCTGAATAAAGAAAAAGAGTAAGAATGCAGAAGATAGAATATTAATGTTGTCAACCATGATTTGGAAGCTAGGGGGGTGGGGGATAAACGAAAGAAAGAAAAACTTTTGTATCCCATTTCCTTTAACATTCATGGAAATTTAAATAAAATCATGAAAAGATTGTTAATCTGCATAACGAAAAAGAGTAAGAATGCAGAAGATAGAATATTAATGTTGTCAACCATGATTTGGAAGCTGGGGGGGGTGGGGGAATAAAGAAAGTAAGAAAAACTGTTGTATCCCATTTCCTTGAACATTCATGGAAATTTCAACAAAATAATAAAAAGATTGTTAATCTGCATAAAGAAAAAGAGTAAGAATGCAGAAGATAGAATATTAATGTTGTCAAATATGATTTGGAAGCTGGGGGGTGGAGGATAAAAGAAAGAGAGAAAAACTGTTGTATCCCATTTCCTTGAACATTCATGGAAATTTCAATATAATAGTAAAAAGATAGTTAATCTGCATAAAGAAAAAGAGTAAGAATGCAGAAGATAGAATATTAATGTTGTCAACCATGATTTGGAATCTAGGGGGGGTGGGGGATAAAAGAAAGAAAGAAAAACTGTTGTATCCCATTTCCTTCAACAATCATGGAAATTTTAATAAAATAATAAAAAGATTGTTAATCGGCATAGAGAAAAAGTGTAAGAAAGAAGACGATAGAATATTAATGGTGTCAACCATGATTTGGAACGTAGGGGTGTAGGGGGATTAAAGAAAGAAAGAAAAACTGTTGTATCCCATTTCCTTGAACATTCATGGAAATTTCAATAAAATAATAAAAAGATTGTTAATGTGCATTAAGAAAAAGTGTAAGAATGCAGAAGATAGAATATTAATGGTGTCAAGAATGATTTGAAAGCTGGGGGTGTAGGGGGATTAAAGAAAGAAAGAAAAACTGTTGTATCCCATTTCCTTGAACATTCATGGAAATTTCAACAAAATAATAAAAAGATTGTTAATGTGCATAAAGAAAAAGAGTAAGAATTCAGAAGATAGAATATTAATGGTGTCAAGCATGATTTGAAAGCTGGGGTGGTAGGGGGAATAAAGAAAGAAAGAAAAACTGTTGTACCCCATTTCCTTGAACATTCATGGAAATTTCAACAAAATAATAAAAAGATTGTTAATCTGCATAAAGAAAAAGAGTAAGAATGCAGAAGATAGAATATTAATGTTGTCAACCATGATTTGGTAGTTGGGGGGGTGGGGGAAGAAAGAAAGTAAGAAAAACTGTTATATCCCATTTCCTGGAACATTCATGGAAATTTCATTATAATCATGAAAAATTGTTAATCGGCATAACGAAAAAGATAAAGAATGCAGAAGATAGAATATTAATGCTGTCAAGCATGATTTGGAAGCTGGGGGGTGTGGGGGAAGAAAGAAAGTAAGAAAAACTGTTGTATCCCATTTCCTGGAACATTCATGGATATTTCAATAAAATAATAAAAAGATTGTTAATGTGCATAAAGAAAAAGAGTAAGAATGCAGAAGATAGAATATTAATTGTGTCAAGCATGATTTGAAAGCTGCGGGGGTAGGGGGATTAAAGAAAGAAAGAAAAACTGTTGTATCCCATTTCCTTGAACATTCATGGTAATATCAATAAAATAATAAAAAGATTGTGAATCTGCATAAAGAAAAAGAGTAAGAATGCAGAAGATAGAATATTAATGTTGTCCACCATGATTTGGAAGCTGGGGGGGTTGGGGGAAGAAAGAAAGTAAGAAAAACAGTTGTATCCCATTTCCTTGAACATTCATGGAAATTTAAATAAAATAATAAAACGATTGTGAATCTGCATAAAGAAAAAGAGTAAGAATGCAGAAGATAGAATATTAATGTTGTCAACCATGATTTGGAAGCTGGGGGGGTTGGGGGAAGAAAGAAAGTAAGAAAAACAGTTGTATCCCATTTCCTTGAACTTTCATGGAAATTTCAACAAAATAATAAAAAGATTGTTAATCTGCATAAAGAAAAAGAGTAAGAATGCAGAAGATACAATATTAATGTTGTCAAGCATGATTTGGAAGATGGGGGTGTCGGGGGATGAAAGAAAGAAAGAAAAAGTGTTGTATCCCATTTCCTTGAACATTCATGGTAATATCAATAAAATAATAAAAAGATTGTGAATCTGCATAAAGAAAAAGAGTATGAATGCAGAAGATAGAATATTAATGTTGTCAACCATGATTTGGAAGCTGGGGGGGGTGGGGGATAAAAGAAAGAAAGAAAAACTGTTGTATCCCATTTCCTGGAACATTCATGGAAATTTCAATAAAATCATAAAAAGATTGTTAATCTGCATAACGAAAAAGAGTAAGAATGCAGAAGATAGAATATTAATGTTATCAACCATGATGAGAAAGCGGGGGGGTTGGGGGATTAAAAAAAGAAAGAAAAACTGTTGTATCCCATTTCCTGCAACATTCATGGAAATTACAACAAAATAATAAAAAGATTGTTAATCTGCATAAAGGAAAAAATAAGAATGCAGAAGATATTATATTAATGTTGTCAATCATGATTTGGAAGCTGGGGGTGGTGGGGGATAAAAGAAAGAAAGAAAAACTGTTGTATCCCTTTTCCTTGAACATTCATGGAAATTTCAATAAAATAATAAAAAGATTGTTAATCTGCATAAAGAAAAAGTGTAAGAATGCAGAAGATTCAATATTAATGTTGCCAACCATGATTTGGAAGCTGGGGGGTGGTGGGGGATAAAAGAAAGAAAGAAAAACTGTTGTATCCCATTACCCTGAACATTCATGTAATTTTCAATAAAATAATAAAAGATTGTTAATCTGCATGAAGAAAAAGAGTTAGAATGCAGAAGATAGAATATTAATGTTGTCAACCATGATTTGGAAGATGGGGGGGTGGGGGATGAAAGAAAGAAAAAAACTGTTGTATCCCATTTCCTTGAACATTCATGGAAATTTCAATAAAATAATAAAAAGATTGTTAATCTGCATAAAGAAAAGGAGTAAGAATGCAGAAGATAGAATATTAATGGTGTCAAGCATGATTTGAAAGCTGGGGTGGTGGAGGATTAAAGAAAGAAAGAAAAACTGCTGTATCCCATTTCCTTGAACATTCATGGGAATTTCAATAAAATAATAAAAAGATTGTTAATCTGAATAAAGAAATAGAGTAAGAATGCAGAAGATAGAATATTAATGGTGTCAAGCATGATGTGAAAGCTGGGGTAGTGGGGGATTCAAGAAAGAAAGAAGAACTGCTGTATCCCATTTCCATGAACATTCATGGAAATTTCAATAAAATAATTAAAAGATTGTTAATCTGAATAAAGAAAAAGAGTAAGAATACAGAAGATAGAATATTAATGTTGTCAACCATGATTTGGAAGCTAGGGGTTGGGGGATAAAAGAAAGAAAGTAGAACTGCTGTATCCCATTTCCTTTAACATTCATGGAAATTTAAATAAAATCATGAAAAGATAGTTAATCTGCATAACGAAAAAGAGTAAGAATGCAGAAGATAGAATATTAATGTTGTCAACCATGATTTGGAAGCTGGGGGGGGTGGGGGAATAAAGAAAGTAAGAAAAACTGTTGTATCCCATTTCCTTGAACATTCATGGAAATTTCAACAAAATAATAAAAAGATTGTTAATCTGCATAAAGAAAAAGAGTAAGAATGCAGAAGATAGAATATTAATGTTGTCAACCATGATTTGGAAGCTAGGGGGGTGGGGGATAAAAGAAAGAAAGAAAAACTGTTGTATCCCATTTCCTTGAACATTCATGGAAATTTTAATAAAATAGTAAAAAGATAGTTAATCTGCATAAAGAAAAAGAGTAAGAATGCAGAAGATAGAATATTAATGTTGTCAACCATGATTTGGAAGCTAGGGGGGTGGGGGATAAAAGAAAGAAAGAAAAACTGTTGTATCCCATTTCCTTGAACATTCATGGAAATTTTAATAAAATAATAAAAAGATTGTTAATCTGCATAGAGAAAAAGTGTAAGAAAGTAGACGATAGAATATTAATGGTGTCAACCATGATTTGGAAGCTAGGGGTGGTGGGGGACAAAAGGAAGAAAGAAAAACTGTTGTATCCCATTTCCTTGAACATTCATGGAAATTTCAATAAAATAATAAAAAGATTGTTAATCTGCATAAAGAAAAAGAGTAAGAATGCAGAAGATAGAATATTAATGTTGTCAACCATGATTTGCTAGTTGGGGGGGGTGGGGGAAGAAAGAAAGTAAGAAAAACTGTTGTATCCCATTTCCTGGAACATTCATGGAAATTTCATTATAATCATGAAAAGATTGTTAATCGGCATAACGAAAAAGATTAAGAATGCAGAAGATAGAATATTAATGCTGTCAACCATGATTTGGAAGCTGGGGGGTGTGGGGGAAGAAAGAAAGTAAGAAAAACTGTTGTATCCCATTTCCTGGAACATTCATGGAAATTTCAATAAAATAATAAAAAGATTGTTAATGTGCATTAAGAAAAAGTGTAAGAATGCAGAAGATAGAATATTAATGGTGTCAAGCATGATTTGAAAGCTGGGGGTTAGGGGGATTAAAGAAAGAAAGAAAAACTGTTGTATCCCATTTCCTTGAACATTCATGGAAATTTCAACAAAATAATAAAAAGATTGTTAATGTGCATAAAGAAAAAGAGTAAGAATTCTGAAGATAGAATATTAATGGTGTCAAGCATGATTTGAAAGCTGGGGTGGTAGGGGGATTAAAGAAAGAAAGAAAAACTGTTGTATCCCATTTCCTTGAACATTCATGGAAATTTCAATAAAATAATAAAAAGATTGTTAATCTGCATAAAGAAAAAGTGTAAGAATGCAGAAGATTCAATATTAATGTTGTCAACCATGATTTGGAAGATGGGGGGGTGGGGGATGAAAGAAAGAAAAAAACTGTTGTATCCCATTTCCTTGAACATTCATGGAAATTTCAACAAAATAATAAAAAGATTGTTAATCTGCATAAAGAAAAAGAGTAAGAATGCAGAAGATAGAATATTAATGTTGTCAACCATGATTTGGTAGTTGGGGGGGGTGGGGGAAGAAAGAAAGTAAGAAAAACTGTTGTATCCCATTTCCTGGAACATTCATGGAAATTTCAATAAAATCATAAAAAGATTGTTAATCTGCATAACGAAAAAGAGTAAGAATGCAGAAGATAGAATATTAATGTTATCAACCATGATGAGAAAGCGGGGGGGGTGGGGGATTAAAAAAAGAAAGAAAAACTGTTGTATCCCATTTCCTGCAACATTCATGGAAATTTCAACAAAATAATAAAAAGATTTTTAATCTGCATAAAGGAAAAGAATAAGAATGCAGAAGATAGTATATTAATGTTGTCAAGCATGATTTGGAAGCTCGGGGTGCTGGGGGATAAAAGAAAGAAAGAAAAACTGTTGTATCCCATTTCCTTGAACATTCATGGAAATTTCAATAAAATAATAAAAAGATTGTTAATCTGCATAAAGAAAAAGTGTAAGAATGCAGAAGATTCAATATTAATGTTGTCAACCATGATTTGGAAGATGGGGGGGTGGGGGATGAAAGAAAGAAAAAAACTGTTGTATCCCATTTCCTTGAACATTCATGGAAATTTCAATAAAATAATAAAAAGATTGTTGATCTGCATAAAGAAAAAGAGTAAGAATGAAGAAGATAGAATATTAATTGTGTCAAGCATGATTTGAAAGCTGGGGTGGTGGGGGATTAAAGAAAGAAAGAAAAACTGCTGTATCCCATTTCCTTGAACATTCATGGGAATTTCAATAAAATAATAAAAAGATTGTTAATCTGAATAAAGAAAAAGAGTAAGAATGCAGAAGATAGAATATTAATGTTGTCAACCATGATTTGGAACCTGGGGGGGGTGGGGGAATAAAGAAAGTAAGAAAAACTGTTGTATCCCATTTCCTTGAACATTCATGGAAATTTCAACAAAATAATAAAAAGATTGTTAATCTGCATAAAGAAAAAGAGTAAGAATGCAGAAGATAGAATATTAATGTTGTCAACCATGATTTGGAAGCTAGGGGGGTGGGGGATAAAAGAAAGAAAGAAAAACTGTTGTATCCCATTTCCTTGAACATTCATGGAAATTTTAATAAAATAGTAAAAAGATAGTTAATCTGCATAAAGAAAAAGAGTAAGAATGCAGAAGATAGAATATTAATGTTGTCAACCATGATTTGGAAGCTAGGGGGGTGGGGGATAAAAGAAGGAAAGAAAAACTGTTGTATCCCATTTCCTTGAACATTCATGGAAATTTTAATAAAATAATAAAAAGATTGTTAATCTGCATAGAGAAAAAGTGTAAGAAAGTAGACGATAGAATATTAATGGTGTCAACCATGATTTGGAAGCTAGGGGTGGTGGGGGACAAAAGGAAGAAAGAAAAACTGTTGTATCCCATTTCCTTGAACATTCATGGAAATTTCAATAAAATAATAAAAAGATTGTTAATCTGCATAAAGAAAAAGAGTAAGAATGCAGAAGATAGAATATTAATGTTGTCAACCATGATTTGGTAGTTTGGGGGGGTGGGGGAAGAAAGAAAGTAAGAAAAACTGTTGTATCCCATTTCCTGGAACATTCATGGAAATTTCATTATAATCATGAAAAGATTGTTAATCGGCATAACGAAAAAGATTAAGAATGCAGAAGATAGAATATTAATGCTGTCAACCATGATTTGGAAGCTGGGGGGTGTGGGGGAAGAAAGAAAGTAAGAAAAACTGTTGTATCCCATTTCCTGGAACATTCATGGAAATTTCAATAAAATAATGAAAAGATTGTTAATGTGCATTAAGAAAAAGTGTAAGAATGCAGAAGATAGAATATTAATGGTGTCAAGCATGATTTGAAAGCTGGGGGTTAGGGGGATTAAAGAAAGAAAGAAAAACTGTTGTATCCCATTTCCTTGAACATTCATGGAAATTTCAACAAAATAATAAAAAGATTGTTAATGTGCATAAAGAAAAAGAGTAAGAATTCAGAAGATAGAATATTAATGGTGTCAAGCATGATTTGAAAGCTGGGGTGGTAGGGGGATTAAAGAAAGAAAGAAAAACTGTTGTATCCCATTTCCTTGAACATTCATGGAAATTTCAATAAAATAATAAAAAGATTGTTAACCTGCATAAAGAAAAAGAGTAAGAATGCAGAAGATAGAATATTAATGTTGTCAACCATGATTTGGTAGTTGGGGGGGTGGGGGAAGAAAGAAAGTAAGAAAAACTGTTGTATCCCATTTCCTGGAACATTCATGGAAATTTCAATAAAATAATAAAAAGATTGTTAATGTGCATTAAGAAAAAGTGTAAGAATGCAGAAGATAGAATATTAATGGTGTCAAGCATGATTTGAAAGCTGGGGGGGTAGGGGGATTAAAGAAAGAAAGAAAAACTGTTGTATCCCATTTCCTTGAACATTCATGGAAATTTCAACAAAATAATAAAAAGATTGTTAATGTGCATAAAGAAAAAGAGTAAGAATTCAGAAGATAGAATATTAATGGTGTCAAGCATGATTTGAAAGCTGGGGTGGTAGGGGGATTAAAGAAAGAAAGAAAAACTGTTGTATCCCATTTCCTTGAACATTCATGGAAATTTCAACAAAATAATAAAAAGATTGTTAATCTGCATAAAGAAAATGAGTAAGAATGCAGAAGATAGAATATTAATGTTGTCAACCATGATTTGGTAGTTGGGGGGGTGGGGGAAGAAAGAAAGAAAGAAAAACTGTTGTATCCCATTTCCTGGAACATTCATGGAAATTTCATTATAATCATGAAAAATTGTTAATCGGCATAACGAAGAAGATTAAGAATGCAGAAGATAGAATAGTAATGCTGTCAAGCATGATTTGGAAGCTGGGGGGTGTGGGGGAAGAAAGAAAGTAAGAAAAACTGTTGTATCCCATTTCCTGGAACATTCATGGAAATTTCAATAAAATAATAAAAAGATTGTTAATGTGCATAAAGAAAAAGAGTAAGAATGCGGAAGATAGAATATTAATGGTGTCAAGCATGATTTGAAAGCTGGGGGGGTAGGGGGATTAAAGAAAGAAAGAAAAACTGTTGTATCCCATTTCCTTGAACATTCATGGAAATTTCAACAAAATAATAAAAAGATTGTTAATGTGCATAAAGAAAAAGAGTAAGAATTCAGAAGATAGAATATTAATGGTGTCAAGCATGATTTGAAAGCTGGGGTGGTAGGGGGATTAAAGAAAGAAAGAAAAACTGTTGTATCCCATTTCCTTGAACATTCATGGAAATTTAAATAAAATAATAAAACGATTGTGAATCTGCATAAAGAAAAAGAGTAAGAATGCAGAAGATAGAATATTAATGTTGTCAACCATGATTTGGAAGCTGGGGGGTGTGGGGGAAGAAAGAAAGTAAGAGAAACTGTTGTATCCCATTTCCTGGAACATTCACGGAAATTTCAATAAAATAATAAAAGATTGTTAATCTGCATAAAGAAAAAGAGTAAGAATGCAGAAGATAGAATATTAATGTTGTCAACCATGATTTGTAAGCTGGGGGTCGTGGGGGATAGAAGAAAGAAAGAAAAACTGTTGTATCCCATTTCCTTGTACATTCACGGAAATTTCAATAAAATAATAAAGGATTGTTAATCTGCATAAAGAAAAAGAGTAAGAATGCAGAAGATAGAATATTAATGTTGTCAAACATGATTTGGAAGGTGGGGGGGGATGAAAGAATGAAAGAAAAACTGTTGTATCCCATTTCCATGAATATTCATGGCAATTTCAATAAAATAATAAAAAGACTGTGAATCTGCATAAAGAAAAAGTGAAAGACTCAGAAGATAGAATATTAAGGTTGTCAACAATGATTTGGAAGCTGGGGGCGTTGGGGATGAAAGAAAGAAAGAAAAACTCTTGTATCCCATTTCCTTGAACAGTCATGGAAATTTCAATAAAATACTAAAAAGATTGTTAATCTGCATAAAGAAAAGGTGTAAGAATGCGGGAGATAGAATATTAATGTTGTCAACCATGATTTGGAAGCTGGGGGGGCGTGGGGGATGAAAGAAAGAAAAAAACTGTTGTATCCCATTTCCTTGAACATTCATGGAAATTTCAACAAAATAATAAAAAGATTGTTAATGTGCATAAAGAAAAAGAGTAAGAATGCAGAAGATAGAATATTAATGTTGTCAACCATGATTTGGTAGTTGGGGGGGGTGGGGGAAGAAAGAAAGTAAGAAAAACTGTTGTATCCCATTTCCTGGAACATTCATGGAAATTTCATTATAATCATGAAAAATTGTTAATCTGCATAAAGAAAAAGTGTAAGAATGCAGAAGATTCAATATTAATGTTGTCAACCATGATTTGGAAGATGGGGGGGTGGGGGATGAAAGAAAGAAAAAAACTGTTGTATCCCATTTCCTTGAACATTCATGGAAATTTCAATAAAATAATAAAAAGATTGTTAATCTGCATAAAGAAAAAGAGTAAGAATGAAGAAGATAGAATATTAATGGTGTCAAGCATGATTTGAAAGCTGGGGTGGTGGGGGATTAAAGAAAGAAAGAAAAACTGCTGTATCCCATTTCCTTGAACATTCATGGGAATTTCAATAAAATAATAAAAAGATTGTTAATCTGAATAAAGAAAAAGAGTAAGAATGCAGAAGATAGAATATTAATGTTGTCAACCATGATTTGGAAGCTAGGGGGGTGGGGGATAAACGAAAGAAAGAAAAACTTTTGTATCCCATTTCCTTTAACATTCATGGAAATTTAAATAAAATCATGAAAAGATTGTTAATCTGCATAACGAAAAAGAGTAAGAATGCAGAAGATAGAATATTAATGTTGTCAACCATGATTTGGAAGCTGGGGGGGGTGGGGGAATAAAGAAAGTAAGAAAAACTGTTGTATCCCATTTCCTTGAACATTCATGGAAATTTCAACAAAATAATAAAAAGATTGTTAATCTGCATAAAGAAAAAGAGTAAGAATGCAGAAGATAGAATATTAATGTTGTCAAATATGATTTGGAAACTGGGGGTGTGGAGGATAAAAGAAAGAGAGAAAAACTGTTGTATCCCATTTCCTTGAACATTCATGGAAATTTCAATATAATAGTAAAAAGATAGTTAATCTGCATAAAGAAAAAGAGTAAGAATGCAGAAGATAGAATATTAATGTTGTCAAACATGATTTGGAACCTAGGGGTGGTGGGGGATAAAAGAAAGAAAGAAAAACTGTTGTATCCCATTTCCTTGAACATTCATGGAAATTTCAATAAAATAATAAAAAGATTGTTAATCTGCATAGAGAAAAAGTGTAAGAAAGTAGACGATAGAATATTAATGGTGTCAACCATGATTTGGAAGCTAGGGGTGGTGGGGGACAAAAGGAAGAAAGAAAAACTGTTGTATCCCATTTCCTTGAACATTCATGGAAATTTCAATAAAATAATAAAAAGATTGTTAATCTGCATAAAGAAAAAGTGTAAGAATGCAGAAGATAGAATATTAATGTTGTCAACCATGATTTGGTAGTTGGGGGGGGTGGGGGAAGAAAGAAAGTAAGAAAAACTGTTGTATCCCATTTCCTGGAACATTCATGGAAATTTCAATAAAATAATAAAAAGATTGTTAATGTGCATTAAGAAAAAGTGTAAGAATGCAGAAGATAGAATATTAATGGTGTCAAGCATGATTTGAAAGCTGGGGGGGTAGGGGGATTAAAGAAAGAAAGAAAAACTGTTGTATCCCATTTCCTTGAACATTCATGGAAATTTCAACAAAATAATAAAAAGATTGTTAATGTGCATAAAGAAAAAGAGTAAGAATTCAGAAGATAGAATATTAATGGTGTCAAGCATGATTTGAAAGCTGGGGTGGTAGGGGGATTAAAGAAAGAAAGAAAAACTGTTGTATCCCATTTCCTTGAACATTCATGGAAATTTCAACAAAATAATAAAAAGATTGTTAATCTGCATAAAGAAAATGAGTAAGAATGCAGATGATAGAATATTAATGTTGTCAACCATGATTTGGTAGTTGGGGGGGTGGGGGAAGAAATAAAGAAAGAAAAACTGTTGTATCCCATTTCCTGGAACATTCATGGAAATTTCATTATAATCATGAAAAATTGTTAATCGGCATAACGAAAAAGATTAAGAATGCAGAAGATAGAATAGTAATGCTGTCAAGCATGATTTGGAAGCTGGGGGGTGTGGGGGAAGAAAGAAAGTAAGAAAAACTGTTGTATCCCATTTCCTGGAACATTCATGGAAATTTCAATAAAATAATAAAAAGATTGTTAATGTGCATAAAGAAAAAGAGTAAGAATGCAGAAGATAGAATATTAATGGTGTCAAGCATGATTTGAAAGCTGGGGGGGTAGGGGGATTAAAGAAAGAAAGAAAAACTGTTGTATCCCATTTCCTTGAACATTCATGGTAATATCAATAAAATAATAAAAAGATTGTGAATCTGCATAAAGGAAAAGTGTAAGAATGCAGAAGATAGAACATTAATGTAGTCAACCATGATTTGTAAGCTGGGGGTCGTGGGGGATAGAAGAAAGAAAGAAAAACTGTTGTATCCCATTTCCTTGAACATTCATGGAAATTTAAATAAAATAATAAAACGATTGTGAATCTGCATAAAGAAAAAGAGTAAGAATGCAGAAGATAGAATATTAATGTTGTCAACCATGATTTGGAAGCTGGGGGGTGTGGGGGAAGAAAGAAAGTAAGAGAAACTGTTGTATCCCATTTCCTGGAACATTCACGGAAATTTCAATAAAATAATAAAAGATTGTTAATCTGCATAAAGAAAAAGAGTAAGAATGCAGAAGATAGAATATTTATGTTGTCAACCATGATTTGTAAGCTGGGGGTCGTGAGGGATAGAAGAAAGAAAGAAAAACTGTTGTATCCCATTTCCTTGTACATTCACGGAAATTTCAATAAAATAATAAAAGATTGTTAATCTGCATAAAGAAAAAGAGTAAGAATGCAGAAGATAGAATATTAATGTTGTCAAACATGATTTGGAAGGTGGGGGGGGATGAAAGAATGAAAGAAAAACTGTTGTATCCCATTTCCATGAATATTCATGGAAATTTCAATAAAATAATAAAAAGACTGTGAATCTGCATAAAGAAAAAGTGAAAGACTCAGAAGATAGAATATTAAGGTTGTCAACCATGATTTGGAAGCTGGGGGCGTTGGGGATGAAAGAAAGAAAGAAAAACTCTTGTATCCCATTTCCTTGAACAGTCATGGAAATTTCAATAAAATACTAAAAAGATTGTTAATCTGCATAAAGAAAAGGTGTAAGAATGCGGGAGATAGAATATTAATGTTGTCAACCATGATTTGGAAGCTGGGGGGGCGTGGGGGATGAAAGAAAGAAAAAAACTGTTGTATCCCATTTCCTTGAACATTCATGGAAATTTCAATAAAATAATAAAAAGATTGTTAATCTGCATAAAGAAAAAGTGTAAGAATGCAGAAGATTCAATATTAATGTTGTCAACCATGATTTGGAAGATGGGGGGGGTGTGGATGAAAGAAAGAAAAAAACTGTTGTATCCCATTTCCTTGAACATTCATGGAAATTTCAATAAAATAATAAAAAGATTGTTAATCTGCATAAAGAAAAAGAGTAAGAATGCAGAAGATAGAATATTAATGGTGTCAAGCATGATTTGAAAGCTGGGGTGGTGGGGGATTAAAGAAAGAAAGAAAAACTGCTGTATCCCATTTCCTTGAACATTCATGGGAATTTCAATAAAATAATAAAAAGATTGTTAATCTGCATAACGAAAAAGAGTAAGAATGCAGAAGATAGAATATTAATGTTGTCAACCATGATTTGGAAGCTAGGGGGGTGGGGGATAAACGAAAGAAAGAAAAACTTTTGTATCCCATTTCCTTTAACATTCATGGAAATTTAAATAAAATCATGAAAAGATTGTTAATCTGCATAACGAAAAAGAGTAAGAATGCAGAAGATAGAATATTAATGTTGTCAACCATGATTTGGAAGCTGGGGGGGGTGGGGGAATAAAGAAAGTAAGAAAAACTGTTGTATCCCATTTCCTTGAACATTCATGGAAATTTCAACAAAATAATAAAAAGATTGTTAATCTGCATAAAGAAAAAGAGTAAGAATGCAGAAGATAGAATATTAATGTTGTCAAATATGATTTGGAAGCTGGGGGGGTGGAGGATAAAAGAAAGAGAGAAAAACTGTTGTATCCCATTTCCTTGAACATTCATGGAAATTTCAATATAATAGTAAAAAGATAGTTAATCTGCATAAAGAAAAAGAGTAAGAATGCAGAAGATAGAATATTAATGTTGTCAACCATGATTTGGAATCTAGGGGGGGTGGGGGATAAAAGAAAGAAAGAAAAACTGTTGTATCCCATTTCCTGGAACATTCATGGAAATTTCAATAAAATAATAAAAAGATTGTTAATGTGCATTAAGAAAAAGTGTAAGAATGCAGAAGATAGTATATTAATGGTGTCAAGCATGATTTGAAAGCTGGGGGGGTAGGGGGATTAAAGAAAGAAAGAAAAACTGTTGTATCCCATTTCCTTGAACATTCATGGAAATTTCAACAAAATAATAAAAAGATTGTTAATGTGCATAAAGAAAAAGAGTAAGAATTCAGAAGATAGAATATTAATGGTGTCAAGCATGATTTGAAAGCTGGGGTGGTAGGGGGATTAAAGAAAGAAAGAAAAACTGTTGTATCCCATTTCCTTGAACATTCATGGAAATTTCAACAAAATAATAAAAAGATTGTTAATCTGCATAAAGAAAAAGAGTAAGAATGCAGAAGATAGAATATTAATGTTGTCAACCATGATTTGGTAGTTGGGGGGGGTGGGGGAAGAAAGAAAGTAAGAAAAACTGTTGTATCCCATTTCCTGGAACATTCATGGAAATTTCATTATAATCATGAAAAATTGTTAATCGGCATAACGAAAAAGAGTGAGAATGCAGAAGATAGAATATTAATGTTATCAACCATGATGAGAAAGCGGGGGGGGGGGTGGGGGATTAAAAAAAGAAAGAAAAACTGTTGTATCCCATTTCCTGCAACATTCATGGAAATTTAAACAAAATAATAAAAAGATTGTTAATCTGCATAAAGGAAAAGAATAAGAATGCAGAAGATAGTATATTAATGTTGTCAAGCATGATTTGGAAGCTGGGGGTGCTGGGGGATAAAAGAAAGAAAGAAAAACTGTTGTATCCCATTTCCTTGAACATTCATGGAAATTTCAATAAAATAATAAAAAGATTGTTAATCTGCATAAAGAAAAAGTGTAAGAATGCAGAAGATTCAATATTAATGTTGTCAACCATGATTTGGAAGATGGGGGGGGTGTGGATGAAAGAAAGAAAAAAACTGTTGTATCCCATTTCCTTGAACATTCATGGAAATTTCAATAAAATAATAAAAAGATTGTTAATCTGCATAAAGAAAAAGAGTAAGAATGCAGAAGATAGAATATTAATGGTGTCAAGCATGATTTGAAAGCTGGGGTGGTGGGGGATTAAAGAAAGAAAGAAAAACTGCTGTATCCCATTTCCTTGAACATTCATGGGAATTTCAATAAAATAATAAAAAGATTGTTAATCTGAATAAAGAAAAAGAGTAAGAATGCAGAAGATAGAATATTAATGTTGTCAACCATGATTTGGAAGCTAGGGGGGTGGGGGATAAACGAAAGAAAGAAAAACTTTTGTATCCCATTTCCTTTAACATTCATGGAAATTTAAATAAAATCATGAAAAGATTGTTAATCTGCATAACGAAAAAGAGTAAGAATGCAGAAGATAGAATATTAATGTTGTCAACCATGATTTGGAAGCTGGGGGGGGTGGGGGAATAAAGAAAGTAAGAAAAACTGTTGTATCCCATTTCCTTGAACATTCATGGAAATTTCAACAAAATAATAAAAAGATTGTTAATCTGCATAAAGAAAAAGAGTAAGAATGCAGAAGATAGAATATTAATGTTGTCAAATATGATTTGGAAGCTGGGGGGGTGGAGGATAAAAGAAAGAGAGAAAAACTGTTGTATCCCATTTCCTTGAACATTCATGGAAATTTCAATATAATAGTAAAAAGATAGTTAATCTGCATAAAGAAAAAGAGTAAGAATGCAGAAGATAGAATATTAATGTTGTCAACCATGATTTGGAATCTAGGGGGGGTGGGGGATAAAAGAAAGAAAGAAAAACTGTTGTATCCCATTTCCTTGAACAATCATGGAAATTTTAATAAAATAATAAAAAGATTGTTAATCTGCATAGAGAAAAAGTGTAAGAAAGTAGACGATAGAATATTAATGGTGTCAACCATGATTTGGAACGTAGGGGTGTAGGGGGATTAAAGAAAGAAAGAAAAACTGTTGTATCCCATTTCCTTGAACATTCATGGAAATTTCAATAAAATAATAAAAAGATTGTTAATGTGCATTAAGAAAAAGTGTAAGAATGCAGAAGATAGAATATTAATGGTGTCAAGAATGATTTGAAAGCTGGGGGTGTAGGGGGATTAAAGAAAGAAAGAAAAACTGTTGTATCCCATTTCCTTGAACAATCATGGAAATTTCAACAAAATAATAAAAAGATTGTTAATGTGCATAAAGAAAAAGAGTAAGAATTCAGAAGATAGAATATTAATGGTGTCAAGCATGATTTGAAAGCTGGGGTGGTAGGGGGAATAAAGAAAGAAAGAAAAACTGTTGTATCCCATTTCCTTGAACATTCATGGAAATTTCAACAAAATAATAAAAAGATTGTTAATCTGCATAAAGAAAAAGAGTAAGAATGCAGAAGATAGAATATTAATGTTGTCAACCATGATTTGGTAGTTGGGGGGGTGGGGGAAGAAAGAAAGTAAGAAAAACTGTTGTATCCCATTTCCTGGAACATTCATGGAAATTTCATTATAATCATGAAAAATTGTTAATCGGCATAACGAAAAAGATTAAGAATGCAGAAGATAGAATATTAATGCTGTCAAGCATGATTTGGAAGCTGGGGGGTGTGGGGGAAGAAAGAAAGTAAGAAAAATTGTTGTATCCCATTTCCTGGAACATTCATGGATATTTCAATAAAATAATAAAAAGATTGTTAATGTGCATAAAGAAAAAGAGTAAGAATGCAGAAGATAGAATATTAATTGTGTCAAGCATGATTTGAAAGCTGCGGGGGTAGGGGGATTAAAGAAAGAAAGAAAAACTGTTGTATCCCATTTCCTTGAACATTCATGGTAATATCAATAAAATAATAAAAAGATTGTGAATCTGCATAAAGAAAAAGAGTAAGAATGCAGAAGATAGAATATTAATGTTGTCCACCATGATTTGGAAGCTGGGGGGGTTGGGGGAAGAAAGAAAGTAAGAAAAACAGTTGTATCCCATTTCCTTGAACATTCATGGAAATTTAAATAAAATAATAAAACGATTGTGAATCTGCATAAAGAAAAAGAGTAAGAATGCAGAAGATAGAATATTAATGTTGTCAACCATGATTTGGAAGCTGGGGGGGTTGGGGGAAGAAAGAAAGTAAGAAAAACAGTTGTATCCCATTTCCTTGAACTTTCATGGAAATTTCAACAAAATAATAAAAAGATTGTTAATCTGCATAAAGAAAAAGAGTAAGAATGCAGAAGATACAATATTAATGTTGTCAAGCATGATTTGGAAGATGGGGGTGTCGGGGGATGAAAGAAAGAAAGAAAAAGTGTTGTATCCCATTTCCTTGAACATTCATGGTAATATCAATAAAATAATAAAAAGATTGTGAATCTGCATAAAGAAAAAGAGTATGAATGCAGAAGATAGAATATTAATGTTGTCAACCATGATTTGGAAGCTGGGGGGGGTGGGGGATAAAAGAAAGAAAGAAAAACTGTTGTATCCCATTTCCTGGAACATTCATGGAAATTTCAATAAAATCATAAAAAGATTGTTAATCTGCATAACGAAAAAGAGTAAGAATGCAGAAGATAGAATATTAATGTTATCAACCATGATGAGAAAGCGGGGGGGTTGGGGGATTAAAAAAAGAAAGAAAAACTGTTGTATCCCATTTCCTGCAACATTCATGGAAATTACAACAAAATAATAAAAAGATTGTTAATCTGCATAAAGGAAAAGAATAAGAATGCAGAAGATATTATATTAATGTTGTCAATCATGATTTGGAAGCTGGGGGTGGTGGGGGATAAAGGAAAGAAAGAAAAACTGTTGTATCCCATTTCCTTGAACATTCATGGAAATTTCAATAAAATAATAAAAAGATTGTTAATCTGCATAAAGAAAAAGTGTAAGAATGCAGAAGATTCAATATTAATGTTGCCAACCATGATTTGGAAGCTGGGGGGTGGTGGGGGATAAAAGAAAGAAAGAAAAACTGTTGTATCCCATTACCCTGAACATTCATGGAATTTTCAATAAAATAATAAAAGATTGTTAATCTGCATGAAGAAAAAGAGTTAGAATGCAGAAGATAGAATATTAATGTTGTCAACCATGATTTGGAAGATGGGGGGGTGGGGGATGAAAGAAAGAAAAAAACTGTTGTATCCCATTTCCTTGAACATTCATGGAAATTTCAATAAAATAATAAAAAGATTGTTAATCTGCATAAAGAAAAGGAGTAAGAATGCAGAAGATATAATATTAATGGTGTCAAGCATGATTTGAAAGCTGGGGTGGTGGAGGATTAAAGAAAGAAAGAAAAACTGCTGTATCCCATTTCCTTGAACATTCATGGGAATTTCAATAAAATAATAAAAAGATTGTTAATCTGAATAAAGAAATAGAGTAAGAATGCAGAAGATAGAATATTAATGGTGTCAAGCATGATGTGAAAGCTGGGGTAGTGGGGGATTCAAGAAAGAAAGAAGAACTGCTGTATCCCATTTCCATGAACATTCATGGAAATTTCAATAAAATAATTAAAAGATTGTTAATCTGAATAAAGAAAAAGAGTAAGAATACAGAAGATAGAATATTAATGTTGTCAACCATGATTTGGAAGCTAGGGGTTGGGGGATAAAAGAAAGAAAGTAGAACTGCTGTATCCCATTTCCTTTAACATTCATGGAAATTTAAATAAAATCATGAAAAGATAGTTAATCTGCATAACGAAAAAGAGTAAGAATGCAGAAGATAGAATATTAATGTTGTCAACCATGATTTGGAAGCTGGGGGGGGTGGGGGAATAAAGAAAGTAAGAAAAACTGTTGTATCCCATTTCCTTGAACATTCATGGAAATTTCAACAAAATAATAAAAAGATTGTTAATCTGCATAAAGAAAAAGAGTAAGAATGCAGAAGATAGAATATTAATGTTGTCAACCATGATTTGGAAGCTAGGGGGGTGGGGGATAAAAGAAAGAAAGAAAAACTGTTGTATCCCATTTCCTTGAACATTCATGGAAATTTTAATAAAATAGTAAAAAGATAGTTAATCTGCATAAAGAAAAAGAGTAAGAATGCAGAAGATAGAATATTAATGTTGTCAACCATGATTTGGAAGCTAGGGGGGTGGGGGATAAAAGAAAGAAAGAAAAACTGTTGTATCCCATTTCCTTGAACATTCATGGAAATTTTAATAAAATAATAAAAAGATTGTTAATCTGCATAGAGAAAAAGTGTAAGAAAGTAGACGATAGAATATTAATGGTGTCAACCATGATTTGGAAGCTAGGGGTGGTGGGGGACAAAAGGAAGAAAGAAAAACTGTTGTATCCCATTTCCTTGAACATTCATGGAAATTTCAATAAAATAATAAAAAGATTGTTAATCTGCATAAAGAAAAAGAGTAAGAATGCAGAAGATAGAATATTAATGTTGTCAACCATGATTTGGTAGTTGGGGGGGGTGGGGGAAGAAAGAAAGTAAGAAAAACTGTTGTATCCCATTTCCTGGAACATTCATGGAAATTTCATTATAATCATGAAAAGATTGTTAATCGGCATAACGAAAAAGATTAAGAATGCAGAAGATAGAATATTAATGCTGTCAACCATGATTTGGAAGCTGGGGGGTGTGGGGGAAGAAAGAAAGTAAGAAAAACTGTTGTATCCCATTTCCTTGAACATTCATGGAAATTTAAATAAAATAATAAAACGATTGTGAATCTGCATAAAGAAAAAGAGTAAGAATGCAGAAGATAGAATATTAATGTTGTCAACCATGATTTGGAAGCTGGGGGGGTTGGGGGAAGAAAGAAAGTAAGAAAAACAGTTGTATCCCATTTCCTTGAACTTTCATGGAAATTTCAACAAAATAATAAAAAGATTGTTAATCTGCATAAAGAAAAAGAGTAAGAATGCAGAAGATACAATATTAATGTTGTCAAGCATGATTTGGAAGATGGGGGTGTCGGGGGATGAAAGAAAGAAAGAAAAAGTGTTGTATCCCATTTCCTTGAACATTCATGGTAATATCAATAAAATAATAAAAAGATTGTGAATCTGCATAAAGAAAAAGAGTATGAATGCAGAAGATAGAATATTAATGTTGTCAACCATGATTTGGAAGCTGGGGGGGGTGGGGGATAAAAGAAAGAAAGAAAAACTGTTGTATCCCATTTCCTGGAACATTCATGGAAATTTCAATAAAATCATAAAAAGATTGTTAATCTGCATAACGAAAAAGAGTAAGAATGCAGAAGATAGAATATTAATGTTATCAACCATGATGAGAAAGCGGGGGGGTTGGGGGATTAAAAAAAGAAAGAAAAACTGTTGTATCCCATTTCCTGCAACATTCATGGAAATTACAACAAAATAATAAAAAGATTGTTAATCTGCATAAAGGAAAAGAATAAGAATGCAGAAGATATTATATTAATGTTGTCAATCATGATTTGGAAGCTGGGGGTGGTGGGGGATAAAAGAAAGAAAGAAAAACTGTTGTATCCCATTTCCTTGAACATTCATGGAAATTTCAATAAAATAATAAAAAGATTGTTAATCTGCATAAAGAAAAAGTGTAAGAATGCAGAAGATTCAATATTAATGTTGCCAACCATGATTTGGAAGCTGGGGGGTGGTGGGGGATAAAAGAAAGAAAGAAAAACTGTTGTATCCCATTACCCTGAACATTCATGGAATTTTCAATAAAATAATAAAAGATTGTTAATCTGCATGAAGAAAAAGAGTTAGAATGCAGAAGATAGAATATTAATGTTGTCAACCATGATTTGGAAGATGGGGGGGTGGGGGATGAAAGAAAGAAAAAAACTGTTGTATCCCATTTCCTTGAACATTCATGGAAATTTCAATAAAATAATAAAAAGATTGTTAATCTGCATAAAGAAAAGGAGTAAGAATGCAGAAGATAGAATATTAATGGTGTCAAGCATGATTTGAAAGCTGGGGTGGTGGAGGATTAAAGAAAGAAAGAAAAACTGCTGTATCCCATTTCCTTGAACATTCATGGGAATTTCAATAAAATAATAAAAAGATTGTTAATCTGAATAAAGAAATAGAGTAAGAATGCAGAAGATAGAATATTAATGGTGTCAAGCATGATGTGAAAGCTGGGGTAGTGGGGGATTCAAGAAAGAAAGAAGAACTGCTGTATCCCATTTCCATGAACATTCATGGAAATTTCAATAAAATAATTAAAAGATTGTTAATCTGAATAAAGAAAAAGAGTAAGAATACAGAAGATAGAATATTAATGTTGTCAACCATGATTTGGAAGCTAGGGGTTGGGGGATAAAAGAAAGAAAGTAGAACTGCTGTATCCCATTTCCTTTAACATTCATGGAAATTTAAATAAAATCATGAAAAGATAGTTAATCTGCATAACGAAAAAGAGTAAGAATGCAGAAGATAGAATATTAATGTTGTCAACCATGATTTGGAAGCTGGGGGGGGTGGGGGAATAAAGAAAGTAAGAAAAACTGTTGTATCCCATTTCCTTGAACATTCATGGAAATTTCAACAAAATAATAAAAAGATTGTTAATCTGCATAAAGAAAAAGAGTAAGAATGCAGAAGATAGAATATTAATGTTGTCAACCATGATTTGGAAGCTAGGGGGGTGGGGGATAAAAGAAAGAAAGAAAAACTGTTGTATCCCATTTCCTTGAACATTCATGGAAATTTTAATAAAATAGTAAAAAGATAGTTAATCTGCATAAAGAAAAAGAGTAAGAATGCAGAAGATAGAATATTAATGTTGTCAACCATGATTTGGAAGCTAGGGGGGTGGGGGATAAAAGAAAGAAAGAAAAACTGTTGTATCCCATTTCCTTGAACATTCATGGAAATTTTAATAAAATAATAAAAAGATTGTTAATCTGCATAGAGAAAAAGTGTAAGAAAGTAGACGATAGAATATTAATGGTGTCAACCATGATTTGGAAGCTAGGGGTGGTGGGGGACAAAAGGAAGAAAGAAAAACTGTTGTATCCCATTTCCTTGAACATTCATGGAAATTTCAATAAAATAATAAAAAGATTGTTAATCTGCATAAAGAAAAAGAGTAAGAATGCAGAAGATAGAATATTAATGTTGTCAACCATGATTTGGTAGTTGGGGGGGGTGGGGGAAGAAAGAAAGTAAGAAAAACTGTTGTATCCCATTTCCTGGAACATTCATGGAAATTTCATTATAATCATGAAAAGATTGTTAATCGGCATAACGAAAAAGATTAAGAATGCAGAAGATAGAATATTAATGCTGTCAACCATGATTTGGAAGCTGGGGGGTGTGGGGGAAGAAAGAAAGTAAGAAAAACTGTTGTATCCCATTTCCTGGAACATTCATGGAAATTTCAATAAAATAATAAAAAGATTGTTAATGTGCATTAAGAAAAAGTGTAAGAATGCAGAAGATAGAATATTAATGGTGTCAAGAATGATTTGAAAGCTGGGGGTGTAGGTGGATTAAAGAAAGAAAGAAAAACTTTTGTATCCCATTTCCTTGAACATTCATGGAAATTTCAACAAAATAATAAAAAGATTGTTAATGTGCATAAAGAAAAAGAGTAAGAATTCAGAAGATAGAATATTAATGGTGTCAAGCATGATTTGAAAGCTGGGGTGTTAGGGGGATTAAAGAAAGAAAGAAAAACTGTTGTATCCCATTTCCTTGAACATTCATGGTAATATCAATAAAATAATAAAAAGATTGTGAATCTGCATAAAGAAAAAGAGTAAGAATGCAGAAGATAGAATATTAATGTTGTCCACCATGATTTGGAAGCTGGGGGGGTTGGGGGAAGAAAGAAAGTAAGAAAAACAGTTGTATCCCATTTCCTTGAACATTCATGGAAATTTAAATAAAATAATAAAACGATTGTGAATCTGCATAAAGAAAAAGAGTAAGAATGCAGAAGATAGAATATTAATGTTGTCAACCATGATTTGGAAGCTGGGGGGGTTGGGGGAAGAAAGAAAGTAAGAAAAACAGTTGTATCCCATTTCCTTGAACTTTCATGGAAATTTCAACAAAATAATAAAAAGATTGTTAATCTGCATAAAGAAAAAGAGTAAGAATGCAGAAGATACAATATTAATGTTGTCAAGCATGATTTGGAAGATGGGGGTGTCGGGGGATGAAAGAAAGAAAGAAAAAGTGTTGTATCCCATTTCCTTGAACATTCATGGTAATATCAATAAAATAATAAAAAGATTGTGAATCTGCATAAAGAAAAAGAGTATGAATGCAGAAGATAGAATATTAATGTTGTCAACCATGATTTGGAAGCTGGGGGGGGTGGGGGATAAAAGAAAGAAAGAAAAACTGTTGTATCCCATTTCCTGGAACATTCATGGAAATTTCAATAAAATCATAAAAAGATTGTTAATTTGCATAACGAAAAAGAGTAAGAATGCAGAAGATAGAATATTAATGTTATCAACCATGATGAGAAAGCGGGGGGGTTGGGGGATTAAAAAAAGAAAGAAAAACTGTTGTATCCCATTTCCTGCAACATTCATGGAAATTACAACAAAATAATAAAAAGATTGTTAATCTGCATAAAGGAAAAGAATAAGAATGCAGAAGATATTATATTAATGTTGTCAATCATGATTTGGAAGCTGGGGGTGGTGGGGGATAAAAGAAAGAAAGAAAAACTGTTGTATCCCATTTCCTTGAACATTCATGGAAATTTCAATAAAATAATAAAAAGATTGTTAATCTGCATAAAGAAAAAGTGTAAGAATGCAGAAGATTCAATATTAATGTTGCCAACCATGATTTGGAAGCTGGGGGGTGGTGGGGGATAAAAGAAAGAAAGAAAAACTGTTGTATCATATTACCCTGAACATTCATGGAATTTTCAATAAAATAATAAAAGATTGTTAATCTGCATGAAGAAAAAGAGTTAGAATGCAGAAGATAGAATATTAATGTTGTCAACCATGATTTGGAAGATGGGGGGGTGGGGGATGAAAGAAAGAAAAAAACTGTTGTATCCCATTTCCTTGAACATTCATGGAAATTTCAATAAAATAATAAAAAGATTGTTAATCTGCATAAAGAAAAGGAGTAAGAATGCAGAAGATATAATATTAATGGTGTCAAGCATGATTTGAAAGCTGGGGTGGTGGAGGATTAAAGAAAGAAAGAAAAACTGCTGTATCCCATTTCCTTGAACATTCATGGGAATTTCAATAAAATAATAAAAAGATTGTTAATCTGAATAAAGAAATAGAGTAAGAATGCAGAAGATAGAATATTAATGGTGTCAAGCATGATGTGAAAGCTGGGGTAGTGGGGGATTCAAGAAAGAAAGAAGAACTGCTGTATCCCATTTCCATGAACATTCATGGAAATTTCAATAAAATAATTAAAAGATTGTTAATCTGAATAAAGAAAAAGAGTAAGAATACAGAAGATAGAATATTAATGTTGTCAACCATGATTTGGAAGCTAGGGGTTGGGGGATAAAAGAAAGAAAGTAGAACTGCTGTATCCCATTTCCTTTAACATTCATGGAAATTTAAATAAAATCATGAAAAGATAGTTAATCTGCATAACGAAAAAGAGTAAGAATGCAGAAGATAGAATATTAATGTTGTCAACCATGATTTGGAAGCTGGGGGGGGTGGGGGAATAAAGAAAGTAAGAAAAACTGTTGTATCCCATTTCCTTGAACATTCATGGAAATTTCAACAAAATAATAAAAAGATTGTTAATCTGCATAAAGAAAAAGAGTAAGAATGCAGAAGATAGAATATTAATGTTGTCAACCATGATTTGGAAGCTAGGGGGGTGGGGGATAAAAGAAAGAAAGAAAAACTGTTGTATCCCATTTCCTTGAACATTCATGGAAATTTTAATAAAATAGTAAAAAGATAGTTAATCTGCATAAAGAAAAAGAGTAAGAATGCAGAAGATAGAATATTAATGTTGTCAACCATGATTTGGAAGCTAGGGGGGTGGGGGATAAAAGAAAGAAAGAAAAACTGTTGTATCCCATTTCCTTGAACATTCATGGAAATTTTAATAAAATAATAAAAAGATTGTTAATCTGCATAGAGAAAAAGTGTAAGAAAGTAGACGATAGAATATTAATGGTGTCAACCATGATTTGGAAGCTAGGGGTGGTGGGGGACAAAAGGAAGAAAGAAAAACTGTTGTATCCCATTTCCTTGAACATTCATGGAAATTTCAATAAAATAATAAAAAGATTGTTAATCTGCATAAAGAAAAAGAGTAAGAATGCAGAAGATAGAATATTAATGTTGTCAACCATGATTTGGTAGTTGGGGGGGGTGGGGGAAGAAAGAAAGTAAGAAAAACTGTTGTATCCCATTTCCTGGAACATTCATGGAAATTTCATTATAATCATGAAAAGATTGTTAATCGGCATAACGAAAAAGATTAAGAATGCAGAAGATAGAATATTAATGCTGTCAACCATGATTTGGAAGCTGGGGGGTGTGGGGGAAGAAAGAAAGTAAGAAAAACTGTTGTATCCCATTTCCTGGAACATTCATGGAAATTTCAATAAAATAATAAAAAGATTGTTAATGTGCATTAAGAAAAAGTGTAAGAATGCAGAAGATAGAATATTAATGGTGTCAAGAATGATTTGAAAGCTGGGGGTGTAGGTGGATTAAAGAAAGAAAGAAAAACTTTTGTATCCCATTTCCTTGAACATTCATGGAAATTTCAACAAAATAATAAAAAGATTGTTAATGTGCATAAAGAAAAAGAGTAAGAATTCAGAAGATAGAATATTAATGGTGTCAAGCATGATTTGAAAGCTGGGGTGGTAGGGGGATTAAAGAAAGAAAGAAAAACTGTTGTATCCCATTTCCTTGAACATTCATGGAAATTTCAACAAAATAATAAAAAGATTGTTAATCTGCATAAAGAAAAAGAGTAAGAATGCAGAAGATAGAATATTAATGTTGTCAACCATGATTTGGTAGTTGGGGGGGTGGGGGAAGAAAGAAAGTAAGAAAAACTGTTGCATCCCATTTCCTGGAACATTCATGGAAATTTCATTATAATCATGAAAAATTGTTAATCGGCATAACGAAAAAGATTAAGAATGCAGAAGATAGAATATTAATGCTGTCAAGCATGATTTGGAAGCTGGGGGGTGTGGGGGAAGAAAGAAAGTAAGAAAAACTGTTGTATCCCATTTCCTGGAACATTCATGGATATTTCAATAAAATAATAAAAAGATTGTTAATGTGCATAAAGAAAAAGAGTAAGAATGCAGAAGATAGAATATTAATGGTGTCAAGCATGATTTGAAAGCTGCGGGGGTAGGGGGATTAAAGAAAGAAAGAAAAACTGTTGTATCCCATTTCCTTGAACATTCATGGTAATATCAATAAAATAATAAAAAGATTGTGAATCTGCATAAAGAAAAAGAGTAAGAATGCAGAAGATAGTATATTAATGTTGTCAAGCATGATTTGGAAGCTGGGGGTGGTGGGGGATAAAAGAAAGTAAGAAAAACTGTT